>NC_142033.1:30181788-31381788 GCF_982192425.1 Myodes glareolus
GTAGTCAGAGAGCTTCCCCGATCCTCACAGAAACTCTGAGCCTTACACAAAACAAGTATTATTCTCATGGGTCAAAGGTACATATGTACAACTCTGAAGTGTATAAGCAATGAACTCAAGCCTGAGACCCTTGCCTCCTAATTTCTAATTGCTGTTTTTGATTTTGTTTTGTTTTTGTTTTTCAAGACAGAGTGTCTCTGTAGCTTTGGAGCCTGTCCTGGCACTAGCTCTTGTAGACCAGGCTGGCCTTGAATTCCCAGAGATCTAGCTGCCTCTGCCTCCCAAGTGCTAGGATTAAAGACGTACGACACCACTGCCCAGCTCTAAATTCTAGTTTTAAATATGAAACTGGACTTCCCCTGCTGATCTCTCCTACTTCACCACAGAGTGCTGCGGTCTTTCCAGCCACAATTAACTCTTAGTACACTCAGGGGGAGGCTGAGGCAGGAGGATCACTGAAATTCAGGAATTTGAAAACAGTCTGTATAACATAAGACCATCTAGCCCATCTTTAAAGAGTATAGGGAAGGAGGAGAGGGGGAGAGGGAAGGACAGAATAGGGAGAGGAGAAGGAAGGGAACAGGAAAAAAGAAAGAAAGACAGCATATGGCTCAAAGGATAAAGGCCCTTGCTGTGGAAGCCTGACAACCCGAGTCTGATCCTGGAACCACAAAACCTATAATGTATACGCATGGCATGATGTGACACCCACGCACAGTATGATAAGTAATGAGACTGACTATTGTATAAAGGATTTGATTATTGTATAAAGGATTAAGAACCAGGAATGGGGGCCCATAGTTGTAGTCCCAGCACTCAGAAGGTATAAGTAGGAAAATCAGCCTATGCTACATAGTGAGCCAGCCTGGTCTACAAGAGACTTTTCTAGAAAAGAAAAGAAAAAGTGTTAACACAGCATAGTAAATTAAATAAGTATTAAAAAGTGTTGAAACTGAGGAAAACACCAGAACTCATAGGACCATGGACCAAAGAATTAATACTAAGGAAATGGCCACCCTACCAAGGGAAAGCTACACAGTCAGTGCCTTACTAACAAAATTCTCAGGGGCATTCTTCTCAGCCCCAGGAAAAGCAATCTCACCATTCATTTGAAAGCACAAAAGACCCCAAACAGACAGAGCAATCCAGAGCATAAGTACTGCCTGATTTCAAGGTATATTGCAGAGCCAAAGTGACAGAAGCAGCAAAAACTCAGACACACAGATCACTGGAAAAGGACAGAGCACACACAACTACAGCTATCTAATTGGGGGGGAGGGCAGGAATTCTGATTGTTTTTTAAGACAGGGTTTGCTTTGTAAACCTGACTAACCTGGTACTCAATCTGTAAACCAGGCTGGCCTCAAACTGCATGAGATCTGCATGTCTCTGCTTCCCAATTGTCTGACTAATGTCCAGCTAACAACCATCTGTAATCCCCGTACCAGGGACCTGACCCTTCTTCCTGTCTCTGTGGATACTGCATGAATGTGGTGCACAGACATACATGCAGACAAGACACATAAAGTAAGTAAATCTTCAAATGATTCAAGGACCTCAACACAAATTCCTCAAACTCAGAAACTGTTTCGGGGGAATATGAGGAGTACACTTATCACATCAGCACAAGGTGGCTTTCTGAATAGGATTCCGATCACTCAGGAAATATGGCCAATAATTCCCTGCAAAGGGAACTGCCAATCAAACGAAGAAATGAAGCAGCCTACAGAGAGAGGGACAATCTTTGCAGCTACACAGCCCACAGAGGATTAGACTCTAATCTAAAACAACTAAACGTCAAGAAAAGAAGCTAAGCAGAGTTCTTAAAGAAAGAAATATGGTAGCTAATAAACTTTTTTTTCCCAAGAAGGGTTTCTCTGTGTAGCTTTGGGTGTTCTGGAACTCGCTCTGTAGACCAGGCTGGCCTCGAACTCACAGAGATCCCCGTTTCTGCCTCTCGAGTGCTGGGATTACAGGTGTGCACCACCATTGCCCAGCTATGGTATGAAATCTTAATCTTCCCAAACACTTTCCCTTCAAGTGTCTTGAGCACAAAAAAACCTTTAAAACCATAGCAAACTGAACACACCTGCTGGCAGCTCTCTAAAGCGTAGATATTCCATAGAACGCGTAGTCACAAGTGGTTTCTGAGGATAATAGAGAACATGGGCCAAGGTGTCCATCCGAACATGGAAGTTGGTGATATAAACTCCCATAGCCTGCTTACCCATAGCAGACTGGTATGTGTTTCTAGGAGACTAATGATAGAAACAAACAAACAAAAAAAGACAATGAGAATTTAATAACAAAAAATAATAAATCAGAAAAATAATTGGTTAAAATGTTTCTGACTTTTTTTCTCAAAGACAGATAAGAACCACTGATGCCTCAACAGAACAAGAGCAAGCAACTGTGGCCTGAGTGGAAAATGCCCCTACAGTCTCAGGCACTCAACGGATCAACCCGGTTGATGGTGCTGTTTGGATTCAGCTTTGAGAGAAAGCACTGGGAACTGGCTCTGACATCTCAAAGCCACATGCTACGCCCGCATTGTGTTCTACTTCCCACTTTTGGATAAGGATGTGAGCTCTCAGGCTCCTGTTCCTCTGCCTCTGCCCCTCCAACAAGGACTACTTCGCTCTCTGGCAGCAGAACCCAATACAAACTCTTCCTTAAGCTGGCTTTGGTCATGGAATTTGAGCACAGGAACAGAAAAGCAGCTAATACACACATCAACTGCTGACTCTGTGGAAACTCACACCTTCAGCAAGATTTCACACGAATTCCTACACTTATTACTTCCCCAATTCCTTGGAAATCAGTACAGAAGCACGACCAACCTGGTTATGATCAGGAAAAGGAATAATAGATGCACAGACGCCAAGAATCATTGACGGATGAATCTCACAGTGGGTGTATGTGGAGCAGTAAGCTACTTCTTTCTCTTGTAAATCATCTGGAGTCATTGCAAGCATCACGGTTTCTTCTTCCAGGGTATCAATATATTCTACCACCCCACTGGCCACCAGATCCTGCCAGCTAAAAACAATTCACTCAATTTCCTGAAACACTTTAAAACAAAGTCTGCTAATTAAAAACTACTCCTACTTATGTTTGTACTAATACGAGAAAAATTCAAACAGAGATATATACTAGCGACAAAAAAAAAGAAAAAAAAAGACTACACAACACCACACACAGTTAAACTGTACCTATTTACTTTGTTTTAAAAACCTGTACTTGAGCAATGGGGTGGGACGTAAATAATACAGAGAATGAGGTCTGGTGAGTTATATATACACCCATTGCTCCTATGTGTTTGTGAAAAGGACATTATAAAAAAACTACGGCAAAACTGATAAGTATAAATTGAGAGTGTTCACTTTTTTAACTATACATGTTATTTTACAATATATAGACTTATAATACTATTAAAAGTAAAATCTGAAAGAAGGTTTACCTTTTTTATTATATTTCTTATTTATGAAAGAAATGGTGGCTTACTATCTATACTCCCTGTTATGGTAAAAATAAAACGGCATCGTTCCCTGAGTGGCTGCAGCAGGCAGCAGGCAGCAGGCCATGAGGGGCAGCAGATCCCAGGAAGGATCTGCATATGGCGGGTCATAAACCTCAGTCCCACGAGGCACCGCAGCTGTGGCAGGTGAAAGACAGAGACAGATAGGCACACCATGCAGAGAAAGTGGGTATTTATCTAGTGGGTTATGGAGGGGAAGGGGAAAGGGAAGAAGGAAGAAGGAAGAAGAGCAGAGAGAGAGAGAGAGAGAGACAGACAGAGAGAGAGAGACAGAGAAAGAGACAGAGAGAGAGAGACAGAGAAAGAGACAGAGAGAGCGGAGGGGGAAGGGGAGAAGTGGGAAAAAGGGAGAGAGGCAGAAGCTGCCTTAGGGAGAGAAAGAGAGACAGAAAAGACTTGGGCTAGAAGCTGAAGATCAGCTTGCCTAGACATGGGGAGAGAGTGGGCAGGGCTTGTCTCTTAAAGAGATAGGATAGATCACTACACTCCCCATACTCAGGAATTTGAGGCAGAACGATCAAAACTCACTATGTGTTCCAAGTCAGTCTGGCCTATATAGCAAGAATGTTCCCCGAAAAATATATTATTCACACGTACTATGTTCTGCATTACGCAAGCTATTTGTCATTAAATTTTAACGTATCAAAATGTTTTCACACTTCAACTCAAATCCAGTAAGTCCACTGTACAATTAATAACAAAAAATAAGAAAAATGAGCTGATGAAAGCTTCTCCTAGGGCACTAAAGTGTTGTGAACTGGACAGTGACAGTGGCAGCGCGACCCTGTGATTAAACTAAAAAGCACCCAATTGGGGAACTGGAGAGATGGCTCAGTGGTTAAGAGCATTGCTTGCTCTTCCAAAGGTCCTGAGTTCAACTCCCAGCAACCACATGGTGGCTCACAATTATCATTAATGAGGCCTGGTGCCCTCTTCAGGCATACATGTAGACAGAATATTTTATACATATAAATATATAAATATTAAAACAAACAAAAAAACACTCAATTTTCTACTTTTCATCTAAATTTTTTGAATGCACACATTTTTTCTCAGTTCACAAACTTACCTGTAGTTGTTATATTCTCTCTCTTTCAACTGGTCAATGTGTCTCTTCTTCAAAAGCAGCTTTTGTTTTTCCACAATCAGAAGTGGTCTACAGATACGGCCTGCATCTGTATAGATCCGAATCTCCCGTTCTCGAATATCTCTAATCATAGAAACCTACATATAAAAGACAAAACAATAGCATGAACTTTCACTTCTTTGTATGATTACAGCTCAGCAAAAATACAACTAGCTGGGTCCAGTGGGTTCACCTATTAAGAGTTGGAAAGGCTGCTCAGCAGTTAAGATCACTTGCTGCTATTGGAGAGGACTCAATGGTGACTGACAACCATCTGTCATTCCAGGTCTAAAGGATCTTACGCCCCATCTGGCCTCCACAGGCACCAAGCACACATGTGGAGCACATACATACATGAAAGCAAACATTCATACTTGTAAAATAAAAGAGCTGAGTGTAACAGGTCTTTCTTTTACATCACCAGCTCTTTCTTTGGTACCTACCATAAGTCTGATTTTCCCCAAGTTGGGCTGGCAAATCCTCCAGCCTCGGAGTCTTTCCCAGAGCTCCTATCTCTGCCCCGAAGTTCTAGATATCCTTTTCCTGCCTAGTCACTGGCCACTCAGTTCTTACTTAAAAATAATCAGAACGTGTCTTAGGCAGGTGAGGAAGGACACAGGCTCATCCTCACACGAAGATTATCTGTGGAGGCCAAAGGTCAGAGAGTTTGGGACTTGTTTCTAGTTCATTCTAGGTCCTACTTCAAAGAGTTCTGCTCTCTCAAGGCTATGGTCAACAGGTGTGGCTAGCTGCCCAGACCTGTGTTCCTGGAATGGGAAGTAGTTGGTTCCGGCCTAAAACAAAAGTCTAAGGAACCAACTAAATTCCAGTTCCCTTTATGAAAATAACTTGGGATTCCATCCAGTGGTTTTCCTACAGAGTGTTTGTTTGTTCTAGGGTGAGAGTCTAGGTTGTAGCCTGTGACTTTCAACTGGTATGTTAATGCAGTCTTTTGTTTTACTCCTACCTCTTGGGGTCAGGGGTATATTAAGCTGTTGGAAAATTAAACACAGGCGAATTTTCAGTATTCACTGAAAAAATCCCTCCCGATACTAGTCTGTATGTTTCTGCGTTTTATTATTTTCATTCGCATCTTCATATTCTCTATTATTTTCTAAATTCCCACACCTCCACTCTGGAGAAAGGTATTTTGTCGAGGCTGCCCCTCCCACCCCCGACAATTATCCCAACAGCTGAGAACACACACGGCTTCACAGCTCAGCGGTGGAGAGCTTGCCTCAGCATGTGTGAGGCCCTAGGTTTGCTCTTCAACACTATACACATGCAAAAGAAAAAATTTAATAACAAGTAAAATAAATAAAACTACTAAACTTGAGGTGAATCAAGTATCAAACAGAATAGATAATTCTTCATTACCACTGATAATCGATTGTTACATGAGGGCTGGCTTGTTGGGGTATCTGTCCCATCCGGTACCCCAGAGCTGGCAAGTCCCAAAGAAAATCACACACAAGACACCATAAGATTATAAACTGATTGGCCCATTAGGTCGAGCTTCTTATTAGCCCTTGTAATTTATATTAACCCATTATTCTGATCTATGTTAGCCATATGGCTTGGTACCTTTTCCAGTTGTCAGCTCACATGTTGCTTCTTTGGTGGTCTGGGCAGGAATGGCAGAGGGAGCTTCCTGCTTCCCAGAATATTCCTGTTCTCATAGCCCCGCCTCTACTTTCTGTCTGGTTGACCCACCTATACTTCCTGCCTGGCCAATCAGCATTATATTAAAATACATGATTGACAGAATACAGATAATTCTCCTGCAACAATCAATGTTTTAAAAAGTCATAATTATAAAACTCATGAGTGAAAAAAATACAACCCTAATTATTCAGCTGAATAAATCTGGAAGGGTACGCAAGTCAGTATAAAATGACATATATAAAAACTTCTTATTTTAGATTTGTTTACTTGTTTTTTGTTTGTTTTGTTCTAATTGTTATGATTCCAGCCACAAAGTGATGGCTGGCACTTCTGGGTTCCAGGGCCACACACGTGCAGACAAGCACTCAGCAAAATACTTAGCTACCCCAGCATACACGAGCTCAGTCATCTGCATATGATGTGCGTATGCGCTAGGCAGTCTTTAAACGCTGAACGCACCATCTTCAAGCTCTCTTTCTGCACACCGACATCCCCAGGCCTGTTCGCCTGTCTCTAATAAACTTGTAAGTGGGTTTGTTGCATGCGTCCAGTTCTCACCAGCGCCAGGTGATGTCACTTATACTAGAGAATGAGCCTCGGGCCTGGAATATGTAGGCAAATGCTCTATCAATGAGCTACAGTCTCAGCCCATACTTTAGTACTTTACTCACTGCATGTATTTCTAAGGAACTCTTTACACAGAGCAGGCTGGCCTTAAACAGAGATCCTCTGCCTCCAGAATACCGGAGTCAAAGGCAGGCACAGCACACCCAGCTATGACTGCTGTGTTAACCTTCCCTTCCCTTTTACTCCAAAGCCTGACTTCCTCAACTAGCAGGCAAAGGGCTAAAATACACCCAGAGAGTTTAAGTGTTTGAAATATGAGCATTCTGAATTGAAATGTGCTACAAGAATAAATTTTACAGACTCAAAAGATACTAATATATTTTAAAATACAAAACATTACACTAGCAATTTTATATTGTCAATGTTAGAAGGGCAACATTTTGGATATATCAGTCAAATAAAACATGGTGTTAAAACAATTTCATTTATTTCAGCTTTACTTTTTTAATGTAATTACTAAAAAATTTTAATTGTGTATGTGACTCACAAGGTATTTCTACTGGATGGTGCTAGTCTATAATCCTGAGAAAATATAAAATATTTTGAGAAAATATGCAATATAAGATGTATGAATTATTAATAGCACTATAGAAGTTGAAGTGCTTAAATGTAAAGAAGTCAATAAACAAATTATTTTCAGTAAGTTACCTAACTCTAACATAAAATCTTAGAAGTCAAAGCAGATGGTGGTGGCACCCACCTTTAATCCCAGCACTCAGAGGCAGGCAGATCTACAGGGCTAGTTCTAGGAGAGTCAGGGCTACACAGAGGAACCCTACCTAACAAAAACAAAAATCAGTGACTAGAATAAGTTAACTGCCCAAAAGTTAATTGAAAACTGGGTCATATTCCCCATAAAATTACTATTAAAAAAGTGAAAGCAAGGCCAATGTGGGGTAAAAGTGCTTACTCAAAGTCTAATGGCCTGGGTTCAGTGCCTAGAACTCACTTGACAGAACAAGAAAACGGACGTCACAGTCGTTCTCAGACTTCCATATGCACTCCAAGGTGCTACATCCACGGCTGTCACGCCAGTGTAGCAGAAATGCTGACTGGACGGGCAGGTGTTGCCGGAGGATTGGGATCTGTGCTTCTCAGAGCTGTGTTCCAGGCAGTCCCTTGGCAATCAGTTGTGGTATAATGCCACCTGAATCGCCATTTGTACTGACTCGACTTCGCTGTCCTTGGAGCCATATGTGTGTCCTTTTCCTTGTCTTTATGGTCTTTGTGATATTGCTAACAGATCAGACTATTCCAGGCAGTTGTGGATACAAACAAGACTGTTGAGAACATTTTGAGCTCTGCCCCACCATTCATTAAAGCCTTAAAAGAAGTAGCCAGTTCTGGGAATTGGCAGGGTCATCATTAGGATAATTTCTTGATGATGTGGAACAAAAGGAGTTAATTTTACTAGGAAAAACCTTAGAAACCTTCTACAGGAAAACAGTATTAGGCATTTACCTGGGAAAATACGTGCGATTTAACAGGAGGCCTATGCAGCAGCCTTCCTTATGGCCAGTAAATCTAGGCTAATTACAACATCTGCCCCTGAGAGTCGGGAAGGGAAGGGAAGGGAGTTGAGATTAATGGTATGAGATGAGTTTCAGACAAGTTTGAGATCATGTCTTTAAAATTTCCTAGCAGAAAGTTTTCCCAGGAAGATAGTAGCCTTCTTCTTTCCCACCTAGACACACAAGGTCACTTAACTAAACCCAGCCATCCACCTGGTGTAAGCTGATAAAGATGGCCTAACTTAAGAACAGTGGCCTCTCTAAAAACAAGAAAAAAGGCTGACTTTACAGAATGTGAGGGAGCAAAAGTCCTTGTACTCATGTCAAAGCATCTTTAAAGATTCTCTTTGTAAAACTGTTTTATGCTGTTCTTTTCTATTTTATGATCTGATGATGTATGCCTTTGCCAAGTTCTTTGTAAAAATATAAAAGTCTCGCACTGAAAAAGTAAAATTGCAGCAGCATGTCTCAAATACATTGAGAGTGGTCTGTCTGTCATTTTCCTCGCCGTATCCTGATTACTCCTGAGCCTTCATCCTGTTCCCCCACGGTCTGAGTGGCTCCCCTGAGCCGGTCCGTGGCACCAAGGTGTATATCCACATGTGTACATGCACATACACAAGACAGATAAATGACAGAGAGACAGAAAGACAGACGAGCTTTTCTTTAAAATAAAGATAATAATAATAAGCCTTTAAAATAAAGATAATAAAAGGCAGGAATGTCTTAACATCAGCCTAAAGTATCAGCCTATAAATAATGACAAGCACGAAGTCCAGTTCAGGGGAGTTGCCAAGAAGAGTTTTCACTGATCCTGTGTCATTGCTACAGATCTATACAGCAAACCCTTTTAGCTAGTTACAAACTCACTTCAAACTGGAGATATAGCTCAGTGGAAGAGCACTTGCTATATTAAGCAAAGCCATGGGTTCAATTGTCAATCAACACTGTAAAAAGAGAAAAAGGAAATTCTTACTTCAGATACAATGATGTCCATCTGACGCCGTAACTTCCTTAGAGTGTTCATGAGTTGTTCAGGATCTTTATGGATTCCAACCCAGCAGCCATTAACAAAAATCTTAGTTGCACTAAATAACAAAGCAAAAGCACTCTATATTTAGCAGTTCTGTACTAAGTACAGCTTAACAATTAGCAGCAGTTTAAAGAGAAAACTCATCTATACACACTCGGCAATAGCTGCAGGAGAAATTTCTTCTAAATTTTCCATGCTCCATTCTTCTAAGAATTCCAAAATTGGAGAAGGTTGAGATCCAACTGAAATGTAAGCCATCAGGGCTAAATTCTTCACCAGTCCTACAGCATGGCCCTAAGGAATAAGCCACATGACTATCAACATCAGTCTTAGATGCTATACAAACTGTTTTCTACAAACATTTTACTTTCAATTTGGCTTCAAGGTATACACTTAACTTTCTAAGAAAAAGACTACAAAAAAATCTTGATTTTTAAACCATGATGCATAATTAAATAAAAAATTTCTTGAGGTGATTATGACATTCAATTAATTTTTAAAAATGTTTCTTACCATGCATCAATTACACATTTCATTATGACATTTTCATACATAGAAAAGATCTACATTTTTAAAAGAACTTTATTTTTAATTCAGGGTTGGGGATGTGCACTTGAGTTTAAGGCCCACATGGCCAGAAGAGAATGTAGGATCACCTGGAGATTAAATAGTAGGCAGTTGTGAGCTGCCCGACATGGGTGCTGGGAACCAAATTCGAAACCTCTGCAAGAGCAGTGCGAGCTCTTACTCTCTCCAGCCACTACACGTGTATTCTCATCACATTCAATCCTGTTCCTCCTCTCTCGCCTTCCTCTCACTACTAATCCCCTCTTCTTTCCACGAGAAAATTACTTGCCTTTTTGTTCTGGGTGAGCCAATGAGTTCCATTGGGGCGGCTTACAGACCTGTGTGCCCATGTGCACTTTACCTGTGGCTACACCACTAAAGAAAATGTCACCCTGCCTCCATCAGCTACTGTCTTTCTTAGCAGTAGAAACTTTTAAACTGAGCATTAACCATAATGAATTACCTCTGGGGTCTCAGCAGGACACACCATTCCCCACAACGTATTATGCAACTGTCTTGGCTTCGCTAGCTTGCCATCTCTACCAATCGGAGAATTTAACCGACGCAGATGAGAAAGAGTAGACGCAAAAGTCAGGCGGTTCAATACCTAGAAAACAAAGGACCAAATCTTTAAAATCTGAGTAAACCCATAATCACATCGTCACAGTGAGGCAAAATTCTTTTTTTGTTTTTTTGAGACAGGGTTTCTCTGTGGATCTTTGAATTAGCTCTTGTAGACCAGGCTAACCTAGAACTCACAGAGATCCACCTACCTCTGCTTCCCAAGTGTTGGGGTTAAAGGCGTGTGCCACCACCACCCAGCAAGTTCTACTTTTATAATCCATTGAGTATCTTTGTCTTTAATCTTTTCTTGGATGATCTTGTTTACATCTATAAGTTAAATACTCTTAATTTTAGAAGTGATAGCATACATGTGACACACAATTCTAGGCACCCACATCACAGGGCTCAAGGCTACCTATGACCCTAGCACCAGAGAACCTGGCCCTATCTTCTGACCTCCACAGGTAGGTACACACAAATAAAAATAAAATTTTAAATTTTTTTAAAAGCTACTTTCTCAATATTTCTCAGAATTTATCCTATCAATACAAAACTGCTGTAATCCAGGCCCCAATTATTTCTTACCTAGTCTACTGAACACTCTTCCTGCTACCTGTCAACATAAAGCCAACCTTGCAAATATACCCAGAAGACAAAATGATGTCACCCCTACACACCCCCACCCCAGTGGTTCTCCGTTTACTTCTTGAACAGGTTTTTCTAACCTTTCACTTGATTTTAAAGTTCTGAGCTGCTACAGCTTCCAAGACACACCACACTCTTTGGTGTCTCCTCCTTTTACTCAGGATGTTAAGATGCTTTTCTACAGCTTCTCTGTGAGCTGTTACTTCTGACATCCTCATTTCTCAATGTGCTTCAGCTCTGAGCTCAGGTGTTACCGTCCCCAAACAGCCTTTCCGAAACCTCTCAGGCTCAATAAATGTCTTTTGTCAGCATCCCCAGAGTAGATGTATGTAACTTGCTGCAATTCTTTTAGAGCCTTCTTTTAATTATATCCACTGGCAACTGCAGACAATAAACTGCTTTTTGAATCCTTAAGGGGCTGGAACCTGGCATATCACAGGGCCAACAGCAGTTCACTAAGCTGGATTCAACATGTAGCATTCACTATACTCTAACTCATACTCTCTAAAGAGCGGCAAATGCATGAATCTGTTTCCTCAGTAGATGCTGACGGCCTCCTAGAGGGCTAGGGTAGTATCTAATTCATGTGGTGAACCCAGAATTACAAGTACACTAAATAAATCCTTACTGAATGGAAAGCGACTACAAACTATAATTAGCCATCAGCAGCTAAAGTATTCCTCTTAAAGTAGGAATCAGGATCTGAAATTTGGAATCTGAATGCCAAATCACTCAGGTAACACTGACACAAGATAGTTTTAAAAAATATGAAAATATGATTCCAGCACTAGGGAGGCAGAGGCAGGTGGATCTCTGTGAGTTCAAGGCCAGCCTAGTCTACAAGAGCTAGTTCCAGGACAGGCTCCAAAGCTACAGAGAAACCCTGTCTCAAAAAAACAAAACAAGACAAAACAAAACAGAATTATGAAAATATGTAAACTAGGCCTGGTGGTGCACACCTATTGTAACCCAGCATTTGGGAGTAGACAAGAACAATGTCTAAATTCAAGGCCAGCCCAGTCTAGTAGGGAGACCTTATCTCCAAAAACTAATTCTATAAAAGCTAAATGCCCAATGAGTATCTCCAGTGGGTAAAAGGTGAGCAGCTTCCATGTGGTTAGAGACAAGACTCCCACACATCATCATCTGACCACCACACATCGTGGTGTGCGCGTCCCTGTAACTATTTAAAATATAATTTTAAAAGAATTTTAAAGTTTTCCCTGAGGGATATAGCTCATTTGGTAGCGTATTTAGTTAGCATGCCATCTACCTCTGGATTCAATCTCCAGTACCTTATAAAGAGGACACAATGCTACATTCTGGTAGTCAGAGCACTTGAAAGATAAAGGCAAAAGGATCAGAAATTCAAGGTCACCTTTAACTATATAAGTTTGAAGACAGCCTGAAATATATGACCCCTATCTCAATTAATAAAAAAAAATTCACCCTCTTAAATCAGTAGCTTTCCCCCAGTACTGTACCTGCAAACAGGTACTATATTCATTATACATGTAACTGATTATAGAAATGAGGGTTGGGATATGTGAAGCTCAGTGGTGGAACTCTTGCATAGCATGTACAAGATCCTAGGTTCAAACTCCACTTTCTCCAAAAATATGCGTGTATATATAAATTTGGGTCTGGAAAGATGGCTCAACACTTAAGAGCATGCACCCATCTTGCAGAGGACCTGGGTTCCATTCCTAGCACTTACATGGTGGCTCACACCACCTTTTCTTCAATGCCCTCTCCTGGATTCAGTAAGCCGCCACATGCACGTGATACTCAGGAACTCACACACACATACACATGTAAATAAATAAAAGCCAGACAGTGGTGGCACACACCTTTAATCCCAGCATTGGGGAGGCAAAAGGAGATGAATCTCTGAGTTTAAGGCTAGCCTGGTATGTAGAGAAAGTCCCAGGACAGTCGTGACTAGAGAAACTTTGTCTTGGAGGGAAAAGAAAAGAAAAAACATATTTTTTAAGGAACACAGAAATAGTGGAATATAGAGTCTCGCTCTGTAGCACAAGCTAGCCTCAAACTTGAAGCTATATTATTGCTTCCAGCTTCCAGAGTATAAATGTGAGCGGCCACAGCAACTGTAAGAAATATATTTTCAAATAAATAAAGGGCAAGCCTAGAAATTATCTGGGTTAGTTTCTAAAAAGCTTTAGAGACAAAAATTTTGCTGGCACAAGCTGCACCCTACGATTCTGGAGGGTACGGGGAGAGGAACGCTATCTTGAGGCTGCCTGGGCAGTCTATCAAGACCGCTATGTTTCCTACCCTATCAAAACGCTACTGGTTTCAGACTTTCCCAAATCACAAACTGATGTGGGATGTCCTTTTGTATATATGTTGCTTTTATTGGTTGACGAATAAAGCTGTTTCAGTCAACGGCTCAGCAGAGTAAAGCCAAGTAAGAAATCTGAACAAAGATATATAGAGAAAGTAGGTGGAGTCAAAGAGACACCATGTAGCTGCCAAAGGAAAAAGTTGCTGGAACTTTACCGGTATACCACAGCCTTGTGGTAAAATATAAAATAATAAAAATGGGTTAATTTAAGATGTAAAAGTTAGTTAATAAGAAGCCTGAGCAAATAGACCAAACAGTGTTGTGAATAATACAATTCCTGTGTGATTACTCAGGTCTGGGCAGCCAGGAAATGAACGTTCAGTCTCCATTTATAACAAACAACTATTCTGGTTTACTATCTTGAGTTTCTAAATTGCAAGCTAAACAATTAACTCTCTAATGATGATGGGTAATTTAAGAGAAAATTTATCTCATTATTCAAAAACCCCTAATGAATTTTACCAAGGGGAAAAAAAATCATTTATGTTCAATGAAATGAAAACCTGCCATCCCTGTAAGTCTTTCCCATGAAAAACACAGGTACAGCGGTCACCTCACCTGGGACACTCCAGCTCTGGCTTGATGAGCTTTCTTCTGGTCCCCCCAGTTCCCAGTGGCTAAAGAGTATTTCAGTCCATCAGATATGATCCGTGTTTTAATTGCCAACTCCAAGTTAAAGTCCTTTCCACGATCAATAAACTTCTGTGCATATATTCGTACTTCTTTCAGCAAATTCTTAAACATTCTATAAAATAAGATGGTGTTATTGTAAACATAGAAAAGTCCACAAAACATGTATTTTCAACAGAGACAAAGGTCACAGGGTAAGTTGTTACACTCATTTTAGGTTTATATAGCCTGTATACGCATGTAGTAGAGAGACCAACTAAGATGAAGTGCTTAAAGAAAAAGTCTTTAGTGAGGCAATGATCAAAAAAGGCTAAAATATTCTGATCTAGGCATCTGAGGAAATGAGTCAGTTAATAAAAGTATCTGTGAAATCAAGGACACGAGTTTAAACCCACAGCACCCATGTACATATAAGCAGACCATGGGAGTCACTCTGGGACACTAAGGAAGACCCACCTATAACTGAAGTAATGAATTCTCTCTACTCAAGAAACATCATTCTGTAATTCCTTACCCTCTAAATAAGAATGCAAGTAGAGGTCCAGCAAGATCCAATCTTTTGTTTCCATAGTGATCTCTGTCATCTAGTTCTCTTCTACCCAAAGCTGCTAGAAGTAACCTATGAACCATATACCTAAAAAAGAAAATGAAAACACTTGGATTTTGGATTTTCTTGACATATCTCAAAATACAAGTTATAACATCCTTAGCTTTAAGGAAAACACTTTATCTCAATCGTAACTTGGAAAAGATCTTCAAACACTAAAAAATTTAACTTACCCCAAGAAATAGGCTTTTTTGGTCTCACAGAAATCACTAACACCAACATGAGGCAGCATTTCTTTCTGTAAGACTTCTTTTGCATATTTAATTCTTTTCTCCTTAGTAACACCAGGCTTTGCCCCTCTTGAACCAATGAAGTTTAAGGCCACATTCTGTTCTTGGATGACAAATGCTTCATCGAGAGATGGTTTAACCTACCAAATAGTTTACAGTAAATTTTTCCCAGATTTATAGTTTTACCTTGTGTGACTTTATTAACATGTGAAATAACTCTAAAACCTACTGTTAGGAAATCAAGGAATCACAACATTTCAGACCTGGAAGGTTCCTCCGAGATACAGATGTATCTGTCAAAATCCACCCAGTGTAAGCGATTCACTTTCTCAAAAAAAAAAGAAGTAATTCCACTAATTTAAAAGTAGTATGTTTGCTTTTTTATATTTTAATGATCAATTATTTAAAACCAAAACCAAAAATTAGATATTTCAAATATATTTAGAGAAGCTTCCTGGTTCAATTAAAATTTGCAGAACTACAAAGCACTTTTCAGTGCTTGTAGAAAGAAATATTAAACTTCCTAATGAAGTCACTCACTGTATCGAAAAGGAGACTATTTTAACACTGCACTAGTGAACAGACTATATTCCACTCCTGTCACTACCTATAGCCTCTGAGCAATCAAGCAAATAGTTTCTCCATCTAGGAAAGGGTTAAATAAAATAATTCTTGATAGGGTGTAACTCACGGTCTGAGGGCTTGCCTAGCATGTGAGGACCTAGGGTTAATCTCCAACTCCCCCACACCTGCTCTAGCCCCTGGGGGAAAAAAACAACTTTTTCCTGGAGCTGGAGAGATGGCTCAGCAGTTAAGAGCACTGGCTGCTTTTCCAGAGGACCTGGGTTCAAGTCCCAGCACCCACAGGGCAGCTCACACCTGTCTGTAACTCCAGTTCCAGAGCTTCTGACACCCTCCCACAGACAAAATAGCAGACAGAACACCAGTGCATATAAAATAAAAATAAATGATTAAATTTTACTCCTGAGTTCTATTCCAATTTTACAGTTCTCAATTGCCAACTGTACACAATAGTGAGCATAAGAAAGCTGGGGTAGCACTAAGCCGCTTGGCATTCGTAATTACCCCTCAGTCTGCATCTTATCATACATACAGAAATGTTTTCTCTCACTCATACACAGTTAGTTCTAAACACACAAATTCTAAGTGTGGCACCAAAGATCAGAAAAAAGCTACATAAACTGACTGGTCCAGGCCAGACAAGGTGGACAAGTCTGCAGACCCAGCCCTGAAGAGCAGAGTCAAGAAGACTGGCAGGCTGGTACATATAGTGAGAGATCTAGGCCAACCTGGGCTAAAAACTGAGACCCTGCATCAAAAAACAATAAACAAAAAACAATAAATATCCCACAAGTAAGTATTTTTTTTAAATATTTATTTATTATGTATACAATATTTTGTCTGTGTGTATGCCTGCAGGCCAGAAGAGGGCACCAGACCCCATTACAGATGGTTGTGAGCCACCATGTGGTTGCTGGGAACTGAACTCAGGACCTTTGGAAGAGCAGGCAATGCTCTTAACCTCTGAGCCATCTCTCCAGCCCAAGTAAGTATTTTTTAAAAGAAACCTGGTGCCACTGCTATTACAAAATTATTTGGTTAAGGTTAATGGTATTGGGTTTTAAATGGTATAACAATTAAAATGTACTTTCAGAAGATTAAAACTTATACATTCTCAGTGATTCTAAGATTCATAGGCCTGTTAAAAACAACCTATACTTCCTATAAACTAATAGAACAAACAGTAATTTTCAAAAGCCAATATACTCAAGAGCAAGTCAGTTCTGTTACTTAACTGAGACAGGTTTGGTGGAAGGCATCTCACTTACTGTCCCATCTGCTGGCCCTAATACCGCTATTATTATTATAGTGTGTGTCATGTGTGCTGTGGAGGCTGGGGACTACTCTGCAGAGCTGACGGCCTCCATCCACCTTTATGTGTGTTCTGGGCAGTGAACTGAAGTTGTCAGGCTTGTATAGTAAGAGATTCTTTATCTGCTGAGCCATTTTGCCAACTTGATTTATTTTTCAATTCCTTGATTTTAATAATCATACTGTGTTGGGCATGGTGCTACATGCCTTTAATCCTAGTACTTGGGAGGCAGAGGCGGGGGAACCTCTCAGAGTTCGAGGCCAGCCTGGTCTACAGAGTGAGATCCAGGACAGCCAGGGTTGTTACACAGAGAAACCCTGTCTCATGAAACAAAACAAAACAAAAAAATAACTATACTATGATTACACCAATGACTGTCCTGCTTCCTAGAAATAAACACTGCACTCAACATGCATGACATCTACAATTTATTCCCAAATAATCTGGAAAAGCAAACAAGAGAAAATGTGACAAGCCCAACTGAATCTGAGTAAAGAAGGTTCTAGCACTATTCTTACAATTTCCAAGAACTGTTAGCAGAGACTCAGGCCGGACTGAGATTTCCTATGGTAAAGGCCAGAGGTGTCTGACAGGTGAGTTGCTCCTAAGAGCATGTCTGCTGCTTTAGGGTTGGCAATCATGGGCATCTAAGCTTCTTACACACAGGAACCATGCACTTGCTTCTCCTTACCATTTCCATCATCTCTGGATCTTCAAAGTCATAAATGATATGTTCTAAAATATCTCTATCAGACACAAAGCCCAATGCTCTGAACACGATTATGATGGGAACTTCCTGTTTGATGTATGGCAAAGTTGCCACGATGCGCTGGCCAATAGCACTCTTCTTCGCACCCTAGAAAAGAAAATAAATGATATCAGAATGTGAACACACGAGAGCTCAGAGAAACACAAAATAGCAAATGGCCCATTTAGTATATATATTATATATTTTAAAAGAAGCATGTCTTTCCATTGTCCTAAAGCTTCTTTTAAAAAACATTGAAACAGGTTTATTAATTATTTGTTTTTTGAGACAGGATCTCACTATGGACCCAGCTGGCCTAGAACTCACAATGATCTGCCTGCCTGTGCCTCTGGAGTGCTGAGATTAAGGATGTGCACCAACACACCAGCAGGTTTACTAATTTATGAATGACCTGCACCAACACACCCAGCAGGTTTACTAATTTATGAATGACCTGGTTTCTTAAATCTAAGAGAACTTCCATTCTCCACTATCCATTTGCCAAGTTCTCGAAGAACGACCGGAAATGACCTTTGGCTACCAAAGAATAAAAAGTCTATTATCTTGCCATCCCCGTCTACAGTAGGAGGGGAATAAAAAGTAGATAGCGAGGGATGCTGGAGAAATGCCACAGAGCACTTGCTGTTCCTGCAAAGGCCCCACCCAGGTTCAGGTGCCAGCACCCACATGGCAACTCACAACCAACCATCTTTAACTTCAGTTCTAAGTGATCTACCAATACATTCTTCTGATCTGTGAATACTAGGAATATACATGGTGTGTATGCATACACAACAGGCAAAACACTTACGTACATAAAATAAATAGATAAACCTTAAAAAGAAATAGATTAGGAGGTATTAGCTATTGTATGGATGTCTTTAATCCCAGCACTCCGAGGCAGAGAGGGGTAAAGCCTGTAAGTTCCTGGAACACCAAGACTACAGAAATCCTTTCCCAAAACAGATTAGGCTAAAAAGAAAAAGTATGAAAAGACAAATATGGGAAAAGCAGCACAGAATGAAAAGTAACTCTCCCACTTCAGAACTCCCCCCACTGAAAGCTTACTCCATCCCACACGTTCATCCAGGAACAAGTGCTTAGATATTTCATTCAAGTCTTTGTCCTGAGCTTTAAGCTACACCTTCAGCCTTCATCTCTCCAACTGCTACCTGGGTGTTTCTACTTGGACATCTAACATTCCATTCAATCACTTATTTGTATCATCATCAAGACGGGTCAGACGGTAAAGGCATTTGCCACACTAGCCTGGAGACCCGAGTTCAATAATCAGAATCCACAAAAAAAGAGAGCTGGCTCCACAAAGTTGTCCACTGGCCCACACACGTACTGTGACACACACACCCTGCCACATCATCATGCGCACATACAGGATAAATACCTCCAAATTTGTCTTAGTGACTGAAGAATGACTTACCAGGTGAAAGCGCTGGCTGCTCTACCAGAGGACACAAGTTCAATTCCCAGGACCCACACGGCAGATCTCAACCATATTTACCTCAAGTTCCAGGAGACCCAATGCCCTCTTCTGGCCTCCCTGGACACCAGGTATGCATGCAGTTCACAGACTTCATGTAGGCACACATACACTAACTTAATTTTTTTTTAATCCTTTAGCAGACTGAGGCAATGTCTCAGTCAGTGAAGGATCTGCTGTAGCAAGTGTGAGGGCCTGAGTTCCAGAACCCACATAAAAAGCTGTGCGTGGGTCAAGTGCACTGCTCTTTCAGAGGACCCAGGTTTGAGTTCCAGAACCCACATGGCAGTTCATGAACATCTGTAACTCCGGCCTCAGGTGACCAATACCCTCTTCTGGACTCTTGAGTTCACAGCACACGTGGCACAGACATACATACATGCAGGCAAAACATAAACACAAATTTCCAAAGAATAGGCTGCATGTAGTAGTGGCTTCCACTTGTAATCTCTAGGATGGGAAGGCAGAGACAAAGGGATTCCTGAGAATAACTGGCTAACAAGCTTATTCTATTCAGAGAGATCCAGTTCAATAAGACTGTTTCAAAATCCAAAGTGGAACGCTTCTCAGGAATCACACACACACACATACACACACACACACACACACACACAACACACACACAAATTTTACTTCAGGACAAGCAGAAGATTAAAACACAATCCTTATATCATACACTTACCACACACCCAAAATTGTCTCACCTAAAACAGAACTCATATATGAAAACAGAAGGAAACATTGGTAAAAGAACTGAACTGATTACCCAAATTCTCCATGTGCACATGCACATCCACACATGAAATAAATGTAATTTATTTTGAGGGGCATCGAGAGACAGGGTCTCTCTGTGTAGCTTTGGAGCCTATCCTAGGCCATACCGTACCTGTCCTCCTCTTGCCAGCATGCTAACCCATATGGTACTGGTGGGTCGGGAAGAATTCTCCAGACATGATCGACACTCTCCTGTATAGGCGTATTTGGAATCCTTTTTGGCAAACACATAGACTGTGTTTGTTGCCATTTTCTCTTGAGCTATGAGAACCTATAGACAGAGTAAGAAAGTTACAGTTGAGAATCCCAAAAGGTCACAGCTGAAGTGGCAAGAAGAAAAAGCTGCAGTTATTTAACTGGTCACAAAGGCTCCACCTGATAGAAATATACACGCTCCAACAACCTGGCCAAATTTCCAGTGCCCACCACGCACATAAAGCTTCGGTTACATGGGCTTAGCTGTCGCGGCTTAACTCACCCGACTGTCACTTTCAGGTTATCTGTAGGAATGCGTGCTTTTCCTTCTCTCTTTGTGAAGGGGTGGGTGTGTGTGTGTGTGTGTGTGCGTGTGCGTGTGCGCACAGGTACCCATGGAGGCCAGAAGAGGGCATCCGATGCCCTGGAAGAGGACTTATAGGTGATTATGCCACTCCACATGGGGATGCTGGGAACCAATTCTGATCCTCTCTCTGCAAGAGTAGCACGTGCTCTTACCCTGCGAACAGTCTCCACCCCACCCCCCCCCGAGAATGTACACCTTTTAATTTAACTGTTAACCATCTTTTTTTTTTTAAGAGTTTTGGAGTACCACTATACCTTTTCTGATCCATTAATAATGAAGTAGCCACCAGGATCCAAAGGACACTCGTTCAGCTCACACAGGTCACGGTCTGTCAAGCCATTCAGCAGGCAGTAGGTCGAGCGCAGCATAATTGGGATTTTCCCTATGAAGGTTTTCTGGTGCTGAGTCTGCAGCTGCTCTTCGCCTTCTTTAATGACTGTCTTTGTTATGTCAACATAAAGAGGAGCCGAGTACCTTCAAAATAAAAGGGGGTCAGAGGTGACCGTGAATGAAGGTGCATTTTCTGAACTTTACTCAATATCAGGTGCAAACGAAGAAAAGTATCTCTCACGTGAGATTTCTTAGCCTGGCTTCATTCGGCATCATTGGTGAAGGGGCACCGTCTCTTTCCCAATGAGTAGGTTTGGAGAGATAAATTTGTTCAAATTTCAGTAAATATCTTGGCTGAAATTAAACAAAAAGCATGAAGAGAATAATTTTCCCCATAAAAGTTTTGAAGGTCAGGTTCTTAGTGTATGTCTTAAAGGTCAAAGTGAGAAAATCAGGAGTTTAAAGCCATACTGGGATACATAGCAAGATCCTGTCTCAAAACACACATTCAAAGTTTTACTGACTCCATTTTAACTGACATTAGCATTTTAAGTAGAAGCAACTATACAAACTGACAAAAGTTTTTTTTACTAACATGAGAACACTCTAAAGTTAAAAACCACATTACAGTGATGTGGTTTGTCCTTTTTGTTATGATTTATTTTTATGCTAGTAATGGTGGCACACACACCTTTAATCCTAGCACTCAGAAGGCAGGAGCAGGCAGATCTCTATGAGTCTGAGGCCAGTCTGGTCTACAAAGAAAGGCGTGTGCGCTCTCACTCTCTCTCTCTCTCTCTCTCTCTCTCTCTCTCTCTCAACACACACACACACACACACACACACACACACACCTGCCTTTAAAAAAAATAAAAATAAAAAATTCTATTTATGTATGTATATACTGTCCCTGAAAGTGCATGGCGCCTGAGTGAGTACCTAAGGACGTCAGAAGAGGGTATGAGACACTCAACAGGAACCAGGTCATTCATCTCTCTGGCCCACAGCTGTTCTCTTATACCTACTGCTTCCTTAAAGAAGACAAAGAAGCCTTTTTCATAGGGAATAGGGGAGTTGAAAAATGGCCTCACTATCTATCTTGACGACATATCCGAGCTGGCTTTCTGCCCTGATCCTCGTGCCTCCTCCCCCACATGCTGGAGAGCTGAGGCAGACATGACCATGTCTGGCTCAGACTTCATCCACCACAAGTAAACGAAGACTGTGTATGGCATCCTCTCTAATTTACTTTGAAGAGAATCCAAAACGGATCTGAGCCCACTGAGGGATTCTACTTATGCTTTACTTCCCTAGAAAAGGAACCCCAGAATTTCCTCCTGTGTCTGCTTCCTCAGGGAACATGATGCCCGCTGAGGGTATCAGTACAATGAAACCAAACTGATGAAACGGGCAAATTATTCTATTATTTTTATAGATCTTAATTAGTGCTACTCAAATCTGGGCTAACAACTCCACATTTATTTTTCCTGCCTGTACAAATACACAATGATTTTTCCAGGTCAGAAATCAATGTAACATTTCATCACAACAGTTACAAACTGGACTATGTAGGACTTTGGCACCTGGAATTTGCCTTTCTTCTCAGCCCTGTTGATGCTCTTGAAAACATCAGCCAGGACACTTACATGTAACATGATGGCAGTGTGCAAGTGCAGAAAGATATTACAAATCACACCGATTTTATTAATGATCTACACACTTTCACATACACTTCCCTTGGTGATGATGGAAAGTATAACAACAAACAAACAAACAAATAAATAAGATAAATTCATTTAGGATGAGGTTTCCCTAACCAGCAGGACATTAGAAGGGAGAAAAAAAGACCCTGACTTTTCAATTAGACCTGGTAAAAACCCAAATCTTGGGGGCTGGAGAGATGGTTCAGAGGTTAAGAGCACTGGCTGCTCTTCCAGAGGTGCTGAGTTCAATTCCCTGCACTGACATGGTGGCTCACAACCATCCACATGAGATCCGGTGCTCTCTTCTGGCATGTAGGCAGAACACTATATAATAAACACTTTTTTAAAAAAAAAAATTCTATAAACGACTTCCAATCTGACTACAGCCTGGGAACCGTGGAGAAGTGCCCCTCCACTCCACATCACCACCATCTCCCCAGACATGAGCTAGGCTTTGGCTACTCCAGGGTTCACCTATCTCCAGACCCTTCCCATTTCAAGGTGACACCATTTCTAGTGACCTTTCTAAATGAGTATGTTACACATTCCTTTGATTCAGAATTCCATCAGCAATTTCTCCAGAGCCTTTGATGATCTGGCTGCATCCTGCCTTCACCTAAGACCTCTCAAAACCAGATACATCAAATTTCATAGATGCTTACTATTTCATAGATGCTTTCAGGCTGCTTACTATGGGTTCCACCCAATTCTCAAGCTAAGTATATCAACAGTCTTATGGAAAACACCTAAGCCGGGGCCGGAGAGATGGCTCAGAGCACTAGCTGTTCTTTCAGAGGTCCTGAGTTCAATTCCCAGCAACCATATGGTGGCTCACAACCCTCTTGTAATGAGATCTGGTACCCTCCTCTGGCCTACAGGCATACATGCAGACAGAATACTATACACATATTAATTTTAAAAAAAATCTTTTTAAGAAAAAGAAAGAAAGAAAACACCTAAGCCATCTTTTCTGAGAAGTTACTGATGCCTTCACTGTCAAGTCAAGTTCCCATATTTCCCACTCAATCAAGCTTTAGAAACGGCTTTTTCTAGCCGGGCGGTGGTGGTGCAAGACTTTAATCCCAGCACTCGAGAGGCAGAGGCAGGCAGATCTGTGTGAGTTCAAGCCTAGCCTGGTCTACTAGCGCTAGCTCCAGAACAGGTTCCAAAGCTACAGAGAAACCCTGTCTTAAAAAAACCACTAGGAAAAAAAAAAAAAAAAAGCTTTTTCCTGCAGTACTTATCATACTGGCACTTAGAACTTATGCAAAGATCATGAAGAGAAGATGACCTGAGGATTTAAAAAGGCACATTATGGTAAATTCTGTGCAGCAGCTCCAACTACAACAGAGTAACAGCCCAGCACCTGGTGGTATACAGTATAGAGAAAAGGAGCTTAACTGGCTAGAAGTAATAACCTTTCTTTCTCTAGCTCCCTTCCAGAGACTGTCCCTACCTCATGCAGTTTTACCATTTCCCTGTCTCTCAGAGCTCAACATGCTCCTGGGGTTGCCTCTCTGCTTCTCTGCAACTGCTGATGGCCAGTCATTCTGCTAGACTTCTTTAAAACCTTATTTAAGGGGCTAGAGAAATGGCTCGGCAGTTAGAGCACTGGCTGCTCTTCCAGAAGACCAGAACTCAATTCTAAGCACCCACATGGCAGCTCACAACTGTCTGTAACTCCAGTTCCAGGGGATCCAACACCCTCACACAGACACACATTCAGGCAAAACACCAATGTACATTTAAAAAAATAGTGTGGGAGATCCTTCTGTCTATGTGTTGCTTTCATTGGTTAATGAATAAAGAAACTGGCTTGGCCTATAGCAATGCAGAACTTAGGCGGGCAAACTAAACTGAATGCTGGGAGAAGGGAGGCAGAGTCAGGAGAAGTCATGGAGCTGCCGCCGGAGACATGATGAAATTTTGCTGGTAGGCCACGACCTCGTGGTGATGCACAGATTAATGGAGATGGGTTAAATTAGAATGTAAGAGTTAGCCAATAAGAAGCTAGAGCTAATGGGCCAAGCAATGATTTAAATAATATAGTTTCTGTGTGGTTACTTCGGGACTGCAGCTGGGAACTAACTAGCGGCCTTCTTACTACAAAAAAATAATGCATTTAAAAAAAAAACACAAACTTATTTTTAAAAAGAAAACTAAAATTGCTGTGATATATATATAATTCAAAACTGCATATGTATAAATAATTATAAATGAAAAAATTAAACCAGCTATATGCCTGAGTAATTTTTATTTTTGATCTCATATTGTAATCATGTATTCCACACAATAAATAAAAATCAAGTGTCTGAGCATGGTAGCACATCTGTTATTCCACCACTCAAGAAGAAATCTCAGTCTAGATGATCATGAGTTCAAGGTCAACCCTGGTGATAAAGAGACACTTTGTCCTAAACACAAAAACCAATGAGAAGCAAGGTTTTCTTTTACAATATTAGACTGCAGATCAGAAGAGCAGATGTGGGTCATCTAAACAACATAACTATTTCCAGCTCACTGCTTTCAGGTGTTCATACTGAGTGCCCTCTTCCCAGCTACTAAAGATTCACTAAGGATGTGCAGGTGACTGCCTGTAAATCCCAGCTACTAGGAAGACTTAGGCAGGAGGATATAGAGTTCAAAGCCAGTCTGGCAACAGAACCCACTCAAGGTTAGCCTGGGCAACTTACCAAGACCTTGCTAAGAAATAACAACTAAAAAGAAAGGAAATAAAGCTCAAGGTAGAGTCTTTACCTAGTTGCACAAGGCCTGACACAGTCTGTCCTAATACCAAAAGATACATGCTATCTGAAGGGAGATTAAGGCTTTAGATCCAGAGCTGAGGGGAGGTGCTGGACACACACTGCAAATGCTACTGAGTGGGAGGACTGGTATTGGACTGGCTGATACTGGACTGAGACCCAGGTCAATACTTTTCTTCACCCGCAGCATAAACACAACCTTCTTACCGGCTCTTCAACTTCTCCACTGGCGTGCTGAGCTTCAGCCTGTAGGTCAATCGGTGGCGCATCTTCCACAATTCTTTGAACGGACATCTGAATAAACTCATCAAAGGAATCCAGCTGTTGTCTAACCAAGCCTTTTTCATCAAAATAAGAACTAGAAAAATATTAAGTTCATAATCAGTTGCATCTCAATTTGTTTTCTAGCATATTTCTCTATCTTCATTTAATCCACATATTTTCCTAACTTCATTTAATCTAATTCAACAAATACTCAATGAAATGCCAACCAATCTATGATACTCATTGCATAAGGCCGGGGTATTTTATTTGTAGACTTACTATGTTTTGTACGGAAAAAAGACAAAATAAGTAAAGTACAACATAAGAACTGTAAGGCAGCTTCAATCTGCGAACAACTTCAAACTCTACAGAATTTCCCACAGCCATGTTACACACAGTGTGACTGTCAGTGTGGTGATCACACTGGTAAGTGTGTAGCTTCCTAACATGACATGGTCTTACCGTATCATCTAATTGCTTTTGCATGAACGTTTTTACTATGGCTACTTGAGCAAAATTACACTTAGAAATGGGTAAGAATTTGGATTAAAATACAATCTTAATGTGTAATTTTACTCATTTACAGTAATTTAAAAACACGGAATTAGATTAACATCACAAATACAGTAAACGTACATAATATAGTGCGCCTGCCAAAGAACCCACCCAGCACAATTACAAGGAAAGTCAGACAAACCACATCCCACAAGTACTACACAAAGTAACAGACCTGAGCTCTTCTTTTAAAAGACATGCTGAGAAACTGTTTCAGATTGAAGGAGACGGATAAATAAGCCTTGAAACAAAATGTTTGGGGCAGAACAGATGGTCCAGCAGTTAAGAGTCCATATTTCTGGTGCAAGAAACACAGCTCCCTGGTAAAGAATAGGCAGCTCTTCCATAGGAGCCAAGTTCAACACCCCCATGGTGGTTCACAACCATCTCTTACTCCAGTTCCAGGGAATCTCATGCCCTCTTATGGCCTCCATGAGCAGCTGCATACATGGTGCACATAAACTCACACAGGCATATAAACACAAAAAAATAAAACTAAAAATCTAAAACCAAACTAGGTGTGATGGTACACGGCTTTAATCCCAGCACTCAGAAGGCAAATGCAAGTGAACCTCTGTGAATTCAAGGCCAGCCTGGTCTACAGAGTGAGTTCCAGAACAGTGAGAGCTACATAGAGAAACCCTGTCTTGAAAAAACCAAAAATTAAAAAAAAAAGAACTAAAAACAAACAACAACAAAATGTGCAACACTCAGAACTGAGGTAGCAAGTTCCAGGTCAGGGTGGCCTATACAATGAGACCCTGTCTCAAAAACATAATAATCCTAGATCCAGCATGAAAGAAAAAAAAATGGTTTGCTAAAAAAATAAGTGAGATAACAAGCAAAATGTGGAGAGACTCTGTAGGTTAAATAAGATTATTGGGTGCTGGAGAGATGGCTCAGTGGTTAAGAGCACTGGCTGCTGCTCTTCCAGAGGGTCTAAGGTCATTTCCCAGCAACCATAACGTAGCTCACAACCATCTATAGTGGGATCTGATGCCCTCTCCTGGCATAAAGGCATACATGCAGATAAAGTACTCTTACATAAAATAAATCAACTAAAAATAATAGTAACATTATTGTATCAATATTAATTTCTGTACTGTGATTATGTAAAAGAGTATCTGCTACTTACTTTCCAATGTTTTTAGGGGGAAATGCACAGAGAGAAATAAAAAGAAAATGTAGGCCAGGTGTGGTGGGCCACATCTTTAATTCCAATACTCAGGAAGCAGAGACAGGTGGGTCTCTGTGAGTTTAAGGCCAGCCTGGTCTACAAAGCAAATTCCAGAACAGTCAGGGCTGTTACACAGAGAAACCTTGTCTCAAAAAAAAAAAAAAAAAAAAAAAAAAACAAGGGGGCTGGAGAGATGGCTCAGAGGTTAAGAGCATTGCCTGCTCTTCCAAAGGTCCTGAGTTCAATTCCCAGCAACCATATGGTGGCTCACAACCATCTGTAATGGGGTCTGGTGCCCTCTTCTGGCCTGCGGGCATACACACAGAAAGAATATTGTATACATAATAAATAAATAAATATTTAAAAAAAAAGAATGAAAGGAAGGAAGGAAAGAAGGGAAGGGAAAAGGCAGTATAAGGTATTTAAAGGCTCCAATGAAGAACATAAATAAATTTTTTAGCTTTTCTCTTGGATGGATGGATGGATGAATGGACGGACGGATGGATACAGTCAGGTATAGTGACATACACTCGTAGCACTCAGGAGGAGAGCTGCAAATTCAAAGTCAGCCCTGTCTACAGCATCCAGAGTTGCATACAGTACTGTCTGCATAAAACAAAGCAACCCCTGCAGTAACTAACACATGTTAAGTACATAAGCACAGAAAAGGCCGAGATCTACCTATAAGGAACAAAGTTACAGGACATCCCTCACATCTTACAGTATCTAGCTGTTCAGTTTGGTCTAAAGTTACCTGATCACAATCCAGCATGCTTCTTGCCACAAATCTGGAGTGATTTCATCATCATCCTCATCATATTGCATATCTGCAAAAACAAAACACTATGCTCATTGGCAATAAGATGCCACTGGTTCACCGTCCCCGCAAGAAGTAAACTGGTACTCTGCTAAATAAAAGGCAATCACTTCACCCCACTTGCCTAGAGTTTCAGACAATTAATGACATAGGCCTATGTCACAGTAATATTCTTCCTATACACAGTTTTTACAACAAAGATTCAGCTACGTTGTGTGAATTTGTAACATTTTTAGGGCTGGTGAAATGTTCCAAAGGGTATAGAGGATTGCCACCACACCTGAGGACCTGAGTTCAAACCCTACGATATGCTTCACAGGTCCGTCCACCCACATACATACAAAATAAACAAATGTATAAAGAGGTCTAAAGCTTCTACATTTCCTCCAAGTACGAGTAATTTAAAAGAGAATATAATGATTCTGATAGATTTCCATGAGATATGAATAAAATTGAGACATTTAAGAAATTTTAAAAGTTGAAGTCTTAGTTGTCTATTGTCTCCACAAGAAAAGAAAATATGTGCAGAATGGCCAAAGTTGGGAGCTGGAATAAAATGATGTCTAAACATAGAGAAGTAAAGAGGTCAGTGGTGGCTCACGCCTTTAATCCCAGCACTCAGGAAGCAGAGGTAGGAGGATCTCTGGCTGAGTTCCAGGCCAGCCGGGTATAGGATACACGAAGAACACCTGTGTCGAAAAATGAACCACACACAATAATAAAATAAAATGGGTGGGATTAAGAAGTGTGCACATGAAAAGTTAAAAGACATGTTGTCCTTGTGAAACGGAATACGTACCATCCAAGAACTGTGTCATCTCATGATAAGAGACTAATTGAAGACCATCTTTTTAGACATTTACTTAAACTGAAGAGAGTGTGAAGGAATGTCAACCCAGATACCCATTCTTTGTCCCTAATATTTCCAGGGTATAACAAGAGGACGTGGTCAAAAAAAAAAAATTGAGCTACCTCGGACTAGGAATATTGTGCAGAAGGAAAGTACGTGCAGGCCCTGGGTTCAAGCCTCTGGACCCTGAATTGCGGGAAGAAAAAAAAAAAGAGCAAAAGTGCCTAGCTATTCAATAAGTCGACTGGGATGAAAAGGAAATCATCAACGTCAAAACACCCGATGTTCACAAACACTTGCACACTATAACTATGTTGATTCTGGAAGGTGATAGCAGATTGAACCGAAGGCAGCAAGCAAGCGGACCCGGAACGCGACCCGGCTCCCTGAGCCCACACCGCTAGCGAGACCAGCGCCTAAGAACAGGGCTGCGGGGCGCGCGCCACGGCTGGATGGGGTAGCAGGCGCAGACCCTGCATCCCCGCAGGTCCCCCGCCGTCCCGACTACGCCGTCACCTACCCTCGTCGGCGTCGTACATCTTGGCCGAAGGTTTCTGGACCTCTTAACTCGAATCACAAAGCGGGAGACGAAATCTACACTGGCAAACTCGAGTCGGAAAAAGCAATTTCCGTCTCCGGCGATCCCAGCATCCTCCGCGCCTAAGGGGCGGGGGCAGCTCCGTGAGCTGTGCGCCTGCGCGATTGGCGGGGGTTTGAACTGCGCGAGTGCAAATTCTGGGTCGCTGGCTGCGGCGCAAGACCGCTCCTTCGGCCAGAAGTTGGATCCAGTCAGTGAAAGATTCTTATGGCGTGACTTTTCAGTTTTGTTGTACAAATGACACCTGATTTGGGCAAAGGAGATTTATGAGAGCCAGGCTCTGGGTGTGGGCCGAGCCCGGACGAGCCTCTCCTGCCCACCCGGCTCTATCTAGTCCGCGCCGTCCCAGGATGAATTCTCGAGTCTCGGAGCTTTCATCGCGAGAAATGCAGGATTAGTCACGCCGTTGGACAGTTCCCTCGCCGCTCGTCCCCGACCGACGAGCTCCTCGGGCGCCCGTCCGGGTGCGCGCACGAGGCCCCGCCCCCCTCCCGGCCGTCCGCATGCTGCCCGCGCGCCTGGGCTGCAGGCTGCTGTGCGGGCTCCTGCGGGGCTCGGCGCCGACCGCAGAGTGCCATGGCCCTGCACGGTGGCTTTTGGGGGCGAAGTGGGCGGCCGCTTTCTCCCAGAGCCCATCCTCCCTGGGCCGCCGGCTTCCTCCTAGCTCCACGGCGACCGAGGACAACGAAGAAGGCCCCGACGCGGAGGAGCGCTTTCTGTTCCCGGAGTACGTCCCGACAGAGCCGGACCCTGAGGAGCAGCTGAGAGAGCTGCGGGAATTGCAGCAGCGGCAGCAGGATGAGGAGCGACAGAGGTTGCAGCGGCGGGAGGAGCGGCTTCAGCGGAAGCTGCGAGCAGGCCTCGGGTCTCTGCAGGTCCCCGAGCTTCCTCCAGACGCCGCGGTACCGCCCAGCGGCGTCTACTGCTCGGGCTGCGGGGCCGAGCTGCACTGCCAGCACCCCAGCCTGCCCGGCTACCTGCCGGAGGAGAAGTTCCGCGGTGCGACCCAGGCGGATGGCGGCCCGGCGCGGACCGTGTGCCAGCGCTGCTGGCTGCTGGTGCATCACCGACGTGCCCTGCGCCTGCGGGTGAGTCGCGAGCAGTACCTGGAGCTTGTGAGCGCCGCATTGCGACGCCCGGGGCCCGCCCTGGTGCTCTATATGGTGGACCTGCTCGACCTGCCGGACACCTTACTACCCGACCTGCCCAAGCTGGTGGGTCCCAAGCAGGTCTTCGTGCTGGGGAACAAAGTGGACCTGCTGCCCCAGGACGCGCCCGGCCACTTGCAGCGGCTGCGGAAGCGGCTGTGGGACGACTGCATCCGCGCCGGGCTCGTGGTGGCTCCTGGCCATCGAGGACCACAGAACCCTGCCGGAGATGAGCCTCAGGACGAGGAAAAGAATCGGAATCGGTCGACCAGGGCCGGCACCGTGGTCAAGGACGTGCGGCTGATCAGCGCCAAGACTGGCTATGGCGTGGAAGAACTGATCTCTGCACTTCAGCGCTCCTGGCGCTACCGCGGCGACGTCTACCTTGTGGGCACCACGAACGCCGGCAAGTCCACTCTCTTTAACACACTCCTGGAGTCTGACTACTGCACCGCCAAGGGCTCCGAAGCCATCGACAGGGCCACCATCTCCCCCTGGCCAGGTGAGGCCCCACTGTTGAGAACTTAAGACTTCTCCCAGGCACCTAGTAGTACATCTGCCCTTAAATGTTCATCTTGAGCTGCCTGGAGCCGTTTTTTTAAAAATTTTCTCCCCACTTTGCTCATACCTCTTGTGACAGTTGAGCGCTTGGAAATTCAATCCATGTGATTTTCTAATAGAAATGTTTCTAGAGGGGCTGGGGATGAAGCTTGGTTACTAAAGTGCTTGGCTAGCATTGCCAAAGCCTGAGTTAGTAGGCGGTACCGCATAAGCGAGGGATAGTGGCAAACTCCAGCCTCCTAAGCACTTGGGAGGTGGAGACAGGAGGATCGGGAGGAGAACAAAGTCATTCTCGCCTACGTAGCTGGAGGCTACTGTGAATTAGATACTCTATTAATTCTACTCTAAGACCCTTCTTCGCCCCTTGAATTTATTTATTCTTGGACCGTTATACTAGACATGAAAGAGTTGATGTGGTAAGTGTGGGGATTTCTCCGTAAGAAATGTCAGTGTTCGGAGTTAAAGAAACTGATAGCCTGGCATGGTGGTTCTGTCCGTCATACCAACCCTGGGGAGACAGAGCCTGAGGATGCGGGGTTCGAGAGCCTCTCTGAAGGAAGAAGCTAAGGGGAAACATATGTACTTGGGGAGTTCCAATCTTAGGAATTAGCTTGACAGAAACGTGTTCCCTTGAAACCAGAGTTTACTCCGGCTAACTGCCCTTTGGCACTTCAAACTTCAAACTGCCTGTGACCACACCACCCTGATGTACTGGAGGATAAATGGTGAAAAGCAGGGATAATATAGACTTGGGAAATTTGTACTCAAATTCTGAGTTCGCCCATGAACCAGTCACTAGGCTAATTCCTTGTTTGTAAAGTGGAAATAATTACATAGTGGTTGTCATGAAGGTTAAATGAAAAAAATCAGAGGTGTTTGCTTTTCTTCTTTCATGCTCCTGTTTTTGAAACCTTACCCTTGGTATTTCAGGTACTACATTAAACCTCCTGAAGTTTCCTATTTGCAACCCTACTCCTTACAGAATGTTCAGAAGACAAAGAAGGCTTAAAGAAGAGGCGACCAAAGCTGAAGAAGATCTCAGTGAGGAAGAGCAAAGTGAGCTCAATCAACTGAAAAAGCATGGTTACATGATAGGTATGCGTTATAACACAGATTCCAATTGTTCTTCATGATAAAACCCAGAGGCAGCTATGGGGTGAAGGCTGAAGGATCAGAGAAGCAGAGCAGCCAACTGCTAGAGTTCTTACCTCTACCAGTGCTTTTACAGAGGGCGATCCTGAACTCCACTGCCTCCTCAGACTGCACTGAGCTCCATCTCCTCTCCACCTCCCTAATGCTGGGCTTAAAGGTGTGCGATCCCAAGTGCCAGGATCACCTTTGTGTGAGCTGTTTCTATTTTAGCCTGGATCAGTTTTGTGTAGCCCAGGGTGGCCTTGAACTAACAGAGACCCATCTGCCTCTGTCTCCCAAGTGCTGGGATCAAAGGTGTCTGCCACCACTGCCTGGCCTCTATGGCTAGCTAGTGTGGCTAGCTCTGCACTCTGATCTTCATGCAAGCGTTATTTGTTAGATCATAAACAATGTCACCACACTGCATCCTTCCTCTTTAGGAAAAATCTTACTGGTTCCATGATAAAGTTGTTGGGGCTGGCCATTTTTTTTTGCAGAAAAAGACTTTCCGGTTCTGGAATATAGGCTTTTTGTAGGAAAGGTTGCTATTGCTTGGAAACCCAAACTAGCAGAGGCAATGAAGGTCCTTAGCTAGGTTGTCCATCTCTTTGATCTCCTGATTTCATTAATGAAAAAGAAGGGATTTCTAACACATAGCCTGAAACATAGCTGACGTGCAAGGGAATAACTCACATTATCTGTGAAAAAGAAGACACAGTATAATCATAGTCACAGTTTCATATTTAAACACGTAGTTTTAGTGACTTTTATAAGGCAAGCATAAGAAGTGTCTTCAGGGCCTGGCCTAGTGATGCATGCCTTTAGTTCCACACTTAGGAGACAGAGGCAAGTGGATCTCTATGAATTCAAGGCCATTCTGGTCTACATAGAGAGTTCCAGGACAACCAAAGCTACATATTGAGACCCTGTCTCTGAGGTAGAGAGGTCTTCAGGGGCATCAGGTACACACCTGTAATCCCAACACTTAGGAGAAAAAAAAACCTCCTCAGTTCATGATGGTTTTGCAGCAAGCCTGCTCTACATGAGATCTTTTCTAAATACAACAGCCAAGATAAATACATATATGTATATATACATATGTGTGTGCACATGCATGCACGTGATATGTTGCCTATCACTATAGAAGCTGAAGAGAGAAAAATCACAAGTTTAACACCATGTACAGAGAACCCATCTCAAAAATATTTTCAGAATCAAAGCATTAAAGGAATGTCTGATAACATTGGTTTAATTTGTTCTAGGAAGAGTTGGAAAAACATTCTCGTACTCCACGGAACAGAAGGAAGAAGTTCCCTTTGAGTTTGATGCCGACTCGTTGGCCTTTGACATGGGAAATGAGCCTGTTGTGACTGTGCGCCCATGTACCAAACAAGTAAAACTGACCCCAGAAGATGTGAAAGACGCCCACTGGTTTTATGATACCCCTGGGATTACAAAAGAAAACTGTGTATGTATTTAGTTGCTTTTAGAAATATTTACTTTTAATTGTAGATGTACTGTCTTAACTGGCCAAAAACAAGAAAAGAGGTGGGCTTCCATTTTAAAACTCGATTGTGGTTTCTTTATAAAAGCAATCCAAGGGTGAATCCACATGCCATCAGATTCTGTATTCCTTTAGTTTACATTTCTGTAGGCAAACAACAATGTTAGCATTGTGGTTATTACCTTAGGAAGACGCGTTATAGGTTCCTATATTTTAAGGTTAGAAATTATAAATAGTACAGTAAAGCTTCCGAATTTATGCTTGAATTCCCTTGAAAATATGCCATTCATAATGTCATATAGTTTGAGCGAAGTGGGTTATGACACCTTATCAGAGCAATGACATGCGCACTCCCAGGGTATTCAGCTATTCTCACCTGTTCCTTATATGGTACTGAAAGTCTCCCAGTTACTTGTACCCATTTTTCTTCAAAACTGTGTAGAGCAAACATGATAGGCATTTCCTTTGACACGTCTTGAAATACTCGAGGTGGTAAGTGGTCAAGTGACCGTATTTTTAGAACAGGGTTAATGCTACCTATCCTGCCATTATCCATCCTTTTACTCAAATTACAGTGTCTGACGGTCACTTGGCTGTTGTCTGATTAAATTTAGCCTATATCTGGCTAAGCACAGTGGTGCACACATTTTGCTTAGAATGATTTATTCCACTTGCATCCATTTTTTGCAAAAAACATAACTACATTCATTCTGGCTACTCAAGCTTCCTATGTATATTAAACCCATTTTCTTTATACATTCCTCTATTGGTAGACACCTAGGTTGGTTCCATAGCTACTATGCATTCATTTTTTAATGAATTTTATCTTCCTTAAATCTTACCAGAATCTGTTCCTTTTCTGTTTTTCTTCAGTCTCTTTAATAACTTTGACCCTGTGGTTGGAGAGATGGCTTAGTGGTTGATAGTGCTTGCTGTTGGGCTGTAGACATTGTTCTTCCAGAGGAGCCAAGTTCAATCCCCATTTCCCACAACCTCCTATATCTCCAGTTCCAGGGGATCTGATGCCCTAACAAGCCAAGATGCTCAACACCAATGTTTGACAGATGTTCAGGAGAAAGAGGATCTTCAAGTTGTGGACTTGTTCTAAAGTAGATGGAAATACTACATAGTCCAGGCTAGCGTTAAAATGATGGCAGCCATCCTGCCTTAGCCTCCCAGAACTGAGATTTGTAGGTTTGAACCATTTTGCATTTGATACTTGCATACTTAATCCTTAGGACCTGAGATTACAGTGTCCATTATTTAAAGCTGGACGCTACTGCTACCTGGATACTTGGGCATACATTTCCATCAGTGACCCAACAGTATTTGGGGGTACATTTGGGGGATAGTGCGGTCACAGGAAAGTCTTGTGCACCTATCAGGTTGTGTCACCACTGTTTAACACACAGTTGTGAAATGAGTAGAATAATAGTTGTTAGAGATGATATATAATTTTACGTGTGGGAATGAACATAATCTGGTTTATTATGGAATCTGAACTTTTTTTTTTTCGGTACTTAAATTTGTAAGTAGATCACAAAATATGTTAAACGAAAGTAGTCCTCTAACTAAATCTTGTCCTTTGCTTTCCAGATTTTAAATCTTCTAACAGAAAGAGAAGTAGATATTGTTTTGCCCACACATTCTATTGTGCCAAGAACGTTTGTTCTCAAACCAAGAATGGTTCTATTTTTGGGTGCTATTGCCCGAATAGATTTCCTAGAGGTAAGAAAAATCTATGCTATTGAAAAATGAACAGAGGCTAGAGAGATGACTCAAAAGTTAAGTGCACTGGCTGCTCTTCCAGAGGTTCTGAGTTCAATTACCAGCAACCACATGGTAGCTCACAACCATCCGTAATGAGATCTGATTCCCTTTTCTGACCTGCAGGCATGCACGGAGACAGAACACTGCATACATAATAAATAAATAAATCTTTTGAAAAAGAAAAAAAAAAGAACAGTGAGGAAACCTGCATAGGACCAAACTAGGCCCTCTAAATGTGGGTGACAGTTATATGACTGGGGCAGACTGTGGGGCCACTGGCAGTGAGACCAGGATTTATCCCTACTGCTTGTACTGGCTTTTTGGAACCCATTCTCTTTGGAGGGCTACCTTGCTCAGCCTAGATATAGTGGGCAGGACCTTGGTCCTGCCTTTAAGCAATATGCTAGACTTTGTTGACTCCCCATGGGAAGCCTTACCCTCTCCAATGAGTGACTAGGGGGAAGGTGGGAGGAGCAGGAGGAGAGGCAGTAGGAACTGGGATTGGTATTAAAATGAGAACAGAGGGGTTTTTTAAAAAATGAATGAATAAATAGAAAAATGAACAAGAATACACATGAACACAGATACATGAAGAGATTGACAAAATATTGATATAAGTCCTATCTGTTGCTTGTTTTGTTTTGTATGTATACAAATTTTTATAATAAAAACTTGGAGGGAAGAAGTAGGCCAAAAATAGAGGAACAATACTGTGATCAAATCTATAAATTCGGTGCCAAAGAAGACAGCTCAACAGTTAAGAGTGCTTGCTACTCTATTGGAGGACCAGTTCAGCTCCCAGCACTCACACTGGGCAGCTCACCACCACTATAAGTCCACTTCCTGGGGATCCACCTATTCGGGATTCTGTGGGTACCTTTAGTCATATGAACTTAACCCCACATAAGCACATATATGCATGATTTAAATTTTTAAATAAATCTGAAAGTATTTTTAATGAATATTTTTTATTTTTAAGAAACCCTATTTTGAAGGAAAAAAAAAAAGACAGGGCTTGGTTACACCCTTTAATCCCAGCACTCTGGAGGCAGAGCTGCAGATCTCAGTGAGTTTGAGATTCAGCCTGATCTAGAATGGGAGACCCCATCTCAAAAAAAAACCAAAACAATTTAAAAAAAAAACCTACCACTAATAGGATATTAAATCCCTTATATAACTTAGCTTTTTGTTGTTGTTTTTGGTTGGTGGTTGGTTTTGGCTTTTCAGGACAGGGTCTCTAGCAGGTAGCCCTGGCATTCCTGGAACTCACTTTGTAGACCAGGCTGGCCTCGAATTCTGGGATTAAAGACATGGGCCACCTCCACCTGGCACCATAGCTTAGCCTTTAAGATGAGATACTGTCCATTTCCTATATTGTTTCACATGGAAATGATATATATATTTAGGCCTAAGGTTAATATCCATTAAATTCAGTACTTTGCTGACTCAGTTTTATGCCACATACAGGACACACTCACTCACATATAGTACACACTCACATACAGGACACACTCACTCACATATAGTACACACTCACATACAGGACACACTCACATATAGTACACACTCACATACAGGACACACTCACTCACATAGTACACACTCACATACAGGACACACACACTCACATATAGGACACACTCACATACAGGACACACACACTCACATATAGGACACACTCACATACAGGACACACTCACTCACATATAGTACACACATACAGGACACACTCACTCACATATAGTACACACATACAGGACACACTCACTCACATATAGGACACACTCACATACAGGACACACTCACTCACATATAGTACACACATACAGGACACACTCACTCACATATAGTACACACATACAGAACACACTCACTCACATATAATACACACATACAGGACACACTCACATATAGGACACACTCACTCACATATAGTACACACTCACATACAGGACACACTCACATACAGGACACACACACTCACATACAGGACACACTCACATACAGGACACACACACTCACATACAGGACACACATACAGGACACACTCACATATAGTACACACTCACATACAGGACACACACACTCACATATAGGACACACTCACATACAGGACACACTCACTCATATACAGGACACACATACAGGACACACACTCACATACAGGACACACTCACTCACATATAGTACACACTCACATACAGGACACACTCAAAATGCCCATCTTTCACAGCACATTATCACACTTGTTAGGAAAGGAATGCCACAACCAAATACGTTACATTCCCAACAAGGCAAGCACCCAGGAGTAGTTTTGTAGAGAACAGTTCTAGAAACATGAGACTAGATATGATTGGCACAAATGATAGACACAAATGCATGACTAAGACTCCAGATTGCTTTTGGTTTGCTTTGGTTTGGTTCTGCCCAGTTTTTATTGTAGGGTATAAAACTGGCCCTTCAGTGTTGTGCAGACAGCCACAGCCTCTCCGACATCCAGCAAGTCATTTCACCTCTTAAAAACATTCACACTTGTTTTGGTGAGATGGCTCAATGGTTAAGAGCACTGACTGCTCCTCCAGAGGACCCGGGTTCAATTCCCAGCACCCACATGGCAGCTCGCAGCTGTCTGACATCATTATACCAGTGCGCATGAAATAAAGTTAAATAAAGTTTTTTTTTTTTAAAAAAAAAGCACACTTTAAAAACGGATGAGCTGTGGTCTGCTACCCCCTTTAAAGATGCTTCTGAGTCTATTAATAAAAGTCCCATTTGCAGAATAATTGATACAAATATTCCCTTGAATTGTACAAGAAGGGAGACAGGACCATGACAGACATGGTGGATGTTTAGCTGGAGGTGACTCCGTGTCTTCTACTTCAGAGGCCAGATTCTGATCTTCTGCAGGCAGAGCTGTAGTTTCCTGGGCAGTCACTTCGCTGCCCTCTTCCCTTCGGTTTGCACTTTTTTGTCTGATGATTTTTTTTTTTCTTGGCCTTTTTCACGCATCAGACCCTTGTGGGCTTAGGGAAGGGAGCATGAGCCCAACCCATCAGAGGCTGCCTATTTCTTTAATTTTTAAGACAGGACTCCATATATTGCCCAGGTTGGCCTTGAATTCACCATCTTCCTGCCTCAGCCTCCTACAGGTTTGCCGCCATGCCTGTTTGTTTTTTATAATATCAATCAAGTCTATAGAAGTCTTAGTTTTACAATTTACAGGAATTGTTAAAATATCTTATTTCTGGGACTGGAGGGAAGGCTCAGTGGTTAAGAGCATTGTCTGTTCTTCCAAAGGTCCTGAGTTTACATGTTGGCTCAAAACCATCTGTAATGAGGTCTGGTGCCCTCTTCTGGCCTGCAGGCATACCCACAGATAGAATACTGTATACATAATAAATAAAAAATATTAAAAAAATATTATTTCTGTATTATGACCTTTTTTAAAGACACTATTATAATTTGCGTACAGTTGAAAGAGGACTTGGTTTGGTTTCTATTTTCTCCTCTTTTTGCTGTTGTTTTGAGGCAGGGTCTCTTGTACCCCAGGCTGATCTTAACCCAGTGTTGTAACTGAAGTTGTCTTTGAACTCCTGGCTCTGCTTCCCTTGCTGGGATTAGAAGGATACACCGCACACCTAGCTTTCCACTCTCCTTTCTTAAGTTGTCCATCATAATGTGCGCATTCTCAGGTTGTCTGTTCTGTGAAATAACTTCTTCCTTTCTTTCTTAAGGGAGATCAGTCAGCTTGGTTTACAGTCGTGGCTTCCAACTTCCTTCCTGTTCATATCACTTCCTTGGACAAGGCAGATGCTCTGTATGAGAAGCACGCAGGCCACGAGTTACTGCAGGTAAGCAGTGCAGTTTGATGCTGTGGAGCCACAGTAGCTGAAGAAGCCTGGGGTGGATAAACTGTCAGTTTACATCAGCTAGCTCTTATCGCCCCTTATTCTCTGAGCATCCCAGTTGAAAAGCAAAACTGGGCTCTGTGTGAAACGGGTGGTTTGGTCTGAGCCAACAAAAGCCACAGCAGTATATTTCTCTCTCTGGTGCACTGGCCAGTGTGTAGCCACATGTAGTGACCTACATTTAAGTACTCCAGTTAGAATGACAACAAATTTAAAATGTGCTTCTCTAATCACACGGGCCACTTCCCAAGCGCCTGATAGTCACATTACAGAATACAGAAAATTGTATTGGTCAAGATGGGCGAAAAGAAGTCATGGGAGCTGGGAGGCAGAGCACAGACCTTTAATCCCAGCATGTGGGAGGCCGAAGCAGGTGGATCCCCATGAGTTTAGGTCATCCTGATGTACATATTGAATTCTAAAACAAAAGAAAAAGAAGTTACAGCTTTTGTCACAGTTGAGAGGTGCTGCTGGCATCCAGCGTGTGTAGGCCCCAAGGGGCGCTAAACCGTGCTGTGGCAGATAGGCCATCTGCTTACAATGAAGAACAGAGATCTCAGTAGTGATTGATAAGCGCGGGACTGAGTGCAACAGCTTTCCTGTGTCGTTCCTAGTCCCAGACACTTGTTCTCACAGGTTTCTCCTCGTTTTCCTCTTCTCCCAACTCTTAGACTGTAAATGTCTTGATTGTTCTCATCTTTATTTAAAAATTAAAATATCCTGGGGGCTAGAGAGATGGCTCAGCGGTTAAGAGCATTGCCTGCTCTTCCAAAGGTTCTGAGTTCAATTCCCGACAACCACATGGTGGCTCACAACCATCTGTAATGGGGTCTGGTGCCCTCTTCTGGCCTGCAGGCATACACACAGACAGAATATTGTATACATAATAAATAAATAAATATTTTAAGAATTAAAATGTCCTGAACATCCCTTCTCTTTACAGTCCAGCTTACTCTTGCCTCATGTCCCATTGCTGTAGCCCTGTTTGGCCCTCATCATCCCACTGAAATTCACCAAGCCCAGTTGTCTGAAGCCTGTTTCCAGCTCATCTGAAGATAGGCCCTACGCACCATTTGGACAGTGCACACTGTATGTTAAGAATTTTTGTTTGGGCTGGAGAGATGGCACAAGAGAGTACAGCTGCTCTTCCAGATGATCACAGGTCACTTTCGAGCACCCTCTTCCGGCCTCCTTGGGCAGCACCCACGTGGTGTGCAGACTTACATACAAGCAAAACATTTAAAAAGAAATTTGTTTTGATGTTTAAAACAGCTTTTCATATAACACAATGCTGGCCTCAGATTAGTTATGTAGCCAAGACTGGCCTTGACCTCCTGAGCTTTCTGCCTGCCCTTCTCAAGTGCAGGGATCTTAAGAATACATCAGCAAGCACAGCTAGTTAAGATACTGAAACCAGACTGCCTGGGTTCATATGTCTCCCCGACTGCACACCTAACAAAGCTGTGCACTTCCTGCTCCTCTCCGTGTTGTGCCTGTCTCCTGAGAAGTGGGAAGATTAAGTGCCGAAGGCAATCTTCATCCTTTCTCCATGTTTTCGTTTTGTTCCTTTTTTGAAGCATATAGTCCCTGGTGTCTTGGAATTTGCGATGGGATCTAGGCTGACCTGGAGCTCCGAGATCTCTGCTTCCTGAGCGCTAAGATGAAAGACCGCCATGCCTGGCTCTGTTTGCTTTTTAATTTGCTTTATCTAGTGTGCAAGTGTGCATGCTCACACTCACACCATGTCACAAAGGACAAGGAGGTCAGAGGACAACTTTGTGGTGTCATTTTTCTCCTGCATTTCGTTGGCTTCAGGGATTGAACCAAAGGTCACTAGTCTTGCTTCAAAAGTGCACTTACCTGCTGAGCCATCCTGCCAGCCCTAGGACTCCTCTAGGGTCTCCCTGCATGTGGTGATAATGACAACAGCTGTTGCGGAAATTACAGGTGCATCCATTGGAGCGGTGTTGTATCCGTGCTCACAAAACTGAAAACAAAAGTTAGCCAGGTGTAACTCCAACACTGAACTATAGAGCCACGAATATCTGGAGTTAAAGGTCATCCTTGGTGCTGTGTCAAGTAAGAAACCAGCTCTCATTTTGTTTGAGACAGTCTCACTATGTAGCCCTGACTGGCCTAGTACTCAGCTGTGTAGACCAGGCTGGCCTTGAACTCAGAGATCCACCTCCTCTGCCTCTTCAGTTAACAGGGAATTTAATCTGAAGTTCCAAACATTTCTTTTGTTTTATTAAAAAGGTTCCTATGGGTGGAGAAGAACGAATGGCACAGTTTCCTCCTCTTGTGGCCGAAGACATTACATTAAAAGGAGGCGGAGAGTCTGAAGCAGTAGCTGATATCAAGTTCTCCTCTGCAGGTAATGTACTTTTTTTGTTTTTGTTTTGCTTTTTGCTTTTTCTGAGACAGGGTTTCTCTGCATAGCCCTGGCTGTCCTGGAACTCAGGTTGTATACCAGGCTGGCCACAAACTCGAGAGAGCTGCCTGCCCCTGCCTCCCAAGTGATGGAATTAAAGGCGTGTGCCGCCACCACCTGGAGGTTATTACTCTTAAAACGCAGAACATAGGCCATGTATGGTGACGTGTGCCTAAATGCAGGCACACATTTGCAGGGTAGAGGCTGGAGAGCAAAGCCAGTCTATTCTACATGAGACTCGGCGCAACAAAGCTGCCTTTGGCTTAATATCAAATATAAAAATAAAAGGCGGGGTATGGTGGCACGCCTGTGATCCCCGCATTTAAGAAGTTAAAAAACTAGATATGGTGGCTCACATCTATATTCCCATCAGATGAGGCAAGAGGGTTGCTTTAAGTGCAGGGCCAGCCTATGCTACACAGTGAGTGCTAAGCCAGCCTGAGCTGTAGAGTAAAACCTTGCCTAATGTGCCTAACAGCTACGTGGTTAAGAGCATTTGCTGCAGCTGGGTGTGGTGTTGCATGCCTTTGATCCCCACACTCAGGAGTCAGAGGCAGGCAGGTCTCTGAGTTCGAGGCCAGCTAGGGCTACAGAGAAGCCCTGTCATGAAAAACGAATTCTAAAAAGAGCACCTGGTTCGTTCCTAGCACCCGCATCAGGAAGCTCACCAACTATGACTCCGGTTTTTTTGTTTGTTTGTTTGTTGTTTTTTAATGGTTTTTTTGAGACAGGGTTTCTCTGTAGCTTTGAAGCCTGTCCTGGAACTAGCTCTTGTAGACCAGGCTGGTCTCAAACTCACAGAAATCTGCCTCCCGAGTGCTGGGATTAAAGGAATGTACCACCGCCCAGCGCACTGTTTGTTTTTCAAGACAGAGTTTCTCTGTGTAGCAGCCTTAGTGTCCTGAAACTACCTCTGTACACCAGAGCTGACCTCAAACTCAGAGATCCAGCTGCCTCTGCCTCCTGAGTGCTGAGATTAGGCGTGCACCGCCCCACCCAGCTCATTATATTTTTAAGGGCTTTATTTAGTATGTGTCATTCTAACTTGTTGAGGCTTGTTTTATTCATTTATTTATTTTTAATATTATGCACTGGCATTTTACCTGCATGTATGTCAGTGTGAGGGTGTCAAATTTTGAAGTCACAGACAATTGTAAGCTACATGTGACTGCTGGGAATTGAACCCTATAGAAAAATAATTAGTGCTCTTAACCACTGAGCCACCTTTCCAGCCCTATTAGCTAACCCATAAGCTTCTAGCGAATATTCCTTTCTCTGCCTCACATATCCCTGGAGGAATACTGGGAGATCCAGGTATGTTCCACCCTATCTTGAGACAGGGCTTCATTAGATAGCTTATTGATTGGCTGGCCTGAAACTCTCTAGGTAGACCAGACAGACTTGAACCCACACAAATCCTCTTGCTTCTTCCTTTAAGTATGGGGATAAATGCATACTCTACCACACCAAATCATTTATTTTAACGTGTGTTTGTGTGCACTTGCGTGCAGGTCTCCTGGAGCTGAGTTATATGTGATGTGAGCCACCCAGTGTCTTTGGGTCCTCTTCAAAAACAATATTCACTAAGCTGGACCAGGCAGTGGTGGATGCCTTTAATCCCAGTACTTGAGACGCAAAGGCAGGTGGATTTCTGTGAGTTCGAGGCCAGCCTAGTTTACAAGAGGATAGGCTCCAAAGCTACAGAGAAACCCTGTCTCGAAAAACCAAAAAATACTTTTCTCTTTTTTTGGGGGGGAGGGAGGGCTTTACAAGATGGGGTTTCTCTGTATATCAGAGCCTTGGCTATCCTGGAACTCATTTTGTAGACCAGGGAAATCCACCTGCCTCTCCCTCCCAAGTGCTGGAATAAAAGGCATGTGCTAGCACTGTTTAGCTCACATCTAGCTTTTTATGAGTCTTGGGAACTGAACTAAGGTTGTCAGTCTTGTATGACAAGTGCTTTTACTGAGTCATCTCCCGTCGTGTGTGGTTTGATTTGATTTCCTTACTGAAACAATCGACAGCATGTTATGTTCTCTTGATGTCTCATAGGCTGGGTTGCAGTAACACCGTACTCTAAGGGCACACTGCATCTCCGAGGTTACACGCCTGCAGGAACTGTTCTGACCGTCCAGCCCCCTGTCCTGCCGTACATCGTTAACGTCAAAGGACAGCGCATCAGGAAAAGTGTGGCCTATAAAACCAAGAAGCCTTCGTCCCTGGTGTATAATCTGGTGAAGAAAAAGTGAAGCAGAACGGGATTCACACTGGATAGTAACAATAGTGAAATATGTTGAAATTTGTATTATATATAAAAATAATAAAGATAGGTGAGGCAGAACTGGATTCACACTGGATAGAAGGAATATTGAAATGTGTTGAAATTGTATTAGATATAAAAATAAAGACACAAACACCCATCATTTTTAAAGATCTCAAGAGAACTTTTTTAACTATGAGGCTATGTTTATTGATAATATATTATCTATAAATAAAAAATTTTTTCTTGAATATATACATATTTGTGGCCCAAGTGTACATAAGAGGAGGCCTACTTCAGATTTCCATGGTGACCAGGTTTCATTTCGATTTGGAGTTGGTGGGTGACAACTTAATCCCCCAGAATACAGTGGCTACCTTCCATGTAGTCACCCAGGGCCTTGCTAGCGTCACTGCTACCAAGACAGACAACATAAACTACCCTTCAAAGACTAGTACTTAGTATCCTACTTCTTCCAGCTAGGCTTCACCTTTCAAGTTTCCAGCCTCCCAAAATGGCGCCATTAACTGGGGAGTAAGTTCAAAAAGTCTGGCAGAAGTTATTCCAATACATGCGGAGAGACTGAGTTTGCAAACTTGATTAAAGTAAAAGCCTCTTTGCGTTTAAAAAAAGAAAAAAAGTCTGGCAGTAGTGGAGCATGCATTTAACCCAGCACTCAGGATGCAGAGGCAAGCGGATCTCTGTGATTTTAGGTTAGCCTGGTCTACAGAGAAAGTTCAAGAATAGCCAGGGCTACACTGGTGCAGGAGAATTGTCTGTATTCTGTCAATCATGTTGTAAAGAAATGCTGATTGGCCAGGCAGGAAGTATAGGTGGGATGATGAGAACAGGAGAATTTTAGGAAGGAAGAAGCCCATTCCTCCCATTCTTGCCCAGCATCCAAAGAAGCAAGATGTGAGCTGCCCTGCTGAGAAAGGTACCTTGTCATGTGGCTAACATAGATAAGAATAATGGGTTAATATAAGGTACAAGAGCAAATAAGCCTGAGCTAATGGGCCAATCAGTTCATAATCTTATGGGGTCCTCTGTGATTTTCTTTGGGGCTTGCCGGCTGTGGGGTACCAGGAGGGACAGAAACCCCAACAAGCAGCCCCTCATGTTACACTACACAAAGACTAACCCAGTCTTGAAGAAGAAAATAAAACGGCCAAGGCAGTAGTGGCACATGCCTTTAATCCCAGCACTGGGGAGGCAGGGGCAGGCGGATCTCTGTAAATTCAAGGACAGCCTGGTCTAATAGTGAGTTCCAGGACAGGAGATACACAGAGAAACCCTGTCTAGGAAAAGTTTTAAAAGAAAAGGGAAAAAAAAAATAGCATTGGAGAGATGACTCAGTGGTTAAGAGACTGCTTCCAAAGGACCCAGGTTCAATTCTCAGTACTCACATGACAGCTCACAAGTTGTCTGTAACTCTAGTTCCAGGGGACCCAATACTCATGGCGAGACATCAATGCACATTTTTTTAAAAAGTTCAAAATGAGGAGCTGGAGAAATGGCTCAGCTGTAAAGAGTAATAGCAGCTCTTACACAGGACCCAGGTTCAATTCCCTGCCCCCACAAGGCAGCTCACAACCATCTATCTGCCTGCCTCGTCCAAACACATACAGAAGAGCTATTGTCAGGTGGGCTCTGTTGGCTCTGATGGAGCAGCACCAACAACCTGAGCCTCAGGGGTTTTATATGTCCAGCCCAGAGGGACGGGATAACTAGTGTCCATAGGAAGTGTCTGAAGGAGGAAGCTGAAGTGTGGTGTCCTTGCACACGGTCAACATTCACACTCAAACCAGAGGAAGCCTTTGCCATCTCTCCAAGCCTCACTCCACAGAAAGTCTGTCACTCCCATGGGTCCTTGACATGGCTGTGTCTACCAAACAATGCCCGTCACTCAGGAATTTCTTTGCTACCTACAAGATCCAATCAATGGCTTCTGTAGGCACCAGGCACACATGTGGTGCACACACATACATGCTGACAAAAATACTTATACATACAAAATTAAGGGGGGGGGGCTGGAGAGATGGCTCAGAGGTTAAGAGCACTGGCTGCTCTTCCAGAGGTTCTGAGTTCAATTCCCAGCAACCACATGATGGCTCACAACCATCTGTAATGAGATCTGGTGCCCTCTTCTGGCGGGCAGGGATACAGGCAGACAGGACACTGTATACATCACTAATATCACTAATAAATAAATCTTTTAAAAAAAAAAATTAAGGGGGGGGATGAGCACTTCACTTCAGATTTGGATGGCAACTCAAGTTGTCATCCTTTCCTAACAAGCATGGAATGGAAGAAAACGTGGAAAGCAGACAACTTCCCTGTTCGAAAGGGGATGTTCCACAATTAGCCACTGTCCAGCAGTCACAAGGCCACACCCACAAGGGAGCCGAAAGACGTGGGCGGAAATGGGAACAGCTAGGGCTTTCAGCAAGGGCGAGTGGACACTGAAGCAAAAGTTAAAAATAAAAATGTACCTTATCCTACTGAAAAGTACCTGAGCAAAACAAGCGCCCAGGCCTGTGATGGCAGTACTCAGGCGTTGACCAGGGGTTTCTGTCCCGCCCGGTCCTGCAGTCGTTCAGTCCCACAGAAAACACGCAGAGGTCTACATCATAAACTGATTGGCTTAGTAGGTCAGGCTTCTAAGTAACTTTTTTTTTAAGATTTCTTTTTAAATATTATTTATTTATTTATTATGTATACAATATTCTGTCTGTGTGTATGTCTGCAGGCCAGAAGAGGGCACCAGTGAGCCACCATGTGGTTGCTGGGAATTGAACTCAGGACCTCTGGAAGAACAGGCAATGCTCTTAACCGCTGAGCCATCTCTCCAGCCCTTCTTATTAACTCTTATAACTTATATTAGCCCATAATTCTTGTCTGTGTTAGTCATGTGGCGTGGTACCTTTTTCAGTGAGACAGTCACATCTTACTTGCTGTGTCTGGGTGATGACTACAGGCTGAAACTTCTCTCTTCCCAGAATTCTCATTGTCCCGCCTATACTTCCTGCCTGGCTACTGGTCAAACAGCATTTATTTAAAATACAAGTGATAGGGTACAGACCATTGTCCCACAGCAAACCTCCATGAATACAAGTCTACAGAGTAAGACCCTGTCTCACAAATGACGAGCTAGGACTGTAACTCAGTGGGCAGAATGCTTGCCTAGCATGGCTGAAGTTCTGGGTTCCATTCCCAACAATATGTAAAGCAGGCATAGTGCCACATACCTGTAATCCCAACACTCATAGTAAAATCAGAATCAAATTCAAGGTCATCCTGGGCCAAAAAGAGCTAAAGTCAGCCTGAATACATCAGACACTACCTAAAAATTATAAATGTGCCTAAAAATCTTAAAGGATTCAGGCTCTTCCTGGCATGAGAGGTCTGTTTTGCAACTATGATAAACAGGCAAACTGTCCTAACCCTGCCTGAACAGAGATGTAACACAAGTCAGTAAAGCTTTTGTTACTCCTATGAAGACTGCCTCAGCTATGTGGCATGAGGCATGAAGTGGGCACATGGCCAGATGCTAATGCCATGGGATAAGCTGGGCTAAAATGATCTAGTGAGACCCATATTTTCACCCACATGTGGGATGCCAATACATTTCACACTCAGTCAGCCTGGGATATGCACCTACTATTCCAGCACCAGGAAAACTGAGGCAGAATAGCAAGTTCATTTTGGGGAAGGAGGTGATGTAGTGGTGATTTTGAACAAGGTCACATGTAACCTAAGCTAGCCTCAAACAAGATCCTCCTGCCTCAGCCACTTGAACTGGCATTATAAGCACTTTCCACCACACCTGTGTTTTCACAGTATTTCAAAGTGAGGTCTATTGGATTTTGGTGAAGGCAGTTCTTCAGAGGTACAGCTGATTTCAGTATGTCTGTCCTCCCTTGTTTGGAGAAACACTGCTAAGAGCAACCTTGCCTGTTCATCACCCCCAGAACCTACCCCAAACATTGCAAAATTTCACCTATAAAGGGCAGCCAAGGCCCAGTGAGACCCTATCTCAAAAAAACAAAGTTTTGTCTCCAGACAGGGTCTCTCTGTGTAGCCCTAGATGTCCTAGAACTTGATTTGTAGACTAGGAGGTTGACCTCGAACTCAGAGATCCACCTACCTCAGCCTCCCGAATGCACCACTATGCCTGGTCTCATTTTACTATATGTTTTTAAAGGTTTATTTATTTATTTATACAGTGATCTGCCTGCATATACGCCTACACACCAAAAGAGGGCATCAGATGTAATTACTGATGGTTGTGAGCCACCATATGGTTGGTTGCTGAGGATTGAAATCAGGACCTCTGGAAGAACAGTCAGTGCTCTTAACCTCTGAGTCATCTCTCCAGCCCTTCATTTTAATATTTTTTAACAGGGAAAACTGAAGGTGTAATTTAGGCATTATTTATTTAACCTCATGTAGCCCTGATGGGTCTGGATCTCTGACACTCCTCACTCTTCCTCTAGTGCTGGGATTATAGGCATGTGCCAGCAATTTGAATTAATTTATGTGAGGACAGAAGGAAGAGCTGAATACTAAACAGATAAATTAAATGGGTGAGGTGCTGCAAACAGCTGGTAGACAGAAGCTGAATCCAACAAGACCATGGCTCAAAAAGAAGCAGGAGGAAAACTACTACTTGGGATATTTTGTATACCAAGCTATTACTTTCTATAGTTTTTATTTCTATATTATATTAATTTTTAAAGTCAGACACATTAACTTTCTATCACTGTTACAAAATACCTGGGAAACAGCAGAAGAGATGGTTCAGCTGTTAAAAACATTGAGTGCAGACCAGTGTGGTAGTGCACGCCTTTAATCTCAGCACTCAGGAAGTAGAGGCAGATAGACCTCTGTGAACTCAAGGCCAGTCAGCCTGGTCTAGAAAGAAAGTTCCAGAACAGACAGAACCCTTACACCCTGTCTTGAAAAAACAAAAAAGAAAAACAAACAAAGCCCCAGATTTAAATCTCAGCACCCACGTGGTATCCAACAGCTGTGTGTAACTCCCGTTCCCTCTTCTGGCCTCTGCAGGCACCAGGCATGCACATGGTACATAGACATATATACAAGCAAAACACCCAAAATACTAAGGAAAACTAAAAATATCTGCGAGTATCAACTTAAAGGGTGATTTATTTGGGCTCAGCTTCAAAAGATTTTGCCCATGGTCAGACCTGTTGTGGGCTGTGGTGGTTTGAGTAAGATGTCCCCTCTAAGTCCTTGACATTTGAATACTTGGTTCCCAGTTGGTGGCTATTTGGGGGAGGCTTTGGAGTAACCTTGCTGGAGAAGTGTCACCGAGGGCAGGCTTTGAGAACTTAAAGACAGGTATCAAGTTTGCTCTGCTTCCTGCTTGTGCTTTGGGTGTGAGCTCCAGTGTTGCTGCCACCATGACTGGTACTGGCTAACACTCTTCCCTTCTGTGATGATGAATCTTAGCCCTCTGGAACCACAAGCCCAAACCCTTCTAGAAGCTGTCTTGGTCTTGATGTTTAATTACAGTAGAAAAGTCCGGGGACCTGTGGCACACATGCACTGTGTCTCTAATTCACCCTGGGTGTCGGTACTAGCTGTGATCCTGTGTGCCTGCTTCCTGATCAAACACTGCCCAGAAACTAGAAGGAAGTGACTCGCTTGCGCGAAGCTGTTCTCACGCAGCAGCAACCCAGTGCTCAAGCAGAGCTCTCCTGATCATTTCCCATGATGCCTCTCCCCATCTTGGGGGCTGTCCTTCCAGCAGTATTGTTTCCTTGCCTGTCAAAGCATAATGTCTAAACATCAAACACACACTGCAGACTACTGTGAATAGAACAGACAGTACAGCTCCTGGCTTTAAATGTCTTGTGTTTGGCCCTAATAATGCCGAGTGAGAGGGGCGTGGCATGTGAACACCCTACGGGTATGCATCTCGCCTTTCCCCTTCATTTCAAAGATCAGCTAACACTCCTAAATTTATCCAGATTATCTTCAGAATACCCCCTTCTTGAATCCCTGTGTCAAAAGCTTCCTGCTTCTAAATAATTTAGAACTTACTTTCTAGGTAGTCTGTCCAGCGGAAGAATGTATTTATTAGGCCTTTACAGTCTCACTAACAGAGTGAATGACCTGTACGATGAAGTCAGGCATGATGGTGGCTCACGTGTTGTCATCCCAGCACTTGAGAGGCAAAGGCAGGAGTTCAAAACTAGCCTGTTCCAAAACAACAAAAGGTACAATGTTAAATGAGACACTGCACAATGGCCAGATGTGGAGGCCATCAGAGAGCAACTGTATTTACTGGGAAAAAGTATTCCGTGTCACAGTATTTGGAAGTGCAAGATGGCCAAGGTCCTGCCTACACTTTTAGCAAGTCCATGAGAAGGGGAGTCCAGTCTATGGTGGATGGGGGTGAATTGGGAACATTTTTATGGGTTCACTGATTGGTCTTCCCTGAGGAAAAGCCACGGTAGGCTTGTTTACTAAGTACCATTTACAGTGACCTCTGGTGGAACTTCCTTTCCCACACAAAGCTCTCACACTGCTCATAGGTGGTACTACAATCATAACCCATGTGTCCTTTGGAATCTGCAAAAAAAAAAAAAAAAAAATAACCATGAAGTGTTTTGCCTGCATGTATTTATGCAGACACAACCAAGGCCAGAAGAGGGCAACTGAAATTAATTGGAAGCCTCCATGTAGGTGCTGAGAACTAAACTCAAATCCTCCGCAGGAGGAACAAACGCTCTAACCAGTGAGGCATCTCCCCATTCTTTGCTCTTATTCTCTATGATGGCACAATGAGCCATGCTTTACATATAGTCAAACTACTTTAAAGCCCATGTAAATTACTACTCCCATTTATAAAGATACAATGCAGGGGGGAGGGTTTTCCAGAGAAATAGTTCAGCATTAAGGGAACTTGCTGCTCTTGCAGAAGACCCAGGTTCAATTCCTAGCCCCTACATGTAGTGCAAAGCTATTTAACTGTCACATGGGTGTGCTAGGTGAACCTGGGTCCCCTTTAAGAGCAAGTGCTTTTAACTGTTGCACCATCTCTTCCACACCCACCCCTTATATCTCCCCAGACAGGGTTTCTAGATGTTCTGAAACTCGTTTTGTACACGGTTTCTCTGTGCAACAGTTCTGGCTGTCCTGGAACATTCTGTAGACCAGGATGACCGACTCAGAGATTCGCCTGCCTCTGACTCCCAAGTGCTGGGACTAAAGGTGTGTGCCACCACTGCTTGGCTACCCGGCTTTGTTTGAATGACTGTTTCTAATTTCATCCAGCTTGGCCTATGCCACATCTCAGTTCCACTTTAAAAAAAAAAAAAAAGTTTACTTCTAAGGAATCATTCTAGAGGCCACAAATTCATCTATAAATAACCAATACCTAATATTCCCTTTTCTCATGATTTGGGGTCTCAAATTACTAAGTGCCATCTTTTTTTTCTTTGATGGTTTACAAACTTCAGTGTTTCTCAACTCTCCCCTCTCTAAATCATACAAAACACCCAAGCCTGGTTAACATATGGCTCTAGAGTTGCAAAAGGGAGTGGCGAGCCTCGGTCACATAACAAGGAATGCTAACCTTTTCCTTTTCAGCCCTATTACAGGTAGTGGGATCTTAAAATAGCGGATTCAGTGAACACGTCTAGCTCCCCCTCCCTTCACTAGACCTTTTAAGGGCCAACTAAAGTCTGCTCACCTCGGGCCTGGCTACTGGAAAGGGATGTGCACACTTTAGACAGCTGCACTGCGTGGGAAGAAACCGCTGAGAAAACTGAACTTGGCAGTTTCTCCCCAACCTCTCCCTCTCCAAAGACTGCCCACCTGAAGAGAGGCCTTGGGACACTGACACTACCCACCGCACTGCATTAGCGTCCCTGGTAAGGAGAAAATGAAACGAACTAATGCTATAAAGATTTCCTTTATAATTTCCTTAGAAAATATTAAGTTACACAGAAGTAGCTGGCCGTCAGCTGAGCAGCGCTGCGGCTCGGGCTGCTCAGAGGGTGGTGAGCTGGCTGCTCCCAAGGGCTCAGCAGGCTCCCTTCTCTTTGGGATCATGAGTCTGCCAGGCAGCTGAGGAGCCTACGCCTCTGGGCTACCCAGAAAAACAATCCTGTCTGTCTCTAGATTAGCTGTAACAATGTTATAAATTTCCCCCATTTATCCAAAAACCACCAAACTCACAGCTTCTGTCTCTGTAAAGCAAGAGATCTGCAGATGAAAGCATATGTACAACTGTGATCCTAGCTCTCTGTTCAGGGTCAGCTCCCAGGGTCAGAGCGGTCAGTGTGCACTATCATTAAGGAGGTCCTCTCTCGCTGGGAAGGTGTAATAGCGTCACTAACACCAGTGTCACTCCCCACTCTAAAACCACAAGAAGCCTACTCACTATGCCTGCTAGCACTACTGCCTTCCCTGCTAACCTTAGAAATTTTAAATACACTGTACTGGAGACATAGCTCAGAAGTGGAGTCCTTGCCTGCAATGCACAAGGTCTGTGTTTGATCCTCAGCACTGGAAGAAAAAGGAAAGAAAATCAAGGTATAATGTACTTGCAGTTGTAGAAAAAAGTTGATCTTGGCTTCTTTGATACGCCAATAATAAACAAAAGCCTGGTGTTTTTTAGAACTTTATTTCAATGTAACTATATGCATAAGAAATACACTCATTGGTTAATAGAATGCAAGTATGTTTAACTTATCCTACACAATCTTGACCAGAAACTTGGTACATGGTTTACAATTTTAAAAAAAAGGAAATGAAAACTGCAATCTGTTTTATTCTATCTATTACAAATGTATAAAAGATCCTCCATCAAACGCTGCTGAAGGCAGCAAAACCTTGAGAAATACACCTTTGGTTTGACTCAGAAAAGTAACACATATTGCACTGTAAAGGTTTATAAAATTGGCGCAAAACATTGTTGTAATGTTACAATACCAGTTTTAGGGTTCAGTAACTAAAGGGGAGCCTAAGGGATACATGCAGAACTGTGAAAGCCATCTCACTCAGCCAGCTGTAGACGGAGACTGTAAACCTACACATTCAGAGCGTTTCTGAACTTTATCTATTGAGGTCAACCAGGAAACCCTAGAATATACCTTGATTTTTGCAAAAAAAAAATTCTTCAGCCCACAAGAAACAGTATACCAACAGGCTAAGAGTTCTTTTCGCTGTCAACATTCATAGAGTGAACTGCTTGAGGTCAACTTGGGTTTTAATTTACATTAGCACTTACATGCAAAGTGGTCCAAGTATTACCTCAAGACTTTAGAAGTAACGCTAAAAGTAAAATGGCCCTTCTTGGAAGACTAAAGACATCCAACCAACGTTGTAAAAAAATCTCATCAAAACAATGTACCCTATTTTATGAATTACGCCTCAATTTAAAAAAAAAAGTAGCCCCAAATAAGCAGCTCTGAAAAGAAAATATAACTTAAGATATATGAAAAAAACAAGGTGAATACAGGTTCAAAAATAATTAAGATACATTTTTCTAAGGCTATCTGGGATTAGGCTTTAGAGAATTCTACCATTTCAAGTGTACCACTAGTTACTAGATATCAATTTACAAATAAGAGGTTCACTTTTTTTGTTCCTTTATCAAGAGAAAAATCTACCTTCAGATTATGAAGTTGGTGATGGGAAGAGAGACTAGAAAACAAGATTCAAACAATCCCACGCAAAAATCAGTTTTCAAATGGAAGAACTCCAAACTGTACTTTCCATTGAAACAATTTAAGTACAAACAATGGCACCAAGGTTAGGCCTAATATAGGCCTGACAACCAAGTCCTTGTTTTCTGGACGAAGGCCTCAAAAGTCCCACTCAATTTCACTTAACAATGCTTCAAAGATCAATTTAATGAGGTTTCATTTTGACTTCTAATCTCAAATTAAAACTTAGTTCAGTTCCCAGAAGGCAGTTTTCCTTCCTTTGCTATAGGAAAGACTCCACAAAGGACTCCTCCTCGAAACCAGCTAGCTCCCAGCCTCCCACCTGTGCTTGCCATGCATCTTTCCCAACATCTTGAATAGGTAAAACGTGCTCATGACTATTAAAACTAGTTGTTAGGAAAACTTAACTAGCTTTATAATTTAAGTTTTAAAACATAAATACTTGCAGTCTGATCTGCACTGACAATGATTGTCGGAGCCTAGAATTCAACATTACAAGTCCTCACTCACACACACAAAGCACACACTATTATCACACAACTTGTGTCTTGAGAGAATCTTCCACTTTTTAAATCTTTGGCCTCCCAGTCAATCTCAAGTTCAACCAACTTTAACTAAAACTTCACTCAGAATTTCCCTAAGCTTCTCACACTTACATTAATGCTTGTCATCTGTCATGAACTGTCAAAATCTGAAGCCTGCTCAGAGATCGCCAGGTAAAAGAAAATAAATGAAATACACAGAGGTTATTTCCCAACAGAACATGACCACCAAAATGTCACAAGTTCCACTTGGGATCGTACTTTCTTAGCTACTACCAGTAAAAAAAAATATCCCAAGTTGGACCATTTCACAGTCTGGCACTGACCAAAGAGCACAGAGAAGCAGTTCTGGAGCACGCAGCTTCTCAGCAGTGTCGCCGAGGACACCGGGACAGCTGCAGTTCGCTGGAGGCCTCTCCTGCACAGAGGCCGTCTCACAGGGGCAGTGAGGACACCCACTAGTTGTGGAGATCCCTGAGAAAGTATGAACATCAGCCCTGTTCAGGTACTCACTGGAAGATGCAGCTGTTGGCCAGAACTCAGCACTCCATTCTACATTAGCCATGTGGCCTTGATGGCTTTCTCACAAGTGATATTCTATAGTCTGGTTCCAAGTTTGCTGTTTCCACCAGTCACTTGGAGTTCTTACTCAGTTGAGTGGCCATCCCAACATCAACTATCTACTGAAAAAAAAAAATAAACTCTTCAAAGAACAATTTATCACTCTATAAAGAGATAGGCTAGAAGCAGCAAAAGAAAAAAATAATGGCTGATATGAGATTAAATTTTGTTAATATGGGATCTCGTGGCTTACTGGAAAAGTCAGACCGGAGAGCTGTGGAATTACACATATGCTCATCATTCAAAATAACTTATATGAAACTGATTCTGGCATAGATAAGCAGTTAAAATTAAAATAAGAAATAAAAAAACAATGGATTGAACCTGCATGTTCCATTGCTCATAACCTCACACACTATAGTTCTGCAAAAAAGATAATTGCAAAGAAAGACAGCCCTTTGCAAACAAGCCTAAAAAGCACACCCCCCAAAAGAAAAAAACATGCATATATGGATAAAGTGTTACTATTAAACACAATGCTATTTCTAGGAGGGAGGAATTAACTGCATAGGTTAAAAAACAAAAACCATGTGCAACATATTAAGCCAGTAAAGCACCAAAATAAAAAACAACAAAATCACTTTTTATAATGATTAACAAAGAAACACAACATATTGACCGTAAGTCAGGAAGCAGGTACCTGGACAGATAAAATGTCCACTGTTCAAAGAATTTTTCTTCAATTTAAATGTCTTTTCTGATCTAAAGAAACTTTAAAGTGCTAACTTTATTTATATAAAGCAGGCAAATTCTTCAAGTAATTTGCTACGCCAATTTTTATCAATCTGAACAAGGAACTAAAAATAGAAACTAAAGTGGAAAAGACAGAAAAAACTGACAGGCTGCAGATGAACAAGGCAAGAAAGCATGTTCTACCATCTTGCCTTCCTCTTTCCACTCGACCGCACACACTAACAGATTTAAGTGTCTGTTGCCTTACATTAACCTCCTAGGCTTTGCTAAGATTTATTTATGCAACAGTCAATAGATAACACACAGTCCTTAAAAAAAAGAATGTCACTTGAAAATCAGCACTGGACACTACTTAAAGCAAGCTTGCATTTACCTCCTGCCTTAACAACCTAGAAGAAGCAGAGACGTGCTTAAGCCAGGAACTGCACTTCCGGTCTACTCCTGCCCCTCAGCTGCCTTCTTAAGGAAGTACACATTAACCAAATGGCGATTGAGGTGTTTGCTGTAATCCTTTTCTTTTCTAAAAGAACGATCACAGAAAATACAAACAAAATCTCCCTCAGTTACTTTAACTGCCAATCCTTCCTCTCCGTTTTTTGAAGCAGCTTCTTGTGGCCCTGGCCGAGCTCCATGCAGCCCAGAATCATCACTGCCTTCTGACATGTTATCACTCAGGTCGCTTCCATCATGGCTATGGATACCTTCATCTTCATCAATTTCCTGAGACTCGTTCTCAGCCAAAGTGATAGGAGGTGAGGCCACTACAGCTGATGATGCCACTTCACGCTCTGCTGATGGGAGTCGAGGCACTGGTGACCCTGGCTCGACTGCTGAGTCCTTCACAGGGACATTGTCTGCTGTGTTCTGCTCAGTGCCCATTTCGATTTCACAAGCCCCAGCTGAACCTGTCTGACACTTAGCATGTAATGTTTCACCATCTGGCACATTTGAATTTTGCTCAGAGGATAACATACTGGTAGATTCCTTTGGAGCAGCAAGTTCAGTTTGGTTCTCGCAGGCTTCCTCAGTCCCTACTTTGAGAGGGGCTGTTCCTTCCCCGTCAGAGATGTTTTGTTCCTTGGGTGTCTCTTCTCTTCTTGAGTTTCCCTTTGGCAGTGGCAAAGACGGGCCTGGTCGACCCTGTGCACTCTTGCTTTCGTTTAGAAGTTGGCTCTCTCTAACAGGCACTAAGCCAACTTCAATAAGGACTTGTTCCTGCCGCAGCATCTCACGCCGTATGCTCTCCTTCGTCTTATCTTTTCGGGGAGATGACCTTTTAGTAATGGGCTTGACTTGAAGAGGTGGTTCCATGGCAGCAGGAAGCTCCTCCTGAAGAGATCCCACGTGAGTAGGCCCTGTCTGCACAACCTCCATTTGAGCAGAGTCCAAAAGAGAAGGCAACTCTTTCTGACAATGTCCCACCTGAGGTGGCTCCAAAGACGACTGCTCCATGGGAGATGGCAGCTCACTCTGAGCAGGCTCCATGGGAGTTGGCAGCTCACTCTGAACAGGCTCCATGGGAGATGGCAGCTCACACTGAGCAGGCTCCATGGGAGATTGCAGCTCACACTGAGCAGGCTCCACTGGAGAGGGAAGCTCACTCTGAGCAGTCTCCATGGGAGATGGCAGTCCCACCTGAGCAGGCTCCACTGAAGGGGGCAGCTCCCTCTGAGCAGGCTCCATGGGAGACGGCAGCTTGCTCTGAGCGGTATCCAAGGGGGGTGGCAGCTCTACCTGAGCAGGCGCCACTGAAGGAGGCAGCTCTACCTGAGGAACCCCTGCCTGGGAAACCTCCATCTGAACAGTCCCTGTTTGAGCTATATCCATGGGAGACGGAAGCCCTGTCTGAGTGGACCCTGTCACAGTGACAACCTGAGTGAGCGCAGGACCTGGAGAGACGTCCCCGTGAGTCAGCTCTACGGAGGGAGGCTCTGTCTGCGCGGTCTCCTTCTGAGTCTCCTGAGCAGGTCTGCTGCCTTTCTTACTTGATTTACTTTTTACAGTTTTCTTCTTTGCACCTTTCTTAATGGGAATATTTTGCTTTTTACCGTCCCCCTTGCCCTCCTCCACTTTGCTGTCCCCCTTTGGCACTTCTGATCGGTTTTTGGATTTGCTCTCTGTCTTCTGTTTCTTTTTCGGCACTGGTTCCTCATTCACAGGATCATCTGAGGAATGGGCTTCAGCGTCCATCTTTCTTTTGTTTTTCTTGGCTTTACTGCATTTGTCTGAACTATTTCCTGTATGAACATCTATGTGTTTCATCTCTGCTGCTTTCATCTCTGTTGCGGATTTCCGAGTTCTGGTGGTTACCTGGACCACTGCAACATTGCCACAAGACTTTTTCTCTTTTTTCTCTACTTTTCCGGGTTTCTCATTTTTCTTTCCAGACACATCCCCCTTTGTTTTTGTTTGCTCTGTCTCTGTTTTCTCATTGGTGATGTTGTTACTATGCAAGTCAGCCTCCTTCTTTTTGGTTTTCTTCAGTTTCACTCTTGAGACATCCATGGTTTTATTAGGACAGGTAGGATGCTTAGATTTAAAATGATACTGCAGATTACACTTCTTGGAAGCTGCATAGTCACACACGGGGCAGTTGAACTGCCGTGGATTGACATGCAGTTCCACGTGTTTTTTGAAGTTGCTTCTGTCTGCCGTTTTATAGTCACAGTGAGGACAGTTAAGAGGCTTCGGCCCATTGTGAACCTGTCTTGCATGTCTGGTCACTTCGTGCTGATTTGAAGCCACATAACTGCACTGATCACATTTAAATGGCTTCTCACCTAAAGGTAAAAAAGAGATGTTACCACAGAGAGAAGTCACAAATCCAACATTAAAATATTCTTAGGCGTTGTACATGTAAAATAACCAGGCAATTTATGGGAAAGACAGATCATGCACCTTATATTTTCCGTATTTATTTGTATAACTTTTCTCTGTCTGGAATGGAGGCTTCATTCTCAAAATAAATTGAAGAAATAATCAAACCAGTCAACCATTATGTTCAATACAGTTTATGAAGTTAGCTATCTGGCACTATTAAAAGAACAGGTTCCACCCGGAGGAAAAGAGCTGCTGGCACAGGCCACAAGCCTCTGGATGCCAGCTCTGGGACAAGGCTACTCCAAGAGAAAAGTTTTTAATTTTCTGCTCCTCACCCCCCAAAATTCTTTTAAACTAAAATATAACACAATGTAAAATACATTTGTAAGGTAAACCTGGAATGGAGTCTTTAACTTTGAGCTACAGTCCCAGACTATATGCCTTATTTTTTAAGGCTCTGCTTTAGCCTAAGGGAATAAATTTAACCCTTTACTCATTACAAGAGTTGAGCAAGTTCCTCTAAGACCAGAGTAACTAACTGTTTTAAAGCAAAAATAAGGCTAAAGTCAACTAAAAAACTTAAGTGATTTTTTTTTCTCTTAATTTCTCTATAAAAGGGGCAAAGAAACTAACTAACTACGGACTGGCATACAAATAAATACAGGATGTAAACAGTTATAATCACAGAGCCCACCCACCCAAAAGAGCAAAAACATTCTACCTGAATACATACCCAACTAGATCACACTCTAGTAAATATTACCAATTGGTATCCATACCCCACTGGTCCAATGGAATGCATAGTAGAGAAATGGAAATTGACATTTATGAAAATTAATCTTTTAAACATTCTCATACATTATTATTATTATTATCTAAGTTTACCATAATCAAAATTTAACATGAAGCTTAACTATGACAATATTAAAGATTACAATATTAGAAATATCTGTTGACAAGAATCCTTAATTTCCCCCAAAAACATCTACCCAGTTATATCAATTAGGTCTGTAGATAAATGGCAGCTCTTTCCATGTTAAAATCCAAGCATTCCAGTCAGGCTTGGGAGGACCACTGTATCTGAGGTCAATATGGGCAATCTGACAGATTCTATCTCAAAATGTTATCTCCAAAGCCTAAGAATGTGAGTGTGCGGGAGAGCACCCGCCTGGCGAGCACAGGGGCGGGGCGTCATTGTACCACACACACACACACACACACACACACGTCTGTGTACCACACACACGTCACTGTACCACACACACATCTCCACTTGGTCCTGGGGTGCCGCTGCTAGGGCCACTCTGGAGACCATGCTCGAGGTCACCTGCACCCACGCCCGAGTTACAGGAGACCCTGTCCCCAAACAAAACACAAACTCCTAGACTCAGTTCCACATAAAACCTGCCATGGTGACACACACCTATAATCCCAACCTGAGAGACAGCAAGATGGCCCCTTGGTTAAGATTTCTTACCAAAACTAAGTAGTTTAGTAAAAAGTTCCACATAGAAAGCAGAGAAGAAATTCACAAGCTGTCCTTGCGTGATCTCCACACTCAAGCATTGAACGCACACCTACATACATAATTTATTAAATAATTAGCATACTAATTTATTAATTGTCATCTTAAAAACTGGTACTGCAGTTCCAGGATGGCCAGGACTACACAAAGAAATGAGGTTTCAAAATACAACAAAAATTGGTACTGAACAAGAGCAGTATCTAGGAAGGTCATGGACCTAGGTGTGAACTTAGTACGGCAGTTTTTCAACAGGCATGTCATCAAATTGCTTCCTAAACTTTCATGTCTATCTGTAGAGTTAGAGAAGATTCTTACTACTACCAGAGGTTCAGAGACCTGTAGCAGGCCAAAGTGTGATAGTGGAATGCTTGGTCCTAAATAAGACATCTATGTTATCCTATCCAAAGCTCAGGGAGTCTCACAGAAGAGGGAAAAGACAGAGGGTAGAGGATGTACAGCAGACACAGCTGGGTACAGCAGGACATTATATTCATCAACTCGTTTGGCTGTGACTACCTGTACATCTAAGATAGCGGTCATCAACATTCCAGACGAATGGAGGAGGAGCACAGAAGGCCACACTCTTTCCTGAGTAGTTAAGAGGCAGTTAACGAGTTGCTAGGGATGACGTCATAACCTCTCAGCCGTATAGCCAACAAGTTAAGCTGCCCTTATTCAAGTAACAACTTCCTATATGCTTATTAAAGAAATGCTAACTGTCTATTGGCTGAGGAAGGGGTGGGGTGGGAGGAGGGAACTTGAAGAAATGGATAGGAGGACAGGGGGTTTTAAGACTGAGGAAGAACCTCAGGATCCACATGGTGAAAGAGCCAAGTCCTCTAAGCTGTCCCTCTGACCTTCACATGCATGACCAATACAGCATATGTACCCCACAGACACGCACAAACAAATATATTGTCATTGAAAAAGTTCAATCCCCATCCAGGCCACCAGGTTCTGCAACAGGAGCCTTTACTAGCAGAGCCATCTGTGATGGGCTGAGATGGGGTCTCATCTCAGGTTGGCCTTGACCTCACTATATAGACACAAATAGATTTAGATTACAAGGGAAGGGGGACCTTGAATGAAAGGAAAATATGGGCAGTCTCACTCTTGTCTGCTCCACCTTAACTGGAGATCAGAGAGTCTGATCTTATTTTTGCCCTCAACGTTGTTGGCAACAGGTGTGACTACACACCCTGACCTACAACGTGGTTACTTGGGGTTTTGGACATTAAGATGACCCATAGAGGTGGATTTGCTCCACCCTGACCAAAGGTCAGAGAATTTCAAGCATACTCCTGGTCCTTCATTTAAAATAGGTTTGACACAGAGAGTGACTGTCTATAGCATACTTGGTCTAGGGTATGGTCACTGCATATTACTGTCCAAGACATCAAATCCTTTACTCAGGAAATAACGACTTGATGTCAAGTATTAACTCCAGTAACTGTTCTGGTTGTCCTCTGTCTTATGCTTTTTCTCCCCCTCAGCCCCCGCCTATATTAGGGTATAGAAGCACATGAAAAATACAAGGGCACTTAAAATAGATAGCATCCACATGGAGCCTTCAAAAACCTTTCTATCCAGAAAAGCATCAAAAGCTCCCAAAGTGCCATAAAATATATTTTTGATCTATTTTTCCAATTCACAGTCATAAAAAGCAAGCTGGGGTGTGGTGGTGCAACGCCTTTTATCCCAGCACTTGTGAGGCAGAGGCAAGAGGATCTCTGAGTTTGAGACCAGTCTGGTCTACAGAACAAGTTTCAGGACTGCCACAGCTACACAAAAAAACCCTGTCTCGACAGAGGAAAAAGGAATATACTTTTAAAAGAAAAGCTGTATTATTGTGTGAGTGCTATACAGACGTGTGTTGATGTAGTGGTACATACATTCTACAGGGTCAGACATCACTTTTAACCGAGCCACCTCAAACCCCACTCCCTTAATTTTGAAAAAAAAGCTATTATATAAATACCCAGGCAGGCCTCAAGCTAAATATGCAGCTGAAAATGGCCCTGAACTTCTAATGTTCCTGCCTCTACTTCCCAGCAATGGGATTATAAATATGTATTATATGCTGTTTTAGGAAGAACCCAGACACACATTTCTGACCGCTCTACCAAGGGAGCTGCAGCATAGCCCCATCAACTGTAATTTTCTGTAAATAGGGCTGATAAAGATGATGGGACACTTGGGAATTGAATTCTAACTTATTTTCAGAGACACTTGTCCTTTTCTGTCCTGCCTAGGCACGTGTTCTCATCTATAAACGAAGACTGGCATATTTGCATTAAGACTGTAATTTTCAGTACCCTTGTATGCATATCAATATAAATAGGTATTAAGAATACTTAGTACAGTATAACAATTGCTGATAAGTATAATATCTTTAAAACAGAGCACAAAAAACTCCAGACAGTATAACAAACCCAAAGAAAAGGCAAAGATTATCAACTAGAGTAAGACACCACAGAGAACATTGAGCACTGCCCAATCAATTAAATATGAAGTGAAAATAATATATATAAATTCATATTATATGAATCCTTCTAAACCAGTGCTACATCACCATAAGTAAAGGGTTAACTACAGGTGACTTCAAATAAGCTGTATCACAGGATAAATGTCAAGCATTTAAGATTTAATTTCCAGTTGACCACAAAAAAAAAAAAAAAAAAAAAAAAAAACTGACTCGGCATGAAAGCAAGCAGACATCCAGAAAGGGAGACCCACTACAAAAGAAAATAACTTTATGTTTTCAATGTCTAGAACTTACATATTGCAATTAAAAGACAGAAAGAATTAACTTACAATGCTCTTTTTTTTTCCTTGTCCAGTGCTAGGGATTGATCCAGGTCTTGTACAATGCTGTGAAACCACACTACACTGAGCTACATCCTCCTCCATTCTATGTGTTGTTAGTGTTTTTTGAGGCAGGGTTGATGTAGACCAGGCTGTTCTAGAAGAGTTCCAACAGCCTGTCTCCCAAGTGCTGGGATTAAAGAACTAAATAAAGCTCTCTATAGAATATTAATCCCTCGTATCACCAAAACCCAAGACCCTTTCAATTGCCCTTGGAAAATGAAATCAGGAAGTACCCAAAGGTGGTAACATTTTTGGGTTTTGTTTTTTCCAAGACAGTACCCCTGGCTGTCCTGGAATTCACTCTGCAGACCAGAATGGCATCAAACACAGAAATCCATTTGCCTCTGCCTCCTGGGTGCAGGGTGGGATTAAAGGCGTGAGCCACCAGTACATCTTTATGTAGCCAATTTAATAGTTTAGGGAGATATTCTGAGTACATAGCAAGCATGTAGGATCAAGAAAGCCTGGCAATGCCCGGTGGTAGCGCACACCTTTAATCCCAGCACTAGGAAGGCGGAGGCAGGTGGATCTTTGTGTGTTCAAATCTGGTCTACAAGAGCTAGTTCCAGGACTGGCTCCAGAGCTACAGAGAAACCTTGTCTCAGTGGCGGGGGGGGAAGCCTGGCAAGGTTGGGTGTGGTAGAGCAGGCTTTTAGTCCTATCTCTGGGAGGCAGAGCAAGAACTGTGAGTTCTAGACTGGCCTGACCCACATGAGCATAGTGAGCAAGCTCAGGCTAGCCAATGTAGTAAGTCTGACAAGATCCGAAGAGGAGCCTGGAAATGAAGCTCAGTCATGCAGCTAAGGCTTAGCAGATGCCAGTGTTTTAAATATACAAGGGCCAAATCAAGTCAGACTCTATAATACAGCCAAGTTTATACAAGAGATAACTGAGCAATGTAACTTCAGGTTTTCTAAGTCACAATTACAAAGGCAGAGCATAGGTAAAATCTGGGCTGGAGGCTCTATCAGAGGTTGGATACTAGCCCCCGTATGAGGTAACTCATGAACACCTGTATACTCCAGCAGTAAGGGATCAGTACCCACTTCCAGTCTGAGTGAATCCCACACAATCACAAATACACTAACAAAAGCAATAAGAACAGGCTAAATCAGAAAGAGACCATTAAGATGAATGGGAGGGGGTGTAGAGATGATCTAGGAGGCACTGCGAATGGGAAAACATGATCAAGTAAATTGTATAACAAAAATTAACTAGGGGTTATATCAAAATGTACTGCTTGTTACTGGGGTTAACCTCCTGCCTCAGTGCACATTAGCATGTGCCCCCATGCCTAACTCTTTTATTGGAGTATTAGCACTCTTCTGAGTTCTAACAACTACTAAGAGCTAGAGAGATGGCTCAGCAGTTAAGAGCAATTTATGCCCTTGAAGAAGACCCAAGTTTAGTTCCAAGCACCCACATGTAGTTAGCTCCTAACCATCTGTAACTCAATTCCAGAAGCCCTGACACTCTTTTGGCCCGCACAGGAACTGCACCCACATAGTGCAATTTCGGGCAAATACTCATATACCATTAATTAACACTTCAGAAAGAAGTCAGGGCAGTGGTGGCGCAGGCCTTTAATCCCAGCACTTAGGAGGCAGAGGCAGGTGCGTCTCTGAGTTCCATGCCAGCAGTAGCTACATTATAAGATTGCATCTAAGAAAAAACAAACTTTTTTTAAGATTCTCAAAAACATTAAGTTATAAACAATTCAGTTACAGTTTTTAAAGTAATTCTTTAATAAAGAAGTTTAAAACAGTGAAGTAAATACAAATGATAGCATACTGAAATGGAAGTTATCATTTCGTACCAACCTGAATGAGTACGCATGTGTCGAGTTAGATGCGTCTTCTGAGAACTCGAGTAAGGACAAAGTTCACATTTATAAGGGCGTTCTCCTGCAAAATTATAATGATAATGTTTAAGATGTAACAATAGAGCAAAAACAATTCTCAGCAGTCTACTATTCCCTCCCATACGTTTTTGGGTATTTCAGGTTTTTTAGGGTTGGTCTGGCTAGGTTTTATTTTGGAATTTGAAACAGGTTTTCCTAGATAGTCCAGGTTAGTCAACACTCAATCCTCCTGCCTCTGCCTGAGTACAGATTTATACAACCATGCCAAGAAAAAATGTCTCCAGCCATTTTCCATTTTTTATTTATTTTGAGACAGGGTCTAAAAGCATGAATTTGTGATCTTTCTGACTCAGTCTCCCAAATACCAGGTATCTGCCAAACTTCTGACAGTACACTTTCATTATATTTTTAAATTGTTTTGTGTTGTCCAGAAAATTAGTTTGAGGCAATGTCTTACATAGCCCAAGCTAGCGTGAATGACCCTGAACTTCTCCTTTAACCTCCCACGAGCTGGGACTGTAAGGTGTGAGCCATCATAATCACAGCTCAGTATTTTACAACAAAAGTCCTCTTCTCCCACTAGTGGCAGAATCAGACCATTATTCCAATTTTGTAAGTTGGATCTGCACAGTAGTACACAGAACCTATAGCCCTCACAGGTCAGAGAAGGTGGGAGGGGCTGAATACACTGGCAGCTAAGAGTTCTTGGGCAGCATAACCTATAGGAGAGTCAAAAAATGAACACCAGCTCCAGTAAGATGGCTCAATTAAGAGCAACTGGTGCTCCTGCAGGGAATTCCAGTTCAGTCCCTAGTATCCATAGGGTAGCTGAACCATCCGTGACTTCATTTCCATTTCTGGTGCCCTCTCTGCCCTCAGGCATATATGCATGTGTCAGAACACTTACACATAAAAACAACTCTTTTCAAGGTAAACAAAATTCTCAGTGTAGAAAAAAAAAAACCCAAAAATGCTCTTTTTAAGAGGTATCCAAGCTTTTTTTTCCTTGAACTAAAGCCTACCATCAGTGGTTCCCATTTAACATCCATATCACGATGGTGGCGGGCAGGGGCACACGCTCGCACACGCGTGCACACGCATACACATACGTACACACGTACACACACACACACTGCATTTCAAGGAGTTAACTTTGAAGATTTTTTTCCCTTGACTGAGCACTATTGACGCACACCTTTGATACCAGCACTTGGGAGGCAGAGGCAAGCAGATCTCTGCGTTCCAAGACAGTCAGAGCTGTTATACGGAGAAACTGTCTGGAGAGGTTGGGGCGGGAGAAATTTCCCTCAAACAAAATCTTAGCTGTTTGTGTCTAACGCAATCTTAACTTTAGTTCAAGTCACCACCTGTAGCCACCTAAATCCAAAGAACCCAGAACTACATTTTAAGATTGTCTCCAGGGCTGGAGAGATGGCTCAGCGGTTAAGAACATTGCCTGGTCTTCCAGAGGTCCTGAGTTCAATTCCCAGCAACCACATGAGATGGCTCACAACCATCTGTAATGAGGTCTGGTGCCCTCTTCTGGCCTTCAGGCATACACACTGACAGAATATATTGTATACATAATAAATAAATATTTAAAAATAAAGATTGTCTCCAAATCACAAGTCTTGGCTGAGGATGCATGCAGTCCAAATTTTTGAAGCCCTGAGTACCACAAAATAAACAACAAAAAGAATTTCCTAATGCTACTGCTTTTTTCAAGTTTATTACATTTAACTGTGTTCACATATGCACGCCCAGTACACATGTTGCCCTTACAGATGGTGTGAACTGACTCAAAGTAATACAGCTCAATGATAGAACCTAAGAGTTTATGTGAAGCTCTGAGTTCAAGTCCTAACACAAGGGAAAGAGTCAGTGAAGACTCAACCATGTGACCATTAGCCTAATGCAGCAACTCTAGCCAAGGGTGGCACATGTTTATAATCCCAGTGCTTGGGGGGAAGCAAAAGGATCGAGAGTTGGAAGAAGAGATGGACACACACACACACACACACACACACACACACACACACACACATATATATATATATATATATATATATATATATATCCATAGGTGTTCAGTATGAGTTGGTACAAACTGAGGTTAGCTGAAGCTATCTATGTAGGTGCCAGTGACACAGCACTAACAAAAGATTCTAACTTGGAGACAAGGTCTCAGTTAATTGCCCTGGGTGGCCTTTATTTCATTCTGTGACCAACACAGGCCTTGAACATGTGATCCTGCCTCAGTCTCCTCCAAAAGAAAACAAAACAAAACAAAAAGGCCTGCATTACCAGCCCAGCTATATTGAGAACACTCAGGACCGTCAAGGTTGCTCAGCAGGCAAAGGCAGTTGCCTTGCCAAACATGTCAACCTGAGTTCACTTCCTAAGACTGAAGGATAGAATGAAAGATCTGACAAGACAGCAATGTCTGAAGTGCAGAAACTCAACATCCAAATAGCTAGACAATCAAAACGCTACATTGCCACACTTGCCACGCTACAATCCCAGGCCAGGGATATAACTCAATGGTAGGGAGCATGTTCAGGACATGGAAAGCCCTGGGTTATCTCCAGCAAGCCAGCACCATTTATTCAAAGAGCTGGGTGTGGTGATCCTAGCTCTCAGGGAGAAGAGACAGGTGAGATCTCTTGAGTTCCAGGACTCTGTAGAAGAGACCTGTCCCCCCTACCCCCACCCCCCCAAAAAAGGGAAAAAAGTTAAAAGCAAAGGTTCAAAGTTACACAATGGATAACACAGTCCTCCACGTAAAACAATCATTAAAATGGGTATGACTACCATGTGCTTCCAACACTCAGTGCCCAAGAGCTAAAGTAGAAACTCTGGAACTCAAGCTCAGCCTGAGTATACAGCAAGATGCTACCCCCCAAAACAAACAAACAGTGGGGGACTGGAGAGATGGCTCAGTGAGAAGCAGCTCTTCCGTTCTTCCGAAGAAAGGCCCTGTGCTCGCTGGGTCCCGGCACTGATGTCACCGTCACTAGCAACTTCAGCTCTATTTTTAAGGGCTCCTGTGCTCTTCCGGCCTCCACAGGCACTACACACATGTAATACTCACAGAGAACACAGAGCGGGAAGGCTGGAGAGAGCCCTTCAGTTAGTAAGAGTACTCACTGTTTCTGCTAGACTCAAGTTCAGTTCCCAGGACCACAGCAGCTAGTTCATAGAGCCTGGAACTACAGCCCCAGGGTTGCAAGCCTCTGGCCTGAGGGCACCTGCACTTACCAGCAAACACACACAATTAAAAACAAAATTTAATTGAAAAGAAACCTGGTATAAAAGAAATCTCAGCACTCGGGAGTCAGAGGCTGGGGTATCTTTGTGAGTTTGAGGCCAGACCAGTCTACAAAGGGAGTTCCAGAACACACAAAAATACTGCCTCGAAAACACAAAAATAAACTACTATTTTTTTATTCACTTATTTATTTATTGTGGCTTTGAGACAGGGTTTCTCTGCATAGCTCTGGCTGTGCTGGAAATTGCTCAGAGATCCACCTGCCTCTGCCTCCCAATTGGTAAGATTAAAGGTGTGTATCACCATACCTAACTAACAAAGTGAAATTTATTGTTGAAAATACTTTAGTTTAATAAAGAGAAAAAAAAAGAGGAAAAAAAAAACTTTAAATCGTCGACCTGTGGTGGTGCACACCTTTAATCCCAGCACTTGGGAGGTGGAGGCAGACCTCTGTGAGATCAAGGCCAGCCTGGTCTACAGAGCAAGGCACAGGTTCCAAAGCAGAAAACCTGTCTCAAAAACCAAAAAATAAATAAAAATTAAGCTCAGAGGTGGTAGGACATGCCTTTAATCCCAGCACTAGGGAAGCAGGGGCAGGTGGATCTCTGTGAGTCTAGGACAGCCTGGTCCACAAGAGCTAGTTACAGAGAACCGCTGTCTCGAAAAGCCAAAAAAGAAAAGAGAGAAAAATACCTTAACTTTTTCTTGGTTTTATGGTTCTGAGACAGGACTTCACTGTGCAACCCAGGCTGACCTTGAACCAATGATTTCCCCCTGGCCTCAGCTTCTGGTTGATTAAAGAGGCAACTACCAGCTCTAAAGGTATAAGAACAGTCGGGTAATAAGTACAATTTCTAAGTCAAAGTTCTGTAGCGCTCATGTTGTCTTCCATAGTCTATCAGTATAAACCAACAGAAATTTATCAAAATGAACCATAGTTATTACAAAAGCTATTACCTGAAAGTATGCTCTGTACCATTTTTATTTGAGACCAGGTCTCACTATGTAGCCCTGGCTAACCTAGAACTAGCTTAATATATAATTATATTAATGCTTACATGTCAATTACACATAAATTATATACTAATGTGTATATGTACACACACAGAGAGATGTATATATATATACATACACACACTTCTCATGATGGAGATCCAAGAAGCTCTTATTTCATAAACAATAGGCTTCAAAAAAAACTGGAAACATTAGGGTCTCTGAAATAAAATTAAAAATCTGAGTTACGTGTGGCGCAAGCCTTTGATCTCAGCACTGGGAGGCAGAAGCAGACAAATCTCTGTGAATTCCAGACCAAACTAATTTAAATAGCTGCAGGACAGGACACAAGGACATACAATCCAAGGAGTCTTGGCAGTATTCTCTAGCCCCAGGTTCTCAAAGCACAAAGCACCCTGGTGTTTGTGTGTGCACACGACTTTCGATAAACCTGTCTCAATCCTGGCTCCATTTCAGACAGTGCTAGGAACTGTTTCTAGTCTTGCTGGAAACATAATGGTCCCACTACAAAATTCAAAGCCATTTACTATTTTCCAACTGCATAAATGCCTCAAATTACTATTATGTTTAGCACAGACTGGATTAGAATGTTTGCTCTTAGAATTGCAGACTAGAGGGTTAGTTTTGTTTCTTCCCCTGTTGCTAACCCCACCCCCTCCCAGTCAGGCTTTGTGTGTAGGCCTAACTGTACTGGATCCAGCTGGAATTCAAGATGTACACCACCATGAACAGCAACAAATTTGAGTTTCAGGAAATTTTTCATTAAATGTATTTTCAGCTTGGAACCCAAGCACAATTTCCAAAATAGCTAAGGACATCCCTGCCATTTTGTCCAAAGTGACATTCTCGGTATTGGTTGATCCTTATAAAATTAATCAACTCTGAAAAATACTGATGATGCTCTATGCCCTAACAAATGTTCCATCAAGATGTAATTCAAGTAAAACTAATATATCCACCCTGTCGGTATGTTCATCAGAAGGCTGAGGCAGGATGAATCCAAGGCTGGCCAGAGTTTTGTGGCTGACACCTTTCATCATAGACTAAGTTAACCTGAAGCAAGAGGGCCAAAACTCAAGGCAGGCCCAGCTAGCTACTCCTGAAGGAACCTGAGTCTCACAAAACAAGTTTGAGCAGGCCAGCACTCAGAATACAAAAGCAAAGATTGGTTTGGAGTTTGGGGACTGCTTGACACACCTGGTGGTTTGAGGCCAGGCAAGGTCATACACACAATTGCCTAACAAAAAAGGAATCTCCATAAGCATTTCCCAGCAGACAGTGGTGGCAGATAACTGGGACTGAGGCAAAACAGGAAGCGACTCCGTGGCTCCCGAGATGGGCTTGTGTAGCCCGGGGCTGCCTCCAACCCAACAGCGCAGAACAACCTTGAGCTCAAGCTCCCAAGTCAGTGGTCACTAAAGGTGAGGTAAGCATTTTTCTGGCTTTTTCGCCAGTCCTTGGAGTTGTTTTTATTTATTAAGGGTGGGGGTAGGTGTTAAGAGTCAAACCTTGGGACTTGTGCAAGGTTTGTAAGCACTACCTGTGAGCTGCAGCAGAAAAAGATAAAATCTGAAATCCTTAGAGCTCACCAAAAGTCTAAACTGAATTCAGAGATCCGCCTGCCTAGGTGACTGGCTCCTCCTCTGGACTGTCTTAAAGAACTGTAGTCATGGCAACACCGCTCTACATACTATATACTTACAATAAACGGTCTAACAACGAATTATATTCCCAAAGAGGTTATTTTGGAAAAACTGACACCATTAGTACTTCACGCCTATAACCCCCCCAAATAGTCTGGAGGCTAAAGAAGGACTCAGGAATCCAGAGCTAGCCTGCACTTCAGAGACCTTCAAAAACCTGTCTCAAAAAAAAAATAAAAATAAAAAAATAAATAAAAAACAAGCAGCCTCAGCCACAATGCCTTCTCCTTTCTTCCTGCTCTCTGACCACCAATCCCTCTAGAATGACAGGTTCTGAAGCCACCCAACATGAATGCTGGAAACTGAACTTAGATTCCCCAGAAGAGTAGCAAGCACTCTTGTACACAAAACCATCATCTCTACAGCAATGTTTCATACTTTGAAGAATTTTCTGGGAGACTGAAGCCACAACTCTGATTGGTTCGAATCCACAAGTGGGTTACACGGCACGACCCTGGACCCTATCTCATCTGAGACAGGGCTCTTTGTGTAACAGCCCTCGCTGTCCTGTAACTTGCTCTGTCAACCAGTCTGTCCTCGAACCCTGAGCTCCATGTGCCTCCGCATCCGAAGTGCTGGGATCAAAGGCGTGCATCAACACCTCCCAGCTATTTTTTTCTTATTCATTTTTATTTTATATCCATTGGTGTTGTCTGCATGTATGTCTGTATCAGAGTGTTGGATTCCCTGGAACTTGAGTTGCAGTTGTGAGCTGCCATGTAGGTCCTGGGAACTGAACTAGGTAGGGTCTTCTAGAAGAAGAGCTAGTGCTCTTGACTGCTGGACAGCAGCAATCTTAAAGGCTGATCCATCTCTCCAGCACCTTTGAAAATGTTCTTTTTGATGCTGGAGACACAACATGAAGCGGTCCACGTGCTTTACTGCTGAGCTACACTAACATCTTCAAGATTGCTGGGCCAGAAAGTCCTCGCAGCCTGTAGGCATCAGAACATGCTGAACAAGTGCTGTTTCTGTCTGCAAAGTAATCCTCACGGGTGTGTTTGCTTGCTCTCTTAGGAAAACGGCTTCAATTTGCAGTGATTCTACTCTTAGCTGGAGAAATGGCTCAACAGTAAAGAGCACTCAGTGGCTGCTCCCAGGGCTTAGTTTTCTGCACCTACAAAACTTTCTATTGGGTTTCCAGGAACCCAATGTTCTCTTCTGGCTTCGAAGGTACTACACACACGCGGTGCACTCACATACATGCAGTCCAACTACTCACATACATAACATAAATAAAATAAGGAAAAAGCACATAGGCTCAGCAGAGAGAATGCTTGCTTAGCAGGCTCAAGACCCTGTGTTCCACCTTCCACTTCGGGAATCATAGCGACACATGTCTGCAACCCAACTGCAGTAGGAAGACCAGAAATTAAACATCCTCAGCTATGGAATATTTGAGTTCAAGGCCAGTATGGACCACTATAGACCCTGTTACAGAAGGAGAAAGGATGGAGTCGGGTGGAGCAAGGAACACCTTTACTCCTAGCAGTGGAGGTAGAGACAGGGGGATGAGAGTTTGAGGCCAACAATGAGTTTCAAAGCAGCCAGAGCTATAGTCAATCCAACAAGACAAAACCAAAAAACAAAAAGATTGAAGTAATAAAGTCTGAAAGTTTTGCTCAACAAACTATACAAGGTTAATAAGTAGGGTTTTTTTCTGTCTAAATCCTCAATTCCCCTGGAAAACTAGTGTTCGGTTTACATGATCTATAAGCTTAAAAGAAACCACATTTTGTAAAATAAAATTTAGGTTCTCTTACCTGTGTGAGTCCGAACATGTTGTACATAATTATTTTTTCTGTCCGAAAAATAGTTGCATTTGTTACACGTGTAGACTTTTCTTGGAAAATGGTTTCTCAAGTGTTTCCTCCAGTGATACTCGCTTACTGTTGTGTACGTGCAAATGATGCACTTGTAGACACGCTCATTATCCCCAGCTCTGGTGTGGTGTTTTAGGTGAGCCGTGTAGTGATCATACCGGTTGGTATTGTAGCCACAGCGGTCACAGCGGATGGGGCCCTTGGAGAAATCTCCCTCCTCTGCAGTGGAAGAGCCAGATTCCCTGGCTTTGGCCTGTTTCTCGGCACTTTCTTCCACAAAGAACTTTTTCGCACTGTGAACCCGGATGTGATGTACAAACTGCTCTTCGGAGTCGGCTTCATACTGGCAGGGCTTGCAGCGAAAGGGCTTGGCCTTCGTATTCTTGCCTTTGTCCTCCGTCCCAAGCGGTTCGGGAGGGAGGTCTTTACTTGAGTTGTACATTTCTGGGGCAGCTGATGCTTCAAATACCGGCTGTGGTTCCACAGCACTGAGCTCCAAACTTCTCAGTCCCACATTTACCAGCCCACTGGGGTCACCTTTTAGTTCGGCAGCTTCTTCAAGTCCTTCCCCTTCGCTATCTGAGAAGTGGTTGTCCCCAACGGGCATCAATTCTGCCATCTGTCTTTCTTCACCCACCAGGTAATCACAGCAGCCGCCCGTGACTTCCCCAGTCAAGGCCACATTCGCTAACATGATGAGCTGGGGTGCAGCCAGCTCGGCTTTGGAGAGGTCATGCAAGTCATACATATCGTTAGGTAAGGCCATGCCCATGTTGCTGCTGCTGCTGAACAGACTTCCTCCTCCAGAAGACTGCCCCATCACCTGGGTGGCCATAACTGCACACTGAATAAAGTACAAAAAAAAAAAAAAAAAAAAAACCATTTAAATCCGGTCCTCGATAGTTAAAGCAAGCATTTTCCCAATGTACCCTTTACAACTCAATGAACTTCATTAACTTCTATCAACAAATTTAAAATATGTTTCTTACCGGGTATGGTGGTGCCTGCCTGTAATTCTCGCTAGGAAGGCTGAGCAAGACGGATGTTAATTTTCTATTACCTTTTATTGCAGTCGCAAAAGCATACAAATGAATAACTATTTCCCTACACCTCTCCCTCCCCCCAAAAAGCAACTCTTTCATGCACTAGGTCTACCACTGACATGCCCAAGTGTGCCAACCTTTTTCTGGTAGTGAAACATTTTCAATGTCAACTAAAATGACTTTTATTTCAAAGCCCTAAATAGTAAACTATTGTTCTTTTTGTTGTCCCTTTCAACAGTTCAGTGGTCTGAATGAGAACCCCCCAAATTCACAAGCGATTCTATATGTTTAATAAGTACACCAAGGAATCTGGAAGGCTGGAGTTTAATTTCTTCCTGAAAACGAACTGTAAAAGAATAAACTGAAAAACTAACAGACTTTTAATTTTTTTGATGACTCTTAACTTAAAGGGGTGATTATGGAGCCCTTTTCCCACAAAAGGGGAAGTTTTAAAGCGTTTTTTTCTGTTTGAAAACTCCCTAAGAGCCGTGCAACTCAACACGTCAACCAGCAACTTTGGCGCATTGTGCTTGACTTGGCCTACTTGCCTAGAGGAAGCCATTACAGATCACCTTCTTGAAAACAAGTTGAGTCTTTAAATGGTCTCAACGTCTACTCTCAAAAGGTGCTAGCCTCGAAGTCAGTGTTCCTCTTGCAAAGTAGTAAAGGCAAGACATGCAAAAAGTACTAAAAGATACACTTAAAGCAGAAAATACAAAAAGCAGCCCGTTTCACCAAGCGTCTAAACACAAGCTCGCTCTCTCAGTACATGCCCCAACAAAAAGTTGGAGTCGAATGCCATCACAGGAAACAGCGGGCCACAGCTCTCTTCCCCTGTTTAACAGTCCCACGGATTCCACAACTGACCCCCCACACACATACACTTTAAAGCTCCCCGTGAAGCCCAGCTGCCCCACTCCAAGGAATCCCCCACATTTCTCGGGAAGGCTGTGCAAGCAGAGCCCGAGCGCAACGTGTTGCACGAAATTCCTACGTGCTGCTGCCACCAGCGCCGGCCTCGGCGGCAGCATTCCTAACTGAAATAGGCATTCGGCCATTTTCTCAAAATACCAAACACAAAGCAGCTCTTTGCAAACTTGGGCCCTCTTGCTTCCTCTCCGCCACCGAGCCGCGGGCGGTGCCTCGGCTCTCGCCCTCGAGCGCTGCCCACCACCCTAGAGGCGCCTCTCCGCCCGGCCGCGGCCCCGCAGCCCCCTCCCCCGCCGCCCGCGCTAAGCCCAGGCAGGACCGGGTCGGAAAGTTACCTCGCCGCCGGCGTCCGGCTCAGGCCTGTGCCGGGGCTCGGAGGCGCCCTCCGGAGGTTGCCGGTCCCCGGTCTCACCGAGGGGCCCCACGCGGGCCGCCGCCGCCCCCGCGCCCGGAAGTTTGCGAACTTCGCTCCCCCACCGCGCACAGCCAGCGCGGGCCGCAGAAATCGCTGTCCAGCCCGCCGGCGGCGCCGCCCGTGCCCCGGGCTGAGTCAAGCGGGGCGGTCGCCTTCCGGCCCTGGCCCGGCCTGGGGGAGGGGGCGGCGAGCCTGGGACGCCGACAGGGCCCGGAGCGGTGGGCCCTGGGCGAAGAAGGAGAGGGCGGGCGGAGGGGAAGTTTCAGGACCGCGGCCACCAGCAGCGGCGCTCCGGCCTCCGCCGCCCCGACACCCAGAGCCGTACGGAAGGGCCGCCCAGAGCTCGACTGGTGATCGGTGCCCCCACCGCCGCTCCGCACCAGCCCCCGGCCCAGCCCGTGACTCGCTCCGTAACCCGATCCCGCCCCCGCCCGCCCGTCCGCGCCGCCCGCCGCGCCGCCCGAGCCACAGTATCTGCAGATCAGCCCTGGACAGCGCCTCGCGCCGCTCCGCGCCTGCCCGCCGCCCTCCCAAGTCCGCGTCGTCCTACCCGCTCGGCTGCGCGCCCACGGACCGCCGCCCCCGCGTCGCCGTCGCCGTCGCTCCCAACTCCTTTTCTTTGTTGCTGGACTTTCGGGGGAGGGGAGGGAGAGCGGAGAAAAGTTGAGCGCCGAGGCCCGCGAGACTCGCGGGGCGATCGCGGAGCGGGATCAGACCGCCGGCCCTCGCCCTGCCGTCGCAGAGCTCCCCTCTGCCTCGGTCTGGGGCCCGCGGCCTCGGCGGCGCCCGGTCTGCTGTTGAGCCGCGAGCTCGCGGGAGCCGCACATTCCAGCACAGGACGCTGCGCCGCGCACCCGGCCCGCGCCGCCGCCGCCCGCCCGTCCGTCCGCCGGACACGCCCCCTTGCCGTCCGCGCGCGCCCGCGGACACGCCCTCTCCCCGCCCGCGCGCGTGGCCGCTAGGCGCGCCCCGCCCCTCGACCCAAGGGCTTGATGAGTTCTCCTGGGCTGGCTGGGGGCGCGCCTCGCGGGGGGAAGCTCACCTAATCCGCCCGGCCCTCACTCCCGCCCTAGGCTCATTAAAGGGGCGGAACCTGCTCCCCTTTGCTTCTTTCTTTTATAAATGGCCAAAGTTGCCCCCAGCCTTAGCCGAGCGTGCACGAGAATAGGGGTTGTTCAAGAAAAATGTGCAGGCGTTGACCGCCCTCTTGAGAAGTATTGTCACTGGCCTCTCAAGTCTAAAGCCCTAGAAAATACCGTTCAGACGTGGCATGTGGGCTTTCGCCGGTAATCCCAGCATTCAGGATGCTGTTGAGACTGGAGGATCAAGAGTTCAAGGCCTGGGTTCAAGATCAGCCTGGGCTACTTAGGGACACCAGTACAAAACAAAATTTAAAAAAAAAAAAAATTGGAAGATGGAGTCTGGCTGAACAAGCCTTTAATCTTACTTGAAAGATGTAAGCACACGGATATCAAGGTCATCCACTGCCACTTGGTAAATTGAGGGGACTGATCCTGTAATCAGTCTTAGAACTCTATAGACAGAGGCAGGAGAATTGTTGAGTTTGAAGCCAGAGTGCTACAAAACAAATACCAGACCAGCCATAGCTACAAAGCGAAACCTGTCTCAACCAAAGAAACAAACCTTCTAAGTCTCCACCCACAGATCTTTATCCTTAGCTAATTGTCATTTTAAGCTTCACAAGGTAAAATGCTTTCAAATTTCAAACTCTAACCTGAAGAAATGCAGTACTTGTGGGAGCTGAGACAAAGCCAAGTCGGGTTGAATGCCTGACATCTTGTAATGGGCACAGGCAGTCTCAAGTCCTGTCCCTTCTCACCTGAAATACCTTGGCCTGCCTTTAATGTCTTCCTAAAATGTGGGCCGTGAAGCCTGTCTTTTAATTTGTAGGCAGTGAACGACCAACTGAAGTTTAAAGCTCTTAGTGACATTCAAGGCAGGTATTACCTGATGAAAACACGTGAACCTGTTAGAATTGCAACAGAGGGAGCAGCAGGTGAGAGTTATAGGGTTGGAGGTGAGTCCTAAGAGGATCTAGAAACTTCCTACAAGAACAAGCAAAGGAACTTCAGGTTTCTCTTTGACAGTTTCCTTGACTTTCTTGGCACACTTCTGTAGAACCCATTTTTCCAAAGACCCAGATAATACGTTACTTGGTTTGGTTTTGGTTTTCAAGACAGAGTTTCTCTATGTAACTGCCCTAGCTGTCTTGGAACTTGCTCTGTAGACCAAGCTGGCCTCGAACTCAGAGATATGCCTGCCTCTGCCTCTCAAATGCAGGGGTTAATTAAAGGCATGTGCCACCACTGCCCAGTCAACAACGTATTACTAATTATCACAAAGCTTCATGCAAAATAGAATGAAGGCCTTAAGGTACTTGACCACTGAAGATTTCCGTAATTTTTTTTTTGTCTTTTCTGAGACACCTTTCCCTGTGTAGCCCAGGCTAGCATCCAAATTGTGGTTTTATAGATACAGGCCACTGTGCAAACTCTTTTAAATGCAAGCCCTATACACTGAGTAAGATTGAGTAAGAAAGAATAGATGAAAAACAGACAGCAAAAAACAATTAACTTTTCATTGACCTGATTGAACTGGTAAAGAGAAACCTGGTTGGTAGCTTGGATCTGGAACAATGCTTGGGAGTTAAAGGTCATTTCCAACCACATACCTAGTGTGAGGCCAGTTTAGCATACAGGAGACCAAATGAGACCCTGTTCTAAAAAAGGACACAGGCATATTGGCTCAAACCTACTGTGTAACCGAAAATGACTTTGACCATTTGATCGTACTGCCTATACGGCCCAGATTCTGGGGTTAAAGGCATGGATCAACACACCCAGGTTTATGTAGTACTGGGAATCAAATTCAGAGAGTCTCGCATGTTAAGCACTCTCCCAACTGATTTTGGGTTTTTCTTTTAGATTTTTTGTTTGTTTGTTTGTTTGCTTTTCCAGACAGAGTTTCTCTGTAGCTTTGGAGCCTGTCCTGGAACTAGCTCTTGCAGACCAGGCTGGCCTCGAACTCCCAGAAATCCACCAGCCTCTGCTTCCTGAATGTAGGGATTAAAGACATGCACCACCACCACCCGGCTAGTTTATTCTTTTAATGCAGTGTTTTGACTGCATGTATGTCTGTGTGAGGGTACCAGATCCCCTAGAACAGGATTTACAAACAGTTGTGAGCCACAATGTGGGTTCTGGGAATTAAACAAGAGTCTTCTGTGCTCTTAACCTAAGCCATCTCTCCAGCCCTGAAGTGATTTTCTTGTGTTTCGAGATAGGGTTTCTCTGGGTGGTCCAGGCTGTTCTGGAACTCCTTAGACCAGGTTGGCCTTGAACTCTCAGAGAACCACCAGCCTCTGCCTCCCAAGCGCTGGGATTAAAGGTGTGCACCACCACCCAGCCACTCCCAGCTTGTAGAAGATTTTCTTATTTATGCACTTATTGGATTTTAACAAGTAGCCCAGGCTGGCCTTGCAATTCCTACATATCTGATAAGCTATAGCTGATTTAACCGCCTGGGAGGCATTCACCAAGGAAATACAACTTTTTTGTTGTTGTTGAGACAGGGTTTCTCTGTAGCTTTGGAGTCTGTCCAGAAACTCACTCTGTAGACCTGGCTGACCGCGAACTCACAGAGTCTGTCTCTGTACTTACAGGCCTGACTTACTTTTGGATGCTTAGCTTCTTCTTAGTTTGTCAGCTCTGAGGCCAGGTGTGGTAGCACTTTGCTGTAATCCTATCCCTCCTGAAGCAGAGACAAGAGGGTCACAGGTCTTCAGCCTGCCTCGTCGCACAGCAAGTTCTGGCCCTTCCCTGCCAGAGCTACATAATGAGACCCAGTCTGTGAAAGAGTTTAAAAAAATAAGACTTGAGCCGGGCAGTGGTGGCGCACGCCTTTAATCCCAGCACTCGGGAGGCAGAGGCGGGCGGATCTTTGTGAGTTCGAGGCCAGCCTGGTCTACAAGAGCTAGCTCCAGGACAGGCACCAAAGCTACAGAGAAACCCTGTCTCGAAAAACCAAAAAAAAAAAAAAAAAAGACTTAAGTTATTTCCTCTATGTCCGAAGGGCACAAATGAAACACTGCTTTTTACAGCTCCTGCATACATGTCCTTCCTCGCTGTGACTGCTAACTGGAAATGGTTGATTAATTGTGGATTTAGTCCCTGGCATCGTTATGCAAATAGGCCAATGGCACATGGCAGGGGCACCCATTTAACATCTGCAGCGGCTCTTGTTCAAGGGATGGGATATTCAAAGTGACCCAAATTATCATGACATGCAGGCCACAGGTCAGATTCAAAGCCAAATTACAAATCAATAGACTTCCTGGTGGTGAATGGGAACCTCGTCCTATAAACTTGAATTCTTAATTGTTTCTGACAGACTAAAATCTATTTTGCTGTCTCCAAAATTTAAAATCTACAAAATACTTTTCTCTGTGAGTGACTTATTTACTAAGTGGTCTTCTCTATATGTTTAATCCTTCAGTTTTGCTTTTTTGTTTTTGTTTTTTGTTTCATTCCAATTACCATATGCTCATATTCTTCTCCAGAGATGTTTTAACATTTGGTTAAATACTGTTTGTGGGGGCTGGAGAAATGGCCCTGACTGCTCTTGCAGGGGAAACTGTTCAATTCCAGCACCCACATGCAGCTCAAGATCATAACTCCAGGAGGCGGGAAGGGAGAAAATTAAAAAATTTAAAAAAAAACAAAACAAAAAAAAAAAAAGATCATAACTCCAGTCCCAAGGATTTCGTCCCTGTTCCAACACCCTCATACAGACAAACATGCAGGCAAAACACCAATGCACTTAAAATTTAAAAAAAGTTTTGAACCTCCATATGCTTTCATTTCCAGTCTTTCATCTTTCGCTAGACGAATGTGATATTGAGGTTTAATAATCTGCTCCGAAAGTGCAGTCTGCCTTGAGGCTTATGCAGATCAGAAGTCAGAGTACAATACTCCCATCCTGAGGTTGATGGTTCCGTCTGACCTCTATAGTCACCAGTGAAAACAGGGCCTGTGAAGGACTGAAGAGAACTACCCCACTTGCCAAGGAATTCTCCATATAAAGATCCAGGGGGAGAGACAAGATATAAAAACTCTGAATATTCTTTTTAAGTTTCATTTTGTTTTCTTTCCTATTGTTTTCTTTCTTTTCTTCGTCCCTTCCTTCCTCCCTCCCTCCCTCCCTTCCATCTAATGTCGCACTTTGTTGCCCCTGGCTGACCTCGAACTTCTAAGTCAGTGTTCCCCACCTTCTAATGGGACCCTTTAATATGCAGTTCTTTGTGTGACCCCTAACCATAAAATTATTTCATTGCCAGGGCTGGAGAGATGGCTCAGCGGTTAAGAGCGCTGACTGCTCATCCAGAGGACCAGGGTTTGATTCCCAGCACCCACACGGCAGCTCACAACTGTCTGTAACTCTAGTTCCACGGGATCCAACACCCTCACACAAACATATATGGAGGCAAAAAACACCAATGCTTATAAAACAAATAAATTTAAAAAAAATTTCATTGCCACTTCAGAACTGTAATTTTCATACTGTTATGAATCATGTGTTCATTGGTTGACTGGTTTTTCCAAGACAGAGTTTCGCTGTGTACCCCTGGCTGTCCTGGAACTTGCTCTGGTAGACCAGGCTGGCTTTGAACCCGGAGATCTGCCTGCCTCTCCTTCCTGAGGGATGAGACTAAAGGCACCTGCTTTAATCATAATGCAAATACCTAATATACAGCCGCAAATGCTTTGAGATACAAAGGTTAAAAACTACCGCACTAGGTGGCTACGCAGGCATGGAACTCAGAAATCTAGCCCACCTCTATCTCAGGTAGTGCTGGGGTTGAGTCTGTACCACTACGCCCAGAATGTTTATTTATGTCTCTGTGCTTGTGTAACACAATTAATAAAAACCCAGAGACAATTATTGGGGTTCAGCCTGAAGGTCAGAAAAGCAAAACAGCTAGCCACTGACTCTTACCTCCCTACTTCAGGCCGAGATGGCGATCCTGCCTCCTCCTGGATCCTCAGTCCTCAGAATGCGACTGTGTCTGAGAACTGTCTCCTCCTGTTTTAAATTCCAGGTTAGTGCTGGGAATTAAAGGCGTGCACCACTACCGCCTGGTTTCTAAGGCAAACTAGTGTGGCTACTGGAATTAAAAGGTGTCAGTAGAGAGGCAGAGCAGGCGGAAGAGCTAGGTCCAGGGTAGGGCCAAAGCTACAGAGAAACCCCTGTCCTGAAAAGAAAAAAAAAGTGTGTGTCACCACTGGGGCTAACCAGGGCAGCTGTTTTACTCTCTGATCTTCAGGCAAGCTTTATTTATTAAAATACAAATGAAATATCACTACATGCTTCTGTGCATGGGATGGGTGGGATGAAAGACAAAATTTTTCATTTTTAATTTTTTAAAAATAATTTATCTATTTTTATTTTCATTTTATGTACATTGGTGATTTGCCTGCATGTATGTCAGTGTGAAGATGTCAGATCTTGGAGTTACAGTTATTAGCTACCATGTGGTTGCTGGGAATTGAACTCGGGTCCTCTGGAAGAACAGTCAGTACTCTTAACCATTGAGCCATCTCTCTAGCCCCTCATTTTTAAAAATTAAATGAAAAAGAAAAATGCAATGGAACCTTAATATTAGGAGGAAAAACTTCTCAATCAGCTTAATTTATTTGGGGCTGGGGAGGTGACTCAGTGGTTAAGAACACTTGCCCTTTTCCAGAGGCCCTGAGTTCTGTTCCCAGCACCCACGTAGCGGCATACAACCATCTGTATGTATTTGAATTTGACACTTTCTGACGCACACATAAATAGGCAGGCAAAATAATCATATATATATATATATATTTCTTTTCTAAAACATTTTATAAAAATGAATAAAATTATTTGGATCCTCTTGGGAGTACAACTTAGTAGTACAGTGATGATATGCCAGAGATTCTAGGTTTGACCCCTTCTCCCTGCAAAAAGGTGCACACAAACACACACACAAACATACACACACATACATACACACACACTCACACACACACATACATACACACTCACACACACACACGGAAAAAGAAAATATCATTAAACTCACAGATTACAGAAAGAAGACCAGAGATAATCATAATATTTTTCTTTTGACAGAGTCTTCTTCTATAGTCTAGTCTGGCCTGAAACACAGGGAAATCCTTCTGCCTCAACCTCCTAAGTGCTGTGATTATGGGTCTTAATCACCATACTTATCTTTATTGTATTATGATGATTATATTTTTTTGAACCAGAGCCACACTATACAACTCAGGCTGACCTTGAACTCAGTTACCCACTTGCTTAAGATTAAGTTGCTCAGTTCTGGCCTGGGGGATACAGATCAGTGACAAAACTCTTACCTGGCAAGCTCACAGCGTGGTCAGATGATCAGAAAAAGGAAGAAAAAAACATTGAACATTGCTTATTTCTTGAACTTTTTCTGTTTGTTTTGTTTGTTTTTCATGACAGTGTTTCTTTGTGCAGACTTAGCTGTCCTAGAACTAGGTCTCTTGACCAGGCTGGCCTCGAACTCACAGAGATCTGCTTGCCTCTGCCTCCAAGTGCTAGGACTAAAGGTATTCACCACTATGGCCCAGCAATTTCTTGCAATTTGAAAAGATTTTGTAGCCTTCACTAGAGTTAAGATAGAGATCACTTATACTACTTCCAACACCCCCTTGGAGCCCAGCAGCCTCCTCCCTGCTGTCAGTACTCTTCCTTAACCCCAGGCAATCACTGAAGTTAAATCTCTGCATCTAGCCCTTCCCAAGCTACAGGAGTGGTGGTTGTGGTAGCTCACAAGGTAATCTCTAGGAATTCTAAGCCAGCCTGCTTACCAAGGGACATTGTCCTTACAAAAACCAAACCAAACAATCACTGTCGTCATAAAAACAAATCTCTTTCCAGGAACCAAAAGAACCTGATTCACCTCAGAAGGGAGCTCCAGCCCACACCTGAAATGTAATGAAATGTAATCACAAACTACCTTATCTCTGTCTCTTGTGCCATTCTTCTCCTCCCCCCTTCCCCCCCTCCCCTCCAAGACAGGGTTTCTCTGTAGCTTTGTAGCCTGTCCTGAAACTCGCTCTGTAGACTAGGCTGGCCTCAAACTCACAGAGATCTGCCTGCCTCTGCCTCCCAAGTGCTGATACATTTAACATTTTTTCAGACAAGACAAAATTGTCCAAACTGGCCTTGATCCAGCCACATAATGGGGATGACCTTTAGCCTCTGATCTTCCTGCCTCCAACCCTCCCAAGTGCTGGATTGGTGCTTTTGCTGCCACTCTTGGTGTTATGCAGTGCCAGAGATTGAGGCCATTCTAAGTGCTCTACCAACTAAGCTACCATGCCAGCCTAAACCTGACTTTTTAAAAATACAATTTCAGGCCAGTGAGAGGCATCTGCCACCATGCCTGACAACCTAAGTCTCATTCATTCCCTAGGACCCATGTGGTGGTGGAGGGAGAGAACTGATTTTTCACAAGCTACCCTCTGACTCACACGCATACAAGTTACACCCATACGTGTTTACAAGCACATAATTAAATAAAAATAATCTAAAGGTTGAAGACAGTCCATTAGTTAAGAGTACCTGCTGTTCTTGCAAAGGACTTAGGTTTGGTTCCTAGCACCTGCATGGTAACTCATAACCATTCATAATTCTAGTTTTACAGGATATGATGCTATTCTCTGACCTCTGAGGATATCGGACACCAGACACTCATACGATTCACATATTTACATGCAGGCAAAACACTCATACACATAAAATAAAACAAACAAATAAATACACACACATATGCTGACACTTTTAATCCCATCTTTCAGGAAGCGGAGACAAGCAGAACGCTTTAAGAACAGAATTTGAGAACAGCCTGCTCTATGCAGACAGCTCCAGGCTTGCCAGAGCTACATTATCTAACCTCGTCTCCAAAAACATAAAAAACAAAAAACACTTAAAAATGATGTCACCACAAAGTGCTGAGAAGAAAAGACTGGTAAGTTCTCTGTTCTTGGGAAGTGTCCATCGACTCCCTCCCCTTCAAGGTCCAGACAGAACAGCAGGGGAGAGGAGGCAGAGTGTGGGAAGAGTCAGGGTGGGAGGAGTGTTGCTCAATGCCTTCACAGGGACTCACTAAGGCTATGGTTACTGGCCCAAGATCAAGTCAACAAGTTCAGTCACCCTCCCAGCAGTAATGAACTAGTGTGTCACACACACACAACGGTATAAATGTGAGAAAGGGACGTGGGACAGAGGGAGGAGCTCGGGGTGGGTATGGTCAAGATATATGTTAAGTTTGTAAATTTTAAATTGTCAAAGAATAAATAATATATTAAATAAATAAATAACATGAGCCATGGGAGGTAATAGGGTAATGGAGGATGAATAGAATCAAAATACATTATATACATTTGTGGGAAGCCATAATAAACTTATTATTAAAGAAAATGAGGACATGACCACTTCTAGGTATGACTGAGAAGGTTGTTATTGTAGATATGAAGGAGAGAACAGCCAGAGTCTTCTGGAAGGGTCCAGATTGAACATGGCCAGCAGACTAGACTGGGCCATGAGAGGGGAGCGAGAAAGATGGGGAGAGTGAGAGAGGAAGGAGACAGAGAGGGAAGAGGAAATATGAAGGGAGGAGCCAAGGGCCGAGGGAGAGAAGAACAAGACTAGAACAGAGAGACTGCAATGTTGAATACCTGGATTTATAGGAAAGAGGAACCGGGAGAAGGGAAGCAAAGTTCAGAAACTGAAGAGGTTTAGGGTAGGCGGCAGGGCTGAGAAGATCTGAGCGGAGTCAGGACTCTGGAACAGGTAGGTACTCAGGACATCCAGCACCCATTTTGATATCGTAGCTATTTGTCCTGTGTTTCTTCTGGAACTAATGTATCATGCATAACTAATATATGCTAGTGAAAAATAATTTTTAAAAAATTTGAGGCTAGCTGTGGCACTGTATACTTGTAATCTCAACATTTGTGCAGGGCTGGGGGGAGCACACAGAAGGGCAGGAGTTCAAGGTCACTCTCAGACACACGGGGAATTCGTGACAAGCCTTGGCTAAGAGCTTACAGGAGACTGTCTCAAAACAACAACAACAACAACAACAACAACAAAACAGTGTAGTGACTCATAGATTCACTTAGGAGGCAGTGGCTGGGAGCTGGAGATTGACAGCCAGGTCTCTATGTGAGTTCCAGGCCAACCAGGGCTACAATAGCAAACTCTGTAAAAGCAAAACCAAAAGCAAAACCAACGTTCTCCCCTCCTCACAACCCACCAAAAACATAAACATCAGAAAGAGAATCCAAAGGAGCAAACCCCCAAAATAAAAATTCTTAAGCAGGAGGCTGGGACAAATGCCGGTGATTCCAGCATTGAGGAGTCTGAGGCAGGAGGATTGCGGCTGAGGGTGGGAGTGGGGGTTAGAGGGTTAGAGCCTTTATGAGCTGACAGGGAGCCCGTGTCTCAAACAAGAAGGAAGCCTGACAAATCAGACAATAGGCATGCATATAAAACTAGTTTTTCTTGGCGGGGCTATTTTGTTCTTTGCATTAATTTAGTAAAATGTTCAAATCTTCTCATTGGAGTCACACCTGAGTACCCAATCATTTCCTGCAAAGATGCTCTCTAGTGGTAAACACCGAAAAGTCACCTTCATCTTGTTGCTATTGTTTTTGGTTTTCAGAGTTTCTCTGTGTAGCCCTGGCTATTTTGGAACTCGCCGGTAGACCAGGCTGAACCTGCCTGACCCACCGGGATGGTCGGTCTGAGCCACCCCACCCCTGGTTGCCACCTTCCACTTATCTGGCAGGAGACTTTTGGCCTCCTGTAAAGTAAGAGGGTGGTAGCGGATAGGAAGAAGGTACAGAAGTAGGAAATGAGTTTTGACTTTCCAGGGTTTAACCCAGAGGAGGAAATGCAACAAGCCCTGCTTGAGAGCCTGCTGGAGGAGTTTGCACTTCAAAGGAAAAAATGGCTTCAAACTGGAGGTTGAGCAAGCTGCAGGAGGTAGCTTCCTTTGTCTTGCCGGAAACAAAGCAGCCTCTGGTACACTGTGCCCAGAGGCTTGATTTCTGGCTGTTCTTAACGTGTCGTTTTAGGAAAGCTAGAAACAGCAGACAGACAAGCCGTGAGGAGTTTAAACTGAACCCAAATAAAAAAACATCAGGAGTTGGATTGAAATAAAACGGAAAAGACAGAGTGGTGTCGGCCTTTAATCCCAGCACTCAGGAGGCAGAGGCAGGCGGATCTCCGTGAGTTCGAGGCCAGCCTGATCTACAGAGCTAGATCCAGACGGAGCGCAGAACCAGGGTGGGATACGGAACCGAAAAGATAGATTGTGATGGAACATGTCAGGTCCAAAGGAAACTCGATTTTCCAACTTCCATTTCCAAACGCAGAAGGGACTAACGCCATCTGGAGTGCCTACTAACACATTAAAGAGCTTGCTGGCCTCAGGACTCCCTCAGGATGAGAAGTATACTTTAGAAAATCCGTGCTCTTCTCACCTCCTCCCCAGCCTAACTCTCCCAGCTCACAGGCGTCCCTCCCCCACTGCTACTCCTGCTCCTTACAACACCCCCCACCCCCGCCATTTCGACTGTACCTCTCTCTCCTCCTCTCTGCTCTACTCCTGCCAGGTCCAGTCTGCCGGCCATGTTCAGTCCGCCTCTTTTTCCTCTCTGCTCTGAGACGCTTCCTGATGCCTCTGGCTGTTTTCTCTGTCATAGCTACAATAAACACCTTCCCCTTAACCAAGCCACAGTTTCATCAGCTTATACAGGACACACACCTTTTCTTGTCTGGGTAATACTAGCTCCAGTGAGGTGTTAAATGAGGGACTGGGCTCAGTGGGGAGCATCTTGCAATCTGCCTTTGGGAGGTGGAGGTAGGGTAAGAAGTCCAAGGCTATCCTTGGCTTCATAGGAAGCCTAAGGTCAACCTGAGTGACCTCAAAATAAGTACAAATGGAGAACAATAGAGATGGCTCAGTGGTTAAGAACACTGGCTGCTTTCCCAGAGGACCTGAGGTCAATTCCCAGCACCCACTCGAAGGTTCACAAGTGTCTGTGAGTCTGGTTCCAAGAGACATGGGGCCTTTTTTCTCGCCACTGTTCTGGCGCATAGACACATATTCAAGCAAAAAAACTATACTCATAAAATGAAAATAAAATGTAGAAAAAAGGCCTCAGACTCAGGAGAAAGTTACTTTCAAGAGTATAGGTTAGGTGTGAAATTGACTTTTTCTGTCTTACCTATCTAGCTGTCCAGTTAGGTCTTGAACTTCTGCCCTGACTTAACCTCCCTAGTGGCAGAGACTGCAGTTCTGTACCATCAGGCCTGGCAACTGTAGCTACTTTAAAATGTACACCTCTTTCTTTGGTTTCTAAAGGATTTTTACATGGCTGTAGCAAACACAGCATCCAGGGGTGGAGAGATGGCTCGGTGGTTAAGTGCATCCTTTCCGGTACACACATCAGACGGCACACAACTGCCTATAACTTGTAACTCCAGAAGATCCCCCTCTTCTAGCCTCCACAGGAACCTGCATTCATGCACATATTCACACAGACGTGCGCGCGCACACGCACGCAAGCACACACACATGCATGTGCACACACATGCACGCCCACACATGCATGCCCACACACGTGCACACACCCCCACACGCACGCCCACACACACACACGTGCACACACACACACAAATACCTGAATGAAAAAAAACAATAAGCAGAGTAGTTCAGAGGTTAAGAGCACTGACTGCTGTTCTTCCAGAGGTTCTGAGTTCAATTCCCAACAACCACATGGTAGCTCACAACCATCTGTAATGAGATCTGGTGCCCTCTTCTGGCCTGCAGGCAAACATGCAGCCAGAACGCTGTCTCCATAATAAATAAATCTTTAAAAATAACAAATAAAAATCAAAGGAAAGGACATACCTGCTTCTAGGTAAGGTGGAGGTAAAGGGGAGAGCAGAGGTAGAGGCAGACAGACATCTGGGATAGTCCAACGTGAACATTACCAAGCTGAGATGGGCTGTGTGGGGAGGGGGAAAGGGGAAGAGGGGAGAGGAAGGAAGATGGGAAAGGGGAATCAATTTTGGCTTTGTTTTTTGAGACAGGATTTCACTATCCTGGAACTCACTCTGTAGACCAGTCTAGCCTTGAACTCACAGAAATCCTCCTGCCTCTGCCTCCCAAGTGATTAAAGGTGTATGCCACCACCACCTGGCTAATAAATATTATTTTTAAAAGAAAAGAAAGGAAGGAAGGAGGAAGAGAGAGAGAGAAAGCCTAGCATTCTCTAGGAGAGTATTTTTTTCAGATATTTATTCAAGAATTCTTATTTACTTTTTTTTGTTGTTGTGTTGTTGTTGTTGTGAGGGGTTGTTGTTGTTTTCATGTGTATGTGTATTTTGCCTACATGTATTTTTTTTTCCCAAGGTAAGTTTTCTCTAGGTTACAGCTCTGGCTTCCCTGGAACTTACTTTGTAGACCAGGCTGGGCCTCAAACTCACAGAGATCTCCCTGCCTCTTCTTCCCAAATGTTGGGATTAAAGGCGCGCACCACCACCGCCCAGCACCTCCTTGTATGTTTGTGCACCAGTTATATACCTGGTGCCTGAGGAGGCCGGAAGAGGGAATCAGCTCCCTGGAGCTGCAGTTACAGACAGTTGTGAACTGCCATCTGGGTGCTGGAGATGGAACCGTGGTCCTCTTGAAGAGCAGCCTGTGTTCTTAACCCCAGAGCCCTCTATCCAGCTCCAAGAATTCATTAATTAACTAGTTACTCTGGGGTGCCTGCAGTGTGTGTGGGAGGAGGTGTGGATGCAGGTATGCTAAGGCTTCAACACATAGCAGCTATGGAGACTAATTTTTGGGAGTCGCTTCTCTCTTTCTATCATAGGATGCAGGATTCAGCTTGTCAGGTTTGCAAGACAAGGGCTTTTACCCGCTCAGCCATCTTATTGGTCATCCACCATCAAGGATTTTATCATTTGGACTGGGCTTGGTGGTATACACTCTAATCCCAGGACCCAGGAGAAAGTGTTCTATGAATTTCCGTGAGCTGCAAGGCAGTCAGGACTATATAATGAAAGCCTGTCTCTTGTATTGTGTGTTTGTTTCTGTTTTGTCAAAGCAGGCTCTCTGTGTGTACCCTTGGTTGTCCTGGAATTCACTCTAGAGACCAGGCTAGTCACAGCTCTGACTTTCCTGGAACTTACTTTGTAGACTCACAGAGATCTGCCTGCCTCTGTTTTCCAAGTGCTGGGATTAAAGGCCTTTGTTTTTATTTATTTATTTTTTGTTTACTTTTGTTTTTTGAGATAAGGTTCTCTGTGTAGCTTTGGAGCCTGTGCTGGAATTCACTTTGTAGACCAGGCTGGCCTTGAGCTCCTAGAGGTCTGTCTACCTTTGCTTCCCAAGGGCTGGGGGTTAGAGGTGTGCACCACCACTTCCCAGCTATCATCATTATTATTATTGTTATTTTATTATTTTGTTTTTTTGAGACAGGGTTTCTCAGTAGCTATGGAGCCAATACTAGAACTCACTCTGTAGATCAGGCTGGCCTCGAACTCAAAGAAATCCATCTGGTTCTGCCTTCTGAGTGCTGGGATTAAAGGCATGTGCCACCACCACCCGGCCCAGCTATTACTTTTAAGACCTCAGTAAATATTGGTTCTTTTCTCTGGCATTGCCTGGAACGTCTCAGTTCTTTAGGAAAGCCTGAGTGTGGACGGTGAAAACGGTTTATGGGAGGCATCTGGAAGACAGCATCATCACTCAGCCGGCTTCTCCCTCCTCTGCCCTCTTAATCCCCCCCACCACCACCACCGGTGCAGCTTTATAATATTAGGACTCATTTGCCTGCAGCCAGGGCAACTTGGGGACCTGACCAAGATCTGTGCTGCAAACGTTACCTTAAACCACGTGACAGGGGACACGGAATTGACAGGAAACCCTTGTCTGTCAGTGTGAGCCAACCTTGGGAAGTCCCTTAGCTCCTGACGTGGTCTTCAGGCAGGCCTGCCCCCTTTGGCTCTGAGGTATTTCAGCTGGGGCTGTAACTGAGGCAATAGTCTCCATTGTGTGGGCCGCCTCCCAGGGTAATTGACAGCGACAGGGGTTGGGCCACCGAGAACACCGCAGAGACAACTTCAAAGGCAATTACCAAAAGGCCCAGTTTTCAGGGAATGAATAGAGCCAGTCACTCAGAATGTCATTCCTCAGATTAAAAATTTGAAAATGAAACCCCAGGGCTTTCTATGAACTCGAAGTCTGCAGCTAAGGAAGTCATCAGCCTCTGCTTCCTGGGCCTGAGTGTTTCCTGTTTGCAAACACACTTCTCTCCGGTACTTCACTTCAGACACCCTCTGTATTTCCCAAGTGGTCACATCTGTTCACTCCATAGGAACGTCGTGCGTGTCTTCCTGCTGGCTTGTATTAAATAGTTGCACGCTCCCTACTGTGTGCAAGGCGTTGTGTCAAGCAATCTGACCACGATGAGGGTGAGCAGGAAGCTCATACACGAGAACAGGGCTCATGAGTTAATTACCACCTTAGCAATTATATTTGTATTGACTCCAGGTGAGTAGACGAAATTCCTCTCTAGCTGGTCACAAAATCTAGTAAACCTGACCTTTAAATGGTCCGAGAGAATTGAGAGTCTCCCTGTTTTTTCTTTGTGTGTGTGTGTGTGTGTGTGTTGTTTTTTGAAACAGGATCTTACACAGTGGCCTAGGCAGGATGGAATTTACAAAATTGTTGTACTTCGGGCTGGAGAGATGGCTCCGTGGTTAAAAACTCTGACTGTTCTTCCAGAGGACCTGGGTTCAATTCCCAGCAACCACGTGGCAGCTCACAACTATCTGAAAATCCATTTCCAGGGGATCTGACACCTTCACACCAATTCACATAAAATAAAGTTAAATAAATCATTTAAAAAAGTTGTACTTCATACTATTATAATTTTAAAAACTACGGGAAGAAGTCATGCCCTACAGGAGGTTTATTGGAAGAGAAGAGAGAAGGGGCAGAGAAGGGGGCAGAGACTAGTCCCTGAGGACAAGAGTGGCTGGAGAGAGAGAGAGAGAGAGAGAGAGAGAGAGAGAGAGAGAGAGAGAGAGAGAGAGGAGGTGGGTAAAGGGAACATAGCTAATGTACACAGGAGATAATCTTAGTTGCTGCAACTGAGGAGTGTATCATTGTCAAGACCCCAAAGGCAGGCAGTACAGATGAGTGAATACTAATACATTTCATTGTCAGGCATGGTGTCCTGCCTGTAATCCCAGCATTCCAGAGGTTGAGGCAAGAGGATTAGGAGTTTGAAGCCAGTCTGAGCTACATAGTGAATCCCTGTCTGGAAAAAAAAAATCTAAAGTTGAGTATGTTGGCCCACATTTATAATTCTGGTAATGAGTAGTTTAAGGTAGGATTACCATGAGTTCTAGGCTAGTCTGGGCTATATAGTAAATTCCAGGCCAGCCTGTACTACAGAGGGAAATGGTTTCCCAGACAAATAAATATACCTGGAGATCTTGAACTGAAATTCAGATAACTTTTTTTTTCTTTTGACGGGTGCACAGTGTGAATCATAACTAAACCCCTGCCACATCTAGATTCCAGGAAACTCAAGGAGCTTTGAAAAACCTGAAAACAGGGGCTGGGAAGAGGACTTATCAGTTAGGAGCACTGACTGCTCTTCTAGAGGACCCGGGTTCGATTCCCAGCACCCACACTCATAACTGCCTGTAACTCCAGTTTCAGGGGATCTGACACCTTCACACAGGTATATGCACAGGCAAAACATGAATGCACGTGAAATAAAAACCAAAAAAAGGAAACCTGGAAACATCGAGAAGAATGCGGCCAACACATGGACAGACAAAATCTCTCCCGTCTCCCAGCGACAGGACATGCTCCACATCTGCTCACTAGCTCGCAGCTTCCTAAGAACACAAGCTCTGTGCTGGGCTCACAATTCCTCTTTGAGCACAGATGTGGTCGAAGCGTGGAGTGTTTAGGCTGTGAGGGGCTGAAGTGGCAGCTCCCTGAGAATGTGGTTACAGATCTGTCTCTGCAGGAACAGGGCATCATTCTTCCTTGGGTTCTCGCGTGGAACAAATGAAGCTCAGAGTCACAGCAGAGATCAGAAGAAAAATGAGACCCACCACCAACAGGAATAATAATTCTGGATTATTCTCTGTCTGTAGCTCATCATTAAGGACATCTGTATATGTGTATATGACTTTAGAAAAAAAATTCAAAGCTCTTCAGAGCCGGTGTGGTGGTGCATCCCTGGAATACCAGCGCGTGGGAGGGAGAGCAGGGAGAAAGGCGTTCAAGGCCATCCTTGGCTTCCTAGTGAGTTTGAGGTTAGTCCGGGCTGCACACTCCGCTCTAAAACAAGCTTTCCAAACCTGAAGAGTTTTCCCTTGATAGAAACAAATGTTTACTGTGATGGCCACAGGGGTTTCATGAACTCAGAGATCCCTATGACAAAGTCTGCACCAGATTTGGGACATGGGACCCTTTGCTTGGCTTTGCTGTTCTTTGAAACAGAGTCTTACTATATGGTCCTGGCTGACCTGGCTCACGACAACTCTGTGTGTGTGTGTGTGTGTGTGTGTGTGTGTGTGTGTATCTATGTCTGTGTATGTCTGCGTGTGTATGTCTGTTTATGCCTGTGTGTTTGTGTATGTCTGTGTGTGTCTGTGGAGTGGAGTGGGGATCCTGAGATTGAACCCAGGGCCGCCTACATGCTAGATAAGCATAGTCTACCACTGAGCAACTCTAAATACATCCTTTTTTTCTCTTTTTATTTATTGTGGAACAGAGTCTTACCGAGATGCTCAGGCAGGCCGTTAACACAGTCATGATCCTCTTGCCTCAGCTTCCACAGTAGCTATCAACTGGCTGTCCAAGCAGGCCCAGCCCTGAGGGCACTACTTATTTGCTTTCTGTACAACTGAATTGCGTGTATTGTTTCAGTCTTTTGTTTGTTTCAAACTCTCTCAGTCTGTAGTCCAGGCTGGCCTCCTTTTTGTTGTTGTTTGAGACAGGGTCTCAGGTAGCCCAGTTTGGTCTTGAACTCCATCTGTAGGGGGCCTTGAACTCTTGATCTTTCTGCCTTCCCCTTCTGAGCACAGGGATTACAGGAGTGCACCACAATGCCTGGTTCATCCTATTCTACCAGCTACACAGATGAACTTTGATGCAGCGTGGAAGCAGCCCCCACACAGAAGAATAAGGGTGGCAGGGGTCGTCTCAGATTTCTTGGAGGCTAACAACTTGCTAGCTCCGTCTTGGGGGCCCTTTGACATCTCTATCATTACACTTAAGATCGTCTGTGGTAATTACGCACTCCTGGATCAGCCTCCTCCACTCGGCTGAAGGCCCGGAGGCCTGCACTGTGCACTCTTCTGCCTTTGGATTTCGTGCTAGCACAGCAGGAGCCAGAAGCATAATTTTAGCGTGAGTGCAATACGTGTTCGTGCACAGTGTAACCGGGCAACTGCCAGAGAACAGGAAGCTGCTCCTTGCTGGGCTGGAGGCACCTGAACAGGTTTGGAAGGAGCTGCTTTGCCTTAATTAAGGGAAGAAGGCAAGCCAGATAAAGAAAACAAAAACCCATGGGCCATAAGTAGCAGCATAGCTGTTGGATTAAAATGCTGAGATAAAAGCACCAGGATACTTTTGGCTACACGGCAGGGAAACTGGAGGAGAACTGGGAAGGCAGAAGTGCAAGCGGGGGCTGGAAAGATGGCTGAGGTCAGCTCGGGATTAGTACTTACTAACCTTGCTCACGACCCAGCTTTAGTTCCTAACACTGACACCAGGCAGCCTACAACTACCTGCCATCCAGTTCCAAGGGGATCTAACACCTTCTTCCGGCTTCTAGAGGAGCCTGCAGAGATGCACATATGCACTGCATGTAAACTCTCACAGATACACACAGGTGCACATTAGCTGAAAAGAGAAAGCTGGTCTCAAGGCTATTGTGAACGCCGATCATAATTCTACAGGAATCTCATTTTCTGCACCTTTCTGTCTGTTCATGAGACACCTATCCTTTGGTAGGCCCCAGAAGAGGACTCTTCTGGAATTCAACACAGGGGCCCACTGGCACTTGCTAAGTGCTCCACCACTGAGTTCTCTCTCCAACTGCAGGAAGAGAACTTTTTTCGAACTTTGAATGGGAACATTCTAGGAAGCAATTCTGAACTGCCTAAATGGAACCAGAGTCCCCACATCTGTGAAGGTAGTCAGCCACTGATGAAGGACAGGCTCCTCTAATTGGAGGTGCCCACAAGAATCGTGACTCACTAGGCCTGTAGTGTAGGCCTATAAATCCCAGCTGTTCTGGAGGCTGGGGCAGGAAGCTCACAAGTTCGGGACTGTCTTAGACCACAGACTGGATGAATTCAAGGCCAATGAGCTCCTGTCTCAAAATGAAAAGTACTTGGGAGTACTCCCAGCATTTGGGAGGAAGAGGCAGATGAATCTCTGTGAATTCGAGGCCAGCCTGGTCTACAAGAGCTAATTCCAGGACAGCTAGGACTGTTGCACAGGGAAACCCTGTCTGGGTGTGTGTGTGTGTGTGTGTGTGTGTGTGTGTGTGTGTGTGTGTGTGTGAAAAGGCCTGGGTAGGGTAGGGCAGGTCAGAAATACAGTTTTTACCTTGACTGTGTGAGGCCTTCAGTTCAATCCCCAGTGAAGAAAGAAAATAACAATGAGAAAAAAAATCAGAATGCAGTTGGTAATCAGTGACAGAAGAGAGGGAGAAATACTAGGTAGACAGAATGGTGCCCAATCGTCTGAACCCTTGCAAACTGCCAAGAGATGGGTTTTATGGGACTAGAATTAAGGGCACTTGCTGATCTTCCAGAAGACCCAGGTTCCCTTCCCAGCACCCACGTGGTGGCTCACAACCACCTATAAGGCCAGTTCCAGGGGCTGCCATGAACTCTTCTGACCTCTGTAGGTGCCAGACACTAGATACATGCACACTGAACACTCATACATGTCATCAAAATGCACACACATGTAAAATTTTTAAAAACTAAGCTTATTTTAGAAAATTGAAACTTGTACTCTAGGGCTGAGCATGTTGTTCAGTGGTGGAACACGCGCCTAGCATGTGGGAGTCCCTAGTTTCGGTGCTCAGGATATCAAAGAAAAGACATGCCTGTTATCGTTGGCGCTCACTGTGTGCGAGCAGGGTAGGTTGGCCTCTGGGAAGCAGCGGATGTGACGCCAAGCTCCGCAGATGCCGTATTTATTGGGAATACTATAGGAACAACTCCTGGAAGCGGACAAGGACAGTCAGTAGCACTGGACAGAAGTTGACCTGCGATGCTTTAAAACCAGCTAAGGCCTTGAGAGTCCCGGAATTCTGAGATTGGCTCCATCTGTGATGTCCCAAGCAGAGGTAAGTAGGTTCTGGTTTGTTTTCCTCAGTGCAGGGGATTAATCCTGGGCTCGGCATGCTGTTCTGCAGAGCTACCGTCCCAGACTTGTGGGAGAGCCCTTTAGAGAAGTGGATCCAACCTCACAGACAGAGAGAGAGAGATGTAGGGATGGAGTTACCACGAGAATTCGCTGACGTGATTGTGGAGGCTAAGAGATCCCACCATATGCCATCTGCAGACTGAAGGAGGGAACACGGCTTGCCATGCGCACAGGCCTGGAACCCCTGGGGAGAGGAAGAGGCACTGAAACTGGTCAGGGTCTTCAGGCCGAAGACTGATGTCCAGCATCAGAAGATGGTGGCCCCACAACAGCCGAGAAAGCATGTCTGCCTTTTCCCCACGGTTTGACCTCACTGTGTCCTCTGCCGATGGGAGTGGCCTGCTCCTCACCTTAGGTGAAGGCGCTTCTTTCTTACCCAGTCTACCGATCCAAATGCCAGTCTGTCCCAGAAACAGCCTCATAGATATACCAAGGAATGAAGGGTAGCTGCTGGGCATCCCTTAACCCAGTCAAGCTGGCCTCTAAATCCAACCATCCCAGTTTCCCCAAAACTGAAGGGATTTCCAGGACATAAGAATCTGTTTTATAGAGCTCAATAAATGTCAATAATTTTTTTAAAAAAAGAATCTGTTTTAAAGCCAGGAGAGTTCCAGGCAAATCAAATTATCAGTCACTTCGGAGGGCAGGGTGACCTGTCTGTCATTCACTGTGGACTCTCCCTGCGAAGAGAGGCAATTGGGTAGTAGACCACAGCCTCCCCTGCAATATATAAAACCAAAACATGAAAAAAAATTAGCAAAACCCAAAATATGTTCAAGAACAACAACAACAACAAAAAATGTGTGCTTTTGCCATGCTTTCTTTTTCTCTCTTTTTTCTTTCTGTTTTTTGAGATAGGGTTTCTTTGTGTGGCCTTGTCTGTCCTGGAACTCAACTCACTCTGTAGACCAGGCTGAACTCAGAGATTCATCTGCCTCTGCCGCCAGGCTAAACTCTGATATTTTCAACTCTTGCCTACAAGTTTTCTTTCTTTCAGGGAGTGGGGGTGGGGAAGACCTTAAAATATTTTGTAAACTTTATTATTTTTTATGTGTTCTAGTATGATGTATGTGATGTGTGTGTATGTGTTCATGCAGGCTTTCCTGTATGACAGATCACATGTGGAGGTCAGAGGACAGCTTCGGATGTTCCTTCCACCTTGTTGAGCCAGGGTCTCTTGGGTCTGCTGCCACACAGCATACTGCAGGCCTGCTGGCTGTGAGCGGCTAGTCATTTTCTTGACTCCGCCTCCCATCATGCCATGGGTGATGGATTACCGATGTGAGCCAGTGGTTTGAGTGCAGATTATTGGGCTCGTAGGTCCAACATTTTTCCTCCCTGAGCCATCTCCCTGGCCCCCTTTTCTTTGTTTCAATGTATAGCTCAGGCTGGCTACAAAGTTAGCAGTGTTCTTCCTGCCCAGGCTCCAGAGTTCTGCAAGCATGCACAACTGTAACACCTGCACTCTCTACCGGACAGTTTGTCCTACTGTGGTACAGTTCGGGCTACTGTACCATTCACGAGCTGGGCAAGGGCCTGGAGATGAAAAGAACACACAGGAGACACGGGTCATTAGTGAGGAGAGAATGCCGAATGCCTTTTATTTAAGTTTAGGAAAACCCTTATACACCTAACAGCTGCACAATGGAATTCCCCCCAGGAGGGAAAATTACCAAACCCAAGATGAAGTAAACAATGGCCCTATAGCTGATCATCATGGGGGGGCGGGGGCTGGGGGTGGGGGGGGCGGCAGAGGGAGCTCAGGAACAAATCGGATGTTTAGCCGGAAATTGCAACAAGATGTCTGGCCAGAAACTATCCTCAAGATGAACCCAGAGAGGATGGGTAGACCCGTGGGCCCTACACACAACCATGCCTGAGTTTATTCCTTTTTTTAAAAATTTTAAACTCTGCTGGGTGGTGGTGGTGCATGCCTTTAATCCCAGCACTCGGGAGGCAGAGGCAGGCGAATCTCTGTGAGTTTGAGGCCAGCCTGGACTATAAGAGCTAGTGCCAAGACAGGCTCCAAAGCTACAGAGAAACCGTGTCTTGAAAAACAAAACAAAACAAAGCACTAAAATTTTAAACTTTATTTTATTTAATTTAATGTGTATGGGTGGTTTGCCTGCATGTATGTCTGTGTACCACTTATGGGTGCCCTCTGAATTCCAAAAGGGTATTGGGTCCCCTGGAATTAGAGCTATAAATGGTTAAAAATCACTTTGTGGATACTGAGGATCAAACCCAGATTCCTGGAACACCATCCAGTGTTCCTAACCACTGGTCTCTCATTCTGGCCTCCTCTATTCCACCTTTATTCATTTCTTTTGTGTAGGGCCCGGATCTGCCCCTGCTCCTGGGGTTCATCTTGAAGACAGTTTCCGGTCAGCCAGCTAAAACATTCTGTTTGTGCCTGCACTCCCTCTGCCCCGCCTGGTGATTAGCTGTAGGGCATTCTGTCTGCATGTCTGCCTGCACAACAGAAGAGGGCACCAGATCTCATTACAGAGGGTTGTGAGCCACCCTGTGGTTGCTGGGAATCAAACTCAGGACCTCTGGAAGAGTACTCAGTGCTCTAAACCTTTGAGCCATTTATCTAGCCCCTCTGTTCCACTTTCTAGGTCACTTTTAAAAAACATTCTGGCCCTCTGAAAGTCACAAAAGAAAGTTTCCAGATAGTTAAACATTTAACATGGTTCTCAACCTTATTAGTCATCAGGGAAATACAAATTTAAACCACAGTCCGATGCTGCTATTTACCAGGCCAAATGCCTAAATGAACTAAAGGACGTGAACTGTAGCAAAGTTCACCCACTGTTTACAAGGGTTTCTGTTGCTGTGACGAAACACCATGAACCAAAAAACAAGTTAGGAGCCAGACAGTGGTGGTGGCGCACACATTTAATCCCAGCACCTAGGAGGCAGAGGCAGGTGGATTTCTGTGAGTTTGAGGCCAGTCTGGTCTAACAAAGTGAGTTGCAGGATAGCCAGGGCTACACAGAGAAACTCTCTTAAAAAAACAAAAAGCAAGTTGGGGAGCCAAGGGTTTATTTGACTTACACTTCCACACTGCTATTCGCTGAAGGAAGTCAGGACAGGAACTCATCCAGGGCAGGATCCTGGAGGCAGGAACCGATGCATAGGACATGGAAGGGAGCTGCTTACTGGCTTGCTTCCCATGGTTTACTCAGCCTGCTTTCTTGTAGAACTCAGAACCACCAGTCCAGGAATGGTCCACCGTGGGCTGGACCCTCCCCCATTGACCCCTAACTGAGAAAATGCTTTACAGTTGGATTTCCTTAACTGAGGCTCCTTCCTCTCTGACAACTCTACCTTGTGTCAAATTGACACACCATGCAATTGGCTTAAGGACTTTGAAAAGTATTCTGCGTCTTAAGGTTTTATTGTTGTGAAGAGACACCATGGTCATGGCAACTCTTATAAAGCGAAACATTTAATTGGGGCTGACTTACAGTTCATAAGTTTAGTCCATTATCATCATGGTGGGAAACATGGCAACATGCAGGCACACATGATACTGGAGAAGGATTTGAGAGCTCTACATCCAGATCTACAGGCAGCAGGAAGAGAGAGACATTGAGCCTGGCTTAAGCATTTGAAACCCTAAAGCCCAACCCCAGTGACACACTTCCTCCAACAAGGCCACACCTCCTAATAATGCCAGTCCCTAAGAGTCTATGGTGGCCATTTTCAGTCAAAGCACCACAATTGTCCAATAAAATTTAGCATATATTGGACCAGCAAGATGGTTCTATGGAGCTGGGTCATTGTGGTGCATGCCTTTAATCCCAACACTCGGGAGGCAGAGGTAGGTGGATCTCTGTAAGCTCGAGGTTAGTCTGGTCTACAGAGAGAATTCCAGGACAGATTTCAAAGCTATAGAGAAACCCTGTTTTGAAAACAAAACAAAACAAAAACAAAAAAATAGTTCTGTGGTTAAAGGTGATTGCCACTAAGCTGAAATTTGATCTCCAGAACCCACAGAGTGGATAGAGAGAACTGACCTTCATGTTGTCATCTGAATCCCACGTGTGTGCAGCAATAAGGGCACGCACAGACACACACACACGCGCACACACACACACACACACACACACACAAAATCTAAAAATGTAAAAACAATCTTACCCCAAATCTTCACCTATCCATACATTTTGACTAAGCCCTTATACTCCAAGCTATATACCCAGCCAAAGTGTCTATGTGGTGGTACAGGCCTGCACTTCCAGCTACATGGGAGGCTGAGGCAGGAGGATCACAAACTTAAGGCCTTCGCAGGCAACTTAAAGAGACACTGATTTAAAACACAACGGAAGGCACTAAGAGTTAGCTCAGCAGTTAAGCCCACTTGCTGCTCTTACAGAGGACCCGGATTCAGTTTCCAGCACCCACACGGTGGTTCACAACTGTCTGCAACTCCAGTTCAAGGGGATCCGATGCTCTCTTCTGACCTCCTCAGGCACCAATCACGGATGTGGCATACATGCAAACAGGCAGGCAAAGCATCACACGCTAAAAATAAGTCAAGGAAAGTTAAAAGGTAAAAAGAGTTCACTAAAGTAGAGCTCTTGCCTAGAGCACTGATGTCCCTAGGTTCAATGTCTGCTATGACTCTAACTGAAAACAGCAATCAGAACCTAAAGCTAACATGATCAGGAAAAGTGTGGAGTGATGGTCACTGTCTCCCAAATTTATCCTCAGGAAGAAAGCGGGAGCCGGTGTTCCTTTCTCTGAATCAGGCACCTGATGCTGTGGGACTCTAAATTAGTTAGAAAAAGCTGCATATCTTCCTCCTCCCCCGACATCTTCTGAGAGGGTGCAACAGCCCAGAGAGACCCCTACAGGGGATCAGCTGGCTGTACACTCAAACTTCTCTTGTCAGGACACACACAGACCTGCGAACCTATTCCACCTTGACTGGAGGTCAGAGAGTTTGAGCTTACCTTTACCACAAGCGGGGCTACACACTCTGATCTAGGGTGTGGTTGTTTGGTGTTTAGGATGTTAAGACGGCCCAGAGAGGTGGATTTGCTCCACCCTGACCAAAGGTCAGAGAATTCAAGCATACTTCTGCTCCTTCATTAAAATAGGAAGTTTGAGATAGGGAGTGGCTGCCTACAGGATTCTTGGTCTAAGGTGTGTTCACTGCACATCCCTGCCCAAGACATCAAATCCTTACTCAGGAAATAATGGCTCAGTGTCTCAAGTACTGAAGCAAGTAACTGTTGTGGCTGTCCTTTGTGTCTCGTTAGGGCAGTCTTTTACTCCCCCCTCTTCTGTATTGGGGTATAAAAGGATACGGAAAATAAATGCGGGCGAATTTAGCATTCAGTATCTATCTGAATTGTCCTATGGGTACTACCCTGTGTCTCTGTGTTTCTTTTTTATCTCTGTTTCTCCTACCTACCACTTCTAATCCTCATCTAGTCCCTACCCTGGGAATGTATGAACCTGTCATGGCTAGAACCGTGGCAGAAGTTACCCCAAAAGGTGGCTTACGACTTGTGTCTGCAGCTTCGAAAATATTCAAGAGTCGGAAACATGGCTCCTTGGTTAAGACCACGGATTACTCCTGCAGAGGAACTGAGTTAGGGTCCCAGCCCTGTGTTGGGTGGTTCGCAACTGCCTATATCTCAAGCTCCTGAGGAGCCAACACTCTCTCTGGCTTCCAAAGGCACCTGTTCATGTGTCCACACGCCTTGCCACACGTACACACTTAATTAAAAATAAAATATTTAGCCAGGTGGCGCACACCTTTAATCCCAGCACTGGATTATAAAGGCGGATCTTTGTAAGTTTGAGGCCAGCCTGGTCTACAAAAGCTAGTGCCAGGACAGGCCCCAAAGCTACAGAGAAACCCTGTTTCGAAAAAGCCAAAAATAAAATAAAAAAGTATTAAAAAAATAAAAGTAAATTGGATCTGGCGTAACATAGCCTGACTCCCCTTCTTGTCTATTCCCTGAGGGAGTGCAGAACAACTGTGCCTGTATTATTCCTATTTTTGGTGTGTGCTTGTGTTTCTGTTTTGACACAGTTTTATGTACCCCAGGTTGGCCTCAGATTTACCGTGTTAGCAGAGGATGGCCTTGAATCCCTGGTCTTTTTATCTCTACTTCCTGAGGGTTTAGTTTTATTTATCTGAGACCCGGTTCGCACAGCCCAGGCACTTTTTAAAAAAATTTATTTTGTTTATTTGTTTTTTCGAGACAGAATTTCTCTGTGTAGTCATGCATGTTCTACCTGCTCTGTGGAACAGGTTGGCCCCAAACACAGAGATACACCTACTTCTGCCTCCCAAGTTCTAGGATTAAAGGCAAGCACCACCACCCAGCAGCTTGTTTGTTTTAGAGACAGGGTCCCATTGGAACTTGCTAAGTATATCAGGCTGGCTGCCTCTGCCTCTGAGAACTGGGTTTAAAGTCCCGTGGCACCATGCCCAGACCCTCATCTCCCTTTTTTGGGGGAGAAGATATATGTAAGCTCAGGCTAGCTCTTTAAAGACAAAGCTTGGACGAGGCTGCGGGTCATCTGGCAGACAGACTTGGCAGGTGACCGGAAGACTCCAGCATTCCACTCCTCTCTTCTCTTTCCTAAAATGTCACTGGAGGTGATCCCTCCCTTACACCCAGGCCAGCCGCTAGCCCTGCCTGTGCAAAGACTCCATCCAGAGATCAGGTTAGAGCTTCACTTCCCAGTGCTAGTTCTCCAAGGTTTCCTGGACCTTCTGGAAATCTCCTTTCAAGGGAGACTTTCCGAAGCAGCTATCTGAGAGCAATCAAGTTCAACCCTGTGACTGGGAAGGTGTAGGGTGTGGGGTGGGGTGTGGCAGCAGAGTTGGGGTGTGGCAGGGAGTGGGGGGTTAGGGGCTGGGGGAGTAGGGTTCCCTCACTCAGATTTTTACAGGACACGATGAAGCCCGAAGGAGAAGGGATTGATTCCAAGACAAACTTTGGTACTACATTAAAGACTGGAAAAGAATTTTCCTTGTAATTTGGGCAGAGAAAATTAGCTCAAAGACTGTGAACCTGTGGGAGGGGGCCTTGGAGACCTTTTCCCTCTTCTCGGCCAGGTTCAGGTCTGTAAAACAGCTGAACTGTTGCAGCCTCCCTCCATCTTGTTCTCTATTGTTTAAAGCAAAGTTGGGAAGGCACATCGTTAGAGTATAAAGTGAAGTATTAAACCGGATAGCAGGGCTCTGAGTGGGAGGAGCTACAGCGTTCACACTACAGGAATTGAACTAAAACTACAGCATTACCCAAGCGTAAGGCTTTGCTCTCATTTTTATTTTATGTGTGCGGGCGTTTTGTCTGCATATGTGTCTGGGCACCAAGTGCATGCCTGGTGCCCACAAAGGCCAGAAAAAGCCTCAGATGCCCTGGGATTGGGGGTCCAGACTAGAGAGCTGCCCTGTGGGTTCTGGGAATAAATGCTGTGAACTGCTGAGCCTTCTCTCCAGCCCTCCTGCGCCCCCATTGCCCCCTGCACCTCCCTCCCTGTTTTGAGACAGGGTCTCACTTTGTAGCCCTGGCTGAGCTGGAAATCCCTATGTAGATAGGTTGACCTCACACTCAAAGGCTTAGGTCCTCCTGCCCTTGCCTCCCTGCTGTTGGGATTAAAGGTATGAAGCACCTCACCTGGCCTGTTTGTTTTTTTTTAAAGATAGAGTATGACAGCACACATTTTTAATCCCAGTACTCCGGAGGCGGAGGCAGGTGGATGTCTGTGAGTTTGAAGCCAGCCTGGTCTACAGAGTGAGTTCCAGACTGGCCACAGTTACATAGTGAGACCCGATCTCACAAAAACAAGCAAACAGATATAATAAAACAATTCAAAGTTTGAAAAGAAAAACATTGGCCATCAAGCCCTGGCACCAGCCCTCTAAGTTGTTCTGCTGCCTCCGGTTTGAGTCATTGCTCCCCTTCCCATCCTCACTTTAACTTACTACACTGAGAAAGCACTTAGAGCTCTCCAGAGCTCTCTCCAACATCTGCGTGTCCTTGCTCTCTGGGTTGGGTCTCAATGTGCCCTCCTTCCGTCCTATGAATCAGCTGGACACAATAACTGGCTTTTAACTAAGAGAACAGGGCAGAAGTGGCACATGTCACTTCCCAGATTAGAGTCCAAAAGGAGGTTGTGGTATACACTTGGCTTTCTCTCTTAGCCTTCACTAACATTGTAAGCAGCCCTGTGGAGGCCTTCCTAAGGAGAACTGGTGTCTCTGGCCTGCTGAGGCCTGCTTACAGCAGACACTTACATCAGTGAGCCTGTATCTTCCCTCAGTTGAGCATTCAGATGATTAGAGCAGGGCCTGACCCATAATTGCTCCCTCCCTCCTCCCCCCATTTTTTTTTTTTTTGACAGGATCTCTCTATGTAGTCTACGCTGGTTTCAAACTCAGAGATCCTCCTGTCTCTTTCAGGCATGCACCATACCTGGCCCACAGTTGCTTCTTCGTGAGACACTCTAATCCATGGAACCCAGAGAAGCTGGGGGGCGGGGAACAGATTTTAGAGGGACATTTGTGTCCCTTCCTTTGGCTGTGAGACTAATGAAACAATGGCCCCTGAGAGAGTGAATTTCCCCTGGAGTCTCTTGCTGGGGGAAAGCAGAGCCTGGGGCCCTGGTACCAGCCGCAGGGGGACTTGTCACAGTGCTGAGCTGACAACTTGTGAAACCTCCCTCGTGATAGGACAGACTAGCAACAATGATGAGCAGGCCTATACCCTGACTCCATGGCTACGCATACCTATTGCCCTCTATTTAGACCTAAACCATATGTCAGGACTCCAGAACCGGACTTGGGGTGGTCACTGGGCCTCTTTGTCCCCCTTCCCCTTGTAGCTACATAGAATAGGCCTCCCTATTTTTGCCTTTCTGTTATCTTTCCTTGGTCATCCAGTTACTGAGGATGGGCAGATAAACTTGGCTTATTATGGTGGCCAGTAGCCAGGCTCTGACCATAAGGATTTTCCAGTAACATTCAGATTCTGGCCCACAGAAGTGGGAAAATAAAGTTGTCTCCCCGCAAACAGACGTCTGCCTGTCTTCAGGCCAGGCAGCTGTCACTTGTACGACACCAGTGTCACCTCCTTCTAGCAGTCTTCATCCAAGTTGTGTGTGTGCTGCTTCAGTCTGTGAGGGATTCATTCAGAGTGTTGGAAAAGAATATTCTTGGTGTCTGTCTTATTGCTGGGACGAAACACCATGACCAAAAGCAGCTTGGGGAGGAAAGCTATATTTCACTCAAAGGTCCAAGGACCTGCCGCGCCAGCGCAGCCTGGATGCTGAGACTGGCGGGGGTGCCAGGGATTGAGACACGGAGGCTACCAGATCACAACAAGGACCGTTAACCCAGGGACGGCACCACTCACAGTGGTCTGGGCCCTTCCCAATCAATCACTAATTAAGAGTATGTCTTACAGGGCTGCCCACAGCCTGATCTTATGAAGGCATTTTCTCAACTGAGGTTCCCTGTCTCAGGTAACTCTTGTGTCAAGCTGACATAAACCGACCCCGCACAGTTGACCCCTTGTCAATTTGACACGCAAACACATCACTGTTAAGCCACAACTTTTTCTTTCTTGTTTGTTTCCAAGGTCACACACTAAAAAAAGACATTGCACTATAAAACATTTTATAAACTTAAAAAAAAAATCCCACAAGTTCAAACCCTTTAAAAATTGCCTCCCAAAGAAACACAGGAACGAAGGTAAAGTACCCTGGTGAGGCCATTGCTGTCAGATCAGACGGAGCTTCCAAGCATCCTGGAGCAGAGAGTCCACATAGCTCTCATTCTGATGCTGGTGGTGACGGTCTCATGCCTCGGGTGGGAGCTTGGCCTCACACTGATATGATTGGTTAATTCATAATCCGCATGAAGGGGAAGGGTGTGATAGAGAACCAAGGGTCTGGAATGTCTAGAGTTTGGACGAACAGACGCATCTGAGAGTCTGGGAGGTGGAGAGCCAGAAACCACACCGACCGTTTCTCACATAGCTAATGCATTAACCACGTCACAGAGGATCCTTTCTCCCCCAGGCTCCTCACTGCCTCCTAAGCTCCACTTTCATTTTCATTTTTTACGTTTGTGAGTGTTTTGTTTTCGTGTATGTCTTTACTGCACTTGCGTGTCTGGTGCCCACAGAGACCAGGAAAGGGCATTGGATCCCCTGGAACTGGAGTTGCAGACAGCTGTGTGCCACCAGGTGGATGCTGGGAACTGAACCTGGGTTTTCTTCAAGAACAGCCATTGTCCTAACTGCTCAGACATCGCTTCAGCCCCTGATCATACCAGGGTTTTTTTTTTGGGGGGGGGCACCAGCCTGCTCCCAAATCATGACATGGAGGCTTATTATTAGTTTTGAATGCTTGGTCTTGGTGTAACTCTTTTCTGGATAGCTCTTTTTAATTTGAATTAACCTGTTTCTCTTTTTCTACCTTTTGCCTCAGAGCTTTTTACCTTTCTTTCTTCCTTCCTTCCTTCCTTCCTTCCTTCCTTCCTTCCTTCCTTTCTTTCTTTCTTTCTTTCTTTCTTTCTTTCTTTCTTTCTTTCTTTCCTTCTGTGTATCTGACTTTCACTGCTTCTTGTGTCTGTTTGTCTGGCGTGTCCTTTGTTCTCTCCTCCTTCTCTTCTTCCCCTCTTCTCTCTTGAGCCTAGATTTCTCTTCCTACTTATTCTCTCTGCCTGACAGCCCCACTATCCTTTCTCTTCCTGGCTATTGGCCATTCAACTCTTTTTTAGACCAATCAGGTGCCTTAAGCAGGCAAGGCGAAACAAATGCAACACATCTTTACATAATTAAGCACATACAGCATAAACAAAAGTAACACACCTTTACACAGTTAAAGCAATATTCTGCAGCAGAAACAAATGCAACACATCTTTGCCCAGTTAAAATAATACTCTACAACACCTGATCCACATTTCTCCTGCATTCACATTCATCCGTCTGGTGCCTTGCTTGCCTTTGCTCTTTAGCCAAGATGAATAGTGTTTTTTGATTGGGAAGGACCTATGTGTAGCCTTTTGCTTGTCTAGTGCACTCACTTGTGACATGTTTGCTCTTTCTTTGCCAAAAGTCTTTCTAAGTTCCTCAAATACTATGGGTTGGTTTTCCATAGTATTTGTTTTTCTTGTTGCTAATTTTACATTTTATTTTTTTTTCTTGTGTATGTATCCAGGTTTATGCACGGAAAAAGAAAAAGGCAACTAGTGGGAACTGATTCCCCCCTATTATGTGGGTTCTGGGAATAAAATATAGGTCATCAGACTTTGTAGTAAATACTTTTTCCTGATAAGCCATCTGGCCCCTGTGTGTGGTTTTTTGTTTGTTTGTTTTTGTTTTTTTGTTTTTTTAGAAAAGGTCACAGCAGGATGAGGTGGCACATGCCTTTAATTCCAGATTGAGGCTAGTCTTGTCTATATAGTGAGTTCCAGGACAGCCAGAGGTGTACAGTAAGACCCTGCCTCAACACTCTCCCCCCACCCCCAGAAAAAGAAAGAAAGAACAAAAGGAAGGAAGAAGAGCTCTCAAGGACCAGTCATAGTGTTACATTCCGTACTCCCAACACTCAGGAGGTAGAGGCAGGCAGCTTGTCATGAGTTCAAGGCTTTCCTGGTCTACACAGTGAGTTCCAGGCCAGTCAGTGCTATACAGTGAGATCCGGAGGGTGTGTGTTGGGAGGAGAAAACGTCTTGAAGTGTGGCATAGGTTGGTGTGGAGCTAGCAATTCTCCTGCCTCAGTCTCCTGAATACTGGGATTGCAGGTGTGCACTACTGTGCATAGCTCTGTGGTATTTGCGGATGCAACCTCTCTGCCTACCTTGTGATCTGCCCAAATGAGGACAAAGAAAATTGCCTTTCCTTGGTGTTAATTAGGGTTGTAATTATTGTTGAGATCAAGCTATGCCCTATTGTTACTCCGTGTTGTGTAAAATGGTGATTTTTTTTTAAAGACTTCCTTTCTGAAAGAGCTTTCATTTACAAGCTGCTGGGACTATTTTGAGGGGGGAAGATGACGTCCAGAGACCCTGCAATCTGCGTCATCGTCCAGCACCACCCACACGGCGCAGACTGATTTATTCCTGGGAGTAGGATAAGTTTATTGGGGTCAACTGAGACTACGAGGACACATGAATGGATTAAGGTTATACCAAGGAAAGCAGGCCTGAGACCTTTGCAGACACACCAACCAAAGTGCGTGGCTCCCTTACTGGACCCCATGAAGGGACAGGTCCTTGCACTACAATGCCAAGTCCCTTGGGCCTGTCAGCATCTGGAATGCACATCAAAAACATCAAAGATGGAACTCCTTATAGTCCCTGGGCCTTTTCCCTTTCCCTTTCCCTTTTCTTTCTTTCTTTTCTTTTTTCTTTCTTTTCTTTTCTTTTTTTTTTTTGAGAAGGGTCTCATATAGTCCAGATTGGCCTCGTACTTCCTATGTAGCCTTAATTCCTGATTCTATGATTCAGCTGCCCAAGTGTTGTGATCTCAGATATTGTTCTGAATGAATGGGTATGAATAAGAAAGAATTTACAAACCTACTCATGGGAGTGGAGAGAAAGAGGTCATTCATTAGGCCTGGGTGTGCCTCTTGGAGAACGTGAGATTTCAGACATGTTCCATGGTGAGGCCAAGGCTTGGCAGGGCTTCCTCACTCTGGCAAGCAAGAGTCAGGTTCTTGTTGCTAATGGGCTGGGGAAGGTGAGGTCTGGAGTGGGGGGTGGGAGTTCTGGTTGGAGTCAAAGGTGTGTATTACCCAACGGTGGCAGGGGCAACAAGGCAGAAAACGGAAGGAGTCCAAGGAGTCCCATGTGGGGCTCACACCTGCAATCCTAGCGCTTGCTAGGCTGAACCAAGAGAACTGAAAACTTTTGGCTTGGCCTCGTCTTTATTTTATTCTAGGTGTGTCAGTATTGTGCTTGCCTGTATGTGTACTACATGTATGCAATACCCTGGCGAAGGCAGAAGAAGATATTGGATTCCATGGAACTGGAATGAAAGCTGACTAGTGGATGCTGGGAATCAAACCTGGGTCCTCTGCAAGAATGGCTGAGACAGAAAACTGGTGGTGGTTGGGAAGGAAAGCCATGGGAGCCTTGAGAAATGCTGCTTGACAGACTTCACCCTCCTTTCAGCTTGTTGCTGGAAAGGCCTGTTCACCGTACTCACTCACGTAGTTTAGAATCGAACCCACGAAGACAGACAAGGTAAAATATGATGTTGTATGGTCTGCAAAGTTGCAGCAAACTGCAGCCCCGGCTCCATTGTTGGAGCTCTGCCTGCTGAGTCCCAACCAGCGGGAATACTTCAGAGTCAGGTACCTGTCCTGGACGTTTTTCCCATAGCAAGGAGTAGTTAGTACAAAGATTTAGGCAAGGTCTTCTTTCAACTTGTCTTGACTCCTTCAGTCATTCAGTTGGGCTTTGTCTTGCCCAGCGTTTCTTCAGATACCCATTGCTGTTACCTCATCCCACACACGTGCTACAACTATGATTGTTTCTGGAGTTTGGGGCCTATAAATGGAATCCTTCAGTGATGGAGAAATAAAGAAGGCTGAGATGTAATTGTGAGGAAAATTGGGGTCCACAGCAGCGCACCTTTCTTGAGTTGTGCCTCCTCGTCGGGCAGCCACAACCGCTTCGCTGTCTTCTCTCGCAGCTCCACAGAAGGACAAGGGTCCCTCAGTAGCGAGACTGTCACCCGGGACACTCAAGACCGTGTCCTATTTATTTCTGGAGCTGCCACACTGTGGATATCTAGTAAACACAAATTATATATTTAGGAGGGAAGAAGTCGGCCATTTTCTGTGTTGCTTCTCTGACATGCCTTTTCAGCGTAAAGCTCCAGACTCTGCTCGCCTCTGTGAAATCAAGTCAGTGTCCAAGGAGCCTCACCTCCTCTGATTCTGTGTTCTCTAGTTGGCTTATGCTATTGGCCTTAGCTATTGTGTGTGTGATAGAATGATAGACAGTCAGACAGACAGACACAGAGAGGTCTGCTTCTTCCAGTCACTGCCCTGCCCCAGCATTAGGAAGCCTGCCTCCAGCTTCCGCCATTGATTGGCAGACACTGCTCACACTTCCTAGGTATCTTCTCCATTTAGAAGCAGCTGGAATCTCTTAGTCTCTTAGCTTTGTGGATGCAAACACAGTTCTCACCTCAAAGGGAATAAGAGACAGTTTCTTCCGGAGCCACGGCTCCAGGGAGCACGGGAGGACTCAGGTGGCCCTAAATCACCATGTTCCGAAGAAATAGTTTCGTGAAAACTTTATACTTACAGAACAAGGGGAAGCCAGAAACCAAGACACTTGACACATGGGTGGAAAGACCTGGTCTGCGGGTTACAGCAAAGCAGGGAAGTCTCCACTGTGGGTTTCAGATGCTGTCTGATGACAAACTCAGCTTTTGGATTGGAGGGAACTAGTGGTCTGTTCAGTTAATACATTCTTTTTCCCCCCTTTTAAAGGTATTTCTACACAGGCATGATAACCCATATCTTTTTTTTATTTAGAATTTTAATTAAAAATTAAAAATTTAATTATTTTATGTGTATGAGTACTGTATCTACACGTGTGACTTTATGCCAGAAGAGGGCATCAGATTCCACTATAGATGGTTGTAAACCACCACGTGGTTGCTTGGGATTGAACTCAGGACCTCTGGAAGAGCAGCTAGTGCTCGTTACTGCTGAGCCATCTCTCTAGCCCCCAGTTAATACATTCTTTAACTTTGCTACACAACACAGGGGCTACCCAGGGCTATGTCTACACTGTGAGTCTCTATGTAATACATGGTGACCCAGTGTGCGTAAACCAACAGAAAGCCTAATTTAGAAGGAAACATTTGTGACAAACAGCTGACTCTCAGCCAGTCATGGCCAAACTATTCAACGACAGGCTGTACTGACCATATCACACTGAGCCGTCACAGGCTGTCTGTAACTCATATTTCCTGTCCACAGACGCTCCTCGCCTGCAACCTGGTTGTCATAGTTACTTTTCTATTATAGTTATAAAACATCATTACCAAGATGTTGCCTTAGATTTCTGTCTAGCCAGGTCCTGCAGCCATTTTGTCCCAAAGAAACACACAGAGGTCTACATTAGTTATAAACTGGTTGGCCTGTTAGCTCAGGTTTCTTATTAACTAATTTTTACATCCTATAATAACCCATAATTCTTGTCTGTGTTAGTCATGTGGCTTGGTACCTTTAACAGTGAGGCATTCTCATTTTGCTTCTTCACATCTGAGTGAGGACTGCAGCCTAAGCCTTTCCTCTTTCCAGAATTCTCCTATTCTGGTTGCCTTGCCTATACTTCCTGCTTGGCTACTGGCCAATCAGCATTTTATTAAACCAGTATGACTTATAAAACTTTCCTGGTTATAAGACCATTGTCCCAGAGCACCAAGACGACTCATGAAAGAGAGCAATTAATTTGGAATTCCCAGTTCCAGAGGGTTAGAGTCCATGGCTGTTATGGCAAGGAGCATGTCAGCTGGCAGACAGCGGAAGTAAGCTGAGAGCTTACTTCTCAACCCACAAACACAAGGGGCGGGGAGAAAGAGAGAGAGAGGGAGAGAGAGAGGTCCTGCTAACTAACTGGGAATGTATGGGCTTTAGAAATCTCAAAACCTCACCCCCAGCGACACACCTCCTCTGACAAGGCCACCACCTTTGATTCTTCCCAAACCATTCCACTAACTGGGAATGATGCATTCAAATCCTGGAGCATGGAGCCCATTGTCATTCTTACCGCCACATGGGGGTCATGTGCCTCTCTCAGGTGAGTCATTAGTTGCTTCACTTAACTCTGTCTAGAGTCTCACTTGTTTTGTGGCACTAGGAATGTGTCATTGGAGGTTTCTCTCCCATCTGCCAGTTTCCGAATAACCACTCAGAGGCTTAATATTACTTCTATACCTTTGGCCGGTGGCTCAGGCTTATTACTAGCTAGATCTTACATTTAAATGAATCCATTTTTTATTAATTTGTGTATCACCACATAGTCCATGGCTTACAGGCGGTGATGTTGCTCCTTGGGAGGCTACTGGTATCTCTCAGACTCTGGCCTTTTTCTCATGTATCTCTGCTTGGATTTCCCACCTGTCTCTATTCTGCTTTGTCATAGGCCAAAGAAGCTTTATTTATCAACCAATGAGAGCAGCACATATTCACAACAAACAGAAGGACATTCCACTTCAGGGATGAAGCAAGGACCTTGCACATACTACGCAACCCCCACCCCTACCCCATTAGTTGGCTTGGCACCCAATAAGCAAACCAGGCTGGCCTTGAGATCTGCCTGTCTCTGTCTCCTGAGTGCTGGGATTAAAAGCCTGAGCCACCATGGACAACACATTATTGATTCCACATCCTTACGAACAGTAGAATCGTTCTCCTAAAAGTGTGGGCCACCTTAACCATCGGCACTATTGCTTTGGAAGGTCGTCAAAAAGCCTAGTTTTGGAGCCCAACATGGTGGCTCCTGCCTATAAAGTCAGCACTTGGGAGGTGGAGATAGGAGGATTAGGAGTTAAAGGCCATCACGTTTATATAGTGAGTTCAAGGCCAGTCAGGATTAGATGCAACCCATCTCAAAAAAAAAAAAAAAAAAAAAAAGCAAACAAACAAAGGAAAAACTAAGAAAATAAGTAAAATATTTTTCTTGGAAAGCAAGTCAAAATATTAAAGTGAACTTGAGTAACAATGTCTGTGGAGACAACAGGAAAACATGGTAACTTCAAACAATTACTGTGTATAAATGGGACACTGGCTTTATCAGCTGATTTCCACTAGAGGGCAGCACACATCACTAAATACAGTTTAGCCTGTTTGCTTTTAGGAAATAACTTGAAGTCTTAACTCTGTAATTATTCTGAAATGTGGTTGGAGTTCAAGTATTACTATTACTATTATCATAATTATAATTATTTTAGTGTTTCAAGACAAGTTTTTTTTTTTGGTTTTTCTCTGTGTGACAGACCTGGCAGTCTTGGAATTTGCTTTGTACACCAGGCTGGCCTTGAACTCACAGACACCTCCTGCATCTGCCTCCTGAGTGCTGGGATTAAAGTTGTGCACCTCTGATGTCTGACTCAGGTATTATTTTAAAGAGTGAACTCTTTACTTGGGTTTAGGAATACTTACTATTTTTTTTTTGCATTGTGCGTTTATTTATTTAGTGTGTGAATGTGTGTGTCTGTGTCTTTGTGTGTGTTGTGTCTGACTGTGTGTGTTTGTGTGAGTTCCTGTGTGTGCACAGCAAGTGCCTTTACCCATTGAGCCCTCTAGCTAACCTAGGAATACTTTTGTTTGATGCAAACTGTAAAATGATATTTTCTTGGGTCTGGAGCGATGGCTTAGCAGTTAAGAATGTCCACTGCTATTAGAGGACCTGAGTTTGATTGGTTAGGAACTAATTACATTTGGCAGCTCACAACTGCCTGTAACTCCAGCTCTCCGGGTACCAACACCTTTGGCCTCCTGCATGCATGTGCACATACTCACACACAAAATAAATCATTTTTTCTTTGCTTCATTTTTTCAGACAGGGTTTCACTATGAAACCCTGGTTGTCCTGTAACTACTCCGTAGCCCAGGCTAGCCTCGAACTCAGAGACCACCTCCCTCTGCCTCCTGAGTGCTAGGATTAAAGGTGTGCACCACCATCTCCTGATGAAATAAAGCAAATCTGCAGGGTGTGGTGGCTTGGGAGTGGGATGGAGGGGGAGAGCAATGAAATATCTTGATGGGGGGCATTTTGGGGTTAGGGAGAAACTTGGTGCAAGGGAAGCTCCCAGGAATCCACAAGGATGACCCCAGCTAAGACTCCGAGTGATAGTGCATAGGGTGCTGAGCTGGCAGGCTTCTGAAATCACTTCAGTGACTCCCCTAATACCAGAGCTTTCATCCAGGAACTGACGGATGCAGATGCAGGAATCCACTGCCAAGTACTGGACCGAGTTCCAGGAGCCCTGTTGAAGAGAGGGAGCAGGGTTGGGGGGTGTGGGGTGCAGGGGTGGAGGGTGGGCGGGTCATGACGGGGAAGCCACAGAGACAGCTGTGTTGTAGGACTTTAGCAGAGTCACTGTAGCTGGGTAGACATTAGAATGAGCAGTTGTTTGCTAGAAGTACTTTGATCGTGCAGAATCCTCGTGGATAGCAGCGATTGCTTTCCATGACTTGTAGACTTGTTTTCCTGAAGAGGCGTTGCAGACATCCAATGGCTTCGGTCACAAAACACCTCAGCCACACCTGAGGCTCTTGTCTTATTTTGTATTGCAAATGATGCACGATAAAGGACTAGAGCCATGGGGGCGGGTGATGCTGTCCTTCAATGTACAAGACATACAAAGCAAATTAGATTAGGTACCTTGGTATGAGAAAATACTTTGTGTAACAATCAATAAGGCTGTTTGGGGTTCAGTCCATCAGAGAGGTTGAACCTTCCTGCTGCCACATAGGCCCGGAAATTTCATCTTGGAGTGCCTTCTTTCTCCAGCCAACAAGCTGACCTGAGCTCGTGGGAACTCACGGACTCTGAACCAACATGAGACTGACCTAGGACCTCTGAATATGTGTGACCGTTGTGTAGTTTGGTCTGTTTGTAGGGTCCTTAGCAGTGGAACCAGGACCTGGTGCTTGAGCTGACTTTGGGAACTGTAACTGGAAGTTTCTCTCCTGCCCTCCAGTTCCTGAATATTCACTCTGAGGCTTAATATTAATTATAATTGATTGGCCAATATTGTCAAATAGCTCTGGCATTACCTTATTATTACTATTTTTAATGTTTTCGAGACAGGGTTTCTCTGTAGTTTTGGAGCTTATCCTGGAACTTGCTCTGTAGACCAGGCCGGCCTCTAACTCACAGAGACCCACCTGCCTCTGCCTCCCGAATGCTGGGATTAAAGGCATGCGCCACCACTGCCCGGATGTTACCTTCTTTTCTACATGCCTTGCTTTTGGCTTCTCCCAGACTCTGCCTTCTTTTTCCGTTTTCTTTGCTTGGCTTCCCTGCCTGCCTTTGTTTTGCCTGCTATTGGTCAAATAAGCTTCTTTATTAACAAGTGGTAATAAAACATATTCACAACATACAGAAGGGCATCCCACACCAGGGAATCTATTCCACAGGCCTCACCCAGCTTTGATGCAGGGGGAGGAGCTTGGTCCTGCCTTAATTTGAAGTGCTATGCTTTCTTTCCTTTTTTTAAAAAAAAATTATTTATTATGTATATAATAGTCTGTCTGCAATGTATGGCTGAAGGCCAGAAGAGGGCACCAGACCTTATTACAGATGGTTGTGAGCCACCGCATGATTGAACTCAGGACCTTTGGAAGAGCAGGCAATGCTCTTAACCACTGAGCCATCTCTCCAGCACCCAGTGCTATGCTTTCTTGACACCCAAAGGAGGAGGACTGCCCCTTTCTGAATGAAACCGGAGGAGGAGGAGGAGGAGGAGTGAATGGGGAAGGGTAGAGAGGTGACAGTTGGGGGGAGGGAGTGGGAGCAGAGGAGGGAGGGGAAACTGCTGTCAAAATGTAAAATAAATGAAAACAAAATAATCAAAAAGAAAGAGTTGCCTTGGTCTTGGTGTCTCTTTACAGCAATAGAAACCCTAAGACATCTGTATATAAATCCAAATTAGAGTATTTTGGTTTTGGTCAATGTGGCAGCTTGGATGACAATGGCCCTATTGACTCATAGGGAGTGGTATTATTTGAAGCAACAGTGGATGCCTTTAGAAGTAGGTGGTCAGAATAATAAAAATAGCAATAATAATAACCATCTTATCTTTAAACAAAGGAAGGAAATACCATTAGAAAGACATCAAATAGGAACAGCAGGAACAGATTTCAAGATCAAGGGCGAACTGACCATTTCTAGTGGGTTTTAAGTCTAGTACGTGCTGCATTCCGTCCTCTGGAAAGACAGCCTGTGCTCTTAAGTGCTGAGCCATCGCTCCCGCCAGCTTTTACATTCTATATGCCCACTTTCACGTCATGTTTCCCAGGCTTTGGAGGTTGGGATGTTGTATACATTGATGAGGGCTGAGCACTCAATAGTCACTTTCTCAGATCCATGTTTCTGGCTGTTTTCTTGGAGACAAGATGGAATTTTAAGAGACTGGTATACGATGTCTAGAGATAGGGTCTCATGGCCTTGAATTTACAGAGATCTGCCTGCCTTTCCCTCCTGAAGTTTCACTGCACTCAATGACAAAATAGTCTTTCAAAATGTTCATTATATACAGAGAAACCTTGTCTCAAACCCCTCCCCTAAATTCATTATAAAAACTTCATTATAAAAATTTCATTACAAAATCTTGAAAATAAATTAAAAAAGAAAAGGTATCATTCTGTAGACGAGGTTAGGCTGGAATTTACTATGTTCCCCGGGCTGGCCTCAATTCTCTTTCCTCAGGTTTTCAAGATTAAAGGTGTAAGGCACGGCCTCTCTGTCCCACAAAAGAATTTGAGATGGACGGTGGTGGTGGCGAGGCATGACTTTAATCCTAGCACTCGGGAGGCAGAGGCAGGTGGATCTCTCTGAGTTTGAGGCCAGCTTGGTCTACAGAGTGAGTTCCAGGACAGGCTCGAAAGCTACAGAGAAACCCTGTCTTGAGTTTGAAGCAGATCCTAAGTTAAAAGCCTTCTTGGGCTATTTAGCAAGATCTTGGCAAGACAAAAGAATTAAAGAGGGCATATGATACAGGGGGTGCCAACTTGACACAGAATCTTTGAAAAGAAATGAACTTCAACTGAAAAAATGCTTCCCTAAGATCCAGCTGTAGGACATTTTCTTAATTAGTAAACGAAAGAGAGCCCAACCCAGTGGGGATGGTGCCATCTCTGGGCTGGTGGTCTTGGGTTCTTTAAGAAAGCCAGGGTAAGCAAGTCAAGCCAGTAAGCTGCAGGCGTCCATGGCTTCCGCATCAGCTCCTGCCTCCAGGTTCCTGCCCTGTGTGAGCTCCTGTCCTGACTTCCCTTGTTGATGAACAGTGATATGGAAACATAAGTCCTCCCCGGCTTGCTTTTGGTCATGGTGTTCTATCACAGCGATAGTAAACCTAACCACAGGGAAAGTGTGTTGTGAACCATGGAAGTGGTCCCTGCTCATCTGACCATCGTCCTACCTCATTTTCCAAACTCCATAAGAGGCCAAACTGTCCTTTCCCAGAGTAAACATTCTGCTGTGCACTGCTACATAATAGGTTATAACTGACCTCTTCTTAATTCTACCAGTTTCCTTTTCACTATAAAACATAGAACTTTCTTTGGTCTCTATGACTCTTCCTAGCCGCAGGCAGACTTCTTTTTCTTCTAGTACCCCAAACAGTTGACCTCAGCTTTGGTTAGGGCAGTGGTCTCTGGTATTGAACAGCTTTGCTTTCTCTGGAGTCTAGGATGCCTTATCATAGTTTTCTATATATATGCTTTTAATCTATTCCCAAGCTCACCCCTTAGGTGGGACTCATCTCAGTGTTAGACAAACCATTCTGCACTCAGTGTCTTCTGACACCCTTCTCTCCTGGGCTACCCCAGTTGACTCTGGCTGGTTTAGTCCCGGGCAGTCTGTTTTGTTTCTCCCTGTGGGTTGGAATGGCAGGATCCTGGATCCTTGCTCTTCTCAGTTGATGGCTTCCATTTTAAAATAAGGTTTACTTCATTATTTATGTATATGTGGAGGGCAGAAGAGGTCATTGGGTCCCCCGGAACTGGAGTTACGGGTGGCTATGGATTGCTTGATGTGGGTGCCGGGAATTGCACCCAGCCTGGGTTGTCTGCACGAAGTCTTAATGGGTGAATCATCTTTCCAGCCCACAGTTTACTCTGTTTGCTGAGACATTAATCTGACCGCTTAAGGACACAGTTTGTTTCTTTGCTGAGATATTGATCTGATTATTTCAAGAGTTTATTTATTCAGGTCACGTACTCGGCTGTGTAGGCACAGGACTACTCTTGGGGGACACCAAAGTCAGATTAATAAGTAGCCTCACAGGCTAGAAATGTCCTGCTCTATGACGACACAGTGGCCAGTGCGGTACAATGAGGAGGCAAGCCTTCCTTACCCAGAAATAACTGCACACTTGTTATCAAGGTGAAGATAAAGAGAGACTTCAGCTAGTGCCTTAATACTATAACAATTTATTAATATAAAATAATAACATTATTTGTGTGTGTGGAGGGAGGAAAGCTGGAGGCTGTGTGTTCCAGAGTCTGGATTAATTTCAGAGTGGGTGTGCATAGGGGAAGTGCACAACCATGCCATATTGTAGTGGAGCGTGTCACATGACACACACAGCCAGAGTGTAGTAGAGAGCACAGGCCCTTTGTTCCTTCCCAACTGGCTCCCAGCTGCCCCGCTATAACCACACCAAAATTATATTAATTAAATCACTGCCTGGCCCATTAGCTCTAGCCTCTTACTGACTAACTCTCACATCTTGATTAACCCATTTCTATTACTGTGTGTACCATCACGCGACTGTGGCTTACCGGGAGAGATTCAGCATGTCTGACCTGGCGGCTGGTTCCATGGTGGCTCCCTCAGCCTGCCTTCTTCCCAGCATCCTGTTTTGTCTACTCTGCCTACCTAATTTTTCTGCCCTATCAAAAGGCCAAGGTAGTCTCTTTATTTCACCAGTGAAAGTAACACATAGACAGAAGGACCTCCTACACCACCAGAGACCATTTCTTTCTTGAAAAACCATTTGCTGAGCCAGGTTTTTACTATGTAGCTCCGTTTGGAGACAAGACCTTATGTAGGGCAAGGTGATTTCAAGCTTGCTGTAATGCTGAGAACAACCTGGAAGTCTTCATCCTCTGCTTCTGCCCCCCAAGGTCAACCATTGCTGGTATAAGTCACCGCACCCCAACATTTGAGCCACAGGGGCTGTTTTCTGTTTTATAGAGTTGTTTGGATGCGGAGCTTGTTCAACAGTTACCTGACTTTAGTCCCAAGACTATTCAGGAGCATCCCAGATTATTGGGAACTGCAAACAGTGCACCGTAAGGGCTAAAGTGGCAGGGATGTGATGATATCCTTCATGGAACAGATAGAATAAATCAATTATCTTTAAGAGGTGGAGCCCAGGTAAGGTGTGGTTTTCTGGGACCCTAAGAGAAACCTGTGCATGGCCCAGGTGCTCTATCTCTCTTTCTGCACCATTCCCACGGGACACTGCTGTGCTTGGATTTCTCATTTCCTGTTTCGTGAGTTTTCCCCTTATAACAAATAAAAATATAATTGTTGTATCCTTTAGCTAGCCTGGTTATTTCAGCAGGCATTCCCAATCTGCAGATGTGTGAGCCGAGAGATGGCTGAGGAAGCTTCTGCAGCCGTCTAAGTTGACATCAACATCAGGCCAAGCCTAAGGTGGGACTGAGGGAAGCAGTGTGACTGGGACACAGTCAGGGGATGGGAAGCAGGAGTGGGGTGACCTGTGAAGCTCTGGAAGCTACAGGGCTGCACTTTCAGTTTTACTCCACTTAATATACTTCAGAACTTTTGTTCGTGGTCGTGTGTTTTGAGACAGGCTGTCAATAGTTCAATCTGGTCTCAAACTTGCTACGTATCTGAGGGTGACCCAGCTCTCATGATCCTTTTGCCTCCACCTCCCAAGTGTGGTGATTACAGGAGCATGCTACTTCACCTGGCCTTGGAGGTTTGGTTTTTGTTATCATTGTTATTGTTTGAGACAGGGGTCTTATTATGTAGTCTTCACTGGCCTGGAACTTACTATGAGATCAGACTGGCCTTGGAACTGGCAGAGATCTGTCTGTCTCTACCTTCTGAGGACTGGGGTTAAAGGCAAGCACTGCTACACCTGACCTTTTTGAAGATTTTGACATAGCCCTCTAAAATAGATATCTTGGAATTGGTTTTGGTTGGTGGCAGTGTGAACTGTGTAGTGGTTGGATGGTGTGTGGTGGAGTTGAGAGTGGGGTTTGTGGAGGAGTAGGGTGTTTGTGGGCTGAAGATGTGATGGGAGATGGGGTCCGTGTCATGTGTGCAGAGTCTGGGTCTTTGAGGGACTGGGCAAGTGGTGTCTATGAGTGGTGAATAAAGGAACAGGGACATGGAGGTGCCCATGCATGGTGTATAGAGTAACCGGGACATGGAGGTGCCATGTGTGGTGTATAGAGGAACAGAGACATGGAGGTGCTATGTGTAATGTATAGAGGAACAGGGACATGGATGTGCCCATGTGTGATGTATAGAGGAAGAGGGACATGGAGGTGCTATGTGTGGTGTATAGAGGAACAGGGACACGGAGACGCCATATGTGGTGTATAGAGGAAGAGGGACATGGAGGTGCCATGTGTGGTGCATAGAGGAACAGGGACACGGAGGTGCCATGTGTGATGTATAGAGAAACAGGGGCATGGTGGTGCCCATGCATGGTGTATAGAAGAACAGGGGCATGGTGGTGTCCATGTGTGGTGCATAGAGGAACAGGGACATGGTGGTGTATTGCAGTGTGCATTTTATCTCTGATCAAGATACTTATTCATTGTTTACATTTGAAGGTTATTGTTCCTATTTATTGCACAGTTGTTTATTAGTCTTTAAGTTAGATAGGTATTGAGAATTGTAGATCAATAGTCATCTATGTCTGTCATATTTATAGTTAGGCTAACCAGGTTCTTTAGATACATAGAGATTACATTCAGTATAGATAGTATAATCTTTAACCTCTTCAAAGAGCTGTAGAAAATGGCATTTAAGCTAATTTAGAATTCTGTGGTAGTGAGACACAATCGCTCCTGGCAACACCGATCTATTCCCAAGAGATTGTTGAGCACCAAAGACACTCCACTTGGAGCTTGTTGTCTTCTTGGCAGAACTGGCCTTTGGGCAAAGAAAAGCCCATACCTCGGCCACTGACAGAGATACAGAGTATCCATAAATGAATAAAACAAGACTGTCATATCCTGCCAAGATAGGATAAGATAGTTCTGAAAAGTTTCTTGCCTTTGAAAATGGCATGTCAGTTACGTTAGGCCTTAGTCAAAATTGGTTGCCTCAACATTGCAAATGACCTTGAGTGATTGCCCAGGTAGTCAGTTGTCTCTGTCATTTGTTGCACATTTTGGAAGTTTCTCGATAGTACTTCCTGTTTACTCAAGTGATATTACTTCCCTTCTCAGATCTTTGATGGAGTTGAAGATTAGATAATTGTAGTTACCCTCCTCATGATTTAGCTAAACTCAATTTCAATATATTATTTTGACTCCTTGAAATAGAATGCTTAGTAAAACTTTTGTTATGTGTTTCTTGCTTAATATTGTTTATTGCTTGTAATTGTATATTTGGAATCTGTTCCTATTGTATATAGTTGAGTTGGGTTTGGTTTGATCTTGTTTAGACAAAAGGGGGAGATGATGGGGAAGCTCAGCCAATCACATCTGGCTTGGGTGTGGCCACCTGGAGCCAGGTAGATAGATAAACAGGAGTAGAGAGGTGCACAGGCTCTTTCTCTCTCTGCGTGCGCTCGGTGACCTCCTGGCCCATTTGGACTTTGGACTTTCTCTGGTAGCTTGAGTTCCCCATTTTCAATTATTAAATTATATCTGTTGTTTTGAGCTGGTCTGGTTATTTTAGCGTACCTATCGAATAGCCATCATCAACAGTGGTGGGCATGTGTGTTGTGGTGAACATGCATCGTGCATAGAGAAAGAGGGGCGTGGTGCAGTGTGTAAAGTGCTGGGGTATTCGAAATGGTGATGGGCATGAGCGAGGTGTATGGAGAATTGTATGGGGCTGAAGGTGTGTGGAGGGCTAGAGTGTTGGGATATTGGAAGGGTTGTGGGGTGTGTGTGGAAGGTTAGTATAAGGAGTGGTGTGGTGGGATATGTTGGGGATGGAGTGTTTAGAGCAGTGGTAGGGATGTGTGTGGGATGCAGAAAAGTGGAAGAGTGGGGGTTGTATGATGGGTCTATTTGTGGGGTGTATTGATATGAGCGGTCTGGGGGTTGTGTTTGGGGTATGTGGAAGGGTGGAGAGGTGGTGCATTGTGTGTGTTGTGTGTGTGTGTGTGTGTGTGAAATGAGCGAGGTGGGAGCGTATACAGTGTGTGGAGGAGTTGAGAGGTTGGGATGTTGGGCATTGTAGAGTTTTGGAGAATTTGGAGGGCTGGAGGAGAGGTGGGGTGTCTACTGAATGTGTGGGGTATGTAGTGGGCTGGAGGGGTAGTGGGGTGTCTAGATGGGTTGTGGAATGAGGGATTGTATGGTAGATGGGTGGAGTGTGGGTGGGTGGGTGAGGGGTGGTCAGAGGCGTGTGGAGGGTTGGAGATGTTTGGAATGGTAAGGGGTGTGGATTGTATGGGATAGGAAGGTCGGGGTTGGGTTGGAGGGGTGGCAGGGGTTGTTTGGAGTGTGAAAAGGTGGGGTGTAGGAGTGTGTGCAAGGGTAAGGTGTTTGTTGGGGTATGTGAGGGGTGGTGAGCTATCTAACAGGGGTGTTTGCAGGGATGTGGGTGAGAGATGGGTAACTAGAGGAAGTTGTATGGAAGTTTGGAGCCATGGTGGAAAGTGTGTGGGAAGTGTGTGGAGGAGTGGTAGAAGTGTGTATGGGTCTGTGGAGGGGTGGAGCGTGTGTGTGTTTGCGTGTGTGTGGTGTGTGGCGAAGTGGAAGAGTAGTGGGTTGTGGAAGAGGACTGAAGTATTTTGTGGGTTGCCAGTGAAAAGTTTCTGCACCCTGATAAGTCTCTTTGCTGACACAATAATACGAATCAGACCAAATCAAACCAAATTAGGAAAAGCCCAGGTTTAATGGATACTAACACTCACAGATGGCTTTCCAGCCCCTCAGAGAGGAGACAGAGAACCGGAAGACTGGGAAATCACGTGCTTGTTCTCTAGGGGACAATTTAAATACCCTGCAGGAGTGGTCTTGAGCATCTCTGGGGAGGGGTCATCGTTTGGTGGGCTTTCTCGGGGGTGGGGGTGGGGGTGGAGTCCGGAGTGAGGCCATCCCCAGGGGAGGGGCTTGGGATGGAATTTCCACCCGAACAGTAGATGGGGCTCATTTAAATATTTGGTGGAAAGATGATGGATTGTGTGGTAATTGGGTGTGTAGGAGGTGGGGTATGTGAGATGTGAGGTATTTGGAGTGTTGAAAGTTGTGTCGGGGGAGGTGGAAGGATGGTGGAGTATGTGTGGGGTGTGTGGATGGGTGAGTTTTTTATGGGTGGAGGGATGGTGGAGCTGTATTCGGAATTTGTGTGGCTTTGGAGGAACGGTCAGGTTGCGGTGGAGGGTGTGATTGAGGGTGGGGTTGGGATAAGGTGGTTGGAGCACTTGAGGGGAGGTGAAGCCATGTGGGATTTGCGGAGGGGTTAGATTGTTCGTCCGTCCGTCCGTCCGTGTGTGTGTGTGTGTGTGTGTGTGTGTGTGTGTGTGTGTGTGTGTGTGTGTGCAGGGTGTGATGTGCTTGTGTGTGAAGTGTTTGGGGGTGGAGGTGCGGAGGGAGGCTGCAGGATGTGGAGGGGTTTGCGGAGAGTTCAAGGGAGGTGTTGTGTGTGGGTTGTGAGGACCCGGCAGGGTGTTTGGACCCCTGGAGAAGCGTAGGGGTTGTATGTGGGCTGGTGAAAGGTGGCGGGGGGCGGGGGGAGAGCGGGGGGCGGGGAGCGGGGAGCGACGTGGTTGGCTTTGTGTGAACCTTGCGGAGAGATTTGCTGCTTAGAAATCTGGAAGATTTGTGCGTGTGGGTAGGTGGTGTGCTTCCCCTTGTGCCTCTTCAAACCTCCCTCTTCTCCTTCATCCCCTCTCCTGCCTGGCTTGTCCCTCCTTCTCTCTTCCTCCTGTCCTGGTCTACCTAGTCTCCAGCCCGCCCTTTGCCCCTCCCCTTCGCACCCGCGTGGTGCCGCCGCGGGTAACTTATAGACCCGCTGCTCTGTTGATGAACTCTGGAGCCTTCCAGCAGAGCAGGGAGGATGGCTCTGATGATGCTGCCACTGGTGCTGTTGCTCCTGGCCGGGGACTTTGCAGGTGATGCTCAAATAGGGTCTGGTGTCTAGGACCGGTGAAGGGAGATCAGGTCGGAGATGAGAACGCTGGCCTGCTGGGCTTGAGCGGCGGATGCCTAGGATGCCTACCGTTACTGGCAGTTCTGCCGGGAGGGCCCCCGTGGGAATGGAAGCTGAATGTGGGGGCCCAGCACCCTCTGAAGTTCCCACTGGGGCTTCGATCCCAGCTCTTTCTAGACATCACCCAGCCACCTGCCCTTTCTCTCTTAAGTAGATTTTCTGGACTCCAGATAGGCAGTTGTATTTGTATCCACAGCCCAGTTGGGTCTGACCTGAGGTGTGCTGGACGTGGGAATGCCCAGGAGACCTTGCTCTGGCCGGGCTTGATGTCTATGGGAAAGCAGTGTTGAAATACTCACACCTATACTAAGTTCTGTGTTTATTGAGCTTGGCATACTGGCTCATGTTGTAATCCCAGCACTGAGGAAGCAGAGACCAAGAGAATCACGCTTTCAAGGCTAGCCCCTGCAACGTGGGACTACAAGATCAACCTGGGCTTTGGGAGCCCCTGTCTCAAAGTTAAATCCAGTTTTGTGCTTATCTGAAAAAAAATCTTGAATCCACAGACGAAAGTTATCTCGTACTGTTAGTTACTTCCCTGATGCCTGGAACTTCAAAATCAGTTTTCAAGAAACTTGATAGAAACAGAACCAAGTGTTCCGTGCATTTCTTAGAAGAGTGAGAAGAGGGGCAGGTGGTGGCCCACGCCTTTAATTCTAGCACTCGGGAGGCAGAGGCAGGTAGATCTCTGAGTTCGAGGCCAGCCTGGCCTGGTCTACAAAGCAAGTTCTGGGACAGTCAGAGCTGTTATGCAGAGAAGCCCTGTCTCAAAAAACAGAAAACCAAACCAAACCAAACCAAAGAAGCTCAAATCTTTTAGTTTTGCTTTCTGTGTTTTAAGTGTGGGTTCATGAGTGTGTGTGCGTGCACGTGTATTTTGTAGGCATATAGAGGTTGTCTTGTATTGCTCTCCACCTTACTCTTGAAACAGGGTCTCTTGAGGAACCTGTGCTTGCCATTTCTGCTAGAATGACTGGCCAGTCATACTTGGTATCCACCTGTCTCAGCCCCCTCCCAATGCTGGGGGTTGCAGACCACAGCCACCACGGCCAGCCCTGGAGGCTGAGGGTCAGAACTCAGTTGACAGCAAGCACGTCAGTCACCGATCATCTCCCCAGTCCACAAACTGTTCACACCCCACTCCCGTGAGCGCGCTTCCCGTGTGGGCTGGCGCCCTTGTCTGAGAATGCTCACATGGGCTAGAGGCTGACTTAGGGTATCATCTCTTACACACTGGGATTTTAGGGTCTTTTATGAATAATTTACCACCATCACATGTACAACGTCCGTGTTTTCTCCTTACAGTCTCCTCCAACTCTTACGACTTTTCCGACCACCATGTAGTTGAGCCTTCAGAATACAGAACAGTAAGTATGAACTACCAGCCCTGTTTCTCCCCGTTCAGAGCAGCGTTGAGCCATTTTCAAGCTGTACACCAGCCTTGATACAGATAAATGAATATATACTTTTCTTTTCTCACTATCCTCCTGCCTCAGTTTCCTGAGTACTAGGATTATAGGTATAAGCCACCATGTCAGCTAAAAGTGGACATTTCAATGGGGAATAGCTCAGTCTTTCAAGGCCCCAAGGAGTTGCTTGCTTTAACATTTCCTTTAATAATTTATTTTCTGAGGCATGATAGTTACTCTCTATATCAGATACTTCACCTGTTTTGTTTTATTTAATTCTGTGGACAGAAACAAAACTCAAACGAGACAGTTTACTAAGAACTTCTGTATCAAGGGGTCTGCCCCATCATTGTCATTTGGGCAGAGACTCACTGACTGACAGAGGCATGGGAAGGTGTCAGCGTGGGGACAGTCTTCGGATGTGGCCTGGCACGGCAAGGGATGCTGTAGGTAGGGTGCAGACACGATTACACTTGGTTGGTCCTCATCTGGAATCGAGGACCCCAGTTAGGGAAGCTGACAGTTATTACTTGAGAACTGGCCACTTGGGGCTGTTAGAAGGGTTATTTGTCTTCCTGGACTGGTTTTGGAGGCAGCAGACTGATAAGGGGGAGGCGTGCTGCCTTGGGCTATCTGACAGAGAATGTTTATAGCTATTCTCGGCCTAATCAGCTTGCAGATAAATGATCCCAGCAAGTCTGAGAACAGCCTCCATGGCATAGTCCTTCCTTGCTGGTTGTCTGAGACGGGTCTCCAGCATGGCATAGAACCTTCAACTGTCCTGTTGGTTGAGAGGTTTTGCTTTGTTTTGCCATGCTGGAGACAAGGTGCTGGGACCCCAGCTGGGCAGCACCACACCAGCATAGCATTCTTGAGGTGGGGGTGAGGTTGTCGAGACTCAGACTCAGGACCTGGTGGATGTTAGGCTGTCATGCTTCTAAATTAAGTATATTTTCTATAGGGGTGTGGTGATTTGAAGGAAAAGGGCCCCCAAAGGGAGTGGTACTCCTAGGAGTGTGGCCTTGTTGGAGTAGGTGTGGTCTTGTTGAAGGAAGAGCGTCACTGTGGAGGTGGCATTTGAGGTCTCCTTTTTGCTCAAACCATGCCCAGTGACATCGACCACTTTCTATGGCCTGCAAGATGTAGGGTTCTCCAGCACCATGTCACGCTGCCATGATCCCCCATGAGGATAATAGACTGAACCTCTGAACTGTGAGTCACCCCACCCCAATGAAATGTTTTCCTTTCTAAGAGTTGCCATGATCATGGTGCCTCTTCGTAGCGACAGAAACCCTGACTTAGACCATGGAGTTTAACTCAGAGGCTGAACACTTGACCTGTGTGTATGCAGCTCTGGGTTCAATCCTCTTCACTGTGTACCCCAGCTGGAATTGTGGTCTTTGTAACACTCAAGGATCTCATGGAAACACGAAGAATGAAGCAATAGCAAATACTTTAGAAAGACTTGCTAAAAGACATTGCTAACCACCCCCCCCCCAAAAAAAAACCCAAAACGAAAGGCCAGATGGTGGTGGCACATGACAGGTTCTAAAGCTACAGAGAAACCCTGTCTAGAAACCCCCCCCCAAACAAAAACAAAACAAAACAAAACAAAAAACACAGATACCTGGAGCCAGACGGTGGCGGCACATGCCTTTAATCCCAGCATTCAGGAAGAAGAGGCAGGTAGATCTCTATGAGTTCGAGGCCAACCTGGTCTACAGAGCAAGTTTCAGGGCAGGCTCCAAAGATACACAGAGAAACCCTGTGTCGAAAAGCCAGAAACCAAACAGCAACAACAACAACAACAAACCTCCGTAGTTTCTAGGTATTATATGAATGCTTTTAATTTCAGCACTTAGGAAGGCAGAGGCAAGTAAATCTTTGAGGCCAACCTGGGTTACATAGCAAGTTCCAAGTCAATAGTAAAATCTTGTCTCAAAATAAATAACACCTCCCCACTCCAAACTACCACTGAATTAGGTAATGGCAGGGTTGGGGTGGGGTTTCAACATGAGGCTTACTAAATGTCCAGATTCTCACTGTGTTTTAGACTATTGAGGTAAGGTCTCATGTAGTCCAGGCTGGCTCAACCGGAGTATGACGATGAACACCTGATCTTCCGCTCCTGCCTTCTAAGTGCTGAGATTAGTTCAACTGGTACCATGCTGGGATCTGTTTTTTGTTTGTTTGTTTGTTTGTTTTTGTTTTTGTTTTTAGACAAGGTCTACTTGTGTTCCCCAGGCTAGCCTAGAACTTATTATGTATCCCAGACTGGCCTCAAACTGGAGGCAATCCTCTTACCTTAGCTTCTGAAATACTGGAGTTACAGGTTTGAACCACACTTGACTCTGGTGTCTTTTTTTTCTTTTTTCTTTTTGTAATTGTATTTTGGATCCTTGCATCTGATTTTTACATTATAAGGGGGGCAGGGGCAAACCTAAGTATTTATTTAGGATATTTTTTATAAAATTTAGGGAAAGTTAGGATGTTGTCCCCTCTTAGGTATTTTTTAATGGGTGTGTCTCAAGTCATTTCTCAATTTTTTTTCTTTTGTAGCCGGAATGTGATCATTATGATTACCCAGCATGTCCCAGGGTCCTCAGCCCTGTGTGTGGAAGCGACTTGAACACTTATGGGAATGAGTGCACCTTGTGCATGAAAATCAGGTCCAGTATTGAAACACCTTTTTCAGATCTATTATTACTTCATGTGTATGAGTGTTTTGCTTGTATGTGTATACATATGTACAACATGTATGTCTGCGCCCACAGAGGTCAGAAGAGGGAGCTGGACCCCTTGGAACAGGAGTTACAAATGGGTGTGGCTGGACTCAGACTTGAGGTTTTCTTTTTTTTTCTTTTTTTTTTAATATTTATTTATTATGTATACAATATTCTGCAGGCCAGAAGAAGGCACCTCATTACAGATGGTTGTGAGCCACCATGTGGTTGCCGGGAATTGAACTCAGGACCTTTGGAAGAGCAGGCAATGCTCTTAACCACTGAGCCATCTCTCCAGCCCAGACTTGGGGTTTTCTGTAAGAGCAACAAGTGCCCTTAACCTCCAGGCCCGGGTCACACAGTTTTACAGTTGTACACCACTCACGTTTCCTTTTCCTTTCTTTTCTTTTCTTTTCTTTTCTTTTCTTTTCTTTTCTTTTCTTTTTTTTCTTGAATTTTGATTGTTGGAGGTAGTAACTCCTTTCTGGAATGTAGGAGTCAAATGTGACTTGAACTGTTTTTGGAGACAAAGTTTCTCTGTAGCTTTTGGCGCCTGTCCTAGAACTAGCTCTTGTAGACCAGACTGGCCTTGAACTCACAGAGATCCGCCTGCCTCGTCTCCCGAGTGCTGGGATTAAAGGCATGCACCACTGTTTTTGGTTTTTGGTTTTTATAGAGACATTTAAAATGCGTAAACTTTTAAGTGCATTTTTCGGTCGAAGTTCGAGACAAAGTTTGTGGTCAATGTGATCAGTCAAGTGTAAGGGAGCAGCCAGGCTATGTCACCATCTCAGTGTGCACTCACTCCAAATTAAGAGTGTGGGGACTGGAGAGATGGCTCAGCGGTTAAGAGCACTAACTGGTCTTCCAGAGGACCTGGGTTCAATTCCCAGCACCCATGTGTCAGCTCACAACCAAATCAAAAGTGTAGTGGAGACAGAGTTGCTCAGTAGAAAATCTGCCTAAGATTCATGAGGATTCATGAAACCCTGAGAACACTGAGACCAATCTTTTTTTTTTTTTTTTGAGACAGTGTTTCCCTGGAACTAGCTCTTGTAGACCAGGTTGGCCTCGAACTCACAGAGATCTGCCTGCCTCTGCCTCCCAAGTGCTAGGATTATAGGCATGCGCCACCACTGCCCGGCTACCTGAGATCAATCTTTAACTACTCTTTTTTTTTTTAAAAAAAAGATTTATTTATTTATTACAGATTTATTTATTTATTACATATATGCAATGTTCTGCCTATACATATGTCTTCATGCCAAAAGAGAGCACCAAATCTCATTATAAATGGTTGTGAACCACCATATAGCTATATAGCTGGGAATTTTACTTAGGACCTCTGGAAGAATAGCCAGTACTCTTAATCTCTGAGCCACCCCTCCAGTTCACTGGGCTCAATCTTTATAACTGGTGGAAGGGACACATTGCATATTTAGAGGCTGGGATGTAGCTCAGTAGAGAATTTGCCTAGGATACATAAAGCCAGTAAGTAGTTCAATGCTCAGCAGTATACCGATACACACACACACACACACACACACACACACACACACACACAGCTATAGTTAGTACTTAAATCCTGCAAAATATTATATTTACTTTTAGATTTAGAGGGGCATGCAGGTGATTGGCAGGTAAGGCTTCCTACATATACTTCGGAAAATGCTAAGGATTAAGCTATGGTACCTGACTCCCTTCGTGGAGAGTCCATTCGTGCTTCTGTTTCCACTGAGCAGTCTAAGTCTTCTTGAAATGTTTTGTAGGCATCAGAGCCCTTTACCTTAGGTTTGGGAGGGTGGAGGGTTGAGAGGGGCAGAAAGATCTTCACTTTTGTGTTTTCTGGATGAACCTTAAAAAGTGACTAAGTAAATGTCACCCTGAAAGGAATTTAATGCGTACTGGACATAGGGCCGCAAACTGAAAAACAGTTGACCTGGTTTCAGCATGGTAGGCACTACTGATACAGTGTGTATGGTTGTTCACTTTGCAGGGAGGATGGGAACCCTATTAAGATCATCAAAGATTCGCCTTGCTGATGGGCAGTGTGTGGACGAGCAGCTGGAGAGCCCCCTACTCCAGTGCCTTCTGCTAGAATCCCGCTCCTTCTTTTCCTCTTTCCCCGTTTCTTTGCCTGGCTCCTGCTAACGCACCTTCCCCGAGACGTGGTGTGGAAGACAGCGATGCGCGGGGATTCATGAGCGTCTAAGACTCCTGCTCTGGACTCCCAGCCCATAGTGCAGTTTAAATTTACAGCCCTGGTGACTTTTGCACGGCTTCACTTATGCGGAATAAAATGAGCATTCAATGCCTCTCGTTTTCTCTTGAAAATATTTCTTCCACCCCAGGCGAATTTTGATTCTCCCTGTTTCAGGGTTTTCTCACCGAGCCCGAGAATGAAATGGACACAGACAGACTAACAGGAGAAAATACTGCACATTAATTTGCTGCAGGGTTTTCATGGTGAGAGCCTCCTAGAGGAAATGATTGGTATAGCTAGGGGACTCCAGCAATTTCTAAATGTGTAAATATCAAAGAGTTCAAAATGTGGGTACAACTTAAAAAAACTAATAGGAAAACCAAGAGAAGGCAAAAATAAATGATGAGGAAAGATGGGATCAGGGTAAAAAGTATATGGAAGACAGGAAGGAGGAGAGAGGCCAGGAGGTGGTTTAGGGGAGATTAGGGATATTGGGGGGCAAAGGTGAAGGGAAAGGAGAATTTACAAAAACTTTTTTTGTTGTTATTGTTTTAGACAGGGTCTCTCTGAGTAGCCTTGACTGTCCTGGAACTCACTCTGTAGACCAGGCTGGCCTCAAACTCACAGTGATTCGCCCGCCTCTGCTTCCCAAATGCTGGGATTAAAGGCGTGGGCCACCACCACCTCCTGGTTAAGAATCTACTAAAACTTTATTTGAAAGTACCCTAATGATTTCTAGGTAATACTTTCTATGCTAACTTAAGTGCTTTTAAAGGAGTCAAGGAAGGAAACACACAGACAGATGGTGTTAGAATTAAGCGCATGTTGAGTTAGACAGAGAGCGACTGGGAAGGCAGAAAGAACTCTAGTAAAGTTGGTCTTATATATGGACTGCCTCTATTCTCAATTTCCGTCCCACTCCCACTTTTTTTTTTTTTTTTTTTGTCTCGAGACAGAGCTTCATGTACTGAGACACAAGGGGGCAGTGCCTCCCTGACAACCTGCTGCCAGCTGCCAGCAGCTCAGGGATGCTCTAACTGGGAGCCACATTTCATTTGCAAACTGCTTCTGAAGTCTCATGTGTTTTGGTTCCTTGAAGATGCCCCTTCCATGAACAAAGCCGAGCGGAGGTCCAGGTTCTTGTGAAGTGGGGGCGACGGAGGCAAGCGAAGCCATGTTGCCTTCTCGGTAAGGCTAGGGAAAGGCTGTTGGGCTGTGGCTGGAAAGGCTGAAGCGGAAGAGCGGCCCGGGGGAAGGTTTGAGTTCAGATGACCAGAGCTGACCAACCCTCTTTGGCTCACCATCCTTTACCCTGGTTAAAACGCCAAGGGATGCATAATAAGCTCCAACACTCGCTTAGCTGTATGGCTTATGAAGTCTTTTGTACTTTATGGAACACTTTTGTGTAGAATTTTTTTTTTTTGCCTCCAATTCGAAATGGTTTGATGTTTGACTCCCACTTTAATGACTTTTATTATTGGCAGGAAGAACGCCAATGTAGTGACTGAAGCTAATATTAAAAATTCCTGAGTGGAGCTGGGCGTGGTGGTACACACCAAGCCAGGCCTCAGAAGGTCAAGGCAGGACTTCCTGAAGTTTAAGGCCATTCTAGAGTACAGCGGTTCCGGGCCAGCTACACGGGGAACCGGCCTCAACAACAAAGCCTGGTACATGCCTATAATCCCAGCACTTGAAGGGTTGAGGGAGGCAGATCAAGAATTTGAGGCCAACCTAGACCACACAGCTATCCCCTGTCTCGAAAAACCAACCAGCAAATCCTGACTGAGTAGGGTCAAATGTTCATGGCATTACATTGGCCTTGCAACAAATACTAGGCCCCTTGCTCAAGATCCTATACAGGTAGGGTCTTCAAACGCTTTAGAATATTGGCCATGGAGGTTGACAACCAATTCCATTCTGGAAAGGAGCAGGGAAGGGGAACCATAGCAGCCTTTGCTACTCAAAGGCCTTCAGAGACTCCATGTCCATCAAATCAGTAGTGAAGGACCATGGAGCAGTTCAGTTTCAAACTGTTTGACTAAGGGGCTGGAGAGATGACTCAATAGTTAAGAACCCTGACTGCTCTCCTCGAGGCCCCGGGTTCAATTCCCAGCACCCACAGGGCAGCTAACACCTGTTTGTAACTTCAGTTCCAGGGTTTCTTGACACCCTTACACAGACATGCATGCAGGCAAAACACCAGTGAACATAAAAATTAATTTTTTAAAAAGGACATTTATTCTATCTTACACTTGTAGGAGTGGCCAAGATCAAAAACACTGATGACAACTTATGCTGGAGAGGATGTGGGGTAAAGGGAACACTCCTCCATTGCTGGTGGGAATACAAGCTAGTACAGCCTCTTTGGATATAAGTATGGCCATTTCTCAGAAAATTAGGAATTCCTCAAGACCCAGGAATACCACTTTTGGGTATATACCCGAAGGATGCTCAATTGTACCACAAGGACATGTGCTCAACTATGTTCATAGTAGCATTGTTTTTTCATAATCAGAACCTGGAAACAACCTAAATGCCCCTCAACCGAAGAATGGATAAGGGAAATTTACACAATGGAGTACTACACAGTGGAAAAAATAATGACATCTTGAAATTTGCAGGCAAATGGATGGATCTAGAAAATATCATTTTGAGTGAGGTAGCCCAGACCCAGAAAGACAAATATAATATGTACTCACTCATAAGTGACTTTTACACACAAAGCAAAGAAAACCAACTCACAACCCACAATCCCAGAGAATCTAGACAACAATGAGGGTCCTAAGAGAGACATACATGGATCTAATCTACATGGGAAGTAGAAAAAGACAAGATCTGAGTAAATTGGAAGCATGGGGACCATGGGAGAGGGTAGAAGGGAAGGGGAGAGGAAGAAAGGGGAACAGAGAAAAATGTAGAGCTCAATAAGATCAATAAAATAAATAAATATTTTTTAAAAAAGGACATTTTAAAAAAGTGTTTGCTTAATTTGTGTGAGACCCGGGGTTTAGTATTCAGGGCACATATGCGCGCGCGCACGTACACACACACACACACACACACACGAATATTTGTGAGACAGAGGGCCCCGATGTTCAATTGGGTATGGTGATCTTTGAGTGGAAATTTCCTTAGTTTTCCAGAATGATTTATTAGGAAAAGCTGTCTTTATAAATCACACGTTTTCATACATAACAAGTCTAACCTACATAAAAATAATATCTTTAAAGGAGAATTTTCCATCTAGTGTGGAGAGCTGTATACTTTTGCATACACCGTAAGTATGTGAGAATGGCTTCATGTTATTTTTTTGTGATTAATTTTGTAAAGTTTATGCTTAGAAATAACATTGGGCATCCAGGAAATCAAGGCCCAAAACGCGATGGTTTATCTGCTGATTGTCCAGGAACGGTTGGGCTGATGGCTGGAGACTGTGTCTCAGCTTTCTGATTTGATATATTGTGTGATCCTGTTTAAAACTGAATCAGGGGAACAATAGACCTTCTGGGTCCAAACATGATATTCCTTTAATGAATTAATTAAAATAATTAAAAATTAATTAAATAGTAAATAAACAACTAAATAATTCTTACTTCCTTTTGAAACCGAATCTCTACACTATAGCTCTGGAACTAACTATGTGGCCTGGCCTAGCCTCAAACATATGACAATCTTTCTGCCTTAACCTCTGGGGTTATTTTATAATATACCATTGTGCTTTCAAGCACACCTGACTTCACTAAGGAAGTTCTTTTACTAAACTCTGCTTCATGTCTCTGTGGTGGATCTGGTGCCCCTCGCAATCCTGCCCCCATCACGAAGGGATGGCGCCCCATGGCTAGTGCATGCCAGGTAGGACTCTGTTCCTACGTTTCCAGTCCATTCTGTATACAAGAAACTAAGGACTTGGAGGCTTGGGTGTTCTAGATGATGGTTTTCATTCAGATCCTGCGGGGGGCGGGGTGGGGGGAAGGTTGCTTTTTAAGCAGAAGACAACATTTTGTCTGGTTGATTCGAAAGTTCCAGCCTAGGATGAGGGGATGGGGGAGGTGATGATTGTGCAAGTATGACCCGAATTCAGGTCCCCAGGACTCTGGAGGAGTCAGGGGCAGCAGTCTGTGTCTGTAATCTTGGTGTGGGGACTGGGACTGGGGGCAGGGAGGGAGGTGTGGGGACAGTAAGGGTTGGCTTTCTGGCCAGCCAGTCTAGCAAAAGCAGTGAGTTCCAGTACAGTTAGAAACCCTGCTCTAAAACAAACAAACAAACAAACAAACAACCAGGTGAGGGGACTGAGAGTGGCTCATCTGTTAAGAGTGCTGGCTGCTCTTCCAGAGGAACTGGGTTTGATTTATTTCTTTCTTTTCTTTTCTTTTCTTTCTTTCTTTCTTTCTTTCTTTCTTTCTTTCTTTCTTTCTTTCTTTCTTTCTTTCTCTCTCTCTCTCTCTCTCTCTCTCTCTCTCTCTCTCTCTCTCTCTCTTTTAAGACAGAACTTACAGAGTTCTGGCCTGGGTTTGATTTCTAACACCAGCATGAAACTCCAGTTCTAAGAATCCAATGTCCTCCTCTTACCTCGATGGTCCCAGGCACTCAGTGATGCATATATATACAGACAGGCAAAACACCCACAGACAGAAAAATCTTATAAAAGGGTGTGGAGTGATTGAGGAAGACAACTGATAGCAAAGGAGCCTCTGTCCTCCATGAGTATCCATCTGTACACCACACACACACACACACAGACACACACACGTGTGTGTGTACATGCCAAGGAAGTGCTTGATGCAATAAAGAAATGACATTGCCATTGGGCAGTACTGGCATGCACCTTTAATCCCTGCACTTTGGAGGCAGAGGCAGGCAGATCTCCAAGTCTGAGGTAAGCCTGGTCTACAGAGTGACTTTTGGGATAGCAAGGGCTTCTTAGAGAAACCCTATCTTAAATAATAATAATAATAATAATAATAATAATAAATTGAAAAAGAAATGACATATCTTAAGTCTACCGGCTAAGACTTCTGGGCTTACATCCTTGACCAAAGAAGATGAGAAGAATGATTGAGCAATGGGAATATTTAGTCCATGGGAACATGTTGAGTAGAAACCATGTTATCAACAAAATGAATCACAGGAGCTTGGACATAGCTTATACCTTTAGGCCATATTTTAAGTTGATAATAGGTCCATAAAGTAGTATATAGTAAGGCTAGGATTAGCAATTGGTTTTTCTTTCAATCTGATCCTGTTCAGATGTGATTGTATTTAGGAGGCTGGGCAGGAGGACATTTGGAAATTTAAGGCTAGCCTGGACAACATAGCAAGTTCCAGGATGGCCTGGGCTACATGTGAAGCCCTGTCTCAAAAATAAAACAATGGCACCCTGGCTGAGGAGCTATTGGCCATGATGGCTGCTGTGGGAGGGAGACCAGCTTTCTTCAGGGATGTGAACCCTGGGACGTTCCTCACGTTTGTGGATGGTTCCACACCCATGCGTGTTACAGGCAACACTGAGTTGACTGGGTGGGTGTTTTGTTTTGTTTTGTTTTTGAGAGAGAGAGAGAGAGAGAGAGAGAGAGAGAGAGAGAGAGAACGCTCCTGAAGTTGGGAGGGAAAAGTGGAGGGGGAGGGACAGGAAGGAATGTGGGGGGTAGAAATTCTCAAACAATAAAAAGTGGGTTTTTTTTTGTTTTTTTGTTTTAAAAAAAGAGCAAGGATCCTGGTGCCAGCTTGAACCCTAGAACCTGAAAGTAGAGGACAGAGGAACAGAAGTTGAAGGCTATTCCTCAGCTGTACGGCAAGCTTGAGAATAGCCGAGGAAACATGAGACCCTATTTAAAGAAAACAAGAAAAACTGAAAGCCAAATAAACTATAAAACAAAACCAGTTGGGCAGTGGTGGTGCATGCCTTTAATCCCAGCACTTGAGAGGCAGAGACAGGCGGATCTCTGTGAGTTTGAGGCCAGCCTGGTCTATAAGAGCTAGTTTCAGGACAGGCTCCAAAGCTACAGAGAAGAAACCCTGTCTCGAAAAAACAAATAAAATAAAATAAGAGAGAGAGAGAGAGAGAGAGAGAGAGAGAGAGAGAGAGAGAACCAAAACAATCAAACTTCTCTTTATTTCTGGAATCTGTGTTCCTTCCACAGACCTTAGATCTCTCTTATAGTTTCCCTTGTATGTTTCTCCTGTGACAATGTACGGATGTCTGGTTTTCAGCAGTGGGTTTTTCTCATCATCTCTGTTTTCCAGTACTAGGGATTAAACCCAGGGTTCCTTATGCATGTAAGGTAATGACTCTACCACTGAGCTACACTACAGGTCCATCAGCCCTTTAATAAGCCGTGATCTCTGTTGTGAGATATTTGATTACACTGTGTGGAGATATGTCACTGTGATTGGTTTAATAAAAAGTTAAATGGTCAATAGCTAGGCAGAAGGTATAGGCGGGACTTCTGGACAGAGAGAGCTCTGGGAAGAAAAAAGGTGAAGTTGCTAGTTGCTAGTCAAACTTGGAGGAAGCAGGATAGGCAAAATGGTGATAAGGTAATGAGTGTGTGGAAGAATGTAGATTAGAAAATATGGGTTGATTCAAGTTATAAGAGCTAGTTAGTGCCTTTAATCCCAGCACTCGGGAGGCAGAGGCAGGCGGATCTCTGAGTTAAAGGCCAGCCTGGTATACAAGAGCTAGTTCCAGGACAAGCTTGAAAGCTACAGAAACAAACCTAAGCTACAGGCAGATGTTTTATAATTAATAGTAAGTCTCCATGTCATTTTTGTGAGCTGGCAGACCAAAGAACAATCCACCTACAAAGAACAATCCACCTACTAGGATCTCTACTAGGATTTTCTGTAGACTGTTCTGTAGAAAGACAATGCATTATAGAGGAACGGTTAAATTCCTGGGAAGACTGCATAGTTATGACCCATGGCAGGTGTTCCTGGCGTGGCAGGTGTTTCGCAGTCTAGACTTAGCCTGAGAATCCTAGAGAGGGTGTTGCTGACAGGCTAAGCAACTATTCAAATGGGCATACAAATGGAAGCCTTCTTGATAGCTCTACTTTGTGATATAAACTAAATGAAGGGGTAGTGCATTATCTCCTCGGTCTGGGTTTGCATAGTTGGAGTTTCTATTGCCATGACAAAGCACAACCAAAAGCAACCTGGAGAGGAGAGGGTTTATTTCCTCTACAGCTCATCGTCCATCGTCCAGAGCATTCAGGGCAGGAGCCCTGAGGCAGGAGCTGATGCAGAAACCACGGAAGAGCACTGTTTTCTGACTTGCTCTTCGTGGCTTACTCAGCCTGCGTTCTTAAAGCTTCCAGAGCCACAAGCCCAGCGATGGCCTCGCCCACGGTGAGCTGGGTCCACTCATAGCAATCACCAATCAAGAAAATGCACCCAGGGTTGCCTACAGGCCCCTCTAACAGGCACATTGTCTCAGCTTGACATGACTCTGTCAGGTTGACATGACTAGCCAGCATACGATTCCAGGAACCGGAAACTGCATAGCAAGGGCAGAAGGGAGGCGCTGAGGTGAGGCTTACTGCAACTCATAATTTTATGGCTTAAAAGCATTCTTACTTAATTCCTTTCACACAATATATTCTTTCCCCTTCCTCAACTCCTTCCGGATGTTCCCCCACCCCACTTCATGTTTTTCCTTTCTATCTCAACACCCAAAACAAAAATAAAAGCAAGCAAAAACCCAACTAAGACAAAAACCCTCTGAACAAACAAAGACCCAAACCAAACCAAAACATAAAAGCACTCAAAAAGCATGGTGTCTGTTTTGTGTTGGCCAACTACTCCTGGACTTGGGGCCTGCCGTGGAGTGTGGTTGGTATACCCAGCATCACTCTGTTGGAGCAAACTGATTTTCCCTTCCCTAGCAGGTATCAGTTGCAAAGAACCTTATGGTTATGGGTAGAACTTTGTGTCCACTTTCCTCTTCTCTGTGCTGGGATTTTGTTTTCACCTAAGACATTTTGCCTACTTTTCTTTTATAGGCAAAAAAACCCCATCAGAATAAATAATAAAGAAAAAGAAACCAGGACGTCTGATATACAAAATATTTTTAGAATCATTTATGAAAAAGGAATATTGGGGCTGGAGGAATGGCTCAGTCTCTAAGATCACTTCCTGCCCCTTTCAGGGACCCACGTTTGGTTCTGGTATCCATAGGGTGGCTCATAAGCACCTGCTCTGAGGGCACTGCACAAATGTGGTCCACTAACATGCAATTAAATAAATTCTTTTCTTTTCTTTTCTCTTTTTCTTTTTCTTTTGAGACAGGGTTTCTCTGTGTAACAGTATTGACTACCCTGGAGCTAGTTCATGTAGACCAGGCTGACCTGGAACTCACAGAGTTCTCTGCCTCTGTCTCCTGAGTGCTGGGATTAAAGGAGTGAGCCACCACTGTCTGGCTAGCAAGTGAGTAAAATCTTAAACAAATGTTTCAGGGAGCAGTGCTCTCAAGTCTTCCTAAGTGGGCAGATTCTCATCTCCACAATGGCCATTCTTCAAGTTTTGCACAGACACTCTTCCAGCCCCGGGCCACGTGAAACCCAGGCATGATCTGGCGTCAGGCCAATATCGCCCGATAATCCCAGGTGTTTGAGGTTGCCGCATCCTGCACAGGTTGGCCCTGGAAACCTCACTGGGGTGTCTTGGGAATGAAGAAGTGACAGACACAGGAATAATGATAAGAAATAAGCAGGGACTTGGGGCTGTTCTCAGTCTGATGGAGGGCACCTGAAATGAAGCCTGGAAGCTCTCTGAGTTTACTATGTACAGCACAAGGAGGAGGGGTTAGCTAGTCTTGGTAGGAGGTCTCTGTAAGGGAGCAGTCTCAGGTCGCAGTCATCCGGGAGGAGGAAGCTACAGTTGCCAGTTTTTGCACACCCCTGCCAATTGTTCCTAAATGGTCATCCTTGCACCAGAGGAAGCTTTGCTATTTCCATGAGTGTGACGGGGTGGAGGTGGGGTGGGGGTGGGAGGCTGCCTTTGTCATTCTTGTGGATCTGAGGCATTGGGTCTTTGATATAGTTCATGTCAACAGCACACATTCACTCAGCTCTCCACACCAGATACTCCGATGATGCTTGAAGAATGACCTGGAATCTGTTCTCTGCCTACTTAAATTCGGCTGCCTTTGTGGTAGAAAGCACCGCGGAAATCGTGAGAAGTCCTTCACAGAGAATGGGCAGCTGCCACTGACACCATGGGGGAGGCCTTTGAAAGGGACAAAGCCTAGCACCAGAGAAGAGCAGCAGGGATGGCTGGGAAGACATAACCACTTCCACTCTCCCTCTCCTACTCCCCCTGAAACCGAAGCCACGAAGTCTTTCTGGTGCGGATAGTGGGAAAGGAGGGGCTCTTAGGACCAGGGAGGCTGTCAGTCAGTGATGCATCAGGTCCCTGGCATGAGGGGACAGAAGGAGCACATCCATCTTTTCAGATTATTTTTTAATTAATTAATTAATTAATTTATTATGTATACAATATTCTGTCTGTGTATGCCTGCAGCCAGAAGAGGGCACCAGACCTCATTACAGATGGTCATTACAATTCCCATGTGGTTGCCGGGAATTGAACTCAGGACCTTTGGAAGAGCAGGCAATGCTCTTAACCGCTGAGCCATCCATCTCTCCAGCCCTCTTTTCAGATTTTTTAAGAATAAATCACATCTTAAAGACTGATGTGTGTGTGTGTGTATTGTGGGGGTGTGTTTGGCACTGGGGCCATGACGTATATGTGGAGACTAGTGGACAGCTTGAAGGAATCGGTTCTTTCTTTTCATTCTGGGTGTCTCTGGAACTGAACTCAGGTCGTCAGGATTGGTAGCAAGTCCTTCACCCACTGAGTCATCTCACCAGCTCATCATGACAGGACTCTGGGGGCTTTGAGGAAGTAAGAGTATCTTGGGTGGGGATTGGGAAGGGCAAGAAAATTCTGTGAGAAGTGAAAATAGATGTTACAATGTCTGAGAGCCCCTATGCTCTTGTCTAATGTAGGAAGCTCTACACTAGACAGCGACATCTGTGTGGAAAGCTGGCAAACTGACCAGTAGTGGAGGATGGGAGGAGAACTGGCCTCGGGGCTCGGTGAGAGGGTCTGTCCTTTGCTTGGGTAGGCTCATGACAATTCCTGCTGTTCCCAACCAGAGCCATTTCTTTCTCTTCAAGTGTGCTCAAAGGGTGTTATTTTCCCAAAAGAAACCAATCAATCAGAGAGATTCTCTAAGGACTGTGATATTTACTTGCAGACCGGTGTGTTGGGGATATGCATGCTGTAGGAAACTACATGTTTAAAAGGGTGGGGAAGGGAGGAAAAGGAAGATTTTTAGTAGCAAAAGAAGGGGAGGATTACATCAGATATTTTGAAACAATCATTCCTGGCCACAATGATTAACAAGAAGGGTAGCATCAAGTCAAGGCAGACATACTTGCAAAGGGCTTCTGCACAAGGCTCCACAAGGGCTTGGGGGTTTGCAAGAGTTACTATCAGGCCATGAGGCATAAGAATCCTTCTTTGCTGGGCGGTGGTGGGCACACTTTTAATTCCAGCGTTCAAGAGGCAGAGGCAGGCAGATCTCTGTGAGTTTGAGGCCAGCCTGGTCTACAGAGCAAGTTCCAGGACAGCTAGGGCTGTTACACAGAGAAACCTTGTCTCGGAAAACCAATAATAAAATAAAGAATTTTTCCTTCATAGCAGTGGGTGTCAACCTTTTGAGGGGAGTGGAATGATCCTTTTACAGGGGTCTCCTAAGACCATTGGAAAACATGGATATTTACATTATGATTCATAAAAGTTGCAACATTACAGTTATGAAGTAGCAATGAAAATGATTTTATGGTTGGAGTCACCTCAACGTGACTGTATTAAGAAGTCCCAGCAGTAGGAGGGTTGAGAGCACTGCTCTCCAAGGATGGTTATTGTAACTGCCTTCTTTTGTTGTCAGGGTTGACACAGCCACTTCCTAAACCAGCGGTGCTGGTAACAAAGTCCTAAACAGAAGGACTTGGGTCAGTCAGATAAACAGGAGGCTAAAGAGGGGTTACTGTGTATAGGAAAAGCAGATATCCAAGGTGAATTTCTGTCTGCCAGGAATCTCTTTTAATCTACCCGTAAAGGCCAGCGACCTCAGGCTGGGGCATCTAGTTCTGTCAATCTGAACAGCCTGTAGCATCTCACAGAACCTCACTCTGCTGACTGTTGTATAAAGTCCACTTGCCTCTCTTTGTTCCCTAAAGAGACAGCCTTTGCGGTCTGATCTCCAATAAGCCTTTCTTTCTACCCGGGAGTGGTCTAGCTCTGTGGTTTCATATGGTTTCCATCTATGTCCTTTGGGTAGGTGGATGGGCCTGAGGTAACTTAGGTCAGCTCACAGAGGCGTCAGCTCACAGAGGCCAGGCTGTCTGAGTTCAGGCAGCACCAGTCTCTGCCAGCCCTTTGTGTGGCGAGGGAAAGTCAGCTTCTACAGAGAATAGAGAGTTTTTATATTGTTCCACTATGTTCAGGGATGCTGACGATCACACATATCTAAACATGCCTCTTGCTTCACAAAAGATCTTAGAGGCCCTGTGGGAAAGACGTAGAACCAGGCCAGAGCCTCAGTCCAGTCAGGAGTCTGTGGAGTGTGGCCCTTGAAGGTCCAGCAGAGCTAGCTGGACTGAGAAGCAGGACTTGAGTGCTACGGAGTTAGCTGGTCTTGGCTACCCTGACCCGTAACCCAGGGGTGCCTTAGGATATGGGTTCCTACAAAGAGGTGGGCCATGGCACCCAAGGTGAAAAGAAGAAGTATGTTAGTAGGAGCCACCACCTGTCTTAGGACACCCCTTTGTTGGTCATATAACTGGCACTCAGTGAAACACAGGGACAACTGTTGACTCTGGCACCGAAGTACATAAGAGACTCGTACTCTCTTAACACTTATACTTGGGATATAGCTGTCATATGTGTGCGATGTTATTTAAGTTACTTATGCAGCAATCTGGTTGGTACAGAAGGTCCTCCAAAGGAGCATGTGGTGAAAATTTGGTCCCCAGTTGGTGCTGCTGGGTGTTGGCAGGAACTTTAAGAGGTGGGGCCTAGTGTGTGTGGGTGTCTTTGGGTCATTAGGGTGTGACCTTGGAAGGACCAAAGCCTCTCTGATCTCTCATTCTCTTCCACTTCCTTTTTCTTTCTCCCCTCTCCCCCCTCCCTCTCTCTCATGTGCTTCATTCCTTTTACACACACAAAACTGTTGCATGGAGAGAGGGCCCGCTTGTTTTTTTCCCTGCCGCCCAGCTAGTTTACACCCAAAGTAACCACGCAGAAATTGTACTAATTAATTCACTGCCTGACTCATTAACTCTAGTTTCTCACTGGCTAATTGTTACATCTTAATTTAACCCATTTCTATTAATCTGTGTATTGTCACATGAGTGTGGATTACCAGCAAGATTCTAACCAGCGTCTGTCTCAGGCAGGAGATCCGTGGTGTCTCTCACTCTGCCCTTCTTCCCAGCATTCAGTTCTGTCTTCTCCGCCTTCCTAAGTTCTGTCCTATCAACTAGGCCAAGGCAGTTTCTTTATTCATTAACCAATAAAAGCAACACACAAGCAGAAGGAACTCCTACACCACAAAACCTCTCCATGAGATGAGTCGGTATGCTCTGCCACACAGTTCCTGCCATTAAATAGCACCTTTTCACAGAAACAAGACCAACCTGAACCTTCAAAACTATGAGTCAAAACATGTCTTTGGCCAGGCTGTGGTGGCACATGCCTTTAATCTCAGCACTTGAGAGGCAGAGGCAGGCAGATCTCTGGGAGTCCGAGACCAGCCTGGCCTATACAGTGAGTTCCAGAATACAAGGGCTATACAGAGAAACCCTGTCTCAACAAACCAAAACCAAACCAAACCAAGCCAAATCAAACGAAAAGAAACCTTTGCTTTTCAGAAGCTGATTAGCTTAGAAATTTATTACAGTAACAAACAGAAAGCTCACTAACATGTTTGCGCCTGGTCCATTTTATAATGGGCCCATTATAAATTTTACCCATTCTCATCTCATTATTCCTTCTTAAAAATATAGCTGAGTTCTAAAAAACAAATATAGTTAGTTATACTTTATATAAATAGCAGTTCTCAGTTCTCTTGGGAGACTTTTTGAAGTATGCCCAGTTTCTGAGTCAGTAGTTTTGGGGTAGACTTGAGAATGAGTGTTTTTAGTACACTCTTGGGGATGCGGAGGCCTTGGGTTTTGAGAACTGCATTTCTAGAGTGTGGTCCAAGGTCAAGGGGTTTGAGGATTCTCTTGCCTTATAGAAGGCTCTTTTCTCCCTAGAGCAACACTAATCTTTTCCCAGTATTCTGCACCTCCAGGTTTACCCTCTTACTAAGACATAAATCACACTACATGATGAACCACACTGAATGGTAAATCACACTGCGTGATGAACCACACTGAATGGTAAATCACACTGCGTGATAAACCACACTGAATGATGAACCACACCGAATGATAAGAGTCCCACACTTATGGTCTTGCTTTAATGACACAAACTATCTATTTAAAGACCTTGTCCACAGAGGCAGGGTATGGTGTGATCCCTCTGGAGGTAAAGGTGGGAGGCTCAGGAATTTAAGGCTACCCTTGGCTACACAGCAAGCTTGAGGCCAGCCTGGATGGAGCATGTGACTCTCTGGGGCAGGACCTCATGTGTTCCCCTAGCACATCTTGCACCTAGAGCAGTGTTCTCAACACGTGACTTGTGACCTTCTTGGGGGGTGGCTGTATATCAAATATTTACATTATGACTTGTAACTGTAGCAAAATTACAGTGATGAAAAAGCGATGGAATAATTTTATGGTGTGTGGGGGTCACCAGAGGTTGAGAACCTCTGGCCTAGAGCCACACAGGAGAAAACGCACAGGTTTTCAACTTTTCCTTTTTTCAGCCACTAAGCTAACTAACATCCATTTAAGTAATTTAATTAGCAGCCAGCGAGTTTTCAAAGGCCTTCCTATCAGATTTAAATGATAGTGGAACTTGCTTAAGGGACCTCCTGTGTAAACTTTATAAGGCACAGGAAGCCATTCGTGTGAAAACAGGATTGGGCAACTGTGCGGCTATGTGAAACTCTGGGTGGGGCACCATGGAAATCTGGTGTGGCAATAGCCCCGTGTGCAGGGTGCCAGGCTTTGGCATAAGACTTTCTCAGCTTTAAAACTGAAGGTCCCGTTTCCCAGGAACCCCCTCAGTCCCGGGCAGAAATTCAGAATGTTTATGCCCACGCTGACAGTAAGTGACAAGCTAAACAGACAGCAACCACGGCTGCTTGTTTCAGAGAGTTTGGACACTGATCAGATTGGAATCAAATGGTTGGCTTTTCACTGTTACGGTTTGAATCCAGGGTTGTATTCATGCTCAGCAAACACCCTACAACTGATCTGTCGTCCTAGAGTTTTTGTTATTTTAATTTGAGATTGGGTCTTGAGAACTAATCAAGGCTAGTCTTTAACACGTGCTGGGGCCTAGGAAGGCCTCTGTGAACTTGAAGGTCCCAGAAAAAAAATTGACAGTTATGTTTAAAGTCTCTACAAGGCTAATTGACCGATGAGAAATTGGAAATTGTTGAGGGATGGGATAATGCAGTCCTGCAGCCAAACTACCTTGGGCTATCTTTAGACCTCTCTTAATAGTCATTCATCCTTCACGTGTGTCCGACCTGATGTCCTCACGACTATCACATGAAACCTTTTGGAACATATTAACAGGCCGGCAGCTTCTACCAGCACAGGCGCTAAGATTGTCCTCAGATATCACCTGAGAACTCTATCAACCTACTGTTCTCAACAGTGAGTTTGCCAAGTGCCTTGGTTTATGATTTTCTTTTGTCCTGTAACTCTGAAAACTTTACGAGCCTCTTGCCACATGATATTTGGGACAATGTGTTCCTAAACCACATCGTTCACGTGTGGTGCAGAATAAACCTTTATTCTCTTTGAAGTAAAAGTTGTGTTTTTCACTGACACCTTGAATTGGTAATCCTCCTGCCTCAGCTTATCAAATAGCTGGGGTTATAGGTCTGTGCCACCAGGCTCAGCTCAATGGATGTTTTCTGTTTTATTAAGTGGACATACATGTGTTCCTGCTCTTGAGGAACTAAAGTCTGATTCAGAGAAGAGATAAACCATCGCAAGATTAAATCAAGGTATATTTCTATATTAGCTGGAGAGGAATGGTGTGCTAATTTGGGTAAGAAATGTTCCTTATAACCTTGGGCATTTGAGTACTTGGTCCCCAGCTGGTGGCACTGTTTTGGAGAAATTTAGAAGGTGTGGTAGTTTGAATGTAACTGTCCTCCATAATCTCATAGGGATTGGCACTATTAGGAGGTGTGGCTTTGATGGAGTGGATATAGCCTTGTTAGAGGAAGTGTGTCATTGTCGGGGCGGGCTTTGAGGTTTCCTTTGCTAAGGATACTGCCCAGGGTCTCAGTTGATTTTCTGTTGCCTGCAAGATGTAGAACTCTCAACCACTTCTCCAGCACCATGTCTGCCTGCATGTTGCCGTGCTCCCCGCTATGATGATAGTGGGCTGAACCTTTGAAACTGAAAGGGGGCCACCCCAATTAAATATTTTCTTTATCAGAGTTGCCCTGGTCATGGTGTCCCTTCACCGCAGTAGAACAGTGACTAAGACAGCCGGAATCATAGCTCTTAGTTTTGCTTATCCAGTTATAAAACCAATCTCGACAAAAGTGAGTGTGGAGTTGGGTACAGTATGGCACACATGTAAGGGACCCTAGCTCCTCCACTCGGGAAACTGAGGCAGGAGGATTGCTTTGAGTTTAATGCCAGACACACACATACTCTCTCTCTCTCTCTTTCTGTGTCTGTCTCTCTGTCTCTCTTTCTGTCTCTCTGTCTCTCTCTCTCTCTCTCTCTATATATATATATACACACACACACACACACACACACACACACACACACACACACAGCCCTATTTCCATGCCCCCAAAGAAAATAACTCATGAAATCTCCCAATTAAACAGATAAGAGCAACAGATGCCTCAAACAAACTGAGTTTTCTCTCAGTTCGTTGGCCCAAGAGTGCACCTTCCAACGTAGACGCAGACTCCCGCAGTGGTAACGTATTTCAAGGCCTTCCGAATTCTAGCCCTCTAGTGATGCTGTGCCACCGCACCGCTGAATGAAACCAGTGAGAATCCAATGGAGGGGACCACAGTTCACTTGGGACAGTCTACCATACTCTTCCTTCGGGCTTCTGTTGAATTTGACATAACTCTGCTTAAAGGAAGCAAGAAATCTTCCTTGGTGGAAAACAGGAAGTTGAGTCCCAAAAGGGACAGTAGTGTATCTAGACAGATTGAGACCCTGAAGTGGGTGGGACCCAAAGCTATCACAGAGAATCCAGGAGGAGAAATGTGGGTTTTGGGTTTGAGCGACAAGCGCTGCTGGGGTCTATCCAGCAGGGCAGCCCAGGACTCTGGCTCACATTTTCCAGGACAGCAATGAAAGCAGAGAACTCAGCCATACACAGAGTGCTGGCTGTACTGCTGGACACTGGAGAACTCCCGGGAGTGAAGGCGGAACTCAGCGAAGACCGGAAGAGTTGAAGCTTGGAGTGTTGCCCGGTTCCAAGAGTTAGCCGCCACCGCATAAGTTTTTCCCGTGCACATGCTGCAGACTTTCACGCGACCACTAATGGCTTCTCTTTGATGCTTCTTTGCTCCACTCTCCTATTCTCGCCCACCCTAGCCTCTGCTTTTCCCTTTGCAGTATGAAGCTGGGGGCGTTGAATTAAAACACTCAGTTCAGAACAGAGTCTCATCAACAGTCAGTGGAGGGCAGAGCTCTTTCTCCCCACCCCTCCTTTGAAAAAAAAGTGTGTGTGTGCGCGTGCATGCATGTATGTGTGTGTGTATTGTGTAGGGATGTGTGTGTATGTGTGTGTGTGTGCATGCGCGCAAGTGTGCATATGTGTGTATATGTGTGCAAAGACCGGAAAATGTCATCAGTTGTCCTCCTCTGTCATTCTTCCTATTCCTTTAGAGACAGAGTATCTCCCTAAACCTAAGGCTCGCACATTTTCTTGGCTAAGCTAGAAGCTGACAAGCCTGAATGATTCTCTTGCCCTCACAGCTTCATGGAGTGCCTATCTTGTTATATGGGTTCTGGGATCAGATCTCTAACACTCACGACTTCACAGCAAGTGCTCTCAGCTGCCGAGCCGTTACTCCTACCTGTCTTCACACAGAATCTCTGTAAGCTGCTTAGACTGGCTCAAACTCTCATACCAGAAAATTCAGATAATTTTTTAAAAAAGGCGTTTTCTTGCCATGCCGTGGTGGTGCAGCTGTTAATCCCTACACCTGGGAGGCAGAGGCAGGTAGATTTCTATGGGTTGGAGACCAGCCTGGTCTACAGAGTGAGCTCCAGGATAGTCAGGGCTACACAAAGAAATCCTGCTTCAAAAAACTCTTTTTTTATATTAAAAAAAAGTTTATTTCAGTTTTGGTATTTTGAGATAGTTTCATGTAGCCCAGGCTAGCCCTGCACTCATTTATTAGCAGAAGGTGACCTTGAGCCTTCATTTCTACTTCCCACAGGCTGGGATTCCAGATACTTTTTATTTTGAGACAGGTTTTTCTACATACCCCAGGCTGTCCTTGAATTCACTAAGCAGCCCAGATTGGTCTCAAAGTCAAAGTAATCCTCCTGTCTCAGCTTCCTAAATGCTGTGATGATAAGCATGTGCCTTAACCTTAGCCCAGCTTCCTTTTTAAAAAATGTGCTTTTTCTTTATGGAGTCAGTTTTTCTTTCCTTCCACTGTTCAGTGTGTTCTGGGGAATCAAACTCCGCTAGGTTTGTACAGCAAACATTTTCACCTGCTGAGTCATCCTGTCAGCCCTAAAACTTTTGCTTTCTTTGATCTATAAAAAGTGCACTCTCATTGACTGCTCTTCATCAACATTCTACTCTTGGGCTTGAAGACACAGCTGGGCACCATACAACGTCTGCCCAATGACAGACCTGCAATGTAGCGGAGGCTCCATAAGATTCTGTCACCGTGAACACCACGGCTCTCTTAATGTGTGTAAATATACTCCGTGGTGTGCACTTGGTGACTCTTTCTCAGAACGTATCTTCATCATTAAGTGACTGGTAGCTGTGATGGCATTCTGCATATATGGAATGATGTTACATGTATGTTTCATATACAGGAATCAGAATTAGGAAGTGGAAGGAGCAAGATGACCCCCAACCCACCCTCCTTTTGAGATACGCTTGGTTCACTGGCTCACTTGGCTCGAATGGTCTTCTCACCTCAGTCTCTCATGTCTGGGGGTCACACACATGTGCAGCCAAGCCCAGCCCATCTCTTCCTCTTAAGGCACTGAATATCTTGCTCAATAACTTCCGTTTCCATCTTGTGAAAATTTCGCCACCCACCTACTCTTGTTCATCTGCGAGAATAAGAAAAGTTATTTTTTAAAACATAATGATATTTGCACTAAAATAAAGGTTTTGTTGGCACAGAAGAGGGAGAGTCTTTTACAAATCATTTCTTAAATGTTTATATATTTATTACACTATATTAAACTTATATATAAAATTATTATATATAATATATATAAAATTATATAACTATAACTATATTAAAACTATATTAAAATTATAGTTTTCTGTCTGCATGTATCCCTGCAGGCAAGAAGAGGGCACTGGAATGCATTATAAGAGGTTGTGAGTCACCGTATGAGTGCTGGGAATCAAACTGAGGACCTCTGAAAGAGTAGCCAGTGCTCATAAGCTCTGAGCCATCTCTCCAGCCCCCTACAAGTAAAATTTATTTTTATTTTATGTGTATCAATGTTTTGCGTGCATGTATGTATGTGTATTGTGTTCAGGCTTTGTGCCCAAAGAGGCCTGAACAAGACATTGAACTCCCGTGACTGGAGATAGGGAGTGGGCATGTGGGTGCTTCAAATTAAACCCAGGTTTTCTATAAGAGCAATAAGTGCTCTTAACTGCTGAGCCATCTCTCTAGCCCTCTCTAGCCCTAGATGGAGCTTTGGTCCATTTGGGCTACTATCTACAAATATAATTAGGGGCGACTTGTTACCTTTTGGAGGCTAGAAAGCCCAAGTCCTGGGTAATGGTAAATCTGGAATCAGTAAGGGCTGTGTCCATGTTTGTAAATGGCGTTTTATTGCATTCTCATAGGGTTAATAGCACAGAGAATATGCTCCTCTTTTTTTTTAGAAGGACACAAATTTCATTATGAAAGCCACATCCTCTTGGCATTATTTGACTTTAACTGCTTCCCTAAATCCTTAGCTCCAAATACATTCACAAGGAGGATTAAGATTTCAGTATTTAAAATTTGGAGAAATTCAGTTCAGAAGAGTGGAAATGACTTTGGGCAACTGTCTAGCTGTCTCTGTCACTGGGAAGAATGAGCAAGGGACAGGTAGGAATGCCCTGGTATCTGGGGTGTCTGTGCAAGAGCAGAGGCAAGGAAGGTTGGAGGAAGGGGGCTTCATTCCATCTGCATCCATTCCTAAGGAGCAGAGACCATAAGAATGACCGCTGGGGACACAGTTTCCTTGCAGAAGCTCTTTCTCCCTGGAGGGAGTGTGGCAAGATGACCTTGGTTTAATTATAATCAAGAAAAGAACAGAGACAGGCAAGGATAGGACTGGCAACTTGTGATCACATTGGGAGACTGTGTGCATCTTTTGTCTCTTTCTACTTTCTTTACAAGGACATCTTGCCCTCACTTGAACACATGCCTATCCTCTTGTTTAAAGGAACATGTTTATAAGTTAAATTTAAATTTTAAGAGAATAAGTTTTAGGGACCACTCTGTAAATGGCAGAAGGAAACCCCTAAATATTTCAAAGTACGAAATAAGAAAAGAACAGCTTCTTGTTGAACAGGGGTGTGTGCAGAAATACGCACACGACACATTTAAATACCGCAATTGCTGATATTTTTGCTTATGGTGACCCTAGAATGCCCATTCCAGTACTACAAAATGCCTTTTCCATTTTAAGATACATTCTGTGTATGCAGCCTTGAATCCATGATCCTCTTGCCTCAACCTCCTAGTTCTGAGATTACAGGATTGCACCAGCACGCTCAGCATGCCCAGGTCTTTCTTTTCAGTATTTTGCAGATTAGCTATAATTATAGGTTCATCCTCCCCCTCCCACTTCCGCTTGTCCCTGCAGATGACTCCTGAACGCAGCCTGTGAACATTTCGCTGCAGCCCTGTCTCACCAGGGACGTATTTCCTCACTGCTTTCTAAACCCTAAGGTCCTGCTAACTCTAGACTGGGATGCTTAGTGAGTGGTGCTTTGTGCTGATATGAATCAACACGGATTTCAGCAGCTCTTGGCACAGGCTCGCTTCACCATGGTAAGGAGAAACTCACAAGTTGGCAGAGCCGTGGGCAGGAAGGATGCAGACCAAAGAGGAAGTAGGAGGAAGCTACATCACTTTTTCCCAAGTCCATTCCATTTTTTAAAGGTGTGTTTCCAAAGACACGTGGGTAGTAGTTAGTGACCGCTATCGTATGAATGTCTGTACCCCTCCTGCCCCTAATCCATATGTTGAAATCCTAACCCCCAGAGGATGGGAATAGTTGATGGGACTTTTTAGAGGTGATTTAGTTGTTGGTGCAAAGCTCTGGAGATCCCAGGGCACTAGCTGACCCTTTTCGCTGTGTGGGGTCACAAAAAGCCGTCAGCTTTCAGGGTTATGGACCAAGAGAAGACCTGAGTTCCTCATAGGCTGAGCTCCCCAGCATCCAGAGAAAGGAAGAGTAAATTTTTGTTGGTTCTGAGCTGCTCAGCTTTTGTCCTAGCCAAAGTGAATGGAGTAAGAGATGCTTACACATTTGTTTCCAAGCCATACGATCACATCTATGACGTCATCAGCAACTCGGCAGAACTTGGTCGAGACAAATGTTGAGAGAAACCTGAAGCATCTTCTGTTCACCCCACAGGGGAGGACTTGACTGAGTGAGGAGAAGAGCTAGCTGTTCAGTGGTCAGCCTTTCCAGAGAATTCTCAGACACCGCTTAGGATCCTGCTTGTCACAACCTGGCAAAGCCATTCTGGTTTCTCTCTTGGGAGACAGTTACCTCCTGCTATAATTAGCCGTAACTCAACAGCGTCTTCTCATCAGAAACCCAAGCCTCCAAGCTGCTGGCCGCCACACAGCATTTGGCTCCAGCAAGTCAGTCTTATCTCCTTGCTCCTGGCAGTGGGGCTTAATGTGTCTCCATCTCTTCCAGTCGACGTAGACAAATTATGGCTTCCTAATTGCACAGTTTTTTTGCATCACAAGCCAGGGAAACACTTTGGTGAGTTGGTTCATGCCCCCAGGCTCTGGTCCATTTCAACTTGCTTGTTCCTTCAAGAAGGCACCAACGTGTCCAACTCGGAAGACTGTTGCCAAACAGGCTGGGACAGTCCCACACCGGGGTGACTAATGTTTATTAGAGGAGGGTGGGGATGAGGGTGGGCAGGAGGGGGTGTGCGACGTTCCCTTTCTTGACTCTTTCCCACATCCAGACTCACATCCTGTTCGTGCATGGATTCAAAAGGCCCACGCAGACTTGGCAAGTCTGTAAAGAGTCTGAGTCAGGCAGCCCACTTCCCAATCTGCGGTACCTGCTGCTCTTAACCTCTCCACCCATTCTGCTTCTTGTTGGAAAATGTCTTGAGTTCTGTTGGTCACTCCCAGGAATAGAAAAGGACAATGACAACCCAGCGTATTTTCCCCCATGGCCCTATTTTCACAAGGAATGCGGCCCCAGATGGAAGGAAGATGGTGTCGTGATGCAGGAATATCAGGCAGCCGACGAGGAAGGTCAGTCTCCAAGATCAGACCGTGGAAACAACGGAAAACCTCACCTGTATTAAAACCAGCTCTGACTTCAGGCGTGGGTCAAAAATAGCTAATTTAGGGAGGGTGGTGTCAAAGATTATATCCTACGCTGATTTCTCAGCCCTGGAAGGATTTATCTGTGGCTGTATCATTGTATGCTCTCCAGTGATGACTAACCAAAGATATCTACTGGAATTTTCCACAGCTGCCTTCCCATCACCCGGTGGGATGTTCTCCGGTATGTCAACATATCACGGTATTCTAGCTCGCCAACACTGGCTAAGTTCTACTTGGGGATGGAGGACCAGATCTTCAGGGGAAGATAAAGGGCTCAGCTCTGGACATCCTGAACTCAAGGCTCACACACACCCATTTGGAACCGCCCAGTAGGCAGTCAACAGTATAGGCTAGTAGTTCTTCGGAGGGGTTGGTACCAGAAGCTACTGAAGTGAAAACTCATCTACACGTGGTTGGAAGGTGAAGGCCGGGGATGAACAGCATCACAGGACTGGTCAAGCGGGGACTGCTAAGCTTAAGAGGTAGGCTGTAGACCAAGCCGTGCATGAAGACTGTGACGTGCTCAGAGAGAGGGGAAGGGAATCTAGATAGGCGTGGGAACCGGGAGAGAAGAAAAAGATACAGTCCTGCTGTCCTGGAGCTCCCAAGTGACTGCACCAATCTCAGCAAGAGGAGAATTTATCACAAGTTCCAAGGAAGTTGTAATCTGAGCCAAACAGAACATCTGGGAGTTCCTTCCTGGTTTATCCCCTTCTGCACGATTCTTCTCTCAAGGCCTGAATTCCCTTCCCATTAAACAGGGCCACCGAGGAGTTAGTTCATTATATGTAATAATGTAATTACACATAATATGTAAGGATATCATTAGTAGGGCTCTTTTCTTAGGTGAATGTGGTTATGTCAACAGGACTCTTTGAAGCCACGGGGACACAGGGAACTCTTTTTCTTTCTCAATACCTTTCCATCAGCTCTAAAATGAATAGCTTTCAGCATTTGTAAGCTTCACTGGGGACTGAAAACTAAAACTGGGTCTTAAATTTCTCAGCCCGTGGCCGTCACCGCTGTGCAGCAAGTCTCGAATGACCACCACCTCAAAGCCACCCACACCAGGGCATTAGAAGGGCTTTCCACACAATGGGATAGACAATGTTAGCAAACACGAAGCCAATTCTCACATATTAAATGTGCAAAAGCTTACATTATCATCTGAATTTTGGTTTTGTTTTGAAGCCTGCAACTTTTAGAATTCGTCCATTTTTTGAATTTTTAGAATTCGATTTTTTTAGGGAAAAAAATCGCTACACATTCAAAATGTTTTCTTGGTACTGATAAAATATTTAATGCTATTATTATTTGCCTAGGCCTATTCAATAATTTAGTAGGCCAACCTAAGGGAGTTTTCGCGCTGTTCAAGTCATGGAGCCAAAACCATCTCATGACCTTCTGAGAAGGTCCCCAGACAGGGACACAGGTGAACGAGGCTCTTTCCCCTCAGCTCACCCTCAAGTTTGGTGTCATAATGTCAGGAGACATTTTAGCTGCTGTTACGCTGCACGGGTTGCTCACCCAGGCCTGCTTGCTTTGTTTCTGTTCCTGACTGTACTTAGCACTCGAGTGCACCTCATTATTTATAAACAACGTTGTTCTGTAATGCATCATCACCTCTATTCCTGACCATTGATCCATAAGAAGAAACGTCTCTTAGACCTCTTCCTTACAGAAGAATCTTTTCTTCTTTTGTTCTTTCGATTTGAAATAACAAACAAATGATTTCGATTAGAAATAATGATTGCAGGGCCACAGCAAACATTAAATAAATGGTGCTGATGTCACAAAAAGGAATCTGAGCTACCTAGAGATGGATGGGGTTTTGAGAACGTCTGAGATTTGCTGTTCAGTGCAATAGAAGAACTGTCTCTGAATATGCCGCAAGACTAAGAAGTGCTCTCTGGCACAACCGAAACAGAGCAAAACAAACACAACATAGCAGCAGTCAGGACGGCAAGACATGGTCCCACCAGTGTTAAGTGCTGTGACGCTTGCTGGACCGTAGTCGTTGGTCACCAAACATTTGTTCAATGAAAGTATGGTTGAAAGAATAGATACAAATTGGCATCCTTTCCACCTCATGAACTGTGGGCCAGAAATAGGAGGTCATTTTGGAGACCAAGATAAAGTACCTGGGACTGATGAAAAAGAGTTCGCTGAGAGAAGACAACTGGTTAGCTTTATTTTCCTTTCTTGTTAATTACTTGCTATGATTTGAATCTATAATGTCCCTGTATTTGTCAGGGTTCTTTAGAAAACAGACTTATAGAATGGATGCATACACATACACACATACATACACAATGCAAATGATTAGAGTGGCTTGCAGGCTGCCGTCTGGTTAGTCCAGCAATGGATGTTTCCTGATAGAAAGGCCAAGAATCTGGTAGTTTTTCTGTCCCCGAGGCTGAATGTGTCAGCTAGTCTGTGGTCTATATTGGAATTCCAAATAATTCTAATTTGGAATTCCACATAATTCTAATGCCAGCAAAGGAATGCTTCAGTAGCAGAATAGATGAACTTGCCAGTGAGAAAAAGGGCAAGCAGGCAAAAAAAAAAAAAAAAAAAAAAAAGCAAAAGCTTCCTGCTCCCACGTCCTTGTATGTGGGCTGTCACTAGAGGGTATGGCCCAGATTTTAGGTGCGTCTTCTGATTTCAAATGACTCAATCAATATAATCGTTTACAGGCATGCCCAGCCGATGGGGTTTGTTCATTCCAGATGTAGTCACATGGACAGCCATGATTAGCCATCACAGCCCCTCATGTCTTTGAATATTGGTCTCTAGTGTCATCTGGAAAGGTCGTATAATATTTAGGAGTTGTCATTTTACTGGAGGTGGGTCAGACTTAAGGTTTTATGGCCTGACTCTATTTCCTGTTTGCTCTCCGCTTCATGGTGGCAGATGAAATGTGACCAACTGTCTTATGTGCTCTTGCTGACATGTCCTCCCCACCCTGGTGGACCGGATCCTCTCGAACTGTGAGTCAAAACAAACTCTTACTCCTTTAAGATGCTTCTTGTTGCCGGGCGATGGTGGTGCACACCTTTAATCCCAGCACTCGGGAGGCAGAGGCAGGAGGATCTCTGTGAGTTCAAGATCAGCCTGGTCTACAAGAGCAAGTTCCAGGACAGGCTCTAAAGATACAAAAAAAAACATGTCTAAAAAAAAAAAATGCTTCTTGTCAAGGATTTGGTCACAGCAGTGAGAAAAGTAATCACATTACTAATGTATGTTCACTGTGGGTTTCCCCTTCACTCTTAATGTCTTCTCCCCTTCCTGCTTCCGTAGCATATACATATGGATCTGGTTTCAGCACATGACCTGCCAACTTCATGTCCTGTCTTTGCTATTGCTTTTGGATAATTAGGCACTGAATAAGTGGAGATAAAATGCTATGCTCTCATTCTACATTTTGAGAACACATTTTAGGTATTACTGTCACACACTATAACCACTGTCTCAGTAAATATTTCCCGTTGTCAGTGGTCAAGAGGACCTTGTCTCTCTAGTCAGTTACTGTAAGACCTGACTAGAATTATCTTACCATGTTAACATTTTACCCAACATCTGCATTTCTAGTTTATTTTGACTTAATGCTTTTTAGAGACAGGCTCTCACTATGTAGCCCTGGCTGACCTGGATCTTATTCTGTAGAGCAGGCTGGTCTTGAACTCTCAGAGATCCACCTGCCTCTGTCTCTCAAGTGCAGGAATTCAAAGTGTGTGCCACTCTATCTGGCTAGCTCAATACTTTTAATTTTCACATCTGTATGTTTTCTTTTGCTTTCTTGTTTAATATGTGTTTTGTTTGTCTTGGTTTTGTCTTATTTGGAGGAACAGGGTCTAATGTATCTCAGATTGATCTCAAACTCTTTATGTAGCCAAGTGTGACTCCTGATTCTCACGCCTCCACTTTCCAAGTTCTGGGATTACATGGCTGTGGTGGTTTGAAAGAAAATGGCCCCCATGGGAGTGGCACTATTAGGAGGTGTGGTCTTAATGTAGGAATGTGGGGGTGAGCTTTGAGGTCTCTTTTGCTCAAGCTTCCCTCAGTGGGACAGTCAGTCAACTTCCTGCTGCCTTCTGGTCAAGATGTAGCACTCTCAGCTCCAGCACCACATCTGCTTGAATGCCTCCATGCTCCCTGTCATGATGATAATGGACTGACCCTCTGAAACTGTAAACAAGCCACCCCAGTTAAATGTTTTCATGGTCATGCTGCCACTTCACAGCAATAAAAACCCTAACTAAGACAACGGGAATACACATGAATGCATACACAGACACGCAGACACTCAGACACACACACAGACACACACACACAGACAGACAGACAGACAGACAGACACACACACACACACACACACACACAGTCTCAAATTGTAGCTCAGGCTGGCCTGGAGCTCACTGTGTAGTTCCAGGCTGCCTTGGTGGTCCCTACCACAAGTCTGAGGTCAGCCTGTGCTACACTGCAAGACTCTGTCACCCGACCTGTTCCCTCCTCACAAAGGCATTGCCCAGCTCTGGGGCTTTGACAGTATTGTCTAGAGAGCAGGGGGCACTCTCTGTATGACCTCTTATCTACGTGGTCTCTGTAGTATAGTAGCCTGCCTTCCATGCCAGCTAGGAGACCTGCACTTGCTCTTAACCAAAAGATCGAGAAGCTACCTAAGAGGTTTTAGAAACTGAAAACTGGGAGCCATCTTTAGGCTTGGGCCTAGAGTGGGTGGAGTGTCTCTTCTGCCACAACCTGCTGGACAATGGGAGTCATGAAGGTAGCCCGGATTCCCTGTGGGAGGGAACAACTAAAGGTTTTTGGTTTTGTTTTGTTTTTAATTACTAAGAGGTATGGTTCATTGGGGGCTGTCTCCATAAACTAGCTACCCATGCATTTTTCAGGATGGATGGATTTGAAATTCGTGATCTAAGAACTAAACGTTGTGTTTGGTATAGCTAGTTGTTCCTAGTTTTAGAAGTTATGAACATATATTGCTATGCAAGCAATTGTCCATAAGAGGTCAGTCACAGACCTTGAGAAAAGATGGAGACCTGTCCTCTTTCCTCTTGAACTAACCTTGTCTGGCTCTGCTAAGCCTCGTGTGGCGCCAGACAAGGGCACTGTAGAGACGAAACAGCTGGGCCGCTTGTGAAGCTGCCTGGTTGGGGCAAAGTGAGCCCTGCTGGCTGGGGCAGAGCCATCCCTGTTTTTGTTCATTCTGGGGTACGGCAGATGCTGAAAGTTGAGACAAGGCTTCAAAAAGGGGGTGAAAAAGCAACCACCTCAAACGTGGGCCTGAACCCTTTGAAGAGAAGATATACCCAAAGGCTTGAAGTCAGGCATGAAGGAAAGTGTAGTGGTTTCTGAAAATTCCAGGCTGGTGTTAGCAAAGCTGAGAACCTTAGCTCTGTAATTTTCTAGGCATGTGTGGTAATCCCTCAGGCTAACCACCGGTTTCTGGAAAACCCTTGCCAGACATGCTAGAGTGGCGTTAGCTCATCCTCTGGGAAGATAAGTTGGGGACCAAGGCTGGTCAGGACGATGTAGTACCGGGGAGGGGAGCAGTAACTGGCGGGACTGTGCTCTGTATAACCTCCGAGGGATTGCTCATGGCGGGATACGTGGATCCCCTGGGGGGGGGCTTTGAGATGATGGCCACTCACAATGACCCTAACGGAGCAGTAGTAGCCACATACTTTGTCAATAACCAACAGCTCCCTAATTTGACTTAAGAATTGATCAATAAGAGGGAACCCCTTTCTGGTCCTGGAAACCAGGCTAACACTCATTGCTAGGGAAGTCATGGTTATGGGAGGAGAATCGACAACTAACTTACTAAGTGAGCATAACCACTAACAACAATCTATTAACGCTCATCCTTATACCCATAGATCAGTGTAGTCCTCACTGCCCATGAAGGACACTTCTCTTTGCAACAGACAGAGACCACCACAGAAATCCATAACCAATCAAAATGCAGAGCTGTGGAGCCCAGTCCCAATGTATATATCCACAAAAACAGTCCTCAAATGAAGACTCAGGGAACCTTTCCGAAGAGGGGGTGGAAAGACTGTAAGAGCCAGAAGATCAGGGAGTTTGCTGTGAGATTGTGTCTCCGAGTAATGTCAGAAGCCACACCCAGAAAGTCTCAGCGCATGACGGCCCAAATGTGAGCTGAACAAAGACACCAGCGAACATGCCAAAGTGGATGGGGAAATGCCCTCAAGGCCTCAACCCTCGTCAAAGAACTGCAGACACTTGAGGAAAGCTGGGATCAGCAGAGGCGGCCTTTCCCAGGCAAGAATACAGCAATGGGTTGTCCAGTGCCAAATGGTCGTCCCAGAAGACATGTATACAAGTAAAATTATATGGACTGAGCAGGTTATAATTAGGAATACATGTATATACATATACATGTGATAACAGCCAATGAAAGCAGAGGCCAGGAATTTGAAAGAGAGCTGAGGAAGGCATATGGGAGCATTTGGAGGGAGGAAGGAGAAGGAACGTTGTAATTGTATACAATTAAAAATAAGAGTAAAACACTAATGTGAATGAAGGTTTCTTCCCACCCGCCAGTTCCCAAATAAATACTCAGAGGTTTAATATTAATTATAATTGTTTGGCCAATGGCTCAGGCATATTACTGACTAGCTCTCACAATTAAATTAACCCATTCTTACAAGTCTGTATTGCCATGTGGCTGTGGCTTACAGGTAATGTTCTGGCAGCTTACTCCTTTGGCAGCTACATGACATCTCCCTGACTCTGCCTTCCTTCTCCCTGTGGCTCTGCTTGGATTTCCTGCCTGGCTCTATTCTGTCTGGCTATTGGCCAAATCAGTTTTTTTTTATTAACCAATGGTTATAAAACATTCACAGCATACAGAGAGGCATCTCCCTCACTAATAGATTTATATATATGATGGACACTGCTGAGGAGGGAGAGCTGGAATGGATTTTGAAAGCAAGTATTTTTTTAGAGGTTTCCAGAGATATGGCAACCTAACGGAAGATTAGTTATAATTGTTAACATGGGGGAAATTAGTATAGTTTCTGGATAGAAAGACTGTGCGTTTAGTTCAGAGTATCTAAACCATCCATGTTACACCAAACAATGACTGCTGTATATAAATAGAGGATGTCTTGAGCACACAACACCATGGATCTATGTCCTCTTGCTTTAGGTTTTTCCTTTGTTTGCTGCCTCTTAAGTTGTGACCAGCCGGTGAGGCGGCTTCTGAAGCCTAGCACTGAATACCCTCTTGCCTTTGCACAAAGCATTTGATTCTGCTGTTTTCCGGCATTGGCCCGCGTCTCATTATCATCACCCCAGTGCAGAAAATTTCCTCAGCCAGCAGGGACATTTTGGGTATTTCACAGGGACCCTTCTAGGAGAAGATGGCGCACCAACGTGCAGATGTGTGTGGACGGTATCCCCGTGCCATTGGCAAAGAAGCCAAATTGACTTCCTGTTTCCTGCATCATGGTCTCAGATGCAGAGGTCCATAGCCTCTCATTGGCATGGTCCCAAATCCCCGCTCTCTTCAGTGATTCGGAACATTGCTGTGACCGCCAGCTCTGGGTTTATTAGGGGACTACCACCGGCTTTCCCCTTCTTGGCAGCAGGTGATCGGACAGTCTTAGGAATGATGTCAGGTTACTCTTTCTTGAATAAATATTTAAAGTCTTAAGAGGTGGAGATGCTGCAAATAGAGATGAACTAGTTAAACTTGCTGCGTGCACTCGCAGGTGCGCGGGGCCGACATCCAGGAGGAGAAGGCCAGGCTGCTCTGGTCACACGGCGGGAAGACAAGTGCCAGCGCCTCTGCCCTGAGACAGGCACTCGCAAAGCAGTACTGGAGCCCGGTGAGAGATGGCATACCTTCCGAGGGCAAAGAGGAAGCTTCTGTGAATGGCTGTTTATAAAAGTGTGGGCGGGGTTGAAGGAAACCAGTGAGGTATCCTGAAGCACGTCCGAGTTAGGATGTCACGGGGTAGTTCTGAAGGGGAAAGAGGATGGTATCGGGGTTCAGAGGAAGCCTCTGAGAAGCCGGACAGAGATCAAAGTCAGCCTGCTGTTCAGCTGGAAGGAAGACAAAGGACTGAATACCTGACCTGTCCTTCTCCCCCCACTTCCTAACTACTGTCACCTCCGCTTTCCTAGTGCAACCTGAACATAGGACACCAGGGATGCTAGTTGACGGAGTTCATAGGGAGCAACCTACAGGGTGGACAGAGCAGGACATTCCCAGCAAGGGTCACTGCAACCCTGCTTTCTCATGGAGCAGAGTTGCCCAGGGAGGGGGACTGCCTTCCCGCTGGGCACAAGGCAACAAAGAAGAAAGTTAATATGGCAAGGTACTTCTTAATAAAGGCTGTCCAGGGGCTGGAGAGACGGCTTAGTGGTTACGAGAATTGACTGCTCTCTCAGAGGACCTGTCTGTCTGTAATTTCAGTTCCAGGGGATCCGATACCCATGGCAAAACATCAATGCACATATAAAATAAAAATAAATAAATTTAAAAAATGAAGGCCGTTCAGCCTCACACCTATGGCCAAAGTAGATTAATTTCCCATTTTTTCTTTGCACTTTGAGCTCTCTGGAGCTCATCCTGCTCCAGGACACGGTGGCCCTTTGATTAGAAAGCAGTTCTCTGTCTCTGGTGGTAGGAAGGTTACCAGTGACCATATTGTCCCCGCCAGACACACGTATGTTTATGTGGAAACTGTCTTGTGGAAGCTATGAGGTTAAGCCAGGTGACATTGATAAGCGATATTAAGAATATGCTATAAAAATCCACCCACAGTCACTGGATCCTGAGTAAGCCTTGACGTGTTTACACTTGGTGTAGATAGTGGATGAGGTCATTTGTAGCACGGCTCCTCTCTTTTCAATCCTCTCTCAACCAACAGACATTCTTCTCCATGTACTTTGTTTGTTTTTACATTGATGTATTACTTGTTTATTTAGTGTTTGTGCTCACGTGTGCTTGTGTGTGTACATGTGTGTGTGTCTGAGTGTGTGTGTGTGTAGGTCAGAGTACTCCCAGTAGCAGGTCCTGTCCTCCTACCGTATGGGTCCTGGGGGTTGAACTCAGGGTTGGCATCAGGTACCCTCACCCACCAAGCCATCTCAGAGCCCCCCGGCCCTCGACATTCTATATCCAGAGGAGGACTTTGTTTAAACCCTCCTCCCCCAAGTAGGAAGTAAAATTCAAGCAATAAAAAAAATATTATTTTACTTTCTTCCTGTTCGCTGGTATTTATTTAAAGTGCTTTTTAAACAAACTGGTCTGACAGAAACTGCAACAGCAGGAAGCTAGAGCCCAAAACAAATACCCCCCTACATTTAAAAAAAAGGGGGGAAGTTTGGTGCAGGAATTAAAGAGCTAAATAGGCTCCGAGTAAGGAAAAAATGCCTAGCATCTGCAGGCCAGCCCCCTCCTCCCTATGTAGTGCTCCCTATCACAATATGGCCAGCCCCCTCCTCCCTACGTAATGCTCCCCATCACAACACGGCCAGCCCCCTCCTCCCTACATAATGCTCCTCCTCCCTACGCAGTGCTCCCTATCGCAATACAGCAGCTAATCTCCCAGAGTCCTGCCTCTTTCAAAGCCAGAGCCACAGCTGCAAAGGCACAGCTGCTCCCAGTCCTCCACAGTGCCTGGCTCTAAGCCAGTGAGGGTGAGAGCCCTGCCAGACAGTGTGTAGGGTGACAGGGACCACCTCAGTGCTGAATGGGAGGTGCAAAAGGATCCCATCCAGGAGCAGATTAGCAAGGCCAACCAGGCAGGACAAAGGCAATGTCATCATTTGTACCAAAAACTCAGGTTCTGCTTAGAGACCAGCGGGGCTGACAACAGACAGTCGGGCTTGTTACTGGCGCCCCCAACCTGTCCTGCGCTGCCTGCATCCCACACCTGTGACTCCTGCAGGACAGCGGCACAGCAGCCCGCTGGCTCACACCTCAGTGTCCACCTACTGCACAGTCGCCAACCCTGGAATTGCTGGTGTTCTCGCCCAGGCCTGCGGCAAGCAGCTTTGGGCTTTCCCCCCATCGCTCCCCCAATTCAAGCCTATATTTAGAGAGCCCAGGTTAGTTTGAGATTCTGCAGGGCTGACTTTGAGACTGGTGTGGGGATGGAACATGCCTTTCTTATCCAGCCTGATCGATCAGACTGCCTGGGTTGGGCCATGTAGCCTTGGCAGACACTACTCTGGCTGTTCCCCAGGAAGCAGAGCACAGTGCACTCTGAGCCGCTGGGAGCTGAAGCTCCTCCGTTAGGCTGAACCACAGAGCCACGACCAGAGGATTCTGGGAATCTCTTCCTACCCCTTCCAAATGTCAGGACCTGTATACACCCTGTACTCTCCATCTTAAGTTTTTCTGGATGCTCAGAGGATTTTTCTCTAGCGTCTTAAAAAGAAACATTTCCATTACAGGCACACGTGTGTGTCCGTGTAGGGATGTATGTGAACGTGAGTGCAGGTACTCTTCGAGCTGGAGTGGGGGCTGGGCCAGAGACGGCAGCTCTGGAGCTCCAAATGTGGCAGATCCAGAACTCTCAACAACTGAGCCATCTCTCCAGGTCCTCTCTTGCATCTGGATAGTTAAGTCAGTTCAGGTACAACTGTCACCAGGGTCTGCTGTCAGGAGTATCACTGCCGCCCCCTGTTGCTGAAGCCCAGGGCAAAGCTGAGCGCACACCACCCCTCCCCTTTGCGTTTTACTGTCATTAGATTCTAAGAACAGTGTAGGAGGCCAAGAAATGGCCCCATAAAATTGCAGAATCCATGCACAATACCATATTAGGAAAGAATAAAAGCCTTGGCAGATGTGATAGACATAAGGCTTAGGACAGGAAGTGCTTAGTCTGTGCTGTCCAGGGGGATCTTGTCGGGATCTTTATGAGACAGACACCGGGAACATACAGAGGAGAGGGCTGTGTGAAGACAGGGTTGAAAGGACGTGGACGTAAGACCAGAAGCATCTGGGCAAGCATGAGAAGGTGAAGAGGCAAGAACGACTTTTGTACAAGATGCCTGGGAGCATTTTTGCTGACGTCTTGACTCTGGATCTCTGGCCTCCAGAACTTTGAGATCACACCCTGCTATGCTGAACCAGCGTGCAGTTACGCATGTGTCTGCATAGGGATATATGTGCAGCCTTGGGCAATGCACACAAGAGGTATTGCGTGATTCTCCCCCTGTGTTCCACATGGTTTCCCTATTTCAATTATTATTTTGAGATAGGGTCTTGACATACTGCCCAAGCTGGTCTCAAACTCTGAATCCTTCTGAGTGCTGAGTTCACAGGCTTGTGCCACTCTGTCTGGCCTGTCTCTTTGTTCTTTAATTGGGTGAGTGTTCTTGTTATAGTGTGAATCTAGCTTGTTCCCACCAAAATTCATGATTAAGCTTCATCCTTCAACGTGGTAATATTGGGAGCTGGCGTCAGTGGGAGACGTTTGGTCATGGGTGGGGCCCACATGAAAGAACTGGTGCTTTTCTCCAGGTTGTAAGTTGTGGCTCTCACTGGCTGAGTTACTATGAATACTGTTGTTATAAAGCAAGTCCACCCCTAAGGCTTGGCTCTTTGGCACGCCCTTGCTTGCATCTCCACTTTCAACCATGAAGTTCGCACAAAGGCGCTCACCAGATGGAGCTGCCCAAACATTGACCTATCCACTTTCAAAGCCATGAGCCAAATAAGCTTCTATTCTTTAAAAAAAAAAAAAAGTTACCCAACCCTAGGTGTTCTGTTGTAGCAATTGAAAACAGACAAAGACAACTTATAACTCATTAGCTGAACTACTGTTGTTAGATTATTATTCCTTTTTGGCTCTAATTATATATGTAGATCCCAATCGGGCTGTGATACAGCCACAGAACCAGGTGAGATCGTGTCTCCCTTAAGTGTAAACCACTTCTGTATTGTTCTTATTCAACTTGGAGAACCCTTTCCCAAGAATCCCCTGGTTCTTTCTGGAACAGACTGCTAAGAGCCTGGACTTACACCAGGCGATGAACATTGCAGGTCCAAGTGCACACCGGGCAAAGCTTCCCTATGCGTCTCAAAATCAAAACCAAGTGAAATTGAGCTCAACTTTAGCCTCTGAAATGAAGCTCGGTGAAGCATGCACAATGACTGCCTGGAGTAAGAAAAGCTATAATAATGTTTAAGTGCAAAAATTCTGGCAAGTAAGGAGTGGTCACTGTCATTAAATACCAAGGATTTGCAAGGCAGAGGCAGGAGGATCTCTGGGTTCAAAGCCAGTTTGGGCTACAAAGTAAGTTTCAGGCCAGTCAGAGCTATATAGCAAGACCCTATTTTAAAAAAAAGAAAAAAGGAAAAAAAAGCAAAGAAAAAACTAACAAAACAAAATTAAGACAAAAGTATTAGTAAGTATAAAAAATTACTAACTTTTAAACAATAGTATTTTCTACTCATTAACTATCCAGCTGCCTCAGTCATTATTCTTAGGAATCTGTACAGTTAGTAATTCTAAGAAAATATATGGAATTAATTCAGAGGTAAGGTATACAGAAAACGACATTAAATTGCTGCTTGTATTCAGAGAAATACCTCAGAAAGTGACTCTTGCCCTAGTGCGTGGGTGTACTGCTGGACGTGTGCAGATCTTGCCCTAGTGCGTGGGTGTACTGCTGGACGTGTGCAGGAATTTGGACATAGGAACACTTGCTTCTTCAGCTGGGTCTCATCATCTGAGGCAATGCCCCGTGCCTTTCATCAGCCAAGCTGACATGTCAAGAGCTTATGAGGTCTGATCCTGGTGCAAAGAACTTGGCATTATACCCACAGCCACGCTTGCTGTTTGGGAATCCAGCAACAGAGCAGTGGCTGCCACGGAGGGACCGTAATCAGATTCATTCTGTGACTTTCCTGTTAAAGAAGAAATACGGTCTCATTACGTTATTATACTGAATACTTGTGTACATGATGCCACCAAGTTCGTGTTCGACAGTATACTTCTCTATTTCCCCTGGGTACTAAGGAGAACTGGTCTTCTCATCTGCTGTTGATGGAACACGAGTGATGAACAGAGCTCTCTAAGATCAGCTTTTGACACTGTCTATTCAAATCTTGTTCCTCCCAGACCATGCCATGTCTATATTCAGATTTGGTCCTGCCCTCCGTCCTGTACCTTCATGCTCCGACACCAGTTGACTGGGTGAGAAGGGTTAGGCACTTTCCTGGAAGCCTCATGCTAACCTAGCCAGACACGGAAGTGACTTGGAACATAGGCATTTCTTGATGCTCAGTCCAATCTCAATGTACCCCCAATTCACATTTTCTTTAGCCAAATGCCAGAATGCCTGTCACTAATCCACCCCTACTTAACTGATGGGAAGTCAGAAAAGAAAGACAGCGTCCACCAAGTGCTGGCAATATAGATCTTATTTTCCAAATTATACAACGGGATGCAATGGGAGGACCACACCATCAGGGCTTCTGGAAGGGTGTCTGGTGTGACACGTACAAGGGCAGCCTCATCTCCATTAGCTTCCCCAGCCATCCTCTGTCAAAGACTCACACAAATCCTCCTAAACCAATGTACTGTCCTCAAGCACCAGAGTCATTTCAGGCACATCACAGCTCTCAGAACTTCCATTGTCATTATCATAGAGCTTCAGAGCAGCCCTCGGGCCACCAAAACAGATACCAAAGTTTGGGGAAAGCAAAATCATTTCTTCCAAGCCAGAGAAATTTCTTTTATTAAAATCCGAGATCTTCTGACTTCAGTATGCAAGCTGTCTTCACCCTGCATCACCAGAAAAGAATAAGAGAAATGTTCTCACGGAAAATACTAAATATTCATGAGACAAAGGAAAGAAACGGGGAAGCCAGGACTCCGTCAAGAAGTCAAGAAGCAAGACAGACAGTCTTTCAGTGAGGAAGAGGGGCTGGAGCCCCGCCTTGCCTGCTGGGACATATTCCCCCCACCTTCCTGCATCTCTTCTAGAAGTCCTGTTATCCTCCCAGTGGCCTAATCCAGTGTAAAAGCTGATAAGCCCACACAGGGCTCCAGGTCCTTGGATTCTCAAAGAAGTTTTTATTGTTCTAGGTTACAGCTGGACAGTGAGCTGGGTTTTCATCCGTAGGTGGATGGTGAGCCTTAATTAGGTTAATTGAGGCTTTGGCAAATGAAGAAAATTGTGCCGGTAGATTTCTTCGGAGCGTCTGTCTGTTTCCCTGTGGAAAACTTGCTGCTTCACTGTGTTCTTTGGTGGGAGGAGGCAGGAAAGAAAGTCTGGATTTTAACTTCAAGGTCCCGTGGCCTGATCCTTGCTGCAGATGTGAGGAGAAAAGGCAGCTCTCAGGTTTCTCCTCTGAGGGCTGCCTCAGGTGGAGAAGAATGTACTTCCCAGCTCCAGCTGGGCAAATTGACAAGGGGCAGGATGCTATGAGGTCTCAGACTCTGGGATGGCAAGAAGCCCAGTTTCTACCCGAGAAGGGATTATTATTTTAGCAAGTGGATAAAATATTTTGTTAGCATATAGTCATTGCATAAAGTAATGGATCTCAAAGAAAATGGGTAAGAATAGTGTTTCTCTTTCTATATCTGTCTTCCTTTAAGGCAAATTTAAGGGTTTGATTTAATTTTTGAAGTTAACATTAGTATATTCTAAGTATATATAATAATGAGCTTTATTATGGCATTTTCGAATGTACACTCAATGTATTTTGATCATCTTATTTACCCCTGCTTGTTAGTCTCTCTTGTCTCCCTCACACTCCTGTAGATCCGTGTCTGCGAAGGTTCCTTTTTCTACAATTAAATAAGACTGTTTGTTCTGCTGAAGGGAACCTTCTGCTTGAGCTGCGGAAGGCGGGCCTCACTGTGGGAGGCTTTCCTAGTGTTCAGCACCTCTGCTTTCTTAGGCTGAGTTCTGTCCAGCAGCATGGGTAGAGCAGATGAAGGAAGGTTTGACGGGAATCTCCCCTCCAGCATGCTGAGGACTTTGAGGGAGTAGCGATTTCTGCAATTGGAGAGAAGGTCTGTTTCCCAGGGTGTGTCCTCCCTCGCGTTGGTCACGACATGCCTCTGGAGCTTGCTGGGACATGCCGCTTCTTTAATGGAGGCTCTGTTCAAGTTAGATGGGCAAAGCCTTGGGTGGATGGCAGCCAGAACCATCCAATGGCAACAAACGGCAACTTTAGGAGAGATACATGTGGGAAAACAACACTCTAAGGCGAGGAGCCAACCCAGGGCGGGGATTCTACTGAGGATGAAATCCCCAAAATTTATCAGCCAAGAGAAGAGAGGGAGACAGAAAAACTCCCACCCACACTGGAGAGGGTGCTTTTCCCACTGGAGCCCACTCTGCTGCAGTTTGCTTCCCTGGTTTTTGCCACGAAGATCTTGCCACTTTGACCACAAGAAAATTCAGGTAGGGAGCAGCAGAGGTGCTCACTCACATCCCCAGGACTTGGAGGTGAGGTAGACAGATAAAGACTTCTGGGCCAGGCTGAATTGCAAAACAGGATCCCATCTCAAAAGGATGAAGCAAAATGAGAAAGGGTTCAAATAGCCAGCAGTAAAAAGAGGGGAAGGGGAATGAAGCTGGCAAAGATGGTCAAAAGTCACCTGACTCTGGAGGGTGGTGCTCTCAGCCTGTCCCAGGAGGACCCGCCCTCAACTCCTGTTCCAAGTCTGTACTCACTTTGCTGAGTGGCCCTGGGCAGGCCGCCGGAGCTTGACACTTAGATTGTATTTTCACGAAATGGAAAATTTTAGTAATCAGGGCAGCAGCGAGAGGGTTCAGCGGGTAGAGGTACCTATCACCAAATCTGACGAATTGTGGGCTCACTCCTTGGAACCCCAGTACAGAAGGAGAGAACTACCTTCTGCAAGTTGGCCTCTGATGTCCACACCATGGCCCTGGAGCATGCTCACACACTATATACACGCAATAAATAATGGATAAAGGCATGTAATAATTTTTTCTTAGAGGAAAGGTCTGGAATCAGACTTGCAATCCCCCTGCCTCAACCTTCTAAGAGCTGGTATTACATGCATGCACCACCACACCTGGCTCCATGTTCAACTTTTTAATTTATTTTTATTTTTCTATTTTATTTTGAGACAGGGTCTCACTTGCTGGCCTAGACCTCACTATGTAGACCAGGCTGGCTTTGAACTCACAGAGATCTGACTCAGTCAGCCCGTCCCCTCACCCTGAGTGATGGGATTAAAAGAACAAGCCACCACACCCAGCTCTGTTTTCACTTCTTGAGGAGCCACAAGCCATTTCCCCAGTGTCTATACCAGTTCACATATTATCAGCAATACACAAGGATTCCAATGAGAAACTGGACTTTTATCAGCAAGAGGCCGTATTCTATAGAGGAAATCTTCCAGGAAGCTGAATTTTGAAATTTTGAGAATGTGGGTGCTCAAAAGGGTTATCTTAGCACCTCGGGAGCCTCACACCCAACAAGCATCTCTGTGGGAGTAAACAAAAACAGGATGAGGTCTTCTCTAATTCTGCTTCACATCTCAAGCCTCTCTTGTTCTCAGCCCATGTGCCCTGCTGAGCATCCAATAGGCTCAAGGCAGGCGCAGTTGTTTTCGCTTTGCTTCTTACATAGCAGCATTAAAGAAGCTTGTGAAAGCTCACAACAGAGGAGGAGGCACAGAGTATCAGGCAGAGGAAGGTATGGAGAAGGCCTGTAAGACCCAGGAGTCAGCTGACCCAGACTCTGCCTGCAGGCTCTTTCGGAAGGCTGGGGAATGCAGGGTAGATCACTCCATGCACACGTGCAAACGGACACAGCTTCCGCCTGTGGGCTCTTTCGGTCAGTGAGTATCGCGGGTGGAGGAATGTTGAGGAAATGCAGGGTCGATTGCTCCATTCACGTATGCAGCCTCCAGCAGCAGAGGAGGGCGGAATTGCTTATGTCATATGCACCTTCACCTACAGCCTCCTTTGGAAGAAGGCGGGGAATAAGACCGGATGTTGATCAGAGAAGAAGCCGGTTGGGGAAGCAGAATCCTTGTATCTAAGAATTGACTCAAGTCATCCCTAGGTTTAAACCCTAGTTCTACTACTTGCTAATCCAGGGGGAGATAATAAGCTCTTTGGGCGTCTGTTTTTCCATCTGTCCAATAAGGGCAATGATAGAAATTACCATGGGGATTAAACGAGCTAATGAGTTTAAGATGTTTATCTGGGACCTGGTACTGTTCATGTTCTCCCAGCATCAGCAGCTGCTCTTTCTGGAATTCTTTTGGAGGTCTCTACCCCGTATCCGTCTTGGTCACCTCTCTATTCCCAGCCTCTAGCAGAGGGCCTGGCTCCTAGCAGGTGTTGAGTATATTTTCAACTTGACTTATGTAACAGTCTTTGCTGTCTGAGATGCCCCGTGCCACACTCTCCCTCATGACAGTGGGTGACAAGATTGAGAAGCATGAGGTCAGGCTGGTTGAAGGTGTTGCTCACCAGGTAACACCCAGAGACTGCATGCTCAAAGTCTGAGGAAATTCAAGCCGTGGAATGCACTCGACTCTGACTGCCTCGGTGAAGAACCTCTCCCATGAGTCCCCCTGGCCTTCTCTCTTCAGGGGAATGTGTCTCATACCATTTCTTCTTAGTCTAGAAAAAGGTGTGAAGTGATGGTGAGGGAGGGTGGGGGGAATGGGAGAGCTAACCAATAACTAGGTTACTGTTGGAAGCAAGAAGCTCTGGGGTGTTACAGCATAGCATGGAAATCAAACTCAATCAGGATAATTCACAAAGCACAAGAAGGGTTTGGGACCCTTCTTATCATTTCTTATCACAAAGAAATGATAAAGTCGTTCGGGAATAGACATGTTTAACTCCATTAAACCGTTGTACAATGTATACATGTATTGAACATCTCTTAATAGCCCATTCATATACATCATTTTGGTTTTTTTGTATGTCAGTTGAAAGTTAAAAAAGAAGAAGCAGTAAAATATCTAATATCATATATCATGTTGATAAAATAAAGGAAAAAAGCTTAAAGGCAAACATAAAGACTATAAAATAATAAGTTAGGGCATGAGCAACATCAGCCCCGAAAAGTTCCTTTCAAATCGACAACTGCGTATTGACTGTTACACACGTACAGCTTCGAGGCTCTTTGCTGGACACTGGAAATTCAAAGCTGAGCAAGACACCTCTGCTCTCAAAGGTCATGTTTTTCAGCAAATGGATGACCCATGGATATTCAGTGCAGAAAAATGTTGCACAGAAAGACTGAGAAAAATGACGCGGGAATGAGACAAGGGAGAAACCACGTTCAGCCGCCCTCGTCTGGAGGCGTGTCTGGGGGCGTGGCTTACCTCCCGGACTTGGAATTTAGCCGGGGAGGGTGGGAGAGGCAAGCAGGAGGAAGTGGAAGGCTTGGGAGGACAGAGGAATGACAGAAGTAGGTAGGAGGGGGGAAGAAAGCAGAGAGTGCTTGGCGGGTCAGTGAGTCACCAGCTTAAGACAGGTGACACCGAGAGTGGGTAGGAATGTCTAGAAGGTACACTTTGAGGTCTTGAGGGCTGGTGGAGGAATTTACAGAGAAAGGGAAGAAAGAGAAATTTTGAGTAGGGAAATGTTAATCAGGCTAGTTGTTGGATAACCCTCCTGGCAGGGATGAAGATATTCTAAACAGAGGCACTGTGCCTCTTCATTTGTCTATTAAAACCTAGGAAGAGGACCTCAAGGAATTTGAAGTTAATTCCTTAAGAGTCTCCTTGCGGGAGTGGGAAGAAAGGACAGTAGTCCTGCCGCCAGCCAAATTGGGAGCTTGTCTCTCAGGAAGATTTGTCTGCTAGAAGAGTTTCCACAGTTCTGTTGACTTAAACCACCTTGCAGGATCAATGATACGTGGAAAAAACAATGTCATGACCAGGAGTGCTTAGTCATGCTGACATGACACCCGTCTATCAAACCTAACCCTCATGTCAGGACCGCAAGATGGACTTGGGAGTTACTGAATCTCTTTGTTTCTCTTTCCAGTGTGACCACAATGAACAAATCTCTTTGTTTCTCTTTCCAGTGTGACCACAATGAACAAATCTCTTTTCTCTGTTTTTTTTGGTTTTTTTTTTTGCCATTACGCGTATCTATCTATCTATCTATCTATCTATCTATCTATCTATCTATCTATCTATCAAATTGATTTTTAATAAGATCTACATTTTTCTCTGCTCCCCTCCCTGCTTCTCCCCTCCCCTTCAACCCTCTTCCACGGCCCCCATGCTCTGAATTTACTCAGGAGATCTTGTCTTTTTCTACTTCCCGTGTAGATTAGATCCATGTATGTCTCTCTTAGGGTCTTCTAGGTTGTCTAGGTTCTCATGAACCTGTAAGAGAACTGGAACAGATTTTATAGCAAAAGGTTAATGCTTTAGGTTAAGAGATATGAACATTTTAGAAGGCAATGAAAAGAAATTGGGAACTCTGAATCTCTGAAGATTGAAACCTGTTTATCCTGGACTCTGAAGCCTGTTAAAGAACAGTACCTTGAGTTGTCAAATGCCTTTGGACAGATCTGGGAGGAATAAATGAGCAAAAGATGAGACAGCTTTTTAGCTAGCAGGCAATCCCAAATCCTCTTCTTGTCCTTGGAGAACACCAGTCTTAGAACCAGTGCTTGCCATTAGCTGTTGAGTACAAGAGGCCCAAAGATTTATTTTGTGTGGGGAAGATTTAGTCTACCTATCTTGGCAGGATGAGCAGATCAATTCCCAGATGAAGTATTCAGAAAACTGGAGAGGTAAAAGCCAATACCAGGCTGTTTTCAGTACTGTAGCTCTGTAGTAGAGTTTAAAGTCAGGGACTGTGATACCTCCAGAAGTTCTTTTATTGTACAGGATTGTTTAGGCTATCTTGGATTTCTTACTTTTCCATACGAAGATGAGTATCATTCTTTCGAGGTCTGTGAAGAATTTTGCTGGGATTTTGATGGGCATTGCATTGACTCTGTAGATTGCATTTTGGTAAGGTTGGCATTTTTACTGTTAATTCTGCCTACCCAAGAGCATGGGAGATCTTTCCACTTTCTGGTGTCTTCTTCAATTTCTTTCTTCAAAGATTTAAAGTTCTTGTCATACAAGTCTTCCACTTGTTTGGTTAGAGTTACTCGGAGATGTTTTATGCTATTTGTGGCTATTCTGAAGGGTGATGTTTCTCTGATTTCTTTCTTAGCCCATTTATTATCTGTGTACAGGAGGGCTACTGATTTTTTTTTGTAAGTCTTGTATCTTGTTGCATTACTGAAAGTGTTTATGAGTTATAGAAGTTCCTTGGTAGAATTTTTGGGGTCACTTATGTAAACTATCTTATATCATCAGCAAATAGTGAGAGTTTGACTTCTTCTTTTCCGATTTGTGTCTCCTTGATCTCCTCTTGTCTTATTGCTCTAGCTAGGACCTCAAGAACTATATTGAATAGTTCTTGTTCCTGATTTCAATGGGATTGCTGTGAGTTTCTCTCTATTTAGTTTGCTGTTCACCGTTGGCTTGCTGTATAAACATAAGAAATTACCTTTATTATGTTTAGGTTTTTCCTTGTATCCCTGTTCTCTTAAGACTTTTATCATGAAGTAATGTTGTATTTTGTTGAAAGTTTTTTCAGCATCTAATGAGATGATCATGTGGTTTTTATTTTCAGTTTGTTTATATGGTGAGTTACTTTGACAGATTTTCATATTTTGAACCATTCCTGCATCTCTGAAATGAAGCCGACTTGATCATGGTGGATGATGGTTCTGATGTGTTCTTGGATTCGATTTGCCAGTATTTTATTTAGTATTTTTGCATCAATGTTCATGAGTGAGATTGGTCTGTAATTCTCTTTCTTAGTAATGTCTTTCTGTGCTTTGGGTATCAAGGTAATTGTAGCTTCATAAAAAGAGTTTGGCAATGTTACTTCTGTTTCTATTGTGTGGAACAATTTGAGGAGTATTGTTCTTCTTTGAAAAATATCTTGTAGAATTCTGAGCTGAAACCATCTGGTCCTGGGCTTTTTTTGGTTGGGAGACTTTTGATGACTGTTTCTATTCCTTCAGAAGTTATAGGTCTGTTTAATTTGCTTATCTGGTCTTGATTTAATTTTGGCAAGTGATATTTATCCAGAAAGTTGTCCATTTCCTTTAAGTTTTCCAATTTTGTGGAGTACAGGTTTTCTAAATATGACCTGATGATTCTCAGTATTTCCTCCATGTCTGTTGTTATGTTCCCCTTTTCATTTCTGATTTTGTTAATTTGGATATTCTCTCTCTGCCTTTTGGTTAGTTTGGATAAAGGTTTGTCTCTTTGTTGATTTTCTTGAAGAACCAACTCTTTGCCTCATTGATTCTTTGCAATTTTTTGATTTCTATTTTGTTGATTTCAGCTCTCAATTTGATTATTATTATTATTGTCTAGTCCTCCTGGGTGAGTTTGCTTCTTTTTGTTCTAGTGTTTTCAAATGTCTCTTAATTCACTAGTGTGGGATTTTTCCAGCTTCTTTATATAGGCATTCAGTGCTATGAACTTTACTCTTAACACTGCTTTCATTGTATCCCATTTGGGTATGTTGTGTGGTCACTTTCATTGAATTTTAGGAAGTCTTTAATATCTCCCTTTATTTCTTCCTTGACCCATTGATGATTCAGGTGAGCATTATTTAATTTCCATGTGTTTGTGGGCTTTCTGGAATTAGTGTTGCTATTGAATTCTAGTTTTAAGCCATGGTGATCTGATAAGATATGTGGGGTTATTCCAATTTTTTTGTATCTGTTGAGGTTTGTTTTGTTACTGAGTATGTGGTCAGTTTTAGAGAAGCTTCCATGAGGTGCTGAGAAGAAGGTATATTATTTTCTGTTTGGGTAGAATATGCTATAGATGTCTGTTAAGTCCTAACATCTGTTAGTTCCCTTATTTCTCTGTTCATTTTTTATCTGACTGACCTGTCCAGTGGTAAGAGTGGAGTGTTAAAGTCTCCCACTACTAGTGTGTGGGGTTTAATGTGTGATTTAAGCTTTAAAAGGGCTTATAAAGGAGATGCTAGCAGCTGAAATGCACAGGAGACCCAAGAGAGGCTTGCTGGCACTGTGGAACCGAGGAGATGGCTTTATGATGAAAGACAAAGAGAAGACCCTGAGGTGGTAGTTGATGGGGTATAGAGAGCTAGAAGCATCTCTCCTCACTGGTCCTCAAGTGCTCAAACCTAACTCACTGCTTCAAAAGAAAGACCTGGGTGAGGTGGATGGGGAAGGAAGGTGCCCCACCACTCCCAGTCCTCAGCTCTTATAGGGCAGCTGTACTCTGCTTGGCAGCCTGTGCACGGTGGGATGCAGCGCCTCTGTCGTGAGTCTCCTGGAGTAAGGTAAGGACAAAGGTCATTAGCTTTGGATCCATTCTCCACACTCCACTTCCACCACTGACGCGGAGGATTTCTCTCTGCCTGCTTGACCTTCCCTCTCTTCCACTCTTCAGAGAGGATTCTGGCTTTGCTGCTTCTGTGTTTTTCTACTGGGATAGAGGTAGGAAGAAAAGTGGGTGAAAGCACTTGTTGGTAAGCTTTGGGAGCTAAGTTCAATCCATGGAACACCCATAAAGTTGTTCTCTGACTTTCACCTGTATACTGTGGCATGCGAGTGCCCACATACATCACACACACACATGATAATAATAACTAAAATTTAAATATTTCTTAATTGCTTTGGCTAATTCCAGAATTATTCTTCTGTATCTTAAACTCAGGCAATGAAATAAACAGAGGTATAGCACAGAAGAAGACCAGAAGATAAAATCAACCTATGTAATAGGAGCCAAGAAGGAACTGAGAGAAGAAATGTTATCCCGATTCGGGGAATATCTGCAGAGGAGAATGGGCAGATGAAGGACTCTGAGATCTGAAATGTGTTGCTGCAGCGTGGCCAGAGTGTGATTACCACCTCTGGACACGCATACTCTTATATGAGGTTGCCTTACTGAATATGGACTGGACTTGTCTACGACTCAAATACACTGGTGAGGACAGGCTGTCACTTCCATGATTAAGTGACAAAAGACTATTACCTCAGCCTTCTTAGTAGACTCTCTCTCATTACTGCTACGTTGGAATGGCTCACATGTCAAGGAACTGAAGGTGGCTTGTGGCCAGTCGCTCATACAGCACCACAGCCCTCAAAGAGGAACTGAGTCTTTCCAACAACCACTTCGTAGAAGTGAATCCCACCTGCTCCAATCTGGTTTCTATGGCTGTGATAGTGACCACGGCACAGTTGTCTGAGTCATTGCTCTGTTGCTGTGGTGAGAAACTGTCCCCGAGGAAACTTACAGAAGAAGGCATAACTTAAAGCTTACCGTTTCAGAGGGTTAACTCATGATCGTCATGTTTGGAAGCATGGCGGCAAACAGGCAGGCAGGCATGGTGTTCAGCAGGAGCTGAGAGTTTCTGCTTTATGCATAAGATGGAGACATGGAAAGAGAAACCGGGCCTGGCATCGGGTTTTGAAAGCCTTCTTTCAGTGACATACCCCCTCCAACAAGGCCAGACTTCCCAGTTCCCACCAAAACAGTTCTACCCACCAGGGAATCAAACATTCAAATGTATGAGCCTATGGTGATTATTCTTATTCCAACCATCAGCTGTTTTTACACAGCCCAGGACCACCTGCCCAGGGTGGCATTGCCTCGGTGCGCTGGGCCCTCCCACATCAATCGTTAATCAGGAAAATGTCCCACAGACTGGTCTCCAGGCTGACCCGATGAGGGCATTTTCTCAGTTGAAGTTTCCTCTTCCCAAAGGCCCTGGCTTGTGTCCACAAGCTAACTAGTACAACTGACTCCTTGTTAACTTGACCCAGAAACACGCCATTTCCAAGATCTCATGTGAGTATCACATATAAAATATAACTTTAAAATCCCCACAGTTTGCAGTTCTTTAAAAGCACAGTGGTCTTTGCTGAAGACACCACACACTTCCGACACAGGATGCAGAGGACCCAAGCTGAATCTGACCCGGAAGTCTCTTCCCTGAGATCTAGCATTCATAGTAGCAGAAGATGTGATGCAAGCTTCCAGGGGAGGGAAACAACCAAGAGTTCTCCCTAGCTATGACACCTGTGAGCCACAACAATTACCAGCATGGCATGATAACCCTCGCGGTGCAGTAGATAACAGGAAATCCAGCTCTCTAGTCGGGGGTCTGCTCAACAAGAGAGAGATCATGCCTGGTGCTGGAAATCTAGCCAACTGCTCGGGACTAGAGAAGTCATGGATCTTGGAGCAGAAACTGCAACCACTAGCACAAACCCTAATTGCATCCTAAGTATCTGTTCTTCCATCCGTACGTAAGTGTGGTTCTCAACCCTCATCAAAGAAAACGCTCTTTGCAGCAAAGAGAGACTGTTACCAAAAACTCCAACTGATCCGAAGGCAGAGATGCATCTTCGACACAGTTTTGGCAGCCCAGGCTCAGGAATCACTGTGGAAGAGGACTGGAAGAACCAGAGACACAAAGACACAGGAAGTTTGCTGTGAGACTGTCTCCCAGAAATATTAAAGAAGCTACACCTGTGAAGTCTCATCAACATAGCTGCTTAACATGACCTAAACATTCATGACAAAGACATGCTGACATGGAAGAGGGAAGTCTCATGAGACCTAGCCCGAGATAAGGAACTACAGGCAACAAAGAAATACGGAGAGAGGGAGGAATATTTTTCCAGGGAAGGGCTCTCAATAACAAGTGCTCAGCTCTGAAATCATATACAAACAAGTAACATTATATGGAATAAGAGGCTATATTTATAAATTTATGAGTATGTATATATGCATGCATGCATGTATATATGTATGTATAGAAACAATTAAAGAAAAAGAGGGCATGAATTTGCATGCAAGCAAGTTGGGGGTACTTGGGATGGGTTGGAGGGAGGAAAGGGAAAGGAAAAATCACATAGTTACATTATAATTTCAAAAATAAAAATATTTTAAAAGTACAGTGGTGTTTAAATTTTTTCAATACTTTAAAAGTAGAGTCTCTTTAAAATAGCCAATGTCTCTTTGGAAAGTTCAAAGTCCTTCTGACGTGGGCACCAATAGGTAAAAAATAAGTTAGATACTTTCTTACTCCAGTAGGGAAGACCCAGGCACAGACATAATCAAATCCAAACTCAAATTCAAACAGTGTGAAAGTTCAGTGCCTGATGTTACCTCATGGTCCTCTGGACTCTGGAGGGCCTGGGATCTACTTCTTTGGCTCTGCCATCCATAGCACCCACTGTGTGTCTCTCAGGCTGAGCCCAGCTCTACTCCACAGCCGCTGGCCCAGCTTCTCCAACACACTGTGGTCTCCACTGCTGCTCGGCTGCACCTCTCCACCGACGGTGTCTCCTGGTCTCTTACAGTGCCAGGCCAGTAAGCAGTGTTTGTCCATGGCTTCTGCTTCAATGGCTAGCTCAGGGCTCTTACACTGAGCTCTGTCCCTGACGTCCTTTCGTAACTGATCATAATTGTATGCGGAAATAAACCATCTCCTCCCCAAGTTGCTTTTGGTCATGGTCTTTATCACAGCAGCAGAAAGCAAATGAAGCTGCCACCTAAGCTTGGACTTGATTTTAGCTTTCAAAAAGTCTGAAAGGAAGATTGCAGCTGAGCCGTGCCTACAATCCTGGCCCTGGAAACTGCTCAGCAGTAGAAAGCTAATACAACCATGAACACTTAGCGAGAACCCGAGAACTGAGCGAAGGGCAGAGGTTCCACCCTAGGACATCAGGCGGAGGTGGGGAGGGCTACAGTTGAGAAGCCTTATGGAAGGGACCTCCTTCAGTCAGCACACTGGAGAAAGCCTGGGTCTGTGTTGGGAGGGATGGTGACTCAGGCTGCACCCTTTAGGATGTGACTACAGAGGCTGCCCTCGTTCTTCCTGTCCCCGTGTGGGTTGGCCTGGAACACTCAGTTCTCCTCATCCATCTCTGGCCTCCTTACAGCCTGTGAATGTGTACCTTCTGGAAACGCCTGCTTATCTTTGTGATACTTGTCTCTCAGTCTGTTTATTCATTCACAGAACAACTAGGAGCCGGGCACTTGTGTGTGCATGCTGAGGAGCTCTCTTTAGGGAGGGGCAGCATCAGAAGTGTTTTTAGATTACTACCCTACAGATTTTGGAATATTTGCATAGCTGAAGAGATGTTTAGGGATTAGAATTCAAGTCCACATATGCTGTCTGATAACTTCACATACTCTATGTAGACATTCTGAAGATAATTTTGCATCATACTTGTTAGTAATTTGTAAAGGAAATACCCTGTTTTAACATGTTGGCAAATTCCAGATCTTGGACTATTTGAGACTTTAGATTTCAAATTAAACTTGCTCGGCCTGTGGCGTGTAGGTATCCACTAAAAAGCGATGGCCTTCACACCCTTTGGAATTGATTTTGGCTTCAGGGTTATCTTTTCAATCTCTCCTCAAACTTCTTGCCTGGGGTAACTTTCACTGCACATCCCTTGATGGGTCTTCATGGTGTATCCCTTGTCCCTCCGTGTGACTCCTTCATCACCACCAGGGATGTGGAGTCGCATGAAGGCTCAGGATGCACTGAATTCCTGGCCGTGTCTCCACCTGCCCACTGCCCACGGCTCTCATCTACTTGAAATGCTTAAGCTCCCCACCACCAAAAGTAAACCCATTTCACCAACCCCTTCTCTCCTGCCCTCCCAAATCTTTGCTCTCATATCTCCCCCACTACATTCAGGTTATATATCAGCAGTTGTGTTGAGACAGAGTCCTCTTGTGCAGACCAAGCTGGCCTAACACTTAAGATCTGCCTGCCTCAACCTCCCATGTACTGAGATCACAGTGACCATCACAGTCTGCCCTCCTAAGTAGCAATACCATCATCTGCCCAGACGGAAGAGGGTTCTTGTCCACGCTCTTTCCTCCTGGCCTCCCCTGACTTCCTCTAATCTCACTACATCATATAGGGTGGCTGAGTGCATAGCCATGCTTGACCATCTCTTAATTTTCTATTTTCTTTTACCAGGTTACACAAGGACCTGAACCTGACTTTCAAGTATTGGTGCTTGCTTTTCACTCCAGTCTCAGACATTGACCTCAGGTGGTGTTCCCCCATGCCGACTGTGCAGCCCTGGCTCTCAGGGCCCAGGGGAAAGGGTCCACACTGGTGAATGTGTAGCCAGTCCAAGTTGCCATCAAGCAAGCCACATGCAGCACATGCTCACAACCCCCATCTAAGTACTGGTCTCCCGAAAGAGCCAGAGATTGCACTGGCAACATAGCCCAGAAATCCGGCATTTCAAAACCACCACAACTTTTTTTTACTGCTATGGCTGAATCAGGAAAATCTCTCTAGGAGCTGCAGCAAGCAGCCAGCAAACAGCAAGACGTCGTGTTAAACTCTGTATTTTTTTTTTCTAGAATTCCTTTTTAAGCCTTCTTAGGTTTTATGTGGAGTTAGTTGCCCACGTTGGGCCGCCAATTGTTACAAGGAGCGGATCCTTGTTTGTCCCGGCTGCCTGGCTAGCTTAGCTCCAAAATAATCACACAGAAACTGTATTAATTAAAACACTACTTGGCCCATTACCTCTAGTTTCTTATTGGCTAATTCTTACATCTACTTTAACCCATTTCTATGAATCTGTGTATTGCCATGTGACTGTGGCTTACCAGCAAGATTCTAACCAGCTTCCATCTCAGGCAAAAGATCCATGCCGTCTCTCACTCTACCCTTCTTCCCAGCATTCAGTTCTGTCTTCTCCATCTACCTAAGTCCTGCCCTATCAGGCCCAAAGCAGTTTCTTTATTCATAAACCAATGAAAGCAACACATGAACAGAAGAACCTCCTACACCAGTAACACACCTTAAAATAGTGTTCCCCAACACTTAGAAGCCATTCTCATTCAAACCACTAGATCCCCCAAATTCGTGTCCACCAGAAACTTATACCAGACCTTATTTGGAGCCAGGACTTATCTTAGTTTGTCTGAGCTCTTATAGCAAAACTCTCAAGATTTGGTAATTTATAAAGAAAGTAATTTTTAAAACAATACAACTGTCAGGTTCCACATTTGCTGAAGGTCTGTTTCTTGTGGGTGGTGCATCTGGGTGCTCTCACGTGGTGGGTAGTACAGAAGAGCAAAAGAGGGAGAAATACTGTGTCCTCACAGTTAAGCAAGGAGACCGAACTCCACCCATGAAGTCCATACTCCCTTTGCTGGATATAAAGATTTCGCCATACTCTTCTGACCTCATTCTCTGGCAACCTCTCCCAGCAGTGTATGTTTTGGAGCCCTTTTGAGAACGACTGTCTCTTCCCTGTGTCCACACCAGGCAGGAAGAGTCTGTGGAGCATCCCATTGGGGAGTTGGCATCATGTGAACATTTTCCACTGTCTGTGGCTTCCACAGAGGGCAGTGTATGGAAGCTTTGTTCTGGAGTTTGCTGTTGCCCCCTCTGCCCAACATCTGGGCAGTACATTTTGTTTCGTTATCGAACAGGACAACACTGCAGAATGTAGATAACAAAGAAGGTATTATTATCCTAATAATCCTAGCTCCAGGGACACATACAGTGAATTAGGAGAGAGAATAAAAACCAGGCAAACCTCCCAGGCTACAGTATTAGAGGCCCCTGGGGCACAAGGCAGCCCAGAGGTGAGAAGGCCACACTACTGGGAGCTCTGGATGCTCCTCAGTCTGTGCTCATTCCCTCCAACTTCTGGGAGGGTCCTCTGCTAACGAGTTTCATCGAGTCTCTCTCGTGGGTGGGCTCCACCAAGATGACCTTCCTTTCCTGGAGACAGCCAGTAGAAAGGACTTTCAATGTGGAAGAACAAAGGCTCAGCTCTTGTCTCCACTCAGGACAGCTATGAGGGGCCACCGTCCCCACAGTGCCCCAAGAAGGAGACAGGGGCCCTTGTACTCAGGCCAGTTCCTCTCTTTGAGCATGGCAGCTGTTGTTCTTGAGACCCTCCTCACTTCCCACACTCAGTGTCTTCCCCCACAAATATTCATCTCCCTAAACCAGTCATCTGTGGAGGGCCCTATCACCTCTGTGGAAGAGAAACAAAATAGGAGGAACCTATGCAGGCCTCCAGAGACCCCAAGGCTCAGTCTTGTACAAAGGAGTTGAGGGAAAATTATATATGGTCAACATGAGAGACCAGTTGAATCATCCCCAGATTGCCCACAGGCCCGAGCTTCTGTCAGAAACCTGCAGTGTGGTTAGAATCATTTATGTGGTCAGGGAAGTCGGGCAGTGAACCTGACCTCAGGGCTGGGATAAAAAGCCTGTTATGTTCTATGTGGACTTTCAGCTAAAGCTACAGGGGCTACCACGACAAAGATGCCATCATGGTGACAGTGAGCACCCATCTCCAGCTCTCTCTGCAAAGTCCTCAAGAAAGGGAATTGAGTTGAGTTGGGGACAAGATCTTGGTAATACATCCTGTCCTTATTCACTAGGAAATCACGTTGACTAACCTAAGTGGTTGGTCCAAAGCCAATAACGAAAACAAAACCTAATAAAGAAACAATAGAGACCCGAAGACAGGCTTTTAACACATGGGGAGGGGTGGAGGGGTGGGAGGCTGGGGAACATTGCTTAATCTGCCCTGACTTTGTGAATCAGCTCAGAAACTATGACTTCTTCAATAGCCTCTTGCAGGAATACACAGTCTCACTGTCTCTTCTGAGTAGGAGTTATGATTTTCTTCAACACAAAATATCACTTATATTTTATAGTGTCTTTGTTAGAATTTCTTCACTGAGAGGGAGGGAGAAAGGGAGAGAGAGACAGAGACAGAAGAAGAGAGAGACAGAGACAGAGAATCAAAGTTGAGCGGTAACTTGAAGAGAAGTAAATCTCTTGGCGTTACTAAGTCAAACGCTGTAGAGACTCTCACCAGATCTGAGACAAGTCACAAGGGATTCAGACTTTCCTGGGCTTCAGTGGAAGCAGCATTCAGTTAATTCCTAGAAAAGACATCACAGAGCCAGTCCACAGCTGCCAATTAATCTAAGAGGACACATTGGCTCCCAGCGCCTTCTCCTCTTAGGGAGAAGAAAAACTAAGCTTGCTTCTAAGTTAGCAAGAGAATTTACTGCTGTTCTTCAGGGAGTTCTGCCTTTAATAACGCAGTGGTAAAGTCCTTCCTTATGTATGCACCCACACTTGCGTGCACTCGCACACAAGGGCACGCGCACGTATGCACACACGCACACACAGACACACAGGCACATAGACACACACACAAAGACACATAGATACATAAACAAACACACACATTGCAGAATATTCCTTTACCTGTGTGAAGATACGTCACTGTGATTGGTTTAATAAAGAGCTGAGTGGCCAATGACTAGGCAGAAAGAGGTTAGGTGGGACTTCTGGGGGAAAAGAGGTCCTGGGAAAGAAGAAAGGCAGTGGCGTCAGCCGGACACATAGGAAGCAGACTGGGCAGTACAGAGTAAAGGTAACTGAGCCATGTAAAAGAACGCAGATTTAAAAATATGGGCTAATTTAAGTTATAAGAACCAGTTAGGAGCAAGCCTAAGCTAAGACTGAACTTTCATAATTAATAATAAGTCTCCATGTCATTATTTGTGAGCAGGCAGCCCAAATCCATCAACACACAGACACACAGAAACACACACCCTCTTGCCCAGTGACAGAGGACTCTCGCTTTGCTTTCCTCTCTCTTTTTCCTTCCCTCCCTTTTTCTTTCCCTCCCTCCCTCCTTCCTCTCACACATACTTACTGAACCTTTGCTGCATGTCACACGCTTGCCAGGTGACCTGTCAGGAAACAGAGAGTCATGAATAAGTAAAACAGCATATTAGATATCTCAAATCTCTGGGCAACCGTCAAAGGGTGCTGGCGAGGGGCATTGGGATTCTAAATAAATAGTCAGGAAATAAGTAGCTGAGGCTGGACACAGTGGTGCACACCTACCATCCCAGCACCTGGGAGGCAGAGGCAGGGAGTTGAAGATTTGAGGCCAACCTGAACCACAAGAGCAAGATTCAGTGTAAAAAACACAAAGCAAAAAGAGCAACAGCAAAAACGTGAGAAGCCAGTGAGGGAGGGGGTCTTATAGGCATCTGAGGGCAAAGCAGGAAGAAAAGAACCACTAGAGCGGCTATGGTCAGAGCCAAGAGGTGGCAAAGGGGACAGGCTGAGAAAGTCGTGGGGCTGGTCGGTCGGTCTTGTCCTTCTTCCAATAGTTAGTGTTTGTATATCACAGATACTTGAGATAATTTTGATGCCACATTAAAGTGCAGTTTATCTTGACTCCTAGTTGCTTTGGCACCTTGAGGCTGATGCCCACTATCTTGTCTCCCTCCCAATGTGGATGTAGTTACTTACATGGAGCAGGGGTGAAGGGCAAAGGAGGAAGAACGCTAGGAAATCATGTTGGAATTAAAGGGGGAAAAGGACCGAGGGGAGCAGGGCTTTGACTCTGCATCTAACAGGAAGCCATTGGAGTACTGTGTGCTGCCACCACTGTTGAGGGTAGGGGCATAGAGATTTAGAAATATGGTAAAGGATATGAAGATGTGAATGAAAATAATAAAATGGAGAAACATATAGAATAGTACCAGGAGGGAATTGGCCTGCGATTAATTTCCAATTGTTTTAAATGCCCCTGACCCAAAAAGGTAGGAGTAAGACAAAAAGCTACCTAGACTAAATATCCTGAAGGCAGCCATTTTCCAGGTAACCTCATATAGACAAAAGAAGGTTGTATGAGTTATCTTAATATCAAGAGAATCAAGTATTCACATCCGGAGTTGGGACATGCAACTACACTTGTCAACCATTTTGAGCAACCTCCAAAGTTTTTGACCATCAGACAAGGTAGAGATAGGCTTTCATTTTTGGGCCTCCACAATTCCTCCCATTTTATTAATTTTAATAAAGCCTTGCTTCTGCAACAGGACAGATGGAAATATCTGCCTTAGGTGAATACTATTCTGTTTCCCAGACTTATTTGTCTTTAGTAAATGTATTCTAATCATATATGTTCATGTCTTAGGTACCTGGGAAGAAAAAGGATCAAACCCATTTTTTTAAACTTTGATATTTATTTATTTATTATGTATACAATATTCTGTCTGTGTGTATGCCTGCAGGCCAGAAGAGGGTACCAGACCCCATTACAGATAGTTGTGAGCCACCATGTGGTTGCTGGGAATTGAACTCAGGACCTTTGGAAGAGCAGACAATGCTCTTAACCTCTGAACCATCTCTCCAGCCCTGATCAAACCCATTTTTGACTGTTAGCATCTGTAAGCAAGGGGTTAAGAGAGAAAGTACCTCTGGGTTCTGTGTCTCTGAGCCAATTTTTTGTCAAGAGGGTTCATCTGCAATGAGATAATGTTTTGTGAGTAAACATACTCCTAATGGTATTCATAGCTTTTTTTCCTTTGTGGAAACAAGAGTGAAACCCCTTTCCCAATGTAGCACATCTCCTGGTTTCCATTCTGAGGTTAACACATCCTTAAAATATACCAGCTGATTTAATTCAGAAGGTTTTTTATTATCCAGTGTCTCTCTGCTGCCTTTGTTCCATTCTCATTAGCATTAAGAATATTCAAAGTTAATAAAGCATTATGCAATTTATTTCTGGGGGGGTATTTTTCACCCCTTTCTATTTGTTTAACATAGTTCAATTTGATCTTTTGATAACTGCCTGACCTGTAGGATTATTATAATATCTTATATTATAATAAGTAAAAAACTGTTTCATTTTCTTAGAGACACATGCAGGACCATTATCTATCTTTATTTGTGCAGGTATACCCATGATGGCCATAACTTCTAATTAAAGTGTGATTACTGAATCAGCCTTTTCTGAGCTCATGGTAGTTGCCCACTGAAAACCTGAATAAGTGTCTATGGTATGGTGCACAATTTTTTGTAAAGTGGAACACATCTATCTGCCAGATTTCATTCTTTTGAGTACCCTTTGGGTTACTCCCTTAACGTAGTGGTGTTTGGTTATAGAAAGAACAAGTAGGACATCTCTTTACAACTTCCTTAGCTTGTTCCCATGTAATAGAAAATTCTTTCTTTAAACCTTTGCTATTGACATGATGTTTTTAATGAAATTCTGAGGGCTTCAGCACATTTCCCATCAATAGTCGATCAGTTTCTGCATTACCTTGTGCTAGCAGACCTGGTGGACCCATATGGGATTGGATGTGTGTTATGTATATGGGACAAAGCCTATTCCTGATTATAACTTGAACCTAGATGAACAATAAAGTCAATTCTGTACCAGCTGGTATAAATTCAGTGGTTTCAATATGTAAGACAACTCTTTCTGCATATTGCAAATCAGTAACTATATTGAGAGGTTCTTTAAAATCTCTTAGTACCATGAGAATAGCATATAATTCTGCCTTTTAGACAGAATTATAAGGGCTTTGTTCCACCTTACCTAAATCTTCTGATTTGTAACCTACCTTACATAATTTATTTGCATCAATATAGAATGTACAGGCTCCAGTTATTAGTGTGTCACATATAATGCAGGAAATGATCCAAGTAGTTCTCTTTGTAAGGTTAATTCTATTGCTTCTGGGATGATTGCTATAATCTCTCCTAAAAAACTAGCACAAGCTGTTTGCCATGGTTCATTGTCTTTCCATAATTTTTTAATTTCATCAGTAGTAAAAGGCGCTATAATCTCTGCTGGGTGTTTTGCTAGTTGACAAATTCTCAATTTTCCTTTTATAATTAATTCAGAGACCTTTCCATATAAGCTTTTAACTTTTTACTTGCTTTATGTGATGAAAAGATTCATTCTAAGATAATATCCTCCCTCTACACTAAAATTCCTGTAGGGGAAGTTCTGGAAGGCAATATGACTAGAATGCAGTTAAGATTTGAATTCACCCAATCCACATGTGCCTTCTGTAATTTCTCTTCAACCACTGTTAATTCTTTCTCAGCTTCAGCTGTTTATTCCCTGGGACTATTTAAGTCTTTGTCACTATCTAAGGTTTCGTTTAAATGAATTATTAGATCAGGTATTATCCCAATAGCAGGTGATAGACTGGAAATGTCTCCTAGTAATCTTTGAAAGTCATTAAGAGTCCTCAATTAGTCTCTCCTAATTTGTGCCTTTTGTGTTCTAATTTTATGTAAAACTGATTTATAACCTAGGTAATGGACAGAATCTCCTCTTTGCATTTTATCAGGAGCAATTTATAATCCCCATTTTGACAAAACTTTCTTTACTTCTTCAAACATTCTTTCTAAAATATCTATGTTTGAATCAGATAGCAAAATGTCATCCATGTAATGGTAAATTATAGATTTAGGAAACTGTTTATGTATTATTTCCAGTGGCTGACTTACAAAGTATCGACACAGGGTGGGACTATTGAGCATTCCTTGTGGGATGATGGTCCATTGATATCTCCTAGTAGGCTAAGAATTATTATAAGTTGGCACTGTGAAGACAAATTTTCTCTGTCCTTTTATTGTAAAGATAAAGTGAAAAACAGTTTTTTTTTAAATCAATAACTATAAAAGGCCATCCTTTAGGTAATGGGGAAAGCAAAGGAATTCCAGATCATAGAGGACCCATAAGTTGTATTACCTTGTAGACAGCTCTTAAATCTGTCACCATTCTCCATTTTCCAGATTTCTTTTTAACAACAAATAGAGGAGAATTCCAAGGGCTGGTTGATACTTCAATACGGTGAGCATCTAGTTCCTCCTGTACCAGCTGTTCTAAAGCCTACAGTTTGTCTTCTGTTAAAGGCCATTGTTTAACCCATATTGGTTCCTCAGGTAACCATTTTAAATGTAGGGCCTTTGGTAACTCTAAAGGGTTGCTAGTTGCTTTGTGTTCTTGTACAGCCTGAATGGCTAGTGACCTTCTTTTATATAGCACCTAATATTATCCTTCCCAGAAACATGAGTTTCTGGGACTGCAGGAATGTTAATATGGGTATTCCATTGCCACAGCAGGTTATGACCACAGAAATTCATTGTGATATCAGCCACATATGGCCTCAGCCTTCCTATCTGTCCTTTTGGCCCTATGTATTCAACCCAACTTGTGCTTTGTTTCACTTGAAATAGGGTTCTAATTCTTAGGAATTGAACATCTGCCTCTTGAAGAGGTCAGTTTGGATGCCAAGATTCCTGAGTAATGATAGTCATATCCACACTCATGTCCAGTAATTCCCCAATTACAATGTTAGTTATAAACACTTTAGATTTTGTCTTTGATAATTTATAGAAGTCTACTAAAATATACGTTTCCTACTTCCTATTGTAATTTTTGGTTCATCCTCCACGTTTACTCCATTATTCAGAGCAGAGTGATTTTTTTACAGCAGGTAAAGGATTTTTTAAAAAATTTTCCTGGTGAGACAGGTCCTCCACAGTGATTGGGAATGGCCAGACCATGTTTGACCTTGGGATCGATGAGAGGCTCCCCAAAGAGTTTCCCAATAGTATCAGTTGTCTTGTCTGTCTTTTGCTGATCTACATTCATTGGTCCAGTGTTGGCCTTTGCCACATCTTCTACATAATTCAGAAGATTGAGACCTTCTATTTTTGCCATTCCCAGAGGAAATATTATTCCTAGGAATTCTTTGTCTACAATCCCTTCTCAGATGTCCTATTCTACCACAATTAAAACATTTGGCATTTTGATGTCTCCTCATACCTTTGGAAATTGCTTCTCCTACCCATGACTCAGTATAATAGTCAAATGTCTCAATGTTCATTGTATGTAGGATCTGATGTGGGAGGCCATGTATGCTGTGAATATGTTTTATTGCCTTTGGTTAATAAAGAAGCTGATTTTGACCAATGGCTTACCAGAGTAAAGCCAGGCTTAAGGAGATAAATAGAAAGAGTAGGCAGAGTCTTGGAGAAGCCTTGTAGCCACCACCAGGGACAGATGCTAAAAGTTTGCCTGGAGGCCATGACCTCATGGTGATGCACAGATTAATAGAGATGGATTAGTTTAGGATATAAGAGCAAGCTAGAAATATGCTTAAGGTATTGGCCAAACAGTATTACATATAATATGGTTTCTATGTGGTTATTTTGGGTCTAAATAGCCAGGAATGAATGAGCAGCCTCCCCCAACAAGGATCCATTTACCCATTGGTGCTGATCTAACCTTTAAATGTCCAAATATATTTTTGCATTCTAAGTTGGCATTTTCAAAAGCCAGAGATTCAATAAGTACTCATCTATCATCTGGGTCTGTTACTCCTCTTTGTACAGCCTTAGTTAATCTTTGTAAAAAGTCATTAAAGTGTTCCCTTTGGCCTTGTTTAACCCTAGTATATGATTCAATTCTTTTTCCTATTCTTGAATCCTGTCCCAAGCATTTAAGGCTGCTGTGTTGCATAGGGACAAGATGTATTCATCATAAAGAATTTGCTCCTGAGGCTTAGCATAAGTTCCCTTACCACGAATTTGATCTTGGGAATCCTCAAATCCTTCTGCTTTTTTCCCCTCTTGGTCTAAAATTTTTGCCTCATCTCACTAGCATTGTTTCCATAGTAGTTGTGGCCTGTCTTCCAGGACCACTGAAACTAATTGAAGTCAATCTTGTGGGGTAGCCTTATTGCTTGAATCCCATGTTTTTACCATCTCTCTAACAAATGGTGATTGCAGGCCATAAGATACTACTGCTTGCTTAATTTCCTTTAGATCATTCATACCTATAGGTTGCCATATATATTCTTTGAATTCTTTTGGGTAATTAGTACTGGATAGTTTGTCAGAGGAGATTACAGGGTATATAGCTAGAACCCTTAGTAAGTCATCTCTGACTCTGATATGTACTAGTGAGGCTAAACCCTGTTCTTGTACCTCCATCCCCTGCTCAGTAGTTCTGATAATTTCCTCAATTTTTTTTAAACCATTATCTTTTGTAACGCTTAAATCTCTTGACCTTTGAATATTTTTAATGAGTTCATCAACTCACAGAATCTCTGGTCCTCATTTTTGACATATGATTCCATGGTATGAAATTTTTCCATGAATGATAACTTTTCATCCTTGGATATTATTTAGATGGCATGCAGAGTGCCTTCCTAGAAAAATGACCTATCTTCTAACTTATCATAACTCTTTAACATATTTTAACTGTCAAATTCAACATTATGAATTCTTTGAGAGAATTTTTTAGCACCCTTTAACATAGATTGATTTTTTTCAAATTAATGTTTTCCTTTTCAACGGTATTAATTTTTTCAGCTAACTTTTGATTTTCAATGATGTAAATCCTGTCAGCTGGCTGTTTATTATTATACCATAATGACTCTATCATTTCTAAAAGTGCTTCATTCTTGTCTCTGTTAACAAACCATTTTTTAAGGATATAATATGAAAAACAAAGCTGATTCCCAATATAAGATGAATGGAAACATCAGAAAAACCATAAAAGCTTTGCAGAATATCATTCATAATATAAGCAAAAAGGTTATTAAATTCCTGGATGGTGATATGGTCTGCAATTATATAACTTTAAAATTTATTGATATTTTTATTAATCAAATGGACTTACCTTTGTTATGAGATTTCAGTAAATTATTGTAGGTGTAATAATCTTTATTGGCCAGTAGGTGTGCAGTTGCGGATGCGTGGCCAAGAGATACAACCAGCTGCGGCATTAATAGTCCCGCTCCGTTCCGCGCTGGCACCTGCTTAAATACTGACAAATATGCTTGAGAAATTAAGAGCAATTAAGTTGATTCTATACATGGAGAAAGGTTTTTTTGTTTTTGTTTTTGTTTTTTTTTTTTTCCCCAAAATATCAAGGAACCCAGAGCTTGTGATCTGGTAACATAAACCAAAAACTGCACACATTGCCACACAGCAGGGGAAAACAGCATGCGTGAACCAGGAAATTGCCAAGTTGCCATACAGCGGACCCACCAAAGGGGTAGCTCTGCTGTAGTGAGGTTTTTGGCAAAAATAAAATAAAATAAAAATAAAAATAAAAATAAATTACTCAGTAGATGAAATCAAGCAAGGTGGGCAGAGTTGGGAGACCTTCGTCCCATGGACATTTTGATCTGGTCCCAGTAGGTGTGGAGTTGGAATTCATGTGAACATCAAATGAAGCACAATTAATAAAATCTTAGAGTCAGAAATTGGGTTCAACCTGAAGATTCGAAAAGTAAAACAGCCAGCCACTGGCTCTTACCTCAACCTCAATCTGAAATGGAATCTCAGAATGTGACTGTGTCTGAGAGCTGTCTCCCCCCCGTTTTATATTCCTCTCTAGAGCTGGTAGTAAAGGCGTGCACCACTGGGATTAAAGGCATGCATCACTCGATTGCTATGGCAATTAGTGTGGCTACTGGGACTAAAGGTGCGTGTTACCATAACCTGGACTGTAAGGCTGAGCAGCAGGATTGTTTTACTCTCAGATCTTCAGGCAGTCTTTATTTATTAAAATACATTTGAAATGCCACTACAGGCCTAGAGTGTTTCTTAACAATTTTTAGCTGTATCCAAGTCTAAATTTTCTATCAAATATGTCAAATCCAAAAACTCATTGGTAATGTCAAACATTTTTTAACATTGTATGTTGAACAAAAGCAGTTACAAACATTAACAAGTCAATACAAAATTCTAGAGTGGAAATTAACAATAAACACACAATCTGTCACATCACAATTCTCTTAAATCCATTCTAACTGAAAGACAAGAAAAGGTTTCTCTGATGTGTGAGAGTCCAATTGTAATTCTGCTATTAAGTAATTGTTCCAGTCTCTGAGCAGCAGCAAAAAACCTTTAAGCTAACTGCCTCATATTTGAAGGGAGGCTTCAGTCACTCCTTGTAATGAGTCCTTTCTACCCTGAGGGGAAAATTGAGGTCTCAGTTCTCAGGTCCTATATTTCAAATAGATTGAATACCATACTGGCAAAATGAGTTCTGTGTCCCAAAGAGTAAAACAGTCAAATGTTCAATCTGTTTCTGGTCTGGCTCCAAAGTAAACAGGGCTTACTAGGTCTGGAAGTTTGCATGACAAGTCCATCAAGAGGCTGAGAATCACCAGTCGTCACCATGATCAGACTGCAATGAGTTGTAGTGAGTCAGGAACATTGGTTCAGGTACCCCTGTCCTCAGTCTGCAGCATGAGGGTACGAGGAGGTCAGGATCGCAGGTTCAGGAACCCCTTTCTGCTTCTCCTATGGAGTCATCAGCAGCTGCGATGTCATCAGGGCTGGGACTCCTCTGCTATATATGTAGTCATCTCATCCAGCTTTATTTTCTTCCTGTGAAAAAAGCAAAACATATCCTCTACCCTAAATTTAATACAGGGTCAGGTCTTTTCCATAATCCAGTACAAGTTTTTTTTTTTTGTTGTTTTTTTTTTTTAACCTTGCCTCAGCAAAGGTCGCTTTGGTGCCATGATGCCAAAACCTGTCTGCAGCAGATTGCTCATGGGCATCCATAAAAGGTGCACTTAAGGTAGTGTGTGACAATTCTTAATTCTCCTGTTTTTATCCTTTTACGTTGTTCTCGAGGAGCCATGGTATGCTCCACAATTTCTTTTCACTATTAATGACATACGCAGCTCTTCCATTGCTAAAATTTAGCATAACATCCTTTAAGGGATCTTTTTGCTACAAATTTAGGAAAAATAAATGAATATAGTTGTGCAAATTACAGCAATGATCAGATGGGAAAAGATTATTAATCTGGCTTTCAAATTGAAAAAATGCAATTCCCCAAGAATCACTATCTTGAAACAACCCATCAATCTGTTGCTTAGTATAAGGAACATTGATCATGGCCAGATCTGTGCCAAAATACCTCCTAGATTCCATACTGCTCTTCTGTGCTAAGCAAGTTACTGCTTCAAAATAATGGTTTAACACGTTAACTGGCAAAATGGGAAGGTGCAGCCATAGAAGTGGACCATTTTGCCATAAAATGGTGGTAGGAGTAAATTTTGTAAGTAATATATATGCTTCCAAGGCTGATCATAGTTAATATAATGAACGTGCTGTTTCTGTGTATCATACTCTACCTGGGAGAGTACCTGTCTGGCAGCTTCTGTAAGCTATCTACTGATATTTGGATCAGTGTTCCCTTTAAGAATTTCACTTAGTGGCTCAAGGTCTTCCTCAGGATATTTTAAATAAGGTTTTGGCCACCATATGTCTTATTAAAACTTTGTAAACTTTGTTTCTAATCCAAGCTGCAAATCTGCCTAGCTGACAGGCTTACTTGCTCATTTACATTTTCACAGACACTGGCCTGAAGCTCCAGTTCTCTGAGGCTACTCTTCTGCAGCTTGGCTGTCAGGTCAGGCTAGGCTTGTAGCTAAAGCTGGGTTGCGCGGTGGGGTACAAGCCATGCTCTCTGTTTGGTAGTATCTGACCAGGAACTTGGGACCAGGAGGTGCCCATTCCTCATTGCCTACTGTGCCCGGGCACAGGTCATGCTTTTTATGCTTAACAGTCCCATCAGAGGCCAGTGTTAGAGATGGCTGACAAATTTATAAACTCCCAGGTGTCTGCAGCAGCTTTAAGATTGCTGCATCCACAAGTGTAGCCTGGTATAGCCACACTGATTCTTATTACCCTTGCTTTTTTATTTTAAATCTGGTAGTCACAAAATTAGAAGAATTCCTGAATCCTCTCCTCTGTTAAAATCATTGATTTATCCATTATAGATTCCTTGGTTCATGGGCCAAATAGCCTCTAGGCATTTCTACTGGCTGGCTCTGGGCGCTGACTGTTGACTATGAAGGTATAGCTTTTCAAACTTTCTTGTCTCCTACATTTCCTGGCTCCACCACACAGCGTGGGAGCATGAACTGCCACAATCTCAGTGGTAACCCAGGCCATTGCTAGACCAAATGCTGCATTCCCTTCACTCTTCCCCTTCAGCAGCAGCAGAGACTGCAGCTGGGTGACCATAGCCCTGTAGCTTGCAGGGGTGAAGGTAAGGCCTCACTTTTGTCTCCCGAGACCCAGAGCAGCCCGAAGGCAGTGGCAGATATGCTGCCAGTGCAGGGGCAGGAATATAATATTTACAAACTCTAGATATCTTTGCCTTTGTTTTTGTTTCACTTCAGCTCCTCTAGGTACCAAGATACATCCAAGAAACTATACAGATAATTCAATACTATTTCCTTGTCCCATATTTACAAATATTTACAATTTTACTCCCGATTTTTTTTTTTTGCTTGGCCTTTCTCTTTCCTTTTTTATTATCTACTGTTTTTTTCTGAGTGTTCATTACTCACCTCTCCACCTATGGTGCAATGTTCTTGCAGGGTCCCTCACATACTCTCTTGTATGTCTGGCCACACTTCAATGCATTTCGGGGTTCACCAGTTAGCCCCACTTTTCGACACCATATGTTGGTGACCGTGCCATATTGGGATATTGACCTTCCATATGTCAGGGATCAGCCTCAACAAAAATACTTCTTACCAGAGGAGGGGCGTGGGAATTTAGAAATATAAGTAAAAGATATGGAGACTTTTGTTCTTTTAAAAAGAATATGATGATGGGATGTCCCAGGCGGCTCGCTGAGTCTGACAAGGATGGCCGTGAGTCCCTGCAACGCCATGCGGCCGGGGGAATCAGGCGGGCGGTTACGGAGGATAAAAGGCTCACAAGACATAGTAAATAAACATAAGGGTAAACATTTATTACTTAAAAAGAAATAGAAAAACAGAAAGACAGAGATAGACAAATATAAAGACATACACAGAGACAGAGAAAAACGTGTGCACACGACAGGAGACAACCATACAAGAGAGAGATGGCGAAGGGGGAGGTCAGAAGTGGCTGGGTGGGCATGGTTAGTTCTTAAAGTGACAGCAGAAGACTAACAGAGACATGTGAAAATAATAAAACTGAAACCATAGAAAGTACCGGGAGAACATTCCAGTGAGTACTGAAACTGTCCCCACATTTATTTTTCCATACACTTTTATACCCAATTCAAAAGGTGAGGGGGGGGGAGGAAGGTAACAAAAGACTTCATTACCATGATACAAAGAACAACTGGAACAGTTATTTGCTTTAACATTTTGAGCCATCAAATCATTAGCATTCTGTTGTTTAGGCAATGAAGCTACTCTAGAACAAGTATCCTGAAGGCACCACTTCCCAGGTAACCTCATATTTACAAAAGAAGGAGCAGAAATACGTTTGCCTATTCTGACCATCTGTCAGGATGGAATGGATCTACTTGTATGAGCCATCTTAATGTCAAAAGAACCACATCCTGAGCCTAGAAGTAATCTCCAAATCCTTTGACCGTCAAACAAGGAAGAAATAGGCTCATATTTTTGGGCCTCCACACCGAATCACATGCATTTTGGTTAAAGGAGCATCCCATTTTCGGGGTGAGTCTGATCCAATTGGTTGGAAGGCCTTGAGAGCAGAGCTGAGGGCTCCCTGGTGGGGACTCCCTGGTGGGGACCTTCATCCTGAGGACAGCAACTGTCCCATTTATGTTTCACATTTGCACTGGCTTCAGGGAACGCAGACTCAGTGATATATCAGGCAGTTCTGAGTAATCTGTTAACACATATCCGCTGCCAGCTGGAGTCCTCTAAATGAATCAGGTGGGAGCAGATCCCAAACCCATTTTGACCATGGAGTGAGCAGGATAACCTGGCAGGTTGGGAGCTGGGTATGAAGAAGAGAAGAATTGAGGGTTCCTGCAATGTCTCAGCATGGCTCACTCGTCTCCTTCGGAAGTAGGAATCACTCTGATGCAAAGGCCTCTGGGAGAGCAGAGTTAAATGAGAACAAGGGAAGACACTGGGCTCCCTCATTGGAGCCCCTCTCAGGAGACATCCACAGGCAGGAACGTGCATGCCAGCCCTGACCCAGTGCCGCAGTGAACAGTCAACACCGTGTTCTGCAGCATTCACCCGGAAACTCTGCGGTTTTCTACCACATTCTGGAATCCACAGGAAAGCCGGAAGCACACTCTTTTACTCCTGCAATCTCTGCCTCCCCTGCTGGCCTGTGCTCTGTGGGAACCAGTTAGCTGGACCACGGGCCAAGGCCCAGCAAACAGAGCTGAATAGAGACCTTATTACTCTGTGGGGTCAGCCGCTGTCTCCTTGTGAAGAACAGGGTGAACCCGAAGGTAGAAAACAAGGAATTTGGATTTGTTATTGTATAATCTTCCTGGAAGGTAGGGGAGGAAAAGGGTAAGAACAGCATTTGTCTCTTGTACTGTCTGATTGGGACAGTAGTTGGGCCCCTGACCCCTTTCCAGGTCTCCCAAAACTGGTTCTAAGCAACACTTAAGAAGCAGAAGGAATTTTTCTGGGAATCCAACAACTCTCAGAGATTCTGAAGGGGTAGAGGTACCAGCTCCATCACCTACCTTCCAGCCCTGGAGAGCTGCTCTAAACATACAGATCTAGTCAGGCAGTCTCCACAGTAGGCCAGTTCCTCACGCAGGTTGTGGCATCTTCGTCTCTGGAAAATAGCACCTATGTTTTAGTTCTGGCCCAGTCATTGCCAGGGTCCACCAACGGTGCATTTTTAATCTGAGGAGAGTCATGAACTGGTCTTCTTTGATCTCATAAAGATGCTGAGAGATAAGTTAACTAATCTCTAGGGCCTCTCCCTCCTCTGGCGATTCTATCTTGGATCAGCAATTAGCAGTCAGAACCAGACCACTCCACTCAGATGAGGACAAGATGGCCAAAGCCAGGACCTCAAGCATCAAGGGGACCTCAGATGAATATTGCAGGGTCTTTACTTTCTCACATAAGGTCCTTAGCAGCTTGGACAAGAAAATAATGAAAGATTATTGCCTTCCCGTCACTTACTCTTGACCCCTATAGAAAAGGAAAGGGAAGGGAAGGGAAGGGAAGGGAAGGGAAGGGAAGGGAAGGGAAGGGAAGGAAAGGAAAGGAAAGGAAAGGAAAGGAAAGGAAAGGAAAGGAAAGGAAAGGAAAGGAAAGGAAAGGAAAGGAAAGGAAAAGCCCTGGGAAGTCTGGTTTGGAATAAAAATCACACAGCATACAAGATTTTTGTGAAAATTAACTTTGGCCAAAGCATTTCCAAAGTCGGTAGCTTCTAAGCAGAGATGGGCAGGTGCACGATTGAAAGTCTGTCTGGACTGATGAGGAAAAGGGAGTCTCCGTGACCCTGGGAAGGTGGTAGGAAGCCAGGCGAGGCATGTACTGGGAGGTACTGGGAGGAGTGGGGCGAGAAGAGATTCTTGGCTCCATGAAAAAGCTAAAGAAAGCAAGAAAAGCAGATACGAACTTGAACAGCATCAGAGATGTCAGCTGATCTGTGGGGTGCCTGCCCCTGCTTGAGGCTAGAGGAGTCCTTGCCCACTATGCCTTCCAGCAGAGAAGGACATCAGGAGGTGGAGGGTTTGTGGGGCCTGGGGAGCTTGGTTCTGGTATGAAAACCCTTAATCCACAGCTTTGCGGTGCTTGGCATTGTGTACCCAAGTAAACCACAGTCCAAAAGTATTAAGTGGAAAACTCTAAGAATAAATAACTCCTGAACTTTAAATTGCAGGCTGTGTCAGGAACACTGATCCCATCAGTCCCTCCAGCCTTGGGTGTGAATGATCCCCGCATGCAGTGTCTCGGAGCCATCCTGCCCATTAGTGCTTGCTTAGCACTCAGCCATTTCAGTTCTCAGCCTACTGTGGTGGTGTGGATATTGTGATACACATTAAGTTATGTTGTTGATCTTGGAGCTGTGCTTAATTTATGAGTCAAACTATCTTATGTGTGCTTGTTTGGATAGGCAGACACATAGTATCTATACAGTGTGATACTTTTTATGGTTTCTGTCATGCTCTGGAGCTCTTAAATCCCCCATGAATAAGAGGGACATGTCCAATGGGGCATAATGGTGCACACCTTTAATCTCAGCACTCTGGAGGCAGAGGCAGAGTGGATTTCTGAGTTCTAGACCAGCCTGATCTACATAGAGACTCCAGGTCAGCTGGAGCTACATAGTGAGACCATGTTTCAAAATAAATAAATAAATAGTATGTCTAGACAAAGTATTTTATTCTGTTAATTAGATTTCTTTTCTAATGACCTTGTAGAAGAGGTCCAGACTGGGTACATTGTCTCATATTTCAGGTGTTCCCAGGAATATTTAGCAAAGGAAAATGTGGGTAGAAAAAGTGATGCTAAATTGCCTTGAGAGTTTGCAAAAGGGCAGGCTTCTGGGCAGGAAGATGACAAAGCTAATGTAGGCTTATTGATTATTGTGGTAGGGAAAAACATTGTCCTTTGCAATTCATAAGTTTTAACTTAATCTTCCATGATGAGTATTCTTCCTACTTAGTGGATGTAAAAGCCTGTGCACAGAGATGTTAAGTAATTTGCCCAAGGTCACAGAGAGCAAGCCAGGTTTCAAGCTCATACTTCCAACCGTGTAATCTTCCGTGAACTGGAAATGGTACTCCTGTCTTCATTAGCAAACGGGGCAGAAGCACGGCCCATGAATGTGAGCCAGGCTTGTTTTGACCGAGTGACTTACTCCCAGAGAGCGGTACAGCTCGGAGCGCCTAACAGGAAGGGTTTGGGGCTGGAAGCTTCTGAAGGAACAGAAAAACAAACTGAAAGTTCATATAATCAGGTACTTCTGTAAACAAGCTTGGTCGCCCCAACTGCGCAGGATGTGCTTGAACACATGTGCACAGGAGGTACATAGGCAGGAAGTACATCCGGATGCATGCTTGCCCCTGATTGGATGAAGGTAGGGGGTACATAGCCTTATGGGTTTTACCTTTTTAAGCCCCTCACTAATATAATTCTGTGCCATACTCCGGGAAGCCCGGGTATGGATCTGTCCATATCCATGGTCCTGACCAGTACTTAATAAAGCTTGCTTCAGCCGGGTGGTGGTAGCACATGCCTTTAATCCCAGCACTCGGGAGGCAGAGGCAGGGGGCTTTCAAGGCCAGCCTGGTCTACAAGAGCTAGTTCCAGGACAGGCTCCAAAGCTACAGAGAAACCCTATCTCAAAAAAAAAAAATAAAATAAATAAAAAATAAAAAATAAAAATAAAAAAAACCAAAAAACAACCCCCCCCCCAAAACAAAAACAAAACAAAACAAAAAAACCCTTGCTTCAAATTTGGCTCAAAAATTGTAGTATTGACCTTATTAATGACCTCTGGGATTAACACTTTTCCTGTACTCTGGCATCATGAAACTACACAAGAGTTTCCTTGAATTAGTTGCTTTGGTCCTGGCGTTTTATCACAGCAGGAGAAAGGTAACCGAGGCCCCTCCTCCTGGGCCACCTCACCTGTCTCTCACTTCCTTGACTCTGAACTGTGTGTGTGCTGGAAAAGCTGCCCAAGGTCAGGTAAGGACTGAGCGCAAACTGCTGAGTCAGGACAAAAACATTCACAGCCAACTCCAGCTGTGTTTCTAATCTGAGGCTGGGCTTCAGATCCGCACAGCTGGAAACATCCGTTCCTGACGCAGAATACACAATTCCCTGATGGGACTGTGGGGACTGCGACACCCATCCTGCTCGGCACCCCCAGGGTGCGATTACTACCATCAGACAGTCCTCAGTTCTGGGCCTCTTCTGTTCTCCCCCATACCCTCCCAGGAGCAATCTGTTTCTCTGGGGCTCTTCAGTCTCATTTCACTTCTATGAAAGAGATTTCTTAACGTGGAAAAGACTTAAATTGGGTCATTCTCTATCAAAAGAAGTTCTGGGAAATATTAGCACTGAAGCTGTTCATGGTCACCAGAGGGAAGACTGACTATTCCTAGCTCCAGGGTCACAACATTGGGTCCATTAGGGTTTATGTCAGCTGGGTAGGGACATTTAATGTGGCTTAAACAAGATTGGGCTGTATTTTCTTTTTTTTTCTTTTTTCTTTTTTTTGGTTTTCAAGACAGGGTTTCTCTGTAACTTTGGTGCTTGTCCTGGCACTAGCTCTTGCAGACCAGGCTGGCCTCAAACTCACAGAAATCCGCCTGCCTCTGCCTTCCGAGGGCTGGGATTAAAGGCGTGCGCCACCACCGCCGGCTGATTGGGCTGTATTTTTATCTCGCGCAAAAGCCCTGATAGGAAGCTAAAAAGTACGCATCTGTGATACAGAAGCAGGAGAACCTACACATGGAATCCAAGTCCAGCAGCTTCACTGCTATAGGGTAGTCTATAGTGGCCCTTGAGCCATGGCATCTGCCTTCCCAACAACAGGAAGAGTAAAGGAGAGATGGCAGGCCGAAGGGTAAAGACCACCATTTCCTGGAAGCTGCCCCAGAGCGGTGTGTGTGCCTTACACTCTGTTGGCCAGACCTTAATCTCCCTGGCACATCTTGCCCCCAGGGAAGATGGAACATGACATCACATCTTCCAGGGCGCTCCATGGAAACAAAACCAATGGGTGTGTATGTGCACAGAACTTGGCTCCTGTGGTTACAGAAGTTATTGAATCTAAACCTGAAGACAGGTAGACTAGTCTGAAGACAGACTGTTGTATGTTCAGAAAGAAGATCCAGGGCTGTGGATAAGCCTGAAGCAGTCTGATTGACAGCTCTCTCCTGATCCATAAAGCCAGTCTCTCTCTCTCTCTCTCTCTCTCTCTCCCTTTTTAGGTCGAGTAAGCTTTCAATGGATTGGATGAGTTAATGCTTTGTTCAAAATCTGCTCAATCCATCTCATTGAAAAAACATCTGCATAGAAATTCCTAGAGTAATGTTTGGCCAAATATCTGGGCCCATTGTGGGCTAGCCAAGTGGACACAGAAAATTAACCATCGTTGCATTTTTATTCAACGGCGTGTTCAAATTAGACCAAGTGGCAGCAACCTGCAGTGAGCACGGCAGATCTGACTAGCTTCCTGTTCTGGGAACACGGCCACTCTCATGCATGCACACTGCGCTCGGCTGCTTATGCACAGCCATGGCAAAGCTGAGTGAGGGCATTGAGGCCGTATGCCAAGCCTAGAGTATGTTTTGTCTCAGGCCTTTCTGGAAAAGTTGACTGACCTCTGTTTTTGTTTTTGTTTGAGACAATATCATTTCGTGCCAGATGGCCTTGAACACATAATCTCCCTGCCGCCACCTCCTGAGTCCTGGGGTTTCAGGATTGTGCTACCACACCCCGTTATGACCTTTAATGCAAAAGGCTGGTTGCCTAGGTCTGGAGGTCAGAAAAGAGTGCAGAAGGAAATCAGAGATGGGCAGACAGCAACCGCAACACCCAGGAGCATAAAGGGCTCGTTAGTATCAGCAACAAACAAACCTCCTTGGAGCAGCTTACGAGACACTGAAGGGTGGGAAGCTCAGCTATTTCCTCTGCTTCAGGACTCGGGGAAGCAATGGTCCTTGAACTCAAAGGGGCTGAGCACGATCTAATTACCGGTCATGTGACTCAACTCCTCAGAACTTCAGATTTCTCGTCTCTACCATGAGTAGGGTCCCATTTTGTCTCTGGGTTGTTCCAAGAATTAGACAACGTCATTTATGAGGTATCTAGCCCATGATAAGCCTTGCTTTGATAATGAAAGGAGTAATAACATTGAGTGTACTTCATGTGCATGCCAGTCCCTCTAAGGATTCCCTGCATACTAATTCAGAGTCCTCATGATTGCTCTACAAGGTAGGCGTGATCGTTTTCCCCATTTTCTGATAAGGACATGGAAAGATCAGGGATCACATCAGTTCACAGAGTGGGTGGTTCAAACACAGCCTGTCTGATTTCTGAGCCCCAAAGCCTCACCACCAGGCTGCCTCCAGATCTCCCCTTGACACAACCATCGTCTCTTTAATTCTCCGGCTACAAGGCAGTCACAGTGTAACAGGAAAGCCTAGCGCATGCTGGAGTGAGAGGCTCGTGGACAATACAAGGCGTTGGAGAAGGTGGCTCAGATAAGGACAGCTGCCACTTCCTGGCAGGGGAGGTGTCAGTGCGGATGGGACCAAGCTGAGGGATGACAGAGGGACAAGAGTTAGTAGACGGGAGGACAAGGTGCCAGGCGTGGGGAGAGATGAGGGAGGGGCTTGAATAGGGGTGTAAAAAGCTGCGGCGTATTCAACTGACACCAAGCAGTCCCTCGAAGGCTTTGAGCAGTGAACTCGTGAGACTCGGGCCAGTTCTTTAGAAATCCAGTGGTGGTTGCAGGAGGTGTGGCCGGCAGGAGGCTAGGAGACTAGTTCAGAGTCCTTTGGCATGACCCAGCAATGAGGTAATGGGAATCTGAAGGGAACCATTAGCAAGAGGTGCCCATGGAATGACAGGGTTGTGAGAGACGTCACGGGAGCTGGGAGTCACCAGGGGCGGCTGCCAGGATGGAAGGCTATATTGTTTGGAACAGGGGAGTCTGAGGGGACCTCCATTTGCTCCTATCCTCTGTAAGGTCTCCGTATCCGCCGAGCCCTTCAGTATCCTCCATGGTACTGGCAATCCTTGGCCAGCTTCCTTCTTCTCTGATGCAGAGTGCTGGCTCTATCTGGGAAGGCCTGTGGAGGGGGGAAAACATAATCTTTGTCTAGATCAAATGAAATCTGTTCTGTCCAGGCCTAGGACTGCAACCAAGGACACGTTTTATTTTTACTTTTTCCTTTTATAATCTAATTGCAACCTACTTGCACAGTGTCTGATGCGTAGTAGATGGATGTTCAATCGTGAGGGCTAATGGATTGTGCTCACTATCGACACTTCCCTAAGTGACCCACATATACTGTCGCCCTCACTCTGTGTGGTAGCGGGTGTGGTCCTAGGACTTTCACAGGTACCAAAATGTGGGCGTGCTCGTATTTCCATTGTCAACTGGCATTGTGTTTGAACATAGCATGAGCTAGTCGTTTAGCATACTTTAAACCCTCTCCGGATTAGTTACACTCTCTGATACAATGTGAATGCTCTGTAAATGTGTTTGCTCGGGAGAGACAGAATTAAAAATGCTTCGAGGACAGGGATGCCAGGGACTGGGATGACGCTCCCAACTTAATATTTCAGTTACAGGTGGGGCATAGCACAAAACAGAAATTTAGTCATAAACAGGAATGAATCTAGTTTGTCTTTATTATAATATGGTTTTTAAGTCTAATATGGAGGCAGGCTGGTTCATCACTTTGTCTAGGATTGAGGCCCCATAAGCCCCTCCCCCATTTCCATGTTAACATGTCTATCGGTGCCCTTGTTCAGGCCGTGTTTGGGCAGTCATGTTGTTGCGGTTTCACAGGCGTAAGTTCTAGAATTTCTAGGAGATAGGATCTCACAGCAGACACCTCTTCCTCTTACACTCTTTCCGGCCCCTCTTCTGAAATGATCCCCAAGCTTTAGGCTGTTTCTATAATTGACCTAAATTCTTAAATCCCTCTACCTAGAATTTAAGGGTGAGGATCAAGATGGCATTTTGGTATGAAACCAACAGGTATTCTTGTTCAGAAAGAGGTTGGCTTCATGTACCGTTCTACAGTAAAAGTGAAACACACCGTCTCTGCCTTGCTTCTGCGGAGTGGAAAGTCGATGGGCTGTGATTGACAGAGAGAAGCAGGAACAGGGTCAGCGTGACCTCAGAGGAGGGGAATGTGTTTTGGAGCGTGCTTTTCTGCTTCAAGGACCTGCCTAAGTGTGAGACGCTAGTCCGGGTAGGCACTTCACCTAACATAATTTGCATGCCGAGGATTTCCTTGCACTCAAGCATAGGCAGAATGTGGCAATTAGAGGTCCTTAGGAAAAAACAAGCTACTTCACAAGTACTAGAGAGGGCTGTGGAGCCTTCCAGCTTCTCCAGGAGAGGCAGCCACACAAACAGTCTGGGATTCTTTCCTGAAGCACCTTGCAACATTAAGAACACACTGTTAGAGGACGCAGCCCCGTGACAGGAACCATAGCCTTGAACAACACAGTGCAACTTCAAGCTATGAATTGAGAGAGATTGTGACTGTAAATATGTAAGAGGAAAGGGGGCTAATATCTGATAATCAATTTGATAGTATTTAGTATTAAACCCAAACTGGAAAATTCACTGCTAACAGTTACTAAAACTAAACCAGAGACTTCCAGCTTGTTCCTACGTACTAGAAGGAATGGCTTCTGCCTCCCTTCCTTTGCCGTTCCTGCAACGAGTTGCTCAGATCTCAGCACCCCATATAGACCAGAGTGCCTGTCTGCTGACTCAGAAGTTGAACCTCAGAGGCTCCCCTTAAGGTTCTGGGACTCTCCAGGGTGTCAGCAGCCCTGGTACCCTGACGGCTCCTAAGGTTTCCAGCCAGAGCCATGTCCTTTCGCTTCTGTTCTTCAGGACATAAGAAGCGAACATGGACACCGTGAGTTCTAGAAGACGGAGTCAATGCCATGGCCATGACAGCCTGCCTGAGGGTAGCTTCCTGAAGTGCCTGTGCCTTGGATCTGCCCCTCATATAGGGTCACTTGGATGCTTTTTGCTTTGTTTCTGTGTGCTAAAATTGTCAAGAATTTTCATATCTCACAGGATGTAGCAGGAAGTGACTGTTTGATGACTGGGTGATAATTTGAAAATGCCGAGTACAAGTGCTGGGACAGGAAAACCAAAGATTTGTGACTTTCCCGAGAAAGCAGCTGGATATGTGTCTTCTCTTTTCACTTAAATATTCGAAGAAAATGGATTTCACAACGTCTGGGCAATTCTTTCTCTCTTTGAGAAGTTCATGCCCACACTTGGGTGTATGCAACCATTCTCCCTCTCTCTCTCCCCCCTTCTCTCTTTCTTTCCTAAGACACGGTCTCTCTATATAGCTCTGGTTGCCTTGGAACTACATAGACCAGGCTGGCCTTGAACTCAGAGATCTGCCTGCCTCTGCCTCCCAAGCACTGAGATTAAAGGCCTGCGTCACCATACCTGGCTAACTGTCCTTTTCTTAAGCATCTTTCCCATTTTTTCTCCCTTAATACCCAGACTTAACTCTGTATTAGAACCTTTTCTTAGTTAATTCCAACTTTGTTTCAAAAGAAAAATAAATAAAATGTCATACTGGGCAGGAGGCAGGAGAGACACCAAGTCAGACATTTGTTGACCTGCAGGTGATAGGGAACATAGTCTTGAACAACGCTGTGCAACTTCAAGTTACATAACAAGAGATTATGACTATAGCAATGTAAGAGCAAGAGGAGGCTACTATCTGACAATCAGTTTGATAATACTTATTTTTGTGGTGCTGGGAATTAAACCCAGGACTTCACGAATACTAAACGAGTGTTCTGTCAGTGGGCCATGGTTTCAGCCCCAATATTCAATACGAGTTTGATGGAATGAAGAGCCAATATTAATTGCTTTTCCTAAAGCAATGAAAAAATAACTGACAACATCAGCCCAAGCAAGAAAGGGTTTATTTTAGCTCAGGACTCAAGTGTACAGTCCTTCTATCAGCAAAGGTGTGGCAATTCATGGATACAGTCAATCATGTCAGCAAAGGCGTGGCAATTCATGGATACTGTCAATCATGTCGGTGAAGGCGTGGAGGCGGCTTGAGAACCAGTCACTTTGCCGCCTGCCAGGAAGCAAAGAGACATGAAAGTTGGTACTCCTCTCTTTTTAAAATTCAGCCTACAACCCCAGCCCACAGGACTGCTGTACACACACACACAGGGCAGTTCTTTCTCTTCTGTTCAACCTCTGGTAATACACCCGGAAGTCTCCGAGATGGTTCAAAACCTGTCAAGTTGACTTTGCGGATTAACCATCACATAGCCTTAATGAAAACCCTTACGTAAGCTTTAAGGAAGGCTTCAGGATGTTAGGGAGGGTGTCAGGGAGCATGGAAGGAAAAACCAGATGGAAAATTCTAGATTTTGACATGAGCGTGGGCCTGGCTCCTCTATTCCCATTCTCAGAATCATAAGAGATTCACATTAGGCCTGTTTAGGTGGACTCCATCCCTGCCCAGCCTTATGTTAATTTCTAACACTCAGAACCTCAGGGTGTGAACCCATTTAGAAATAGAATCTTTGCATATGTAATTAGTTATGGTTACAGTACAGTAGGCTAGGCTCCTAACCTACTAGGGTTGCTGTCCTTACAAAAAATATACATAACTGTCATTCATAAACAAGGTGACCCAAGGTCTCAGCGGGTGCCCTTGGCAGGCAGGAGACAGACAGATATGCCATGCAGAGAGAGCTGGGGTATAGAGTTTATTTAATGGATTATGGAGGGGGAAGGGAAGGAAGAAGGGGGGAAAGGGAGAAGGAGAGAAGGGGAAAGGAGAGAGGCAGAAGCTGCCTCTCCAGAAGGATGGAGAGAGAGGGAGAGAGAGAGGGAGAGAGAGAGGGAGAGAGAGAGAGAGAGAGAGAGAGAGAGAGAGAGAGAGAGAACAGGCTGGAAAGGAGGCAGGAGATTTGCTTGCCTCAGCTTCAGTGGAGGGAGGGGATTGGAAGTGGGTGGGGCTTGTCTCTTAAAGGGACAAGGTACCCAGCAGATTACAACATTACCATCTTTTTCTTATAATAAAAATGCAGTGAATTAGGCATAGCAGGTGAGGGAATTGGGACAGCAGATTCTTAAGACTGCTTCTTGCTTATTTGTGAGCATCAAAGTGTTTCTTGGGGGGGGGCCTGAGAAAGCTGGGTGCTGGTCACATCTTGGGGTAACTGGTCACTTTACTCCTGTTCCAGGATTTGTGCTGTGGAACTGTCCTGGTGTCTCTTGGACTTGACAAGGTATTAGCAGAGCAGAGAACAAAGTTAAGTTTAAGAAGAAGACAAAAAAATTATTTTCAGGACCAGGGAATTGAGAGGGGTGTATCTGACCTGTTTAAGGTAAATTCTTCAATTTGGCTCCCTGGAACTCATAAGAATTTTGTGAACTCATAAGAATTATGTTGTGAAAACATAAGTTTTAGACATATACATTGTATAAACAGCAGCATATTTATGTCAGAATGACTGTGACAGATTCTTTTGCACAATAAAAAGTATCTTTAAGACTGAAAGACAGCTTGAGAGAGAGATTTGATAGCTTGCATTTGTCCTCACACCTTTATAACTTGCAGGTGCACACCTTCGTCATTTCCATTTGTATATCATAAAACGCCTTTCATTTAGAACAAGTCAAGAAGCTGTACTGAAATTTGTTTGATGAGGTTGTCCTTTTATTTTATTTTATTTTTTTTGAGGTTGTCCTTTTAAACTGACAAAAACCTCCCAGCTGTCAAACTGCATCAGAGATCTTTGAGAAGGATAAACTTTTACTTAAATTATTAATTTAAAAAATGACAGAGGACTTACTCTATTGACTACCTAGAGCCACTCCTTAGCATCCTCCATGGTCGTCGAGGGCAAGTGCATCAGGACTGTATTTGTCTTCTGCTGTTAGAAGCAGGGTCTGCCAGGCTCTAGAAGATCCTGTAAATTAGAAAATCTGTAGGAAGACAAGCCTGCAGCCGCGAGGCTGTTGATTCCAGTGATTCTGTCCACTGTCTGGAGACCATCAGAAGTTTAGACGAAGTGCAGTTTTTTCCATGGTTAGCCCTTTCACTTGATGAAGCAAATTGTGATGGATGTTGTTCTGTGCCCATCTGTCTTCATCTTCTTTGGAGGAAATAGAGCGCTGCCGCTAGGAACCAACCTGTCTCTCTGTTATGAAAGTCTTTTAGTAATTCAACATTTAAGTGCCATCTTCCCCAGATCTCTGAGTAGTTGAGGACTGTTTATTGGGTATAGATAAGTTAAGATTACAGTATAGAATTCGTCTGGAGAACAGAGTCCGAGCTTGACTGTACTGACTATTAACTTAGCAGGTGAGATTTATACTGGTGAAGGACAAAGAAGAAAAAACCGTTTCAATAGAAGCTTAAGGGCAGAACTGACGATGGTGGAGAATAGCTTAATGCATTTTAAAGCAGGGTTGGATCACATATACAGTATTTTTGTAAAAAACTTAAAAGTATATACCAATTTTAAAAGTGAGACTTCTTGCTTTCTTTGTCTGGAATAGATATGATGAACAAAGAATTTAAAACAATTAACATCAGGTATATGCATATTTACACACAATTGAATTTAAGTTTTATACACATATAAGCACAGAGCTAAAGCTAACTTATGTTAATACATAAAGTTAACTCAGAAGTCACATGCACACACACACACACACACACATTAAATAGGAATTGGGTGAAGTAGATGCTTTGGTGGGCTCTGATGAAAGCACACTGCTGTGCAAAACATACATGTAACAGAGTTAGTAAGAGGATTTTAGAGACAAAACATAAGTAAACCACAAGACTTGGCAAGGAATACCTTAGTAAAGATGGCAACTTAGTTACCTAATGTGCCCTTAGTCAAGATGGTGGGACTTGGTCACCAGACCTGCCTTTAGTCAAGATGGTAGTGAGGTTATCTGATCTGCCCTTAGTCGAAATGGCGGTGATCACATATTCAGAGCCATGGTGGGAATTTTAAACAGATACAAATAGCAAGAGAGACATAGAGGCCACGTAGAACATACATTTAAAGCAGAATCAGACCCGTGTGGCCACACCATTTACACATTCTTTCATACATGAAGTAGACAGGAAAATTACTCAGCACCATGAACCGCTATGCCACCAAGCCACCATGCCACCTTGCAGCAGGGTGTAATAATGGTCTGCACTGTCTCTTTAAGAAACAAGCCCCACCTACTCCCTCCCCCATTACAGTAAGCAGATCTTCTTTGCCTCAGCTTCCAGCCTGAGCTCTCTCTTTTCCATCTCTCTCCAGAAGAGGTAGCTTCTCCTCTCCTTTCCCCACTCCCTCTTCCTCTCTCTGTTTCTCTCTCTCTTTCTCTCTCTCTCTCTCTCTCTCTCTCTCTCTCTCTCTCTCTTTCTCTCTCTTTCCCTCTCTTTCTGTCTCTTTTTGTTCTTCTCCCTTTTCCCATTTCCCACTTTCTCTTTCCCCTCCATAACCCACTAAATAAATACCCATTTTCTCTGCATGGCATGCCTATCCATCTCTGTCTCTCCCCTGCTGTGGCTCCTCGTGGGACCCACCTCTCACCCACCTGGGACCCACTGGAGGCTTCGGTCGTGGACCCAGCCTCCCCTCATGGCCCACCGTGGTCTCCCATCCACCGCTCAGTGGCCTGCTGCGCCCCTCAGGGAACTGTGCCACAGCATTTTACCCTTACACAGGAAGCAAGGGCTGGAACGGGAAACAGCTGCCTTGCGGATCCAACTAGTCCTGCCGGTTTCTGCAGGATCAGTGGTAGTGGTAGCAGTGACAGAATAGAAGGAATTGGAGTGAGAAAAGGAATAGGAGTGAGAAAAGGAGTGTTTACAGGCAGTTGGGGGTGGGCTGTCCAGGGAAAAGAAAAGCAGACGGACGTAAGATGCCGGCCAGCCAGAGTTAAGCATGGCTGCATAGAAACTTTTTAATCTGCCTGTTTGCTGATAGAAATTAGAAAGCTCCCACTTTAGGTTGTTATTTAAGGGGTATATAGTGTTATTCCTTTTGATCTCTGGTCCCTTTAAGGGACAAGCCACGCCCACTCCCAGCGACTTCTGACCTCTCAGTTGCCATCTTTCTCTCTTTCTGTTTCCTCTCTTGGTGTGTGCACACGTGTTTTCTGTCTTTTCTCTCTCTCCTTTTCTCTGTTTCTGTCTTTCTTTCTCTCCTCCTTCCCCCTCTCCCTTTCTTTCTCTGCCTCCTCTCCTTTTCCTCCATAACCCCAAATAAATATTTTAATCTCATTTTATATGTCCATGTCTCTGTCTCTTGCCTGCCTGCCCATAGCCAGCTCTGCTGCTCGCCGTGGGGAATCTGCACCACTCTGGCAGCCTCTGCCTGGCTCACGGCTCCTCTGAGAGTCCGCTGCCCGGGTATCTTGGACAGGCCGTGCGGCTGGGCACACCAGCATATTTTTAAAGGAATATTACGTAGGTCATTTGTTACTGCAAAAGTGGATAAGGTTAGGAATCTGTAAGTAAGGCAGAGGTTTTAGGGTCTGTAAAAAGACATTCCAGGGGGAAGGTTAGACAGATAGTTTTAGGTTTATTCCCCAAGGCCAACAGCTTGAGAAGGGTGAGACTCAGTGGCCATGTATCTGCGAACATCTTCAAGATAAAATGAGAGGGATAGGTCAAGTCCAACTAAAAATGTATACAATGGTAGCTTCTTTAAACAAAATAGTTGTTTGGAAAAAAAATCCCTGCCGTCGTGAAATCATATAGCATAAGTCTGGCTACTCCCACACAAGTTAATGCCAAATTGCTAGAAAACTTAGATTGGTAACAAATGCTTGATTAAGTCAGGTATATATAATCAGGATTTATAAATTCCTAAGGTCTGCTTGGGTTCACAATATTTGTCTAGCTTTGTCTTTGAATAAGTTAAGCCATACCAGTCATGGCCATATTCTATAATGGAGTATCTGATCCCTTTCCTCCCAAGAAAGTCTTTTCTCACGGTCAGGCATTTAGACAAAAGTGCTCATTCCCTCAGGGGCTTGAAGAAAGTTCCTGCTTGCTAAAAAGGGAGTCTTGGAGGAACTTGTGCCTGGTGTCTATTAATTTGTCAAGGTCAATGCTAGCTTCCTCAATCCCTGATCACAAGCCACACCCCAGATCATGAGCCCCTCTCTCCCATTTAAATCCTTTGTGCAATTACAGGGCATAAAAGGTGTAACTTTTCCCAATCAAGTGGCAGACACCAGGATCCACTCTCAGACCACGTCGGTCTCCTCCCTCCCTTCGCTGATTCCACTGCTCCTCTTTGGAACCTGCACCCCACAGGAGCTGGACTCCAGCAAGACTCTATTGCCTATGACAGTTGGTGTCTAACACTTCATTCCAGCAACCTCAGGAGGCTGACACAGTCCCTTACACCTAGCCACTCTGCACTGAAGAATCAGAGGGAACCCTGAGAAGAAGGGGTTAAAGTGGTGGATGCAGGTTCTTCTAGACATACTTTTAAATTTATTAGGGTGACATAATGTCTTAAAATACAAGGATTCCCCTAGACAGTTCTGTTCATTGTGGCGTATATTGTGTTTCCCAGAAAGGGTCACAACAGTTTGCAATCTTTAGAACTGCCCTTCTAGAGCCTTCCTTCTATCGCTAGGTCTTGTGGGCGAGGCTGGTAACCAACAGAGTGCCGCAGAAGTGACACCAGATGGTTTCTAAGACCAGGCGGTGAATGCTGATGCAGCTGCAGCCTGGATGGGATTGGGAGCAGTTGGCACTGGAGCAGGTCACCCGAGGTCACCATAGTGTAAAGAAGCTCAAATGAAGTCAAGAGAAGAAACCTCATGGAAAAGATGGAAAAGCCCTGGGACCAGGCACAGAGGGAGGTGCCCGGCAAGGCTCCCCTGGAGTCTCATCACAGCCACTTACGAGGCCCTAGGTGCAAAATCTCCCTACTGAGTCCTCTCTGGATTCTTCAAAATTAAAACGATGCGAGTGAGAAGTAAACACGGAACACGCAACAAACCTGCTTAGGAGTTTATGGGAGGGGTGTACAGGTCTGGTGAAGGTTGGTGTGCAGAGAGACACACATACACACACACACACACACACACACACACACAGAGAGAGAGAGAGAGAGAGAGAGAGAGAGAGAGAGAGAAGAAGATGGCGCCTCCAGCTTTTAAGAGCTGCCTAGCGCATGTGCACAGGGGAATAGCGTAGTTATGTCATTCATAGATGACAGAGCTCACGCATGTGCGCAAGGGCTCAGGCAGCTGTGTCACATGTACACGATGAAACCATATTCACGTGGGTCACGCCTGAGGGCTTGTCCGCACACGCGTGGCCCTGGAACGCAGAAGTGCCAGCCATATTGCAGCTGAAATCATAGCATTCTTGACCCACAGAGACCACAGTTCACAGAAATCTCTGGGGTAACTTCTTTTGCAGGAACCAGTAACAAGTCGTTCCTTAAGGCGTCACTCTGATAATTAAATTTCTTGACTTTTAAAACAACTGTCTCAGAATTCAATTTTCCCTGGGAAAGGGTGAGAAGCCCAACAGAAAGAGGTGATTTGGTAATCTAGAAACATCTACTTTGTGGATTCTCCCCAGGGTTTGGTGAGCAATTCTATGAAGGCTAAAACGGTCCCTGTTACTCCCATTGGCATTCAGCCAGATCGTTCATGTCAAAAGCAGCTCTCAATGGGGTTACCTTAGAAGTGAAAACCCCTAGCTACATGCATGTTTATGTAAATCAGCAAATTTAAATAGACTGGAGATCACCCTTCTTGCTGTTTTCAAAGGTGTTCTAATTATGCAAAACTATGTCACCAACAGTCCTGGACACGGACAAGTTCATTATCAGCAGAGGCGCCAGAGTCTTGCAGACTGAGTTTCCAACTTTCAAAGGCCTTCAGTTTCAATGGGAAACTGGCAGCGATTCTAATGATTTGTGATGGGGTGGGAGGGCCAAGATGGCAAAGGTGTTTGCAGTTTAAATAATTCCCCAGCCTTTGGCATACAGCTCTGATTTAACTCTGCCCGATAATTGAAGACCAGTGCCCCTCACCCCCACACCCAGTCATTTCCTTCCGTTTAGAAAGGGCCTGAATCCCTTTGACACACTCCCTCACTGCCCGCAGCTTGTTTTCTATGGCATCTTTGATTAGGCCTCCTTCTAGCAGGATATTTGAATAAATAATCTGCTTGCTCCTCTTTTGTTAACAGAGTGCTTGCCTGCTGTTTCTGGTCTCCAAGACAGCTCCCCGCGTTTGCAGCCAGGAATTAAGATGCCTGTGAAATCCACCCTTGTGCAGCAAATGCCTTGCGAGGGAGCCCTTAGAAAACACTAACTTCTTTTTCTTGTTCGGCCACTAAACAGTAGTTACTGGGATACAGCCATTGAGAATGGGTCTATTAGCTAAGAATCTCTGCAGGCAACAGCAGAGGGGCAACAAAGAAGCCGCAAAGAAAAGGCTTCATAAGCTCCTATTTGTGACTCCTTCGTTGTAGCCCTTAGAAGTGACTTCTGCATGCAGGCAGCTGCTTCTGCCATTTACCCTTAATCAGATAATCACACGGCCGGGAGAGCTCTTAATCCACTCTTCTGCATTAGCCGAGCTTGAGGCTTTCTGAAGAGCTTCCAGAATCCTCCACTGCTTTTCTCACACCTCTGTCTGAAAAAGCCAAAAATGAACTTGGATAGGAAACATCAAGTCCTTCGAGAAGAGTGAGAGGCTTTTTGATTTTTGTTTTTGTTTTTTTAAAGTCGATCATTCACTTCCTTCCTAGACAACATGGTGATATATCATCCTTAGTCCCTGTTTTTAAAACGGGTGCAGGTAGGCAAGCGGGCCCCGGCGGGCCATGTGACGGCAGGCAGCAGGCTCTGGGAGCAGCCAGTCCAGACAGAGACTGGCTGTGGGTCCCTGCAAGATCCTAGTAAGCCGGCCATGTGGCGGCAGGCAGTGGTGGCTGGTCCCCGCAGCAGGCAGACACTTGGCAGGCGGGCAGGAGACAGAGACACGGATAGACCCAACGTGTAGAGTGAGGTTAAATATTTATTCAGGGGATTATGGAGGGGAAAGGAAGAAGGGGGTGTCTGAGAGAGAGAGAGAGAGAGAGAGAGAGAGAGAGAGAGAGAGAGAGGGGAGAAAGAAGAGAAAGAGGGAAACGGGGGAGAGGAGAGGCACTCACCCCCAAAGAGAACAGTGAGTGATCCAAGATGGCGGGGAGAGGTCAGAGGTCGCCGGGAGTGGGCGTGGCTTACCCCTTAAAGGGCCAAAAGCATAACACCTGTGATGGCTATTCTGGTTGTCAAGTAAAAATGGACGGCACACCTGTGAGGGGTTTTTGCTTAATTTGAAGTAAGATCTGCTTCTAATCTGAATTTCCGAGTTGGCAAGACATACCTTTAATCTGGGTTGTTTGAGCTGGGAAAACCCACCTCTATCTGGGCCTCACCTGCTGGAAGCCTCTAGAAGGACGTGGGAGAAGGAAGGTTTTGCTCTTTGCCCACATGCTCTAACCTTGCTAGCAAGTCCATTCCTTCACTGGTATTGGAGCCTACTTCCTCAGGATTCCAGGATCTCCGTCTGTGTGTGTATGTGTTTAAATCTCCAGGCCCTTGCCCAAGATTCGCGTACAGACCAGAGGCATTTTGTTTCATGGATCCTTAGGCATAGCAATTAAAACCGAAAATGTAACATTTGGTTCTTATTACTCTAGAGAAACTGTAGTGCAGACTCCGAGCTACAGGTGTAGTACCGTAATACACGTAGTAGCATGGATGCTATACTGCTGTTCAGTTGAATTAAATGCAATGGATTTAATTGGGCCCCAAGATAACAGGGGCCAGGTGACAGCATTGAATAGCCAAAGGCAAGGTGATTGTAGTTATCATAATTGGCAGCTGTTGACTGAGGTTTTCTGTCCTGCCAGTCCTGCAGTTATTCAATCCCAAAGAATCACACAGAGGTCTACATTAGTTATAAACTGATTGGCCCATTAGTTCAGACTTCTTATTAACTCTTACAACTTATATTAGCCCATAATTCTTGTCTGTGTTAGCCATGTGGCTCGGTACCTTTTTTGGCGAGGCAGTCACTTCTTGCTTCCTCTGAGGCTAGGTCATGCAGAACTTTCCTCTTCCTAGAATTCTCATTGTCCCGCCTCTACTTCCTGTCTGGTCACCCCACCTATACTTCCTGCCTGGCTACTGGCCAATCAGCATTTATTTAAAATGTAAGTGACAGGGTACAGACCATTGTCCCACAGCAGGCAGCATAGGCAAAGCCATGTTCATAATGGCCTAACCTGTAATGGTCACTGTAGGTCATGTGAATTTTATGGTTGCATGACTCCAATGGCCCTTTGGTACCGAATAATCAATTATGGTGTTTCCAGGCATGAAATAGATAATAAGCCTACTGAATTTTTGTTCGATGTGTGTACATGGAAATATTCTGAAGCAAATGAAAGAAAAGGCTACACTGGATTTAGGCAAAGGAGAATCTTGGTCCGTGACCGAATTTTCAGACTTGAGCAAGTTGACAGACCCAGAACTCCTTGAATGAAGTGATGGCCAGGCTCCCCTGAGGAAGGACCCTAATAAGATACTTAAACATTTTATAGTTAACCTTCCTCCATTCTTCCCCAGAGGGACCGGAGACCTTTTACAGTGGGGGAAAGAAAACAATCAGACTTTCCGGGGCCTGCTGGAAACTGGTTCTGAATTGATGATTTCGGGAGAGTCTAAGAAATATTGTATCCCTCCAGTGAAAGTAAAGGATCATGGAGGTCAGGTGATTAATAGAGTTTTGGCTTATGTCTGATTCACAGTAGGTACAGTGGGTTCCTGAACTCATCCTGTGGTTATTTCCCTAGTTCCAGATTGTATAGTTGGGATAGATATTGAAAAGTTTATGCACCCTGATAAACCTCTCCACTGACACAGTAATCCAAATCAGACCAAATCAGACCAAATTAGAAAAAGCCCAGGTTTAATGGATACCAATGCTCCCGGATGACTTTCCAGTCCTCCAGAGAGGAGCTGGGGAAGGGAGACCAGAACACCACATGTTTGTTCTCTAGGGTGCTGTTTAAATACCCTGTGGGAGTAGTCTTGAGCATCTCTGGAGAAGGGTCATCATCTGGCAGGCTTTCTCGGAGGTGGAGTCTGGACTGAGGCAACTCTCAGGGAAGGAGGCTTGGGATGGAACTTTCCACCCGAATATTCCAGACCCTTTGGATATATGGATGCCAGGGACTGGGGTGACACAACCAAACAGAATATACTTAGACACCATCAGAATTCTCACACTGGTTCCCTGACCTGTGGAGTGAGGGCTATTACAGTTGGAAAGGCCAAATGAAAGCCTTTAGATTTTCCTCTGCCAGGGAAAATAGTGAATCAAAACCAGCATCTCGTCCCTGGATGAACTGCAGAAATTGGTGCCACCATTTCTTAAAAGATGCAGGGGTAGTGGTTCCCGCTACATCTCCCTCTAACTCTCCCATCTATCCAGCACAGAAGACAGGTGGATTGTGGAGAATGACAGCTGACTATCGAAAACTCAATCAGGCAGTGACTCCAATTGCAGCTACTGTACCAGATGTGATGTCCTAACCTGAGCAGATTAATACATCTCCTGGCACATGGTATGAAGCTCTTGGTCTAGAAAATGCCTTTTTCTCAGTGTTTGTCCAGAAGGACCACCAGAAGCAGTTTGCTTTCAGTTGGCAAGGATAGCAGTCTACGTTTACAGTTTTACCTCAGACGTATTAGCTCTCCAGCCCAGTGGCTTAACTTCGTTAGAAGGGATTTTGGTCACCTGTCTGTTCCACAAAACGTCACACTGGTTCACAATATTGATGACATTGGACCAAGTGAGCAGGAGGTAGCAACTATTTTGAACTCATTGGTAACACATATGTATATCAAAGGATGGGATATGAATCCAACAAAAATTCAAGGGCCTTCTACCTCAGTTAAGTTCTTAGGAGTCCAGTAGTGTGGGCATGCAGAGACAGCCATTCTAAAATTAAGAATAAGTTATTACACCTGGCCCCTCCCACCACCAAGAAAGAAGCACAATGTTTAGTGGGTCTCTTTGGGTTCTGGAGACAGTACATACCTCACGTGGGTGCGTTACTCTGGTCCATATACCAAATACCTCAGAAAGCTGCTAGCTTTGTGTGGGTCCTGGAACAGGAGAAGACTCTTTAATAGGTCCAGGCTGTGTGCAGGCTGCTCTGTCTCTTGGACCATATGACCCAGCAGACCTGATGGTACTTGAGGTGGCAGTGGCAGATAGTCATGTTGTCTGGAGCCTTTGGCAGGCCACTAGAGGTGAATCACAGACGAGACCTTTGCGATTTGGGAGTAAGGCTCTACTGTTATCTACAGACAATTATTCTCCATTTAAAAGGCAGCTCTTAGCCTGTTTTGGGGCCTTAGTGAAAACTGAATATTTGACCATGAGCCACCAAATTACCATGCGATTTGAGCTGCCCATATGAGCTGGATGTTGTCTGACCCACCAAGTCAGGAAGTAGGATGTTACAACAGTAATCTATTATCAAATGGAAGTGGTACATATATGATCAGGTCCTGAAGGTGCAAGCAAATTACATAAATAAGTTGCCCAAATTACATAAATAAGTTGTCTATGGTTTCTACTCCCATTACAATGCTGTCTCCTGCCAAGTATACACCAATAGCCTTATGAGGTATGACCTATGGTCAGGTGACTGAGGAAGAGAAGACTATGGTCTGATTTACTGATGGCTCTGCATGACATGCCGGTACCACCCAGAAGTGGATAGCAGCATTTTAGCCCCTTTCTGGGACAACCCTGAAAGACAGTGCCAAAGGGAAATCTTCAAGTGGGCAGAATTTTGGGCAGTACACATGATCATACAGTACTGAGACATTGTCTGAGAGAATGTGTGCTGTTGAATGTATTAATCAGAATCTGTTGAACAGTTATGACAGGTTAACAGATAGGGTATCTCTTCAGGAAGGTATATGTATGCTATAAAAATTACGTCCAAGGATGAGATGCTATTTTTGCTGGACAGACTTCATAACTTGGAATCCTCAATGAAGGCATTAGAACAGAACACCAGACAGGAGATCCAGACTTTACAAGTGGCAGTGGCAAAAAGATTTGAAAAGATTGAGAGGAATTTATCAAAATTGATGAGCAGGGACAAAAGGTACAAAGACAGAATTCAGCTTCATCAGTATGTACCAAACACCAGGATGGCTTACCCAGAGTTCTAACTGCCAATCCAGTGATCTCCTCAGAAAGACCACCTGGCACCAAGTACCCTAAGGTAGTCAAAGAATATACATGGGACCCATACGTATGAGTGATCTAAAAGAAATTAAACAAGCAATAGTTAATTATGGCCTACATTCACCATTTGTTAGGGAAATGGTCAAAATGAGGGCTTCAAGCAATAAGGCAACCCCATAAGATTGGCTTCAATTAATCTCAGTGGTCCTAGAAGAAGAACCACAGCTTTTTTTGGAAGTGTTATTAGAAAGAAGAAGCAAAAATTTTAGAACAACAGGGAAAAGCAAAAGGACTTGAGATTTCCCAAGATCAAATTCTGCACTGGTCTGCCTCAGGACCAGGCTCTTTATGATGAACACACCTGTCCCTATGTAGCACAGCAGCTTTAAATGCTTGGGACAGGATTCAGGAATCAGGAAAGAGAATTGAATCATATATTACAGTTAAACAGGGTCAGAGGGAACCCTTTAGTGACTTTTTTACAAAGATTAACGTAGGCTGTACAAGTAGGAGTAACAGATCCAGAAGCTAGGTGTGTACTCATTGAATCTCTGGCTTTTGAAAATGCCAACTTAGAATTCAAAAAGATACCTGGGCCTTTAAAGGGTAGATCAGCACCAATAGATGAATGGATCTTATATGCAATGAATGTTGAGACATTTGACTATAGTACTGAAGCTTGGGTAGGAGAAGCAATTTCCAATGGTATGAGGAGACACCAAAATGCCAAATGTTTTAATTGTGTTAGAATAGGGCATCTGAGAAGGGATTGTAGACAAGGAATTCCTAGGAATAATATCTCCTCTGGGAATAGTAAGAATAGGAGGACTCAGCCTTCAGGTACATGTAGAAGGTACAAAGACTGACATTGAACCATTGAACAGAGGTCAACAAAAGACAGACAAGAAAACCTGATACCCTGATACCATTGGGAAACTCCTTGGGGGACCTCTTGCAGGCCCCCAAGTCTAATGTGTTCCAATCATTCCCAGTTACTGCGGAGAATATATCTCATCAGGGAAATTAGAAAAAACATACTAGTCTGGATGATGGAATAGATGTTGAGAATGAATCAAAAACTCCAGTAGGACATATGAAACATATATTCTGGCAGGATTCTATAAATAATCAGAGATCAAAACTAGGAGTGTGTATAAACGACACTGTAATTGAGGGCTTGATAGACACAGGTACAGATGTATCATTACTCCAGAATCTTGGCATCTGAATTGGCCTCCTCAAGAGGCAGATATACAGTTCCTAGAAATTAAAACTTTATCTCAAGTGAAACAAAGCATGAGATGGGTTGAATGCATAGGGCTAGAAGGACAGAAAGGAAGGATGAGGCCATATGTAGCTAATATTGCAACGAATTTATGGGGTCATGACCTATTGCAGCAATGGAATACACAGATTAACATTCCAGCAGAGATTCTAGTGCCTTTTACTACTGATGAGATTTAAAAGTTATGGGAAGACAATGAACCACGGCAAAGAGCCTGTGCTAATTTTGGGAGGGAGAAATTAGTAGCAATTATCCCAAAATTGATAGACTTAACCTTATAAAGAGAACTACTTGGGTTCTTCCCCAAACTGTACATGATGTGACAATGACTGGAGCCCATACATTTCATACTGATGCAAATAAATCAGGAAAGGCAGGTTACAGATCAGAAGAATTAAGTGAGATGGAATAAAGCCCTAATAATTCTGTCCAGAAGGCAAAGTTATATACTATTCTTATGACACTAAGGGATTTTAAAGAACCTGGCAATATAGTTACTGATTTGCAACATGCAGAAAAAGTTGTCTTGAATATTGAGACTGCTGATTGACTTCATTCAGGCCCAAGACTTAATCAGGAATAGGCTTTGTTCCATATACATAATACACATCCAATCCCATATGAATCTACCAGGTCCTCTAGCACAAGGTAATACAGAAATTGATTGATTATTGTTTGGAAGTGTGCTGAAGGTCTTAGCATTTCATGAAAAACATCATGTCAATAGCAGAGGTTTAAAGAAAGAGTTTTCTATTACATGGAAAAAGCTAAGGAGGTTATAAAGAGATGACCTACTTGCTCTTTCTATAACCAAACACTGCTACCTACAGGGAGCAACCCAAAGGGTACTCAAGGGAATGAGATTTGGTAGATGGATGTGTTCCACTTTACAGAATTTGGAAAATTAAAATATGTGTACAACACCGTAGATACCTTTTCAGGTTTTCAATGGGCAACTGCCTTGAGTTCAGAAAAGGCTGATTCAGTAATCACGAATTTATTAGAAGTTATGGTCATCATGGGTATACCTGTACAAATAAAGGCAAACAATGGTCCAGCATATGTATCTAAGAAAATGAAACAGTTTTTTTTCTTATTATAATATAAAGCATATTACAGGTATATCAAACAATTCTACAGGTCAGGCAATTATAGAAAGGTCAAACTGAACTATAAAGTATATGCTATGAAGTATAGCTATAAACTATAAAGTATTATCTTGTATAGGGTAGAGGGCTGGGGTGGAAACTGTGTAGGCCCAGAGATTTCAAAAAAGAGGAAAGATTGAATGAGATAATAAGTAATTTATTGTGAACTTATACACACTAGTATAATAATAGTAAGTAATAGAATGAATACTTGTGAACTAATTATGGACAATTTACATTGGCATAATTTATTGTATATTGATACAAGTTCAAATTATATTTGTTATTTCTATTTACAATATTTGTACACCTTTGCAAAGTTATTTTGTCAGATTGTATGTATGCATGTTTCTATCTCTGTTTAAGACATTTTGTATATTCATATAATTTTTAGGATATATTTATTATATTGCACTATATAGTCCTACCTCTGATCAAACATTTAAACATGTTTACATTTTGAGATAATAGACCTCATTTAGCTGAGTGATGGTGGCACACACCTTTAATCCCAGAACTCAGGAGGCAGAGGCAGGTGGATCTCTGTGAGTTTTGAGGCCAGCCTGGTCTACAAGAGCTAGTTCCAGGATAGGCTCCAAAGCTACAGAGAGACCCTGTCTCGAAAAAACCAAAGAAAAAAATAGTCCTCATTTACTGCACAGTTGTTTATAGATTATTTAATATTCTGTTATGAAGTCTTAGTCTTTAAGTTAAACAGGTATTAAGTATTATAGGTCAACAGTTTTTCATATTTGCTATATATATAGTCAGATTAATTAGGTTCTTTAGATACATAGAGATTGTGTTCTGTCTAGATAGGTAATCTTCAATCACCTCAAGGATCTGTAAAATATGGCATTTAAATAATTTAGGGTTATGTTGACATGAGACACAATTGCTCCTGACAGCACCAATCTATTCCTGAGAGAATGTTGAGCACCAAAAACACTCCTCTTGGAGTTTATTTTCTTCTTGGCACAATTAGCCTTTGGGCAAGGAACTGTCCATGCCTTGACCACTGACAAAGTACATGGTATCTGGGCTGGATAAGCAGGACGCAAAGAGAAAGACTGCCAAACCTTGCTAAGACAGGGTAAGATGGTTCTGAAAATTTTCCTGCCTCTGGAAATGGTCTGTCAGTTATGCTAGGCCTTAGCCAAAGTTGGTTGCTTCAACATTGCAAATGAGACTTTGAGTGATTGCTCAGGTAGCCAGTTGTCTCTGTCATCTACTGCATGCTTTGGAAGCTGCTTGATTGCACTTCCTGCCTACTCAAGTAATATTATCTCCCTTCTTAGGCCTTCAATGGGGTTGAAGATTAGATAGTCATAGTTACCATCTTCTTATGATTTAGCCAAGCCATTTCCAATGCAAGACTTAGACTCTTTAGAATAGAATGTTTATTAAAATATTTAGCATGTGTTCCTTGCTTAATATTGTTTTATTGGTTGTAATCCTAATTTTATACTTAATATCTGTTCTTAGTGTATATAGTTTTGCATTGGGTTTGGGACTCTTTTATTTAGACAAAAAGGGGAGGTGATGGGGAATCTCTGTCAGCCAATAATCTTTAAGATGGGACCAGGTTAGGGTGTGACCTTTTGGGTACCTGGAGAAAAATGCTGGCCACCCAGGGTTCTCTCTCTGTGTGGTTCCCATGCTACACAGCTGAGTTTGGACTTCTTGTTCCTGTTTTATGAGTTTGCCCCTTATAATAAAGAAATTATGTTAGAGTTTACCTGGTATCCTTTGATCTGTGTCACACACACACACACACACACACACACACACACACACACACACATGAATGTGTGTATATGTATACATAAGAATATACATATGTTTATATAGCATACATAGTCATACTATAAGTTACTCTAGCAAACCCTAATACAGTCCTCAAACACTAAGATTATTACAACATTCATTTCACAGATGATCAAACTAATGCTCAAAGAATTGCCTGGCAAGGGTTCTCTGAACACAGGACTTAGGGTGCTAGAATCATGACAGTTGTAGAAAAAAACTAGAATGTGGTCACCCTAGGTTTAACTGAAGGCCAGACTATTGCCAAACCCTCTTCTCAAACCTCAACACCACCTTAAATTGCTCTTGACTCAAGGGATAGATGACGTATCTACTGGAGCATCCTGAAATGGTTGGAGTCTATTCTGTCTGAGTCAGAGGGCAGAGTCAGGTGTGCCAGCTTCACAAGATCAACTCAGGACAACAAGCCCTCTCTGGTCCCTCAGAGGCCACTGGAGAGGCCAGTCTGGGACTTGACTGTAGTTGGTTTTTGTTTTCACTCTTTGTTCTTTGGTTTTTTGAGGGCCTACCACCCAGCTCCCAAATAAATCACATGGAGTCTTATTCTTTCTTATAAAGGCCCAGCCTTAGCTTGGTTTGTTTCTTGCTAGCCTTTCTTAACTTAAATGATCCTGTCTACCTTTTACCTCTTGGCTTTTATCTTTCTCTATTCTATATACGTTTCTTTACTTTTTACTCCATGGCTTTCTGGGTGACTGACCCCTTCTTTTCTTACCCCTCCATCTTCTCACAGATTTCTCCACTTGCTTATTCTCTCTGCCTGCCAGCCCCACCTATCCTTTCTCCTGTCTCACTATTGGCCGTCCAGTTCTTTATCAGACCAATTAGGTGTTTTAGACAGGCAACAGCTTCACAGAGTTAAACAAATGCAACATAAAAAAATGCAACACATTTTTACATCATTAGACAAATGTTCCACAGCATAAACAAATAAACACATCTTGAAATAATATCCTACAACAGTTGACTCTTAAGAGATGTGGAAGTTGAGTGTACTAATGTGATAGTTTGAAAAAAAAATGGCCCCCAAAGGGAGTGGCACTATTAGGAAGTATGGTTTTGTTGGAGTAGGTGTGGCCCTTGTGTGGAGGAAATGTGTCACTGTGAGGTGGGCTTTAAAGTCTCCTTTGCTCAAGCTTCCCTCAGTGTGACACTCAGTTCACTTCCTGTTGCCCATGGGATGAAGATGTAGAAATCTCAGCTCCTTCTTCAGCACCATGTCTGCCTGCATGCCAGCATGCTTCACACCATGATAGTAATGGACTATACATCTGAAACTGTAAGCTAGCCCTAATTAAGTGTTTTCCTTTGTAAGAGTTGCCGTGATCATCGTGTCTCTTCATAGCAATAGAAACCCTAAGTACAACAATTAACATCCATGTAACATGCTACATCAGAAGCCATCCTAAAAGAGACTATAAATCCTTAGCTATAGTGATGCCAGTGCCAGAGACTTAGATATGAACATGAAGTCAAGCTTCTGCCTGAATACATGGAGCAGGACTGCATTGGATTAGTGAAGAAAATCTCACTATAATGTATTCTGAGCACACATCCCACCTCAACCAGAGGTCAGAACCTTTAGACACTTTCCAAGGATAACTCATCTTCCCTCCTTCCCGTTCTTCCTTACTCTTTTCCTTACCACAAGGGTTCCCTCTTCTAGCATGCCTTCATGGACACAGAGGAAAGCTAGGCCCTACCCAATTTCATGATAGAAGGATGCAGTTGGGAGAGTCCTGTTTGAGAGATCCCTAGTCCTGTGTGTCTCTCTTTCCCAGTGGTGTCCTCTATTGCAGGATGCCAGGAAGTATGGGAAGCCCCAGAGGAAGGTCAGGTTGTTGGAAAAACCAGGACTTTGAGAGGATCTGAAAGGAGATTTCAGTCAGGTGACAAAGCCACACCCATACACCGATCTTCTCTCCATCTGCCCTGAGTTGGGGAACCATCCTCTGAGCCCTGTGCTAGTCCAATCCTTCTCCTGTGGGAGAGTCAGTGCCTCTTCCACACTTACTTGTGCCTGACAGGCTCACCTTAGAGGATAGGAGTTTAAAACAAGGATCCCAGGGCACAAAGGGCATATGACTGTCTCTGCAAGTCATACGTTAGTGCCTTAGTGCCTCTGGGATAGAGAAAGAGGGTAGGGTAAAACTAACTCCATGGCTTTAAATCAGGACCCTCCCTCTTTTTATTTTGTAGATTGTAGATATTTTATCTACAATTTTAGCTCAAACAATTCCCCACCTTTTCTCTATTGTGTCAAACATTTTAACTTTCTTTTAGCTTCGTCTCCAAACTTCATGTTTTCATTACTATAGTTCCCTTTTTTTCCTCTCTCTGTCACCAAATAAAATCCATTCACAGACATCAAGTGTCTTAAGCAGGTTGAACTTGGGGCACTGTCTCTCTAGCTGTGAGATACACAAGCGGCTTCTCAGGCTGTGCTGGGCAGCAGAACCAGAGTGTCCAGGTTAAGTACCCAGTTGTCTTCTCAGCTCCCAGCCCACTGCTCTCTGAGAACACAGGGCCCATCCCTGACATTTCAGAAGTGGGTGGGGGACACTTTCCTTGCCCTCCCTAGGATTCTGAGATTATGGTCAGGCTGGGTGGCCCCAACCTGCTGTATACTGCAGTCATTCATGGAGAAAGAAGTCTCCAGGTGAGGCCGCACCCCCACCCCTCCTGAGAATGTCACCATTCTGCTTCTGGAGCAGCTTTTGCTAGCTGCTGGCAACCCTTGGCATCAGGGAGAGGAGCCGGGCTTTGGATGTACAGAATGAGGCCTCCCTGTACCTTTTGTTCTTCACCAATGGGGTGATGCTGGCAAACCTTGGTATCAGGGAGAGGAGCCGGGCTTTGGCTGTACAGAACGAGGCCTCCCTGTACCTTTCTTCACCAAAGGGGTGATGCTCCCCCGCCCAGTTACAAAAGAATCTCACTTTCAACCAACCACATGCATAGTATGATAAAGAAAACTGAGAACTATCATCTCCTTATTCACTAGACACTGGGCAGGAATTGGGAGAACTTTGGTTCTACATAGGACAGTGAACACACTATCGTAGGCTACCCTGTTCGGAACAGCCTCACTCAGGCACCTACTGTAATGTATGACGGTGGACTGCCATGTCTAACTCCCTGACAGTAACTGACTTAGGACTCTATAGGACAATAAGTGTGTCACAAGCATGTCATAAGTGGATGGAACCCAAGCCTGGGATGAAGCACACATCACTCACTGAAAGACTGATTTATTGCTCTGTGTCTGCCACAAGCCACCAAGAATCAGTGTGGGGAACTGGGGAACACTTCCTCCAGGAGCCGAAGGAAAATGCTTCCCTCCTGACCAGTCTCTGTTCTTTTTGTCCAGGTACCGTGTCAACTGCCAGTTCCCCTTGGGCTCCTCACACTGTTCCGGTCCCAGCCAGGTTAGACCTGGAGAGCCTTCCCATTAGACCAGCACAGAGCAGCAGAGCGGCCGGCCTTTCCATGCTCAAGTTTATAGCTTGGCGGTAGAACCCTGAGGGGGTGTGCATTCATTCCTGGACAGAGGTGCTTCCTAGTGTAGCTCAGTATTGGGCTTCTGGACGGTTACATCCATCACCGGAGTGTCTGAAGTTCCCCCAAGAACATTCACCTTCTCTCTCTCCCTCTCCCTCCCTGCCTCCCCTCTCCCTCTGCTTGGTTCCACAAGCTCTCTATTCATCAACCAGCTTCCTGGCAATCAGTGCCCTCCAGCTTCTGGCAGAAGGAGGAGAGGAGTTGTTCCCCTCTGCTTTCTAGATGGCTCTGCCACCACGTTTGCTGTGTCACCCGGGCAGCTGACCTTTAACTACCTTTCATGAGTTCCTCGGAAAGAACTACGGACAGGTTGTAAATATTTATGGCTGCTACTTCTGCCACTGTCCCAGCAGCATTGCTAAGTACTTCCCAGGTATAACCATTAGCATTTGTAATGAATCTATACAACAAATAGCATTACTCATATTTTGCATAAGAGGAAATAGGTCAGGAGAACTTATATGAGTTTATCTGAATCATACAGTTGGTAAACAGAAATGGTGGGACTTGATCTCAAGTGTGATCCAAAAGCCCAGATTTCTTCCTTCCTAAGAACCAACTTTTCAGTAACAGAGCAAACATGGATCTAACACCAACCATCCCAGGCATCCCCTCTCTTTTGGAGCTGTGACTCTAAGTTCCCCCTCCCCTTTCTTTTCTCCACCACCATGAAGAAAGGAGTTCCTGGTGCTCAAAGCAAGGAGAAGATCCTCAGCAGTACACGGGAGGAAAAGCACAGCCTACCCGCCTGCGCTCACTTGCAGTCTGTTAGCTTCCAGGAGAACAGAGCCATGTGTCCCGTGTGGAGGTTGGAATTCAATGAAATTCCCTGAAACAGTAGATGAGGAGGAGTAGGAAGAAAAGACACCTCAAAGCTCCGGAGCCTGCCTCCCCATCTTAGAATCAGTGGAGTATCAGAACCGTTCTAAGTCACCAGTAGCATCGCCAGTCCCATCTGGCAGGCAAGGACACTGGCCCATTGTGCACTGGTCTCTGGGGAGCAATGTTGATACAAGGATCTGGATCCAAATGTGCTTGTGAAGGACACTGCAGCCAGCAGCTTCCCTTTTCCTGGAGCTACTGAAATAGTCTTAAGATACTGGGAGGCAACAGAAGCTTCTCTGACTAGAGAAATGGATGAATGAATGAATGAGTCCCAGAGAGAACTGATAGAAAACTGTTCTGATCTTGTGCCTAAGCAGGAACACAGCTTAGATCGTCACTTATACCATCCCAGGGGTTGACAGAACTGTTGCTAGTCATTGTTACAATGTAAAAAAAAAAAAAAAATGACCAGAAGGGAGTCACGCTGTACAACAGGATTCACATGGGAGGTTTATTGGAAGAGGAGAGAGAAGGGGGCAGAGAGGAGAGGGCAGAGACTAGTCCCTGGGGACAAGAGGAGGAGGGGGGCAAAGGTCCACCTTTTATAAGGAGTATAGTGATTGTCCACAGGACGTGCTCTTAGTGGAGGCAGCTAAGGACGTATCCTGTCAGGACCCCAAGGGCAAGCCAGTACAAATGCCTAAATACGAAGGGCCACGCTCCCCATTAGCCAAGTCCTGATAGTGACAAGCGGTCAGAACAGCATAGCTACGTCGTATGACTCCTTTCCCTGAACCTGGGAGATGAGTCGCGGTTTGCCTGCTTGTCTTCCTCTCTACAGATGATGGGGTAGTTACCGTGGTAGCCATTTGACCCAGGTGTCACAAGTGAACATCTGTACATGGTCTCTGGAAAGATTTCTCCTCTAAACGAACAAAGAGGAAGACTAAAAACACCAGGGCTTTTCTTCACAGATAGGATGCACAGAATTACCGTAGTCACCTTGCCACTGTGACCGGAGATAATGCCATTGCACTGGAGGGGGGAGATCTCACAAGATGGAAGAGAAAAATCTAGGGTTTCTGGGAAGATCACTGCGTCATTGAACACTGAAGCCACATGCCCTCAGATTTCTTAAGGGATATAAAAACAGCAGTGAGAGCCAAAGTTATATTTTAAATTTTAATTACTATGCCTAAGAGATCCATGAAACAAAAATGCCTCTGATCTGCAAGCCCCTTGCCCAAGGACAGACAGTTCCCAAAATGCTGGGAGCTGTTTTGTATGGGAGATAGCATGTTTTTCATTCTTCTAAACAAGTTTATTTGACCCATACTCACAAGATACACTTGATCACATGTGGATGGCAGGTCCACAGGCTGGAGTTATATCAGGATGTGTGCTTGCCCCTGTTTGGACCTGTTTCACCTCCTCTTCTTCCTTCTCCTTCCTCTTCCTCCCCCTTCTTTTCTTTCTTTCTTTCTTTCTTTCTTTCTTTCTTTCTTTCTTTCTTTCTTCCGCTGGCCTCAAACTCACAGAGATCTGCCTGCCTCTGCCTCCCAAGTCCTGGGATTAAAGGCATGCATCACCATCACCCAGCTTCTTAACCCACTACAAATTGTGATTCTGGGCCATTTCCTGGAACCGGACCTGATCAGAGCCCATCCACCTGGGCAGTATTTCATTAAAGCCTGCTTCACAGCAACTTGACTTTAAACTGTGGTAGTGGTCTTATTCTCAATTGGTGACTCACATTGCTTCATGATTTCAGCCATGTCTGGGGACACTTCCATGGCATGCAGAGAGAGCAAGAGAAAGATCTAGATGCCAACATGCTGCACAAGGACAGAACAAGCTCGCCTGGACCAAGATGAGTCTTTGCTGTTGCCAACCCCTTATCTTGTGTGACTTCCAAAAGACTTTAGAAATGGAAAGAACGACACACGTCTGTTGAGGACCGACTACATGCTGGGTACAATGCCAGCTGCTAGGGTTTCAAGAAGGGACAAAGCAGACAAGGTCATCATCACACAGAAAGGCTTGTTTTGTTTGGTCCTTGCCCTGCTGTGGATCAAACACAGCCTCATACAAGCTGGGCAAGAGCGCCACTCCTGAGCTTCCCCCACCCCATTCTAGACTATGCTCATGATCATGACTATAATAACCCTGCAGGTCAGGAGAACACGGAGACACAGATCACGTACCAAAGATACCTGGGCCATAAGAGTCCAGATGTGGTCGCGGAAGAGTTAGGGGTGAAGGGACCAAGAGAAGAGAGCTAAAGAATTCCCCCCGGAACCGGGATGTCCCTCTTCTCGCTCCTACACATGTATTAGAGTCACTGTCTCCCTTTATCTCAACAGTCTCTGCTATTCTTTCAATGTGATTCCAGTTCCCAGGAGAATCAAGTGGGCTCTTCTTTCTCCGGGTAGGTGAGGCACACAGGGCGAGTACCCGGGCAGGCACTAGTTTGTGTTGTGTACACAGATACTCCCATAGATGATCTCAGTAGCCCGGAGTCCCTTCCTCCCCTCCAATTCACAGTCTCATGTGCTCAGTGCTGCAACTGCCGACGGCCTATCTAGCTAATAAAACAAAAATAAACCTGGACCAGTGGGGTCCTCACGCACACCCACATCCACACCCTAGCATCTCCACTACCAGTCACAGGAGCCCTTGAACAATCCTACCTGGCTCTACCTCCACACAGCCTCGCATCCACACTACCTTTTAACGTGAATCTTTCATCTCTCAGACAGGAATTTCATTAACAAAGGGCAAATGCAGAAAAAAAGAAAAGAAAAGAAACGAAACGAGTGTTTGAAAGGAACCGAAAATTGTCTCATGTCGGCCCTCTGATTTAGTTTTTCGTTGTTTGTACATTCTGTGTCCGAAAGAAAACAGCTTTTCATTAATTGGGCATCAGTCCAGGCGCTTGGGCTTGGCGCGTCGCCCGCAGGGCTGTGTGAATTCAGCCTGGCAGACCAAAGCTTTGAGAGGTGGCGGAAACATCTAACTCAAGCCGGGTCCAAATAAGGAAGCCAGGGAAAGAGCCGGGGACCTGCTGCTCGTTCACTTCTCTCAGCGGCACCCTCCAAGTAATCTTGGTGGCTAAGGGGACAGAGCTGAATGAAAAGTTTCACGAGACTCTCAGAAGTCACCGCCTGAGCATCAAACCTGCATAACCGGGAGAGACGCAAGGCGGGCGGGCAGACTTTCAGTGGTTCCCGCCTGCCCACGCTGCAGGTTTTTCAGGTCCTTGCTTGAGTGTGCACTCCCAGGCGTAAATAAACGTGCGCTCAGCAGCCGCGTCAGACAGTAGGCTATTTAAGCCAGCAGGCACCAGCACCCGCTGCTTCCAGCCCAGAACTCGCCCAGGCATACACGTAAGTAGCTTTCTGAGGTTGGCCTTGAATGCGAAAAATGAATTTGTCTAGAGATGAGCCCAAAATGCTAGACTTCAAGCATTTGGGCTTTTATTTATTTGTTTGTTTGTTTCTTTTCTGCTGGAGAATGGTGGAGGTGAAAGGGGAAATAAAAATATAATGCTTACTCCCTAGTGTTCTCCCCGCCCCATCCTCACTACCCCAGGGTAGAGTCAGAGTGTTGTTGGGGTGATAAACCAGGTCTTTTGCAAAAAGTGTGCCCCAGATTGTGGTGAATTTGGAGCGGGAAGCAGAGCGGTGTTTGTTGTTGTTTACAGTTTCTTGCTTCCATTTTCATCACCTGTGCAACTGTTATTTATCATTCCATCATTTAAATACTAATTACTGCTACTTTACTGCTCAGTTTATTATCTGAAAATCAAACATAATCGTGTTTAAAATATATATCTTGTGTTTGGTGTAGGCGAAGTGACTCTCTGGCTGGGTTCTGAACTCACAGTGCTACATATATATTACTATTTCTTGTTCTCCATATAGCTGCAGTAATGAAAATATCTATCGGTTAAGAATGAAAAGAAACGCTGCACTTTGGGTTTTCCAGAAAGTAGAGGCTTGTGGATTTTGAGCTCAAACGGGGTATCTAGGTACTCAAGGTCAACTGTTAGGTGGGGGAAGAGTCATTGCATAAAAGGAACAGTGTATCATGTATTTCAGATGAGAAGGTCTTGAAGAGAGATGCCAACCATTTCCTGCAGCTTGTCTCAGGACAGGGCTTATGTATCCGGGGCAGGTACTGCAGAAGATGCAGGCTGGGGAGGTGGGAGAGAACGGGGGAAACGGCTTGGACTTGACTGATGCTGAGAAAATGCAAGTGGGGCAAAGGAGGAGAACTGACATTACATCCGTAGTTCAGCTGCTTGGGTCAAGGGCTCAGAGGTGCGGGCATATGTGATAGCTCTTGCCTGTAATCTCAGCTCTTGCAGGCTGAGGCAAGAGGATCGCGCTGAGTTTGAGGCTACAGAATTTCAGAGCAACCCTGCCTCAAATAGACAAAAGCAAGATTTGGCGATGAAGCTTTAGAATGTGCTAGAATTCCAGCCCCATTCCTAGGTCTTTACCACGAAGGAGCCTCACCCCAGCCATTTTTTTTTTTTTTTTTGAGACTCTGTTTCACACTGTGTAGCTTTGGTTGACCTGGAACTCTCCATGCAGATCAGACTAGCCTAGAACTCACAGAGATCTACTTGAGCGCTGGGCTTATGTTCAAATCCAACACATTGCTTTTAAAGATGTTTTTTTTTTTTAAAAAAAAAAAGAATATGTTTTTACTTGAAATAGAATCCTATCGCATTTCGGCTCCCTTTCCTTCCCCCAGTCCTTCCTAGCTATGTTCCCCGGGACTCTTCCCATGTCCTCCCTTTGTCTTTTATTGTCATGTCAGTTCGATTATTAACTGCCATGTATGTGTTTGTGTACATGTGTGTGTATGCACAGATATGTATAAATGCAAGCTGAGGCCTTTTGTTTGGAGGGGGAATTAAGACAGGATTTCTCTGTGTAGCTTTGGAGCCTGTCCTGGAACTCGCTTTGTAGACCAGGCTGGCCTTGAACTCACAGAGATCCACCTGCCTCTGCCTCCCGAGTGCTGGGATCAAAGGCGTGCACCACCACTGCCTAGCCCGAGGCTGAGTCCATTTTTTTGAGGGTGTGTATGCGGTTAAAGTCTGACTCCTCTGCATTGGACAGCCAATGAGGAGACTCATCCACATTTTCTAGACCCCTGGGAAGTCCATGAATGCTAAATCAAGGTTGTGCCTTGATTTTTGTTTTTTATTTGCATAGAATTCTTTCTTTTTTCATTTATTCTTTTGTTTATTTATATTTATTTTTCTTTCTATCCCAATCAGTTCCCCTCCTCCCCTCTTCACAGTCCCCTCTCCCCCCAACCCCCCCACCTCACCCAGCCACCGCTCCCCCAGAGTTGAGCCTTCTTTTTTTAAGGAGCTTAAAGCTGTGGATCAAGAAGCTAGCAGATGTGTGGAGCAGGGATGATGGGCTTAAACCTTTGACACAGCGGGCTCTCCATAGCCACGAAACTGAAGCTGAGTTACATGTCTGCAAAGGTCTTGTTCTAGACAAGCTATGACGAGAGCATTTGGGTCTGGGAGCAAGAGCAGAGATGCTAAAGGCAGTGCTAACAAAGAGGTGGGAGATAGCATGTGTTTTGTTTTGGTTTGTTCTGGTTTCTCTAGACAGGGTTTCTCTGTAGCTTTGGAACATGTTCTGGAACTCACTCTGTAGACTAAGACCAGGCTGGCTTCAAACTCACAGAGATCCGCCTGCTGAGTATTGGGATTAAAGTGTTGGGTGGTGTGCACCACCACCACCTGGCTGAGACAGCATACGCTGTATGTGAGCTCATCTGAGGTGGGATAAAGCAGGTCAGTGGTGGCCTGGAAAAGGGGACCAAGAAGAGGCTTGGGGTATGGGGGCAGATGAGATCTAGGGGAGTAATGGCTTTTTTTCAATACCCTTTTCTTCTGGTGTTTTTGAAACCCAGGTTGGCTTCAAACTCACAGTGATCCTCCTGTATCATCCTTTAGAGGTTCCCCCAGGAAACATTAGGATGGGTCTATCTATCAGTATAAAGGCAGGGCAGCCCCAGGCAAAAGCATGAGCGGGTGACATCTGTCTTCCTGATTCGGCCATTCCTACCATCCTTCACCTCCTCCTCACACCTGTGTGGACGCAGGTGCTAGTGTGGGAGTGGGGATGGGGCCACAGGGCCCCACTGAACCTGCCCTGGCAAGCTGCCTGTGTTTAAGATAGCGTCCAACTGTGCTATTTCCAAAGTCTCCCTCTCTCAGGGATTTGTTTACCCACCTTTGGCAAACCAATTAAAGTTATGATCTTAATAGACAGTAATTACTTAATGAACCCTGGGTTATTAAATAGGTTCTAACAAGATAACCTATCTGGGAGTTCTTTCAAATGTTTTTCTTTCTTTTCTTTTTTTCTTTTTTCTTCCTTTCTTCCTTTCTTCCTTCTTTCCTTTCTCCCTTTCCCTCTTCCTTCTGTCTTCTTCCTTTCTTCTTCCTTCCTTTTCTTCCTCCCCCTCTCTCTCTTCCTTCCTGTCTTCTTTTCTTATTTCCTTTCTCCTTTTCTTTCTTTCTCTCTCTTTTTTCCTTTCTTTTCTTTTCTTTTTTCTTTCTTTTTTTCTTTCTTTTTTTTTTTGCTGATTTTGTTGTTTGATTGTTTGAGGCAGGATCTCATGTAACCCAGATGGCCTCAAATTTGATATGTTGCTGTCTGCTTTGAACCTCCTACCCCCAGATCCTGAGTCCTGAGATTATAGGTTTGTGCTATCACACCAGCTTTGAAATGTTATATAAATATAATTATCATTTGAATTTTAAAGTAAGCAATTAAGAAAACCACTTTCAGGCAAAAATGTATAATCCCTATTCATCAGAATTAATTCCAAACCACGGAGAGAAAGAGTGTCAAGATTATAGGTTTTTCAGTCTCATCCTATAGGCACCATCGAAGACTGGGCCTTGCTAAATTGTCTTTTCTGAATTAGACAGTTCTTTGTTAAATACATTTGCTTTAGTGTGTGAGAGAGAAAGGGCAGGAGAGAGAGAGAGAGAGAAAGAGAGAGAAAGAGAGAGAGAGAGAGAGAGAGAGAGGACAGTAGTAGGGGAGGCAGCCTGTTCAAGCTGAACTCTATCCTGAACCCCAGAAACTAACCTTTCAGAAAATACTAGGCTGTAAGCATCAGGGCAGTAGGCCAACACTGGGTACCGCTGCTATTCTGAAGTCAAAACTACTTCCTGCCATTTCGAGTTCATGAGAAATGTTTTTAGACAAACAATGGGTTCACACAGCTGGTCAATCATGTGTGTAGAAGTGACAGAATTTCTTCTTTCGATGACTTTCTTTTGTGTACATCTCCTTCACCACTGTTCCTGTGTAGAATGGCTCATTTCAAAGGTCCCTTGGATTTTTGTCTTTAATGGCTATGGTGTGTAACCTGGATTAGGTTTTGAACACTGATGAATTCCTCAGACTTCCAAAATGCTGAGAGAATGCGGCTGTGGGTAACAGGGATGTGGCCTGTAGCCTGGAGGGATGCACAGAGCACCCGCCCACCCAGTTAAAAACAAGCGTGGAAGAAACACCTTCCTGCATGCTTACCCAGGGCATGCTGGTGGGCACAGGCTTGATGGGAATACAGATGATCTCCACTGCGCAGACGGAGGAAGTGTGGCCTGGTGCAGATGGCACACCCTCCCGGCTCACAGCTTCTGTATTTCAGTTGGCCCCATTGGAGGCTTGCCAGTCTAACACTGTTGATCCCGGCCATATGTGAAATTTGGAGTGGGTGGCATACAACAAGGCAGGTGCAGGTTTGCCCATCCCTTTCAGCTGCCAGGAAAGTCCCTGCATCTATCCTCGGTGAGATGTTGAATAGTTCCTCACAGGTACGAGCACAGACTAGTCCTGGAGGAAGACGGCCCAGCCCTCAGAGCAGGGAGTACCTTCTTAGCTGCAATGCTATTTTAAAGCAGGAGACCCAAAGATTAGAAGTCTTAACTGGGTTTTTAGCATGTGGTGTGTGTGTGTGTGTGTGTGTGTGTACGTGTGTGATGTGCCACAATGTGTGTGTTGTGTGTGTGTGTGTCAGGTGTGGGTGGGTCCATGTGCCACAATGTGTATGTGTGTTGTGTGTATGAGGGGGCATGGGCATGTGCCAGTGTGCGTTCGTGTGTGTGTCTGTGTGTATGTGCGTGTGTGTGTCTAGGTCAGAAGACACCTTGGATCTGGTTCCCTCCTGCCACAAGGAGTTCTGAGGATGGAACTCAGATGGTCAGACTTGGCAGCAAGTGCCTTTGCTGGCTGAGCCATCTCGAAGGCGCCCAAGGGGAGTCTAAATAACTGCATCTTCCCTGTCTTCCCTGGCTGGAGTCACAAATGATCTGATCATCTCTGATTACAACCCATGAAAGTTCAAGAGAGCGAGCTAATTCCCTGGAATTCAGCCTTCAGCTAAGCAGGCGCAGGGACCCAGGTCTCCCAACACCGCAGAGGCACTGTTCCCCTGTCTTACGGGTTCCCTGAAGGAAGCCGGGTGCTTACACTGAAAGGAGATCACTGTTCATATCAGTCAAGCAAAAAGAAGTTCAGAATAAATGTAGGGGGCTTAAGGGGCTAATCCTCACAAGGTTGAGCTGCTTTGTTTCAGGTGATTACTCATTCGTGGCCACGTAGGTAGCAACTGACGTGCTGTCCAAAACAGGGACGTTCGTTTTACCCATTTCCATGTTTCTTATAACTTACTCTGGTGGTTTCTATAAAATGAAAACCCTGCCCGTTTGTTTACAAGTGACCCAGTCTATCCGCATATGGTGGAAACAAACAAGAAAACCCCAAGGTAGACACCGAGTGGGTTCTGACCTTTGAAACTGTTAATCAGGAAACCAATGACAGTCATTCTGGATCTAGATGGATCTAGATGGAAATTTCCTGGAATCCTTCAGGTCGTGGCAGATCTGATTACACAGTGCAATCTTTGTTGATGTATTGCCACTTCCTGCCTGTGTGGCTTCTCCCTAAGGAAATTTATATAAGCAGTTCTCTCGGCCCACCTCCCTAGTCTGCTGGTGGCTGGGAGTGAAACGCTCTATAAGTAAGTGATGCTGGAAGCGCCTGTCACTACGTTAAGTGTTCCTCTCACTCTTCGTTCTGTTCTTCGGGGTCACCTGGTAACTCTGGGAACTGTGAAGCAGGATTAAAGGGGGCGAGAGGCTCCCTGTCATTTGCTCACTCAATCCAGTTCAGAGTTCAGACTTTTGAAGCTCTTCTGAGAGCGTCTAATGACTAAGCAGCCTCGGGGGCAGATCTCTAAGAAGCTGCAAGGGGACCTGATGTATTTAACTTGATTAGGAGAAGACTAAAATTCACTTAATTATGCTGTTGAAAGGCGGTTGTGCCAGTGGCCAGTTACTCACTTTGACCTTCAAGGAAAACAATTCAAGGTCAGGGATGGGTGTGGGCCACAGCTCGGTGGGTTCTCATGCCCTCAAGTACCATCTGTATGCAAAGGTACAGAAAGATGTACAAGCAAGTTCTGGAAAATAGACAGACCGTCAGTCTGTTGATTGTCATGTGTTTGCCCATTTGTTTGTCTCATGTCAAAGCATTTGTTAACTAGGGACAGGAGAGATGGCTCAGCGGTTAAGAGCACTGGCTGCTCTTCCAAAGGACCCAGATACAATTGTGAGCACGCACATGGCAGCTCACAAATGTCCGTAACTCCAGTTTCAGGGGATTCAACTCTTTCTTGTTTGGGGACCAGGTGCACACATAGGGGTGCAGTGGCTTTCTGGACAAAGCAAATGACATATTCTAAGAAATCATGTCATTCTTCAGTTTTGAGTTAAAAAAACATTAAGTCATTTTGCCATTTAATGATTTAAAATTGGATGCCATTCAGTTGCCCAACATTGCACTTTGAGCCATTGGGAAAGCTGGGTTCGTACCGTGAATGTCAATAGTGTTTATAGTTTGCAGTTCATAGACATCTCATTGACTCCTACACAAATGTCGTGGGGTAGCTGGAGTAAGGTGGCAGCAGTGGAAGATTCAGACCCGGAGGTCCACAGCAAGTGTGAGCTGTGCAACATCACGTGGAGACTGAGTCGCATTTCCAAAGTTCGGACTTCCTGGAGCTCCATCCACTCTCTTTCTGCAGCATGTCTGAACTACCCTGGGTTCCACAGAACTTTCTAGTATATCTGTCCTCTTAGGTGTGTGTGTGTGTGTGTGTGGTGTTAATGACTAGGCTAAATATTTACATCTGTTCTTTGTCCCACTAGCTGAGCACCTGTTCATAAAAAAGGCTCAATTGTGGAAAAAGTGTAACTGAGTTTCCTGGCAACAGGCAGCTGGGGTAGTTGGACTTTGGCATATTTTGGCATTGTACAGGTGCCCGTGGTGTGCCGTTTCATCATTACCTAATCGCGGTCATAAAATAAGGATGGTAGTTGGATCATAAAAAGTAACACTTGATTAAAGCGTATTTGGACAAAGTGATACCTCCATTTTGTCAGTGAGTCTTCCCTGGGTTTTTCAAGATGCACAGACCATCTGGGGAAGCATCCTTGCTCGCTTTAGGCAGAGTGCAATGACTTAAGGAAGTCCAGGCAGGGCCCTCACCTCCTGATCCATGCGCAATACTATAGGTTCCTAACAACTGTTTCTTACCCTGTCATTTGGATTTGAGTAAAAATATTGTAGAATTCAGCACAGATTCTCAAAATAAATCAATAAATCCTGGTGCCACATCTGCAGAGTTACAAATGCACAACCTTGTCCAAGATCAAATAACGAGACTGAGAATATTTGTAGAAAGAAACTCTTTTCTTTTTCTTTTTCTTTCTTTCTTTTTTCTTTCTTTGGTTTTTCGAGACAGGGTTTCTCTGTAGCTTTGGAGCCTGTCCTGGAACTCGCTCTTGTTGACCAGGCTGGCCTCGAACTCACAAAGGAAACTTTAATTCTTTAATTTTTAATATTTGAAAATGTCCAAATAGCTGCAGAATACGACTAGTTTATTGACTTCATTCTCCATAGCCCATGTATCATCATCACCACCATTTATGCCCTGGCAATGCTTGAGCCTGGGCAGCCCGTTTATGGTGGTTCTCCAGTTGTTCCTGTCCTGGGCAGCCCTAGATGCTTGTGTTACTGCCATACCCAGGTTCCACAGTCTTCCTTTATGCTGTCTACCCACCCACGTATAACCTACCCTTACTGTATACATGTTTTAGATTACCAAACTGATCTCTGTCATCCACTTTTACATTTTGATCATCCGAATACTTTCACATGACAGACACATCACCCTACTTGCAAGCTATTGATCTAATGAAGCTAATTAATACTTTTCTATACAAATTTAATTCAAGAATTAAACGAGCAACCATATTGAGTAACACACTCCAAGACATATTAAGAAATCCATTAGCTGCCATTTTGGCATATTTGGGACAACTTTTTATTCGTTACAAACTATAGAAAATTGATCTGTTTCTTATTTGTGTCCATGCTTGCTCATACAAATATTTTCATCTTTAATGATTCTCTTTAGGATATACGATCATTTTGTCCCATGAAAATCTCTAATTGATACAATAAACATCAATTTTTTTTCAAAGGTGAATTTGATCGTTCTGTGTATTCCCCAGATATTGTCCTTCTTTTTTCTCTGGTCTGAAGTTCCCTAAACACATGGGTACCCCTAGAATTCTCGAGGATGAAGGGTTTGAGGCTTTTATTTGTGTCTGGCGGCAGAATGAACTCTTTTTGCGAAGTGGATTTTTGTAGTTGCTAAACTTTAGCGCACCACACTCCGCCCCACGGCGGGCGGACACCCTGAGCCTTTCTCTTCCTCCCAGACAACGTCTAGATACAGCAAAAGAAACCAGCGTTCAGGAGGTAGGAGGGCCCAGAACATCATCTTAGCCTCGGAGCTCCAGTGTTACCCTCCTTCAAAATGACCTTCATCCTAATTAATGTGGCCTGCATCTTGCTAATCCAAACAGCAGCAGACATGCTAAGTCCCATAGGAGCTCCTGTCCCATACCTAAATGACACATCTGACAGACAGTAAGGGGACCAGATGCTCTGGTTTGCTTGGGATGCGTCCACTGTGGCCTGTTGTAGAGGTGCCCTTATTCCATAAGTGTTGTAGCTTAGATGACAAATTGTATTACATATAATTTAACAGACTGACTGTGAAAAAGCACGTGGTTATACTATGGTTCATGGGTCACTCAGCAGTCCTTTGGAGTAGAAATTTGGTACAACATATTCATCAAATCAAAACCTTTGTAGTCTTCAGATGAGGCCTCTTTCTCCCACGAGTGGCCCCAGGACACTGTTATTAACAAAGGTCGTGGTCATTTAATATCTGCACTGTTCAGAACACCATTACTCAGAACAGAGATCACCTCCAGATCCTCTGGTCCAAACCTTCCTTTTGTGGATGAAGACTTAATTATAATCTTGTGGAACTGTGTGTCATCTTACACGATTCTGAACTGTTCCGTGAGCATCGCCACTACCGGTCACCGCTCCTTGCCTGTCGGCTCCGCTGAGTCTCTGGACATACTTTACTTGAAGAGAAGAGAATCAAATTTCAAATAAGTTAAAGGACATAGCCAAGGTCCTCTGAGGACTGTGGAGAGTTTAAAATGGAATCCATCTCTGGCTCCCTGCCCGTGTCCTGCCCATCACTCCACACTGGTTAATCTTTTCATCCAGTAAGGAGGATTTAAAATGCAACTTCCACAATGTACCCAACCCAGATGCACGAGCATTCTGTCTGTAAAGAATGCTACATACCCTAAAGTCCCTAGCTTCTGCTTTGTTCTAACTGCCACAAACCCTTATGGGTGACTAAACTGTCCCTGTGTGATAGTGCCACTTGGTGGCATGCTAAGAGAGTGGGGCACAAAACTGCAACCTGTGCCCGTCTTTTGGATGAGGAGGAAAGGAAAATGCAGGCACCTGCCCCCCCATCGCCTGCTGGTAGCAGTAACAGTGTAATTAACCATGTCTTAGATAACCTGTGTCCACTCTCTTCTTCCCTGTCCCTCCCTATTCCATTCACGTCACAGGGACAGCTTTAATGACACAAAAGATCTGACCATGCCTTAGGACCTTTTCTAGTTTCGGGCATAATCAGAATTGTGCTATAAGTCCCCAAATCTTCAAGAGTTTCTTGCAAGTTCCATGAACATCTACACCAAAACCTCATTTTCCAAGCCAGTTTTTAATTAAAATCGTCTTAAGAAAAACGTTTGCTTTCCAAATAAGCAAATGGCTTCACTGGGCTATTTCAGCAGGATAATTTCCTCTGATAGTAACAATCATACAGCGTTTTAGCTGTGTTCTCTGCTGTGAGCTAGCCTGGGAGTCTATCTAAGTTCATAATCTTTCTGGGGAAGACTCCTTTGAGCTCGTGAACCTCATTATAAAAGGCAGATTGTTTACTCACGCAGGTCTTCCTCTCTTGTCCATTTATCTCCAAAGAGATTGGGTCGAACTCATTACTCATTTTGCAGCTTGCTCAGAGGAGCCTAAAGCTTTATTCTGGTCTTTCACTGTTCCCGGTGCTTCATATGCAAGACCGGAACAGTTAGGCAGGCGGGAGGCTTTCAGTGAAAAGAGTCCGGTGCCTGTGAGAAGAATTGGATGTTAAGGGTCAACTAAATGGTTGACTCATGGCTGGAAGTCGTTCCCAGACACCCGCCCCTCTGGTGGTTTTGTTTTCTTATCTTCCCGTTTTCCAAAGAGGCTATAGAAAAATCTAAACCATTGCAACCTGCTTCAGGAACTTCCTGGATCGATTCAATGCAAATGTACGATGTAGGGATGGACTGGTAGCAACAGCTACTAAGCCCTTGTTGCTCTCCCCAAAGGTAAGCGATCCACTCCATTCTGTTGAATGCCGCAATGCCTTCTCATTTGTATGGCACATTCGCCACCAGTGTCCTCTCTCGGCTACATCTGCACCAGCGAAAGAGGAGCATGTGCAGCAGGAGAGCCAGCCTAGTTGGTGGTGTGAGCTGCTCTTCCTGACTCCTCCAATGGGCTGGGTCATGCCACAGGCACATGGGGCATCGCCTCACTTGTGACCCTGCGGCATCACTTAGTCCTGTTTTCTCTTACACACAGCAAGGGTCATCTGTTCACTCGGCTACTCAGCACAGCGGAAATACGGCGTGGGAGTTAAGAATGTGGGTGGAGAAATCGGGCTTTCTGGGTTTGAGGAAATATGGTGTGGTGGTAAAGGGCATGAATGGAGAAGTCAGTTTTTCTGCATTTGAGGCTCCATTCTGCCCCCTAAAACCTTGAGATCTGAAGCGTCTCCCTCCACTTCCAACCTTGCCGTAGAATTGTTGGAATTAAGATGCGCGTCACCCTATCCACCTCCCTGGCCTCCTCTTCCATCCTATGAATATAGTCTCATGGATGAAAGGGAAGAAAGAGAAAGCAAGGAAATGGTGGCGAGGAAGGAGCAGAAATTCACTCTCTTATGCGGGAGGACCAACAAGGAAGCACAAAGCAATGTGCGCTGCGCAGAAGGCTCACTGCAGATGAGAGCCCCACCCCACCCGTCAGTTTCCAGATCTCCCACCAACATCCTCTCACAATGAGGCTTCATCCACAACATTGGACTTATAAAGAACAGTTCCAATGTCCACCATTGGGCTTTCCCAGTCCATGAAGATTAAAAGGGAGAGATTGTAACCCAGAAAAGTCAGGCACAAACGGTTCTTTCCAGGTGTCCGGCCAGGAGATCCTCAGTTCTCATGCATTTAAGAACAGCAGCATATCACACAAGAAATACTGTATTGTTGTGAGTAAGTGCTTTGAACACAGCATGGGAGGGTAAGGTGTGCACCGCTCTAGCGTATCTCCTTGTAGCAGTGAGCAAAGTGAGCTCTCTAATGCTTAGCATATGAGATGTCAGGATATTTGATGGGTTTTATTTTCCTATATTAACTCAAATTTCATTTTGAAATGTGTGTGCGTACATTTGCACGTCTGTGTATGCACATTTTCATGTGTGAGCACAAGTGTGTGTGTGCATACATGTGTGCATGTGCGTGCCTGTGTGCGTGTGTGTGCAGTGTACATACACACATGTGGGGATCAGAGGACAATCTTGGGTTTCATTCTTCAGGTGCTTCCCATTTTCTTTGAGACAGTGTTTCTCACAGGCCTGGAACTTCACCAAGTAAATTAGAAGAGCTAGCCAGCAATCTTAGCAGGGATCTGTGTGTCTCCTCCTCCCATCTTGTTGTTGTTAGGATCATAAATGTTTGCCACCACATCTGACTATTTACATGGGTTCTGGGGATTTGAACTCAGGCCCTCAGACTTGGCAGCAAGCACTTTTCCAACAGAGCCATCTTGCCGTTTTGTCCTTAATTCTGTTACATTTCTTAGGGCAGCAGGATTTCTAAGGCAAGAAGAGAGAGAGCAAACGTAGGGAGAAATATTGGGAACAGCGAACGGAATCAAAAGCAGCACAGGGCCTTTATGAAAGCTCAGAAAATGCAGAACTAAAAAGAAAAGGCAACGCTTCATATTTTTAAGACCCGGATTACTCCTTGATGGATGCCCAATTCTGCAGCAGGGTCAAAATATCAGAACCCCAGCATGATGTCACCTCTACCAGGCAAACCTTGCAGGAATGAGGCTCGTGGTTGTGGGTGCCCATGTGTGACTCAGTTTCCATCTGGAGTCCATTCTGACTTATAAGTCTTTTGAGTTCAAGTTTGCCTGCTTTGTTTTTTCCTATAACCTTGAGGACTGTGAGAGACTTCTGATTTAGCCCGTGAGAAAAGAACACTCTATCTAGTAGACTGTATACTGCTGACGACAAACCTCAGGAACATCAAGATAGAAAGTGAGGCTGCTTCCGAGCAGCAAGCACATGTTGGAGAGGAGGCTGCTCGCTCAAGGACAGGGATGGTCTCGTGGCTAGATACTGATTGACCGTCTGTGCCATACTTTATCCTGCTTTTGTATATATGTAAGTTCCGAAATAAACTCTGGACTGTGTGGCTGCTTGGTTTGACCAGTCGGCCGCCGGGCAGACCTCCGGATTCTATCCTGTCTTCTGTCTCAGCTTCTTTCACCTGACTTGCCTTTGGCTTCGAGGATCCCGAGCGAGTCAACCCTCGCTGACTTTGTAAGAGCGGGCTCCTACACTTGGTCTGGTTGCTGGCAACCAGTTGGTATAGCATGGATTCGGGTGAAGTGGGCATTTCAATCTTTTAGTCTTGAGTCATACGAAGCATGATTCGCAATAGTATGCATGCATGCATGCCTGTCAGTGTGAATTGGTGGCTCTGGCTGTGCTGTCACTGTCAACTGGTTAAACATACATACATGAATATACTTACAGAGCATACTTCAGCTTCTTCACCTGTCACATGGTGTCGGGACAAGGCTTTAACGGGGTATATTCCATCACCGCTGTTGACTAATGTCAAGAAAAACACAAGGAGTTTTGAAAGAGAAGCATAGAAGTCCACATGGATGTCATCCCAGAAGCTGAGGGAGCAAGATTAGGTCGACCACAGCAGGTCAGCAATGGCCCAGGCCACTTTGGCAAGGATCTTCAGTCCTCACCACACTAATTCTTCCCCCAAGGTGAAGATGGATGATTAAGTCAAAGACTCAAATGGGTGCTGCAGCGAAAGCCTGGGGCTTGTGACAGCCAGACAGCATAAGGAGAACATATTTGGAGGCATGAACCAACCGTGATGCTTATGAAATCAGAAGCTGCCCTTTCTCCTTCCTGCAGCTAAAACAAAAGAGGGAGTTTTCAGCCCTCCCCTGACCCTGCAGACAAGTTAGTAAACATTTCTTGATTGTAGAACATGACCGATTCCATTGTGGTTTCAAAAAGAGCGTTTTGAAAGAAACTAAAATGCCAAAGAAAAGCCAGAACTCAGCACACAGTCATATAAATACACCATAGTGTCTACAGCTCAGCACATGGTGATCACTGTACTCCATACAGATACACCACACAGTGTCCACAGCTCAACACACGGTGATCGCCGTACAGATACACCATGCAGATGCACCATACAGTGTCCACAGCTCAGCACACGGTGATCACTGTACACCATACAGATACACCACACAGTGTCCACAGCTCAGCACACGGTGATCACTGTACACCATACAGATACACCACACAGTGTCCACAGCTCAGCACACGGTGATCGCCGTACAGATGCACCATACAGTGTCCACAGCTCAGCACACGCTGATCACCATGCAGATACACCACACAGTGTCCACAGCTCAGCACACGGTGATCACCATGCAGATACACCATGCATTCCCCACTTTGTAGTCGTCTGTCCATCACCCATCCTCTTCCCATCCATCACTTAGTGTCCACCTGGAGACTGGTAGTTCCTTGGTGAGTGTGTGTGCGGGGTTAACTGACTAAATCATTTCAAGGGCAAAATCAAGTTTTGGCTTCTAAGAGCTCTGGAGAAGCAACATGACCAGGCTTTCAGCACGTCACCGACGGGAATTCCTAGTGACTAGCTTTCTATCCATATCTCAGCATTGTTCCAGTGACCAGGGGACTCAACCAAGTTAGTTTGGAGACCAAATCCAAGCTCTAAAAAAGAAAATACTTCAAATCCCGTTACGGGCTGGAACAGGAAATACTTTTACACAGCAAACAGTAATCAGATGGGGCCTTTCACCCTAAGAGGTCACACAGCCGGGATGAAAATAACTCCAAGAGTTTTGGACGGCCCCCTGGAGGGCAGAGCACACAGCTCCAGTAGAGATTAGGTCGACAGCACAGTTGGTGCTGAGGCAGGGACTCGGGATGCGGTCGCCATTCAAATGAGAGTTTTACTGGAGAGCTTGGCCAGCAAATGTTGTCCTTACCCTGCAAAGGGAAACACTTGTGCTTCCTGTAAACCAACAGGTCCAGACCTCATAATCACCGAGAGAACTCCCCTAGCGGGGCTGCAGAAGGCATGCACAAGAATGTTCAGCCCCTGGCACTGCCCAAGAAATAAAATTATCTTTAAAAACTAAAACTTATCTTTAAACTAATTTTCCTAAAACTATCTCAGCCTACCATCTGCTCAAACGTTGAGGGGACGCGTAGCCAAGAAGAGGTAGGTAAGCCGTGGAACTTTCCAAATGTTTACAGTTAATTCGAGTCGTTAAACTGCAAGATGTGAGAGTAGCTGAAATGCTGTCCCTCTCTCTCCCACTCTAGGTTCCTAAAATGTGGCTCTCCTTCAGGAGGTGAGGAGTGGGCCTAGACACAGCCACCGACGGTCCTAGGACTCAGCAGGGTTTGACAGCCACTGCTCTTAGCTCAAGGACAGTAGTAAGGAGGTGTCTATGTAAAAGGACACCTCTTCGGGCGTGTCTATCATGGGTGCCAGAATGTAGGGGCAGATCCACGAGGGCTAGAGATAGAACCTAGGGCCTTGCACATGCTAGGTTCTACCCACTGCGCTTTACCCCAAATATCTAAGTCACTGTTCCATGCTATGCGGAGACACCATCACCAAGGTAACATATAGTAGACAGCATTTAGTTGAAGGCTTGCTTCCTGAGCATCAAGGCCAGGAATGCGGCAGCAGCCATGGCACTGGAGCAGTAGCCGGGAGCTTTCATTCCGGTGACAGGTGGAAGGCCGCCGGCGGGGAGCACAAGGCTGGGCCTGGTGTGGGCCCGCACCCCAGTGATACATCTCCTGGGGAAAGACCACACTTCCTAATCCTTCTGGGAGCCCAACATCTATATATGAGCCTATGGGGGCCACCCTCATTCAAACCCTTACACAGAGTCTTCCTTTTCGTCAGTTTCTCAGAGATACTGAAAGTTTGGATGAGCCCCCTTTTACCTTCTGTGGAGCGGTGGTCAAGGAACCAACAAGTAGAAGGAGCCCCAGTCTTCTAGAGCAGACACCCATCACTTCTCTTGGAGGAGGAGCCACACACCATTTTATTTTTCACTTGAAAAGATAAAATGTTTTCAGAGCCAATTACTTTTAGGAAGTTCACAGTGAACACAACAAAAATACAGGCAAGGAAAACTGGGAAATATCCCGAAGGAATGATCCACCTCACAGTTGGTAGGTAGCAGGCACTCCCCAGCATATACACAGATACACACACACACACACACACACACACACACACACACACACACTCAGGAGGTGGAATCAGGAGGCTCAGAAGTTCAAAAATCATAAATAGCTATATAGCAAGCTTGGGACCCTGTCTTAAGGGGTGGGGGAAAGAATTCACCCACTTTTCCCTTGTGGCCGACTCCTGGGGAATTTGTTTCTCTACGGATTCGGTGTGAGTGGCATAACAGAGAGGTCATAATGCTGGGAGAGGAAGGAGATAAAAGGTGGCCAATGCATACCAGTTTGCAGCACTTCATGTGAGCTACTTAGCGTAGGTGTATGTACAAAGCAAAGGACCGTGGGCTCATGGGACATAAGGCTGTTGGACCCACACACCGACAGCCCAGGCTTTGGAACTGATTTAGAAAAAAGCCAGCTGTTTTCATTTAACCTCTCGAAAAAAAGGCTTGTGCAACGACTTCGCCAACCACAGAAGAAAAATACAATGACAGGACAAATTGCTCTCCAAAGTGTTTCATAAGCGGTGGACAACCGCAACTGTGAAACTGGTGTCGAGATTAAATGTTCAGCAGCCTCGAAACCGTTCTTAGTTCTCTGTATCTGACATGATTTAGACTATCTTCAGAGAAACTTCTCAAGAGTTTCCTTATTTCCTTACTGGAAACAGCTAAGAACCTTTACAAGGCCAAGGTTACCAGGGCAGTGTGATTTTATACAGTGTGTGTGTGTGTGTGTGTGTGAGTGTGTGTGTGTGTGTGTGTGTGTGTGTGTGTGTGTGTGTGAGAGAGAGAGAGAGAGAGAGAGAGAGAGAGAGAGAGAGAGAAAACAAAGCAAAAGCAAACATTTGCCAATGAGAGAGGGCTGAAATAATAGTGCCTGAGTTCTGTAGAGCAGTAACAAATCCATCTGACGGTAGAGCCCTTTCATCCCCATGGCTAGAAACCAAGCACGCTTGTTTAGTGTACCTTGGAGAGCAAGGTGCTGTCGGAGGACCCTCCCACGTGTCTCCTTAGCAGTCATCAATGGTCCTGCCGACTAATCCTAGCAATCCTTCGAAGTCAACACCCCTGTCACCACTTGATCCCACGGAGGCATGTTAGCAGCCCACAGTTAGATAGCAGCAGTTACAAAAGAGACAGGAAAACATGTCCATAAATCTGAATGGGGTTCCCAGTGTGATATTTCTGGAGGCCCAAGGATTCTACAAGGCAGTAACAGGGATTCTGGGGGAAGAGCCAGCAGGACCGGAAACCATTCCAGGGCAAGAAGACCAGAGGCAGCGTTGTCCTTGCTGCGTTCTTTAGGTTGGCAGCTTGAACAGTGGTGGGTGGCTTCAGTTGGACGGCTTTGGCTGGGATTCGTGTCTAACTAGAAACACACCCACTGAACGTGGCAACAAGCCCTCCTTGCACTCACACTGTTACCCTCCTACTTTCTCCCACTAACCTGAAGACAGACTGACTTACTGAAAAGAGGCTAGCGAAACACCAGCCTTGAGCCAAGGTTCAGTGTGTGTACCATAGAGCACTGGTTATGCTTGGAAATGGGCAGAGCTCTGGGTTCTCTGCCTCGATGTCCCTGGCTGTGAGGAAATAACTTTCCAGAGAGAGTGTGTCTTAGGAAGGGAGGCTGTGGGCTAATGGGAGAGGTATTGCTGACCTGATGGCCCCCCCCCCCCCCCCCGATGACCTGGGTACAGAGACTTGGTACACGTTTTAACTTGAGGAACATCTAGTTGCCTGATAATGATTTCATGGCGACCTGACAAGTGGTTTGAACCCCAGCCCCACGTAGTTGCAAAGCTTCTCGTCCTGTCTGAAACCTCCTCAAGGAAGTAGAAGGAGGTATAGGCCACAGTGAAGAGGTCTAAGCACTGGGCACATTATGCAGGTAGCTCACCCCCAGGCACAAACCACATCCTAACGGGCTCCCGTCTCTGCTGAGGACTTTTGCAATTGTTTGTTAGTGCAACAAATCAGGGTGATTTGCGTAGCACACTGCTGCTTGGCCAAGCCTGTACCGAATCTACAGCGGAGAATATCTTGAAGACCAACGTTCTCTACCTCCCAGTCTTCAACCCCGCGGCACAGGACGGGGGAGTACCTCTGTCAGTTTTCTTAGCCCCAAGTCTGAAGCTACTACATAGATGGGGAGGGGACACAGCAGGAAGGTCACGCCCCAGTCTGCCAGCAATATTTGTCTTAAAAGTGAAGACCGGTAAGAGACCTTGAAGCCTGAGGCGGACCTGTTTTCCTTTGAGGAAGTTCGAGGTTTTAAGTAACAGTTGATTTTGATCCTGCTTAATAGTGTAGGTTTTGAAAGTTATCACCTCCGCACAGGGCAGCACGGTGGGGTGGGCTCTTGGGAGCGCGGCCTGGCAATAGCAAGTCTGGGGTTCACAGCTTAGGTTAAGAAGTTGCCAGGAAAGTGGGCAAAGGTGGTGGCAGCGGTCCCGGCAAGGCATGCAGGTGGATAAGTCTTCTCCATTCATTCCAACACTCCAAAGTAAGTCATTATCTTTGTAGTTTCATTTCCACATCTGTAAATTGGAAAGATCTTTAAAGCGTCTTCTAAAATTTTATAGCTGTAATTTGTAACTATGTGGGCAATTTAACTTTTCCGCCGTGATTTTCATGTACTTCAGGTTTTTCTATAGTATGAGTTATTTTGTAATCAGGAAAAAAAGTAAATGTCTATTGGTGTTATTCTTTTTTAAAATGTGCGGTCTCCATTTTCCCAACTTGTGCTGTGGGCGTCTTTTCGTCTTTCCAAAGTGTGCGGTGCCCAGCGCTCCCTGGCAAGGTCCCCACGTGCTAGCTAGCTGCGGAGGCCGGGTGCGCGGCCCGGGAGGCGTGCCCAGGCGGCCGGGAGCCCTGCCCCGCGTGTGTCCTAAGTCCCCAGGGCAGCTCCGGATCAGCTCCGGATCTCCAGAGGCAGCTCTTGAGGCGCTTCCTCTACTGTCTCCTCCGAGTGGCGTCCCCATCCTCCTCTGCATCCTTGGCTAGGTTGGGGACCGTGCGGGGAGGCTGGGAACTTGCTCCGTAGTTCGTCCTCCGGGTCCCCGGGGAGGGCGCCCGCGAGCTCCGCAGTCCGCAGCTCGCCGGAGATGGGACGGAGGGGGGCTCCGTGGGACCGCGGGAGGGGACAGGCCGGCCTCGCTCACCCGGCGCTTCTTCTTCCCCCGCAGCCGTACCAGAACCATGTCAGCGGAGACCACGACCGGCCCCACGGAGGACCAGGTAGAGATCCTGGAATACAACTTCAACAAGGTCAACAAGCATCCCGACCCCACCACGCTGTGCCTCATCGCTGCCGAGGCGGGCCTCACGGAGGAGGAGACGCAGGTGAGTCCCCAAGCCTAGCGCAGCGCCGGAGACTGTCGGGTCCCCGCGCCTCTCGCGGGACTCCACTGCGTGGATCCCAGTCCGTGTATCACTCCGCAGCTCCCTGAGCGACCAGTCCACCTCCACTCCCAAACCCCAACCCACCACCATTTACTTTCCTTCTGACTTTCCATTGCCTCCCAGAGCCGGAACCATACTTTCTCCTCTGGTTGGAGCAGTTCACTTGCTGTGCTTTCTGTTTCCCAGCTCAGGAACTCCCTACTCTGTGCTGGAGATCTTCAGGAAGGTTTGTTTTCATCAGGGGTATCACAGTTGGAAGGGACTTTGGCGATCAGCTATAAATTCAGTCCTTAGGTTTGTCAAAAAGGAGGAACCTAAGGCGGGGGTGGCAGGCACCTGCCAGGATCGTTAAGTCGCTCTTCCCGCCACATTGCCACATTGCGGTGCTGCATGCCTCTCGGCTACACAACCTAACTGGCTCGTTGCCGTGGTTCGGATCGGGTGTTGTTGTTGTTCTATTAATCCCCTGGTTCTGAGGCTTAGAGTCTTTCCCTGGAGTTTTCCAAGAAGGTAGCCCGCTGACGTTATGCTGCAAAACCCCCTAGCGTGATGATATTTGTTACAGGTTTCCTTGTCATCCGACTAATCCAGAAAATTGCTTAAGGTAAAGATTGCAGCGCCGCCTGGCGCAGTGTTGGAGCGGTTAGCCGACTTTCCCTGCCTAGTCCTGTTTAAACTCTGACTTCTCTTTTCCCTTTGGTCACGGAAAGATGATTTGCTCTGCACGATGAACCGATCCTGCCTTCCTCCAAGCACTTCACGCCTCTCAATGCTGTGCTGAAATTGGGATGTTCTTATTCCTTCCAGTTTAGTAGATCGAAGAAGAAGGGGCTTTGTCCTCTCTTCACCCTGCTCAGTTGAAGCTTAAAATTTTGTAATGAGTGCTCTCCGGGATCCTGGGACCAAAATCCTGAGCCCCAAGCCCTAAATGATCTTTAATAAGCCCGGGGCAACACGGAGAATTTACCCATATGTAATCCTTCCAGTCCCGGATCTAATAGAAAGGCTATCTAACCAGAATCAGAACCCAATAGAAGATGATGGTTTATTGAAATCCAAGTCTAAAAGCTCCTGTGTCTTGGAGCCCATGGAAAGACAAGCTGTTGAAGTACTAGCAGTTTGAAATCCACACTGTATTTTGTGATCATAAAGATATCTCAGGTTTTAAGAACTAGGCTATTGTATATCATGCACACAGTACCAATTAGGGACTAACCCTGAAGTCTCTTCAACCTGCAAAGAATAGTCATGTTTGTCTGTATTTACCATCATGTGTGCATGTGTGGTGCTGGAGATCAAAGCTAAGGCCTTGAGCATGCTAAGCATAGCCTGTACCACTAAGCTGAGCCACCTGCCCTATGGCTCAAATACCTGGCATGCTTTGTTTCAGATACTTGCTGAGTGTAACACCACTTGTCTTGTCACTGTCTTAAGAGAGCAAGCCCTGTGAGCTCAGGAAAGGAACCGAGGCCCGGAAAGCTGAAGTTGCTAAAACTGCAACAGTCTGGTTCCATGCCTTAGACCCTGGGACTCTGTGCCCTACGACCTCCACAGAGGAGGGCTGGAAACAGCTGTGTGTGTGTGATATAGGAAGGAAGGACAGAAAGATCAGTTTGCCTGTGCATTAAGTAATGGGCATTCCAGGCTATTGCTAACCTTTTCTCCAGATCTCTCTGCTGTGAAAGAATTGCAATGAAATCCAGCAGGGGCTGAAAGAAAAGGTGTCTGCCTTTCAGTGCTTGAGACCAACAAATGCAGAAATTCGCACGACAGGGATCTGTGCCCATGGTAGTTCTGCCTTGCCTCTTCTGCCACCCTTAAATGCACAAATGGTGCAGCCAGTATGACAAGAGGGTGTGGATGAGTCAGCCTCCTGGGAGGGCCTGGCTTCCTCTTCCTGCCACGGGCCAACACCTTCTTCCTCCAGAGGCCTGCTGCAGCTCAGCTTGCCCCCATCTTCCTGTCTAGACCCGTAGGGAAGTACCTGGAACCCAGAGCTCAGACTCTCTGCAGGAGGCTTCTGAAGGAGGCTCCTGCTTGCCCTGTCACTTCTGGTTGGACTGGGTCCCACCTCCGCATCCTTTCTTAGCTCCACACACCAGCTTCAGCATACTGGTTGTCTGTTCTTCTCTAACATTTACATTTTAAAAGATGTCCTCTACAAAAAGAAAAGTGTCTTCTGCAGACACAAAGTCCAGCAATGAGACTGCAAGCTAAGACAATTGCCTTTATCTGTAGAAGGTCTTTAGGGATGCTTCATAGACCTCTGTGGAGGCCAGCACTTGCTGGTTCTCCCCTGACACCTACTGTCAGCACAGCCCCTGCCTCTCTTCACTAGTATGATCCTCTCCCAGCCAAAACGGTTTTCATCACAGACGCCAGGTCCCATCCTGACACCAACCATCTCCAGAGACAGAATCAGGCCCCTTCCCCCTTACAGAGTGTGACAGACAGGCTCTTCCTATGTAGTCCAACCTGGTCATGAACTCACAATCCTCCTGCCTCAGCTTCTGACTGCTGGGATTACAGAGAGGTATCACAATATTCAGCATCACATTATTTCCCTAGGCCAAGTATTATGTTAGTAACAGAGAAATACACACGATCCACTCTTGAGAGGTCGTTCCTGATTCACACTGTGGACATTTTAGCGAAGGCGAGGAAGACCAGAATGCAGACGCATTCTGGCTGGGAACCCTTGTAGACCTCTTTTCCTCCCCTCCCCCCATCCTGCATGGGTGCTATACCAATATCCTCATAAGGTGTGAGGGAGGCACGTCTCTGAACATGGTGTGAAAAGCCAGTCCTTGTGTTCATGAGTCACCGGTACATCTGCAGACCTTGTAACAATCCCACTATCAAACCGAATTCTAGGAAGCCAATGGGCAGTAAGGGCCTCATGGCGAGAGGCCTTCTTTAGTTGCTTTTGTTGGGATCCTTGGAGGAATGTTTCTCATTCCTCTGTATATCTGCTACATTTAAGTTAAATGAAATCCTACAGAATCCTACTCCCTGTGGCTTTTACTGTATGGAAGTCAGTGTAAAAGGGACTGGGAACAGTGCTTCATTTTCACCCCGAGAGGCCGGAGTGGTACGGTCGTCTTCATACACACACACACACACACACACACACACAGACAGACACACACACACACAGAGTCTTCTTCACACACACTTGAATATAGACATAGTGTTCTCCACACACAGTTGCGCACACACACAAGTACAGTGTAGTTGGCATTGCTTCTTGAGGAAGTTCCCAGTATTTTTTATCTCTTTTTGGTGTTCTGGGCTTGTTCCCAGGATCCAGTGTTTTTAGTTGTTGCAAGTTTTAGCAGTGGGATAAGACCTCTAAAGGTCTCGCTCTGAAGAGAACGAAATGCTAGTTGTTAGAGAAAAGGACAAGAACAATGTTGTTTTGCCCCGACCCCTCCCAACCCCAGTATCCAATTATCATCTGTTCACCCAGAGTAAATAAATTTCCATGCGTGAGCAGGGGTAATGAGAGCACCCATTCATGGCAAACAAGGGATGAATGTCTCTCCCGGGGGATGGCTGGAACAAAGCAGAGAGAAAGAGACAAAGCCAGGTGGAAAATTAGGATTTATGGGAGTCAGGAGATACAAGATCCAGAGCTAGACAGAAAAGGAGCTAGCAAGAGATTGTGTATTTTGTTACCAGTAGCTAGTTTGCTGGATTATGATGTATAACCTGCACTGACAATCTCAATCTCTCTCTCCCTCCCTCCCTTTTACCTATGTATCTACCTATCCTATCTGTCTGTCTGTCTATCTGTCTGTCTATCTATCTATCTATCTATCTTCCTTCCTTCCTTTCTTCAGGAAGCAGCTGAGCTTTTCTCACACCTCTTCCCATCTCTCAGTACCAGAGACTTAATTTGTTAAGCATTTAGATTGTACCTTGCAAATTCACAAATGTGGTTCAGGTCGAAGCTATTTTGGGTAATGACCCATCAATATTCTTCATGTGAAGACGCAGGGGTGGGGGGGGCTCTTTTGAATGAGGCCAGCTTAACCACTTTGTCTTAAATGAGTCCTGATAGAAAGTGTGGGTTTTTTTCTCTCTTCTAGGTTTTAATTAGTCTTTAAAATGCTGCTATTTATGCAGCGCTAGTTCCTGGAAACCCTGTTTAATCAGCACTTGCAGCTTCAAAACCCCCACAGTTACCTCGTTAACGAAATTGGCACCATGCTGCTCTCAAACCAGACCCAGACTTGACTGAGCACATACACAGATTAAAAGAAAAGAATGTGCCCACTCGTCACATCAAAGTTGGGTTCAAACCACTCTCTCATGAGCCCTCTCTTTAGTGATGCCCGTGGGGATGTGGTTCATCTGGTAGGGTGCTTGCCCAGCATGCCCAGGCCATAGTTTCCATCTTCAGCACTGACTAAACCAGGCACCAGGAACACCTGTAATCCAAGTGTTTGGGAGGTAGAAGCAGGAGGACCAGATGTTCAAGGTCTCCAGATACATAACGGATTCAAGGACAGTCTGTGCAACTTGGGCCTGTTTCAAAAGCAGTAACAGGAAAAGGAAGAAAATAAAATAAATAATACACACACACACACAGAGAGAGAGAGAGAGAGAGAGAGAGAAAAGAGTGGTACCCCAGAGTGAAATGAGGCATGCGGGAAGCAAGTGCCCTAGAGAAGGCTTCCTTCTGATGGTCCCCCCACTTCACCCTTTGGCTTTTTATTGATGTTCTCTGCTGCCACCCCCAGGATAAGGGTGGAGGGACAATTGGTCCTGGTAGAGGCAGAGACTCAGCAGGTGAACTGCAGCTTGAGAGAGTGAGCCCTGACCCAGTGCACACACGCATGCACGCAGGCACGTGTAGGCTGCAAAGCAGTGTGCTGAGAGCCCTTGCCTGAGTGACAGCCTGCCCCCAGGTTGTCAGCGGCTCTTCCGTCCTGTGGTTCACATCCTTTCTTCTGATCTTGGGCTCCTTAGATCTCAGGAGAGACCAGCTTTTCTCCAACAGGGCCCAGTCTACTTGTAAGGCTGAACATGAAAGCTGAATAGATGTTTCCCACTAGGGCCACCTCTATCAGCCAACCCCACAGCGGCTTTATTACTGATCTACCCTGTCCGCCTTCTTAACCCTAGATTAGGGAAACCTTAGGAAACCCACAAGGGGCAACAGAGACCACCAAAGCTTACCTCTTTGTTCACAGATGAGCTGACTGACTGATACTGTTCCTAGAGACTTCTTGCAGCCAGTCAGTGACAGTAGAGTTGACTATTGGCTCCTCCCGCAATGCTCACCTACACTAACATCTTGATCGATTAGATCAGCGCTGTATAATCTGACCATTACCTGTGTCCTCCATGACACGGGAGGTGCGGGGGTCAAGAGAAAACTGTGTGTTATGTCTTCCAAGGAGAGCAGCCTGCTTCTTCTGTTTCCTTAACAGTGCCTTTCAAAGTTGGTTTCTTCAAATCCTAGTTTCCTTCTGAGCTGCTGGTTCAGACCTTGTCCCCCAGTACAGATTTAATTCCGTTGTCTCCAAAGCCCTGAGTCTGAAGTGATGTTGTAAAGGCTGCCAATTCGTGAAAAGTGCCACCCTGCCTTACAGCTTACAGGAACGTGTAGGCCACCCTTATCCGTTCCAGAAGCCTCTCATTGAGGCCTCCCCAGAAGTGCTACTGACAGTGGTCAGGGTTCAGTATTTGAGGGACACTGAGCTGGATTATGAGTCCTGGATAAACCCACCTCTCTCACTGCTCAGCGCTCCACTCCATGGGTGCCTAAGGAAGGATTAATTGGTTACATCTCGAGACTTTGTGTACGGGGGTGGGGGGGTAAGATGCAGGGATGATAAGATGAGAACAGTCTTGGTGTTCATGGATCCTTCTAGAAGAGTGTTCAGGCAATGAAAAATGCAAGTCCTATGAGGTTAACAAAACAGAAAATAAGGAGAACCTGAGAGAGAGAGAGAGAGAGAGAGAGAGAGAGAGAGAGAGAGAGAGAGAGTTGGAAGACTATGTGGCATGCACAGATTTTCCGGGGCAAGCACGGTTGGGGTTGTGCTGAGAGAACCACCCCCACAGGCCTTGTTTCTCTCCTTCCCAATTGGGTCACACAAACTACCCTTAGACATGAAATAGACATTTCAGTTTTTCAGTACATGACAGGTAATTCTTCACATTTCTTTCTTTCAGAAATGGTTTAAGCAGCGCCTGGCCCAGTGGCGGCGGTCAGAAGGCTTGCCCTCCGAATGCAGGTCTGTCACAGATTAGGGAGCCAGCGGCACCGGCAGCCTCCCTGGCTCTCCTGAACTCCACCTGCGGCTCCTCACCTGGGCTCACCCAGGCTCTTTCGATGTTTCAGTGTAGTGTTGTGTGTCCCGTCGTTCGCTGGCCTGCTATTTAATACAATGTTTGTTTTTTTCTTTAAAAAATGTATATAACTAAAAAAGAAAATAACAGGAAGCTAAATGCAGTTCTGTGTAAAGCGATGGCTTGGCTGAAAAGGGGCAGGGCTTGCGTTTCCCTTTGGATTTCAATGAAAGACGTTGTGGAATGGTTTTCTGTCTGCCTACGGTAATCAGCTGCCAGTAGCAAATCACGTGTACCATTCATTTCAGAGCCACCAGGCTTCTACAGAAAAGCTATTAGAACAGGCAGAACTTCTCCCGAATTCACCCCCCTGTGCCCTTTCCCTCTATTTCACTGAGTTCACTGGTAGTCGAATGAGCACATGGGTGTATTGTCAAAGTTTCTGTGTTACCTCGGAAGAACCCTAAGCTAGCAGCTTCAGACTCGAAGTGGCAGAAAAGCAAGTAGCTAAGAAAAGAATTTACAGAGTCTGGAGTTTACCTTATTTAAATGAATTTGTTAAGTTTATTTTGCTGAATAAAATGAACTGCTTTTTGTTTCAAAAATGATATTCTAAATAAAAGAGTTTTTGTTGAAAATTCATGGAGATTTACTCATTCATTCATTCATTCACTCACTCAATTTTAAAGCTGACTAGGAAGCCTATGAGGAGACAATCGCTGAAAGGGCTCCATTTTCCAATTCTTTGCTACTCCAAGTGTGGTCCAGGATCTACCCCATCAGTATTAACTACAAGCTTATAAGGCATGCAGACTCAGGCTACAGGCCTGACCTTCAGATGCAGAATTTGCATTTCCCACAAGGTCCCACAAATGAGCCACACTGCTTCAAGGGGCTCCAGCCCTTTGTCTGACAGAACATCTCAGGTGATGGGGTACTCGTCACACAGAAGAGTAACCTGGTTACAATGGTCAAATGCCTAGGGTATGTTCATTTGCTTGCTTGGTTTTTTAAGAGGCATCAGCTGAGCCTAGCATGATGGCACAGGCCTTCAGTCCCAGCGCTTGAGAGGCACAGGCAGGCAGGAGGATCTCTGAGTTTGAGGTCAGCCTGGTTTACAGAGATCGAGGTCCAAGACAGCCAGAGCTACACAGAGAAACCCTGGTTCTGAAAAAGCAAAGCAAACAAAGTCATCAGCTCATCAACTCTGTAGGTAATTTTGAGCGGTTAGAGTTGCTCCCTAATGTCATTGGGGATTTAAGGTCATTCTGTCTTCACACTTGCTACTATTGATTGGTTGATTGATTTACGAGGCAGTCTCACTATGTAGCCCAGGTTGGCCTTGAACCAAGTTCCTGCTGCCTCTTCCTCCCAAGGGCTGAGATTTCAGGTGCACAGCATTTCCACTTCAAAACCTTTAATGCCTGGCTGGCTGTTAAATGGATGGATGCTGAGATACGGAGTATGCATTTCATAGGGAGGTAGGTGGGTCACATGACCAGCAAATCAAGGTTGTGAATGTGGGAAAGCAGGGAAGGATGGAGATTGGAAATTCATGCTAAGCCATCCAAGAGTGATGCTTGACACACTTCTGAACTCTCACCTACCATGCTGGCTCAGTCTTTCCATTTCTTCAAAATAGAGCCCGTGAGTAGGACACTAAGGATCGTCGCTAATACAAATGTTTACAAGATCCTATTAAACATCCTCGGTCAGCTTCCTCTCTGTCTACCTTAAAACAGTTCTCTGTAAACAAATACACTATGAAGCAGAGCCCGAACAGAATGGCCTGGCGTCTGGCACACTGCCCTGTAACCTAATTCGTGTTCTGAGCAGCTGTCAGCACCCAGGTTAAATTCTGACTTCCTTCTGGCCAAGAAGAAGGGCAAAGGTGGGGACAAAGCAGGAAGGTGGACATACAGTGACAGAGAGCACAGAGAGAGTAAATTTTCCTTTTCTTTCTCTTGATACCATCTATGCACGGAGGGAAGATGACCGTGGGGAGAGCAGACGTTGCATAGATCTGTCCATGGGCAGCGAGGGATGCCAAGCAAGGTCTAACCCTGGGTCAGATCCCATTTCACATTTATGTATGACGGGGGGGGGGGGGGGTCACTCTGCTGTTGTAATCCTCAGAAGACAGCTCTCAGGAGTTGGTTCTCTTCCTCCACGGTATGGGTTCCCGAGAATGGACTCAGATCACTGAGTTTGGAGGCCAACGCCTTTATCAGCCCAAGGTTAGAAGTCTTTCAAGTATGTCTGAGCCATGCTGCAAGCAAGAACAATTCAGGACAAGGAAGGTTAATCAAAGTATATCTTACCAGGTTGAAAGACCACTTTGGGTACCCAAGCATCCAGAGTCCTTGACTGGCACGTGCTGGGAGGGCAAAGAGACTTTCAGATGGGAATTTGTTGCAAGTTCTAATCAACTTGACTTGCCATTTTTTGAATTACAAAACAAGGACAGCAATCTTTATTAAAGTTTTGCAAATAAGCGACTATTATCCCTACAAGTACTGGAGAAGACTGGGGATGGTTTATGTTGCCACACAAGGCTTAATGAGAAGTTAGAGCGCTGGGGGCAGCGCTTGAAGGAGCCACTTCACATTTCTTGATTAAAAGACACACACAGAGCAGGCAGTGTCCTTTGTCATGAACTAGCAACAATGTTTGAAAAAAAAAAACTATAAAAATTACCCAGGATCCCACCACCCTCGTATTAACCTATTGTTTTAGTGTACCGTATTGGGGGTAATAATATACTCGGAGCCATATTAGAAACTGCAGCTCAAGCCCTTTCTTTGTCCTGAGAGAATAAAGAGAGTCTTCCTAAGTGGGAAAGTCTTCCTAAGTTTTGTTTAGGAAAACATCCTGATATTTTTGAGAAACTATGGGGAGAAGGAAGGGGAGAAGAGAGGGAGGAAGAGAAGAAGAGGAAGAGGAGGAGGAGGAAGAGGAGGAGGAGGAGGAGGAAGAGGAGGAGGAGGAGGAGGAAGAGGAGGAGGAGGAGGAGGAGGAAGAGAGGCTGTTGTGGGGAAATCCAGAGTCGATCCCGGGAGTTTAGGTAGGAGGCTGCCTGGGCATTTTAAGAGAGATAAGAGATGGAAGTGAGGGAGAGCCATGAATGAAAAAAAGAAATAAATACAAAGGAAAGAAAACAAGACCATTCCTAGTGAGAAAGTTTACTATAGCTATGTGGGAGAGCACTGCCAGAGGCAGGGACATCTGGATTAGTCCAGAGTGGACCTGATCAGACTGAGCTGGGCCATGTGGGGAGGGGGAGGAGGGAACCAGGTGCAGCAGCCAGGAGGTTCAAAGAAAGAAGGCAAAGGCTGAGCAACAAAATGGTGGATTATATAGGGAAGGGCCCCTGGGGAAGGGCAGCCCAGTCCCCTGGGCTGAAGAGTTCAGGGTAGGGGTGGGTATGCCAGCCAAGAGGGCCTTATAACAGGTAGGGACCTAGGGATGCTGGGAGAACCTGGCGGCCAGGTCTGCTGGGATATGTGAAATAGGCACCTCAGCCATTTGTCCCAGGTTTGGAACCTAACAAGCCCATGATAGTAATTGTCAGCCGCCCCGGAAGGGAACCAGTGGAACCTGAAGTTCCGGGATCAGGGACTGCACACCATCTGGGTTGCACCAAAGGCAGAGTGTACGCCCTGAAGAGATGATCTTCCAGGCCCACAGCAACTGTGACTTCTTGTGAGACTTTGCTGCCTAAGCTGGGGAAAACGTAAGAAGATTTGAATCTCAACTGAGCGGCATATCTAAGTGCGTCAAACAGCGCTGAGCTGGCTCATAGTTCCTCTGAGTCATCCTCCGAGTTCAGCGATGCAGAAAAGATTCTCTTTCTTCTTCTTCTTCCAAATGGAAGCTGCTTTTCCACACCTGGATTTTTGTTTTTAGAGACAGGGTTTCTCTATGTAACAGTTCTGGCTGTCCTAGGACACACTCTGTAGACCAGGTTGGTCATGAACTCATAGAGATCCACCTGCCTCTGCCTCCCAAGTGGGGGATTAAAGGTGTGTGCTACCACCACCGTTGAGGAATTGTCACCATCAGACGGTCCTGTGGGCATGCCTGTGAGGCATTGTCTCGATTAATGATTGAGGTGGGAAGGCCCTACCCATTGTGGGCAGGGCCTCTCCTGGGCAGGGGGACAGGGGGTCCTGAATTGTATGAGAAAGCAGGCTGAGCAAGCCAGGAAACAGCTTCTTCCATGGTCCGTCTCTGCTCAGTTCCCAGCTCCAGGTTCCTGACTTGAGTTCCTGCCTTAGCTCCCATAATGAGGGCCTGTAAGCTCTAAGATGAAATAGGCTTTGTATTCCCCATGTTGGTTTTGGTCAGTATTTTATCACAAGAACAGAGAAGCAAAATAGGATACATCTTCCTCCGTGTCTTAGTCTGTTTTCCATTTCTGTGGGGGATAGTTGGGCCTGAGTGACCTCTAAAGGAAGCTAGCTTTCTTAGGCCTGTGGTTCTGGAAGGTGAGAAGTCCAAGATTGAGCAGTCACATCTGTCATGGTCTTGAGTTCCTATAAAACATGAAGAAAGTAAAAAAGGGCCAGGAGCAATGATAGAAATGTAATATGGGAGCTGCCCTGGTCATAAAACCCACTCTTACAGCTCCAAGTCCATCCCACTCCCCCAAGGAGGGTATTGTTCTCTTTTGTTAACCCAGTCACTTCTTAAAGACCACAACTCCCAACCCCACCATAGCAATTTATGTGACTCACAAGGCACAGCAAACACTACAGAAGAAGTCACTCCTGATTAGATTCTCAAAGACAGCAGTTGCCATCTTCCTCCCTCCTCTGTGACTCCTAGTGAAGAAAATGGTTGTCCTACTGAACAGCTCTCAGGAGGGCCCAGCTAGCAAGGAACGGAAGCCTCCAGATAACAGCCAGCAACCATGAGAAGTCTTGCCAACAGCCACGTGTGTGAGCTGGGTGAGACATCCTCTTGTCCTTGGAGGGGCATCTTCCTGCTGGAGTCAAACCATGGCAGCCTTTGAATAGATACTACTCGACTAGGCCACTCTTGCAATTGTTTGTGCTACTTAAAGTCTGTTGCTTTAATGCACTAAGCTTCGGAATAATGCTCTATGAGGTAATAGATAACCCAAACACCCAGCATGCCAAGGAAATGGTATGTGCCACTTTGGGATCTTGGAAAGGCTCCTCCCAAGTAGCCCAGGGTTGGCCTCTAGTAAGAGACCCTCAGCCTCTCAAGAGTAATTTTCAGTAGAGCTTCCCTCCACAGGGAAGTACTTTCACAAAGTTCCCTGGCAGCTAGTGACACATGCACTGGACTCAGCATCTCATTGGTCAAAGTGAGGCACATGACTGTATCTCACCCCAAGGGGGCAGCACTCTCAATTCAAGAGGAAAAACCAAACTGGAATTACTTCTTCAACAGCAAGAATAGGTTCCAAGGAACTGAGCAGTATCATCAAGCCAACACTCCAGTCCCAGACATTTATGCAGTAAAGTACCTGGACAAGAAACAAATGAAGCATCTTACTGACTCCAGTCTGTGTCCTAAACAATAAAAGCACAGAGTCATCAAAGAATGGATCAAAATGCTGCCTACCTACTAACTGGTTCTAAAGTCAGTGACAAGGAAAGACAGGGCACCCAATTGGAGAGTGTCTACTTGCCCTTCCGGATCTACTAACCTTTCTTTTCCACCCTGCTCTGTGGACAAGGACGGAGACACAGTCGCCTCAGCCAGCTTCTTTTGCCCTCTGACTTAGGTTGGCTCATGAGAGTCACTAGTGGGAGGTCACAGGAGAAATAAGGAGAATCTCAGTGACTTTACCTGCCTCTGCATGCCCAGAATTGCGGCGTGACAGTCACTAAGTTCAGCTCAGACAGTTGCCACAACTCCGTCTCTCTGCCTTCCCGCAACATTTCCCTCCTTGGCCCAGTCTAAGCCTAGAAGTGATAACTGTTGTCACCCCTAATACTACACCATTCTTTGTTGGTGTCCTTTAATATTCTTTGTGGAGTTCCTTCATCAAGTTGTCCTCAGTGGTAGCTGTCACATACTGTCACTTGACATCTAGACCAGCATAATACTTACTCCTTAAATGGTAGCTGCTAGTCAAAGCAGCCAGCTACTTGAGAAATGGGCAAACACAGAAATCTTTTGGATCTGTAATAATCAAGGCAAACACACATTTGCACTTGAATCTCACAGTGCGTTAGATGGTCCCTTTAGTAACACCGTCAAAAGAACTAACACCCAAAATATCCACAACTCTCAGCCAACTCTTCCAATAAACAGCTTTTGACCTATTAATTAAAAAATTAAATCTTAAATTGCCATCATTTATTTGAATATCATTGGCTTGCTAACCTGACTCCTTAGCTGGGATTCCATTGAGTTCAGCCAGGAAGTTTTGACTAAGAATAGGGTGTTTGCTAGGTTACTATTTGGGCAAAATTCAGAGAGACCTCCAAAAACCATCATCGCTGGGATAAAATACCCTGACAAAGCAACTTTAGGGAGAAAGGTGTTGTGGAACACTTGTTTACGCTGTCAAGATGTGTTTCTGTCTAAGATTGGCTTAATAAAGAGCTAAATGGCCAATAGCTAGAGAGGAGAGAATAGGCGGGACTTCTAGGCAGAGAGAAAGAGAGAGAGAGAGAGAGAGACAGAGAGAGAGAGACTGGGAGGAAGAATCTAGGTATGCAATTTCACCAGAAGACTTGGAGCAAGTTGGATGTGCTGTACTAAGATGATATAACTGGGCCACGCGGCAGAACGTAGATTTAAAAACAAATGAGCTAATTAAGCTATAAGACCTAGTTGGGGAAAAGCCTAAGCCAAGCTTTCATAATTGTTATTAAGTCTCTGGGTCATTATTTTGCAGACTGGTATCCCAAAGATAGTTTAATAAGAAAGCTTACTACAGAAAGATTTATCCACTCACAATTCCAAGTTACAATTGGTTTTAGGGAAGTCAAGGCAGGAACTGGAAGCAGCTGGTCACATCCACAGGCAAGAACAGAGACAGAACAGAGTCATGCAACCGGGTGCTCAGCTTGCTCACTCCATTTTTACACAGCCCAGGATCCCACGCAGGGAATGGTGCCACCCAGGGTGAGGGGCATCTTCTGGTCTCATTCAATGTAACCAAGACAGCCTCTCACAGACATGCTGGCAGGTCCGCCTAATCCAAATACCCCTTATTGAGACTCTCTTCCCAGAAAGTTCTACATTGTATCAAATGAACAGTCAAAAGTAGCCATTGTAGTCACAAAGAATACAATTCACACAACATGATGTTTACAAAGCTATCTTGAAACAGAAATCTTTCTATGATCAAACTGTAAATATGTCAAATTTTCTATCCTTTTATGAATATATTTACTTTTTTTAACCCAAAAATGATAACGGGGGAAGAGTGTGTATCTTTTAGGCTACTTTTGGCTACAAGGGCCTGAGTATTTAGCTGAGAATGGAGAGTCTAATGCCTGCGTCCTGCACAGCAGAGGCAGATGCAGGTTCCAGATTTGGTTAAGCAGTTGGGCCAGGCCTCTCCCTCTTCCTCTCACCATTCCTGGGATTCTCTTCTTTTCTCCTCATGGTCACAAAATAACAGCTTCAGTTCCAGGCATCACATCCCATAGCCAGAGTCCAAACCCTGAAGGAGAAAGCCCAGCTTCCCCTTTTAGGCATCTCTTTGTTTATTTTCTCCCAGAAGGAAAGCTCTTTTCCCAGCATCTCCCCATCAGTCTTGTCCTTCCTTCTCATCGTTAGGCATCCAGCCACAAACCCACTTCATGCCTATAATTGGTACATCAGTACACACTGGTGCTAATGCAGGAGCTTATTAAAGATTTGATAAATGAACCAAAAGTAAGTAGAACTGCCATGGTTGGCTTAGGCCAGCAACAGCACATTCCTGAATCCCTGTAACTGGAGGTTTCTCTCCTGCCCGCCAGTTCAAAAATAACTACCCAGAGACTTAATATTTATCACAAACTGTTTGGTCTATTAGCTCAGGCTTATTATTAATTAGCTCTTAATTAACAATTTCTTAAATTAACCCAATTCTATTATGTTATATTTTACCACAAGGCTTGTGGCTTGATACCTCATATCTTCCTTCCCCAGTGGCTGCTGGCAGCTCCCCGACTTGGCCTTCTTTCTCTCTCTCTCTCACTCTCCTTGGATTTTCTGTCTACCTCTAATTTATGCCCCGCCATAGGCCAAAGCAGTTTCCTTATTAACCAATGGTAATGAAACTTTCACAGTATACAGAAAGACATCCCACAATAGGGCCTATCTTCCCTGGACAGGCTATTGCCTGATACCTGAAGAGAACTGACTTTTTCTTACTAAGAGATGAAGTGTGTGAGGAATGTTTTCCTTTGTGTGTGTAAGCCGCTGAGAGTCACGCGCTTTGTTACTGCAGTCCGCCAACATCGGTGAGCACGGAAGTTCTCAGAGGAGAAACCACCTTTATTCTGCTCCCCAGGCCATTCCTTGCCCTTCAGATTTTTGTTGCTTTACTCAGTCAAATCTTTCCCACCAGCTGGCTCCAGTTTCTGGGGAAGAGTGATTAAGAAAAGTTTCTTCTTTAATGGGTGAGTTTGATTGAGTCCCTTGTGGCTTGGGTTAGCATCCCAGACACATTTGCCAAACTATGGATGTGACAGCCAAGAGGCTTGGTGCCACGCTAGCGAGGGAGGACATAGTACACCGGAGACCAAGCCCACAGAGGCCGGGGTGTCTGAGTCAGATCATCGAAGAGGGTGCACAGGCATGTGTTTGCACTTGCATGTCCCTGGCACTTGAGATCTTGAGTTTCTGCCTAGAATTTCGCTACATAGAACATCTAGGGTTTTCAGAGCAGAGGTACCAGCACGCTTGGACGGACTCCAGCTTTGGCTCTAACATGGAGCAAATGCGTGTTGTCCCACAGCGGAATCACAGTAATCGAATCCAAGGAGGATAAGAGAGAGCCCAAAGTATCAGTTCTTCTGAAATGTTGAGCATCCCAAGTTCCCACAAAAGTTAAAAAAAAAATGAATTAGCAGGAACGCAGGGGCCACTCTGACTTTCAGCTGCGGGTGTGGCACCGCTGGGAGCCGACAGGAAGTAGTGGACAGGAAGCAGGGTACAGTAGCACACACCTGTACCTGCGGCACTTAGTGGGTTGGTCAGGAGGCTCACACATTTGAGGGCAGCCTGGGCTATGTAGGAAGGTTCTGACCAGCTCTGGCTACATAACGAGACCCTATCTACAATAGTCTTAGCAATAAAAATAAACAAAAATGAGAAACCGTGTTCCATAATGGATGTAACCTGCAGACTGTGGTACTCCAGGGCTGTGACTGTCTTAGTCGGTGTTCTATTGCTGTGAAGAGGCACCATGACCATGGCAGCTCTTATAAAGGAAAACATTTAATTGGGACTAGCTTACAGTTCAGAGGTTCAGTCCAGTATCATCATGGCAGGATGCACAGTGGAGTGCAGGCAGACATGGTGCTGGAGAGGAGCTGAGAGTTCGACATCCAGACGGGCAGGCAGCAGGAAGAGAATGAATTACAATTTTCCCCAAAAGACTGCACCTACAACAAGTACTACTCCACATCTCCTAACAGTGCCACTCCCGATACACCTATGGAGGCCAATTTTATCCAAACCACGACAGCGAGCCGCTCTTGATCTGGACCGTACTGTAGAGGTTCTGGTTTCACTGGTCTGGGATGTAGTCTGAGCATCCGGATGTTTTCAAGCTCACTTGTGATATTTAACGTGTAAAGGAAGGTAAGATCTGTAGCTCTCAGTTCTAGAAGCTAGATCCAGGAGAGTATTTAGCAGGTTACTAAACACACGAGTTTATGTTGCACATACAATAGTAGTAACTTACAATTTTAACTGAGATGTAATTCACATGAAAGCATGACTTAGAGGCTTCTCTTCTACTATTCTCAAATGTTGATCACTGCTATCTACTGCCAGGGCATTTCATCAGCCCCTGTGTTGGAGCGGATATTTGTGTCCTTCTGATCCTTATGTGCAGAAATCCGCATATGCGAGGGAATGGAGGTGGTGTCTTTAGAGGCAATAGGTCACGAGAGTAGAGCCTTTGAGAACAGGACAGGATGGAATTAGTGCCACAAAAGCTTCCTGCTCTGTGCCGTGTTAAAGTGAAGACAGCCACCTGCCGTCCAAGAGGAGGGGTTTCTGCACACAAGGGACCTGTTAGCGCCTTGACTATTGGTTTCCTCATCTCCAGAGCTGAGAAACAATCATCTACATAAGCCACCTAGTTTGTGGGAATTCATCACCCACCGCCACTAAACTATCCTCCCAAAGAAACTAAGGGCCGTGGCAGTCAGTTGGTCCCCTTCACCCCGCAGCTCCTACATCCCAGTGAGGTCTCCACTTTCATTAATTGGCCCTTGAAGCATTTCATCAGCTTTTCGCTTTCCTTTCCTCTTCCTTCTCCACTTCTGCTGCTTCTTTTTTCTTTTCTTTTCTTGAGCCAGGATCTTAGTCTGCAGCCCAGATGGCCTTGAACTCACGAGCATTTTTTATTTCAGGCTGGAGTATTAGGCAGAAGTGTGAGCCACCGTGCGCAGCCTGTCTGGACATTTCAAATACATAGACTACTGTGGCATATGATGTCTTTTCCCCACCTGGTATGATGTTTTCAAGGTGAAGTAATACTCTGTCATGTGGCTCAGTAGTGTTTCACCTGCACGTCAACTGAAAGCCATTCACGGTGCTTCCACGCCTCCGCTGCGCTCAGTGACACCGTGGTGAACTTCTGCACCCAAGCATCTATTTTCTGAACGTATATTTCCCACTCTCCAAAACGTAAGTAGGAGTGGCCTGGTTGGAGCCCGTGTTGAATTGATGTAACTTTCTGAGGAGCTGGCCAACTGCGTTCAGCCGCATCATTCTGTATTTGTACCAGGAGAATGTCAACAGTCTCCGTTTAGAAAACAAACAAACGAAACCGCTCGGGTAGGTGTAACGTGACGTTCGCTGACTGGTTCATCTCTAATGACTAAGGGATGCCGGTGAGCACTGCTGCGCATGCTCGCTGGCCATTCACACACCGTCCTTGGAGAAGCCCAACGTGAAGGCCTTGTCTTTACTTGTCCCTTCCACGTTTGAGACAGGGTTTCATTAGAGTGGCCCAGGTCAGCCTTGAAATCATTATCCTCCTTCTCCACACACCAAGGTCTGGAATCTAAAATGTACTTCACCATGCCAAGAGTTTTCTTTGTTCATTTTAAGTTGGGTTATTTATGTTTGCTGAGTCGTAAAAAATTTTTTCTACCTATTTTGTATAGTAGAGCCTCACCACATGTATAATTTGCAAATATTTTCCCCATTCGGAGCATATATATTTTATGTATATGAGTATTTTACCTGTCTGTGTATCTGTGCACCACATGCATGCATGGTGCTTATGCGGCTGGAAGAGGGCATCGGATCCCCTGGAACTGAAGTTATGGTGATTGTGAGTCACCAAATGGTTCTGGGACTCAAACCCAGGTCCTCTGGAAGAGCAGCCAATGTTGTCAATGACCAAGCCACTGCTTCAGCCCCAGAACCACGTTTTTGTCACTGTCCTTAGAAGCACCAAAGTCCTTAATGCTGATAAAACCCAAAGTGTGATATTTTCTTTGGCTGCTTGTCTATTGATGGCACAGACATTTTGGTAACATATATAGTGTCCTGTTATCTCCCCTGCCCCTCTCTGAGCTCAGTCTCCCCAGGTTCCCAAGTGCTGGGATTGCAGGTGTGCACCACTACATCTGCCACAGGATGGCTTTTTGCAAAGGTAAAGAGTTGGGCGATAGTGAGAGAAGCTAAAATCCTGGCTGCAAAGCTGTGTAACTAGAGGAGAAGGGACAGGGACCCAGCCGACTCCCCAAATGATGCTCACTGCACCACCCCAGAGCCAAGATGTCCCTGCAGAGTCCCCTAGGCCGTTCTCACCACGCATTGCAGAACCTTTTAAACAGAAATCATGACTGCGACACAACTGTTTTCCTTTTCCCGCAGGCAACAGACGTTTGTCTAGGTGAAGTTATGTCTATATATCGTGCTTTCCTGGGGGGGGGGGGTGCTGGAAGGGTAAAAGAAAAGCATTAATGACCTTCGAAGGCTTACAGTGGAAGAGCTGGAGAATACCGGCAGTCCCGAGGGGGAAGTGATGGAGACACTGGGCAAAGAGCAAATGGTCTTTCCTCCCAGGCATGAACCACTGCCTAGACCCCGGGACTCTATCCCATGGAGTGAGCAGAAACCCCTGGGAACCGCATACCAGGATAAATACGCAGCCTTGGGCCCTGTGCCCAGTTGAGAGGAGAATGACTAATGCTTTCGTGGGACAGCTCTCAACAAGGAACGCAGTGGCGTTCAGAGCATTGCCTTTCTGCAGAAGCAGGGCTGAGCCTGGGCCAAGGGAACTTCAGGATGAGCGTCTGAGAACCACATTCCATTTCTGCCCACCTGGAGTCTATGGCCTTTTCTTCCCCTTTTCCCACCTCCTTCCATCAAAACTTACCTGCCTTGTATGTCATCCTTTCTGGGGTTCTCACTTGTTTAGTAACCCCCAAGTTCGTGTTTAGGCTTTACGATGAGTCTTTGGTGCCTGTGCTCAACAGGGCATGCTGTGTGAATTCTGGAATTCTCTCCTTGCAGCACTGTTATTTTTAATATCTGCCATCCTTTTAAGTGCTTGGACTGGAATCTTTCCATTTCATGAGAAGCAGCTTTAAAATTCCATTCAGTCTGGCGAACTTTTGTCTAGAGGTATTCAGTGTCTCTAGAGGTGACCGAAAGAAAATGCAGTTGTTGGCAAAGATTGGGATGGAAAGTCTTGTGACTTAGCAGCAGGTGTGTGGCTGTTAGAACCCACAGGGTAACCCCAAACTTTCCTCAGTACTGACCAAGTCTTCAGGGCGGGGCACACCAAGACTCTCAGGGGCAACCTCAGAGTCTACCCTGCTGAGGAGAACAAAAAACAAAACCAAAAACCTGCTATGAGGCAGCTTAAAATATACCAGAGGGCAAAATACCACAGATTGGTACCGTGGCCCTCAGTGTCCACGGGGTTTCAATGTCCCATGCAGAAATTCCAAGTCAACAGATGCTTGAGATATCTGCATATAACCTATGCAGGCCCTGACATATTATTGAAACCTCTAGATTACCTACAGTACTTAATACAATGAAAATGCTCTATAAACAGTTGTTTAGGGAATAATCACAAAAAGTGGATCTGTACATGTCCAATATAGATGCAAATATTAGATATGCATATAGGTTACGGGCTTTATTGTATGTTTTTATCTGTTTTGGTTGAATTTGTAGTTACAGAACCTACAAATTCAATATAAAAAAAACTACAAAAATACAGAAGGGCCAACTCTAAGATATATGGCCAAGCGATATGCAAGTTTCTTCTTTTGTCTCCCTGGAGGACACTTCTGTTTCCTCTATTCTTGTCAGGCTCCGGCCTCATCGCCTCGGGGAAAGAACACAGCAGGAGAAAAAAGGAGTACAGCTTGAAATTGGGTTTGCTCCTGATTCCAAAAGCTGAGATGTTTAGAATATTCTAGGGCTAAGGTGTTGTGAAGGTGACCAAAGAAAAAGAATTTGTGCCATCTCTGAACTGGGAAGAGGTGTTCATAGGGGAGAATTTAAAAAAGTGGGGGAAGGAGACGGGAGGTTGTGAGAGCAGAAACGATGGTGTCTGTCAACACAGTCACCGGGAAGGAAAGAAAGCCCTAGAAAGGAATAGCTATGTGCAAGCCAGCAGGGTGGGTGGCAGCCTGGCACACACCCACATCTAGGCAGCCCCTCTAGAAAGTTAAGAGGACATGACGAGAACACGGGGAGAGAGCAACTTGTCTCAGCAGTAACCAGGGGACCAGCACCCAAAGGTCTTCCTGATTCCGTATGCTTGTCCCTATTCCCCTCATATCCTGGCGCTGAAGAGTCTTTGGGAACCCCAGAAAAATATGAAACTGTTTTCCCACTAGCTGGGTGGCGAAAGGCTCAGAGTCAGAAAGCAAGGAGAATTATAAAGTCCCGTATTTCATAGATGTAAGTTTGTGCTCGGGTTTTGCTACCCAAAAGTTGGCTAGTGGGGTAGAAAAGAAAGCAGCAGGTAGCCTCGGGGCTGGAGGAGGTTGGAATCTGACTGTGGAGAGCCACTCTGAAGTCTCTGGATTGTCCAAACTACCGCTGCAGAGAACTTGAAGACTTATTCATTTCTCTGCTTGAGTAAAAGTAATGTGCTGCTTCAGATCAAAAAGATGCGTGCTTCTCGCCACTAATCTTGCCATGGCTTTTAAAAAGCATGAGTCACCTTTGAATTGCCATTACTTAAAGCAGCTCGTTAATCACCTTCATATATGTTTGGTGGTGGGAATAATCCTATGGTGAGAATTGCTAAGACACAGTGTTTACTTCACAAACAAGTTAAGGGAGATTTGGAACTTTCCCTAAAAGATAAAATTGATTCATCTGAGTAAATGACTAATACTCATGGGAGTCTCTTGAAGGAGAACGCTTATGTTGCCAATGGATGCAAGGTCTTTTTCTCATTTGGTCCTTAATCTTCACACCTTGCAAATCAGCATGTTTCAGCCCGATCGGGTGAGTCATGATTTCCCCAGGAATGTAATACACAGCCAATGTTCTCTGCCACCCATTTACTTAAAAAAGCAAACAAACAAAAAAGCCTAGATTCCTTTTTTTTTTTTCTGGAGTTTTAAGTTTACAGATAGAAAACCAGCGAAGCTTACATCTTACATTAGCAGGATACAGTTGATAAGAATTGATGACCGAAATGAAGAGGTCATTCTTAACTAAAGTTCACAGTCAATGCCGAATTCACAGTGGCACTGCACAGTCTGTGAGCTTGCATGAATATACAATGTCAGGTGCCCATCAGAATCATGGTCCTAGTCCTCTGTGCTAGTCCCCCTGTCCTCCCCCTCCTCCCCCTGCCTCCCCTCTTCACCCTGCCTCCTCTCATCCCTCCAGCCCTGGAAACATCCAATTTGCTTTTACTCATCGCACCACCCCAGAGATGATCGTGAGATTCCAGAGATTGTGCCACCCCAGAGATCGCAGGATTCTAGACATCGCGGGATTCTAGAGATCATGGGATTTCAGAGATCGTGATTCACACGTCGCTTATACTTGACATCAGTTTAGTGGTTCGGGGCCACACTCGACACCCGAGTCTTTTGCTGCTATAATTTCTCCTCATCTCCCAGTCTTTATCAGCATCTCCAAGGCTGTGCTTGTAATTCTGCCTTTGACGACTCCCAATCATCATTGTCAGAGCCTTGTTTCCAAGTTCCCCAGAGTCCCAACAAGCACTGCCCCACGATGTGTAAGGAGGAATCCTGACAGCGTGAAGTAATCCAGTTCTTCAACAGAAGCAACCAACACCAGAACACAACTTGATTTTTTTTCCACTTGTGAACTAAATGTCTGGATTTGGTCTACCTTCTCAAAGAGGCAAGTTCTATTAAATCAGCAAGGTTCTGGCTTCTTCTCATGGTTAAATTCTGATTTTTCCCATAGGAAACAGAGAATAAGGGAACTATTTCTGGAATGGAAAGGGGCTGTGTTTTTGATTTAGTGTTGCTTTCAGTGTTCAAAACATGTTCAGACTTTTCTCCCAGGGCTGTCTCCTGAGTTGGAGCACAGTATTATTCTCCTTGTGCCAAGCATTTTATTTCTTCCAGGCTTTTTACTATGGAAATGCTGTGTTTATTCACAGTTGTAGAAGGCCACAGCCACATTCTCCATCATCAAGATGGCGCTGACATCCGGCTTCACCGCCAGGTGAACGCACATGTGCTCGGTAATTTCCCACTGTGTCCCCGCCTACTCCCGAGGCATCACCTGGGACTGGGAGCAGCGGACCAACCCAAGAGTGACACGTCCGAAGCAGGGTCTGTTTCATATATAAGGGATGGCTTCCTTCATATCTGGGTCTCCGCCATGTGGCTTATGCTCTAGCTCCCAAGAGACATAAAAGCTATTTCTGCAGAAGGATCCTGTGTCCCGCGTGGTTCTTGCTGGTGAGACAGTAGCGAGGGGCACACAGTCCCATTGTTCATCTAAGCTTTCACAGCATCGCCACTGGAATGTTCTTTTTCTAGGACTTAGTCTTTCCTGCTGAGCAGTTGTCGGTAACAGAATGGCAACGTGGTGAACACCAACCTAGGAAGACCTTGGGCGTTTTCAAATATCAGAGTCCTGACCTGGGGCTTGCAGATCATGCTCACATATTTGCAAGCTAAAGGCGCCTCTCAGAGGCCAGAAAGAATGGGTCTTTGCATTGCAAGACATAGTTTTCATATCACACTGCTTTAAATGAACAAGTCATATGTGCTTAGAATGTGTCTCCACAGCAGATGGAAGACCCCAGCCAGACCCCTTCAACTGCACATACCTTAAAAACACTGAGAAATGTTTTGTGCCTTTAATGTACAACTCATTTTATCTTATAATGATTTTTAAAAATCTCCTTTGTGTTGTGGGAGTATCTTCCGCTGCCTCAGCCAATAGTCGCTGAAGCACGAGCCCACAGTGCGAAGGGGAGCGCCTTCCGCTCCGTCAGCCAATAGCCACTGAAATACCAGCCCACTGGGGCATGGTATATTTCCCTTTTAAAAAGAGCCACAGATCCCGGGTCAGGCCCTCTTGGTTCCGGCGCTTGGTCCCGGCGCTTGGTCCCAGCTCCTGCTCCCGGCTCCTGCTCCAGCGACTAGGCTCCCTTCCTGACGGTTTATGGTGTATGTAAGTTTTACCCCCCAAAATAAATAACCCCTTAAAACATAACTGGTGTGGGATTGATTCGCCGATACCTTTGGAAAGTAAGCTTAAAGTTTTCTCTCCGCACCCTTTACAGAAAGGGAGTAAGGAGTTAGATAAGAGCAGTTAATTAAAAGGGGCTTTGCGTTCTCCTATGTTAACGCCTCTCCCAGTGTCACAGTTGACTTGCTGCCGCCTTCCGATCAAGATGTGACCCGTACTGTGTCTGCCTGAACACTGCCATGCTTCCTGCCATGATGAAAGTGGGCTGAACCTCTGAACTGTAAGGGAGCCACCCCAAGTTGCTGGGGATTTCTCCAAGGTTTTGCTTTCAGTTCCTGCTCCAGTTCCTGCCCTAACTTCTCTCGATGATGATTTGTGACCTGGAAATGTAAGCCAAATAAATGCTGAGTTGTTTTGGAAAAAAGAGAGAGAGAAAGGGAGAGAGAGAGAGACAGAGAGAGAGAGAGAGAGAGAGAGAGAGAGAGAGAGAGAGAGAAAGAGAGAGAGAGAGAGAGAGAGAGAGAGAGAGAGAGAGAGAGAGAAAGAAAAGCTGGGGTCATGGTGTCTCTTCATAGCAATAGGAACCCTAAGACAAAGACCAACCCTGATTTATTCTCCTGAGATAACAGAGCGTTCCTTCTACCACCGTCATATTTAGCTCCCTTCTGTGACAGGGGACACCCCAATACCAAAGGCTTGGACACACCCGAGTGAAGCAGAGAGCTGACCCCCCATGCTAACAGTCAGAGCCTCAGGGACAGAGATTTGTCTCTGTGGCTAAGAGCACTTGTTGCTCTTGTGGAGGACAGAGATTCTGTCCCCACAAGCACACCAGGTGACTCACAGCCCCCTCTAAACCCAGATCGGGGGATTTAGATGCCCACTTCTAGTCTCTGTGGGTAACTGCATACATGAGGTTTATCTTAGTCAGAGTTCTATAGCTGTGAAGAGACACCATGGCCACAGCAAAACTCTTAGAAAGGAAAGCATTTAATTGTGGATTTGCTTATAGTTTCAGAGGCTTCATCCACTATCATCATGGCAGAGAGCATGTGGCATACAGGTGTCACAGTCCTAGAAAAATAGCTGAGAACTACATTCTGATTCACAGGCAGAGAGAAAGAGACTGGGCCTAATATGGGCTTTTGAAACCTCCAAGCCTACCTCCAACAAGGCCACACCTCCTAATCCTTCTCAAATAGTGCCACTCCCTGATGAACCTCTGGGGCCATTCTTATGCAAGCCACCACAAGTCCATACTCATACAGAATACATCACACCATTAAAGGTAATAAAAATAAACCTTAAAGAAATTTTTAGATTTGTTTACTTTTATTTTATGCCCTTACGTGTTGTGAGGGGCTGCGGGCAGGCCTGCTTTTCATCCTGCCCGGCTCCTGCACGGCTAGCTTAGTCCCAGAAATAACAACACACAAATTGTATTCATTTAAGCACTGCCTGGCCCATTATCTCTAGAGAGTTAATTACTGGCTAACTCTCACATCTTGATTAACCCATTTCTAATAATCTCATGGTAGCACCACGAGATATGGCTTACCGGGAAAGATTCAGCATGTCTGACCTGGTGGCTGGCTCCATGGCGTCTGCCTCATAGCCCTCTTCCCAGCATTCTGTTCTGTTTTCTCCGCCTACCTAATTTTCTGTCCTATCAAATGGGCCAAGGCAGTCTCTTTATTGACCAATGAAAATAACACAATAGACAGATAACCCTCCTCCATCACTTACGTATTTTATTTGTGTGTGTCTCTGTGCACAACATGTGTGCACTGCCTGTGGAAACCGGAAGAGAATGTTGGCTCCTCTGGAACTGGAATTATAGAGAGTTGTAAGCTGCCATGTGGGTGCTGGGAACTGAACTGGGTCTCCTGCAAAAGCAACAAGTGTTCTTAACTGCTTAGCCATCTCTCAAGCCCCAATCAAAATTAATCTTAAACAAGAGTCAGAGGCTTTGGGTTGGTGCTACTGTCTGTCTGTCTTGCCTTGAGTGAGCATGGGCAAGGCTCTTCCGGGATGACTGGAGGACCTCTGAAGCTGTCTTTTCTAATGGCTTAGGAAGGCTTGTGTTTTAAGCTTCTACACTTTCCTTTTCGAATTTTATAAATAGCATCCTGTTGAGGTGTAAATGTTCTTAACATGTAATGAGACACCTTTTTCTGAATGTGCTTACGTTCTTGAAAGAGATGACTCCGTAGGTCATGAGAAAATAATTCTGGAGGTTGAGTTTTACACATTAGCAAGCTGATAAGAAGGCTGGAATTCGGATAAGATGATAACAAGATGAACGGAAACAGTCTGTGAGGATTGACCGTGCACGAATCTGGAGCCAGAGCGTCTCATTCATTGTCTCCCTTCATCTTTACAGCAGTGCTGAAGGCAACTGGAGAGACCTGACCTCAAACCCCTACACCACACAGTTTACTGTCTCTGTAAGCCTGGTTTTCACTTCCACCATCGGAATATGACTCCGGGGAGCCTGCCCACAAAGATAAAACTGTCAATAACCTTTATTGTTACCATCCTAAACGGATCCCAGTAGCCTCGCCAGCTTGCCAAGGCAGTACTCACCTTGAATACCTGTCACCCTTCTGTCTAATCTTAAGCAGACTTTCCTCCTGAAAGATATACCTTAGGTAAGATCCCTTAAATCTCATAAATATCACACACAAGCCCTCCCCTTGGTAGGTGCTGCCACAGCCAAGCTGCTGTACTTTAGGGATAGCTTTATCTGAAAACGTCTTGCCCTTCAGAAATGTGTACTTTTGTCCAACATTGCAACATTAATAATATGCTTTGAGACCATTTAAAACTGCTCGATCGGGAACTCTTAAAAAAAACGTGGTGAAGATGCTGAGATGTAGCCCTCAACAACTGATGGTTACTGGCATGGGTGCGGGTGGGGAAGGATTCAGTTTTGTTGTTTATTTATTGTTTTTAAGAGCTGGCCCCTGGGAGTTTGACCTTGCTCCAGTGAGTATATGAACATCACAAATTGGACCTGTGGGGTTTTTTTTCCCATTTTTGTGGCGGTCACAAGAGTTGAGGGAGGACTGAGAAGTGAGTGTGATCAGGGTGTGTTATGTGAAATTCCCAAATAATCATTAAAAATATGTTGCAAAACCACTCTGTTTTCCTACTGGTGCTCAGCCTGTTTAATAGCCTGTGCTATACTGGGTTAGGTGGGGTCAGTCTTTCCTTGTGAAACTGTGGTAAGAGTTCTGCAGAAAGCGTATCCCTTGCTGAGAGTAGTGGCCCTTGCCTTTAATCCCAATATTCAGGAGGCAGAGGAAGGGAGATCTCTAAGTTCAAGGTCAGCTTGGTCTACACGGTGAGTTCCAGGCCAACCACGAGATAGACTACCTAGAGAGAGACTCAGTCTCCAAAATAAAAAAAAATAGATAAATAAATAAAAAATCAATAAAAACTCAGCAAATATCTGTTGTGTTTTGAATGAGAAGGCCCCCCATAAACTCCTGGGGAGTGGCTTTGGATGTGTGGCCTTGTTAGAGGAAGCATGCAACAGGTGGTGGTCTTTAAAGTTTCAAAAGCTCACACCAGGCCTAGTGTCCTGTCACTCTCTCGTCCTGCTTCGTGCTTGTTCAGATGTAGAACTCTGAACTACGTCTGCCTGCGTGCTGCCATGCTTCCTGCCGTGACAACGATGGGCTAAACGTTTGCACCTGGAAGCCAGCCCTGTCGTGGGAGGCATTTCCTTCATAAGAGTTGATGTGGCCCCAGCATCAGTTCACAGCCACAGACACCAGACACACAGATGATGGGCAGACCACAGGAGACAGACAACAGAGCAGACAAAAGTGGGCTCACTCTTGGTCTAAACTACTCCAAGAGGGAAAACCTTTGCATTCTTTAATGCTGTCTTGATGCATCGTACCTCAGCAAGCTATTAGCTCCAAAGCTACATGGTGGTCTTTGGGAGCCAGGATTTAAGAATAGTATTTTGGCTTCCATTTTATTGGTGATAAAATGGAGGCCCAGAGGGGTTAAACATGGCATCATATTGTTCCGTTCTCCTCATATATCTACACTGCTTCCCTGGAACATTTGAAGTCACATGATACATTTCTTTTTCCTCTACAAATAGCTAACCATGTGGTAACCATCCCAGAGAAGCCTTAATTTACAATGCCCCCCTGACACTGGCCATGTTTTAAGTCTGATGAAGCCAGGAAGGGAGGGGGTCCTTTCAAACTCTTCAAGTCCCAAGGAATATATGCAAGCTTAGGCATTACAGTCATTCCACAAAGCTGCCTACCCGTGGCCACTGTGTTCCTGGCACCTGGGTGTGGCTCACTTCCCACTTACCCTGAAGGCTTCTGCTTCCCGATCTCCACTCCCTACAGCCACCTTTCCCTATCCCTGGCTAGAAGCCTACGCTCTCTTGTAATCCCTTCCAGGATGCCCATCATCCGAGAAGTCCTAGCAGGCCGCACCTTAACCATAGGAACCAGAAAGGCAGGCAGACGCACGCTACAGTGGGTGGGAGCATTCTTTCACCTGGGAACACCTCCCAGATGGAAAAGGAAAATTCACACGAAGTCTGAAAGAATGAATGTCTCCAGGCACCCTTTCCTCACAGCCCCTGGTATGGTTGTTGCCAAAGCAGGCCAGTGGCCAGGACCTCCTCAGACAAGCCTTTTAGAACTCACAGCCTGCTGGGCATGGTGGCCCACGCCTTTAATTCCAGCACTAGGAAGACAGAGGTGGGTGGATCTCTGTGAGTTTGAGGCCAGCCTGGTCTACAAAGCGAGTTCCAGGACAGGCTCCAAAGCTACACAGAGAAACCCTGTCTTGAGGAAGGTAGTGCCACAAAAGGAAATGGCAGATGCTCTCCAAAGGGAGGAAAGATAACCCAAAACTCAAGTACACCCCGGAAACAGATTCCCGCTCTCTGGAATGCCTGTTGTCCACTCTGATGTTGGTTTTTCTACTCGCGTTCAGGTTCCAGTTCAACTCTCTCTCCTTTGAAGAGAACCTCCCTGGCCTTCCTAGGGGACTGAAGCTCTCTGTTCTGTTATTTCACGACACTGCTTCATGGCACTGCTCTATGGTCATTTTACACCTCTTTATAAGGAGATGTCACGCAGATGGACAGGCTGTGGGAACAGAACTGGCGTCTCATTGGCTCGCTGTGCTGTACCTCCCATCCCTTGACCAGCGCCTAGAAGAGCACTCAGCATTCACTGAGGGGGGGGGGGAATCAAGCCATGTTTTTGATATTAATTATACCATTTCTTCTTCCCAGAAAACATAGTGAAATTAAAAAAAAACAAATTTCAATTCAAGTTCACACTTTGTTATATGTACTTTTTTCATTTAATCTTTTCAACATTGTGGGAAGAACCTTATTTATATGTAAGGAAGCAGAGATGGGGAATGAAGGAATTGATTTAAGCTCCAATGCCCAGTAAATGACCCAGGAGAGCTACAAACCCAGGCAGGCAGATCTCTGAGTTCGAGCCCAACCTGGTCTACAGAGCGAGTTCCAGGACAGGCTCCAAAGCTACACAGAGAAACCCTGTCTTGAAAAACCAAACCCACTCCCCACAAAACAACAACAAAACAAAACAAAACAAAAAACCCAACCCAATCCAACCAAACCAAATAAAACCTGTGTTTATCTTTTTGAGATGGGATTCTGCTCTTGAGCTCTTGAGCTCAGGCGACCCTCCCTCCCCTGCCTTCCCCAGTAGCTGGGATTATAGGTGCACACCTTCACCATGTGAGTATCTTTTTTCCGTCCTTCACAGCGAGCCTGGAAGAAGGCAGTGGAGACCAGTGAAGATGCTAAGGCAAGCAACAGCTCCGTAATAGAGACTACGAAAACCATTTTGTCTCATCCAAAGAAGCCCTTTGGGTCGGTGTTTTTGCAGATGATGAAGGAAGACAGACAAGGCAACACTGAGACTAACCTCGGTTCCCAGGACTTTGTAGAGAAGGGCTGGAGACAGAAAGCGGCGGCCGAGGGTGGAGGATGAGCAAAACATACAAAAGTGAGAAAGCAAGTCCTTTGGGCAGCACAGCACGGGGGCTGTCGCGATGCCTGCGTGAGTGGGAGGGATTTCGAAGCGGGCATTGGTTTCCCCTTTATTGCAGGGTGCAGTCCCCTAACTCAGTAAAGGCAAGAAAGATCACAGACAGTGTCTATCTGACGTTCACAGTGGTGTTCCCTGGAAGTCTCATATTTGGAGGAGATTGGTAAGATGTAAACACCGAGGCAGGGAATCAAGTCATCTGCTCTGTGTTCCGGATACGGAACTCCGTAACTCATGTCGACCTCGGGTGGCTTGTTGCCATTAGCGCACAATGGGTTCAGCCAGCTCCTTGACCCTGGGAGAACACTGTGCTCTCAAAGCAGAAGGCTTGACTTTAAAGACGTCTGGGTCGTAGTAGACAACGTGCACCGAAGCCCTGGAATAGTAGGAAAAGAAACCAAAGTGAACTAAGAAGAGAGAAAAGAACTGGTATTTCCCAAGCACACCCCACTCACACGTTAAGCACTTAGGGTATTGTTTGTTTGGTCGCCTCTGGAGACGCCATTAGCATGATCTAGGGTCTGCACGCTGTCAGCTTCCCAAAGTTTTGCCCTTCCACCCCCTAAAAATTTTGCCTTTTTGCTTGTTTGTTTTTTAACTTTAGATCAACCTTCCCCCTTTTCTCCAGACCCCTAACCCTTCCTGCCCCATGTTAGCCTTAAATTACCATACCTTGTGGGTGGGTTAGCTAGCTCCTGGACTCTGTCAGACACCTGGGAATGGGCAGCAGCATAAGAAACAGGCCATCGGGCATCTCGGACCGGGAGATAATCTTCATGAACAGGTTTAGACTTTGCTAACTTTATGGTTCGGTCAGTAGGTTTGGCAAGCAGGGCAGCAGGGGTTACCTGGAGCAAACACAGAGATCCAAATCTCCATCCCAGATTTCCCCAAGTCTCCCTGTCTCCCTCTCATTCCTCTCCTACCATACTGTGACTGGATGCACTCCCTGATGACTTCCTTGCCTCCCCTGGTGGCCTGAGCAATCCAGCCTTCCCGTGAGGGCCGCGGCAGAGTGAATGGCTCTGAGTGGCTCACATCCATCATCCCCACTTCACCGTCACTGTTGGGGACTGCAGACCCTCAGACCCTGAATTTTCTGTGACCCCTTGCCTGCCGGAGTAAACAACTTGTTTCCCTAAGCTTGCAGCTGCTCTGGGCACAAGACCCTCATGAGTTCCTGATGGCACGGGAGTGGTTTCTGGTGGGCTTGCAGCTGAGACTAGGGCGTGGCCACTAGTCAAGGAAAGCCCTATCTAAGCTGCCCAGGAACACAATAAAGGGGGTAGTCTTGTTCCAAGGATGACCCGTGTCTCTGTCTATGTGTATGTGTGTTTCAATCTCCAGACCCTTGCCTGACTGTGAACCATTGCGTGGTAGACAGGCGGTACTCATCACAACACTCCACCAGGCGAGGATTTCATAAAGCTAAGGGACACACCACCCTTGGGTGCTAAGCCCTCAGGTGGGTACCCTCATTTTGCTGACAGTTGAGTAGGCTCCTTCCTGTATCTACAGAGGTCCCATAAACTCTGATCGCCACCCCTCGTCTCTAACCTCATCTTCCCCCTCCTCCATCAGGGACACTGTGACTCTCAGCAGTCACACAGGGCCTCCATTCTGACTCTTTTTGCCTCAGGACCTCTTCCTAGTTCTCCTTGAGACTACATCTTTCCTCGTTCTTGGCTGAGATACATTTTCCTCGCTTGTCTCTAGATCAGACACTCATGGAGGGCTTCCTGACCAGCAGCTCACCCTTTCTAATGCACCTTCTCTACGGTGTTTATTTAATCCTACTGTCTGTCTATCTGAGACAGCCTTACAAGCCCTGGTGCCTAGCTCATGCAATTCAACTCTGCCTCAAGTCTGTGATCCTCCTGCCTCCAGTTCCTGAACACGGAGAGAACACGTTTGTGTGCACCTGGCTCATTTAATATTCCTCATAGTATGTATCTACAGTGTAAATTCATTTACCTGCCTAATTAGGTGCCAAGTGAATATGTCGTGCCTAACTAGTCTCTTCTTGTCTTACTCTGAAAGGCACGTCTTCCAATGGTCTCTTCACTGTTACTTTACTGGTAAAATAAGGATGATACCTAGCAGCCAGTCCTCACTGTGGGGAGTTCATGGGAAAGGGCAGACTCACACCCAGCCCGCTAACTTCAAAGTCCATGTTCTTTGCCCTCGACTCTTGCGCCTTTCCCCTAATCATTCATATCCATTGGCCTCCCTTTCCACTACGGACCACTTTCTGTTCTGATTATTCCTGTGCCTTGTTGAGGCAAAGTAACATCTTAGGGGCAATCGGAAAGACAGCCGATGAGTGAGGCGGAGCGGCTTACGGGACGGATGGGCAATTCACTCTTTTCTCTCTCATAGCATAGGCCTTCTATCTTGATCCTCGGGTTGGCAAGGTCTACGATCCTCGGACTTGCAACGGCACTCAGGGTAGAGTAGGAAATCTTGGTTTCAGTCTAAGAGGGAAAAAAGAAGTGGTATGTAAGTGCCTGTCCTGTTCAGCGTTATAAAGTGGGGTCTGAGCTCAGCGCCACTAGACTTCTCAGCAGCTCAGCGGAAAGGATGGGAATCCGCGGTCATCCTCCACAGGATCGGTTTCTATCTCACTCAACCTGGAGCGTACGTGTTCCAAGCCAGCTTTCCACAGATTAGCTTTCCATGACAGACGTGGGAGAGATAGTCAACGCCGCTACATATGAACTTGGAAATAAACGGCAATGCTGAGCTGTGGGCGAAGAGAGTCAGCCCAGGTCTAGTGAGACGGCTCAGCAGGTCAAGTGTTTGCCACGCCAGCCAGACAACATGTGTTCAGTACCCAGAACTCACATCAAAGTAGAAGGAGAGAACAGGCTCCACGGGGTTGTCCTTGCACCTCCACACATGTACTACAGCATGGTTGCCTGTGCACAGGCACACACACACAGAGAGAGAGAGAGAGAGAGTAAATAAATGTGATGAAAAATTTTCAGACAAAATACGAAGTTAGCCAAGAGAAGATACGACTCTGTTATAAAAGAACATCCAAAAGAGAAGACTTTTGACCCTTTGGGAAAAGGAGCTCTCACTATCACAGGTCGCCAAGTAAAGGACATTTACCTAAGCGGCTCTTAAAATTGGAACAAGTAAGAAACGCCTTGAAAGCCAGAAGAAAGCAGAAACACGCACCTCTGCCAGGTAGCTAGTTAGATACTGTCAGGCTTGGAGGACATGGGGGCTGTAAAATAAAGGACTGAAAGGGTGGCATTTCATTTAGGGGTCGGAGGAATCGGGCCTGACTTATATTTCTATCCCTAAAGAGACGTATGTCCTGAACTGTCCAGAAGGCCATTAACAACTCTCTAAACCCGAATCTGGGAGCCATAAGCCCCATGGGAGAACCACATAGCAAGGGTCTCTCTGATAATGAGTGAAGACAGAATATTACTGCCTCTTGGGAGAGTCAAGGGACACAGGCTTCTCTGTCACTTAAGCAGGACAATGCCTCTCAGAAAAAAGCTGCTTGTTCTGAAGACTAGAAAACAGTATAAAACCTGTGTAAAATGCACATGAGACAACGGTCTCTTTGGCCATTGTCTACTTTTACCCTTGAAAGTGTAGTTTTTTTTTTTTAAGATTACTTTTTTAAAGAATTACTTATTTTATGCTTGTGAATATTTTACCTGCATGTATATCTCTGTACCTCTTCTGTGCCTGGTACCAGAGGAGGCCGGAAGAGGGTGTCAGATCCTCTGGAATCGGAGTTTAAAGATGATTGTGAGCCACCACGTGGGCAAGAAGAATTGAACCAGGATCCTCTGCAAGAACAACTACTGGGCCATCTCTCCAGCTCCAAGAGTGCAGTTTATTTAAGAAACTCAACCTGTCTCCCACACTAAATCCGTGCGTCTTGTTCGAATTCTTAAGTCAGAGATCACAGGGACCAGGAAACTAAAGGATCCTGGTATTGCTACCACCAGGTTGGGAAGTCATTTATCAGTATCTCAGTCATGAATATTTGCTCAAATCGCGTGCTCTTGCCCTTATACTCTTCGTAGTAGGGCTCCAGTCATCTCAGCACCCACATGTGGCTCACAGCCACCCGTAACTCCAGTCTCAGCACCCACATGTGGCTCACAGCCACCCGTAACTCCAGTCTCAGCACCCACATGTGGCTCGCAGCCACCCATAACTCCAGTCTCAGCACCCACACGTGGCTCGCAGCCACCCGTAACTCCAGTCTCAGCACCCACACGTGGCTCGCAGCCACCCGTATCTCCAGTTCCGGGATCTCTGCTGTCCGTCTCCGACCTCTGCTGGCGTTAGTCATGCAGTGGTGCACACAGACATGCAGGCAAAATACATGTGAAATAAAATAAATCTAAAATCAAATGAAAAAGGGTTTGAAAGAGGATGTATCAATCTATGGCAATACAATAAAACTTTTAATTGCAGGCAAAAAAAAAAAAAAGTAAGCTGTTTAAGTGAAAACGACAGTGGGCGTCGCCAGTGACGACATTTTCTGTGTATTCAATAATTTCTTCCTTGCCGGGATTGTTGTTTCCATTCCCATTTCACTGAAAGAAGCACTGAACCATTGGAGGTCCAATAGCGTAAGTTTATATAACTGGGGAAAGGCAACGCTGGGATTTAAACAGAGGACAGTGCATGTCTCGACACCGTGAAGAACTAATTAAAGCATTTAACACATTTCTTATGAATAAAGCTTTGTCTGATGCAGAGCTCTAGGTGAACTGAAGGAATATGCCAACCACTGCTTTTAATTAAGCCTTTCAATCAAAAGGGGATACAACAATCAGTCAGCTCTATGAAGTAACGCAACAAAGAATAGCAAAGCACAATAGAGTCTAAGTTGTATGTGGACATGCAGAATGCCTGCAACAGTTATGTAGTGTGTTCTGGGCCATTCTGGGCTGCAGAATGAAGACCTTGTCTCAAAAAACAGCCAAACCAAAACATACATTCACAAAACACCTGCACACAAGTGTTAATAGTAAATTTATCTGTGGTAGTCTGCATAGAAATATCTCAAATGGGGTTGGAGAGATGACTCAGCAGTTAAGGGAACTAGCTGCTCTTCCAGAAGACCCAGGTTCAATTCCCAGCATCCAGATGGCAGCTTACAACTGTCTGTAACTCTAGTTCAGGGGATCCGTCACCCTCACACAGACATACAGGCAGACAAAACACCAGTGCACATAAAACAAAATAAAAGTAAAAACAGAAATATCTCAAATGCCCATCTTAAGTGAATAATCAAATTGTGATGTTGTTACACAATGGAATAAATAACAAACACTTATCAATAAGATGGAGCAATTTACTGGTATACTCAGTAGCACAGATGAACTTTTATGTTGAACAAACAGCCAAATTCTACAGGACAGATGGTGTATGTTTCCATTTAGATCAAGGTCATGAGCAGGCAGAACTACTCTGTGGCCATAGGAATCTGAATCATAACAACATCTAGGGCAAGGAGTGAACTAGGAATTGAGAGGAAATAGAGGGAAACCCTATGGAACAATTGAAATGCTTTGTGTCTTTGGTTGGCTTTGTTTTCTTCAGAGACAGGCGCCCATGTTAGCTCTGGCTGGTCTCAGACTAGTGGCAAAGCAACCCTCTTGTCTCCCCTTCCCAAGTGCTGGGATTGCAGGCATAAGCCATTGTTCCGTAGCCTAAGCATGGGATATTTATTGAAAAGATTTATGCACTTGTTAGTTTATTAATTTGTATACTTCAGATCTAAGCATTTCATATAAACTAAAATTCAAGAATTTCAAGCCATAACCTCAGAAAAATAGTGTCATAATATAAAACAGATGAATATCCTTATTATGTAAATAAACTTTACAAGGCCATAAAAATATACAGACCAGTGTAAAATAGAGCCATCAATAGATAATTTTATCAAAGAGAACAACACATGGTAAATAAATGTGGAGAACTATTTGAACTTTTAGCATCAAAGAAATAACTTTAAATGAAATACTGTTTTGTTATATAGTTAATAGTTTGTAGAATAATATCTAATGTTGGTAGAAGTGCACTGCCAAAGAGCCAAATACTGCTAGTAAATATGTAAATCAAAATCAGTGTTTGGGGAACATTCCAGAATTCTACATTCCAGAATTTATCCCTCCAAAACACAGTGATTTTACTTTCAGAATTTTTTTGTTTGTTGCTTTTTTTTTTTTTTTGAGACAGAGTTTCTCTGTGTAACAGCCCTGGTTGTCCTGGAACTCACTCTGTAGACCAGGCTGGCCTTGAACTCACAGAGATCTGCCTATTTCTGCCTCTTGAGTGCTGGGATAAAAGGCGTGGGCCGCCACTGTCCTGCCATGAGTAAAAATAATTAAAACCTAATAAATCAGGACAGCAAGTGGGACAATGCTGGGTGAGATCTGCAGAATTTGAAGCACTCTGTCTCTGTAAAGCCAACACGTGCTTAAGTCCAACAGGTTGGTTTATCTGCGGGTTGGGTTGTATGGGGAGAAGTCACGAATGTAGCTACGTGGACAGAGAACAGTGGGTAGGTGCCAGGCGAGCCATGAAACCAAACACTTAGGTTTTTTAGACCATGACAAAGTTCCTGCACAAAGGGACTCAGAATGACAGCCACTTAAAGTTTTCTCTAGTTCATCCATCCAAAATGATGTCAGGCACCCGAGAGAGGAAGCTGGCTTCCTTTGAGGGCAAGAGCCTACTGTTGGACTTAGCTCCCAAGGTCTAAATGAGGAGCAGAAGGAGGGAGAACATGAAGGAAGTCAGGATCACGAGGGGTGCGTCCACCCACTGAGACGGTGGGACTGATCTAATGGGAGCTCACCAAGGCCAGCTGGACTGGGAGTGATGGAGCATGTGATCAAACCAGACTCTCTGAATGTGGCTGTCAATGAGGACCGACTGAGAAGCCAAGGGCAATGGCACTGGGTTTTGATTCTACTGCATGGACTGGCTTTGTGGGAGCCTGGTTTGTTTGGATACTCACCTTTATAGACCTGTATGGAGTGGGGAGGATCTTGGACTTCCCACGGGGCAAAGAACCCTGACTGCTCTTAAGACTCGAGAGGGAGGGGGACGTGGGGAGGGGAAGGAAAATGGGAGGCAGGGAGGAGGTGGAAATTTTTAATAAATAAATAAATAAATTTAAACAAAAAGAGCCTACTGTTAAACTAAAGGTATATTTATAGCTAGCTGCAAATAATCAATAATAGAATTAATCATTAACTAACATAAATTAATCATTTATGTTGAGCATATGTACAACAACAATGTACATTGAATATGAATCATATAACAGTATTTCTGTGGTTTATAAAAGAAGTCATTGTCTTGGGAATTAACAGGAAAGAACTTGGGATACCTATATAGCTTCCTCTCAGAAGTTATTCTGAAAGCACTATGCGTACATGCACAGCACATGCAGAAGGAAGAAAATAATAAAGGGATAAAATGATAATTTTGTAATTTGTAGGAAGTTTTAAACTATTAATATAAAAACTATATGCATACCTAGGTGTGAATATTTAAGGGAATTTGGTCTATTCCATATATAACTGAGGAATTGAGTTAGAATTGTGATTGACATTAAATAAAAATTTTGTGTTTATTCTTAGAACATTTATTTTAAAAAAAATTTCATTTGGACCCGGAGCGATAGCTCAGGATCTGGGTTCAATTTCTGGTACCCACAAGATGGCCTGAAGCTCTCTTCCCCATGCAGCAGGCCTGAAACTGGTACACAGGTGTATATGAATGCAAACCACCCATGCACATAAAATAAACAAAAAAAATCATTTGCACCTTATTTGTAAATTTAATATATTAAATTTTAAGATAGTGATCTAGTATTTTAGGTTTGTTTGCTAATGTAGATGGCAAAATCACAAATAAATCAAATAGAATAAATTTAATAATATAGTTTAAAATTGCTTGAAAGGCTTTGTTAACTAACTTTGGAAGCAACCAAATATAAGTCAAGATCTTTCAATTTTATTAAAAACTAAAAGGGCTGTACATATAATACTAGAACTTGAAAAGTCAGCCTAAATGTTCAAGAAGATTTTGAAATTTGAAATTTAAATAATGGACCTATTTGGTAGTATCCATGTTCCAGAACACCAAAGGACTCACATCAGCTGGTGTGACAGGGTTTTGTCAAGTGCCTCTAAACTCTTTGACACTCCTCTCCTTCAAAGACTGAGTTTGTGTCCTTACCCCCTCGAATCTGACCAGACAGTAACCCTATCAACCAACCGCACACAACTGAAGTAAATGTTCATCCTAAACCCTACCCACTTTTTAAAAATGCAGTTTCTCTTGGAATGTTCCCCTTCAACCTCCCATTTTAGGACACTCCTCTGAGCATGACAACCTTGGCCCAGAGTTCTACACCACAAGGAGGGGCCTGTGAAGGTTCTCCTGCACATTAACAGTCAAGTCTAGCCTGGTCACCCCAACCTAGGCACTTCACAAAGGTACAATTACGGATTGACTGTTTGTGACCCTTCATAGATTAAAGCCTGAATCCCAAGTGTATTAGATGTGGTCATCTGCTAGAGCTGGATATAAAATAGTTCCCTACAGGTTCAAGTGTGTTTGAATGGTTGGTACCCAGCTCATGGTTCTGGTTTGTAGTTTTCATGCTGAGGCCTCACTGGAGAAAGAAGGAAGCTCCAGACAGGCTGACAGATTATGATCTGGCTCTGGTTCCAGCCTGAGTTCCTGCTCTGCTTCCTACTAGCCAACAGGAAGTAACCAGGCCACCTTACGCTCTGGCTTCCACAGCCATGTGCCCCCGTGCTTTCTCCATAATGATGGACTGTACCACCTCAAACCATGAGCCAAAATGGGTCCCTTTTCTCTCAAGATGCCTCTTGTTAGGTGTTTGGGTTCAGAGAAGAGAAAAATTACTCTCACCTGGAACATTATCTGTAATTAAGAGATCAACTTCAATAAGAACCAAATCTATTGAGGTCTTCATCTTGGGTTTCCCAGCTTCTAAGGATACCTATACATCTTTTGTTGAAGCCACCCAGTCTATGGATATAGCCGCTTGTACTGATTAGGGTATAAAGGAGCCCCCAGTTGATTTTAGCTGTTCACCATAACTGACATCCAGGTAAGCGCAGATTTCCCAGTTAAGCCTTGACATGAAACAGAGCCATCCCTTTCTCCTTCTCAGAATTCCTGGCTTATAAAATCCTTCAGTGTGGTAAAGTGATGGTTACTCCTCTCCATTAAGTTTGTGGGTTGGCATGATGCAACAATCAGACCAGAGCTCTAAGATTCTCTATAATAGTTCTAATGTTGGTTTTAGAATTTGTTTTGGTGGCATTTAGACTCACAGGCATTAAGGGGTACATTGTTCGTGGCAGTTAAAAAAAATCAACAACTGGTAGCCCACGGCAAATCAAAGCTTTGGCTGAACAACAGTCAATGCCAAGAACACGTCAATGAAATAAGGCGGAACAATGGAGTGGGCTGTTACTGGTAAGGATGCTAGACAACTCGAAGGAAAACAAAACAGTCTTAGGTTACTAAATTTCCAGCATAGAATCCAGATAAAGGACCAGAAATGACTTCCATCAAGAGAAACCTTTATCTTCTATTGTCACAGGGATGGATGGTCTGAAAACCAAAATCTAATTCAGCGGGTAGGTGGGTTACAATACAAACTGAATTTTCAAATTTGTCCAATCACTGATGTTAAAGTTGGGGCCATGGTCAAGAAAGAGTGGGGCCTTGAGAATTGGAATGGTGTTGTATGGGCAGATTCCAATAAAACAGGGGACTCTAAACCCTACTTTTCCAGTAAAACGGGGGTACTCTAAACTCTTAAATACTGCTCTCCTTATCAGCCCTTCCACCTCAAAAGGGACTAGACCCCATACCCAGGATACCTCCTGAGAAACTTCCCACTAATTCCTATGACCGCTCCACTGTGGACCAGCCTGCCATAGACTTCACCTGACCCCGAAATTATTCAAGGGCTAATACATGCAATAAATCCTTTGTTCTATATCACACATGATTCTACTTCTATGATCTTCTCCTGGCAGATTAAGCAAATAGATTTTGTAAGAGGGAAAACCCCACAAAGAAAAGTTGCAAAGGAGTTGTGGTTTGAAAGTGAAATGTCTTCCTTAGTGCCGTGTGTGAACTTGCTTGGTCTCCATCCAGTGGCCTTTGCTATTTTAGAGGGTTGAGTAACCTTTGGAAAGTGGCACCTGTAGCCTGGCCGCATTTCCTGCCAGCTTTCTGTTTCCTGTTCTGTCAATATGTGAGGAAGTGAGGAGTCCCATCTAGCTACTCCTGCCACCAAGAAGCCACCCGTTGCCACGCCTTCCCCTCCACGATGGACTGTATGCCTCAAACTGCGAGCCCCAGCAAACCCTTCTCCCCGCAAGCTGCTTCTCGTCATGTTCTTAGCCGCACAGGAAGTAACCCGCTCGGAGAGTGTTGCATGATACAATGAGTTGCCACTTACGCTTTTCGGAGGAACGTAGTTGGGGTCTGTGCCTTTGGCTATGGAGAGCTGCAGAATCCTGGGAGACGGATCAGCGAAATGGAGAGCCTCTGGTGCTAAGTCATCGCTGAGGGGGAGATAGGCAAACGGAAACAAAATACGACTTTGGACGGAAGAACAAGCAGTTCACAGCTACAACCAACTGCAGCTATGCATACGCTCTGAAGGCCGGAACATCATCTTTTTTCATGCGCATGGGAGTTCGTTTGACAGATTGCTGTTTCCCATTGGTCCACCGTTAGGGGATACATTTAATGTGTCACAGCGTATGTAAACATGCTCGTATATACGAAACAAAATTCTCAATACGCTGTGCTTCTATGCCATACAGTCTGATATAATTCTTTAAAGTTTGATTAACTAGAAAAAAAAAAAACCCTAGAAGTACATGTTCCATTGGATGGGTTCTGGCCTATAGTTTTTAAAAAAATAAATCTCACTTCCTAGCTGGGCTGTGGTGGTGCACGCCTTTTATCCCAGCACTCGGGAGGCAGAGGCAGGCAGATCTTTGTGAGTTCGAGGCTAACCTAGTCTACAAGAGCTAGTTCCAGGACAGGCTCCAAAGCTACAGAAAACCCTGTCTCGAAAAACAAAAACAAAAAACAAAACAAAAAAACCAAACAAAAGAAAATCTCACTTCTTACAGAAACCTATTATTTCCTGAAATAATTAATTCCCTCAGTCATCACCGAGGACACCCATGGGCCATTCTCTTTTGTAGTGCAGTGTGAAGTAATCCTTGTCTCAACTCTCAGTCACTTGGCCAGTTATTATGAGCTGTATACCATACACTTCTCTCTCTGATCAAAAATCTAAAACCAGCCAATCAACAAACTTATCATGGAAAAAGGCTTTCTCAGCTATGCAATGACTTTCTAAGGGTGGAGAGCTATAGGTTTTGTTCTTATTAAGGTACAATTAATGTACATAAAACTCACCCTTTCAAAGTATACAAACTAAATGGTTTCTAGAATATTCACAAAATGTTCAACCATCAGTATTAATTTGAGAATATTTACATCAACCCAAAAAGCAAAATTCCTATGGTTATACAAAGGACCCAGAATAATTTAAAATGATCAAAGTTCAAAGGTACTTTATGATTTCAAAATCTACTAAAAAGCTGTGATAATCATGATTTGCCTTATTGCAGGAAGACAAACATTTACATATATGTAAATATATGTATGTTGCTCCAAACATATATGGAGCAAGACTGGCAATCCAGAAATAAACGTTTGTGTTTATCGTCAATTGGTTTTTGACAAGGTTGTGAACTGCTGCATGTATGTTTGGATTTGATTTGCTAGCATTCTGGTGAGGACACATGTATACATGAATGTGCATATTTGCAGAAGAGAGTAGTTGGTGACTTTTACATTTTGTAATGGATTTTTCTGGGTGCTGTAGTTTGCCAGCAGGAACCATCATACCAGACTGAGAGATTCCTTTTATTGCCTGATAGTGAGGTGGTTTGCTGGGAATTTCTGCCCCAGCTTTCCCAGTCAGGTAGAATAGTTAATGAGCTCCTGCTGCAGACATTCTACGTTGTAGTCAGTGTGTTTAGACGTAAATAGTCTTCGCAGAGACCGAAACTGAAGCCACAGGGTGTGACACTCTGGAGAGTTTAAGATACTCTACCTATTCAGCAGACACTGCATTTTGAATCTGTTGGGTTTTGCCAGCTTCTGGATCCGTTTAGAAGGCCGGGTAAACAGCGCAGGAGGTGGGATCTCCCAAATTACAGACTCTCTGCCGCAGCTGTAGTAATACTGAGCCCTGCCAGTGGCAAAAGAGAAAAGAAATCAGTGGCATTTGATTCACATCATTGCGGTCTTCTCAGGCATTGACTCACAGGCCTGGGAAGCAGGCAGAAAGCTCTGGGTGTGCTCCTGGGCTATCTTCCACACTGGGAGACGTGAGAGTTGTCTTAGAAACGGCAACAGCTTAAGTATTCAGCTCCTTTCTATCTTACTCTAAAACGGGTAGTTTTCTTTACTAAATAGTGTGTATCTTCCACACAGACAAAAGATACACTGTTGAGAGGAGATGATTATCTGTTTTTAAGGCCAGATTCTTCTAGGAGTAATGGTGCACACCTGTAATCCTGTGCACAGAAGGCTGAGGCAGGAGGATTCCATTTGAGACCAGTTTGGGCAAGATACACACACAAATACCCCATCTCAAAAAAGGAAGAAAGAAAAGAAGGGGAAAAGGAAGGAAGAAGGGCAGGAGGGAGGAAAGGCAGGCAGGCAGGGAGGTTTGCTGGCTGGCAAGTATCCTGGCCCCATGACCTTGACTCAACTCTGCAGTGGTGATGTCCACATGGTATGGAACAAGGCTGAGATTGCTGTCGGTGGACCTGAATGTAACCCCTTACTTAAGATGGACATGCCTGGTATCTCAATGAGAGAGAAAAGGTCAAAGTTACAGCATGCAGCAAAGCCACACTGCCCATTTTCAGAGCCTTCACAGAACAGCATGCAGACTGTGGGGCTGTACCACATGCTAACTGAAACAATGAAATATGACGGCCTTATTATCCCTCTTGTACCTGAAGGGTGAGACTTCCATGACCCTCAAGAGAAGATGCAAATGGGAGAAGGCGCAGGCTCTACCCACCAAGAAAGAATTTGCCAAGATGGAGCAAGCGCCGGAAGCCGCAGATATCACAGTCTTTGAGAAGATCGTGTGCTCTCGTGAAAACTTTCCTCCGCGCCTTTCTTCCCACCCCGTTCTCAGTGAAACTGCGACTCTCATGGTTTTCTGGAGCCACATAGTGGGTGGGAAAACACCGAAGATGCGTGGCAGCTTTTTAAAAAGCGCGGTGCCGAGGGCTGGTGAAGTTCCCCATCTGGAGTGAGGGAGGGGATGGTCTTTTGAGTGAGGGAAGAGCTTCCTTATCTTTCACAACAGGATCGGCGAGTCCTGAGCTGAAGAGGACAGACGGGCTTGATTTCACCCAAATGTTGCTGATGACTGTACCCACTCTGCAGCCTGCCTGCGTGGCTCGGCATGCAAACAACACACAACCCCTATGCTTGAGGCACAAGGACCATTACAGAAGAGTGGGAGGAAAGACTGTAAAAGTCAGAGGATCGGGATGTCTGATGTCAGATTGTGTCTTCTATACATGACAGGGAAGCTGTGCCCATGAAATCTCAAAACTACGGTCACCTAAACAAAAGCTGCACAATGACAACACTTTTGACATGCCAGTATGTGTGGGGACATCACAAGGCGGTGGTCCTAAACGAAGAGCTACAGGACCTTAGTATTGAGTGAATTTGGAAGAGCAAGTGTGATTTTTAAGGGTTTTAGTAGACATCTGTACATTTAAGTTCAAATGTTTTTAAGAGTATTTATTTATTTACTTACTTATTTTTATTTTTGCTTTTTGAAACAGGGTTTCATTACATAGCCCAGAGTGGCCTGGAACTTACTATCTAAACCAGGCTGGCTTTAAACTCATAGAGACCTGCCTATCTCTGCTTCCTAATGCCCAGATTAAAGGCGTCTGCCACATCTGGTTTACACTAGAAAATTTAACGGCGCACAAATATGGCAACTTGGGAAGAGAGTACATTAATGGCTCAAGTTTGGGGGAACTTAGCTTTAAACAGCTAAAATTAGACAGAGATTCTGCCAGAAAGAACCCACATACAAAACATAAACACTAGCTGGGCATGGTGGCACATGCCTTTAGTGCAGCGCTGGGTTGGGGGAAGAAAGGGCAGAGGCAGATGGATCTCTGAGTTTGAAACCAACCTGGTATACAGAGTGGGTACCAGGACAGTCAGAGCTATGCAGAGAGACTGTATTTTTAAAAAAGCAGTGAAGATAACAAAACCATAAAAGTAACAATTTATTTTGTTTTAAAAAATGACAAATGATAAATATATAATGAATGTATGCATAATTTTTTATTGGTTTTTTGAGACAGGGTTTTTCTGTAGCTTTGGAGCCTGTCCTGGAACTAGCTCTTGTAGACCAGGCTGGCCTCAAACTCACAAAGATCTGCCTGCCTCTGCCTCCCGAGTGCTGGGATTAAAGGCGTGCACCACCAACACCTGGTTTCATAATTTATTTTTTTAAATACAGTCTTATTGTGTAATCCAGGCTGACCTCAAACTCTGGCTCCTCTTGCCTCAGCCTCCTGAGTGCTGGGATTATAGGAGTGAACCGCCACACCAGCTAATCTTACTTTTTCTGGAAGACATTTTAGGGGTTCTTTTAAGGGGGTCTGAGGTCAGAAAAGATTAAGCTTTCCTTTTCCTCCCTTTCAAGCCGCCCCAGGTAAATATATTCTGTTCCTCTTGAGCCTGCAGAAGGGCAAGGGGTTTTTTGTTATTTTACCTGGAACATGTCTCTAAGTAAGCAGTAAACACTCTAAACACAGTCAATAAGTCTTACCTGGCTCTGTCCCTTCGACACCTTCACAGTATGTTTGCAGAATTATACTTAGTCATATTGTTAAGCAAGTATGATGGGAAAATACCAGCAAACACGAGCTAATTCACATGCTGCTGGGAGAGACGGTGAAATTCACGATGTGTAACTGACACTGTCTTGTTCAGACAAATGAGGTAATTTCCTTTAAGGATTTTGAAAAATCATCTAAAAGAAACTTTTAAAAGCAAACAAGTACATCAATGAGCAGAGCCTACCTAGATGTCCCTCTGAAACAAAAGTCCTATTCAACCTACGCAGATGAGGAAGGAGCCCTACATTGCTGGCGGGTTTGGTGTGGAAGCCCCAACCTGGGAAGCCAGTGAGCCTGAGATAAGGAGAGAAAGACAAAAATTGGGGAGGTCTAATCACAGGAAACAAATCCGTAGGACGAGAAGCGTTTAGGGAAGCACACGGCGGAGGAAACCACAAAGGCTGATGAGAGGGCCTGGTATGGCAGCCTGGACAGAAACACGGACAGAAAAGATCCAAGCCTCCCTGAGAACAGAGAGCAAGGGCTCGGCCAGTTCTCCAGGGGAATCCGAACTATTTCCCAGATCCCTGAAACTTCTAAAATGTCTCCCATGAAAAGAGTTTGGATGTATGTTTGTCGGGGAAGACCGTTTCTCCGGCTCAGCACTCCTTACTTGCTTGTAGCTCTTTGTGCAGGTTTGAGACCTCATTTCCCCGTCCCCCACCACCACCCCCATTCACTTTAGTGTGTCTGCTGCTGTGTCCTTGAGAGGTCAAGACTTTGAAACAGAGCAAGAAGGGGTGTATGGGAGTATGGGGTTGGAGGGAGGAGAGAGAAAGGGGAACGATGTAATTATATTACAACCTGAAAAAGATAAAAGAAGTGGGTTTTCTTCATTGAAGGCCCTGTCTTGAAATACTAAGGGCTTCTGTAAGAATTCTGTAAGAATTGAAAAGATGTTTTCTTAACTATAAAGAAATTGATAGAATCATTGCTTAAAATGTGCAAGGTCCTGGGTTTAATCCCCAGCACCAGAGAAGCAAAAAACCAAAGAAAACAAAGAAACAGAACCCCAAAACTTTAGGGATTTTTGTTGTTGTTTATATGCCTTTCCCTAATGCATGTATATGCGCCATCAGTATGCCTGGTGCCCACAGAGGTCAGAAGGAGGTGTGGGGTACCCTGGAACTTGAGTTTAGGATGGTTGTGAGTTACTGTGTGGGTGCTGGGAACTGAACCCAGATCTTCTGTCAGAACAGCAAGTGGTCTTAAGCACTGGACCATCTCTCCGGTCCTAAAGCAGAAAACCCTCTAAGGATAAAGTAAGACGCATTTGTTGGACAAGCATGATGGCCTGAGTTTGGATCCTGCACCCACATAAGAAGGCAGAAATGATCATCCACCTGGCCTATTATCCTGGTATGGGCCAGACAGGACCACCCCTGGGACCCGCTGGCCACCAGCCTAGTCCAGGTTCAGTAACAGAGCCAGTTTCAAAGTAATAGTGGAAAGGGATAGAGCAGGACACTTAAGGTCCTCCTCTGGTTTCTGTATACACACACACACACACACACACACACACCATGTGAGCATTACACACATACACACTCAGTGTGAGCATAACACACATACACTTTATGTGAGCAAAATATACACACACACTCAATGTGAGCATAACACACATATACACACACATACACTTACTTTAAAACTCCCTTAATGTAAAAAAAAAAAAAACAACCCACATAGACCAAAGTATTAGGAAATAGAATAGAAATCTTTTTAAGGCTGTTCTTAGAACTGATCTTGTTCAAAAAACAAAGCAAAACAAAACAAAACAAAAATGCCTGTGGTATTGTTTGCAATAAGTGTAGGGCTGCCTGCTCTTTCAAATGTCCTGAGTTCAAACCCCAGCAACCACATGGTGGCTCACAACCATTTGTATTGAGATCTGGTGCCTTCTTGAGGAAGAGACCAATCAGTCGTTCTCATTGACTTAGACCATGAAACCCAATATAGAGAAGTTCAACAGAACCCCAAGATGGGCTGCCCATGCATGCTTCAGCACTGTCAGGGCAAAAATTTCATTCATTTCAAATTGTAAAGAAAGAAGTCACTATTAGGCAACTTTACTCTTGATCAAGGAGAGCAAACACTGAGACAGGAAGTGCAACTGGTTTTTATTCTAAGGTGGTGGCTGTGTCTTTTCCCTATTGCCTGGGGGTCTCTTCCAATTGGCTAATCTGAAAAGAATTAATGCATTGGAAGTGGGGGAGGGGAAAGGAGTCACATTGAGTAAATTTTTACTAGGTGGGAAGCAAGTGTGATTTTAAGGGTTTTCGTAGACATATGTACCTTTAAGTGTAACTCTTCCAAGGTGGGAGAGGCAAAAACATCTTAATTCCATGACCTAAATACAAGTTTTATAGCATTTTATAGAAAAGACTCATTCATGTTTGCTAATTCTTACAGTATATATTGAGACTGGAAACCACAATTAGGCATTGTGGTAGTCTAAATGCAATTGACCCCCATAATCTCATAGGGAGTGGCACTATTAGAAGGTGTGGGCTTGTTGGAGTGGATATGGCCTTGGTGGAGGAAGAGTGTCACGATGGGGGTGGACTTTGAAGTTTTCTATGCTCAGGATACTGCTCAGTGTCTCAGTCAACTTCCTGCTGCCTGCAAGATGTAGGACTCTCATCTACTTCTCCAGTACCACATTTGCCTGAATGCCTTCATGCTTCCTGTCATGATAATAATGGACTGAAACTCTGAAACTGCTAGCAAGCCACCCCAATTAAATGTTTTCTTTATAAGAGTTGCCTTGTTCATGGTGTCTCGTCACAGCCACAGAAACCCTAAATAAGATGTAAGTTGGTACCAGGGTCTGAAGTATTGCTGTGATAGGTCTGACCATGTTTTTGTTTGAAGGAATTTGGACTTTGATACTTGGGTTAGGAAAGCAATGGAACACTTCAAGTGCTGCTTAAAGGGCCATATTGGTAGGACAATGGAAAACAATAATGTTGAAAGTGATTTGGTGAACTGTGGAGCACTTTCTCAAGAGGTTACAGAGGAAAATTTTAATACGTTGCCTAGTGATCATTCTTGTGCCATTTTGGTCAAGAAAGTGCCTGCCTTTTGCTCTTGTCTAAAGAGTCTGCCTGAAGCTAAAATGAAGAGTTTTTTGATTAATTCTGTTGGCAGAGCAAATCTCAAAACAGCCTAGTATAGACTCTGTCATATTGTTATTAGTGGTAACTTTAATGAAGAATTATAATGAAAAGGAACAAGCTGAGTGGGGTCAAATTACAAAATATAAGTTTTGAGGAGAGAAAGAGCACCAGAAAGTTGAATGAAGCTAAGTTCCGTAAGCTTGGATTCCAGGTTCAACAGTTTATAGCTGGTGCAAGAGCTGGGCTCTAAGCTCGTTTTCCTTGTGAAGTCCTGACGAAGCAACCCGACGTTGTGTCAGTACCAACCTGTTAGGGACGTAGTGTCGGGAGACCAGCTTGGGCTGGGCAAGGTCCTCAATTCTCTTGGTCAGCTGAGCTTTCAAAGCGGCATCAGAAACAGGGCGAATAGGATCTTGATTTCCCCAAAACAACCTTCTGTTAATGAAGCAGAAAAGCAAAGCACTGCTTTTAAATGAACTCCTGCTAGTAAGCATCACAAAGGTGACACTCAACATCTACATGGATTAGTCTCCAAGAACTCGCTCTCCTTTCTAATTGTGTGCTACATCGTATTTATGTGTGCTGACACACGTGTTGTGGTGTGCGTGTGAAAGTGAGGGCAATTGCAGGAATGGCTGTCTCCTTCCACTATGTGGGTTCCAGGGATCAGACTCAGGTCATCAGGCGTGGTGACAAGTGTCTTTCCCTGTTGAGCCATCTCAGCATCCTCATCTCTCACAGGATTTTATGATTTTCAGACACCAGAGAGAAATGAGCTATGGACATTAAACTAGAAATAGAATAGAATTGCTATGTCTACTCCATTTAAGAATAAATGGTAAGCTTGGGCCAGCAAGATGGCTCAGCTGCTAAAAAGGCACTTGCTGCACAAGCCTGGCAACCTGAGTTCGAACCTCCATCCCACAGCAAAAGGAGAGAATTGATTCCCAAGGGTTGTCCTTTGACCTTCAGCACACACACACACACACACACACACACACACACACACACACACAAACACACACGCACACACACACACAAACACACACACATACACACATGCACACACACACACACGCACATACACACACAAACACACACACATACACACACGCACATACACACGAGGGGGGAGATTGTAGTAATGATAAAAATTAGTAGTGACTTAAAATGAGCCTATTATCAATAAGATAGTTTTGCCATCATGGAGTTAGCAGTGTCATTTGTAGTAGGGTGGCATAAAACAGACATGCCTGGTGTGGGAAGTCCTTCTGTCTATGTGTTGCTTTTATTGGTTAATGAATAAAGAAGCTTTCTTGGCCTGTGATAGGGCGGAGTAGAGCTAGGCAGGGAAAACTAAACTGAATGCTGGGAGAAAGAAGGTGGAGTAAAGAGACGCCATGTAGCCTCCACTGGGGACAGATGAGCCAAAACCTTGCCAATAAGTCACAGCCGTGTGGTGATACACAGATTAATAGTAATGAGTTAAATTAAGATGCAAGAGCTAGCCAATAAGAAGCTAGAGCTAATAGGCCAAGCAGTGATGTAATTAATACAGTTTCTGTGTGGTTATTTTGAAACTGGGCAGCAGTTAACAAATAAGCGGCCTCCTAATACACAAGCCAGGGTCTACACAGTGCTCCCTTTTTGAGTGAACCCCTGTACCAGGTGGTAATGAAATAAAACAGTAACAGAATAATGTCAATTACAACCATTTGCAGAACATTTACTGTGTGCCAGGCACCATAACATCACAGCATTTAGTCCCAATAGTCCTATGAAACAGGTATGCCTGCTGTGCCAGGCTGAGAGAGAAAGGTGAAATCAGCATAGAGTTCTATGAGAAGGTTCCAGAAGGAGGTGAAAGATACAGACAGTTGGAATTAAAGCCATAGCCTGCTGAGGTAGAATGGAGAATGGGAACAATCACTTCCAGCACTCGGCAGGTTTGGGTCAGAGCAGAAGGGTATATTGGGAGATGTAGGCAGTAGGTTCAGGACTTCAAGACCCTGGGCTGCACAGAGAATTCGAAGTCAACCTTGAAACCCCATTTCACAATAGTAAGAGAAAATCCAAGGGATGAAGGGTTTGGCAATTAGGCTGCAGATACCAGAATTCATAACAGGAAAAAATGATAAGCTGAATTTAATTGAAATCAAAGCATTTGCTCTGTGAAAGACATTGCTTAGAAAATAAGAAGACAAACTCAGACTGGAAGCACTAATCCCCAGAAAACACAGCAAACACTCGAGAGGAACAGTTGGAAGAGAAGGCGTCCTGTTAAAATTTGTCAAGAGATCTAACAGGATACCTCAGCAAAGGAAATATGCAAAGAAAGCTGTAAAGCAAGTTCCCGATCCTGCCATCAGGAACCACATTAACATGGTGAACATGCCCACGTGCCTGTGAGAATGGCTAAAAGCAAAAATACCAACAACACCAAAAGCTGACAGGGATGTGCAAGACAACAGGGACTCTCATCCATGGGAAATGAAAACAGAAAATGGTCCATGTTCAGCGGGAGAGAGTGCTGTGGTCCCTTACGATGTGAACTGTACTCGGATCCCAGACACTTCCCCAACTACGGCTGAAAGACACCAAAACCTGAACATAAATGTTATAACAGCTTTGTTCATGATTGCCAGATATAGCAACAACCTTTCATATAGGTGCGTGGTTAAACCAAGGTTTCCATATAATGGGATATTAGTGGGGCCAATGGAATATATTACAAGGAGATGAGAGAGCAGAACATGAACATAAATGGAAAACCTAGAGCGCCTGTTACCAAGTGAAACGAGCCCCTCTGGAGTCATGTGGCATGATTCCAAATACACGATCTTCCAGAAAAGGGAAATGGTGCAGGAGAATTATCTGTATTCTGTCAATCATATTTTAATAAAACGCTGATTGGCCAGGCAGGCAGTATAGGCAGGAAAGCCAGACAGGAAGTAGGGGTGGAGCAAAGAGACTGGGAGTATTCTGGAAGCAGAGCTCCCTCAGCACTCCTGCGCAGATCACTGAAGAAGCAACATGTAAGCTGCCCCCGCTGGAAAAGGTACTGAGCCATTATGGCTAACATAGATAAGGATAACGGGGTAACATAAGTTATAAGAGCTAATAAGAAGCCTGACCCAATGGGCCAATCAGTTTATAACCTTATGGAGTCCTGTGTGTAATTTCTCTTTGGGATTTGCTGGCTGTTGGGGTACTGGGTGGGACAGAAGCCCCAACAAGCCGGCCCCCGTCATGCTACATATGGCGCCCAGACGTGGATAACTGAATCCACAGAAAGCCTGAGAAAGCTTGGAAAAGAATAGAGTAAAGCATGGCTTCTTGGTGGCAGCAATTTCTCAGGTCTACTTTGCTTGCTAGAGGCAAGCAAGCACTCTCATCTGAGAGAGACTTCCTGACTCAGCTTTAGCTGCAAAACCTTGCAGCTCTTTAAAGAGGTCCTGCCACAAAACACTTAAATGTTGTTGATGACAAGCTGAACGCATTCTTTTCAGTTTTCAGCTGTAGCAGGAGAAAAGCTGTGCTGTTTTAAAATGCCGGCTATCTGGGCTGTCCTGCCAGAGCAAACTCTGACTCTTTCAGGCAGGCAGTCCGACTGAGTGTGGTCTGTGAGCAGAATGCTGCAGCTTGCTTGCTGGCAAGGACCTTGAAACGCCATAGAGTTGTGGCAGTGAACACAGCTCTGGCTGGTACCTCAGCCTTGAGGCTGAAAAGCTAAGGAATGAGCTGGATCTAGCCGTCAAAGCCACAGCTCTCCATATTGCTTAGTAAATTAAAGGCTCATGTAGTCAGAAAAAGAAAAATATACAGTAAAGAGAGATTCAAAGAGGACGAAAACCTCTAAATGGTTTACAGTGTGTATATGCAGGCTAAAAGTTAAAGTTCTTAAAGTTAAAAGGAAAGAAAGAGAGTAGTTGGGTGTGGTGGTACACACCTTTAATCCCAATGCCTGGGAGGCAGAGGCATATTGACCTCTGTGACTTCAAGGGGTAGAGGTAGATTGACCTCTGTGACCTCAAGGTGTGGTAGTACACGCCTTTAATACCAATGCCTGGGAGGCAGAGACAGATCTCTGTGAGTTCAAGGTGTGGTAGCATACACCTTTAATCCCAGCACTGGGGAGGCAGAGACAGGAGGATCTCTGTGAGTTCAAAGACAGCCTGGTCTACAGTGTTATTCCAGGACAAAGATATATACAGAGAACCTGTCTCAAAAAGCCAAAAGTTAAAAGTAAAATTAAAAGAAATAGAGGTTGAAATAAAGCCGCATAAAGATGGAAAATACACAGAGAATCTTGATACTGTATGCTATTATGCTCTCTTTAAATTGTTTGAATGCTGAGGAAGGAGAAACAGCTGCTAAAAGACTTTTGTTTATAAATGCTGCAGAATTAATCCAAGATAGACATTTTGAAAATACCTTGGCTTCAAAACTGAAGTCAAAAGGTATGTTACTTTGGAGAAGAGATTTTGCTTTTGTTTCCACAGAAAATGAGAGGCTATGGATTCATTCTGAATTAAGAAAAATCAGTTTTGATCAAGGGAGGCCACCTGAAAAATCTCTGACAGGAACAGATGGCCCAGATGTCTAAATTCTACATCCAAAACAGATTCAAGACTGTCGCCTGAGATGATCGAGACTCACAGGATACTCCAGTCAGGACTTGAATTATAACTCTTAAGTTTTCTTTAGGTCCCCATAAGATCATCAGCGCCCCCAACCAGCAGGAAGTAGCCTGAAATACTACGCCCACATTCCCAACAAATGGACTATGGGTATTTTTCTTTGTTTAAAAAAAAAAAGAGGGAAATGGTGCAGGAGAATTATCTGTATTCTGTCAATCATATTTTAATAAAACGCTGATTGGCCAGGCAGGCAGTATAGGCAGGAAAGCCAGACAGGAAGTAGGGGTGGAGCAAAGAGACTGGGAGTATTCTGGAAGCAGAGCTCCCTCAGCACTCCTGCGCAGATCACTGAAGAAGCAACATGTAAGCTGCCCCCGCTGGAAAAGGTACTGAGCCATTATGGCTAACATAGATAATGATAATGGATTAATATAAGTTACAAGGACTAATAAGAAGCCTGACCCAATGGGCCAATCAGTTTATAACCTTATGGAGTCCTGTGTGTAATTTCTCTTTGGGATTTGCTGGCTGTTGGGGTACTGGGTGGGACAGAAGCCCCAACAAGCCGGCCCCCGTCATGCTACAGGGAAAATTATGGAAACAGTATAAAAAGAAAAAAAATAGTGGTTGCCAGGATATTCTGAGAGCGGGACGGATGGGAGGAAATGAATGAAGGACAAAGCGGAGTTAAGGGCAGTGAACTCTTCAGCACCCCACTCTGCACTAGCCAAACCCCAAACCACAGGGCATGGGATTGCATGGATGCTGGCTCCTCCACTGTAACAAGACCACATTCACGCAAACCATGACTACAGGGGAGACTGGAGGAGAGGGGTACCTATGCTCACCTTTCCTGCAAATCTAGAACTTCTCTACAAGCTACCAGGCTTTACACGGGAACCAAAGAAGGAAAAGAGACGTCCTAGAGTACGGGAGACTGGGATCTGGGTTGCTGAGACCCAGAGAACAGAAGGTCCTGGGCAGAGGCTCAGAGGCTGGTGGACAGTCCGCCAGGAGGCTGCAAAGGTGAACTTGCTGGATGAACCCAAGAGTCTCAAGAGAGTGCAGAGTCTCACCTGAGGCAGCGCTTCCCAAAACTTTTTTTATTAGAAGCATCTGGCAAACGCTCCTGAAGCTGCACCCCTAATCAAGTCAGATTTCTGGGTATGGGACTCAGTCGTTGATCAGTATCAAAGTTCCCTATGTGATCCCTAATGTGCAAACAAATTGTGGAATCACCAAGCAAAGGTTAAACTCCCATGTGTTCAGTCCCCTGGGGTAACATTGTTGACAAAGGGAACGCGGGTAGGTAGAGACAGTCAGCAGCTACACCTGAGACACAGGTGTAATGGCCAACTAAGAAGAATACTTATGTAGTTGGTGGAGCAAACACAGCCATTGCAAACAAGACCATATAATATTGCCTTACCTATCTGGCGTTCCCCATTGCTTTTTCGGTTTAGCAAGGTCTTCAATTCTCTTTCTAGAAAAAAAACTAACAAATACCAGCTTGTTAATTCAGAGGGTGTTTAGAAATATCTTTATAACAGATGACTCCTCATCAAAGAGACTCTGGAGAGGGGCAAGTGAGACAGTGCATATTTGGGGTGACTTAGGATCTGAAGAGGAGACTTAGTGGAGCGACGCAGAGTATGTCCTGCTCTTGCTGAGTACCCGAGTTCAGTTACCAGCACCTGGACTGTGTGGTTCACAACTGCCTGTAACTCCAGTGTCAGGGAATCCAGCTCCAGAGAAGCTGAGCCTCCACAGGTACCTGTATATACACACACATACACACACACACTCACACACACACACACACACACACACACACTCTGATACTTCCACATAATAAAAACAACAGACACACGCCCGGTCCCTCTCTACCATCCTCATCTTAGCCACCAGATGCACTGATCTCTCTGTCCCCTGCCTCCACACATGCCCTCTGCCCACCCGTTCCCCACGCTGTAGCCACAGTGAGAATTCTAATGCAGACACAGAACTCATGCTCTCTTTTCTGCTCAGTGTGTAATGTATCAGGGTAACCAGCATTTCTGCCTCTTTGTGTGTGTGTGTGTGTGTGTGTGTGTGTGTGTGTGTTGAGAGTTTTGCTCCTCTAATCATACAGCTTTTTCTAAACCAATAATTAGTCACTACTGTGACCTGCTCTTTTCTGTGTTTTGGGGTCTCTTTAAAATTTTTACATGTAGCTGGGCGGTAGTGGCACATGCCTTTAATCCCAGCACTTGGGAGGCAGAAGCAGGCAGATCTCTGTGAGTTCGAGGCCAGCCTGGTCTACAAGAGCTAGTTCCAGGACAGGCTCCAAAGCTACAGAGAAACCCCGTCTCAAAAAACCCAAAGAAAAAAATTTACATGTATTTATTTACTTCTTTATTTATTGAGTGTGTGAGAAAGAACACACATCTGAAGAAGTACATGGTCTACAATACATATGTGGAGGTCAGAGTATATCTTAAAGGAGTCATTTCTCTCCTTCCATTGTGTGGATCTCAGGGCTTGAACCCAGATGCTTGGGTGTGGTAGCAAGTGCCTTTACCCACTGAGCCATCTTGCTGGCCTATTTTAGTGTTTCTTATTGCCAAATGACTTAGCTCATCCACTTAATATTTTTTTTTCCTTTTGGTTTGGGTTTTTTGAGACTATGTCTTGCTATGAAACCAATACTGGCCTCTAACTCAAGACAATCCTCCTGCTTTTATCTCGTCAGGGCTGGTATTACAGGTGTATGCACCACCATGCCAGTCTTTATTCAATAAATTGTTACTCCACACTTTTTATAAACCAGGAGCATCCTTGGGTTAGATACTCACTGGTGCTAAAACAGACTCAGGTCAAGAAAGAAAGGCAATAAATGAAATAATGCAAGCATATAATATGTTAGTTGGCAATATGAAAGGGAATAAAAACAAAACAAACAAACAAAAAAGGGACCAGCAAGATTGTTGAGAGTAAAGTCGCTACGGACAAACCTGAGTTCAATCCTTGGGACCATGTGTGGGAAAGAGAGAACCAATTCTGACAAGTTATCCTTTGATTTCCATACACAGCACCACGGTGTCCCCACCCAAAGATAAACAAAAGTGATAAATTATTTTTTAAGTAAATGAAGGGAATGGGAGCCTGTGCTGGGGAGGTCATGTCTCCAGTAGGATGGTCAGCACCAATGCTGACCAGGTTGCATCTGACTAACGAATAATCACACAGATTTTTCAGACTGATCACTCCATTTTAGAGGAAACGAGTTTCAAAGGTCCTATCTGAAAGCAATAGGAAGCCAGAGTAAAAATAATTAGAAGAGATGGATGGATCCATCCCAAAATGCCATGTGCGTGTCATCCTGCAACCCTGAAGCGGGTACTTGGTACATACATGTTCCTTTTCCTTCTCACCACCATGACTTAGTGCAGCGTCTTGTATTTAACAAGTGCTGGCTGAGCAGGCATTTAATTGTTTAAAATATAGACTTAGGTAATTGTTCTACAAGCAAAACCATGAGACTACCAATAAATCCAATGACGATACACTTGAGATCGTTTGAGTTTGCTGTGTCACTCAAGAAAGCTGCTAGATCAAATGCAGGTTACAGGGCAGCAGAAGGATGCGTCCCCTCCACTCCCACCACTCGGGCCCCTTCTCTCCTACCTCCCACATTCCAGACTCACGCAGTTGTCCCCATTTCATGGCAACTAACCTCTCTGCATTCTCAGTCTCTCAAGCCTAACTTATTCTAGCTTGGTGGAAACTCTTGGGAGAAATCTATAGAGGTACCAATGAGAGTTTAGGGTCTTGAGGACATTCCAGAGTTAGATGGAATTCTACAGTAACCATAATATGACTGCTGAACCGGCCAAAATCCAGATTTAATTCTGGATCACATCACCCCAATATATCGCTTCGTACCCATAGAAGACTCTGACCAAAACTAGTCCCAGTGGCCTGTAATCCCGCACCAGGGAGGCAGAGGCAGGATTTTGTCTTTAAAAGGAAAAAAGAAAAAATTTACCTGTGCCCTTAATTTTAAAATTAACAAATGTTTATGAGGAACAACGTAACAACAAAATTCTTCAGAACGTACTGGTAGAATACACTTCAACTGGCCTTTTCTATTGGAATTGGGGAAGCAATCTCTGGCATGGGCTAATTCCCTGCAAAGGTGTGGTTAGTATTACGGTTTGTATTATGTTTTGTGCACTGTGTTTCCATAGCTACTCCTCAGACAGACTGGTCTGTCCTCAAGTTCTGTGTACTACCCAAAATGACCCTGAACTTCTGATCCTCCTGCCCCCTTCTCCACGAGCTGGGATTGCAGGATTCTAGGATTGTGCCACCATGCCCCGCTACCTGTGAAGGATCAACATTGTCTCCCTGTCTTTCTGGAGCGTTACCTCACAGAATCTTGTCACACCCGTGTGAAAATAGAGAAGTATAAAAGCTTGTGATTTGTGAAGGAAGAAAACAAACAAACAAAGACCCAAGGCCAGGGAGACAACTGGAGAGATAGCTGAGCAGTTAAGAGCATTTGCTGCTCTTGCAGAGAACCAGGTTCAGTTCCCAGTATGCAGAGTGAGTCTCACATACGGGTAACTCCAGCTCCAGAGCATCTGATGCTCTCTTCTGGCCTCCACAGACGTGTACATGCTTTACACACATACATGCAAGCACTCACACACACCAAGTAACAATAAATAAATGCTATAAACAACAACAACAAAACGTAGGTATAAACTATTATAAACTATTCTCATGGCCTGTTTAGCCACAGAGTAGGTTGTTCATGCTCAGAGGGGAGCATTTATTTAAAGCCCTGCGCATTTCATGCATTTGTTTTGTCCTTGAGACAGGGTCTCACTGTACAATCAAGGTTGCCTATAACTCAGCTTATACCCAGGGGTGGCCTCCCTGCCTGTAGCGCCCAAATGATGGGATTATCGGCAAGTGCCACCATGAAGACTTTTGAAGAAAACCTAGGAATACTCATTAAGCACTACTTCTACCAGCCCTAACTCTCAGCTCCCGTATAACCACGGAAGCAATGCATGCTTTCTGGATTTTATTTGCTCTCAGTAAATTCTAGTCCACAAAGCTACTCCATCTCCATTTTCAGGTTTCTTGTGAGAAAATATTTTTTTTTAACCACAAAGCATCACACACAAAAAAAGGTAGGAATATTTACTATCTTAAAAAAAAAAGAGGAAAAAAAACCACAGCTTTTTCAGACTAAAGTAAGTCTAAATAATAAGCATAAGAGTAAATGGGTTGTGATTATAAATAAACTATGAATGGTTTCAACCTACTTTTTAAAAGAATGGAGGTAATATTACAATGTGGTGTCATTCACGTCTCATCCACATGAATGGCCGCCATCGACCCTCAGTATTTCTCTTTACTGCTCAACTCTGTACTCTCCTAAAATTCCTCTTAGTCAAAGCAGGGCTTCGCATCTGTTTTCATGATTACATACACACTGTTTTCCTTTTGCATTGAAGGCTTTTGTTTATTTCATTAGCTACCGTACCTTAGTTTGAAGCAAGGAGGATTGAGATATAGTCACCTGGAGCTTTGTGCAATCCGTGACAAGAGGTTGCCAGTGCGGACTCCTAAGAGCCCTGGAAAATGAAGTCTGCCATGCAGCCAACCACGAGTAGCCCAGGCACGTCTAGTTGGGTCTTTCTCCTTCCCTCCTTACTGTTTTATTATTTTCTTAGTGTGATGCCTATGAGTGTTTTTGCCTGCTTGTTTGTCTATGAACCACGAGTATAGTGACTGCGGAAGCAGAAAAGGATGTTGGATTCCTTGGGACTGGAATTATAGATTGTTGTGAGCTGCCATGTGGGAGCTGGAATCTGACCTGGGTCCCGTGGAGAGCAGTCAGTGCTCTTAGCATTGAGCCATCTCTCCAGACCCTTCTTACTTATGTGTATGCTTATTTTTTTATTTTGGTGGTCGTTTTGGTTTTAAGCAAATACTCTACTATGAAACTACATTCCCAGATTACCTTTCTTGTTCCCATAGAAACCCAGATTCTAAAAGGGCCTATCACAGAGGGAAAGCACGGAGACTCCTTGAAAGATCTGGCTTTCTCTCAAATTCTCCAGGAGTCCGGCCTCCAGCTGTGCTGGGCACCATTTCAGGTGTGATAACAGTATTTTCCTTGGTCTTACCATTTCCTTACAAGGTCACAGGAAACAGGTTGTGCTAAAAGAGAATAAGAGCAAAAAATTAGATTCAACAGGAATTAAAGATATCAGGATATCATCACAAATCAAAAGAGATCACAAAAGTAACTATGGGGGAATAATATTGAAGTTAAATATATCATGCCATGTGCTAAGAAAAACACACACAAATCAAGAGATTCAAGTTTTTTAAAGCTGGGCTGGAAGGAAAATAGAACATATAATCACCAGATTTTAATCTTCTAGGATTGAAGCTGGCCAAAAAGATTAAAATATTTAAAACTTAAAACTTCTGTGTATACAAAAGAATATTATCCAGCTATAGAAAAAAATTGCATTAGCAGAAAAATGAGTGAAACTAGAATTGTATTAAACAAAGCAGCCTACGATCAGAAGGACAAGATCACATTTTCTCTCATATGTTTATGCTAAATTTTAACTTTATAGATGTGTGTGGTTGTGGGATATATCACAAAACTAGAAAGGAAAGATGGGAAGGGAAAGAGGTCTTAAGGAAGGATAAAGAGGGTGAAAGACTATATGTGACCTGCAAGTGGATTTGGGGAGAAGGGAGAATGGGGGAGGGAGAGCAACAGAAACAACGCATGAGGATGCAGCAATGCAGCTGTTATTCTATACGCTGACTTCAATTTTAACTGCGTGTGAAAAATGTACATCTACATAAGAATCAAAATATTCAATAAGTATCAGACAGCAAGTAGGAAAAATGCTAAACAGATGGTGTTAGTATCTGAAGACTATCAAAGGACGAATAGGAATCATACTAAAATATGTGCCAAGAATAAGATAAGCTAAGAGTATGAGTTAAATTCAAATATGAACAACCATGAAAGGCCAAAAACACTTAAAAAATCAACTTTACTTATTTTTTATCTCTTATCAACCTTACTTATAATCAAAGCAATGTAAATAAAAAACAGATTTTTTTAAAGCTATCAGATCAGCAACTTTTTTTTTTTTTTACAAAGGACAATGTGCTAGAGGGCGAAAGGACACGCATCCTGTGCACAGCTGGCAGATGTGTAAGGTAGCACGTGATAAAGAGTACATTGGGACAGCGCAGCCCAATCCTGCTTCTAGAAATGCACCTTAAGGAAATTGTTTCGTGCATAAAAATGTTCAGTGTGGTGTCTTTGACAGGAAGAAACTGGTAAATCTGAGATATCAGTACCATACCAGGAGATATGATTCAGCAAATGAAAATTCATGGTTTTGGTAGAAAAATGTGGTTGATTATAGGGTCACTGTACCCGGAGACCTGTCAAAATGGGCATCATAATGACAGACTGTTCCAGACAGAGTCTCTGCGTGGGAGTTTTTAATCACATCTGAAGGCTCGGAAAGAGCACACTCTGCACTTGGGAATGTTTGAAAAGGAGAGCAGGTCACGCTGGCACCATGAAGAGACAGATCCAACCCTGACTTTGTCACTTTGTCAACTACATGATCTTGGGCAATCGGATTAAGTTCTGTGAGATGCAGTTTTTCTCTTTCAGATAGGAGGATAATAGATAGGTCTGTGTGTATATCAAAGAGATAAAGAGAGGGGGATAGATAGATAGATAGATAGATAGATAGATAGATAGATAGACAGACAGATAAACAGAGATAGATAGATAGACAGACAGGTAGATAAATAGAGATAGATAGATAGATAGATAGATAGATAGATAGATAGATAGATAGATAAATAGATAGATAGAGATAGACAGACAGGTAGATAGGCAGAGATAGAAAGATAGATATAGATAGAGAGACAGATAGACAGATAGATAAACAGAGACAGACAGACGGACAGACAGACAGACAGATAGAGATAGACAGACAGACAGAGATAGATAGACTTGGCTCCTATGAGAGAACACAGGGAAGATAGAAGTACCTGTCCTCTCTAGGAGGTGGCAGCCTGAGGGAGGAGTCGAAAAAGAATGGACTCAGGCAATTTTAGTTGTTCTTTTATAGGCTAGACTCCTTTTGACTGCAGAAAAGTTTATGACTCTGTTGTGCTGTTGTCTAGGAAAGTCACAGCAGTTAGTCTACGGCTTTTCCTAGCCTACACCAGTTTTCAGCTTCAGACACATCAGTCAGTGTCAGTATAATGCTGAACCAGTCCTAACCGAGAGTTTGTGAACACAGGGAATCGGAATGAGTAACAAACTATCCTCTTTCGTGCTGTGTCTCCTAGCGAGCCTCACTTTTGAGGTTCTTTCATTCGTTGGCAGGATGGGATAGCTCTGGAGTGGCCAGCTTTAGGTAATGTCCCACGTAAAACAACATTTCTAAAATGGTCTCAGATCAGACTCACCTGGGATTTAAAAATTCCAGGTCTTGGTCCACATTCCAGATCAATTAAGTCACAATCTCTGGAGGTGGGACACAGACACAGTATTTTTAAAGCAAATACATATCTGGGGCTTTTACAATATTGTTAAAGGGCTAAAAGCAAGGTTCCGGAGTCAGACTGCCTGAAGCCAAATCCCGACTCTAAACTCTGACCTTGAGCGTGTCCGGCTCTCTGTGACTTGGTGGTGTGGTGTGTGAAATGGGTCCACAAGGTACTGGAACATTAAATAAGACCATATGCATTAAGTACAGCACGGTGCCCAAACTGTAAGGATCTAGCAATGGAAACCATTATTCATTCCCAACATTTATAAGTTAAGACGCTGTTTAAATTTCTACAGATTAAAAAATGTTAAGAATGCAGGGTAAACTGAATTGTGAACATGCCCTTATTTCTATTTCTGTCAATTTATGTGCATGTGCCTTCCAGTCATTTGAGGTTGCTTATATGAATGCACACAGGAATGTGCTGCAAAGAGGTGCATCTGTTTTAAGAGAAATAATTAGTTCAGGGAGGGAGTTAGAAATAATTAGTTCAGGGAGGGAGTTAACACTAGTGGAGGAAGAAGAAAAAAAAACGAAACAGTGGACTATATAGTAAAGTCCAGCACAGTGTCATCTGGAACATTCTGCCACAGTCAGCACACCCCTTAGCTTTGCTTAATACAGAAATCCTCTCTATTCCTGATTTCATTCTTGGTGGTTTCCAGTCAACGGAAGTCTGAAAATAATAAATCGAAACTTCTAGAAGGCGATAATTTGTAAGTTTTAAATAACTTTTATTATAACATGTTGCAATTGTTCAGTAATTTATAAATTAAACTTACGACACCTAATTTATAAATTAAGCTTTATCATGGGTATTTATACATTAAAAAAACATACTGTACATGCGTTTATAACGGTTTTAGACCGTTGTATTTATATACTTATATTTATAAGTGGTTTCAGATATTTGGAGAATGCCTTCGAAGGTCTCCTCTGTGGACAAGAGAAGGACTACTGCATTAAAATGGGGTTGACTTTGGGAGGGTTGCAAGGACTTTATCACTTACTTTAGTCTCTCATTGACAGATTTTTTTCGTACTACAATATTTTATTAGTTCGTTGACAATAATGTACGTGCATACAATGTATTTTGATCATTATTCATCCCTAACACCTCGCGGACGCACGCCCACCCATCTCCTAGATCATCGGAGTTCAAACACCCGGAGCACGTTCAAGGGTTGTACCGGTTTGCCAACAGCGCTGTGCAGGTCTGGGTGAACAACGCCCTGGTCCTCCACGTTTCCCTCCCGTGCACACAGGAGAAGCTCTGTGACCTCGGGCACGCTGCCTTTCCCCTTGTCTGAGATGCGCTGGTGCAGTTTTGGAACGCCCCTCCCGTGGAGAAGCTTTGGTGGCAGCGCCCGGGGGTGGCGCTCGTCCTGTAGGGGACGCCCTTAGGGGCTTCGCAGACATGGGGCTGACCCGGTCCCGGGCCGGGGGCCGCCCGGTTATGGCGGGGAGCAAGGCGGGGCCTGTTTGAGCGGTGCCCTGTGCGGCGCGCTGCGTCAAATGTTGACATATTGACGTCGTAAAAATGTGCCCTATGAGATCTTAAAGGAGTTGTGCAAGGCACAGATTAAAGTAGTGTTGACCGTGGAAAGATGAACAGAATTTCTGTTTCTTCATCAAAGTTTATATGTATGGGCCAAGTGGGAGGCCAGAAGTGGGTGTGGGATACCTTGAAACAAGTCACAGCTTGAAAGCCTGCTGGCCTGGGTGCTGGGCCCTGGGATTCCAGAAGACAGGAATTAGGTTACTCTTGATTCGTTCGTGAAATGAATTAAACTCGGAACACTGAGGAAGATCCCAGCAATGTACTACCAGGGAAGAGCCTTCACTGACGTTTTTATAAAAGAGGTTTCCTTGCCTAGAAGTCCCGGCAAGAACCTATCTATTGAGCAGTTTCTTCTAAATGATCTATTACCAATAGGCACCGGCCAAGGAAAACGGATTACCTTGAATAAATGGAAGAAAAGGACTGCAGAGAGCTCCCTACCAAAATGAAAGAAGAAATTTAAACCATTTTAGAAAATTAACCCTTGAATTCGCAGAGATCCACTTGCCTCTTGCCTCCAGAGTGCTAGGATTAAAGGCATGCGCCACCAGGTTCATCTGAAAACTTATTTTCAGAACATCAGAACACAGCAGAACAAAGCATAGAAGATTGTAGAGTGAAGAAAAGAGAATTCAACTGTCACATGAACGCCTTCTGATGGCTTGTGGCTTAATTTCCAGCAGCAGCCTCGAGCGCAGGGTTACAAGCACCCCATCTCCCTCAGCCACACAATGGGATGTAGACAATGAAAAAGAGTGTCACTGGGGACTCATGGAGGGGTCGGGATGATTGCTCCTCATCGAGCCTGGATGCCCCACCAGTGGAAGAGTCGGACATCAAGTGTGACACCCCAAGTGTGAGTCTCAAGGAAGCACGTGGTGCCGAAAGGAATTTGTCCTGTGTGAAACAGTCTGTGTCCTAATTAAATTATCTGTGCCCTAATTATCTGTGGAACAATTAAAGGATAAAAATACTCTTTAAAAATTTGTTTGAGGCCGGGTTTTTTTTAATTATATATATGATACATATAATATATTATATATGTATTACACACACACACACACACCTAGATCTGCCTAGGTGACCCAGGTTAGCCCTGAACTTACAGGCATGCACTGCCATGTATGACTTTTTAAAATAAATGCATTTTTGAGACAGTTATGAGACTTGACTATTCATTGTGAATATTAGATATCATTAGGAAAATTACTGACTTTTGACTGGTGTAATAATGGCATAGTTATTGTGAAGTTTTAAATCCTTAGCAAGCAGAGGTATGTATGAGCGAAATGTCGTGGCGTCTATCATTTTCTTTAGCACAAATTTGTCCTGTAAGGTGGGAACAAACTTTGGAGGAGGCAGTGAAGAAAATGCCTAAATTAAAATTCCAAATAGGGCAGTGGTGGTATGTGCCTTTATCCCAGCTTTTAGGAGACAGAGGCAAGTAGATCCTGGATCAGAGGCCAGCCTGCTCTACAGAGCAAGTTCCCAGACTCTGTCAGAGAAACCTTGTTTTGAAAAAACAAAAACAAAACAGAAACCAACATGATTCCCAAACCTACTACTAACTGTTGAACCTGCATGATAGATTCATGATAATTCACTATAAGACTCTTTGAGCATGTATATTTGACGATTTCTAAAATAAAAACCCATGTACCCTGAGAAAAGTGTGTTCAGCTCTTCAAAGTGATGCTAGTGATGCCAACCGTGCCTTCAAAAAACAAGAACAAAAACAAGAAAAAGCAAACAACAACGAAAAGACCTTTCTCAAGAAATACTAGAAATAAGTATTTTTGTACAACACCAAACAGCCTGACAAGGCATTCCCACTAGGGTAATAGCGGCCTGAGGGTTGTGGGGGTAACAACTGCTCTCTGACGAGATCTGAGGCCTCTTTTATAGGAATTATTCCATGCTTGCTACTATAAACGTGCTCAGAAACTCCTGGCTGAGGGGACCATGGGCACAAGGTGGAAGCTGCTGCTGTTTTTTTAAATGACCATACTGTCAAACCACATTAGAAAACTTTATATATTTGTGCTGCTTTCAGTTCTGGTTAGAGAAGCTTCGTTTTGCAGTAGGCAGAGGCTAAAACAAAGACCCAAAACTGGTCCAAGGCCGGAACTCTGATCACTCAGTTGTGAGGGGTTTATCTAGACCAACCACCCAATACCCAGGATGAGCATGGGAGCAGATGGGAAAGAGAGCTGGCACAGGCTGGCTTCTGGGCATCACACGGCTCTTTCACACAGTCACTCAGCAGCTGGGGTGACCTGCACAGACCGGCACAACGCCAAGCCAGTCAAAGTTCCAGCGTGGGCTGGGGAGGGGCCCCCAAGATGCCATCAGAGGAGGTATTAGGAGTGGACAGCTGCTGAGGGAGGGACAGTACTCTGCTTGGGAATGGGAAACTGGTAGATTGCTCGTGCCCCAGGAGATGGTCAAGAGCATATGGGCGGCACTAACTGGACTCGAGTGCTGACCACAATTTAAACAAACAAACAAACAAACAAACAAACTATAGCATAAAATTAGAAAGGAGATGAGGCAAGGGACACCAGTCCCTATTCTGGAGGGGGATAGTAGGGGAGAGCACGATTATTACCTACTATATAATTGTGTGACTCTTTCAAAAACGAGTTTCGAAAACAGAAAACTTGTGGCTAGTACTGGATGTTTTTAAAAAGCAGGAAAAGAAAAATATCTAACTGTGTCAGTGACTTTAACGTGTCATTTTAGTCTCCTGTGGGCAGCTAAATAAACCCAATTATGAACACACATTTGCCTGTTTTGTTTTCTCTCTAAAAGCTTATATATTTAAATGGGCAACAAAATTTAATTCAAGAGTACGTTGCTGAACACACTTTGGCAGCAATCTATCCAGAGAAACAACTGTATTGATGCACAGCCTCTCTGCAGGCCCTTGTCTGAGTCATAATTCACAGAGGTCAGCTGCAGTATCCATGCACACCTGCAAAACCAGCATTTGGGAGGCTGGGGGGAGGAGTTCAGCTGGAGGTTAGACTGAGTTTTGTAGACTTTATTTAAAAAACAAAACACCAGAAACCAAATAAATAAGCCAATAAATAAATAACAAACCAAAAACTCCACAAAGTCTAAATAGTGAAGGTCACCACCATAAGGATTGGTCAGTCTGCCCACCTCACTCCTTAGACAGCAAATGTACTAAGGAAAGGCCAAGAGCAAATTCCTACTTCCAGCCTCCTGGGTTAGTGCTCTTCCCAAGGACATTCAATTCTCTCCCCTCAGAACTGAATGCTCCAGCTAGAACACCCAGGATGTGTGTAGCCATGACTCAAAATCAGCAGTGTTGCTTTGGGGGAGGCAGGGAAGATTTTACACGCCCAGCTCTTCCTCTTAGTTGTGGACCTGCGGCACAAACACAGCCTCGCTCCCTGGCCCTAAAACATTTCCCTGTCACCGGGCAGTGGTGGCGCACGCCTTTAATCCCAGCACTTGGGAGGCAGAAAGGAAGGGTGATCTTTGTGAGTTCGAGGTCAACCTGGTCTGCAAGAGCTAGTTCCAGGACAAGCACCAAAGCTACAGAGAAACCCTGTTTGAAAAAAAAAATTTCCCTGTCCCTGCGGTGCCTCTGTCTCCCATGCAAGTCCAGATCTGCCCCACCAGTTCAGTCACTACAAGTGTGTTTACAGGTTTTGGATCAACTAAGTTGACTTTGCATGTTGATCCATGCATCCTTGGACCAGTCCTAGGCCTCAGATCCGTCAGTGCAGCCAGGAACCAAAAACATAAACAAAGATGTGCGTGCGTGTGTGTGTGTGTGTGTGTGTGTGTGTGTGTCAGAGAGAGAGAGAAAGAGAGAGAGAGAGAGAGAGAGATTTGAGTGTGTCTGGTTGTAATTAAGGGACTGTCCATGTCACTTTCTGGACTTTGCAGTCTGTTAAGAATTCATCTGTTTTCTTATATCTCTTGTCCTGTAAATCGCCAGTAGCCTCATCAGAGAAGCTGCGATCTGCAATGGAACTTGTGGAACACAGTCCAGAGGATAGCAAAGCTACTCTGGGTCCATCCAGGAGAGGCAAAGCCCCAGGACTGTCTCTAAGATGCCTCTGGCTTCTGCTGGGCTTTCTCCTGCTTGCTGCAGCTGGGTTCTTTCTGTATTTGATACGGTGTGGTTACCGTGTGAAAGGATCCCGCTGTATCTAGGATAGTGTGATTGTCCTTGGAAAAATCCCACTCCTCACTGCAGATCATAATGAAGGTGATTTTTACAGAAACAATGACGATTTGTTAAATCTATGATTTAATTGAACGTTCTGAGGTAGCCTAAAAGATACAGGTGGCCAAGACAGCAAAGAAAATAAGGAAAATGTGTTAGGTTATTCTGCCAATTGCTCTGATAAGAGATCTAAAAAGACAAATACAGGTTAAAAGTCACCTTCCCTTTGTTAGCTATGACAATTACAGAAGATGGAAAATAAGAACAAGGAAAACAGGCCGATGATCAAAGGAAACAATTATGCCCCATACACAGAGTTAGGCCAGAGTTCCGTGGTCATGTAACTTACAGAATTAATCCCAGGCCTCAGTATTCACCTTGAAAAAATAAGGCCGTAAAGGAAATTAAATGACCCTATTGAGTGTAAAGAAAAATAGATTGTTAGCTGACCACTTGAATAGAGTTTTGAAGGTATCGGCTGCACTGAAACCGCAAACAGCTTCCTGCCTGCAGAAGAAACTGGCTAAAATACACTTAGTTTGCTTAAAACTTGGTTAATCAATTATAAAAGAATCATTGCTTTGGGGTGAAGATATTATGGTGGGAAAATTAATACAAAGAAAAATGTTTGACTACTGTGGGCTTCTAAGAAAAACATGTAACTTGGGATCTTATGTGATTTCTTCTTACGTAAAGATTTTAATTTGCTTTTTGAAACCATGTAACTTGGCTGTGAGGTAATCTTTCATTGTGTGGAAATCTTTGTATTTAGAGGTATGAAAGGATAAGAGAAAAATAAGAGGAAGGAGAGGGAAAGATATAGAAGTAAAAACATCAGAAAAGAAATAGAAGGGAATCATCTGGGAAGAAGCCAAAGGAGAACTTCAGGAAAGATCTAGAAGAACAACTGGGAAGAAGAGGAGGAGGAGAAGGAAGAAGGAAGGAAGGAAGGAAGGAAGGAAGGAAGGAAGGAAGGAAGGAAGCAAACATCAGGGTAGAAGAACAGAACAGAAAAAGAACAATGAAGAACATCCAGCCGAGAGAAAGTGAAATGAAGAATTAAGCTTTGGTCCTCAGAAAAAGTGTCCTGTGTGCGTACGTAGCTCCTTTCCAGTTTCTCAGACACTGCTGAAAACCAGTCTTCCAGCAGCAGTAAATGTCTTAGGAAATACTCTGCTCACCTTGATATTTCTTATAGCACACAGTGTGCACAGTCAAGAAGAGGTCTTACTTCTGTAAGGAAGTACTAAGTAAGCTTCGCCATCACTAACACTGACACTAACACTAACACTGAACGCTAAAATGGCCAAGCATTTAATGTGCCTAGCTCTTTCTGTTCCTTCCCTCTCATCTTTACCCTTAGGTCCCTCCTAGCACTTGTAACAGGACTTCCCCCATGCAGTGAGGAAGAGAATGGGGAATGACGAAGAAAAGGCTGTGGGGTCTTATCACCCAGTTCAGTATCTGCTGTCGCTGTGTGCATAACCTCTGGTTAGTCATTGGACTCCTCTGTGTCCCAATTAGCTCATCTGTAAAATGGGGACACATAGTGCTTACTCTAATGGAGTCTCTTGAAGACACAACAAAACGCTGTTAAATATTTAAAACACTCAATGGATACAAGTTACTTAAGCTCAGCAGCTACCAAGCAAATCTAGAAGATGCTAGAAATGTCCATATAGAAGACTCCTTCATCCGCTTCCTCCAAGCTATAGAATAGAAAACACCAAGAATCTAAAGTCCCTGTCCTGTCCTCATGTAGCTTAACATAATAGACAGATGGAAAGGTGTTGAGTAAATGGTTCAGGATGGAAATTAGTACACATGATGTAAGCCAAGACATTGCCTACTTTAAGGAGAAGAATTTGGGAAGTACCTTTTAGAGAGGAACTGATATGTGAACTGGGGGATTGAGGACGGGGGCAGGGATAAGAAGGTACCAGATATTCACTGATGTAGAAGAAGATGAATTTGAAGACAGTGTTACATGAAGGAAGCCCTGTGGAGGACCTGGGTCAGAGGCACAGCAATGTCATAGGCAAGGTTGGCTGGAAACAGTAATGAGGAAGGACGGCAGACTTGTGGTTGGGTCTGATGGCCTCCAAACCTGGAAGGATTCTGCTTCTGCTCTATGGGAAGGATCTGGAGCTAGAGGGCTGAGCACATCATCCTACCAGGGACTGTCAGAACATTCCAGAAAGATGACTAAGCATCTTTCTACAAGGGGCCATCAGAACATTCGAGCTCCATCACTCCATTTCCAGGGTTTGAATAATTACTCCCCTGTAGTAGAATATTGTTGGAAGATGTGTTACATTTGTTTATACTGGGGAACATTTGTTTAACGATGCAAAGATGTGTTGCGTTCTTTTATATTGCATTTCTTTAACTCTGTGAAGCTGTGTTACTTTGCCTGTCTAAAATACCTGATTGGTGTAATAAAGAGCTGAACAGCCAATAGCTAGGCAGGAGAAAGGATAAGTGGGACTGGCAAGCAGAGAGAATAAGTAGGAGGAGAAATCTGGGGAAAGGATTAAGGAATAAAAAAAAAAAGGAGGAGGAGAGAGGACACCAGGGACCAGCCACCCAGCCACTCAGAGGCAAAAGGTAGATGGGAAAATTTAAGATAAGAAAAGCTGGCTAGAAACAAGCCAGTCTAAGGCCGGGCATTCGTAAGTAAGAATAAGACTTCATGTGTTTATTTGAGAGCTGGGTGGAAGGCCCCCTAAAGAGTAAAAGAGTTAAAAAAAAAATCAACAACACCCCATAGCACTGAATCCCATTGCTTCTAGCATAGCAGCCTACAGCTGACAAATGGGCTGTTGGCGCCAGGCTTTGGGCCATCGGTGAACAAGACTGCCACCTTCTGGAGGGGCGCTTCCAGGCACTCACGCTCAGGACCTAGGCAGGCTCAGATAAATCCTTCTGAAGAGGATGAAATTTCTTCAGCACAGAAGAAATCTCCACCGGCCCGTGCCTGCCTCCTATGAAGTCCACGCCCGAGTACCTACAAGGTGAAGGCGACCTGTGAGGACAAGACAAGGAGGAGCTCTACCGCGAAGAGTGCTACGTGCTGGGGCTAGAGGGGCCGGCTGCGTTGAGAAAAGCTAGTCAGTGTGCTTGCAGTGGCAGAATGGAACTCTGCTGTGCTTTCTCCTTCTTCCTCCACCAGTGTTTACCTCCCTCCCCGAGTTCATTGTTCGTCTTAAGACAGATGCACCGCCCTGGAGCATGTTTCTGTGTGTCTTCATATAAGCAACCTCAAACGAGGAAGGCATGAGCGCATACGTCGATGGGCAGACAGAGAAGCGCATGATCACAGTTAGCTTCAGCCGTCAGCTGGACACATCCCTAGAGTCACCTGGGAAGAGGAACCACACTGTAGGAACTGCCTCCATCAGAGTGGCTTTTGGGCATGTTTGTGACACATCTTCCTAATTGCTAACTGTACTCTCCAGCAATCTTCTGGGTGTTCTTCTAGAGTCGCATTAACACCAAATGGTCTCTGTATGGGTCCTCTGGAAGAGCAGTCAGTACTTTTAACCGCCGAGCCATCTCTCCAGCCCCACCACGTGGGTTTTTCATTATCTACCCTAGCTGGGTTTTTCATTATCTACCCTAGCTGGGGTAACAACGGGCATTCAGGGCATGAGAATGAAAACAGGAAGACTATTCTGGAAGTCAAAGTAGAAATCCAGATGAGGAATAACCATAGCTGGGGTGGGCGTTAGCAGGCGAGAGGAGTGATTTCAGGAATGTTTAATCAAGCTAACAGAACTTTTGCTGACGGAATTGTGTATGTGAGTCGGGGAGAAGGAATCTAGGAAGAATGGATCGTTTTAGTGCAGGCAACTGGATGCTATTTTCTTAGACGGGATAAAAAGAAGAACAGGGTTAGGAGGAAATGAAGACTTCCATTAGGAAGTACATTACAGAGCTGGAAAATGGCTCACCTGCCATCTGATGCAAACCTGATGACCTGATTTGACCCAAGGAACCCGCATAAAGGTGGAAGGGGATATAGAGATATGGCTCACCAGGAGAGAGCTTGTCTCCCGTGCTTGAAGACTGCCGTGATTAACCGGCGCATGGCTCTAAGTTACCTTGTACTGTGTAAGAACCGTGGCTTTCAGGCTGTATGTTGCCCAGGTGACTCTGTTTTACAAGCAGGATTGGGTTCTGTGTTGAGTGCAGAGGCAAAGGCTTTGTATATCATTGTCCGTGTAGACATCAGGTGTTCAGCACGACCGTGAAGCCCAGAATAACAAATAGTTCTTAAAGGACAGAGGCATTGCCTGTAAACTTTCCAAGGTAGATCGGGAACACATGAACAGACTACGTTAAAGCCGTGTCAGAAACAAAAATATGTTTGCGACACAGCGGACTAGAGAAGAGTATAACACTTCACCCCGTAAAGACAGGACATCTAACCTGGCAATGGACACAAACCCACGTCCTGTCATGGGGTCCCTACAGTGTGCATCCAATGACCAATAGACAGAGAACTCCCGACTGTCTCAGGACATCATCCAGATCCTCTCCATTCCTGATGCAGCCTGCTTGATTACTGTCTGTCTGGACCCGAGCCTGCGCCCAGCCTCTGCAGGAAGATCTCTGTGAGAACAACCAGAGCTACACAGAGATACTCTCTTTCAGAGAAGAGGAAGGAGAGGAAGAAGAGGAGGAAGAACAAGAAGGAGGAGGAGGAGGAGAGAAGAAGGTGTACTTGCCAATGGCCATCTATAAAGAGAAACTCAGACTACTTGGCAAGTCCAACCAGTGAAACTGATACTTCCAATCATAAGTTTATTTTTACTCAATAAATTCTGACATTGTGTACCATCTAGGTTTCAAGCATAGCGCATTCATCACAAGGACCCTATTCTATTTCAAACACCAGAAAAAGAAATTAACCTTGATGGCACACACTTGTAATCTCAGCCCTCAGGAGCCTGAGGCAGGAGGATCATGAATTCAGGCCAGTTTCAGTTACATACTAATCTTTTGTCTCTAAGCAAACAAATAAGATGCAGTATTGGGGGGTGCATATTAAAATTTGGGAATCCAGTGGGGGAGGAGGAGTCAGTGAACAAGTCCAAGGAACAAATTAAGGTGACTATACTATTAGAGAGGACAGAAGGTCTGTTTCAAGAGAGGAATAGCTAAGTGTACGGAACACTGCCAAGAGGTTAAATAAGGTAGCATCAACATTCCCACAGCTAGTGTCTTCTGTACACTTACCATGTACCAAAACCTGCTCTACATCCCTCACAGGTATTAACCCTGAATCTTTTTACAACACCCAAGGCACCAAAGGATACACTGGATTTCATGACCCTGAAGTCACTGAAGAGTTTCTTCATCCAATGAAAATCACTCAGTTCTGCCTTCGTGAGAGTGTAAAGAGCTAAACACAGAGGCATATACTAGAGTTGGATATGTGTTTTCCAGAAAATTAGCAGGCCAAAGACTAATATTTTTTTGTATGAGGAGGGAACACATACTTTGAGAGTCTCCTAGCAGAAGAAAATTGACTCTGAGGAAGGAGACGGTGCTCATGTGCCTCGAGAGCAAAACAATAAGGAGAATGGAAGTCCTGAAGTTAGAGACTGGCTAGGTCAAGTTCAGGATCAGGTCAGTGAGTTGGAGAGGTAGCTCCACTGGGGAGGAGAGTGCTTATCTGCCCTACACAAAGCCCTGGGTTCCATCCCCGCCCATCGTAAACTAAGTACAGTGGTCCAGGCCTGTAGTCCCAAGCTCTATGGTGGTGAAAGCATGAGGGATATAAACGTAAGGTCACACTCTGCTGCGTGGGTTTGGAGCCAGTTTGGACTACGTGAAAGCTTACCTTGAAAACAAAACTCAGGTTAATGATCAAGACTAGACCAAGTGAGGCTTGTTAGGCCCTTGAGATCACACGCCACGTAAGATGGGAACTACCGCTGGGATGGTTGAGAACAGGAAATAAGCTTGTAATATGTTTTCTAGACAACTCCCGATCCGGATGCGAACAATGAATTGGAGGGTAGAGACAGAGCAGGGGGCCACCTGGAGGCCACTGTGGTGAACTACGCAAGAGATTAAAAACAGCACACAGTAATACTTTGGATGCTAGGGAAGGGTCATGGAATATAATTCAGAGTTAGGATGTGCTAATGGTTCAGAGCTGTCAGTTTGACACAGTGAGCTTCATGTGGGCAGTCAAGAAGGAAGACCAGATAATTGAGTTCTGGGGGAGAAGTAAAAGCTATAAATAATTTGAGAAGCTACTGGCAATTAAGCCATGGAACTGATGACATCATCCAGAGAATAAAGGGAGTTCTAGAAGAATCTGAGAGGATAAAGCCATCAGTAACTTCAACATAAAGGCTGGGAAGAGAAGGGCTCCGAGCAAAGGAAATGTCAGGAAGAATCCACAAGGTAAGACAGCAGAGGTATTAGTATTCCAGGGAACAAGGAAGATTCCCGTGATAGAAAGAAATGTGTCAAATGAAGGGGTCACCTTCGCTCTTGGCAGGACAGAGATCATTGTGACCTCAACAAAACCAGCTTTAGCTAGGTGAACAGAATGAAATCTTAAACTAGTTCTCAAGAGGAAAGAAAAAGAGAATATTGAAATCTTGACTTTTAGGCAACTATTTTGAGGATGTGTGTGTGTGTGTGTGTGTGTGTGTGTGTGTGTGTGTGTGCACCCTTAAAGTCAAACAGAGAGATAGAGTGGTACCTGGAAGGGAAGGGTCCACGGGGCTAGGGAAGACTCGTGATCGTTTTCAGGTGGAGTAGTCATGTAATATTTGTGTGTCAAATAGGAACAGTCAAGAAAGAGAAGACCAGGGCTGGAGAGATGGCTCAGAGGTTAAGAGCACTGACTGCTCTTCCAGAGGTCCTGAGTTCAATTCCCAGCAACCACATGGTGGCTCACAGCCATCTATAAGGAGATCTGGTGCCCTCTTCTGGCATTTAAGCATACATGGAAGGAATGATGTATACATAATAAATAAAGAAAGAAAAAAAGAAAAAGAAAGAAAGAGAAGACCACAATGATGCATCAGAGAAAGGGTAGATGGGGGCTGGTGAGATGGCTCAGCGTGTGGGGGCTGCTGTACTAGCCTGGTGTCTCATCTAAGCTTGATTCCCAGAACTACATAAACATAGACCCTAAGAACTTGCCCTGTCTCCACCCTAGCACCACGGCATGTATGCACACCACATCCATACATCATTAGTGCACGCATGTGCACACACACACACCACACTAGTTAAAAAATTTTAAAGTTAGATGAGATCCAACAGATAGAAGTCAGAAATGACCATTAATAGACATTAAAAACAGTTTGCCCACCACTGTCTGAGGATAGGGGTTCACTCACCATTGGCTGAAGAAAGGGGTTACTTAGAGGTACAGTATTGTAGTGGACTTCAGAGGAAAAAATGAGTGTGTGTGTGTGTGTGTGTGAGAGAGAGAGAGAGAGAGAGAGCTTGTGTGTGAGTGCATTGTGTGAGTGCCTGTGTGTGTATGTGTGTGTGAGTGCATGTGTTTGTGTGAGAGAGCAAGAGAGAGTGCATGTGTGTGAGTGCTTGTGTATGTGTGAGTGTCTGTGTGTGAGTGCATGTGTGTGAGTGACTGCATTGTGTGTGAGTGCATTGTGTAAGTACCTGTGTGTGTGCATGTGTGTGTATGAGTACATGTGCGTGTGCTTATATTATATATGCATGAGCATGTGTGTGCGAATGCATGTGTGTGAGTGCCCATGTGTGTGAGTGCATATGTGCGTGCACATATGTGTTAGTACATGTGTGTGTGAGTGCATGTGTGTGAGTACATGTGTGTGTGAGTGAGCGCATGTGTGTAAGTGCATGTGTGTGTGAGTGCGTTGTGTGAGTGCATATGTGTGTGATTGCATGTGTGTGTGAGTGCATTGTGTGTGAGTGTCCAGATGATGATAGCTGGGTGTTGTTTTACCATTCTTCACCTTATTCCTTTGAGAGAGGGGATCCTTCTGTCTGTCTCCTCCTCCTGCCCCCTGCACTGTTGTTTACAGGAGGGTACAGCTGCACTAATGGTATAGGTGCTGAGATCTGAACTCAGGTCTCCATATTTACATGAATCCTCTCACCCACTCCCCAACCTCAGCTGTGTGTTTGTTTAAGTGATGTGGAAGAAGGGGATATAAGGAAATAACGAAAGTTGAACACAGACAAGGATTTCTGAAGTGTTTAGAAATGTTGTTTGGGTTTGCTAAGCAGGGTGGAGAGACCACTTGATGTGCAGAGACCAATTTAGAGACCAATCCACATAGTTGTCTATCTTCCTCTTGTAATATCTGTCTACACCAGAGAGGTTAGGGAAGCATGGCAGCACATGCCTGTAATCCCAGTTCTAAGAGGATGCAGAAGGATCAGCCTGGGGCAGAGAGAGAGAGAGGGAGAAAGAGAGAGAGAGAGAGAGAGAGAGAGAGAGAGAGAGAGAGAGGTGCACAGGGACAAAAATGGGTCACAGCGATAAGTAAGAAGAGACAGAATGTCAGAGAAGATAAGGTAAGGAGGGACAGAAAGTCAGAGACTGGCGGCACATAATAGAAGATCAGTAGAGTCAATGGGTTAATGGTGCCTTCTGAGCTAAATTTTGATAAAAGGAGACTCAAGGTTGAGCTCAAAATATTGGGCATAGCTTGAGACTGTGCTTAAAAACCATTCTGAAATGGCACAACAGTTGAGGATAGCTGGGGGCAGGGGGAGCCTCAGATGGGGTGAAAACTAAAATCGTCCCAATAAGAGCATCAGAATGAGAAGCCCAGCGGCTCGCATGTAGGGATGATGAGGTCCTAGAACTCGCTCTTCAGACCAGGCTGGCCTCGAACTCAGAGATCTGCCTACCTCTGCCTCCCGAGTGCCGCGATTAAAGGTGTGCACCACCGACCGGCACGCTGAGGCAGTTTTGGTGAAGTAAAAGAGAAAAGAGACCCACCTAGGTAGCTAAGAAGGTAATAAGAGGAGGAAATGAAGGCATGGGGTCAAAGGTTATTCCAAGCTACTAGTCTGTTTGCTCATGGGACTAATTCATTAGAAAAGGAGAAAACGATGCACTAGAGCAGTGAGACAAGTGTAAGAGTTCTTTAGGAGACTAGTGGGATGTGGGGGAAAGTAGGAGGTAAAGTCTCCCACTGGGTGAAGGACAAAAGTGTGAAGGTTGGAGGAGGAGAAAGAATGCATTTAGCCCCAGGGAAAACCAATTTACCAGTAAATAAAGGGGAGTCTGCCAGAGAGTTCTCAGTGCCAATTACAATTCATAGTAAAGAAATTGAAATAAAACCATCAGTACAATAATGCAATTTTGGATCGCAAGAGTCAACTCCTGGGGGCATATAGACTGCTGCTGGTGTTTCCCAGGGTTGGAGCTCTGGCAGGAGTGTGGTGACCAGCAGAGCCAGTGATGTGTTAGGACGTGTGGTAAGGGGGTGGCTGGAATGATGAGCCATGTAACTGAGGCCAGGTGAGAAGCAATGCCTAGTGTGAGCACAGGATTGCAGGGCCAGTGCCAACAGTCTCTATGGAGGAGTTGGAAGTGGGCTTAAGTGGTAAAAGCAAGGACCTTTTTATTCATGTCCTACCAGCCTTGTTACCTTGTAAGTTTGAGAAGGACTGGGCGGACGATGAACAGTTACATGCACTCTGCCAGAACTTGTTCTCTGAATGTTTCATTTCCCCTGGGCCCAAGCCCCAAACGCTAACAAAAACAGCCTCCCTTTGAGGACCTGTCTTTAGGTGGTGAATAAGAGAAATCATATAACGACCCCAAAAAAAAAATCATATAAAAAAGAGAAATATAAATAAAAAGAGAAATCATATAACAAAAAAATAATAAGGACTGGTTGAGATGTAACCTAGCAGAATAGACTGGTGCGCTCAGTCGAAGAGCTTTCGGGGCGAGAGTTCTTGCCTAGTAGGTACTAGGTTCAATCCTGGAAGTGGTGAGGTGGCTCTGTCATTATTAGGGTGTCAGTTTCCCATTGGAGTTCCTTGAAGTACAAAGAGAGGTGGCTGCAAAGCAGCAGTAGACGACACAAGAATCAAGTTCCTTTAAACTCGTGAACCTTCTTCACCAGACTCCTGCCTGAGTTCTAGATGGGTGGATTTCGGCGGGGTTGGGGCTAAACCTACCGCTCAAGGAAGCCAGCTGGAGCCGCGGTAGGTATCTGGCTATCAAAGATGGGGAGGTCGTAATCACTGCGTTGGGAAGCAAGTCTCCTTTTCCATACGCGTGGACCTGCGGTGACCGAAGAGGCTCACTGCCCTTGCGGTAATGTAGGGGCTCACTGGCCTTGCGGGGCTGGAGGGGTTCAATGCCCTTGCGCGACTGGACGGACTCACTGCCCTTGCGGGACTGGACCGACTCACTGCCCTTGCGGGTCTGGACCGACTCACTGCCTTTGCGGGGTTGGACGGACTCACTGCCCTTGCGGGACTGGAGGGACTCGCTGTCCTTGCGCGACTGGAGGGGTTCACTGTCCTTGCGGGACTGAGGAGGATCGCTGGTCTTGCGGGACTGAGGAGGATCGCTGGTCTTGCGGGACTTGGAAGATGTGGAGGCATCATGGGATTTGTGAGTATTGGAGGATTCACCGAACACGGTGAAGTCTTCATACCCATGGTCCTCTTCTTGTCTTTCCTTCTCACCCCCTTCGACCACTTCATTCCCAAGTTCTTTCACCTCCAGGAGCCTAAGTACAAGGGGCTTCGGGTGGAGTTCCGAGTGTGTGTGTGTTTCTGTCGTGTTCTGCCCATCAGTCACCCCAGACAGCACGGATGAACCTGAGAAGTCTCCTTCCTCCATTTCAGTTAGAAGCTCCGGGTACCCAGGGCGCGAACTGTCCGACTGTCAGCCTGCCGCCCGAGCACAATTCGCGGCGCGGACCGGAGATTTGGGGCCGCCCTCGTCCCGGCCCGGACAGACTCAGCTCCGCCCCCGGACGCCTAGCCCCGCCCTTCACCGCCCCGCCCATCATCTCAGCGCTTTGGCTCTCCGGTTGCTATGGAGACGCGTTGCTAGCCTAGGGTGCGCCTCTGTTAGTTGCCGCACAGGAGACAGGAAGCCTGGAGGGCGGGATTCTGCTCCTGCTTCTGGTGTGAGGGGAGAAGACTCAACAACTCGCTGTACTTCTCTGCTTCCTGACTGGTTAGGTTTCCGAGATTTCTCCACACACTTTACAAAGACTGGGAGTGGATAGATTTTTAAGTCTTACTATCCCCCCCGCCACCCTCCAGCTCCCCCGCCCCGCCCCACTAAAGCAATCGGTTTCTAGTAAAAATTCAGCAGTCAAAATGAAGGTTGTGAAGGGGGAGGACATTACAAGCTTAATGTCCGTCAGAATAGTCCAGATCACTAGCCTTTTCTTTACATGAAATTCTGCCCAACGAAACACTTCGACGAAACACGTCTAAATGCATCCGTATATTCAAGGACAGCTTGTGTGCCGTTCCGAGGCCCACTATCAAAGTGAGACTAGGAGTTGAACTGTTAGCAGACAGATAGGGAGAGAGGAGCCCTGACTAGGTAAGAAAGATGGCCAACTTCTAAGATGGCCAGCGTCATCCTCACCCTCCTGACTTTAGGCTAAACTTGACAACTTAGGCTTTGTAGACTGATGGGCTGGCTCAACAAGTTCACGACCTCTCAGGACATGCCAGTCAACCATCCTCACTTTCTTCAAACTGACCTAAATTAGGGAAGAAAACTCTTCAGGGGCTTTGAAACCCCACAACCTCTGAAAGAGACCGGACTTTCAGCTTCCTGAATCCACTACTTTGCCGAGGGTCTTTTCCTTGGTTGTCTACTTATGTTGTTTCCTCATCTCCAATAAATGCCGTCCTTCAACTGCTGATTCTGTCTGCGATACTTGAGGTTCCTCTGTTGCTATCTTTTGCGCTGCAGATTTTCCTGCCTTTTAATTCTTTAACTGGCAAAGAACACAAACTTGACCAAGATCTCTAGACTGCATTATTTCAAGACCCCTAGCTTGTGCCACTACAGACGTTATTAATCATATAATTAATCTTGTGAACAGCACAATTTTATTGACTGATCTATTCATAGTGATACCTCTGGAAGATTATTTTGTGGCTTTGTGTCTCTCTCTCCTCTTCCTCCCATCATATCTTTTGTCCCCAACATTTTTTTGTTTGTTTGTTTGTTTGATTGATTGATTTTGAGACAAGCTCACTCTGCAGTTCAAGCTGACCTGGAACTATTTAGTCCAGGTTGGTCTCGAACTCTTGAACTTGTGGCAATCCTCTTGCCTCGGCCTCTCAAGTGATAGGTTATAGGGGTGAGTCAAGGTGCCGACTTCTCTGTGTCTTTTAAAAATATTTACTTTTAGCTGATTGATGGTGGCCCAGGCCTTTAATACAAGCATTCAGCAGACAGAGGTAGGCAGATCTCGGAGTTCAAGGTTAGCCTGGTCTACAGAGCGAGTTCCAGGACAGCCAGGGCTACACAGAGAAACCCTGTCTTGAAAAACCAAAAATTTACTTTTATTTTTTAATTATGTGTATGTGTGTGCCTGTGTAGGTTTGTGCTCTTGTTAGTATTAGAACCCATGGAATCCAGAAGAGAACATCAGATCGCCTTGAGCTGGAATTACAGGCAGTTAGCAGCTGCCAAAGGAACTGGAAATTGAACTGGGGCCGAACTGGGATCCTCTGCAAGTGCAGTACCCGTCTTAAGTGATGAGTCATATTTTCAACATCCCCTCCCCCCCCCTGTGTGTGTGTGTGTGTGTGTGTGTGTGTGTGTGTGTGTGAGAGAGAGAGAGAGAGAGAGAGAGAGAGAGAGAGAGAGAGAGAGAGAGAGAAAGCCTGGAAAGTACTCATCTTTATGACCATAATAGTATGGGGAAGAAGAGCAGAATTGGTGCCATCTCAGTCTGGTGTTTACCTTCAAGAGACGGAATTAAATGTTAAGGAATAAATCATCTGTCAAAATGTATGGTTAAAGACACCATTTAAAAAAAATGAAGAGTACTTAAATTCACTGACCTATAGAAAATTAAAACGTTTTTGTGAAAGTTATCTGGAATGGAACTAGGAGTCTCATTCTAGAGTGTGTATGTATCAATCAGGTAATTTGTTGCTTCAAATTTATTTTTTAAGATCTGATTACATTTTGGTCTAGCAGTGAAGACCACTTACAGCCCTGGAAAGATGGCTCAGTGCTTAAGAGCATTTACTGTTCTTACAGAGGACCTGGGTTTGGTTCCCAGCACTTACGTGGTGGCTTACAATGGTCCTTAATTTCCAGGGAATCTAATACCTCAGACATCTGCAGGCCCCTGCATGCATGTGGTGTGCATACCTACACCCAGGCACACAAACATACAAACATCTTTTTTTTTTTTTAAAGACTGCTTGCTGCAGAGGACCCAATAATGGCTCCCAATGAATTATCCTCCAGTTCCAATGAATCTGGCACCCTCTTCTGGACTCTGCAGAAACTAGCCACACATACAGTACACTTTCAGATATGCAGGCAAAACATTCAACACATAAAGATTTTATAACATGTTATGTGTGTGCATGTATAACTGCCACATTGCGTATGTGGAGGCCAGAGGACACCTCAGGTGCTGCAGCCTGGTAGTCCAGCTCCCAGAACTCACCAAGTTTGCAGAAAAAAATGCTTCAGAGCAGTGAGGACTTCAGGAAAATTTCCAATCTTTCTAAAGGAAAAAGACATCCATGATCTGAAGGTCACACTCTTTTCATTCTGCAACTTCAATCCTCTAATTCTCTGCTCTAATTTCTCCTGCTCTACTTCTCTTGCCTCCATTCTCTCCAGCTTCTTTGCTCACATAGCTTATATGTACAGGTTCAACAACAAACTTCTTTCAACAACAACAAAAAAAAAGGTTACAAAAGCTACATCTGAGGGGAGTGAGTAACCATGGAAACTTCTGGCTTCAAAGTTCCTGGTATACAGGCTGTGACCTGAGGCCAGGGGCATAGCGTTTGGCATTTTTCTGGGCTTCCCAAACCTAAAAGCATATTTTCTTATCCTGCATGCAGCCCCAGAGCACAAGGAGGGTAACTTGTAACTTTTTAAGTCAAGGCTGTGAGGCCAGACCGTCTTTGTAGCCCTGGCTATCTGTGAGATTTTCCCATGTAAAGTTGTTTCTCTCTGGCCTTGGGCAACTGGTTGTTATTCTTGTCCTCCCCATAAATTTTAGGACTTAAAGCAGTTAATTAGCTGAGCCTTGAATTGAGTATCATAAACTGAGGTTAGAAACTTGTGCAGAGGGTTGATTGCTGAGGAATTTAGTAGGGAGTGGCCACTGGTCTCTAGTATCAGTCAGGCCTGGCTAGAGAAACTGACATAGTAGTTTTAGGCTGCTTTTGTGTCTAAAAGACTTGGGTTCTACAAACCAGTCACCTGCACCTCCATCCTTGAATATAATTTGTGGAAGTCTAACAATTGACACCCAGTGTTTCTGTCCTGCCTGGTCCCACAGCTGTTCAGTCCCAAAGAAACACACAGAGGCTTATATTAATTATAAACTCTTTGGCCTATTAGCTCAGACTTATTATTAACTAGCTCTTACAACTTATATTAACCCATAATTATTGTCTATATTTAGCCACGTTGCTTGGTACCTTTTCTCAGTGTAGCATTTTTTTTAAAAAAAACTTTATTTAACTTTATTTCATGCATATTGGTATAATGATGTCAGATTCTCTTGAACTGGATTTACAGACAGCTGTGAGCTGCCATGTGGGTGCTGGGAATTGAACCCAGGTCCTCTGGAGGAGCAGTCAGTGCTCTTAACCACTGAGCCATCTCACCAGCCCCTCAGTGTAGCATTTTTATCTTGTTTCCTCTGTGTCTGGATGAGGACTGACTCTCTGCTTTTCCTCTTCCCAGAATTCCTTAGTCTGGTGACCCCGCCTATACTTCCTACTTGACTACTGGTCAATCAACATTTTATTAAACTAACACGAGTGACAACTCTTTACAGTATACAAGAGCATTGTCCCACAGTAGAAACCACAATAAGCAAAGGCATATACGTGATTTATGGCACCTTTCTGACCTTACATGTACATACATGAACATATACACAAAACAAAAAGAGAAACCACAGGTGGAATGAAAGCTTGCTAATACAAACTTTACTTTTGAGTTAAAACCCTCATCCAGGTGTGTGGGCATAGCACCACGGTAGATGGTGTGTTTAACATATGTGAGGCCCAGGGTTCAACTCTCAGCACCCAAAACAAGCAAAAATCCAAATTATCATCAAACAAAATAATTAACAAATTTTAAAGTTAAAAATCTAAAAAAATAAAATGTAATCTTAATAAATGAGCATTCTCTTCGTATATACACTTTGCATTGAGAGAATAGGAAATGGCCTATTTTTTATTGGAAGTGGAAACCTTCGGCTTAAGCCTGCCATTCAGCCCTCTTTGATGATGGTTTGATGGTGAATTGTATAGTGGGCCAGGTCCTAGTCAACTTCTACATATTTGCGGCCAGATGTGCAATCAGGTCTCTGGCATCTTGCATGGTGGAGGGGATCTCTGAGCCATTCTCAGTCACCTGAGTTCCAAACAAGAACAGCTTCCTGTCATTCCCCACTTCCGACAGTGCCAAAGCGTCATGGATGTCTGTAATGTGGTAGGCATCTTCAAGATCCTTCACCCACAATGGAGAGAGAGGAAGACACATTGTTAGTCTGCATTCTTGTCGGACAGAAATACTTTCCCTTAATTCTAAATGACTCTACCACTTAATACAGAAAATACTGAGACTTTGTTATTATGACCCCAGTGTTGGTATGAATAGAATCATTTTTATCAGAATTATTCCAGCATTTCTGACTTATCAAAAAAGTGCTTTCTGCCCCCCTGACCTTAATTTTTCTTTTCCTTTCCTTCTTTCTTTTTTGTTTTTGTTTTCTGAGACAGGGTTTCTCTGTGTAACCTGCACTATCCTGAAATTCACTCTGTAGACCAGGCTGGCCTCATACTCAAAGATCGCATGTCTCTGCCTCCTGAGTGCTGAGATAAAGGTGTATGCCACCAACACCTGGCAGGACTGAATTTTCTAAGAGATACCATCAATCTGTTTATTTTAATTATTTAAATTATTTAAGATAATTTAATATGGTGAACTATTAAGAATTTATATCATTCATCATTTTATCTGGTTGTTTGATTAGTTTTGTTTTGTTTTTCGAGACAGAGTTCCTCTGTGTAACAGTCCTAGCTGTCCTGGAACTCGCTTTGTAGAACTGGCTGGCCTTGAGCTCCCAGAGATCCATCTGCCTCTTCCTCCCAAAGGCTGGGATTAAAGCCATCCACCACCATGCATTTGATTGCTTTTAATGTACTATTTTTTTTCTTTGAGAATTTCATACAGGCACACCATTTACTTTGATTATATCCCCTCCTTACTTTTCTCCAAATTCCTTTATCTCCAACCTCAGCCCTATGCCCTCTCTCAATTATATGTTTCCTTTTCTTTTTATAACTCACTAAATCCAATTTGCGTTGCCTGTATAGTTGTGGGTATGAATGAGATCATTCACTGGAGGGTGGTCAACCTATAGAGGCCATATCTTTAGAGAACACTGACTCTCCCTAGCCCAGAAGCCATCAATTGTCCATAGCTCCTCAGCTGGGGGGGAGGGGCTCATGAACCCTTACTCACTCCATGTTGAAATGCTGGTTGCCATGAGTGAGTACATGCGTGCAACTGGAAGACCCTGTTTTGTTTGGTCCTGGCTGGTCTCTGGCTCCTGCAGTCATTCCCACCCCCAATCTGTTTTGTTCCCTGAGCCTTAGTGGGAGGAGTTGGTTGGCTTTCTTAAAGAGACATACCATGAGACCTAAGCTGGGTTTGAACTTTTGAGTCATGCACCTGTTGGGGTTAGAGGTGCATCATATCCTACTCATCAATTACTTTTTTTAAATTTTTTTTTTTTTTTTTACTTTTTTCGAGACAGGATTTCTCTGTAGCTTTGGAGCCTGTCTGGAACTCACTCTGTAGACCAGGCTGGCCTCAAACTCATAGAGAGCCGCCTGCCTCTGCCTTCTGAGTGCTGGGATTAAAGGTGTGTGCCACCACTGCCTAGCTATCAATTACTTTTTGCCCATATCATGTTTTGCTGATTTTCATACTTATCACCTGTGAGTTCTTTGTTGCTATTATTATTTATTCAGATCAAAAAGCTATACAAACTGGTGGGATGTATGGAGGTCCATGTATGTTGTCTTAGCTCCACAGCCCTGGAAGTCTATGAGGTTCCCCCTGGTGGGCTATGTATGGTGACTGGGTGTCGGTAATCACATATTGTTATTCATAGAGCCCTTATAGACGTCTGTAACAGAGTAATGGATACAATAGTATAAAGATGATGTCTCAGGTTAATACATCTACTGAAGAAAGTATAAAGGAAGATGTAGGGAAGAGGGAGTATGGGTAGGAATTGAGATTATAACCAAAGAATAAAGAAAATAAGATAACATTTTTCCTATGCAAGGCCTCCCTATCTAGCCCAGGCTGGCCTTGAACTTGCAATCCTTCTGTCTCTGCTCCCCACTGCTGAGATTACAGGTATGAGCTTCCATGCCCAGCTAAGAGAACCTTTTGAAAACCCTGATGTAACATGTTGACCTAGTGATTCGTCTAAAAGACTAAATATTTTGACAAAAGAATATAAGCAAATATGCATTAAGTTAGAATAGCTAAGACTTATATACCCAAGGATGCTCAATCATTCCACAAGGACACTTGCTCAACTATGTTCACCATTATTCATCAGGGCTAGAATCTGGAAACAACCTAGATGCCCCTCAACTGAAGAATGGATAAAGAAAATGTGATACATTTGCACAATGGATTATTACTCAACTGTTACAAAGGCATCAGCAAATCCGAAGGCAAATGAATAGAACTAGAAAAAAAATCCTCTTGGGTGAGGTAACCAAGACACAGAAAGACAAAGATGGTATCCACTCATAAGTGGATATTAGCTATAAAGTAAAGGATAACTATGCTACAGTCTACAGTCCCAGAGATGTTAGATAACAAGGAGGGCCCAAGAGGGGGGACACATAGATCTCCCTGGGAAGGAGAAATAGAAAGAAATCTCCTGGGTGGACTGTGGGCCCGTGGGGATGGGAACTTAAGAGACTGAGTTGGGGGGCGTTAGCGGAGGGGGAAATTAATGAAAGAGACATCTTAATGTGGGGCGTTTGGGGGTCAGGTAGACGCCTGGTGCAAGGGAAACTCCCAGGGATGACCCCAGCTAAGACTCCTAGCTATGGTGAATGGGTAGCATGAACTGGTCATCTCCTGTAATCGGATGGGTAACAATCTCAATTATCATCAGAGAGCCTTCTTCATCCAGTGACCGATGGACATAGATGCAGAGATCCACAGCCAAGCACTGAGCCAAGCTCATCTTATCAAAGAGAGGGAGAGGGGATTGTACAAGCTGGGGCGGGGATAGAGGAGCGGGGGGGAGTAGGAGAAGGAAGGGATGGGCCTTGGGGTGGGAGGCTAGGTGGTTTGTAAAGATCATGGGAGAACCTACAGAGACAATTAACCTAGCGTCATAGGAACTCACAGGCTCTGAACCAATGGCTAGGGCGCCTGCATGGTACCAACCTAGGCCCTCTACAGTGTGACAATTGTGTAGCTTGATCTGCTCGTGGGCCGACTGGTGGTGGAAACAGAGTCTGTCCCTAACATTTACCAGGAACCTATTCTTCATACTGGGTTGCCTTGCCCCGCCTTATTATAAGAGGAGGAGCCTGGTCCTGCCTCAACTTGATATGCTGTTCTTTGTTGACACTCATGGGAGGCCTGCCCCTTTCTGAATGGAAATGGAGAAGGAGTGGATTGGGGTGGAGTTGGTGGGGGGTGGGAGGTGGGAGGAGAACAGGGAGGGGAAACTTTAGTTGGGATGTAAAATAAATAAATAAATAAATTTAATTAAAAAAAGAATAGCTAAGTCTTTTATCATTAAGGTAAAACAAAAAGTCTTCAATTTAGCTGGGTATAGTGGTATACTGAACACTCAAGAGGCAGAAGCAGGTAAATTTCTGAGTTCAAGACCAGCCCAGTCTATATAGAGAGTTCCAGGCCAGCCAAGATTACATGGTGACATACCTTGTCTCAAACAAACAACAAAACACTTTCAATTTGACAATAAATAGCTTTGTTTATTCAATTTGATGGAGACAAGACACACAAACCACAAAAGGAAAGAATGGATAAATTTGATAATTAAAAAGGAAAATCTCGCCAGGCTGTGGTGGCACATGCCTTTAATCCCAGTACTCAGGAAACAGAGACAAGCAGACCTCTGTGAGTTCAAGGCCAGCCTGGTCTTCAGAGCAAGTTCCAAGACAGTCAGAACCATATAGAGAGACCTATGCAGAACTATGTCTTAAAAGGGAAATGGGAGTCTCTAATATAAAAATTGGAACCATAAGCAAAGCAAAATGATAATCACTGAGATACTGGAGAAGATGTTAATGATGCATATAACCAACAAGGGAATTTTGCAAAAGATATTAAGTACCCTTACAGATCACACAGGAAAGGTAGAGGCTTCCAGCCCATCTTTGTGGTAAATGGTATGCTTAGTAGACAAGACCTCAGCTCTCATTCCCAGCACCTCTCCCAGAGGAAGAATCAGAGGTGAGAAAACATGAGCAAACAGGACACCCACAGATGTAGGGCTCAGCCAGCAATAAACACTTCAAATAAATAAGGATCATAAGAACAACACATTGGCAAAACAAACGGTTGTGACAACGTGACAACGGCTAGTCCCAATGAGGGGGTGGAGCTTCAAATAACTGTCATCTCCCGATGGAAGAGTAAACTAGTGCGACTTTGGAAAGCGATTTAGGAATATCCAGTAAAGCTATTTGCAAATCCAAAAACCTAGCACTTCCGAACACTTGAGAAACACACATCCATGTATTCAAGGGTGCACACATTTGAAAGCTCACTGCAACATTGTAACAGTAAACAACTGGGAAAAATGAAAATGACCGGCAACAAGAGAAAGGCCAGATTAGAGTCCACCAGCACACTACACAGTTCAAATGTGAGTACAGGAACTTGTAAGTCTTTGCAGTTCCCTCGCCCGCTGCTAGGACTAAACCCAGGACCTCTCCTATGCTCAGCAGATTCACTATCATTGAACTACATCTCTCAGGCCCTGAGCCTTTGTAGTTTTAAGATACTTCACTTAAAAACAAAAAACAAATCATCAACCTTTCCTTTTGAAATGCCAATACAGTGTCAAAATGTGCTGGACCAGTCTCTGTTCTTGATGTCAGTCTAGGTTCCTATTTGCTTCCATGAACATCCCACCCATAGAAGACATAAGGGAAGGCAGGCATTGAGCTCTTGGTTGGCAAACCTAGAAATTAAGAGAATTACTGTTACAGTGTTTGGAAACCTAAACGTTGTGTGTGTGTGTGTGTGTGTGTGTGTGTGTGTGTGTGTGGTCATCATCATTGTCATCATCGCCATAGTAGTGCACATAACGCATAACAAAATTTACCATTTTAGTGTGCAATTCAGTAGAATTAAATGCATTCACAGTGGTTTAAACCATCACTATCAACTCTTCATGTTGCTAGATGGAAGCTCTAGCTGTTCTAAGCTAACCCCACTTTCCTCCCTCCTATAACCCTTGACAACCACAGTTCCATTTGGTCCACTGCAGAGTTGACTCTGGGAAGACGCTCTATATGCAGAACCACACAGCATCTGTCCCTCTGTGGCTAGCTCATTCATTTAGGATAGTATCCACAGGTCCATCCGTGTGGTTGCATGTGGTAGAACTTCCTTCCCTCTGCAGGCTAAAGTAAGAACACACCACGTTTACTTATGCGCTCATCAGCGGACAGACCCTTCTAACTCTAACCTGCGGCTGTTGTAATAATAATGCTGTCATGAACATAAGTGTACAAAAGCAGATTGGCTCCCTGGTTTCATTTATCTGGGGTATATATATATATATATATATATATATATATATATATATAATGTAGAATTGCTGCATCATACAGGAATTCTGTTGTGTTTCTTTTTTTCATAGTTGTTTGCACTTCCAAAGTCAGTGCAAAAGCTTCAAGCTTTCTCCTTGGACGTTTATTGCTTTTGATACAAGCACCAAAAAAAATCAGTCAAGTGTAACTGATCTAAAATAAAACTTTTTGTATACATAGAAGCCACTCAAAATTGTGTCAAATTCAATCAACAATCAATATTGGTTTATTGAAATAAGTTCAATAGACATGGTTCAGTTCCATGAGGCAACAGACTAGGTAATTCAAGTACTTAAAGGACACAAGACAATTGTATTTACATCGAAAGAGTGTATAAGCCAGGAGACCTAATAGATTGAATACACAGTATATTGTTGATTATCTACCTATTAAAGTAAGACATGCCTGTGCTAATAATGAAACTATTGAGTGTAGGTTCCATTAACCTAGTTTTGGTGTGGACTTGCCTGAAGGCGAGGCAAGGTGCTCTACCACCCGATTTGCACAGCTTTTTACCTGTTTGTTGGCAAACACAACCAGAGGGAGTTCTGGGTTTGACTCAATCAGCTGATGAAGGTATTTCTTGGCTTCAGGCAATCGCTTGCGATCAGCTGAGTCTACCACAAAGATCAGCAGCCATACCTTAGGCAGGTACATATCCCAATAGGCGCGGAATGGCTCACTGCCACCAACTGCAGAGAATGGGAGAGGAAGGAGTCACAAATGAATGAGTGAATTAAAAATCACAGGGATGGCCCCCAAGGGGGACTCTAGGACACACTGACCAGGTGCTCTGATGAATGTCACTGAGTTAGACTGTAGGCAACTCTGAGTGGCCAGAAGAATGTTACTGAGGAAATCATTGGTCAATGGGAATAACTGTTTCTCTGAGGTGGATCACTCATCGCAAAGAATCAGCGTGAAAAGCCAGGCCAGTCAGCTCATGCCTATAATTCCAGCACTCAGGATAGTGAGGGAGGAGGTCTGTTGTGAGCTGGAGGCCTGCCAACCAACACAGCAAGACGGTGTCTTACACAAAGATAAAATTAAAAACAAAGTATCAGTATTGGGATCCTAAATACTCCAGTGATGTCTCCCTTTGCTATATAGACACAGAACTGCCAGCTACGGCTTGCTCATCCAGGATAACTGATAAAAACAGGCATAAGGTACTAAGAAAATGGAAGATGGTAGACTGAATTGTGTGTCACTCTAGTAATATGTGTGTGTAGATAGATAGATAGATAGATAGATAGATAGATAGATAGATAGATAGATAGATGGATGGATGGTAGGTAGGTGGATGGATGGATGGACAGATAAAGTAGGTAGATAGGTAGATAGATGATAGACAGACATATAAGTATGTAGATAGGTAGGTAGATAGATAGATAGGTAGACAGATGGATGGATAGAGGATCTCACTATGTAGATCTAGCTATCCTGGAACTCACTATATAGACCAACTGGCCTCAAAGTCACAAGCTCCACCTGCTTCTGCCTCTGCCTCCCAAGTGCTGGGTTAATGCATGGCCCACTATGCCTGGCTTCTAAAATAATTTTGAATGCTTATTTTTATGAATGTGTGTGAGTATCCTTGTGAATGTATGCCATGTGTTTATGTGATTGTGCATAGACCAGCAGAGGGCACTGAGTCCCCTGAAGCTGGAGGTATAAGCAATTGTGAGCTGCCTGACATGGGTGCTGGGAACTGAACTCAGGTTCTCAGCAAGAGAAGCACTTGCTATCTGAACCATCTCTCTACCCAGCAAAACCATTTAAGCATTCATGGGAATGCTACATTCCTGTCAGTGGAATCGGTGACGAGCTGGTTTTTCAGCCGTATTGTTTATTTGTGCTTTGATAAGTTTTACCAGAGGTCTGTCTATTTAGTTTATGTTTTGGACACACTACTTTTGGGCTTTTCTGACTTGGCTGTTGGGTCTTCCTTCCCCATTCCACTGGTCTCTTAGTGGTTTTCTCACCCTCCCCTTTGTTTTTATTGTTTCTCTTTTTTCAACACTTTCTTGGCCTGCTCCTTTTGACCAGTAGATTTTTTTTTGTCATTGTTTCTGAAGCTTTTGAAGCAAGGTCTTACTATGTAGTCCAGGCTAGCCTCTAGCTCATGATTCTCCTGCCTCAGCCTCCCAAGCGCTCAGATTACAGGTCTGTAGCACCATGTCTGGCTTCACTGGGGTTTTTAACAATGCCTCAGTCCTCCATCTTTTTCACTTTCCCATAACACTTTATCTTTGAGCTAAGAATTATCTAGAACTGGATAAACCAATCGTTAAGGCTTTTTAAACTAGCAAATGCTTTGCTTGAATAGTGTGTTAAAACAGTGGTCTTTGAGACCGGACCAAAGCAAAGATTTCACAACTGGTGCCTGGGAAGAGAAGAGAAGGGCAGGTTCTTCTCATGTGGGAGCTGAAAAGGACAAAACTTAGACATCTGATGCATGCTTTGGAGACGGAAAACCTCAGTGCTTGACTTGCTGAATGATGCCGTAGAGAAAGACTGTCGGGGTGGTGCCCGGGGTCCCCCTTGAGCACCTAGTAGAAGAGCAGCCTCCATGCCCTGGTCATGGACAACGGGAAAAGGAACAGACAGGGGATAAATCATGCTTGCTTTGCTTGTTTTGTTTTGTGACCACAGTAAGTCTCAAAGGCCAAGTGGGAGTTCAAGTGGAGGTGGCAAAAGACATCTGGACATGCTTGAACTGCTTAGATAATTCTGGGTGCCTCTGAGATATTTAGGGTCATGAGGATAAAAGTCTTGTGTGGGAGTGTGTAGAGGGAAGACTGGAGGCCTGCCCTGACTTTGGGAACTGCGTTATTAGGAACTGCAGTACTGCCCTATGGTAGAGACTGGGACCGTCAGCTTACTAGAAGGGGTTTGGGACTGCGTCCGGTTTTGTTGTTGAGAAGGACACCCATTATAGTTGCTTAGGTGGCGGTGTTTCTGCAGCAGTGAGGGACGGCGAAGGATGATTACAGATCACGGGAGGGTATGCTAAATTTAGCCTCCCTCTAAGCCTCCTTTGTTGCCAGCACTACAGAAACGGGAGAAAATGGAAACAGCAGAAAGTGGATTCCCCAGCCCCCACCCCGAGCACCTAAGTATTAAACCATGCGTCTTCCTAAAGTGTAAAAGAATTCCATCCCGCGCCACTTCTCTCAAGATCACAATGTCAGTAGATAACACTGCTTCTGGCTTAAGATGGATGCTAATGAGAAGGGGAACGTACTCTCCAGGAACTCCATCTGCCTGTCCTCAGTGTTGATGCAAACTTCGTTGAAACCTTGGGTAGGTGCCAGGCTGTGCTGGACTCTGTTGGAAGCCAGTGAGTGGAGGACGCTGGTCTTTCCTGCTCCATCCAGGCCTAGTACTAGGATCTGCTTGCTTTTCTCCTGAAATAAAAAAATCGATCAGTAAACTCATGCTATCGGGGCTGTGTGTGGCTGGCTTCTGACAGTGTGCCTGACCTGTTAGGACTTAACTGTAACCATGGAATTGCTAAACAGTCTAAACCAGAACTACCCTTACTTCTGTGATGTCATCCCAGGTCCTTTTTCTATTGTCCAATTCCCTGTCAGCTTATCAAACAACAAATATATGGAAACACACACACATGCACGCATGTACACATACATACACACACACACACACACACACACACACTCACACAGCACATGCACATGAACACACATCTTAGAATTTACGTGCCATGCAGTGTCATAGATCTACGGATACCAGGACCAATTTCCAGATTTTTTTTCCATATTGTGTGTGTGTGTGTGTGTGTGTGTGTGTATGTGTGTGTGTGTGTGTGTGTGTGTGTGTGTGTGTGTATTCATGCACAGGGGCACCTCAGCATGCATATGGAGGTCAAGGAACAATTCTCAGGAGTTGGTTTTCTCCTTCTACCATGTGAGTCCTGGGGATCAAATTCAGGTTGTTGGCCCTAAAGCAAACATCTCTACCTGCCGAGCCTTCTCAGGACCCCTGGTGTAGGAGAATTGTCTGTATTCTGTCAATCATGTATTTTAATAAAACACTGATTGGCCAGGCAGGAAGTAGAGGTGGGTCAACCAGACAGGAAGTAGAGGCGGGACAATGAGAATAGAAGGCTAGGGAGGAGGAAGCTCCCTCTGTCATTCCTGCCCAGACCACCGAAGAAGCAACATGTGAACTGACAGCTGAAAAAGGTACCAAACCACATGGCTAACACAGACAAGAATTATGGGTTACTGTAAGATGTAAGAATTAGTTAATAAGAAGACTGAGCTAGTGGGCCAATCAGTTTATAACCTAATGTAGACTCTGTGATTTTCTTTGGGACTTGCCGGTTGTGGGGTACTGGGCAGGACGGAAACCCCAACAAGCTGGCCTTCATGTTACAGATGGCACCCACATGGATAACTGAATCCACAGAAAGCTTGAGAAAGCTTGGAAAAGAATAGAGTAAAGCATGTTTTCTTGGTAGCAGCAATTTCTCAGGTCTGCTCTGCTTGCTAGAGGCAAGCAAGGCTCTCATCTAAGAGAAGCTTCCTGACTCAGCTTTAGCTGCAAAACCCTGCAGCTCTTTTAAGAGGTCCTGCCACGAAACACTTAAACGGTGTTGGTGAAAAGCTGAATGCATGCTTTTTGGCTTTCAACTGTAGCAGGAAAAAAAGCTGCGCTGTTTTAAAATGCCGGCTTTCTGGGCTGTCCTGCCAGGACAAACTCTGACTCTTGCAGGCAGGCAGTCTGACTGAGTGTGGTCTGTGAGTAGAATGCTACAGCTTGCTTTCTGGCAGGGACCTTGAAACACTGTAGAGTTGTGACGATAAAAATGGCTCTGGCGGTACCTCTGCCATGAGGCTGGAAAGCTAAGGAATGGGCTGGATCTAGCCGTCAAAGCCATGGCTTTCATCCTCTTCTTAAAGACTCATGTGGTCAGAAAAAGAGAGACATACAGTAAAGAGAGATTCAAAGACAAAGAAAACCTCTTAATGGTTTACAGTGTGTTAAAAATATATGCAGGATAAAAGTTAAAGTTCTTAAAGTAAAAAGAAAGAAAGAGAGTAGTTGGGTGTGGTAGTACACACTTTTAATACCTATGCCCCGGAAGCAGAGATGGGTTGACCTCTGTGACTTCAAGGGACAGAGGTAGATTGACTTCTGTGACTTCAAGGTGTGGTAGCACACACCTTTAATCCCAATTCCTGGGAGGCACAGAAGACAGGTCTCTGTGAGTTCAAGGAGTTGTAGCAAACACCTTTGAGCCCAGCACTGGGGAGGCAGAGACAGAGGGATCTCTGTGAGTTCAAGGACAGCCTGGTCTACAGAGTTATTCCAGGACAAAGATATATACAAAGAACCTGTCTCAAAAAGCCAAAAGTTAAAAGAAAAAAATAAAAGAAATAGAGGTTAAAATAAAGCTGCATGAAGATGGAAAATGCACAGAGAATCTTAATACTTTGTGTTATTATGCTCTCTTTGAATTGTTTGAATGCTGAAGAAGGAGCAACAGCTGCTAAAAGATATTTGCTTATAAATGCTGTTGGATTAATCCAAGATAGATATTTTGAAAATACCTTGGCTTCAAAATTGAAGTCAAAAGGTATGCTACTTTGGAGAAGAGATTTTGCTTTTGTTTCCACAGAAAATGAGAGGCTGTGGATTCATTCTGAGCTAAGAAAAATCAGATTTGATCAAGGAAGACCACCCGAGAAATCTCTAGTAGGAATAGATGGCCTGGATGTCTGAATTCTACATCCAGAACAGATTGCTGCCTGAGGTGATCGAGACTCACAGGATACTCCAGTCAGGACTTGATTATAACTCTAAATTTTCTTTAGGTCCCCATAAGATCATCAGCACCCCCAACCAGCAGGAAGTAGCCTGAAATACTATGCCCACATTCCCAACAAATGGACTATGGGTATTTTCCTTTGTTTTTTTTTTTTTTTTAAAAGAGGGAAATGGTGCAGGAGAATTGTCTGTATTCTGTCAATCATGTATTTTAATAAAACACTGATTGGCCAGGCAGGAAGTAGAGGCAGGTTAACCAGACAGGAAGTAGAGACGGGGCAATGAGAATAGAAGGCTAGGGAGGAGGAAGCTCCCTCTGCCATTCCTGCCCAGATCACTGAAGAAGCAACATGTGAGCTGACAGCTGAAAAAGGTACCAAGCCATATGGCTAACATAGGTCAGAATAATGGGTTAAGATAAGTCATAAGAACTAATAAGTAGCCTGACCTAATTGGCCAATCAGCTTTATAACTTATAGAGATTTCTGTGTGATTGATTTTCTCTGGGACTTGCTGGCTGTGGGGTACCGGGAGGAAACAGATACCCCAACAAGCCCGGCCCTCATATTACAGACCCCGTTTTGCACCTGGAATTATCATCTACTGGTAACTGCACTGGAGTGAGCTGTTGATGGCACAAGTGTGGCACCCAGCATGGAAGCCTTTAAGGACTCTTATTTGTCTTGTCTTAGCAGTTGAATAATTTAGCGCCAAAATATTAGGACAAAGGTCCTCTCTTGTGTTTTGTTTGTTTGTTTTTGAGACAGGATTTCTCTCTGCAACAACTATGGCTGTCTTAGAACACACTCTGTAGACCAGGCTAGCCTCAAACTCATAGAGCTCCACCTACCTCTGCCTCCTGAGTGCTGGGATTAAAGGCGTGAACCACCACCACCCTGCTCTCACTTATGTTTTTGATACAAGTATCATGATTAAGCAGAAAGGCTAAGGCTATAGGAATTGTCAAACCTGTCTCAATAAAAAAGGAGTATTTGTTTTTTATAAAGTCCAACATTAAACTTGGAGATTTGGAAGCAAACTTCAAAAACAGCTTTCTCCTATCATTCTAGCTTTAGAGATTTTCATCACAAACGATCAGAAAGGAGCTCACGGTTTTAACCCCAGCACTCTGTGAGTTTGAGGCCAGCCTGCTCTACATATTGAGCTCCAGGGCAGCCAGAGCTACATAGCGAGACCTTGTCTTGAAAAACAAACAATAAACAAATGAACAGAAAGGAAGGTCAATGTGAATACAGAAATAGTTCAAGGTGTTCAGAGATGTGATTTCTATAATGCAAGCAATGATTATCTAAAAACAAAACAAAACCCAAATAACAAAACACTAGCAGTTATTGTTAATACTACTTCTTCTAAAGTAATAACAATAATAAAGTAATTATGCAATTCTACTTATTCTATCTGAAAACTAAAAAGTATAATTGATTAATTTATCACAGCCAGCACTGAGGATCAAACTCAGGAACTTGAACATGTTAGGTGAGTTTTTCAACCCCAACCAGAAAACCATCTTGTTATTTGATTTGAGCCACGCTCTTACTATGTAGCCCTGCTTGGCCTGGAACTCACCACGTAGATCAGGCTGGCCTTGAACTCACAGATCTCCCTGCCTCTGCGGGTTAAAGATGCGAACTACCACACCTAACTCAAAAGGTGATCTTAAATAGTATTACCATGGTGGCGCATGCCTTTAATCCCACTCGGGAGGCAGAGGCAGGCGGATCTCTGTGAGCTCCAGGCCAGCCTGGTCTACAGAGTGAGTTCCAGGACAGCCAGGGCTATGTAGAGAGACCCTGTCTTGAAAAACCAAGAATCTCTAGTGCAGCTCTTTGAGTCTGATTTGATAGCCCAGAACGGCCCTGATATCCCTAGTGCTGGAAGTGAAACACGCTCATCTGCTTAAAAAAAATAAAAAAATATAAGAATCTGTGTGAAAGAAAGAAGTTTTAAGTTATGGCCTAACAGGGACTAAATGTAAAAAGCATGATTTATAAAGGCCTCTGAGTTTTTTATTCTTGGAGCAAAAAATAAAAACAAAAAAATAAAAAATTATCTTTTGGTTGGTGTATTCTGGCACACTCACCTGAATCTCTGTTTGTGTATGCGTGGCTAGGCCAGAGGTTGGTACTTAGGTTTTCCATGAATGCTGGGGATCCAAATTCAAGTTCTCCAGCCACACTGCACCCACGGAGCCAACTTCCTAGCCCTAAGGAATTGGGATTCTCACGACTATTTCATACCTCATTAGGTATGAAATTCTAAGTCCTTACTTCCGTTCCCGTTCTAAGTGTTACAGTGCCGTTCTGAGAATACGCTAAGGTAAGGAATGGGACAGCGGAAGTTGTACAAACTGCACTCTTTAAAGGAACAGAGGCACCAAGAAATGGCTGCGGGGTGTGGATTATGTCCCCTACAATTACCACTGTGATTCCAACCCAAGCTACCCTAACCTACTCTACCAATTCTAAGGAGACTACCCCCGCTGCTGAAATGAGGGCATAGTTTATACCAGTTGGTCGTATTTTGACAGTCTTGTATCCGAAGTCTTAGGAAAATATTGTGCTAAAATCTGTCCCCTGCTCCTAACCACGCCCCCGGCCTATCTTCCCTAGAAATTCCACACTCACTCTTGGTTTCCGTTCTGCTTATACTTTAGTCTACACTATAAGTTTTGGGCTGAGGTGGTGTAGCTCAATGGTAGTTTACTGCTGAAGTCCTGGATTCTATGTTTATCTAGCCCTAGTCCACAACTACCAGAAATTACGCAGTACCTCGAATTAGGGGAAATCGCAGGGGCCTTTGTATCCAGAGTGCAAGGGAGAAGCCTTGCCCTGGGAAAACCACTCTGCTAGGTAAATACTCAAATCTAATTCTGAACATCACTGTTCTTGTCAATAGTTATTTCTTCCATCACCTATGGTTCTGTGGAGTCTGTGCTTTTTCCAGGGATCAAGTCTCTGTTAACAATTCCCACTGTTCAGAAGTAGAAAGCGGCTCTGAGCCAAGGAGCCAGTCAAGAAACTGGGAACACCAAGCGACAGAGTCATTTCTGACCAAAACAATGCCTGGGGTTCTGAGACCAATCTGCGTCCCTCCCCTCTACCGCACAAGTTCTGAAAGCCATGCAAACCGGAACTACAACGCCCGCGGAAAAGAACCTGGAGCTCCCAAACACACCAGGTACCCATCGTGTCCAGGAACCCTTTCTGTTCCAACAAAGACTATATTCACTTCACGTGCTAGGAAGAGGATTCGGTGCTGCTTTCAGCATTGTCTATGTGGTCTGCACCTGGTATGAAGCGCTGGGACAGAGCCAGGATCCGGTCCCTGCGTTCAACTAGGACCAATTAAGATCCCTGGTCTTTCCACTCTAGACAATAACTGGTAGGATCTGGGGATGCCGGAAGGGGTGAAGTTGGGGACGGGGGATAAGTTCGAACCTTGGCGCCCCCCCACACACACACACCCGCCATCCATAGACAGACGCCCTCGGACAAGACCCAGTTCTCTGCGTACTTCGGGGGCGACGTAACAGAGCCGGCGGGTCTGGATGCCCACAACGGCCTCGGAGGTGAGGCGGATCCCAGGTCTCTTACCGGCGGCGGCGGCGGCGGGTACAGGATTTTAATTGAGGTGTTGCTGCTCTCTTTGACCTGTTCCTCCTCATTCTCCGTCCCTTGCTCCTCCTTGACTTCCTTTCCTTTCCCATTCTCCTTGTTTTTCACGTCCACATTTTTCTTTTTCTCTTCTTTTTCTTTCTCTTTCCCGTTCCTCTGGAGTTTTATGTCCACACTCTTCCTTTTTTCCTCTTCCTTCCCCTTGTCTTTCCCGTTTTCTTTGATTTTCAAGTCCACACTCTTTCTTTTCTCCTCTTCTTTCCCTTTCTCCTTGATTTTCAACTCCATACTCTTCCTTTTCTCATCTTCCTTCCCTTTCTCTTTGATTTTCGCGTCCACACTTTTCCTTTTCTCATCTTCCTTCCCTTTCTCTTTGATTTTCGCGTCCACACTCTTCCTTTTCTCCTCCTCCTTCCCTTTATCTTTCCCGTCTTCTTTAATTTTCGCGTCCACACTTTTCCTTTTCTCCTCTTCCTTCCCTTTCTCCTTCCCATTTTCCTTGATTTTCAACTCCATACTTTTCCTTTTCTCATCTTCCTTCCCTTTCTCCTTGATTTTTGCGTCCACACTTTTCCTTTTCTCCTCTTCCTTCGATTTCCCGCTGTCGCTTTTCTGACCTACATCCTTCCTTTTCTCTTCCTCCTTTCCTGTCTCTTTCCCCTTGACTTTCACCTCTACAGACTTCCTCTTCTCCTCTTCCTTCCCTATCTCTTTCCCTTTGCTTTTTACTTCCACATCTTTTCTTTTTTCCTTCTCTTTTACCGATTCCCTACTACTCGAAGAAGAAAACTTGTCCCTCTCCTTCGCCTTCCCTCTCTCCATCCCCACCGCCGCTGTTTCCCTTCTCTCCCGCGCGCCAGCGCGCAGGAGCCGCGGCCCTGGATCCTGGCAGGTGTTGCCCTGGTGTGGGGGCTCAAGGGAGACGTAGGTCCTGAAGGCGTAGGCCACACCTGCGGTCACAGGGTCGCAGGCCGCGCCAGTGAGCGCAGCTGTCAGTCTGGCATCTTGCTTTAGCTGGAATAGAGCTGGCGGCTGATTGGTCGAACTTGAGCCTGAAGGAGTGACCGGGAAAGGCGTGAATGCTAGGATGCCCAGTCTAAGGGAACCTGGTGATCCTCAACAGAGAACGGGAGAAACAGGCAAGGTTGACTGCTTTTGCTGGAAGTCTTATAAGGGTACCCCTTGCTCCAGAGCGCACAAAGACAGGATTTGACAGTGCTGGATAAATGCTGAGTTTCAGCAACCCAGCGTCAACCTCCAATTTGCTCTGCCAGTCCGTGCTAACTAAGGAACGCCTAAGGCACCAGAGTCCCTAGAAGACTCTCCACCTTCCCCCACCACCCCAGAACACAGGCTACACATCTCCCTGCTCCCATCCACGTGAGTTCCACTGGTAGGAACAAAAACTGCTGCTATTCAGCACTGACAGCTATGGATAGAGATAGCAGGTCCTGACGGCAGGGGACAGATGGCAAAACCTAAGGATCCCGTTCCCAATCACTGCGGAGTGACTTACGCACCCTGACTGAGGTGGCATGTTTCTTTAGTCGAGTAACTCATGGTTCTCTTATTTTCTGTTGGAGCTCGGAATATTTCACATTTTAGCAAGGTGGGATTTTAGGGGTGGGGTCTAAGTGGTGAGAGAGTGCTTGCTGAGTCAAGGCCCCAGGTTCCTGCTCAGTTAAAACAAAACAAAACAAACAAACAAACAAACAAAAAAAAACCATCCTGTAGCATCAGGACATGGGTGCCTGGTGCCTGTATCCCAGCACTGGGGCAGCTGAGGGAGGACGGCCTGAGTTTAGTCCAGACTGAAGCTACACAGTAGTTTTAATGCTAGGCTACCATGTAGAGACCCTGTTCCTCCCCCACCGTATGGAAAACTTTAGTTTCTACATGAAATTGATTTTCTTTCATCAGATGTTTCAAATAAGCTGGCAAGGAAAGCTGGCGAGTTCCAGAAGGCTTGAGTGATGGACAGGCTTTAAGGTCAGCTGTCTTCAGTTACCTTGAAAATGCTAGGTTAGAGGCTCAGTGGGTGAGAGCACTGGCTGCTTTTCCAGAGGACTGGGGCTCAATCCCCAGCACCCACATGGCAGATCACAACTGTCTGTAACTCCAGTTCCAAGGAATAAACAAATCATTTTTTAAAACGTTAAAGAAATGCTAGGCTCAACAACTTATCAAAAGATTTGCTACTGTTCAGTGATGCACATACCAATAGACTAGATTTATTCTTCTTAAGATTTGTTGTTTTATGTTTATGGGTATTTTGCTTGCACATGTGTACGTGTATGGCATGTACATAGTGCCAGATCCTCTGGAATAGGAGTCACACACAGCTCTTAGCTGCCATGTAGGTAGGTACTGGGAACCGAACTCAGCGCTCTGGGAGAACAGCGAGCGCTTTAACGGATGGGTCATCTCTCCAGCCTCTGCACTGGCATTGTTTAAACAGAGTTCTCCCAATACCACCAGATTTGTAGTTTTGCTGGGAGGGACAGGAGGTAATTTTAGATATTTAGCTTAAAAGAAATTCTTATATATATCAGTAATGAAGTGCACCATAAATGCCAACATCTTAACATCTGAAACATCTTTACTCCATGTGACAGTGAAGGGATGCTTTCCATACTGCACACCCACACACACCAGAACTACTGCTTAAAGGCGTACCCCAAATATTTACCAGAATGTTAATACAGATGAAGTTTAGACTTAAATAACTTATTTGAAATGAGGTTTTCTGTGGCTTAGCAATGACAATACAAATCGCTGCTACTAGAGTATGTATGTATCTTACCATGGTGTCTTGGACCAAAATTCTCAAAGTGCAGTAATCTTATGAAGATTCTGTGGGTAAACTTAAGAAAATTACCTTTGGCCAAAGAGATGTAATGGAATCCTAAATGACACTCATTCCTATAAGAGGTATTCAGTCTCACCAGGACTGTTCTCTGGAGAGCTGTGTAAATCATTCTCAGCTGCCCCCATCTGTAATCCCATAGGGCAGGAAAGCCTTGGAAGGACTCACTGAAGAAGTGTCATAGATAATGCTCAAACACAGCAGCACTTTTATTAACAAGGACAGAGTAATGTGATCACAAGGAAACAGAAGTGTAAAATGAATGATAGCGTGGTGGCATAAACGAGTACTGAACATGGGAGACACCCAGGTGTGCCTCACAACTGTTTGAGTAGGAAAGTGGCCTGCTAGCCATGAAAGACAAGAGCAACATTTACACCACAAAGCGACTGCAAACCACATTACTTTGAAGAAGGTAATGAAAGGCCATGTCCCATAAAGAAGGGGCGCCATCTGAGTATTAGCTGGGCCAAAAGCTCTGGTGAATTTCAATACCGCCTGTTTCCTCTTAAAATAAAGAAGTCAAAGTTTATGTTCTTGATAGTGGCCATTAAGTGTTCTGATTAAGAAGCCCAAACCCATTTGCCCTCAGAACGCTGGGTCTAAGTGACAACTACTTGTAACATTGATATATCTTCTTGAGGTCTGCAGTGGAACTAAATCAGCATGTTAACATAATCTGAGGATGAAAATGACAAGGGTACAAAGGAGCCAGTCAGATGTGCACACATACACACATGTGAGAGTTCCAATTCCAGTGTCGCAGGACAGAGGATTTATGGTGAAAATTATTTTAGACACTGAGTCTTTCTGGCCACTCATTCACTGAGATCCCTTTTCATCACATGATAGCTCTAAACAAATACTTGGAATGCTCAGAAGATTCCACCTTTAGCCTCCTAAGACATAATTTAAGGTGAGACTTGAATAGGAACACGTATCTTCACACTAGTTTCCATTTCAATCCTGGGAACCCTTAGAAAGCGCGTCTAATGCTCAGTCTTCAGTCTTCTGTAAAGCTATTTGGTACAAGTAGGCCAAATCTGATTAGACAGTTTGAGGAGGACGTCTTCCCACTTGAAGTATAAGAAATCACTTCAGGACTCTGGGGATGGAGGAGGGAGCTCTGTGCCTCTTGCTGTGTTACCTTTATTATGTTCCTAATGTCACTGGCACTGGATTAAGAACAGCCTGCGACAAGTACATTGTATTCACCAGCCACTTTTGCCTCCTTTCTTCTTCTTCTGTTGCTGTTTCTTTTTCGTTGCTGGGGCCCCTGCGGGCTTCTGGTGTCTTGGGGGCACGATGTTACTTGTAGAGGAAGATATTGTTGCTGCACTGCCAGGTCTTGGGGAGGTGGGTGGGCTGCTCACAGTTTTACTGGCATCTCTGAAATCACCAACCAGAAAGGCTTTGAGTCATTTAGAAATACAGGACAAGGTATAAGCATATATGTGCATGGATTTTACTTTCCACACATAATAATTCCCACACATTATTTTTACTATTCTTTTTTTTAAAAAATAATTACTTAATTTTATGTGCATTGATGTTTTTGTCATGGGCGTCAGGTCCCCTGGAACTGGAGTTACAGACAGTTGTGAGCTGCCATTTGGGTGCTGGAAGTTGAACCTGGGTCCTTTGGAAGAGCAGACAGTGCTCTTAACTGCTGAGCCATCTCTCCAGCCCCAATTCCCACACACTTTAAGGATGGGTACACCCTACCTCTGTCTATTCCTTTTGAATATTTTTAATCCATCTTAAAATTAAAGAAAATATAATAAGTGCTACATGACAAATTTAATAAGTTTATAAAATCAACTTTAAATGACTTACAATTCTATGTAGAAAAAAATCCACATTTTAAATTCTTCTTTCTAGGTATCACCTCTCTATCACACAATTAAATGATTCATTATCTTTAGTTTCAAAGCTAAATGTGATTGCTAAGCTGGTCTGTGGTTTGTAATACTAGGGCTTAGACCCAGGGCCTTACACATGCTAGGCAAGGGCTCCACTACTGGGCCATTCTCACAGCTCCTAGAATAGTTAGTTTTTAACAACAAAATCACATAGTTTTTGTATCTGTGATAAAATCAAACACTGTATTTTCTTCCTTTCATATATACTGCAAATACTGATCAAGGCTGTAGGACTGTGCTTCTCATACAGCATATAAACAAAGTCTCCCTAATACTTGAGTCAGCTTCCAAGATGAACTACATTCGGAGGGACTTCTGTTCCGCAGCCACAACTCACAGTTCAGAGGAGGTCCCTGCGGTCGCTCCCTGTGTTCCTTTTCCAATCTGGTCCTTCTTTTTCCCCTTCTTTCTTCCTCGGTAGTAAGACCGTTCTCGCATGGGCAGCCATCTTTCCGGATCTGGCGTGACTTTTGGGTCATAATTCTTAGGCAGCTTTCCTAGAAATGATTGGTAAATGAGAAATATATCTAGAATAGTTTCAAGCTTGTTCAAACAACATGTTCATGACTTGGAATAAATAACACAACTGAAATTAGTATGAGAAAGCCTTTTTGTCTGTCAGTTTTTGATTTTACTATGTAGCCGGGCTGGCCTTGTACCTGTGATCCTCCCACCTCTCCCTCTGGAGTGCTGGGATTGTAGGCATGCACCATGTTCAGATGTCAAGAAAATTTCTCTTGAAACAGTGTCTCACTGTGTAGCCCTGGCTGGCCTGGAACTCACAAATATCCCTATATCTTTGCCTCCCTAGTGCTAGAATTAAAGACTTGAGCCACCATGTGTAAGGGAAAACATTTTCCAAATATAACTTTACAAAAACTTATAATTTTTATCTAATAAAATGATACATTTTAAAGAAAGAATGGGGCACTAATATAGGAAGATCACAATTGGGCTACTGAAAGTATGTCTACATACCAGATAAGAGTAAGCTGATACCCAAGTACTGGGACAAGAAATGAAGAATAAGTGAGACTTCTGAAGATAATGGACTAATGCAAATATTAGTCTGCAAAACTTCTGTAAACTCCACTATAATAGCAATAACCACACATTTAGAACTTGAAAAATATATGGACCTATGGTAATTCATTTAACTAGGTTTGAAAATCTATTTCAAACAATAATACAGAAATCAGAGTGTATTTTTTTCAAGACAAGGTTTCTCTGTGTAACAGTCCTAGCTATTCTGGAACTAGCTCTTGTAAACCAGGCTGTACTTGGACTCACAGAGATTCGCCTGCCTCTGGGTGGTGGTGCACCACCACCATCCGGCCTATTTTTTTCCTTAAAATCTTACCTTTCTTTTTTTTCTTCTTCTTTTTCAGATCTCCCTGTCTAAAAAGAAATTGAGATTCATTACATCATTGTGATAGAACATGGTTCATTACATGTATGCAAAAGAGCAAGCTGGGCATATTTTCATAAAGGTGTATGCACGACTTGGTGCCAGCTCTAAACTAGCTGGATTGTTAATTCAAGTACAATTCAGTCACACTGCAAACTTTTCCCTTAAGAAAAAAAAATTGTTATGTGTGTATGTCTGTGTGATGTGTTTGTGGGTTCTCATGTCAAGGCACATGTTTAGAGGTAAGAAACTTTGGTTCTCTCCTTCCACCATTATGTGGCTTCTGGGAGGGAAAACTCTAATTATTAATTAGACTTGAAAGGCAAGTGGCCTCTATGAGCCACCTCACTGTCCCTCAAGTGGCCTTTAGCTGCAGAGCCACCTCATTGGTCTTTAATTCCAAGTCCTGCCTCAAGGCTTCCGAACCTGCTAGAACCTCCCGAAGTACCTCCAGGCCTGGCTGAAAACCATACATTAGGCTTAATGTAGAACCATGACATACATTAGGCTTAATGTAGAACTCTTTACACTAGAAATATTATCTATTCTTTGAAAAGAGCTAGCATGCCTAAATTACCCAGTGTTGTCTGAGGTCTCTGTCATGCCCGGTCCTGCAGCTGTTCAGTCTCAACAAAACACACAAAGGTCTATACGTTAATCATAAACTGGTTGGCCTATTAGTTCAGGCTTCTTATTAACTCTTATAACTTATATTAGCTCATTATTCTTGTCTGTGTTAGCCATATGGCTTGGTACCATTTATCAGCAAGGCATTCTCATCTTGCTTACTCTATGTCTGGATGACAACTGCAAACTGACACTTTCCTCTTCCCAGAATTCTCCTGTTCTAGTCACCCTGACTCTACTTCCTGCCTGGCTACTGGCCAATCAGCGTTTTATTAAAAACAATATAAGTGACAGGGTACAAGACCATTGTCCCACAGCAAGCCAGTTATCCTGTAAGTAGTGTAAGCGGTGTATAAAGTACCTAAAAGTACAGAAGTCTAAGAGTAAGTTAAACAAACAAAAACTATCATGCCTTCATGAGTTAACTATTTGGCAAGATTTTAGAGAATCAAGAACTCTCTGCCAGAGAACATGTACAGACAATCTTTTAGGAGGATATGAAAAATAAGTTACATTGGCCGTGGCACTAGAAGAGAGGATGGATGGGACATCTTTCACTTATTCTGCACTTTTTATTTCATTTTAAAAGATTTATTTATTTCTTACATTTTTGTGTTTTGTCTGCATGTATGCCTGCATGCCAGAAGAGGGCACCAGATCTCATTATCATGGTTATGAGATGATGTGGTTGAAGGGAACTGAACTCAGGACCGCTGAAAGAGCAGCCAGCACTTTAACCTCTGAGTCATCTCATCTACCCCTACTCCGCACCAGATGAAGACAGAGAACACTGAGCACCATCTTCAGGCCTATCCATGTGAACACATATGTGCAAAAACATACAATCACACACAAAATCTCTAAAAGAAAGCCAACATGTATTATAATGATTAAGAGAAAAAGAATTAAGGGCCAATCGCTTATGTCAGAGAAAAAAATTACATAAATAGATAGCACTTTAGAATTCACATAATACTTAGATTAAATTTTTTATTTTGTCCCCAAAAGCTTGAAATTTGAAGTCAGTTGAAGCAATGGAATCAGAAATACTGTAGCATTTGAGGCATCTTTTAAAAAGATGAAAATAGGGGCTGGAAAGATGGTTAAAGAGGTTAAGAACACTGGCTGCTCCTCCATTTTCAATTCCCAGCACCCACATGGCAGCTCACAACTCCAACTCCAGGAGATCTGATACCCTTACACGAATATACATGCAGGCAAAACACCAAGGAACATACCAAAAAAAAAACAAAACAAAACATTATAAAAGAACATTTAGTATCTTCCATGCTCTGTTCATTCTGAACCAAAAATAAAATAAAACATTAAAAAAATATTTCATTGCTGGGGCATGATGACTCCCATCTTTAATCCCAGTACTCAGGAGGTAGGTGAACCTCTGTGAGTTCAAGGTCAGTGTGGTCTACATAACGAATTCCAGGCCAACCAAGCCTGGCAACAGAGTGAGGCACCCGACTCTCCCCAAAAAGAGGAGGCAAGAGGAGCTCCAGGGCCAGCCAGTCAACCAAGCTATGGCGAAGAGGTGAGCTGAACAGGTCAGTTCCAAGAGGAGACCCAGTCTCAGGAAATGTGGAAAGGTCTCTGCACACACATGAAAGGTGTACTCAAATACATGCACAGAAGATTCAAGTTTTTATTCCTAATGAAATTTCTGTTTTTGTCTTTAGACAGGGTCTCATTTAGCTTCAGATGGAGGAACTGGCTGAGGCTAAAGATGACCTGGAACCCTTGATCCTCCTGGTATTCCAGGTCTGTGTGTCACTATTTCAGTTTATATGATGTTAGAGATGAATGAACCAGAGCCTCCTGGCTAGGCAGGCACTACCAACTGAGCCATATCCCAAATCATCAAAGTTCTCTTACATAATCTTAAATTATGTAGGCCTTAGAAAATGTTTTAAAAATATTTTGAATTAAAAACATTACCCTTGTTCCTTCGGCTGATTATCTCCAGTAACCTTTCCACCCTTCTTCCGAATGTACGTAGCACCAGGAGAATTTTCAAGAGCCTCGACATCCACTTTTAGAGACATGCTATCCGATGAAGGCAAGTGTTTACTAAGACTGGAGGAGGAGAGGGGTTCAGGAACACAACACACACAATTTGTCTGTCAGGACATCTTTGCCAACATCTTTTCCTGATGGCCCTTATCAAAAGCAAAACATACTCTTAAATCTTCTACAGAAACACAAATCACATCAAATCTAGTCTATATTCTGAAATGAACAGGAACTCAGTAGTGCTGCAGTTCAAGGATTTCCAAGCTTCCAAATGCATAGGCTGTCTCAGAGCAGAGGCTATGCCTAGCAGCTTCTGAGCATCTGATACGCAGCTCAGTTCTGGGGACACTGCCACATCAGAGTAGCACTCAGAGACCACAACTGGCCAATCAGCATATGGAAATTTTTTTTGAACTTGGGTTAGTCTTGAACTCACCAATGGCTAAGGATGACCTGATTCTCATGCTCCTGTCTTCCAAATGCTAGGACTGCAGGTACACACTACCGCGCCTTGTCTCCAAATCACACACTACCAGGCCTTGTCTCCAAATCATCCTATCAGCATTGTTTGTGATGGGCATGTGATCCTCTTTCCCACTTCATTACTATTTTTCAATCCAACTGATAGATATATAGTCCTAACTTTTGCTTTCACTAGGCAGAACCAAGCCTGTGAGCTGAAATTTCTAATTCCAAACACAAGTACTAGCAGAGCTCTGGTGCTCCGTGGAGAGCCATGCACAGAGGATACGCCTTTGCTTTCTCAGGATCCACAAGCGAGTAAGCAGAAATAAGCTGGGCTAGGGTGTGAATATCTTTTGAATTTTGCCTAAAAGAAGAAATAAAGTTAACAAACAGTTTATAAAATTGACACTAACATAAACAAAGCACATACCCTTCATATAAACAAAGTGTGGATTCCCACTTTTCAGAGCTTACTTCCACAGCTGTTCTAGGTCACTAACTGCTTCCTTCTTCCGTCCATACTTGAGCTTGAAGTTTGCAGCTTCTCTTATCAAGGACAAATGAGCAGGGGATTTGGGCTACAGGTTCAACAAAATAAAATAAAATAAAATAAAGTCTTGAGCTAAATATCTAGCCAGTCAGTGAAATTCTATTTATCAGCCCTTTAAAATGGACCTGCTCACTAAATTCTTCATCTTAAGTTTTACTACATATGTGAACAAGTAATTGTCAATTTATGAACTAGAACTAGAACAGTCCATTTCTATCCAGTCACCTGCAAAAATAAGCAAGCCGGAATGGAGGTCTGGTAGTGAGTGCACTTGCCTGGGATGCCTAGGATGTGGTTCATCTCTACCACTAGCAGAAAAAACCCAACCAAACAAAACAATGTACTCTCAAAATCAAACCATAAAAGATATGGCACATTCTCAAACACTAATTCAATACAGTACTTTCCAAAACTGATGCTAACAGTCAATAACCATGTAAATGCAATGTGTGTGTATGGTAATGTGTACGTACGCATGCATGGCAGTAAGCTGATAGAACCCATGCAGAGATTGACACCGGAAAACAATGAAGATGCCCCTATCAGATGAGACATGATACATACTCACTCCAGACACTGCTGTTCTAATAACCAGCCATCCCCGCTTGACTTTTTGAGTGTGTGTATGTGTGGACCTACACGGAAAGAGCGTCTAAAATATGAATGTGCTGTTTTGTTCCATCTTGCAGCTGTTCCCTTATGTCTAACAATTTTATCTGAATCTGGCACACTTTACAAAAATTAATGAGTCTAATAGCTTTCAATTTTTAAAAGAGTGACTCAGAATACTTGGGTTCTGAAAGTCTTAGTTCAGGAGAATACTTTGTTTATGGAAAAAATACACCCTTCTAACACTTCACCCCGTTCCTTTACCTGATGGCTTTGATACCACTGGATAGCTTGTGTGAAGACCTCAATGGCACTATCGATATCTTCTTCGTGGCTGTACATGGTCACTAAGGCAGACACCTGTCCAGCAAAGGAGAAGTTAATGCAAAACGCTCCATTCACTCTCAGAATATAGTTTTTAAAAATTAAAAACACTAAGCACTAAGGAAAAATTGGTGGGATCTACGCCAGTACCTAATTCACCATAAATGCCTAGAAATACTTAGAAAAATAAAGTCTTTTCCAAATATGAAGGCATTTATCTATAAATTGGACTTCTTCTAAAGTAGTGTCAATTTTTGTAAGATCTGAACATGAAAAATAAGCTTTTTGATATATTTATACAAACTATCTTCCTGGACATTCAAGTGTGTGATTAGGGAGCTTTCAGCATGGCTGAACTGGAATAAGACACACATCCCCTAAGCTATAAAGAGCTTATCCAGTGAGCTTGTGGGGAGCAAGGAGACCCCCACTATCTGTGTGCATGGGTATGTGCTGTGCACTTAAAGGACAGTCAAGGACAGGAAACAAAACAGCTGCATTTTAAAGACACAGTCTGACCACACTGGTCAGATAGAGATAACACAAGTGTGACGGCCGGTCTTGAACATCAGCATGACACACCAGGAAGCAGGAACCTCAACTGAGGCACTGACTGCATCCGACTGGCCTATGGCCATGCTCGTGTGGCATTTTCTTAACTGATGATTGAAGTGGGCAGGCCTAGTCCACTGTGAGTGGGGTCATCACTGGGCAAATGGTCACAGACAATATAAAAAAATGTGAGCCTAGAGTAAACCAGTACATGGTGTCCCACGGACTCTGCTTCAGTTCCTGCCTCCAGGCTTCCCTTAATTACTTCTTTGGTTTACTGTAACCTGTAAGGCAAATGAATGAACTCTGTTCCTACCCAAAGTGGTTTTGGTTCGTATTTTAACACAGCAACAGGAAACTCTGACTAGGTCAAGTCACCAGCATCAGTGAGACCCCGCAGTTGTTCAGAGTATAACAAGAAAGTACTTGCAAAGCCTCTATGGCAGAAAGTCCAACAGCTCAGATCAAATTTTCCTTATAGCAAAAGGCCGGATTTTTCAGTCATATAATGGTATAATTCTAATAAAAAACTGTAGCACAGGCCTTAAAATATGGATGAAGAGAAAGCACCATGAAGATGGCGTACAATTACCAGTGCTGTGTCCAAGCTGTGTGAGAGCCAGAAACATGAAGAAAACCGTTCTTAGTTCAATAGACGCAGGTCTATCACCACCCAACCAAGACTGGATTATGAAAATGACACTTCCGCACCTAGATAAACCTCCAATACTGTGAGCTATATAAACTTGGCTCTTTGAGACAGGGTCACTTCTATAGTTCTGGCCGGCCTCAAACTGAAAGAGATTCTGCCTCTGGATTGCTGGGACCAAAGGTGTGTGCCACCATTCCTGATTTAAACCTGCAGTATGTGAACAAAGAACTAAAATCTACATTTACTGACCACTACTTTTTAAGTTGTTTTAACAAAAACAAAAATAAAAAACAAATAATTACAATGACATGATAATCTAGGTAGAAGAAAAAAAAAATCCATATACAGGTCTGAGGTTGAAACTGCCCTTTAAGGGTAATGTGGGGCTTAAACAAGATTTAGTACAGCTGACTACCAGAGCACAGAATGAACTGTGTCCCAGACGAGGAACTGGAGCCATTCTAAATGCTAGTCCTGCCTTATTCATACATGAAATAGAAATAAAAGAACACAGAGAGCACAGACATGGAGACAGTAGCCCTCTCATGGTCTTCTGGGAGTCACTTGGGAACTTACCATGCCTGGCTTATGCTTTAACTCCTCTATGCTTCTCAGTATTAGACAAGCTTTGGAAATATTGCCTAAGGAGATGAAACACAAAACCAGCACCACAATGAATAAAGCACAGTGTGGAAAAAAAAAATGCCAGAAAATTTACTTTCTACCATTTTTCCTTGGGAAAATGCATTTTGCAGTATTTCTGACTACATAACCACGGGGGACTTTGGACGGTGTACCCATCATTGCTCAGTTCTTAAGGAAACTGACTTGCTAAGCTTTGGCAACTGTGTTGAGTGTATGGTGATGCATGCGACTGTGTACAGAAACATGGAAAAGAGGATGTCGGCTGTCTTCCTTGGAGCTACTGTGGAGACAAGGGTCTCCTACTGCATCGCAAATTTGCAGTTTGACAAGGCTTCTAACGGACAACAGCTGGAATCTGCCTGTCTCTCAGGGGATGGAGTCTCGGGCACGCAGGGCTGGAGATTCACACTCAGCTCCACAAGCGGCACAGCAGCTCTCAGGCTCTCACTGCTCCCAGCCTGGAACCATGGCTTCCTATGGAGCTTTTATCCAAAGTCTTGTAACTCCAGGCTGATGAGTGACATTTCTTCTTTTTAGAATGGACCTGAAGGGGGGCGGGGACTTCCCAAAGGGCCTTGAAATGTTACTCAGACTAGAGAGTAACAGAAAACTGCTAGTATTAAAATTCTGATTTTACGCTCACTGCAAATCTCAATAACCCAAAATTTCATCTTTAATTCCCAAACAATCGTCAATCTTGTTTCAATTACTGCCTCACTAAAAACATTTTTTTTAAACTTTTTCCTTTTTACACTTTTTTCTAAATGCCAACTGTTTTCCTCCAACCCATGAAATTTTCATCTCAGCCACTGTGGCTAGCTAAAATTTTCTGGACAATTTGCTACTGCCCACTGAGAACCTGAGCTGTCTGCTATCTACTTCTGTAACGTCAAGGTCCACGCACTGTGCTGCCCACAGTCACCTGCAGTTTTAGCTGGCTACTATCAGAACTCACATTTCTGAAACAGGTCCTACTATGTAGCCCAGATTAGCTCTAAACTCATAATCCTCCTGCCTCAATCTTCAGAAAGCAGGGGTTATAGGCATGTGCTCTATGCCTAGCTGTGAAGTTCATTCTGTTCCTCTTAGTTTAAAATTCAAATAGCTACATGAAGAGAGCAGCTAGGACACTGGACAACTCAATTCTAAATAATCAAGCTTAATTAACACAAACAAACCACAGTCTTCTATTGGGTACCAAATATATGAGATAAGTTTCTGTGCTTAGCAAGGTAAACAAGAAACAGGGAACAAGCTATGAAATACTGCAAAGTACAAAGTGAAGGAGCCCCGTTCTCACTCCACACACTCTCAGAGGCAGGCTCTCTGCACAGGGCAGTCCGGGAGATGTAGCGCAGTGCTCTCTGCAACAGGAGCCTCAGGCTTGAGAATCATTCTAATAGCACAGGGAAAACCCAAAAACCCATGAGGCCGATTTCCTCACTACTCAAATCTGTTGGACATCACGCAGTCTAGTATGTTTGAAAGAGCAGTTAACCTTTACCAGTGAACAAAGAACTTAAAAGTCAAACATTAATACCTTGAGAAATCTTCAATTGTGCCATGGTAAGCTTGATTTCGGCGGCATTTTCTGGATGTTGATCAGAAAATTCCTAAAATATTTTTAGTTGTGGGTTAAAAATACATGTTTAAACATGGCTTTTAGACAAAAAGTGAAGAAAAACCAGCCTGCAGTCCACAACCCTGGAGAACCTGGACAACAAAGAGGACCCCAAGAAAAACATACATGGATCTACACAGAAATGAGAAAAAGACAAGATCTGAGTAAATTGGGAGCGTGGGGGTCATGAGAGAGGGTAAAAGGGGAGAAAGGAGGAAGGGAAGGGAGAGGAGTGAAGAAAAATGTATAACTCCACAAAAACAATTTAAAAAAAATACATGCTTAATTTATACAACTGTAAGATTATAATTACTTATCAGCTATATAAAATTTCAAAGTTCAGCTTAAAGTATTAAACTTCTGGTTTCTGGACTTATTTATTTCTTTATTTAAAGACAGGATTTCTGTATAGCTCTGGTTGTCCTGGAACTTAATCTGTAGACCAGGCTGGCCTTGAACTCAGAGATCTGCCTGCCTCTGCCTCCCAGGTACCAGGACTAATGGAGTGTGCTACCAACCTGGTTCAGGTCAAAATCTTACCTTAGGAGAAACTATATTCAACACCCATGCTTTAAAGCAAGCTCTCTAAGTAGGTACTTGGTGCGGGAGAATTGTCTGTATTCTGTCAATCATATTTTAATAAAACACTGACTGGCCAGGCAGGCAGTATATGCGGGAAAGCCAGACAGGAAGTAGGGGTGGAGCAAAGAGACTGGGAGTCTTCTGGAAGCAAAAACTCCCTCTGCCACTCCTGCGCAGACCACTGAAGAGGCAACATGTAACTTGCCCAGCTGAGAAAGGTACAGAGCCATTATGGTTAACATAGATGAGAATAATGGATTAACATCAGTTATAAGAACCAACAAGTAGCCTGACCTAATGAGCCAATCAGTTTATAACCTTATGGAGTCCTGTGTGTGATTCTCTTTGGGATTTGCCGGCTGTGGGGTACTGGGTGGGACAGAAACCCCAACAAGCAGGCCCTCGTGTTACAGGTACTATGATGTCATGATCCCTGTTACACAGACTTGCTTGTTTTAAAGAGAAACATTCAACTACTCCCTCCTCACTGGGGGTATCTGCCAGGCGACTTTCTCTCAGAATGGTCCTAATTTTATCCTGTCCATCTTCTCAACTATTTACACTCATGAAACTCATATAACATTTACATAATATGCCAGCTGTTTCAGAATGCTAAAAACTAAGTCGGTATCTCCATAACTGGGACTATGGAGTAGGACCCACTGAGGCATACATCACTGAAATGGGGGTCAAGCACAGTGTGTGTGGGACTATAAGTCTAAACCTCTATAAGGTCAACCCTCTAACTCATGCTGTATAGACTGCCAAATGAAAAAGCATTCTTTGGGATTTACACAAGTATTTACATTACAACACATGAAAAAGCTGTAACTTAAAAGTCAACTAAAGCAACACTTGAACTTAGTTTGTAGGCTGTTACAGTGTAATGCACTGGCTTGCACATTATAATGTAACGAAACAGCTTTAACTACCTGATACCTCACTAAGCATTCAAGCTCGATGTCTTTACCTGAAGCAGCTCTATTGCTTTTGTGTGTTGCTTTTCACGGCAGAGCTGGGCAGCTTGGATTAACACAGGCAAGAGACGCTCAGGACTCTGGGACTGCAAGCTGGCAGATATTTTTCGGCACTGTTCTGCCTAAAAGATGCACCCTTTATTAACAACTGTATTAATAAAATTAAACATTAAATAATCCAAAATAAAGGGAAGGGGTAATCAGCTTGAATTAAAACAATAGGTGAAAAAAAATGTAGGGTTAAACATATCAGTTTATAGCATCCATCTCGTGGTTTATGGTAAGGACAAAACTTTTAGTTACTGAGGTTAAGAGAGTCCTAAAAGCAGTAAGCAACAAGCAAATTCTAAATCAGTGATTCTCAACCTGTGGGTTTGACCCCCTCTTTGGGGGTCAAATGTCACTTCCATGGAGGGGGCCTAAGACTATCAGAAAACAGAGATATCTATATTATGGTTTATAACAGTAGTAAGATTACAGTTATGAAGTAGCAGCAAAAATAATTTTATGGTTGGGGGGTCACCACAACATGAGAACTATATTAAAGGGTCACAGCATTAGAAAGGTTAAAAACCACTGGATTAAATGATCGTCTGAAACCTAAGTTCCAGGTAAATGAAATTTAGAATTTCTTCCTAAAAGCAACACAATGAACAGAAAAGCCATGGAAATATATTTCTTGCTGAAACATCAAGAAACTTGACTCAGCTCTAAATAATAAAAACATTACTGCTTCTCATCTTTTTGGACTAGAATCTTGTGCTCTATGTATGAATTCAGAATATAATTAGGAATACAGATAAAGAACTGAACCCCTTGGGGGCTGGAGAGATGACTTAACAGTTAAGAGCACTGGCTGTTCTTCCAGAGGATCTGGGTTCGATTCCCAGAAACCACATGGTAGCTCATATCTCTAACTCCAGTTCTAGGGGAATCTAACAGCAGGCAAACATGTAGTGCTCAGACAGACATGCAGACAAGACACATAAAATAATAATAATTATAAAATAAATTATTTTTTAAAGAAAGAATTGTAACCCTTAACATTTCTAATTTGTGCTATGTACAGTAAAATGGAAGTTGGATCTTAGATCTGAATGTTGTCTTCAATGACTCTATTTTAATTCAGAAAGATTAGCAATGAAAGTAACAAAAGGGCTGGGCATGTAGCTCAGTAGTATGTACAAGTCTGTGATCAATCACCAGCAGTCAAACAGGAAAGTGAACACCCACTCCCATAAAGCTACTAACTTTCCATATGCTTAGAAAAGTGGGTCAATTACTTGTTTAGCAAAATTACTAAACTTATACGTAATACTAAAGAAGGAAAGAAGACAAAACAGATCATACAAATACCTGTTGTGCCTCATAAGCCCACGTAGTACAAGGTCAGCCAGGCAACAGACTTATTACTTACCTGGTTTGTATACATAGCCAGCAAAGCTTTGTTAAACTCTATGGCTTGCAGCTGTCTCTTAGAGAGCTTGAACTCTACTCCTTCTGCATTGGTTAATTTTACTTTCTTCTTGGAGTCAAAGACATTTTGGTCCTGACAGAGAAAAGTTGCCCACCATTAGCAGAACTTCCACTTTGGTTTTTGTGATTCTTAAACACCCTCCTTTTCCATTCATTTATTTCACATAAACACAATAAGAAAGCTTGGTTTTTGTTTGTTTATGTAAACACATATTCCTTGTCTACTTACAGCTATGGACATACGGACATGCTGACATGACATTCTTTAGGGGAGAACAAGCTTTTGTTTCATCTTTCCAATGTTGGATGCTGGTTTTGAGACTTTTCGTTTTTAGTGTTTGGTTTTCAGACATGTCTCACTCTATAGCCCAGGGTAGCTTGGAATCCATAGCAGTTTCCTGCTTTGGCTTCTCAAGTGCTAAGATGTAAGGAGTGAACCACCATGCCTGTCTGTTTTGTGCTCTGTAAGTAATAAATATGGACAACACAAATCCTAGTTACTTAAGACTACAAAGATACTAGGCCGTGGTGGCGCACACCTTTAATCCCAGCACTTGGGAGGCAGAGGCAAGTAGAGCTCTGTGAGTTTGAGGCCAGCCTGGTCTACAGAGTGAGATCCAGGAAAGCCAGGGCTGTTACACAGAGAAACCCTGTCTCAAAAAATCAAAATGACTACAAAGACACATACCTGCAGTGTCTATTAACCATGCCGTTTAGAATTTAGATGAGAGGTAAAGAAGGTGACAATCCTGCTTGAATTGTGGCTAAAAAATCCCTAAGTTTCTGAAACAGACTCCACTTGTAGCAGACAACACGAATGTAGTACAGTCACTAATTCCCTTTCCTAAGTTCAACTAGGCAGTCACATGAAGAATCAATTTCTGAAGCTTCTTATAGGGAAACCATGTACTTAGCACCGAGGCTCTGAATTCAAGCCCCAGCTCTTCATAATGAGGGTGAGAGGGGTAGAAAACTAAGAAAGTAATACAACTAAGCCATAAAGCACTCTGAAGACAGTTTCTTTTGCTTGCAAGCATGTTCTTCTTTTTATTGTTTTGAGATAGTCACAGGTGGCTCTAGCTGGCCTTGAATTCAGTGTGCAGTTGAAGATGACCTTGAATTCTTGACCTCCCTACCTAACTCTACCTCCCAAGTGCTGGGGTTGTAGGTATGAGCCACTACTCCCAATACCCATGCTTTTGAATTAGGTATTATTACTACTTTTTATAATTCAATTCTTTATGTATGCCAATTTGAGACTTTTCTTTTTATTTGGTTTTTCAAGACAAGGTTTCTGTGTGACAGCCCTCGCTGTCCTGGAACTCCCTTACACAAACAGCTTCTTCCAGTCTCCTACCACTGAAGACAAGGAACAGCACGATAAATCAAACAGTTGATTTCAGATCTCAACTTGAATTGTTTTTCCATTTAAACAATGCTCCACATAGCAATTAATTTGATTAGCATAGTACTCTTAAGTTTGAAGTACCTACAGTCACTCCTGTAATGTTTTACAGAGGGTACGTGGGTAGGACAAACCATCTACCCATATCTTGTTCCCCACAACTGCCCCCCCCCAAATTTAGACTCAGAAAAGGAATATAAAACACCCATGTATTTAAAGGTCCAAACTACTTATATTTCTAACACAAAGATATTCTTCATTGTTACAGGAATAGTTTATTAAAATCCAAGGCCTATAACTAAAAAAGTTGTATTACTTGAATAAACATGGCAAAAACACCAATACTATGAGTTGAAAATACTCTCCATTATGAGTTTGTTACATGTGAATTTCTTTCTGTAATGGAAAAAAAAAATCCTAGAAAAAAGCTGGGATAATATGTTCTCAGCAGAAAAACCGGAGTTCATACCTTATTAATGGTGATGATGTTATTTGCGATTACAGCAAGTAGAGCCACGTCTGTTGGCCTGTGGACACGCAATAGCTAGTATCAGACACACTGTCAACAACAAAAGCCTCACCCCAGGGATGTTCATTTCAACAACTCACTTCAGTTTTATTATCTGATTGTAGAGCTGCAGTGCCTCCTCGGTGCGACCCTGCAGCTGCAGGATATACGCCATCTGACCATGAATGATGGCCAGCTCTGCCTGTGGGTCTTCCTCAGTCCCATCCTAAGCAGAAATAAATAAATAAATAAATAAAAAGAAACAGCTACATATTTTGACCAAGTATTGCAGACATATGAAATATACACAATCTTTATGAAGTTTCTTTAGGAATCTTCCCTGACAATCAGCTTTGAATTTCACAAAACTGTCGAAGGAAAATGGAAAGGCGGTCTTGAACGAGTATAGTCACAGATGCAGGAATTCAGGTATTAATTATAAAAAAGTAGCATGTGCTTTTGATGACATCTCCCCAAATTCTTAAAAACTGCTTTCTTGCAAAAACACATTTAAACATGCTTTTAGGACTGGATAGCTCAGTGTTAAGAGCACATACTGCTTTTAACACTGGGACCTGAGTTCACTTCCCAGCATGCAGATCTGGCAGTACACAACTGCCTATAACTCTCTATCCAAGGAATTCAAAGCTCTCTCCTGGATTTGCTGGACATATGGTAGAATGCTTCCTAGCATTCATGAGGGTCTTTGGTTCGATCCCTATTACCTAAAAAAAATAGATGTGGCTTTCTTAATTGATGCTCCAGATTAAGCTAATGTAATTTATATGCCAAAGGATTATTCTCCAATTCTTCCAGAAAGACTGGCTGGTGCACATTCATAACGAATAAATATTCAAAGCTAGGAGGCTATATTCTTTATCCATGAGTATATATATATTCATGTATGTACATGTACCATCTTCTCATCCCATCTACTTTCTTATTTGATACGAGGTCTCTCACTTCCTCAGAACCTGTTCATCAGAATAGGCTGCACCTCTAGAGGGCTAGGATTACAGTGCAAGATGTATGCATCATGCCCACGAACCCAGCAAATAAAACTCATTATCAGCATCCACAGCTAGCACTTCACAGAGTAAGCCATCTCCCCAGCACCCAGTACTCTCTTTTACTAACCAAGCACTAAGCTGGTGAAAGTATACTGGCTGGGTGGGTATGAGATGCTGTTCCCAAACATATGATTTCATTTGTGTTTGAGAGAGAAATGTTAAAACTAAGAATTAAAATAAAAGAAGAACAAGAGCAAAAAGACGCTTGTTTCAATACAAATCACACAGAATGCCCAGATTCACTGAAGGCGAGTTCCTGAAGAAAATTACTATCTGATGAGATAAGAACCAAATGTATGCTGTCATCTTTCCCACAAAGTTAAAACACAATAATGAAACCTCCCACTACTATTAGTCAAAACATAAAGTTTGGTTTTATTGAATACTTACAGAATCTTCTGAAAATGAACGGCGACAAAGATCTATAGGAGAAAAATGGTAAATGGCTTTAAAATTAGCATCGCTGGGCACTTCCTATTCTTTTCACAGTTCAAAGGGCAAAACCTAATTTCTGAGCAATTTTCAAGCAGTCTACCAACTGAGATACATCCTCAGACCCAGGGATTTTGTTTGTTTGCAATTGTTAATTTTAGATGTAGGTTTTGCTAACATGTATGTATGTGTATCATGTGTGTGCCTAGTGGCCATGGAGGCTAGAGAAAGGAATCTGGTTCCCTAGAACGGGAATTACATATGGTTATGAGCTACCGTGTGGGTGCTAAATCAAACGTGGGTCCTCTGGAAGAGCAGATAACTGCTAAGTCATCTCTCAAGCCCTACCACAGCTTTTCTTTGGGAGGACTGGACTGGGAACGAGTTCATTCATTGCAAGGCAAGCACTTTACTGACTACATAACTTCCCCCAGCTCCCATGACCTATCTTTAACAACATAGAAACTCATGCTACTTATAAACTTGTTCTCCTAAACATCCCTTCAGTTTACCTTTATGCAAAATACATCTTTTATATATATACACATACACACACACACATATATATACACATATATTTATTTATTTTAATTCTAGAAATAAAATTCCTGGGTAAGACAGTGTATCATGTGTGTGTCTGATGCCTGTGGAGGGCATACGAAGGTGACAGATCTCCTACACTTAAGCTATAGATGGTTTTGAACCAAATTTTAAATCTGCTAAATTTAAATTTAAATCACCCAAGCCTTCTCTCTCTCCTCTCTCATTCCTCTCCTTCTTCCCAGTTTTCTTTTCTATTTTGGAGCTGGAGATTGAACCCAAAACCATGTAGAATGCTAACTGTACCCCTACCACTCTGTTTTTAAATTAAAGGCTTCAAAGTATAAAATATATGTAGAAAAATATTAAGTGAGCTAAGATGTCCTTGAGTGGTACAGTTCATATGTGCACATGTACACAGGAGTAATATGTATTGAGTAGAAACAATATAATAATAATAACCAATATATGGAATGACTCTTTAAAAAATTTAAACTTCCATTTATAAATTTTATTCTGTGTGTGTGTGCGTGCATGAGCATGTGTTTGCGTATCATGTCATGTGGAGGTCAGAGGAGAGCCTGCAGCAGTCAATCCTCTCCCACCACGTGGCTATCCGGGGCTGAGTTCAGGTCATCAGGGTTAAAGGCAAGCGCCCTAGTTCGCTGAGCTGTTTCACTGGCCCTTCACTGGTTCAGAAATCATTTTATTATAATACTGTTTTGTTGTGAGTCAATTAATTTACATTTAGTACTCATATTAACCCCTCAAAGACCTATTCTTCAAAATTAAACTTTAGAAACGACTTTAATTCTTAAACAGAACTAGAGAGATAGCCAGTGAGAGATGGCTAGACAAACCTCTGAAAATTCTCACTGCCCCAGTAACTTCCACTTCAGAATTTCACAAATATTAAATGTGATTTTTAGAGATTAACTAAAATTATGTATCCCACACATAGTTTTAGTTACAGAAAGCTTTAAAAACTCCCAACCTTCAGCTTTCTGTAGGATTTTCATGGCCTGGTTCAGCTGGCCTTGCCCTATCAGTGCACAGGCAGCATTGTAGCAGAGCTCATGTGTGCCTTCTTGGAGACCCAAGTTCTCCTGTCATAGAGAAAAATGTCAGTCAAACCGCAAGTACACGAATATTGTTTCATAGCTGTGTGGATCAGAAAGACACTCACTGGAACCACCTTCTCCCAATTGCTTTGCGCTGCAACAACTGCCGACAGGTTTGTTTTGCGTTCCTCGTCATAATCGTCCTGAGAGTTCCGGACAAGATCTCTATACACAGCCAAGCACTCGTCGTACCGTTCCAAGCGGTAGAGCTAAGGCCAAACACAGAAATCAGAGGTGACCAAGGGTCTTGGTTTCAGACGCACTAACGTTTCCTGGAACCAGGAAGGACAGAACATAGAAACACAAAAGGAGCAAGTCAAAGGTTTATCTTTTATATATTTTTAACTACTTTTGTGTGCTAATACTTTCAAGAAAAATTGCTTGTGTTGAATCTTTATTATAATATACATTTGTAAGTATTATAATACCTACATTTAGAAAGCAAGCTCTTTATCTTTCTATAACAATCTATTCAATCTATAAAAATCTATGTAATTCTGCTACCTGAATTACAATGAAGAAAAAAGGCCACACAAAATGATTACTAAGTGCCAGTCAATAGAAGAAAAATTAAATGCCAACTAATGCCTTAAAATTTCCTAGAAGTTCACTATATACAACCTTTACTTTCTGTTTCTCAGAAATCAGGGGTCACACAATATGATAGTAGTACTAAGTATATACAACACAAGTCTTGCTTCAGTCAAATTGTTCTAAAAGGATGGCAACAGGGCTGGGTGTGGAGGCACATGCCTCGACCCTAGCAGGAGGATCTCTGTGAGTTTAAGGCCAGTCTAGTGTTCCAGACCAGCCATAGCTATATACTAAGAAAGAACCTTCCTTCAAACAAAATCAGCAAACAAGAAGGGCAGTAACAGCTGCTCCTCTAGACCCATTGGCCCCTATGTGTCCAGAGACTAGTTCCTTCGAGTCCTGGAACCTACCCTATAAGGACCCAGTTTATATCTCTGTCCTCACATCGTTAACAGCACTTTCAGATCAGACTGAATTTTGTCTCAAATCCTTTGAGAATATTTTCAGGGGCTGGAGAGACAGCTCTGTAGTTAAGAGTACCTGCTCTTGCAAAGGACCCGAGTTTAATTCCTACTACCTACATGGTGGTTCACAACCATCTTGTAACTCCAGTTCCTGGGCATGTGACACTGTCTTCTGACCTCCATGGCACAAAGCAAGCATGTGGTGCACATATTATATATGGAAGCAGAATACTCACACATATATACAACAAATAAATCTAATTTAAAACATTTTCAAAACAGAATATTTTCATAGGGCATAGTTTCACAAATAAAATATATATTGCAAAAAAAAAGCCCCCCAAATTCCCATCCTTCAAAATCATCCCATTTTAAACTTAGAATACTAGTTATTATTAGAAATACTATCTCACCTATGTACACAGCTCAATGGCCTTTCTTTACCTTTCTAACCAGAAGTTCCAATTTCATACACTGACCTTGAAGAAGTCTTAGCTTATAGAATACTATACATACAACTCTTCCAGCAAAGGGCAAGAACAGAGAATATATCCAAACCTCAAGCACTGGTTTGGTGGCTAATCTTATCGAGATCAGGATGGACTGAATTTCCTCATCCCTGCTCCATGTTAGGGCTAAGGCCATGCTTACTTGGGATGACTGTCAACAAGTCTTTAAAGCAGTAATTACCACTTGTCCGTAAAGCTCCTTTAGTTTGTCTGTCTGCTGGCTGGCACTTTCTATTGTCTTCAAGGCATTTTCAATTCTGTTCAGCCTGTACTCACAATACGCCTTCTCAAAGGAGAGAGAGTTACTGAAGAAAAAAATTAAAAAAACAGCATCTGATTATTATATAACAATGTAACACTCCATATATACTAGATTGCGCTAAGCCAGTGGTTCTCAATCTGTGGGTCATCTCAATCTGTGGGTCACGACCCCCAACGACAATCAGAAAATGCAGATATTTGCAATACAATTCATAACAGTAGCAATAAACAGTAGCTACAAAGTAGCATCGCAATAATTCTATGGTTGGGGGTCACCACACATGAAGGATTGTATTAAAGGGTCTCAGCATGAAGAAGGTCGAGAGCCACTGCTCTAAGCACTTAACTCATGTTAATCTATTTAATAGTCAAAACAAAGCTTTCTGACTTCCCTCCCAAATCACACAGACTCTTAAAGAGGCACAAAGTACTATATTCATTTCCTCATCGACTCTTTCTTTTTCTTGAATATTAACAAAACTACTGGTATTTTGAAATAAGCATTAAAGAAGGCAATCGAGGACTAGATAAATCCACGATTGCCTTAGATACAAACACTCAAATGGTACATCTTGACACACAGCTGGTGTAGAGTGCTTGCCGAGGATACACGAAGTCCTGGTTCTATGCCCAGCACCCCACAACTGGATGTGGTACACATCTGTTATTTCAACCCTGGGAAGTATGGGTAAAGATCAGAAACCTAAGCTCTACCTCAGCAACCTCAGGAGCTTGAGACCAGTCTGGGAGACACGAGATGCCATCTCCAAAGAAAAAAGTTTCTTAAATTTTCCTAATAAGTTATATGATGCTTCTGTTTTTGCTCATGAAGCAAATAATTAGCAAAGAAATTATAATAATTATAATTATATAATAATTATAAATATACTGTATTTATAATTAACTGACAAAGATAAAACCAAACAAGCAGCATTTAAATACCAGATTTAAAACTCATGCACATCAATATGATATCTAAAGTTCACTTTGAAGTTTCAACTAAAATCTCCCACTTAGAAAAAAATCTATCAAAATAAATGTAAAAAAGTAACTTCACGTTCTGTGATATGATAAATTAAATTAAAAAACCACCAAAAACCTAAACAGCTGAAAGGTCTTGTCTAAACAATTAATGGAGTTAGGGCCAAAGGTTAGGCTAAGCCTGCCACATCACCTTAAACCTTCCATCAATTTAGATGTGCCTGTGCTCTGACCTTATACATATCTATTGATGGATTCAAGATTGCTTTCTCCCTCCATCCCCTCTCCATTAACTATTACTCACGCCCTTCACCAAACCCCAATTTTGGAAACAGAGCCTTAGTATATACCCCAAGATGGCCACAAACTAGGAACTCTGCCGCAGCTTCCTAAGCTAACAGGATTACAAGCATAAATTACACACCTGGCTCTTTTCACATTTATACTCTGCATTCCTTTATGGTTTGCCCCTTCTTAGTAGTTCAAAAGAAAGCTGGGGACTGTGGCCCTTACCTGTCATCCCATCATTCAGGAGGCTGAAACAGGAGTTTTAAATTTGAGACCAACTTGGGCCACACAGTAAATTCCAGGCTATAAAGGATTAGACTCAGGATAAACAAACATGGAAATACAACACAATGAAACCAGGGAAAACAAACAAAAAAACCCAATAAATGCTTCTGATAGCACAATTGAACCGGACAAAAGTAACTACTGCTCCTTCCAATTTCAGAAAGACCCATGACAAACAAACAACAACAACAAAACAAAACAAAGGGGAAAGAAAAGTAGGTCAAAAGTAAGTGATTAGTAGAAGCAAACAACGCTAACAGAAGTATTTCTAGTAACTGGACAGCTAACTGAACCACTTACTCGGCTAACACTTTGGTGTGAGTATTGATGACGTTCAAGGCTTCTTTGAAACTTCCATTCTGGATAAGGCAAACAACTTTGCAGTGCAGGGCGGTGACATCATCCTTGTTGATCTGCAATACTAGAGAACGATTTTAGGAAAGTCATTTTTAAATCCATTCCTTACCCAATTTTTTACTAATAAAAATGGGAAGATAGCTCGTCTAACATATGTGAGGCCCTAAGTCCAGTTTCCAGCACTGCAAAACCAAAGGACAACGTAGACATTATTCATCTTGTGGAAATTTTCCAAATACTCAAATCTTCCCTTTCCCATAAGGAGATCAAAGAGATATACAAATAACTCAGGTGGCCTAGGCTGGATGCTAACAGCAGGTCAGTGTCAAAACGGCTACGATCACAGCTGTCCTTGCTCCTGGTTAACTACAGGAGTTCAATTCTCAGTTTACGAATCAAAGGAATTTCTAGAAATTGATATATATATTGCTGAAATGACAGTCCTGGCTGGTTAAAGTATTACTGCAGAGAGTTACACTGTTAAGCATTGGCTGGAGGCCCAGTTAAGGGATACTGTTAATTCAAGTAGAATCAAGGATTCTAATCAGTCGCTATTTTCCTCAAGGCACTGTGGCCACCATCATTATTTTCACAGAAACTCAAAAAGCCAAAGGTGCAAAGTGTAGGTTACTGCTGTATCTTTTACATAACTAGTGCTTTGCGCAGCTAAACCATTTGGTAGTTACATTACCAAGCCTAACACACAAGCGCATCTACTCTACAGAATTTAGCGAGGCCAAATTACAGGCACGTAGTGAAGAATGACAACGTATGGAATCTCATACTGAAGACAATGAAAATTAGAAATGATCACTTATGGTGGGTAAAAACACAGATCAGAGTTTTCTTCCTATGTATTTTTAAATGTTGGGGCACTTACGCGGAGACGCACACACACACACACTCTGGCTAAACACCACGGGGGGAGACTATATACGTGGAAACGAGTAAATGGAGCCTTGACATCCACACCCCTCCCCTGTAGAATCTGCAACACTTCCACCTTGTCTGCAACGTACTGTTAGGTATCCAGGAAGGTTGCTTCTCCTGCCCCTAACCTTGCCCCAGTCAACAGGTTCCCTCCACGATACGTCCCTCAAGATAACGAAGAAGAAGAGTCAATCTGACGTTTCTGCAAAATCCGGCAGCGGAGAAGAAATCGAAATCAATTTGGAAGCGGTTCGGGACGCCGCGGTCTCTTTAAGGCCCCCCTCCCCCTCGCGTCGGATCCTGCGGGTAAGGAGGGAAGTCCACGTGGCCCTAAGCAACCGAGCCCTGGCCGCCGGTGGCCGTGGAGCCGCCGCCCGCCCCCGGGCTTGGGGCTGAGTCGGAGGACTCAGCGATCCCCACGGCGCTGTGCCGAGGCGTCGCGCGCTGGACACGGACGGCGGCGTCCTGACAGTCCGGGCCACCCCGACACTTACTCTTGTTGACGGTCTTGAGGGCACGTGTGAAGTCGCCGTTCTGGCCATAACGGTTCACCTCACTCCACAGCGCAGGAACCGACACCCCGCCGCTGCCGCCGCTCGCCATCTTGGAGGAGACGAGGGTAGGAGCGGGGCGACCTCTGCCCCGGAAGAGAATCTCGAAGTTGACGGAGCGGAGGAGGAAGTTGGTGGTTGCTAAGCGACTGGGCGCCGCCAGCGTGTAGGTCCCAGAGCTAGCGTCGGAAACCGCTCTTCTTCCGGTCTCCCGGCAATAAACTGGTTTACCTAGTGATTAGCACCCCTACTCCAGACGAAAGGCGGCTGGAGGAAGAAAGCGTAGGATTCAATAGGGACTCACCGAAATTGTCCGCCCAAAGCGGTGCGACCACTATGGTCAGGCTGCGGCGGGGCGACAGAATTCGGGAGAGACGTATAGTCCATAAGACGGTAACTTAGAAACCTTCGGGAGTCGCGTGAAAGAGGCAGGTAGAGGCACAGCTTTTCATGGGTTCATGCTTCAGAATTGCCATTTCAGGATTTGGAACGGTGGTTGGAACCAGGGGCTGACTCTGGTGCGGGCGCAAATGCTAAGGCACTGTTTAACCTCTTCGAGATCCAGTTCAGGAAAGAGGGTTGGCGCCTTATCAGGTGAGAATGCCCAGTTCTGAACTGGATTCTACGATTTATGTGGATGTCACACAGTAAACTACTTCTTGGAGGACTTCCTTCAAGTACTTCTGTAAGTTCACATAGCCAGTCTACATTCTGGTTCTAAAGAGTCAACTTCCGGCTTTTGGGCCGGAGGCTCTCTCACACTAGACTGGGAAAACCGGGAAGTCTCCACAGGGACCACTATCATGGCTGTGCAATTTGATGGGGGCGTGTCCCTAGGCGCCGACTCTAGAACAACCACTGGGTCCTACATCGCCAACCGAGTGACTGACAAGCTGACCCCTATCCATGACCATATCTTCTGCTGCCGCTCGGGCTCAGCAGCTGATACCCAGGCCGTAGCCGATGCCATCACTTACCAGCTTGGTTTTCACAGTATCGAGGTGAATAAGCCTCCACTAGTACACAAAGCCGCCAGTCTGTTTAAGGAGATGTGTTACCGCTACCGAGAGGACCTGATGGCGGGGATCATCATTGCAGGCTGGGACCCTCAAGAAGGAGGGCAGGTGTACTCAGTTCCCATGGTGGGTATGATGGTAAGGCGTTTGCCATTGGAGGCTCTGGGAGCTCATAAATCTATGGCTACGTTGATGCTACCTACCGGGAAGGCATGACCAAGGACGAATGTCTGCAGCTCACTGCCAATGCTCTCGCTCTGGCTATGGAACGGGATGGCTGCAGTGAAGGGGGTGATCTGCTTGGCAGCCATTCAAGAATCTGGGGTAGAACGGCAGGTCCTTTTGAGAGACCAGATACCCAAATTCTCCATTGCTACTTTACCACCTCCCTGAATTCTAGTGTGCTAGGGTATAATAAGAGATATTCATACTGATGCAAAAGTTAATAAACAGTTTTGCAAAGAGAAAAAAAAAAAGAGTCAACTTCCTTGGGTGGCGCTGGAGAGCAGGCCCACGCATGCTACGGAAGTGCTCTTACCATCAGCTACACAATCAGTACCAGACTGTACCTCTGAGCACTAATCCTTTAAGTATTTAAGTACTATCCCACTCTTACAATCCTGAGGCCAGAAATCCTATTTACTTTGCTGTCACTGCTTTTTATGGTAATCGGGGAGACCTGTGTCAAACCTCCCTTCACTTCCTCCAGAGTCAACCCCAGGTTATCCTAATGCGGTTGTTACCCAGTCGTGTCGTGTCTCGTCCCGCACCCCCGTCCCTGTGGCCCCCCCCTCCGGTTTCTCTGTATAACAGTTCTGCTGGCTGCCCTGGAACTCGATTTGCAGACCAAGCTGGCACAGAACTTTGCCTGGAATTAAAGGTGTACGCTACCAGTGCGCCACCACCACCTGGCTGTTACTCAGCTTTTAAGCCAAATATTTACTTCCTATTTGTTGTCTGAGTCAAGGACTGAAACTGTCTAGCCAGTGGTCATATGGTGCCTGCCAACTTTGTGTGCCTACTGTAATACATCATACTGAACTAAGATCATTTTGGATCATGAGTTCACAAATTTCAGCCCATGGTTGGTTGGTTTGTTGTTTTGGAACCTTGGCGAGGAAGAGCATCATGGTGGGAAGCTTGTGGTAGTCATTAAGCTCACTTAATGATTACTGGGAAGCAAGAAGCTCCCAGTCCAAATGTGTCCTTTAAGAAGACACCCTGACTAGGCCCCACCACCTCTAAACAGTGTCAAAAGGATCTTTGGAGGACAGCTGGTGGACATGCACTAGTGTGTCTCCATCTTTGGGAATTGGCATTTTCTTCATTCATCAAGTATTTCAGTGGCATGTGTATGCCTGTCCTAGAAATTGACCGTTGCTGAGATAAAACAAGATGTCCAGTGTACTGGGGATATGTACTTCCTAGCTGGAAGTGATAAGCAATAAACAAAGATACAAGGTCGATGTAAGTTTTAGGAAAAACTGAGGGTGATGACTGAGAATAAAAGGAGACATTAATCCCCCTCTTTATTCTCTGTATTTTTCCTTAGAGATCAGAAAGTCTATTGAAAGTACCTTGTCACTATTCCATATTGGGGTCATTTAAAGTACTGAAGCTAATTCATAGTCATTTGCCCAGCACACACAGGGACCTGTGTTCAACCCCTTCAACAGGGGTGGGTGATCCCACAAAAGACAAAAATCAACAACGAAAACCAACCTCCTCACACACACAAAACCACTGGCCGTGCAAACACTACAAAGGACTGTTTAGCAAAGACTTACTAAGGGCAGAAATTCAACTTTACTCATCTTTGCATCCTCAGGACCTTGTACATGTTATAGGGTATTTGTGGGAGGTCTCCAGAGAAAGAAAAGCCATGGTCAGTGTACATGATTACTTAATAATTCCAGGTCAAGCATGGTGGCCCCTAGCCAGAAATGCTAACGTCTAAGGGTAAAGACATTTTCCGTCTCAAACAGAGCAATCTTGTACTTCCTTTTGTTCTAGTTTATCCTTCAACAGACTTTTACTTGGTCAATATTCAATGCTACTTCCTTTCAGAAACACTCGCAGAAATAATTTTATCAGCTACCTGGGCATCTCTTAGCCCAGTCAAATTCAGTCATTATGTAGGCACTCAAAAGCTTATCTGTGTATGAATAAACTGGACCACTTATGATTCCTGGGAAGCTTCCACATATGCTAGTTTACACCACCCATCCCATGAGACAAGTGCTATTTAGGCCCACATCATCCCAAAAAGCCTTTTATATGCTGGGACCACATGTTAACCTGTTCGAGAGATTCCCCTCTGTATGCTGTGAATGTTTTATTACCATTGGTTAATAAAGAAGATACCCTAGCCTATGGCAGGGCAGAATATATCCAGGCAGGAAATCCAGAGATGAATATAGAGTAGGTGGAGTCAAGAGACACCATGTACCTGCTGAAGGAGACAGATGCACAAAAACTTTCTGGTAGGCCACGGCCTCATGGTGATACATAGATTAATAGAAATGGGTTAATTAAAGATATAAGAGTTAGTTAATAAGCCTGAGCTAACAGGCCAAACAGTGTTGTAATTAATATAGTTTCTGGGTGATTATTCAGAGTCTGAAAAGTCTTTGCCTACACCACAGCAGACAAACAAATGTAGCTGAAGTCCTGGTCAGGGTGGTTTTCACGGTGAGCTAGAATTTTATTTTCTATACAGTTGTTAAAAGGATGTATTATACTATAGTCATTTGCCAGGTTTACATGTTAACTCACTTGATTTTAGATTACTTATTGAAGCAACAAAAATCTCACATAGATTTACAACAAAAATTTAAAAACCAGGCAGGGCTGGGGATGTCGCTCATTTGGCAGAGTGCTTGCCTAGCATCCATAAAAGCCTGGGTCCAATCCTCAGCACCATCTAAATCAGGTGGTAGTGGTAGGAAGATCAGAAACTCAAGGTTACCCTGGGCTGTAGATCAAGTGTGGGGCACACTTGGGCAACATGTCAGTGTCTCAATAAATAAAAACTGTACCACTCACTCAATGTTCCTCTACAAACCAGGGGAATGAAAAACGTTTATGCATTTTAAACAAAACATACTTTCAAATGCAAATGATTATACCAAGGACTTACACTGCATATTAAAAGAAACTAAAGGGGGCTAGAGAAATTGCTCCATGGTTAGGAGAATCCACTGTTCTTTCAGAGGACTTGCATGAGTCCCATCACCCATACCAGGCAGTAACTTCAGCTCTAGGAAACTCCTGACACCTCTGGTCTAAAGGCACTGATATTTACATGCACACAGCCATACATGTAAACATATTTAAAAATAAAAATTTGAAAACAAATGGTCAAACTGATGATGTAATAGATGATTCTGTTAACCAATCTGTCCATGCTTAAAAATAATTTTCACGTACCATAGTTAGGTGGGGTCTAACTGTGGGGTAGTGAAATATCAACACATCAAGCAACAGTAAGCCTGTCTAGATGTTTAAAAAAAAAAAAACACCATGGGGGCTGGTGAGGTGGCTCAGCGGTTAAGAGCACTGGTTGCTTTTCCAGAGGTCCTAGTTCAATTCCCAGCAACCACATGATGGCTCACAACCATCTGTAATGAGATCTGGTGCCCTCTTCTGGCTTGCAGACATACATGCAGACAGAAAACTGTATGCATAATAAATAAATCTAAAAAACCCAAAACTGTAATTCTTTAATTTCTAGGAGACACCTAGGCATAGCAGAGTGAAACTGTGATGGTTAAACTTCATTGTCAACTTGACAGGACTTAAAGTCACCATGGAAACACACCATTGGATGTGTTGGTATTTTCAGGAGAGCTCCCTGAGCCAGGATGAGTCACCTTAGATGTGGGTGGCACCATCCCATGGGCTAGACCATGGACAGAATGAAAAGCAGAGTGACCTAGCAGTAGCATTCATTCCCTTTTCTGCCCCTGGGAGCATGACTAGGCACTCCTGCCAGCAGGACTTCCCCACTGTGAGCCAGAAGAAATTCACCCTGTGGTTAGTATCTTGTCACTTGTGTGCAGAGTAACTAATACACTGTGAGAGAAACAAAGTGTGCAGCATTTCTCTAGTTGACAAGCCAGCAAAGAACTGTTATGCCCACCATGTCTGTTTTATGGAAACTGAAGATGATGAAGCCCAAATAACCAGTATTTTACTTTTGGGGTGTGGGGGAGAGAAAAGGGGGGATTGTTTCCCCGGGGAAAAAAGTGATTCCTCCTTCCAGAGCCTTGTGCATGCCAGAGAAGTGCTCTGCCACTAGACTATCTCCAGCAACTTTTTGCAATGGGAGCTCCTTTGGCCAATAGCCTTTAAGATACCAAATGGCAAAAATAGGAGAACTCAGTCTTCTGGTATATGTAGGAGGTGTGGCAAAGGCCGACATTGGACTGCTAACAATCTCAAAGTAGATGGCACCAACATCTAAGAAAAAGGCTGAGAAAATATGGTAAGTTTTAACCATCTTGATGTCTAGCTGAAGTAACGGTTGACTAATTACACCCTACAGGGTCCAAGCAAGTAGATTATAAGAGGTAGTATCTGAATAGGTGAAAGGTGAAAGGCCCTAAGGTTTCCTCACCACTGTAGAAACAAAGCACAAACTTAGCTGGAGTCACGTAGCTGTGTACTTTCTTAGATAATGACTTGGAGTACAGACCATGCAGTGAGAAGAGTGTATTGTTAGCATAAACAATACTAATATTTTAATTTTCAATCAAATAGTGAACTATAGAAGATCAAGAAGTAACCACTGATTTATAAAAAGTCATTATTAGCATTTAGAAATAATGAAAAGTTACAGGTGATTATTATTCCATATGGATGCTGGGAACCAAACTCAGTCCTCTGCAAGAGAGCCACACTGATTCTTCAGCAGACATAGCTCCAGCTCCATAAATGACATTTCTTTGCTAATGTTACACAACTGTCCAACAGTGACCATATAGTGGGTGATATCTAGAGGACCATTTTTTCAGTAGTTAGTTGAACTGATTTCTCTGATGTGAAATCATTGTTTGAATTCTTTCCCTTTTAATCCAAACTAGGAATGTGTAACTTTTCTCCTAAAAGGTAAATTCTTTCTTTCTTTCCTTTTTTACAAATTGCATTCTCTGATTTTCTTGTCAGCTTGCTTTAAAGATATCCACGTGTTCAATATGCTCGCTCGAAGTTTGGCCCACACCAAATGATTGTTTAACCCAAATATCTGAGCAGCAAACTGGGCGGATCCTTCTGGAGAGAGTATAGTTGAACAGCCAAGACCTGTTGATTCAGAAAGGAAAAGGCAGAAGAATGAGTTGGTAGCTTAAAAATAAATAAAAAACAAACTAAAGGATAATAATAAACCCAAGCTCTTATTTCTTAGAGATGCATATTAAACATATAGATGTAGAATATTAAAATTAGTAGCCTGTAATGTGCAATCAAATATTAGTAGATGAAGTTGGATAGAGACATTGAGGTTGCATCTTGAAGTTTTGGGTCTACACGCAGTACTGATCATTTTCAGGGTCTTACCACTGGGCAATCGAAGAGATGACCACACATCCTGAGCACCCCAGTCTGGTGTGATGGGGGGACAGCTGATAACTGGATATGCAGTGTTACCAGACATCACTGGGCCCAAACCATTGCTTCTGCCAGCCACGGCGACAAATACAGTAGGTATGCCATCCCCTAGGGAATTACAAGATAACCAGGTAATTTGTTTTGGTGACAGTAACATCAGGAACAGAACAATCCTGGGCAGGTAAGATGGCTCTGTGGGAAAAGGGGACTTTGTTTCCAAGTCTGATGACCTATGCTTAACCTCTGGAACCCAGATAGTTGGAGAGAATTGACTCTTGCAAGCTGTTCTCTAACCTACATGCATGCTCATGGCACATGAATCTGCACATACTTATACAATAAAAATAAAATAAAATCCCTCAGTAATCTGCAATGGAAAAAGTCTCTAAAAGATAGTTGCATATACATATTCAAAATTAAAATTCACTCTGTTACATAAGTGTACAGTAAATAATAACCTAGGTAGAATAGGTCTAGCCATTTTTGAGATCAATGGTATAAAGGCAATGTTGTCAAGTAGGTGAGGGAATGTATGGTTCATAGCTTCCTTCTGAAGACCCCACCATGTTGAGCTGTCCTTCAACATGCTGCCAGTACTCATTTAAAAGTGAGTAAAAATGTTGTGGCTACTTCCCGAATACACAAGATCTGGGTGCTGGGATACATATAGTAAAGCACCCACAGCTAAAGTGCTTAGGGTGCTTGAGACTATAGGCTCGATCATTTCCAGCATCAAAAATCAAGAGCCAAAGTGCATATACAAATTTCAAACCTGACATATTTACATAGGGTCTTATTCTAGTCCAGACTCAGCTCGACCCTCCAACTGTTAGGACTATTAAGTGTGATACCTGTTCTGGGTTTTATGTGATGTTGTATATTGAATCCTGAATTTCTTGCATGCTAAGTAAGCACTCCACCAACTGAGCTATATTATAACTCAATCTGTGTTTCTGGATAAAGAATCCACGTCTTCATTAGCTTATTAAAAGGACCGGGAAGCATTCCTCTCATGATTAACTATACTTCTGTAGTAGACACTGAAAGAATCAAACATTTTTCCCTAGAAAAGTTTTCTTGTGAAAACAGACCTCAGTATTTTAGATCAATGATATCCTATATTTATTCTTTTATCCTATCATTTATTTAATGTCCTATTTCATGAAACCATAGCTTTCTTTCTTTCTTTTTTTTTTTAAATTATTTATTATTTATTTGTTATGTATACAATATTCTGTCTGTGTGTATGCCTGCAGGCCAGAAGAGGGCACCAGACCCCATTACAGATGGTTGTGAGCCACCATGTGGTTGCTGGGAATTGAACTCAGGACCTTTGGAAGAGCAGGCAATGCTCTTAACCTCTGAGCCATCTCTCCAGCCCCATAGCTTTATTTCTTATTTCCTTCTAAGAAAGCTAACAAAGAGAAAGGCCCTAGGCCTCATACAGCCAGGTAAGGGGCTCCTTTTCTTTTGAAACACACCAGAAACAATGCTCAAGGGGCGTTGATAATTAGACAAGGAGACTACACATCTTTACAGGTGTAGTTTGCTTTTTTCATGCCAGAACATCCCAGGACTGGAGCTACAGGTGGTTGTTGAGTGTTCTTAATCAATGAGCCACTTTAAAACAAACAAACAAAAAAAACAACAAAACTATGTGTGCCTGCATGAGTTTATTGGCGTCACAGGCGTGCAGGTGCCCAAAGAGGCATAGGATGTCTGGTACCCTGAAACTGGAGTTATAGGCAGTTGTGGGATGCCTAATGTGGGCGCAGGGAATTCAACTGAGACCTCGTTCCAGCCCCTTCACACCTGTACTTTAAGTTCTTGCTCCGCATTCTTTCACAGGTTTCTAATGCATCCCTGGAAATAAGTATAAAGCACAGGCACATGTGGAGGCAGACAGATGGGAGCGTTTCCACCTTGACTAAAGATCAGAGTGTGAGCTTACTTTTACTCTTTCAAAGTTGGTGACCACAAGTGTGGCTACAAATAAGAAACCCTGATCTAGGGTATGTTTACGTGGTGTTTTAGATATTAAGATGGTCCAGAGAATGAGCCTATTCCTGCTCCTTCATTTTAAAATAGGGGGTTTGACATAGGGAGTGGCTGCCTACAGGACACTTGGTCTAGGTTGTGTTTGCTGCATATCCATATCCTGCCTAAAACATCAAATGCTTTACTCAGGAAATAATGGCTTGATGTCTAAAGTTTGAATCAAGTAACTGTGCTGGTTGTCCTTTGTGTCATGTTAAAGCAATCTTTTGCCTTCTTTCCCCCCATTTTTATTAGGGTATAAAAGTATATGAAAATTAAATACAGGCGAATTGAGTATAGGCTGAGCTGCCGTCCAGATACTACCCTATGTCTCTGTGTTTCTTTCACATCTCTGTTCCTCCGACCTAACATTTCTAATCACACACCCTACCCTGGAATGTACGAACCAGCCGGCTGGACCACAACAGAAGTCACCCAAAAGCATGGCTTATGGCAAGGCATGCCACATGATTTTCCTTGGAAATATGGAAAGGCTCTCTTAAACATTATCATTTATTTATAATTATTCAAAAATAATATTTTAAAACCTTTTATCAAAATCAGAAATAGCCAAAATTCCTCATTTATTTATAAAGTTTACCTTCATACTCTGCTTTAATCCTCAACGTCTCATCTGGTCCTTTATGGGCAGATGTCACTCGGAGTTCACATGGAATCCCGAAGTTTCCACAAGCCTTCTTAATTTTCTCACAGTGACCAAGGTCAGAAGCTGAACCCATCAGCACTACAACCCTGCACTGACTGTCTGACTTCAGAAGCAACTAGAGGAGAAATGGGTATGAAAAAGACAAAAATGGGTACCACAAGAAGTCAGTGTAAGAGAGTATCATTTTTTTCTGTGTGTGTGTGTGTGTGTGTGTTTGAGCACGCGTGCGCGTATGTTGAGCTAGGGCGTTACATAGCTGAGGATGCCTGTCAATTCCGGATACTCTTGCCTCTTTGCCTCCAGCACCCAGACAGCTGGCTTCTCTATCTTTTCCTTTCCTTTTTTGAAAGGGTTGTGTCTGTAGAGCCACGGATGACCCGAGCCTTACAGGCAACTGAGCATGATTTTCAACCTCTGGTTTCCTGAGTGCTGGCTCACAGGTGAGCACTGTCACACTTGGTCTTATGCAGTCCGGGAAATCAAACCTAGGGCTTCATGACTGCTAGGCAAGCACTTGTCAACTAAGCTACAGCCTCAGCACATAATTTTTGTTTGTTTGTTTTATTTTCTGAGACAGGTCTCATTATGTAGAGCAAGCTGGCTTTAACCTCAGAGATATGCCATCTCCCTTCCAAGTGCTAGGATTAAAAGTATGTGCCACCATGCACACTTGGCATTTTCTTTCTGAACAGACCAAAATTAAGCAGAACAAGATCGCTAAAGTCATAGTAAGAATCTTAGACAAAGTGGCACACACCTTTAATCCTAATACCGAAGAGACAGAGGAAGGTAGATTCCTGGGAGTTGGTGGCCATCCCGGTCTACATTTCAAGGTCTTGTCTCAAAAAAGAATGAACACACCCCAGACCTCTGTATGATGCATAAATTTGTTTAACTTAAGGTAGGGTCTGAGTACACAGCTCAGGCTTGACTCAAACTTGCAATGTTACTGCCTTCTGGGTCCTAGGATCACAGGCATATACCACCTTGCCTGCCTGCCAACAGATAAGACTTTTTAACCAGACAAATTATGTTTATTAATTAATGAAGAAGATAATAAGCATTTTAATATTCGGGGAACAATAACAAGTATTTCATCCCAGGGGTTTTAGCATTCTGCTGAACCTTTAAAGCATAATCAACCAAATTAGGTTAGGTTATAAATTTGTCAGTTGGCCACTTTGTGCTCCATCTACACACATAAGTTGGAAATAATCTTCTAAAAAGTGATTATGATTCATAATCAATCCCATTCAACTTTCATGGATTCACAGTCATAATACCATAAAAATGAAAGTGACACACAGAGGTTAGAAACAGAACCTCAGGCTCCCACACGAGAACTGTGAACGGCATGAACTCAACAGCAGAGAGTTCTGGTAAGGAAGCACGGTTGGCACCACCTCTAAAGCTCTTCCTTTCTTTCAAAGTCACTGAAAAAAAGATACAAAATGGGCTGTCGTGGCACACGCCCTTAATCCCAGCAGAGATCTGAAGCTAGTCTGGTCTACAGAGGGAGTTCCAGGATAGGGTCCAAAACTACAAAGAAGCCCTGTCTCAACAAACAAACAAACAAACAAACAACAACAACAAACCCCACATAGTTTCACTTAATCAGGTTGCCCACACTGGCCTGGACCTTGAAACTTCACATCTTGGCCTCCAAAGAGGCTGAGACGTCAGCATCCTGGAAACACTGTCTGCTATGCACAAACGTGTGGCGCGCAGAGGACAGCACAGATGCTCCTCAGGCGCCAGCCAACTTTTCCCTTAATTTAAAACAGTAATTTATTTTTGTGTATATGTCCACACAAATGTGGAAGTCAGAGAACACTGGATTTGACTTTTTCGTTTGACCTCTATTATATGAGACTTTGCAACAAGTGATTAAACCACTGAGCCATCTTGTCGTATCTGTCTATCTCTTCTTTCTTCTGGAGACAGGACTGTCTGTGGCCTGGAACTTCCCAAGTATGCTGGCCACCATGGGAGGCCAGGGATCCTCCTGCCCTGAATCCCAACCTTGGGACTGATTACAAATGCCACCACATCTGGCATTTTCTTGTTGTTTTATATGGGTGCTGGAGAATAAGAGCCAGGTCTTCATGCTTCAAAGCAGGCAAACACTTTAAAAACTACTGAGCTACTTCCTCAGCCCAATGATGCCATCAAATAAAGAAACCTAACGTTTTGTTTATTGCAGGTTTACTAGAGAAGAATTACCTCCACTCGATCTGCAACCCACTCAAAGTTTTTCTTTACCATCTGGAGTCCTTCCGGAGTTACTTCCTTGAGGTCACGGTAAGACTGGAAAGTAAAATACAAAGTTAGATAATCTTATCTTGCTATCTTAAAATACTTGCTTAAGTAGAGCTTATAACAGGTTTGCATAATGAGATCTGTCTGAAAATGCACCCTGCTGTACAAATGTTTTTCCAATAAAAAATTTCTGCAGCAAAGTTTTGCTTTTCATTTAAGGTCAAATGCTTTTATTAGCAATTACAAGTAACTGACTTAAGCCCTTGAGACTTGCTATGTAGAGTCCCAGATTTGTTACTTAGTCTTGATATTGTGAAGATACTTATTAGATAAACAAGGACACTTGCTCCTTTCCTGTTTAAGAATCAAAAGATGACAAATAATACAAAAACCTGCTTTTGTAGGTTAAAAGTATTCCACAGGAGAGTTCCGTCTACTTTTACTTTTTGGTACTGAAGGCTGAATCCAGGGCCTTGTGTGTGCTAAGCACGTGGCCTGCCATTGTGCTGTATCTCCAGCAGAGAGAAATGATTTTTGAAGGCAAACACTTAACAATATGTCAGACTAATATCCCCTTCCCCTCACCACTGCCACAGCTTGATATTACAAAACACTACATACCTGTTTGTCTTTCTGTTGGCTCCGATCTCCCGATGGCCAGAGTCTCCAAGAATCATTATCAATAACATCAGCAAGAACAATCTGTTTGGTGGTTATATCAACACCAAATTCAATCTAGAAGTAGCACATTACCAAGGAAATGATTTGAAAAAAAAGCACACACTACTAAAGCCACTTCTTATTTACAACCTTCATTTTTAAACCTTATTTTATCAGTACCTTCATATCAACCAGCGTGCAGTTCTGGGGCAGCCAGGCTTTCTCCAGTATTTCAAAAATAGCTTGTGTAGCATGACTCATGATGTCCACTTCAGTCTGGCCTATAGCAAGTCCAGCAAAACAAAACTGTGCAGCAATGAGTTGCTCCTCAGACCACTGTGGATCGTTATTGGCATCATCCTGAGAATAAGGCAAAGCAGTACAAGTTCATTTCATCTTAGAATTTCGAATTTTCCAGAGAAAATAAACTTCTCTTTTTCCTGGAATGTGTTCCTAAGAATTGAAATTTTCATTAGACAGTGGTGGTGCACATCTTTAATTCCAGCACTTGGGAGGCAGAGGCAGGGGAATCTTTGTGAATTTGAGGTCAGCTTGGTCTACAAAATGAGTTCCAGGACAGTCAGGGCTACACAGAGAAACCCTGTTGGGAAAAACAACAACAACAAAAAGAATTGATATTTTCAATACAACTAACCTCTCAGAACATCCTAAGATTCAACTTTGTCTATTTGAATTTTTTTTATTTGTGTACTATGCTACATGTGTGGAGATGAAAGCAAATTCTGCTTCTCTGTAAGAGTAGTTAAGTGCTGAGCCACCATTCAGGCCCTAATTTGACTACTTTTACACACACAGTTTTTCTTTTGAGGTCTATGTGTGTTTTGCCTACACATAATATGCCATTTGTATACTATGGTGCCTACAGAGGACAGAAAAGGAAGTTAGATCCCCTGGAATTGGAGTTACAGGCATATCCGAACTACCATGTGGATGCTGGGACTTAAACCTTGAACCAGTGCTCCTAACTGCTAAGCCATCTCTCTAGCTCCTAATTTGTTTACTTTTAATAGCTCTTTTAGGTCCTTTAGATAAGACACTTATTCTAGGTAATTAAATACTTAAACCAAATTTGTCCTCTCTCTGTAAAGCAATTTTTATGTGATGAATGTTCTGTCTTTATATATGTGCATCACGTGTATCTACTTTGGATACAATGTCAATTTTCCTTTTTAATCAATTAATAAAATGTTCATAATATAATTAAAATTATAAAACTCCAAGTACTTGGGAGGTGGAGGCAGACAAATCTCTGAGTTTGAGGCCAGCCTGGTTGAGAGTTGAGTTCCAGGATAGCCAGGCAGGAATACACAAAATCTCAAAAGTCTCAAAAATCAACAAAACAAAATCAAAACACCTAGGGACAGTGTCTTATTACATTGCCCAGACTGGCCTTGAACTAGTAGTTTTTCTATGCCCCTTCTTTCCTTTCATTTCTCAGTAAGTATGGGTATTTTCCCTGCATGTATACCAGAAGAGGCCATCAGACTTCCTGGGACTAGAGTTAAATAGTTGTAAGCCACAAATGAGTACTGGGAGAGAACTTGGGTCCTCTGGAAGAATAGTCAGTACCCTTGACTGCTGAGTCACCTCTTCAGCCCCTGCCTTCATTCCTTAAATACTGGGCAGGAATACAGGTGTGTACCACCAGGCCCACCAAGCATCTAAATCTTTTCTTGCTGTGGGACAATGGTTTTACCCTGTAAAGATTTGTTTCTTGTATTTGTTTAATAAAATGCTGATTGTCCAGTAGCCAGGCAGGAAGTATAGGTGGGACGACCAGGCAGAAAGTAGAGGTGGGGCAATGAGAACAGGAGAATCTGGGAAGAGGAGAAAGATTCAGTCTGCAGTTGTCATCCAGATACAGAGGAAGCAAGATGTGACTGCCTCGCTGAAAAGGTACCAGGTCACATGGCTAATACAGACAAAAATTATGGGTTAATATAAGTTATACGAGTTAATTTAAGTCACAAAAGCAATCACCTTGAAGAACATCTCCACTTTTGGTGGGTAAAACTTATACCCCTCTTTTACACCAGGGTTCCTTTTGAGAAAAGATCCAGTTGCTATTCTTCGGCACACCCATTCAATTGGAATCATTTCACATTGGGGTGCAATGAAAGCAGTCTCCCCACATTTCTTGGTGAAAGCAGTTTTGATACCTACATATTGATGATAAAAGGGTAAAAATCAATACATTTTTCTTTAAAGGTTAAGAAGACCTAAAGAATAAAGTTCTCGTTCTTTTATTTTCTTTCCTCTTTCAATTTATTCTGATATGTATACCCTGCAGGGCCAGCTCCCTCTTTACATGGTTTCTGGGGGATAGAACTCAGATAAGTTAGGCTTGCATTGGCTTAGTCATCTCAAAACAAAACAAAACAAAACAACCCAGAAAAACCTCTATCAAAAATAAAGTTCACCATGGGATTAGAGATGGCTCAGAGGTTAAGTGCTTATTGCTATCCTAGAGGACCAAAGTTTGGTCCCTAGCACCCATGACTGGAGGCTCACAATCCTTCTAACTCCAATTCCAGGGCATCCAATGTTTCTGACCTTTTATGGCACCTGCACTCAAATTCACATTCCCACATGTAGCATACTTTGTGCCGTAACAAATAAAGCTTGCCTGAAGATCAGAGTGCAGAGCTAAACCACTAGAGGCCAGGCAGTGGTAGCTTACGCTTTTAATCCCAGCACTAGGGAGGTGGAGACAGGAAGGGATATGGCAGCGGGGAGAGAGAAATATAAAGCGGGAGGAGGCAGGAGCTCACTGTAGTCTGGAGATAAAGCCAGAGAAGGCAATCTGAGGACAGGATTGCCCCTTGGTCTGAGCATCAGTAGCGGTAAAAGGTCTCTCTAGTGACTGACCACTCTGCTTCTCTGATCTCTCAGTTTTCATCCCCTAATATCTGACTCTGGGTTTTTATTAAGAACAATTTGAATTCGTGCTACACCCATACACAGATAATACATAATTAAAAATAAGATCATATTGTGATTCACTCCTACACTCTGAAGATACTTTTTCTTTTAATGTTTAAAGAATCCTTGAAATAGCATCTATCATATGTGCTCTTCCATTTTCTGCTGACTGTAACTGAAAAGCTAAGCCAAGAGCTGTTTAGGATGGGAACTGTGACTCTGGAAACTAACGACCTCTCTGATGACAGTTTAAATGTACATTTGCTCTAGGGCTGGAAGGGTGGATCTGCACTTCTTGCTCTTGCAGAGCTGGGTGTGGTTCCTAGCATCCACAAGGCAGTTCACAACCACCTCCAATCTAGTTCCATGGGACTAGAAATCCTCTTCAGAAACCAGAGGGCTCATGCATGCATGTGGCACCCCCCCACACACACACACCAGCTTCAGCACATACACATAAACTTGGAAAACAAAGCCTCATGACCCAATAAATAATAAAAAAATTCTAACTCTCCTCCTTCACTTCAGTATTCTGTATACTGGAAGAAGAACAGCTTTTCAAGGTGGACCTCTTAACTAAGTTCAGTCCAGGCACTTAGAACACAAGGACAGGAAGGCACAGCTGCTCTCTTTAAATACTTAAGTCTCAGCATTTAAAAGCAGAAGCAGGACTGCCTCCAATAGGCAGAACAAAGAGCAACTGTGCAGCACTCCAGGGAATAAATTCAGGTTATTACTTAGGGCTGCTAACACCAGGAAGGCTTCCTGCAGAGTTAAATTCCCTAAGGCTAAAATGGCCTTGCAGAAGAAAATTACACTGGTCAGTCACAGGACTGAAGACTAGAGGAAATTGTTAGTTTATTTCTCTTAAATTCTTTTTTCTTCATGGGAGGTGGGTTTGAATGCTTGTTCCCCAGTTGGTGGAACTGTTTGGGATTAGGTGTGGCCTTGTTGGAGGAGCTTGGCTTTGATGTTTCAAAACCCCAAGTTATTCCCAGTTAGCTCTCTCTGCCTTTTACGTGTTGTGCTCCAGTGCCCCGCCTGCCTGCCACCATCAGGCCACGACCGTCATGGACTCTACTCTCTGGAACTGTACACCCCAAATTAAATACTTTCTTTTATAAGTTGCCTCAGTCATGGTAAAAGAAAAGTGACTAAGACTGTGGTCAATATTGGAGATTATATCACCAAATCAATTAACTGTTAGAGTGAACTTTAAAGACTCTTGCCTTGATTTTACTATATGCAACTTAGCCCATGAGACATTCCCAAACAGGTTAACTCAAACAGCCATCTCCCAGAGAAAAAGTCAGTTACCCACATTTGATGTAGTAAAATACACAGGTAATTATAACATGTTCTTGACCCAAATAATTTCTCCCCATGAAAACGACCAAAAAGACACAAAGGGAGCGCTCACCGGCACCCTGTAGCAGCTGAAAAACACAGCTGGTAATCTTATTGGAGATTGCAGCTTTGCCTTCCAGGTGGTTCTTTCTGGCTGCGTTTCCCGCTGTAATCTGGTCCTTGGACTGCAGAAGGACTCTTCCTGGACTATCTAACAATTCATAGACTTCTTTTGTCTTACCCTCATAGAGTTTTCTCCCAATGTTCAGTACTGTGGAAATAAAATAGAATTATATCAGATTCAGGAAGATTTCCTAAATATCAAAGAATCAGCTAAAATGTTGAATCACTGTATGGACAGTGATTAATATAAAAAATTTATAAAAACCATTTGCATAAACCTTATACTTTTCAATGTAATTTTCTCATGTATCACCACATAATTTTGTTAGTGTACTTATGTTAACTACAGATTAGAAAAGTAAGGCTCACAAAGTTGATGTTACACATTTAGTATATGCAGAACTACAAATAATCCCAAATCTTCTGAATCAACATTGTGCTTTGTCAGCTTGTCTCTGAGCTAAAACAACTAAAATTAGTGTAACCATAGTAGTTGTTGTAATTTACAAAAAGCAGCTCAGGAGAGAAAGATGTCATGTGACAGGCCTCAGGTGGAGGGGTTTTATATTGGGAGAAAGTGAACGGGAAAAGGGGGCAGGGGAGACTGGCCTCTGGGTACAGGAGTGGCAGGGAAGGTAATGAATGTGCACAGGAGGTGCTCTTAGTGGCTACAACTGGGGACATACACCCCAAGGTCTGGCCAGTACAGATACCTGAATACTAGCAGTACTATTTTTGTATACACAACTACAATACATTATTTAAATTAAGTTACAGGAGAAAAATGCTTTATTTTTCCTGACTTTTCTTAACAAGTTAAACGGGAAAATTCAGAATAATTTCTTAATTTCAATTTTTTTTCATTAATTTGTAGGAGGCTCCTTCACTCATTTGAAAAATCTAGTAGGTGGTGGAGGTAGTGACAGCGGAGCTTACACAACATTTAAAAGGTCTGGGCTGAAAGCCTAGTACCCTTCGGGGGGGCCAGCCTTGACCAAATACTTTTCTCCAGAGTGGAGGTGTGGAAATTTAGAAATGTACCGAAAATTCGCCCGTGTTTAATTTTCTAACAGGTTAATATACCCCTAACCCCAAAAGGTAGGAGTAAAACAAAAGACTGCATTTACATACAAATTGAAAGTTCTGGGCTACATTCGGACACTCACGCTCTAGACCCCACACCCTAGACCAGCCGCTCCCCGGGAACTGGAACTTAGTTGGATCCTTAGACTTTTGTTTCCGGTGGGAACCAACTACTTCCCAGTCCCGGAGGGAGCGGGAGGAACAGCAGCTGGCCACACCTGCTGACTACAGCCTTGAGAGAGGCTGACTTACAACTAGGTGGGACCTCTGTTTGAGTAACCCTGACTGAACTAGAAACAAGTTCCAGATTCTTTGGGCCTCCCCAGTACCAAATAAAAAACAAATCCCAAACCAAAAGACATTTTTATGAGGTTGGTTCTGAAGCTGGCCCCACCCCACTCCTAGGCTAGACTGGGAGACAACTGCAGGCTTTCATCTATTTACACTAGGGTTAGTTAGCCCACGGGAAAGAAGTACTTCAAGTCTCTGCAGTCAGTCAGTACCCTCTCCACTGGAAAGTACCAGGAAATAAACACAAAAGCATTTTCTTTTTTTCCTGGGCCAGGGTCTCACTCCACAGACCTGGCTAGGCTGGAATGCCCTTTGTAGACAGACCAGGCTAACCTGGAACTCAGAGGTTTCTCTGCCTCTCCCAGACAGGCAGAGCACTGGGCTCCACACTGGAATGATTTGGATGAAAACAAGTAACCAAAGTTTAAAGGTACAGGGAATTGCTTCTCATGTTTCCACAACACATTTATCCCCAGAGCTTTTCCAGGGTATTCGTGTGCCAGGATGATGGACATAATAGCAAATGAAATCTAGTTTCTGCCCTCAAGGGACCCGAGTATTGAAAGAACTGTCAATAAATAAGCAATCATAATAAAAATAACACAAAGTAGGAGAGACTATTTGGGAGACTATGGGACCCCACATTCACAGCAGGACCACCTTACTTGCATCAGAGAAGCCTAGAATAAAGTAAAAGCTGCATGGAGGCCTGAAATATAATCAGAATGTCGCATGGGATAATTAAAAGGGGCAAGATCAAGCAGCAAGTGTGGAGTGGAGCAGGGCTGAGCACTTAGTGCCCCAACAAACAAAAATAAACCAAGTTGATTAGGTCACACCAGCAGCTGGCACAGGAAAACAATTAAGTGTCCAAGAAGGAAATCAATGGCCTAGCGTTGGGTCAGAGTTCTTAAAAATGGATGCAGGAGGCAAACCCTTGTGGGATTAATTTTTTTTGAAATGGACTGCAGGGGGAGACATGGCCACAACCACGTGAGCTGATCTTTGGACTGGACCAAACTATGTTCCTGAAACACTAGTTTTACAACCTGTTACCCACACAGTACACTGACTCTTTCATTCAAACTACCCAGAGATATTCCTCTAAGAGATTTCATCCTTTCTTGTAGTTTAAGACTGTAAAGAGGCCATCTTGTTAAAACTGGGCATGTGGAATTACAGTCTTAATTAGCACTAAATAAATGTAATTTTTCTTTTTTGCCACTTAGGCTTAATTTGATTCTGGGTAGATACTAGTGATAATTTGGTTAAAAGTTTCCACTGTGGGTTAATAATCTAATGTCTACAAGAATTAACAGTTTTAAAAGCCCTGCCTGTAGGATATAGCTCCAGTTTTGGGCTCTAAATTTATTTCTCTATTTCTTTTCTATAACTCTTTAATTTCTATTTATTATAACTTATTTAGCTTTTAGTTTCTAGAACTCTTGAATCTAGAACTTCTTTAAATTTTCTCTCCTTAGGCCGGGCGGTGGTGGTGCATGCCTTTAATCCCAGCACTTGGGAGGCAGAGGCAGGCGGATCTCTGTGAGTTCGAGGCCAGCCTCTAAAGCTACAGAGAAACCCTGTCTCGAAACCCCATCCCGCAAAAAAAAAAAAAATCTGTCCTCTTCCCAGGCCTTCCGCAAACCTCCACAGTAGGCCTGACACATGGCCGCTTTCCTCTGGTCCACTACTCATTTTTATCAGCCATGTGAGTTTAGACTTAACCTGAGAACCCGGGGATTGCTGAGCACTAAGAAAAGAGCAGTAAGCAGACTCAGTACATTTAGAACTGATTTAATACGGAGGACGAAAGGGTTCTAGTGAAGACTTGTTCTTAAAGGAAAAGGGGCTGAGAAGATGTCCCTGCAGTTAATACTGTCTGCTCTCAACTTGCGACCCAAATTCAGTTCCCAGCAGCCACACTGGGTGGCTCACATTCACCTGTACCCCAGCTCCTGCGCAGGACCCATGAGCACCTGCACTCAACATGCAAATAACAACAGATACTCAATGACCAAAAGTAAAACAGGGACTGGAGAAGCCGGCTCAGCAATTAAGATCACACGCTGTCCTGCAGAGAACTCAGGTTCAGTTTCCAGTTCCCACATGGTGGCTCACTCACAACCATCCTAAACTCCAGTTTTAAGGGATTTGAACATCTTCATACCGCTGTCAGCACCAGGGACACATGTCACATGTGATGCACATACAGACATGAAGGCAGCTCTAGTCCCAGGATTTGGGAGAAAGAAACAAAAGTTCAAATCCAGACTCTTATATGAGTTCATGGTAAGCCTGGACCAAATCTCAAATAAAATAAAAAGGCTAAAATGAATTAAGTAGAAAACTAAAAGTTTCTATCCAGTGTTATCTATATTTATCACCTAGTCTCCGGCGATCTGGGGCCCAGTTCCAATCTAGACATCCTGTAGCGAAGGCTTGGAGAACACTGTGGAAGAAGGGGCGAAAAGATTTTGAGAGCCAGAGAAATGGGGCCTGCTGTGAGACTGTCTCCCAGTGAGCTGAAGAAGGAGAGGGTACCAACGAAAATGCCAGAGCGAATGGAGAAGCATCATGAGGCTGCAACCCTACACCAAGAGCTGTAGGCAAATGAGAAAAGCAAGAATCGGGAGAGGCATCTACCTTAATACCAACTGGTTGCCCAGTGCCAAATGGTCAGCCTCGAAAACAGACGACAAACATTCTAAGGGCCGAGTAGGTTATATTTAACATATATGTACATGTAGATAAACACATACATACAATAACAGTTAAAAAGAGGCCACAAATTTAAGGAGAGTGGGAGGGTGTCTCTAGGAGGCTGTGATGGAGGAAAGAAAGAAGTGTAATCACAATCTCATAAATTAAAAAACAAACTACAAAAAAATAAAAGAAAGAAAAAATATGCAGGAAGCAGATGACTGTTAAAAACTAATAAGCGATTTTGGGCATGATGGTGTGTGCCTTTGATCTCAGCAAGATCTGTGAGTTCCAGGTCAGCCAGGGCTATATAGAGACCATATTTCAACACCAACATACACAGAACAAGACCCAAATTAATAGATGAATTCAAACAGAGACAGAGGTCTGACCGGTTAATGGAATTAAATTTAAGTCTTAAAAACAAACATTTTAGCACCGCATTGTCCAATAAGGACTTACACACAACATATTGAGTCAAAAGGTGGCACGTGACTTTAATCCCAGCACTCGGGTGACAGAGTTAGGCGGATCTCTGAGTTCCAGGCCAGCTTGGTCTACAAGAGATAGTTCCAGATCAGGTTACTAAAGATACAGAGAAACAGTGCCTCAGGGGAAAACAAAAAACAAAAAACCAACAAACCCCAAACCAAAAGCATAAAAGCCGAATCTATTAAAAAGGCATTTTACTCCGGTTGTAGGGAACCAGACACACTCCAGACTTCTCAAGCACACCCCAATATAACATTCTCTCACAAGAGAGTAATGGAACTGAAGAGGAAAATTCTAGAGATCTTTTCTAGTTTTGAAGTACAGGCACCCTGATCTCAGAAAAATTCTGGGCCAAAGTCCCAATTAATGAAGCTATAGCACCGCTTTGTTGTTTTTCGCTCTTCGTAAGTGGGAAAGAATATACTGGGGCGCCAACACATTTTACGCCACTATCTAGAAACTTTTATTGTAGCCCACCACAGCGTTTTATTGGCAAAAAGCAACAAACCACCTTTCCGGAGGCTCTTACCAGGCAGAGACAAAATGGTAGCTAACTAAACTTATCAAACAAAATGTGAGAAGTTTTCCTTCGATTTTGGCGCTCTCCAAAGTTATCATGGCACCAAAGCCTACCAGTTAGTACAAATCGGTACTCTCCCGCACCCGTTCCCGAAATCCCAGGCTAGCCTGGACTACAAATCACGCACTTGACCAACACAAAATATTTGGACCTAGAGTCATATTATTAAATTATATGGCTAACCTGAAGGAGATTATTGGCGTATGAATCTTAACAAAATAAACAAAACTTTGGGTTGAAAAATTGTGCTAGATTTTCATGATTGTTTATCACAGATTGTAGGCACTTCGTTAGTTTTAGGCCATTTCTCCTCCGGGGCACCTTCCCACTCTGCTACTTTCCTCCACTCCGGGGAGTTTTCTGGGAATTTCAGGAGGCCCCGGGTGCTTATTGTCCAAAGCACGTCTCCCTGCACGTACACCACGTGTGCAGTATCTGGGCCCATGGCGCCACGGCGGGTAAGGCAGCCAGGCACTGTACCAGGAGGACTGCAATCCGACCCCGCGGCCGCACGTGTCCACGCCAAGCAAGCAACTCCCTGCTGGAGGGTGTGTGTGGGAGGACACCAGCGAGTCAGAAGGCCTGCTACTCACCCTCAGCTGTCGCCATGATCCTAAGAGGGTTGGAGGTGCAAGACAGAGCGGGAAAGTGAAGTAGCGGTCGGTAAAACAAGAACCACCAGACGCTCAGAAGGGCGGGGAAAGGCGGTGCAAGCACAGAAGCAGTCACAAGGTCTAGTCAGTCCGTGCCACCGGGCGACGGGAAATACTGGACTGGCCGAGTCAAGAGGTGGAATAGCGGGCCCTAGGATTGCCGCCGCGCATGCGCCCCGACAAGACACCACTTCCGGGCGGCTCTGCGTCTCAATCCCCAGCGGCGGAAAGTGGCGCGCAGGCTGTGCCCCGCTGGTCGGGAGAAAGTTCTGTGTTGGAGCGTACCAAGTCACCAAGTCCCAACGGCCGGGGAAGAGCGTGTGACCCGGGGCACACAGAGCTCAATTCTTCTAAGGGGTAAACACACCACCAACCGCGTTCCTCTCATCACCGACGTCTCGGGAGCGGAAAAAAACGGAGATTTCCACGTGTGGGAACACTATCACCACACACCTCTCCCGCGGAATGCTAGCCACACCCCTTTGACTCCATAGCTCCGCCCCCATTCGGCGCCGTAGCTGATTGGCCTGGGCGCTGGAGGCCCAGCTGGCAACACCTCCTTGAAAGAGCGCGGCGCCGCAGTAGCGAGAACCTAGCCCGCGGGGAAGGAGGAGGCAGTCGGCAGCGTGAGCTTCTGCAGCTTACTAGAGCGCGGTGGACAGCTGGTTGGCGCTCGGACCACGCCGCGGCAGCAGGTCCGTCCACGTGCTTTCGGCGGCGCCATGGACATGGAGGAGTCGGGGATGCGTGAGGAATGTGGCGTGTTCGGGTGCATCGCTTCTGGAGAGTGGCCCACGCAGCTAGATGTACCACATGTGATCACTGCGGGACTCGGGGGGCTGCAGCACCGGTGAGCAACAGGATGAGGGGTGAGGATGGAGTGGCAAGTCTTTGCTCAGCTCCGCGAGTGGCTTCCCAGCTCTGGAGCAATGGAGACCGCAGGACTAGAAGGGTGGATCTCACGAATCAGGATCAGTACCTGCTTAGAGCATTGACCAAGTGGGCGTGGGGTACGCCTTGCCTCATAGACCTAGCCTGTCGAATTCCTCCCTAATGCTCTTTATGGTTAACCCCAAGAATGTGCACCTCTCCTGCGGGTTTGCTTGCTCTAGCCAGGTTGGGAGGAATCGTTCAGATCTCCTTGAACCTAAAACTATTCTTGAGATAAAGTTGTGTAAGGTGGTGGTGCCTGGTGTAGGTCCACCAACTCTCTTAGTCTTTTGCGCGTGACCTCCAGCTCGCAGAATCTTTGCGCGGGCAGAGCTAATGAGCAGATTGTCAGCCTGAAAGCAGTTATCGATTTGGGGACCCTAGAGTTCAGACCCACGGAAAGAGGTCTAGTTCGTATTCAGAATGAGTCACAGTGGTAGTTGATTTCATATACATTACCTTCATAGGATGAGGATTAATTGGTAAACTTTTTTTCTTCTTTCTTTCTTTCCTTTCTTTCTTTCTTTTTTTTTTGTTTTTCGAGGCAGGGTTTCTAGTTCTTGTAGACCAGGCTGGCCTCAAACTCACAGAGATCGGCCTGCCTCTGCCACCACCGCCTGTCTCTGATTGGTAAACTTTTAAATAATAAATGAAAACAGTAAGAGCCATTAGCAAACGCCCTTCTTTAAAGGGTGAGAGGAGGAGTGCTTGATGTCAAGATATATATTGACTTGGAAAAACTGGGAGATGTCTTCGAGGTAACCAAAACAAAACAACAAAACCTTTGCTGCCATAATCTTACTGTTTCTTACCACCAGACTTAAGGGGGAGTTAGTATAAATCTACTGAAGGAAGTAATCCAGGGATTGCGTGTTTCCCCAAAATCCCACAAAGTTTCCTAAAACAGTAGCCACACCTTCTGGAATGGAACTGGCAATGACACTTTTTAGCAATTGTGAGTGCCACATGTATCAATACATTCCTAGTGATTTCCTTCCCTCACCAAGCTTACCTTTGCCTTTTTCAAGTCCTAAATGTTTGTTTGGAGTTTCACATTCTGCATACTTTTTGTTTATTAAAAAGCGTCCATGAGCCATCACTCACTGAGATCTGAGATCTGCCTGTCTCTGCCTCCCAAGTGCTGGATTTAAAGGCTTGCGTCACCACTGCCAGGCTATATTACATAATAAATTATTGAGATCTGGGGATGTGCTCAATTGCCTATATTGTTGGGGGCCCTCGGGTCAGTCCTTAGTATTTGAAAGAGAGACAGAGAGAGAGACAGAGAGAGAGACAGAGAGAGAGAGAAATTTAAATCTGCTTATGTGATTCTGAGGAGCAGTTGTCTATACCACTTTCGGATTTATTTCGAATGTCACATTAGGAGCAGTGGGAATGGAGCTAGCGAATCTTAGACGACAGAGGGAAATAACTTCATCCTTTTCTCAACTGTGTTTACATTGTGGTCAGTTACTCAGAAATTTCCCACATATACTTCATTTGTCTTTCTATTTCTTTAAATTTGCCTGTGTAGGGGACTATATGTTTTTCTTTTAAAATTAACTACACCTTACCAAGGGAGTGGCACAAGCCTCTATTCTCTCAGCACTGGAGAGTCTGTTTACCCCTCCTATACTTCCTGCCTCGCTACTGACCAATCAGCATTTTATTAGATCAATGCAAGTGACAAATCTTTACTGTGTACAAGAGCATTATCCCACGGCATCTTATGGAGAGTAGAATGGTCTGGACTTATTTCAAACTCCATAAAAGAAATTACTAGACACAGTCCATGGACTTCTGTGTATAGGTTTTTTTGTGTAGTGTAGATATGATTTATCCTCCAAGATTTGTGTGTGGGAAGGTGTTCTCAGTGTGGCAGGACTCTAGTGTTATATTTAAAGGTGGCAGTGGTGCACACCTTTAATCCCAGCATTTGGGAACCACGGGCAGTTGGATCTCTGAGTTCAAGGGCAATCCTGATCTACACGGGGTTCCAGGACAGTCAGGGCTACACAGAAAAACCCTGTCTCAATAAACCGAGAAAGAGATGGAGTTGGCAGGAAGGTGAGTAGCTGAGTATTGTGGATTGTGGTGGCCTTCCTGAGTTAGTTCTCTGAGAGCAAGTCGTTATTATGAGAGTGAGCCTAACCCTTGCATTGTTCTGTCCTCTGGCCTCCTTTGCTTTCCCCTCTTCCTTCCTTCCCATCACACTTGACCTTTGCCATGAAGTCATCACATTGAAGCCCTCACCAGAGCTAAACTGCTGGGACTTCCTGAAAAGATGGGCTTTCAGCCTCCTAAACTGACCAAAACAACCATTTTAAAGAAACAAAGTGCCTAACCTGGGCATGGTAAACTGGCCTTTAATCCCAGCACTTGGGAGGTAGAGGCAGAGGCATCTCTTAGGTTCAAGGTCTGATGCGTCTGCAGAGCAAATTTCAGGATACACAAGGCTACACAGAGAAACCCGTCTCAGAGAAAACCAAAACAGAACAACGTGCCTTACCTGCTGTATATCGTTATAGTGACTGAAAATAGATGAAGAATGTTGTTAGATAGGAGATGAGTGTGCCCTCTGTCAGGGTGCTATCGAGGCCCCAGGAGAGGAATCAAAACCAACAACTAATAGGTATTTTTAAACTTCTGAACATTTGTGAAATTTACTGATTGAGTTGAAGGTCCTGTTGGAAGAAGCATTCTGTAGAATCTTCCGTTTCTGCTAGGCTTTGGGGAAACGGGTTTATAATGATCAGAAGTTTTCTTGAGAGCTGCAGACACTGGTTCTTCCACAGCACCAGAAGAGCACTCAGTAGGGAGAGCCAGCCTGTTTGGGATGCAGTTTCATCCCTTTTCCCAGAGTTGTTAAGGCACACACACACAGGAGGAGTTTATTGGAGAACTTGTTTTTGGTGCTGAATTAAAGGTTGGTGACCTTAGCCAATAAGCTGAAACACCAGCTTAATCTTGTGTATTTCTGATAGCTTCTAGATTTGTTTTCTCATCTCTTAGGCTACACCTAAGCATTTTAAAGTTCTAGTGTTGCAATTTAGTCGGTTCAGAATGATGCTCTTATGTAGATAAGCCAGCGGCAATCTCTTTTCCATGACGGATTCACTGGAGCTCAAGGGGGGACAAATCATCTGACCTACATTTTATATTAAAAAAATAATCGTAATGTAAGATTTTCACCTCACATGAGTTAAAAGAGTTGAGATGTAGAAGTCAGGCATCAAGTTTCCTCTAATCTCCTACACTGTAGCTGTGACCGAAGCATGGGAATATGTATTCTGAGAACTGCATCATTAGACCATTTTGTTGCTATGGTCATCATTGCTCTTAGTGTTCAAGTTTGTTCGGGTCAGTCACTCAACAAAGAGTCCTGATCCAATCAAGAGACCAGGAAACATTGGATGTAGAAGGTCGCCACTACAGTAACAGGGCGGTTGTTTACGTCACGGGAGCCTTTTTATAAAGAGCAGAGCACTGAAATAATGCTGCCAAGTTCAGTGTGGCAAGGACAGAAACAGCCCCGTCGTTGCCTGCTACCATTATTGTTATCAGGAGTTATATTCTTGATGATTGTGCTGTACTTTCAAAGGACGGGCAGCATGGCTTTCCTGTCGCCAACATGACCAACTATGCAATGTTTTGTCCTGTGGTGCTTTGGGATGTTACTAAGTGATAGCTTTCAGCTCCTTTGTAATTTTACAGGGTCACTCTCGGGTATACCTGTAACATGACGGCCGGCTTGTTGGGGTATCTGTTCCCGTCCGGTACCCCACAGCCGGCAAGTCCCAGAGAAAATCAATCACACAGATCTCTATAAGTTATAAAGCTGATTGGCCCATTAGGTCAGGCTACTTATTAGCTCTTATAACTTATATTAATCCATTATCGTTATCTATGTTAGCCACACGGCTCAGTACCTTTCTCATTGTGACAGCTTACATGTTGCCTCTTCGGTGGTCTGCACCGGAATGGCGGAGGGACTTCCTCCTTCCTGGAATACTCCTGGTCTCATCGCCCCCGCCTCTACTTCCTGTCTGGTTGACCTGCCTATACTTCCTGCCTGGCCAATCAGCGTTTTATTAAAATACATGATTGACAGAATACAGATAATTCTCCCACACCATATACCATCCATCTATTTGTTGAGTGCCTGCTGTGTCCATACAAGGCACCTTGATAAGTAGGGGAACACAGGGTAAACATGGCTTCTGCCCTCGTAGAAGTCTGTAACCCACTATGCAGAAGAACAGGCTTTGCCAGGCCCCAGTTGCCATCCTTCTGAATTGGCCATAATGATCATACCTACCTCCTAACTTGTACAGATGGAATTCTTGTATATAAACTGTTTATAATATTAGCTGGATATAGCTACTGTATCCCTATGTTTCTTTCTCACCCTTGGGTGTGCACTCAGCACAGATGCATGCAGATGTTCATTGACTGGCAAACAATTACCCTGGTATATTATAGTGGACTGGTGTGGAGACGTGGTGGGGTGCATCCTGGTACAATTGACTATTCCAGAGTAATACAAAGGAAAAAAGCACAATTAGGGATGGATCTCCTAAACATTGCTGAGTGAGAAAACTTGACATTTGAAAGTTCACACTAAGGAGAAAGAAAGCACAAATCTTAATCTAATCTATGATGATAGTGATGGTCTTTATGGAGTGGAGTTGATAGCTAGCCTCCTTGTAGGGGTGTAGTATTTGTCTGGAATTTTAATTTTTGTTGTTTCACATACTTTTGCCACGTAGCCCAGGCTGGCCTTGGACTTGGGATCTTCCTAGGTAGCTTCCTGTATACTGGCCTAGTCATGTGCTGTATTTTGATTTGGATGCTGGTCACATGGTGCTGTCTAGTTAGGGGCAGAGAGAGACTAGAGCTCAGTTTTTCTGATCTTCAGTGCTGTGGACTTTTCTGTGCATAGGGGGCCATCTGTCTGCATGCGTTCTGTCTCCATGGTTTCAACCCATAAATACTGGGAGTAGTTTTTTTTAACTATCTGTACTAAACAATAAAAAGACTCTTTCTCGTCATTGATTTTTAGACAAACTATTATATTGCATATTATCAGTAATCAAGAGATGGCTTATAATATGTAGGAGGATAGGTATATATTATAAAGAAATACTGTATCTTTTTACATAAGGAACTTGAATGTCTGCATGATTGGGTTTCTTTTCTCTATTGCTTCGTACTACCCTTTCTAGTATTTCGTTGGCTCACGTGTTTTGCTCTTTAAGAGAGGATCTCACTGTGTCCCAGGCTAGTCTGGAGCTCTACTTTGTCTCAAGCAGGTCTTCCCTCAGCCTCCTGAGGCCTGTGTTTATAACAGAATGAGTCGTCACATATGGATTGCTGGTACATTTTAGAATTTATATTGGCATAATTCTAAAGAGGCCTCAGAGTTTGACCTATCTTCAGACTTGTAAAAACAGTATCCTACCTTTGGACAAAGTCACATTTTACAGCTTACTAATTTGTGTGTTGTTTTCCTTTTATATCCCTGTGTGTAATTTAAATGGGTACAGTTATTGCAGTTACCTGGCTGCGAATGTGTCCAGCTACTTATAGAGTTCCTCTTCATCTTGAGCTGTGAACTACCCAACATTCTCTATTCTTAAATAGTTCACAATGTATTTAGTCTAATTTGTCAGGGACAAGGCTAAATATCTCTTATCAGGAAAAAGCAACAAAAACTTTTCACAGAGAAAATGCGTTGTTGTTTCTCAGGCCCTTACTATCTTCATGTGCTTTTCTCTTGTCACTCACGGTTCCTTGACTTTCCAAATGACCTTCAGAGAATTCTTAAACAGACATAAGAAGGGTTAATATCAGTTTTCACGTATCTCAAACTAGAAATATGTTAGTGATTAGAGAAATTAATGATGAGTTGACGAATTTGTATTTTGGTCAGGACTTAGTAAAAATGAAATTAGGAACATTTTTTCCTAATAATAGTTATAATCATTTGATTAAAGAATAATGGTGTATGGATTTTATTTTTAGAAGTTTTTTCTTGATAAATGCAAAGGGGAAGGTTCTTACAGTTCTTTTGTTAAAGCCATCGCCAATCTTACCATGTTTCCATTTGTAGTTCTAGGGGTCCTGCTTCTTAGGGTGTAGCCACTTTCTTCACAGAGTCTCGGTTCTTTGAGGGTTATCATTTTTCTTTTGCAAAATTCTTTATTTGTATTTTAAATTTTTATATTTTGTATGACATTGTTTCCAGTCTCTGTCTACCCCAAATTGGCCAGTCTTCTGTCAATTTCCTCAGATATTTGTTTTGTACTTGTAGTCTCTTTGAACATTTGCCTAATTTTGTCAGCGCTCTGACCTCCTTTTCAGACCAATGCTTTCCCGCTCCCGTGTCATTTGCTGTTATGGTGTGTGTGTATCTTTCAGGATCTTGTAAGGGAATGTGATTTTCTATAAATCAACGCAACTCATTTATTCAGAGTTGCCAATGATTCTCGTATTTTGAGTATCATCCACTTGACACACAAGATTTGCAAAATCACTGAGCATTACAATGACCTGGATGGGGTGTTGATCTTTCCATCTAAAATGAAGACAGACGGCCCCTTGATGTTAAGCAGATGTTAGACACACTGCTAATCCTGAGGTGACGTTCTGAATTGAAGCGTCTGATATTAGTACTTTTTTGTTTTTCCAATCTCAGTTACACTTTCCTATACTTGGGACAGTATTTTAAAAATAGCACACTATGTAACTAAGCATCTTGAACAATATAGATGTTTATAAAATTGACTTTTAATGATTTTATTGACGTTGAGACAGGGTTTCTCTGTATAGCCTTTGGAGCCTGTCCTGGAACTCACTCTTTAGATCAGGCTGGCCTTGAACTCACAGAGATCCATCGAACTCAGCTGGAATTAAAGACGTGTGCCCCCATGCAGCTGATGTTCTTTTTGAGACGAGCTCTCTCTGTGTACCCCTGGATGTCCTGCAATTTCTATGTAGACCAGTCTATCCTCAAATTCACAGAGATTCATCTGTCTCTGCCCCCTGAGAGCGGGAATTAAAGGCATATACCACCATGCCCGTGATGAGTTTTAAACTAAAAAAGATTTGTTTAATAAGCCAGAGAGGCTAAATGTAGTTAGGAGACCTGTAAGTATATGTAACATTATGTATGAGGAGAACTACCTAAGATACAGTATCTTTGTATTACTTCCTATGTAGCCTGGCTGGCCTTGAACTTGCTATGTTGACCATGCTAGACTTGAACTTAGAGATCCATCTGCTCTGCCTCCCCAGTTCTGGGATTAAAAGCAAATGCCACCATACCCTGCCATTCTCTTCTTGGTGTAAATTGACCTGAGTACTGAATCCTGTGATTCTATCCATACAGGGTTAGAATTCTGTACATCTCTGACTATATTTAATATATAACTTTTATGTGTGTTTCTGCTTAATATAATGGATTCATTAATACTGAATTCACTGCCAACAGTGACTGTAAGCCATGCCTGAATGAAGGTTATCTGATGTCTTCTCCCTAGGTTTCAGCCAGGCACCTAAGCCTTAGAGGCTCTAGATAGCAAGGCAGCATTGCACTTGCGTCATTACTGAACTAAAAGTACCCAAAGTGTGGAAAACCGTGGAGGTGCGTAGCACTTGGGTGGCGGGGGATGATTCAGGAGTCTACAGGTATCCTTAGCTACATAGGAAGTTAGAGGCCAGTCTGAGCCACATGAAACCCTCTATAAACAAACACAACTAATTAGAGGTTGTACTCTGGAAAATCTCCTTGTTTTTTACGTGTTAATGAAGTAACCTCAGCTCAAGGACATAGCTTATAAGCTACATTGATCTCTCAAAATATATTACAGCTCTCTTTATTCTTGTTTTTGCAGCTTAGGGCATAGCATTTCACTTTTGCTCTGTCAATACTCCCGGAAAGACAAATGTTTGAGGAAGGAATTAATTTCTGGAGCATATGTATGTGGCTGTTCATTTGTCAGCGTGAGCATACAGTCATCAAAGCTTGAAGTTGAAAACAGAACAAGAAACCATAACAACTCTTGTTTACACTATGATAGCCACAATAAAGGCAAGGTCTTGCTTTGTCCTTGTCTGACTTTAACTGAGAATGTCTGTGTTGGGATAATTGCAGATAGCAAATGACCCTTGAAAACAACTCAAGAGCTGAATTTCCTATACACAAAATTAATAAGTATTGACCAGCTGCACCTGGTTACTGTAGCAAAGCTACATATGTTGGTATAGTGGATTGTTAGCATGACCTTTTGAAAAAGAAGTAAAACTATCTTCTCCCATTGATGAAAAACTCAAATTAAAATTTTCTTATGTATAAAGTCTCAGTCAAATAAGAAAGAAAATACTATTCTGGAATATTGAATGAGAGCAATTGCTGGGGGTTGTCTTGGTAAACCAGTACATGTCTTAACAAATGCTGGTGTACGGGGCTGTGGGAGGAGAGGTGTTACTCAGCAACGCTTAGTAATGAGCCCTCATCTCAAAGTTTGCTCGGTCTTAGTGCCAAATGGTTTTCAGATCTCAAGGAAATTTGGACATCTGTTTAAGTCACTGTAACTGGGTAGATTTGTCAAAGATTCTGTTAGGAAGGTAAAATAGTTCCTTTGTAGGAAAACATTTATACCCCAGAGAATGGAAAAGAGGTTCAACACAAAGTCAGATACTCGCTGAGGATAAACAGTGTGCAAGCTCTTTTACACACCTTAAACAGACCACCGTGTGACCTAACAGTTTCACACGGTGGACCCCGAAAGTATCAGAAGCAGGAACCCAGACCTGTGAGTGCTCTTGTTCACAGCAGCATTTTCTAAAATAGCCGAAAAGCAGAAAGAACCCAAGTGATTGTTGGCAGGTGATAGCTATGTGGATCGCGGCCCAGACTTACCCTGCAGTGTACATGAACCTGGAAGACATTATGCTGAATGAAGAGATAAACTGTTGTGCAGCACTGCATACATGAATAATCACATTGATGAAAGCAGAGGACAGTGGGTAGCACAGAAAGGAGAATGCGAGTCTGCTTAACGGCTCCAGGTATTTCAGTGTGATATATCCGTCAACAGTGAATGAAAAAAATTAGTTTATCCTTAAAACAATAGGATTCAACCACCGAAGAGAATTGGAAATATCAATCTGTCTGCACTGTGATTCAAATTTGAAAACTAATTCTAAGTAAAAGAAACCAGGGGCAAAAGACCATATAGTATGATACCATTTATGAGACGTTTCCAGAATGAGCAAATCTACAGTGGTTGCTAGGGGCTGCAAACGATCCTCCAGGCCGTAAAGTGTCTGCTGCAGATGCAGGGTCTTCGTAGGCTGCTCAGGGCGCTGTGAAATATGATATTTGTGACTAGTATGACTTTGAATATATAAAATATGTTCTGTGAGATTCTGTGAGAGTAACAACCGAAATGCCCCCTGTTGGCCTTCTAGGTGCTAATTTTAATCAGAAGTTAGTGACATTTTTAAGTTCAGCAAGGCATTTTAGTACAGCCAAAGTTTTAGAGTTCTTCTCAGATGACCAATGTGGCCTTTCACTTGTGGATTTTTTTTTTGTTGTTTAGTTTTTGTTGTCCTTTTTTAGGCTGAACATCTGAGTAACTGTTCAACAGGTTCCATTTTGCTCATGCAGAACTTGTTCAGTGTGCCTAATTTCCATCCCTCCAACTCAGAATTGACCTATTACTGTCCTTCAAATAGCCATGCCTAAAAAACACAAGACATGGAATTTCCAGCCATATGAATGGCAGCTGAGACTGGAGGTGAATTGAGTCAGTTTTGTTTCCTCTTGTCTGTACTTCAAACCCAGGAATAAATACAAACCTTTCTTTTAGATCCAAAGAAATAGTAATTGTCTCAGCCATTGCATTTTACTCAGTGTAACAGGAGGAGACTGGGAGTTGGTTTCCCTGGCTGCATTAGCCATGGGCTTTTAAGCAGTGACTTGCTGGATGGAGCCAGCTCATTTGTCTTCTCCAAGTGGAATCAAATTGGGTTTTGTGTTCTATGGTCCTTGGTCCTCTGCTGATCCTATTCTCTGAGTATGGCAACCTGGCTGTGGTTCCCACCACCAGCTGTGCTTGAGGAGGGTGAGGAATGTAGGTGCTGGGGGCTGGAGAGATGGCTCAGTGATTAAGAGCAATGGCTGCTTTCCCAGAGGTCCTGGGTTCAATTGCTAGTAACCACATGTTGGCTCACAACCATCTGTAATGCGATCTGGTGCCCTCTTCTGGCCTGCAGGTTCACATGCAGGAGGAACATTGTATACATAATAGATTAATAAATAAATCCTTTTTTTTCTTTTGAAGAGTGTAGGTGCTGAACTGATTGTAACCTAAAATTCAGTGCTTCCCAACCTTCCTAATGTCCCACCTCGTGACCTCATCTAAACACAATCTTCAAAGCCATTGCCACAAATCCCATCACCCTGGGAGTTAGGGCTTCAATACATAATTTCCTGGGAGCTAGGAGAGGCACAATTTAGTCTTCTTTTCACTGTACCCTATAATACTGTTTTGTCTTGCACATGAAGGCGGAGCATCACTTTTCCTGTGTCAGGACTTTGCTATCTTCTGACTTGTGGCTTCCTGAGTCACCCTTGGTGCCTTCTCCAGCAGTGACTAAAGAAGGACCCGGAGATTTTATTCCCTTTCAGAATTTCACTTTAAAACCACTAATGCTCTGTGTGATTGTTTGTGTTTGGATTCCTCACCTTTAAGCATCATTTGCCTTAGGTCATTAGTAGGTATTGACTGTATGTAAATTTCCAAGTCTTCTAAACTAGTCTCCATCCACCCCTTTCAGTAACATCACTGTACTGCCTGTGGGTAACTTTATCAGTAGACATCTTACATTTAATTTTTACTCTGAATAGCTGCATAAATAGCTAATACACTTTGTCTTCTACCTCCTTGAAAGTTCCAGTCTTAACTGCTCTTCCCTCCTTTCTTCTTTAGATACACACAGAGTTGCACCGTTTAAGCCACTAATACAATCTTTAGGAAAGTGCAGGGTGAAGTCTTAAGGACCATTTTGCCCGAGCCTCCCATTTTAGGCAACAGTTTCTGTGCTTGGCTGCTTCGAGGTTCAGTCCATCTTCTGTGAGACTGACTTAGAAGGTGGCTTCATGCCCGCTGGGCAGATTTTATAACAGAGTGGGCTGATGTAGATTAAAGTCATGTTGATGACATAGTGGCTGAAGACACTTGCCGCCAAGCTTGGGGACCTGTTTGATCCCCCAGACCACAATGTAGAAGGGGAGAATCACTGTCTCCACATTTAAACTTTCAACATTGAAACTGTTTAAAATCCGATTTCATGATGAAATGAGGCTAAGTTGCAGATAACGAATATTTAATTTAATTTAAAATTCTAAACTCTAAATTTAGATTTAAAATTCTGCTTTAGAGAAGCGAGAGGACCAGGTGGTGGCGGCAGGTGCTCGGTGGACCTGTGTTTGAGGCCAGTCTGGTCTACAGAGCCAGTTCCAGAGCTTTCAGGGAAACCCTGTCTCAAAAACTCAGAAAGAGAGAGAGGAGAATGGAGGGGAAGATGGTGATCCCTCGTGTCTCTCACCTCCCTAGCTTGACGAGGGCTTAGTAGAGGCGGATAGAATTTTTGTATTTTATATTATCTGGTTTTTTGTTCACAGAGTTGGCCTGTCAGTGGAACGGGGGAAGACTCATGTGGCCACTTGTGGTTTGAGTCATTAAGTAGGACAGTGGCCACTGTCCTAGAGATTTGAAGCTGGAGCCCTTACTCCTCACGGTGTATTTGTATAAGGCGAGGAGACAGAAACACGTGGACTCTTGACCATTGTTAGAATACGGCCCGGACTGATTTCACGTATGAGACCTTAAGGCTTATGTGAGATGCTCTTGGCATGAGTAGTCAGTTATAGAAGTGAGTAAATCTAAAGATTTTGCACACTGCCAGTGATTACGTGTTAAAATATCAGCTGTGGAGTTTTAGGGGTGTAGAGTTCAATTTCTAGCACTGCAAAAGAACAAAGAAGAGAGAGGTGAAGGGAGAAAAAGGAATTTTTCGTAGACACCATAAACAAGTGTGTCTGACCTGCAGGAGTTTAACAGAGAAGGGACTGGAGGTGTGGGAACGGATGCAGCTCAGAGGTCCCAGCAAGGCCAAGGCCGTTCATTTTTCAGAACTGCCTAATAGGTATTGAGGAGAGAGACAGAGATAAAATGGAGTTGGTAGGTTTTAGAAGTTAGTTTTTCCTTAAACCTAACAGGTGGCAAAGGGCCGCAGACTGATTGAGGGTATAAAATTAAGTCCAAACGTATCTTCATACCTATTCATACTTCAGAGCCCCAGCAACCATGGTTGGTACAGCAATTAGTGCCATTTTAATGTGCTTTTGCTTTATTTAGGATATAAGAAGTGATGGTATTGAACCTCCTTTTGAGCTTCATACCTTGCACAAAATAGTATGTTAGATTTTTTATCTTGATATTTCAGACAATATTTATCACATGTACTCAGAAATTATAAATGAAGTGAAAAACAAAAGAATGACAGTTTTCTGTTTATCTGTAGTGATCTCTGCGGTGGTGCTTGAGCGCAGGGTTGCCAGGAACCTGTTTTTGCCATCCTTCCCCTTTGTCATTGTGTGGCAGGTTCATACCGCATCCAAATCATGGAGGAACCTCATAATTCTCGCGCTGTCTTCTGAGCTGTGGGCATCCTTAACTATCCTGTATTCATACTCCTTTATTTCCCAGTGATCCGTAATGTTGTTCTCATGTATTTCTGTCTGCCCAGTCACTTAGGAGAGCTTTAATCTCCTCCTCAGTCCAGTGCTCTCCACGCTCCATGTTGAAAGTGACCTGGAAATGATTCACTATTTCTAGCTAACATTTTGTTTCCTATGAAACCAGGGGCCTGGTTGTCAATCAGTGCCTAAGAGCTTGAAAGGATGTAGTTTTAACTGGTTCAAGCTGCCTAAGGGAGTAACTTGAGCATCTGCCAAATAAGCAGGCTTGTTGGTTAAAGAACTCTGGACCTAAATGCTTGCTAATCTTACTGGTTTGGGCTTTGGGGGATATTTACCTTTGGGGCAAAGAGAATGAAAGAAAACGATTTTTTGAAGGATTACTATTCTTATATATTTTCGACTTCATTTAAAGTGTTTTTTTTTTAATTACTTGGAAATGGTTGGCAGTATCTTAGGGAATTTTAAAGGTTTTAAAGGTTTATAGTTAATATTTATAACTACATTTAAAAAGCATTACATTTTGTGCTGAAGTGATAGCTTATTGGGTAAGGACACTTGTTATTGAATGGGAAGGACCCAGGTTTGTTCCCAACATCCACATGGCAGGTCACACATGTATGTAGCTTCCTTTCCAGGGGATCTGACACCACCCTCTTCTGGCTTCTGTAGGAGCACCAGGCACCCACGTGGTGCACACACATACATGCAGGTAAAACATTCACACACAGAATATAAAAAGAAATTGAATTACATTTTGACTGAGATCTGTACCTCATGCTAACTTAAAGACCATTGTTTCATGTGGGTGATGGTGCACACCTTTAATCCAGTATTAACTCTGAATTTGAAGCCATCCTGCTATACATAGCAAGTTCCAGAAGAGGCGGGACTACAGAGAGATCCTGTTGCCAAACAAATGGGAGTGGTGTTTGTTGGAGAAAGTTTTCAAAGTGTGAAAGGCAAAAGACAAAAACCTTGAACTGTGTGTGCTAATTAGTACCTCAGGTCCCTGCACACTGGAGGTGTGTTCACAAGCACCTGCAGTCCCCGCAGCTGGAGGTGTGTTGATGCATGCCAGTGAGCACCTGCAATCCCGTGAAGCTTTTTTTTTTTAAATTTATTTATTTATTATATGTACAATATGCCTGCTGACCAGAAGAGGGCACCAGACCTCATTACAGATGATTGTGAGCCACCATGTGGTTGCTGGGAATTGAACTCAGGACCTTTGGAAGAGCAGGCAATGCCCTTAACCTCTGAGCCATCTCTCCAGCCCCCGTGAAGCTTTCTTATTGACAGATGATCCATTCCTTTGTTCACAGGGGTCAAGAGAGCGCTGGCATTGTGACCAGTGATGGGAGTTCAGTGCCTACATTCAAGGTGCATAAGGTAAGTGTGAGCCCTAAATCCTGATATTAGAGGGAACTGTTGCCGGCTGGTTATTAGTATCTGAGGTGGGCTAGGCACGGGAGTGCGCATCTTTAATGCCAGGACTCGGGATGTGGAAGCAGGTGGATTTCTGAGTTTGAGACTAGTTTGTTCTGCATAGTGAGTGAGTTTCAGGCCAGACTGGGCTGCATAGTAGACTTTGTTTTCTAGGTAAACAAGTAAGTAAATAAAATGTGGGAGTATGAATAAAATTGGAACTGGAACCGTTTAAATTAGCAAACTAGAAGATTCTTGGGTCAGTCTACTTCCAGCTTTGTGTCCTCACATTTGTCCAGTTAGGGTGTCTGTCTTCCCCAGTGATGTTTTGCTAGACCAGCACATTCAAGCCAAGGGGTCCATCAATTTCAATTCTTTGGACAACTCCCTAAGGCAGGTTTCCTTCCTCCCTCCCTTCCTTCCTTCCTGTCTTTCTTTTAATATATTTATTATGTATACAGCATTCTGCTTCCATGTATACCCACAAACCAGAAGAGGGCACCAGATCTCATTACAGATGGTTGTGAGTCATCATGTGGTTGCTGGGAATTGTACTCATGACCTTTGGAAAAGCAATCAGTGCTCTTAACCACTGAGCAATCTCTCCAGCCCCAGTTTCAATTCTTTTAGGTATCCTTTTTTATTTTTTCCAAGACAGGGTTTCTCTGTACCTTTAGAGCCTGTCCTGGCACTCGCTCTGTAGACCAGGCTGGCCTCTAACTCACAGATCCGCCTGTCTCTGCCTCCTGAGTGCTAGGATTAAAGGCGTGTGCCACCATCACCCAGCATAGTGAGTGTCATAAAATAGAAGTGTCTCGATGCTGTGGCAATCCTGAGAACTAAATTGCTAAGTTCTAAATGAAACCTGGAATCCAGTTTAAACAGTGAATTCATTAGATCTGTGGCACACAGAAGAATGTGAAATGCTTGTCTGTTTTGGATTGTCCATGCATAGTCTTGTCATTAGCAGTACCAGCTTCTGGTTTTTCCTAACATCTGCTTTTACGTTAACTTCTCAAGGGAATGGGTCTTGTAAATCATGTTTTTACTGAAGATAGTTTGAAGAAATTATATGTCTCAAATCTTGGAATTGGTCATACGAGATACGCCACGACGGGAAAGTGTGAGCTGGAGAGTTGCCAGCCATTCGTTGTTGAAACTCTGCATGGGAAGATAGCTGTGGCCCATAACGGTGAACTGGTAAATGCAGCTCGGTTAAGGAAGAAGGTGAGTTGGTTCTTTACTGGCTCCTTGGGTGTTATGATAGTTAATGAAAAGACACTGACGATCTCGATCTAGGGCATCTTCTAATTATTGCCACTTGTTACCTCGGTTCAAGAAACCATTGCATCAGAATTGCCTGGCACGCTTGCTCTGACTCCAGATTCTTGTATTCCCCAGGAGACCGGAAGCAATGCCTCTTTAGTGCTGTGATTTAGACCATTGATTTATGGGGCTGTCAGCAGCATGAGGAATGGCTGTCACGATCCTCTTATTGCTTTGTCCTCTGTTCAGAGTTTGTGTGAAAGGAAAACTAAGCATTGTTCCCTGCATCCAGACTCAGCACAGCGTACTGCTATGACCAAACATGGAATTTCTTAATCCAGCCTGTTGGTGGCGTATCGTTCCAGTCCCCTCTGGTGCCATGTGTTAGAGCTCATTCTCAGGAGGCTGAAGCCCAGTTCAGATGCCCACGCCCAGTCTAGACCCTGAGCACTTAGGGCCTATAGGCTGTGAACTGAGATCCCACATCCCTTCCTTGATTCCACTTGGTAAGGGAGTGGCTCATGCAACTCAGAAAAATGTTTAATTTATGCGTATTGATTTATTTGAAGACATTTGAAGGATGCAGAAAGGGTGAAGAGGCGGGTTTGCAGCGTTTGTGGGAGGGGGCATGGGGCCTTGGTGCCCCTGAACACCACTCTCCAGGCACCAATCAGAAGCTCCATGGACCTGGTCTTTTAGTCCTGTAGCTTGGCCTTTGGCGGTCAACTTGACCCTCTAGTCACGCCATTGGTTTCCATGTTAGCTGCCCTGTATCCTGTCGCTGTCAAGGAACATCTACCCACCAGACATATCATTATTATATTGTTATACTAATTTCTTTTGTGGCCAGCCAGTTTGGGAATTCTGTGCCAAGAAAGATTAGGCTGAAATCGATGTGAGCTTGGCTTTTTGGCCCCCCTTGTCTCTCAAGTTAGATAAAGATATTGGAGTAAGAAATAGAAACCTGTCTGTTCTGAACATGTGTAGCGTTCTTCCTCCTTAGTCCCTAAGCAACCTGACAGTACTGTTGGTTACTCTAAGAGTAGAAAGAGGATTTAAGTAGGTTTTGTTTGTTTGTTTGCTGTTCTGAGGGCCAGACCTAAGACCTTATGTGTGCTAGACAAGCACTGTGTCACTGAGCTGTGTCCTCAGCCCATGTCAGTGTTTTTAAGGGACCAAAACATCTGCGGAGTTTGGTTTGCAGGCGTCTAGAGCTATCCCCCATTTCTTATTCTTTTCTCGTGACCAAGTCTTACTGTTGCCCAGGACAGGTCCCTGAAACTCCTCTTGCCTCCATCTTCCAAGTGCCTGGATTACGGGCATTTCTGCTACCTGAACAGTCTCAGGAAAATGCAAAAAGAAAGTGGACTATTGACTCAGAAATCTTTATCTGAAATGCTTAGGTGGGAGGTCTTTCAGATTCTGTAGTGTTCGCACCTTATGAGCTGCAACCAAGTCAACGTGAAGCCTGTATTTCATGGTACAAATTTAACATGGTGGCGAAATATAATTCTGTGTGTTTTTTGTTTGTTTGTTGGTTGTTTTGTTAAGCTGAGCTCTGCTCTGTTCACGTAGAAGTCATGAAGATGCAAAGTGTCAACAGTTCTGAGCCCACAGGGTCAGTGTTACCCCCCCCCCCCCCCCCCCGGGCTTTCATGCCGGTGGCCCTGCTTCTAGTGTTACAGCCCTGAGCTCAGGGTGCTGGGTAGGCAGAGCTGGTGACTTCGGGCAGCCTCGGAACCCTTCCAGCAGTTGGGTCTAACAGCTTCTCCCTAGCTCTGCTGCCTCTCACCTTCTCCGTGCTTCCCTCTGTCCTTTTTGTTTTGTGGATATGCGTGTGGGTCTGAGCGTATGTTTCCTCCCACACACATAATGGTGCCTCTGGAAACCAGAAGAGTGCATCAGATCCCTGGGTGCTAGAGTTCTAGGTGATTTTTGAGCTGCCATGTGGATGCTGGGAGTCCAATCTGGGTCCTCTCAACCGCTCGGTCATCTCTCCAGCCCTTGCCGCAGGTCTCTATAAATCTCTGAAGTCTTTGGTAGTCTGTGGTCCTGACCACCCCCTTGAACTCTTTAGCCTTCTTCTAGCTGCTGCTGGGTGTTCCTGGGATGAGGAACCCCAAGGGACTACCTGTTCCTCACACAGCCCACTCTGCCCACTAGACCCATAACGAAAGGCCCTAAAGAAGCAGCAAAACTAATCAAATTGGTGACTTTGCTGCAGCCGAGGTGCAGTGGGCAGGAAGTGTCCCAGGCAGCCATGGGGAGGCTGAGAGGACTTGTGTACATTTGTGTATTAGCTGACGTGATGCAGAGAGTTCCTGCCCCTGTGGCAGGGGGGCTGCGGACAACTGCAGTGCTGTCTGCGAATATCTGGATGGCTGCGAGGTGCGGGCTGCAGGCTGGATTGTATGAAGCTTCTCTGAAGCTGTCATGGCCATAGTAACTTTTGAGGGTTTTTGGCAATTGGCGAGGACCCTTTACCTCCTCCCCGCCTGAAATAAGTCTCTATGGAGTCCACTGTTGGCCTGGTTCTCCCTGAAGTTATCCTGACCCATTTATTTGGCAACTCTCAGGATTACCCAGAAAATGGTAAAATCTGAAGCTGGGGCTGTCACCTTTCCCAGGAAACTTCAGGCACTGCATATCGGGTGGCACAGCAGTGTTCCTCCCAGCCCTGCCATGATCTGGGGGCCTCTGAGATCATAGCAGCAGCTCTGTAGCCTGTGTCTCGGCTTCTGTTTCTGCTGTCGTCAGGCAAATACAGGGTGGCTCTTGGGTAACTGCTACAATGCGTGCTGTTGGACAAAAGCAGTGTGAATATGTGTCTTTTCTCTCCCATAGCTTCTACGCCATGGCATTGGGCTTTACACGTCCTCTGATAGTGAAATGATTACCCAGTTACTAGCCTACACCCCTCCCCAGGAACGAGACAATACCCCAGACTGGGTAGCAAGGTAACTAACTGTATAACTAGCCAACACTTGCAGCTCTTGCATTGAGAGCTTAACTTATATAATGTGTTAACAGCCAGATTGATTCATTCAGTTACTTGTGATTCCAGAATTAAGAACCTAATGAAGGAAGCGCCCACTGCATACTCTCTGCTCATAATGCACAGGGATGTCATTTATGCAGTGCGTGATCCATACGGAAATCGTCCTCTCTGCATTGGTCGTCTTATTCCAGCGTCTGATATGAATGACAAAGGTAATGAGCTTCAGTAGGAATTCGATAATTCGATAATTAATAATGCTTTTCAAAACCATTGTTTCTATTGGCAAGACTTTTCCTTTCTCCCTTTTTCTTTTATGAGCTCCCAAAATCTGTGATTACAGGAAGCTTATGGAAAGGAAGCAAGGGAGGAAGGAAAACACGGTATCTTTATTTCCTTTATGTTTTAAGTTTATGTGAGTGTGTCCCTACATTGTATGTCGGTGTGCGCTCCTCTGCCATTTCTGGAGGTGGAGATCTGGTGTCGTCCTCTATCACTCTCGACCCGTTCCTGTGAAGCAGGGTCTTTCTCTGCACTTGGAGGTTGCTTGAAGCCTACCTTAGCTGGAGTTACCGGGATGTGCAGGATACCAGGCTTATTATGTGGTGCTGGGATGGGAACTCTGGTCCTCATGATTTCACAGCAAGCTTTCTAGCCCTAGCTACTGATGTTTTTTAAAGATGTGAGCGTGGGGTAGAGGCATTCACATATATGTATGCATGCAGGTGTGCTTGCCTGTGCGTGTGTTGAGAGGCCAGAGGTCAGCTCCATTATCGTCTTTTGTTGCTTTTTCCTTTACTTTTTGAGATGGGATCTCACTGAGACCTGAGCTCACCATTCTCAGCAGTGGTGGCTGGCAGTGAGTTCTCTGGGTCTTTCCCAGCGGTGGGATTCCATGTGACTTCTGGCACGCTCAGCCTTGGCGGGTCACTGGGATCCAAAGTGAGCCCCTCGTGTACACGTAGCAAACACTTCCCTCACAGAGCCACTCGAAGATCCTGGTTTTAGTTTTAAAGTGTATTTCCCGGGCTGTGTCTGATTCCTTAGTGCATTTAATACTGTGTTCCTATTTTTCTCTGAATTGCCAGTTCATATTTTTGCCTAACCTTTTTATTTGTGCAGTGATTTTTCTTCGTGATGTATCGCCTGTGTTATTCGAACCACATCATAATGTTATTGGGAATCATGTATTATTTATTATCTTATACTGGAACCACCTGCTTTTATTGTGATGCTAATAATAGATTTATATATTTGATGTTTAGCTCTTATGAAATATTCTCCTTTTTTAAGCTCTTTTTTAAAAGTTATTTTACAATTTTGTGTTTGAATCCACACAAATGACAGTGGCATGGGGGTGGGGTCAGAGGACCTCATTCTCAAGCATGGGAGTCCTTTCTCCTCTGCCATGTGCTTTCCAGGGATTGATCTCCAGTTGAGAGACGTGAAAAATTCACTCTTGACCCACGGTGAGCCGTCTCATTGGTCTGCAAACCTCTTTTAAAAATTTCCTTGTGGGGACTGGGGATGTAACAGATTAATGCAGTGTTTGCCTGGGATGTGCAAGAATCTGTCTGGGCTTCTATTCTGGGAGCACCATACAAAAAGCAAATAGAAAACAAAGACTTTCCTGGACCCTGTGACTTAATTGATTGTCTCATGGTTTATAGAGAAGAAATCTTCAGAGAGTGCAGGATGGGTGGTATCTTCTGAGTCGGGCAACTTTCTTTCTATTGGCGCAAGGTAAGTTGTATCCTATTTATTATTCCATCGTGTTTTTAGATTCATGAGAACATTTTTCTGCCAAATTTGATAATACATGCCTATAGTCTTGGCTTCTAAAAGCCTGAGGCAGGTTGATTATAAGTGTAAAGAGAACCTGAGTTCTACATATGGCCAACCTGTCTCTCACCCCACCCACAAACAAACACAGGAAACCAGGTGGGACAGGGGAAGAGGGAGAGGGAAGGAACAGAACTGGTGTGGTTTTTTTTTGTTTTTGTTTTTTGGCATAGTGATGCACACTTGTCCCTGTAACATGAGGGGCCGGCTTGTTGGTGTATCTGTTCCCGCCCGGGACCCCAGAGCCAGCAAGTCCCAGAGAAAATCAATCACACAGAGATCTCTCTAAGTTATAAAGCTGATTGGCCCATTAGCTCAGGTCTCTTATTAACTCTTATAGCTTATATTAACCCATTATTCTCATCTATGTTAGCCATGTGGCTTGGTACCTTTTTCAGCTGTCAGCTCACATGTTGCCTCTTCGGTGATCTGGGCAGGAATGCCAGAGGAACCTCCCTGCTTCCCATAATACTCCCAGTCTCTTTTCTCCACCCCTACTTCCTGTCTGGCTTTCCCGCCTATACTGCCTGCCTGGCCAATTAACGTTTTATTAAAATATGATTGACAGAATACAGACAATTCTCCCACACCAAGTCCCAAACTGGCTAGTCGTCATTTTGAACATGGAAAATCATTTGAACCTTGAACTATGGAGTTCAATACCATCTTAAGCAAATGTGTATCCAAAAAAGAAGTGAAGAAATGTATGGCCAAGTGATGGTGACACACCTTTAATCCTAGCGCTGGGGAGGCAGAGGCAGGCAGATCTCTTTGAGTTAAAGCAGAACCTGATTTGACCAAGTTCCAGGACAACCAAGGCTCTACAGAGAAACCCTGTCTCAAAACACCTCCCATCACCCCGAAAGGAAAAAAGAAATGAGTTTGGGAATTACCGTTTTTAAAGAGAGATGATGGATATTTTTGTTCCCATGACCAATTTCTTTGCTCTAAGAGAGCACCTGTGAATTGTGTCCATAGCAATTGTGCTGACTTTAAAGTCCCAGTGCCACTCTCTGGTTCTGAAAATACTGTCTTCCAAAATGCCACAAGTCTCCAACTTGATTTGATTCATTTATTTATTTGATCGTTTGTTATTGAGTATGCATGTGCTTGTGTTTGATTCCAGGTCTCTCACTAACCCAGGCAGTTCACCTGGAGTCTGTGGCAATTCTCCTCTGCCTTCCTAGGACTAGAACTATGCGTTGAGACACAATTCCCAGCTTAGACAATTTAGTTTGTTGATTTTATAGCGACATTTATTTAGTTGTGGGGAGGGACTCATTGGAGGTCAGAAGATAGTAGGAGTCATTTCTCTGCTCCCACCTGTGGGTGCGAGAGATCAAATCCAGGTCTTTAGACTTAGCAACAGGCACCTCTACCAAAATGGCTGAAGACTTATTTCCCAAAGTAGGGACTTGGGCTGGGAGAAGGCTCTGTTGGTAAAGTGCCTACTGCCTGAGCATGTGAACCTGAGCTTAGATCCCAACACTCAACACTCAAGGGAAAGTTGGTTGCAGTGTAATCGCAGGACCTGAGGGGCAGGCTGGGAGAGGTTTCTTATTTGTTTGTTTTACATTTCTTTATTTTGTGTGCTGAAGGGGTGTGAGTGCCACAGGGCACCTGTGGAGAGACCAGGGCACAAGTTGTGACAGTCAGTTCTTTCCTTCTGCTGTGTGGGCTCCAGCAATGAAACTCAGGTCCTAGACTTGGGATCAACTGTCCTTAACCGTGCTGAACAATTTACCATCTCTTTAGGTCATGCTCCTAAGAATAAAGTAAGCCAGGCGTGATGGTGAATGCCTTTAATTCCAGCTCTCAGTAGGCAGAGGCAGAGGCAGACAGATCTCAGAGTTCAAGGCCAGCCTGGTTTCTGAGAGCTAGTTCCAGGAGAGTCGGGGCTGACAGAGAAACCCTGTCTCTAAAGAACAACAGCAACAAAAAGAATTACTCTTTACTCCTCTCAAAAAACACACAGTTCCTTTCAGAGTGAAGTGATATTATAGATTATATATATATTGTATACACTGTCATGATTTGTCAATGGGGCACACGAATGAGAGTACTTATGGCCCCTTTATTGATAAAATATAAGTCCCTTATTTTTAACATTTTCTTTTTTAAGCGTAGCAGAGTTACAGTCTTTTCTTTTGTTTTTTAAAATTTAGCATATACTCATCATATAAAATGATAGGTTTCACAGATGTCTTCTGTTTGTTTGTTCTAAGATATTCCCATGAAGTCAAGCCTGGAGAAATTGTAGAAATATCCAGACATGGTGTCAGAACTCTTGATACAATTCCAAGGTCTGAAGGAGACCCAGTGGCTTTTTGTATCTTTGAATATGTTTATTTTGCAAGACCAGACAGTATATTTGAAGGTAAGTCATTTTTTTTCTTTGACTCCTTGATAAATCTCATTTATCTCATTGAAATATGACAGTTCTTGGCCAAAGGCTGGTGTGGCACTTGGGAAGCATGTGGCTGAAGGGAAGCTATGAATATGTCACTGAGCTGCAAATCATAATTGCTTTTCTTTTAACTTGTAGATTCTGGTTCTTTTAGTTTTAAAAGGGTATAATTTTCAGATACATTTTAAGGTGGAATTTTGTACATATCACACAATTGAATCTCTCGGCTTATGTTTTTCTACTTTACTGTATCTGTATTTTCTGTTCAATCTATAAAATCCCTGAACCGGCTTTTTAGAAAGCGATATTGTTCTCAGTTAAGACAATCTGATTTCTCTTGCAAACATTCCAGGCCAGATGGTTTATACAGTAAGGTACCGCTGTGGCCAGCAGCTGGCGATTGAAGCGCCTGTGGAGGCAGACTTGGTTAGCACGGTTCCAGAGTCGGCTACACCTGCAGCTCTTGGGTATGCAGCCAAGGTATTGACTTTTAATTATTCAGTGAGTTGATCTTCTGTCTTTCAAACACATGTGGACTAGAACGGGAAAATTCACCAACTTAATGTAAGAAGGAAATGTTGGGGTCTAATGTTGATTCCTGCTCAAGAATTTTTAGCCGTTTCTTTCAACCAACTGTGGGCTGAGAGACTGGGTGGTGGGTAAAGGCTGACCACGTGAGTTTGCTTCCTAAGACCCCCGCGGTGGAAGGACAGAACTGACCCAAGTACCTTGACTTCCGTAGCAGCTCTGTGGTGTGCACATGCCCGTTCATACACACGTACACACACAAGTAGTAGTTTTTATTCACCTAAAGATGAGAATATTGGCCGTCATTTTTAATTTTGAGCAGCATACAGAGTAATGAGTTTCACTGTGACATTTTCATACGCTTGTCATTTTACCCTGTTCTTCATCATCTCTTTCCCACTGCCCTTCCTGTCACTTTGCAGTCTCTGGCTTGTCCACAGCCTTTGTGCTGTGCTGTCACCTGCCCTCCGTTACCCTGGTTGTCTTTTCCCTTATGGCCTGTTTGTCTCTCCTCCTCCCCTTTCTTTTTTCACATCTCTCTCTTTTCTTTCTCTGTCTCACATACACACACACACACACACACACACACACGTGCACACTATATTCAGGTTTGTCTAACTTCTTATTGGTGGTGTGCCCATCTTTTTCTCAGCATTTTAATCTGTTGTTATGATGACTTTGTGGGTTTCCACGGCGCTTCTTCCTTTCTTTTGGGATGGAATGTTCTTTTCTGATTCTGACTCTTCTTCATGGCGTTACTCAGAGGTCTGGCATCTTACCTGACAGTCTCTGGCCTCACTCATTGTTTGAAAAGAGAGGAAGTGCTTGTGGTCGCATAGCCCTGCAATCCCACTACTGCAGCAGTCGAGGCAGGAACACTGCTGTGAGTTGTGTGCCAGCCTGGGCAGCATACATAGTGAGACCAGCTCCAGGATGGCATCATGAATACGTGCAGTATTTAGTGGTGTCGTTGAGCATCCTTACTTAGCTTCTAAATGAAATCACGAGTGTGTGTTAGAGCAATGGGTACCTTGAGGAATGGATGAATGCCTCCTGTCGCTGAAAGGCATCCTCTCAGTCCAGTGTTGCTACTAACAGTGCATTTATTTCCCTTCTCCCAGAGTGGACTGCCATATGTGGAGGTGCTGTGTAAAAACCGATATGTAGGAAGAACCTTCATTCAGCCAAACATGAGGTTAAGACAACTTGGTGTTGCAAAAAAATTTGGCGTGTTGACTGACAACTTTAAAGGCAAGAGAGTTGTCCTCGTAGATGATTCGATTGTGAGAGGCAATACCATCTCACCCATCATAAGACTGCTCAAAGAATCCGGGGCAAAGGAGGTGAGTAATGTTGAAACAGGCCTTGTGGCACCAAAATCAACCAAGCCATGTTGGCATCAAAGTGTACGGTATCCAATGAATAGTTGTGGGATTTAACTCAGCTTCTCAGATGGCTTTGTGATACCTGAGCAGCAATATGGAGAGCATGGATTAGCTACTCTTACACCAAATGAAGTTTAATCTTTAATAGATTAAAGCTAAACATATAGGAAACAGCACTTTTTTAAATAAAATTTTTAAAATGTAACAAAAGTAGAAAAAACAAAATCAAGAATATTTGCTGTATTCTCTATTTGAAGATACAGAACCAATTCCTAATACAATGAATTTAATCCAAATTAGTTTAGTATTGCTTTATCTTTTGTAAAATAGAACTTTAAAAAGGATTGCTAAACGTGTTCTTTTGTGCTGTGTTAAATGCTTGGTTGCATGTTATAGAAGATCTTGTTTCATGTACTTCACTTTATTAAATTTTATATATTGTAGCTTTTAGAAATTGAAGGTTGTTAACATTGTTTTTGAGTCATCATGAACTATGCCTTTTAAAATTGATGCCAAACTTAATCCAGAAGCTTGTTTGTTCCCATCAGCCAGTCCTCTTGTTCTCTTTCCTTTGGCCTCTCTACTTCCTAAAACACAGTATTGAAACTGGCGGGTAAAGAAATTACAGTGGCCTTGAAGTGTTTGTGTGAAAGGCTGAAAAACTCCTTGCTTTCCTAGTGATTTAGCTTAATGAGAAAGGCATGCTGGGATAGTCTGCCTTATGTTAATTAGTTACAAATCATCAAGGGAAAATTCATGACCATATAAATAAGAAGAAAAACTGATAAAAAAGAGAGTTTAGTAATCCGGATAGAAGACCTTGTCTACCACATTCACGGTCTTTCATCTCTCTTCTTGTTCTTTGAGATAGGGCTTCTCTGTGTAGCTCTGCCTGTCTTGGAACTTACTCTGTAGACCAGGCTGGCCTCAAACTTAGAGAGCTGGCTCCTCTGCTCCTGAGTGCTGGGATTAAAGGCATTCGCAACCACCTCCCAGTCATCTCGGCCTTTTTAGATAGAACAAAATCATGCCTAGCCCTGATGCATCAAAGAGAGCAGATCAATATAGCTGGTGACTCCACTGTTCACAAATCCTAAGGCTCTCAGGTTACAGTAAATATGCTCTCCCTGTGCTGTGTGATAGAGCACGGCCCGGATGACAGCAGATCTGTTTTATGTGCGGTTTGCTGAATGTTAAAGTTTGCCCTTCACGAGACATTCTCTGCAGTGAATAACCACTGCTCGCTGACATCACACCTCGTCACCTGCATACTCTGCTGCAATATGGGTCATTCCTATTCTTCTAATGCTATTAGTGTCTGCCTTGGAGCCTACAGACCAAAGAATAATTTTAATTTCTGGCCATTTATATTTAGGAGTGTGTGCCAGTCTCGGTGGTACACACTCATAATCCCAGCATTCGAGAGTCAATGTTACTTTGGTCTAGAAAGGTAATTCCAGGCCAGGAAGGTATAGAACATGTGACCTTGGTCAAAAACAACGTGGAAGGAGAGAAGGAGATCCTATAAGGATTTTCCTATCATGAATAATGTTTTGATGGTGGTTCTGAGAAAAATTAATTGAAAGCCTTCCGCATTTTGATTGACTGGTGGCCCAGCTAGCAAAGGCATTTTCTGTCACCTCTACAGTGGATTGAGGATGCGCATTCCCATTAGTTGTCCTCTGACCTCCACATGGGCAACACGACACAGGTTTGCATAATTGTGTACATACGTAACAATAAATAAATGTAATATAAGAGGTTTCAGCATTTTAGATGCTATAAGAACATTTGTGTGGCTGGGTGTGTGAGTGCATCCTTTTAATCCTACCTAGTACTAGATGGCACAGCCAGGTTTAGCTCATTGTGTTAAAGGCCAATGTGGTCTACATAGAGAGTTCCCGGTCAGCCAAGGGTACCTAGTAAGATACTGTCTTAAAACATTTGTTATCTGGTCATGATGGTACATATCTGTAATCCCGCACGTCGTGGGTAGAGGCAGGAGGATCAGGAAGAGGTTAAAGCCAGCTGCAGGTGCTGACAATACTAACTCAAAAGACAACAAAAAGCCCCAATATTTTTCACAATATAATAATTCTAAATTAATGTTATATATCATTCCTTTGGTTTCCTGTGTCTTAGTTCGGGTTTCTAGTGCTTCAGTGAAACCCAGGACCGGAAATCAAGTTAGGAGAGGGAAGGGTTTGAGTTGTATGTACTTCCATGTTCATCACTGACAAAAGTGGGGACTGATGCCCTCTTCTGGACACTGAGCGTGAAGCACTCACATGGTGCTCAGTCAGACATGCAGGCAAAACTCAACACATAATAGAAAATGAATATATCTAATAATTTTTTAAAAGAATGAAAAAATTTACCTATTCAGTGAAATGATTTCTATGGTTTACCTTGTTGCTAATGTTGTTAATTGAATGTTCAGTAAGACAGTTTTATAGGTATGGAGTATGTATAATTAATTTACTGTGAATACATGATTTCTTTCTAAGGTGCACATTCGAGTCGCCTCCCCACCAATAAAATATCCTTGCTTCATGGGAATAAATATACCCACCAAAGAAGAGCTGATAGCCAATAAACCAGAATTTGATCGTCTTGCAGAATATCTCGGTAGGTATTAAAATTTCTGTAGATTTTAATGGTTGGTTTGTTTGATTTAAATTTTAAGTGTACTTAAAATTTAAGTGTAAAACAGCAATAAGAAGCTGATTTGCAAGATAAATTTGATTGGTGGGATGTGGCTCAGCATTATAGTTCTTGCACCACAAGTTTGGGGACCAGAGTTGTTCACAATTGCTGGGTAGGTATGGGTGCCTTTGTGATTGCAGAGTTCAGCATGTGGAGACCGTATACCCAGAGCAAGCTGATCAGCTAGACTAATGGAATCAGTGACTCTGAGACCTTCACTGTACATGGAGCCTTTCTGTCCTGTCATTTTCCGTTCTGTCCATCCCCCATGTCTCCTGCCGTAGTCCTCCTGCAGCCTCTTTTAAAATAACCACCATGAGGCTTAATATTAATTACAAACTGGCATATTAACTCAGGCTTATTAACTAGCTCTTACAACTACATGATCTGTTTCTATAAACTTGTGTATCGCCGTGTGGCCCAAGGCTTACTGGTGGTTTCTTGTCATGTAGTCCTTGGGTGGCTGAATGTTGTCTCCCTTACTCTGCCCTTCTCCCTGTATGTGCTTGGATTTCCTGCCTGGCTATATTTTGCCTAACTATTGACCAATCATCTTCTTTATTAACCAATAATAATTAAACATTCACCGCATACTGGAAGACATCCCATACCAATTAACCATGGCCTCTTAGACACACGTCCACACATGTGCATGCACATATGCACATTGGGATAAAAGCCATTCTCATTAGTAACAAAACTTGTCTTTTAGAAATAATTTAAACTAACGATTTCAGTTCCTGCTATATGTGGTGGCATATGCCTTTAATTCCAACACTGGAAGCAGGAACAGCTGGATCTCTCTGAGTTCAAGGCCATGGCTACAGACATTTCTTTAAAAAAAAAAAAAATAAAAGCCTGTAGCAAAAAGTCAGTCTCAGTGTGTTCTTGGTTTGTGATTTGGTGTTGAGTTCCAAGAAATGCATCCTGGCTTAGTCCAGGCATCAGAAGTACCAGAATGCATTTCCCTTCAAAACAACAAATTTAATAAAAGTTTTCAGACCTGGAAAATAAATGCAAAACTTCATGACAGGGTATATCAGAGCCGCAAAGAAGTTCTTGGTTGGTGTGTAAAATACAGTAAATAGAAACCACTGTCAAAGCCTAGGAAGTGTGTCAGGTTTGCAGAAGCAGGGAAGGATTCTTACACACATGTAGAGCCTGTGCTGTGGAATTGAAGTTGATGCAGAGTGTGGAAAGAATGAAGTTATCCTGTTTAATAAAGAGTCAGAAACTTGGCTGGGCGGTGGTGGCGCAGGCTTATATTCTCAGCACTCAGGAGACAGAGGAGGTGGATCTCTGAGTTCAAGGCCTTCCAGGCCAGCCAGGACTGTTTCACAGAGAAACCCTGTCTCAAAACAAAAGAAAAGGAAAATAACCAGAAACATCAGAAGCTACAGAAGGAAAACAGTGATAAGGATTTAGATGCTGACAGTGACTCAGGTGACAAGGTGGCCACCGGTACAGAGTCCGCTGCCGAGGGCTCAGAAAACACACTTAACAGCCTAATGAGAGCGCCAGAAAAGGCTGTTCAAAACTGACGGCACTGGCGGGTGAGCACCATACATTCTTTATGACATTTGAGTAACAAGAGTCCAGGTTTTCACAATGAAACTTGAGTTGCATATACAGAATATATATGGAAACACACTGGCATGTTACAATCCATTTGTTTAGAAAGCCATATTGCCTAATATCAAATTATCCCATGAAGCACGTATTCTAATTGGTCTTAATAATAAAAACCCAAAGTCAGATATACGAGTTAATGCTGAAAGATCAGAGAAGCTGAGCATCCGGCCACTAGAGTTTTCCTATCTCCACCAATGCTCATATGGTACCAAGTGGAATCATCTTTGTGTGAGCTGTTTCTCTTTTAGACAGATTCAATCTTGTGTAGCCCCAGGTGGCCTTGAACTTAGAGAGATCATCTGCCTCCTCCTGGGAGCTGGGATTAAAGGTGTGTGGCTCTACTACTTGGCCTCTGTGGCTAACTAGTGACTTAGTTCTCATCTTCAGGCAAGCTATTTTTTGTTAGATCACTAACAAAATATCACTACAACCCAGTGTTGAGAATCTTTGTTTATATCAGAAGTATATCATGGAAAACTAACATGATTAGCTCATAGCGAGTACATTTCCACTAGCCTGACTTCAGGTATGTGGCTTCTAGCAAAAGCCCCCTTACATCTTACAAAGCAAAGCAGTACACATACAAAGTTGTGTGCAGTGATTTTCCTTCAAAAATATTTTTATATACTTTATTCAATGGTTTTTACCTTTTCCCAGTTTGGAAATAATGTACTCAGAAAAAATTGTGTGGACTACATCGTTAATAGCTAGAAATAAAAATCCAAATTTCATGCTCAGGTGGAGATACTGCCTGTATGGGAAACTCCTGTGAGGGTCTTCCTCATAATTGCATCCTTTCCAGAATTCCATTGTTCTGAACTCCCGCTTTGCCACCAGTATTTCTTATACACAGTGTAGGTTAGCTATTCCAAATCTACACAGAAGTAGATGGCGGTACAGTATGTTTTCTTTGTATGTATGTATATGGGACTGTCTGCACATGTAAATATGTATGTATATATTTGCTGAGCCATAGAAATCAATGTGAAACCCTGAATTAAAAAAGTTATTTTCATTATATGTTAAGTAGACATTGATTGAACACTATTCTAAAAAGTAAAAGTGCTAGGGCATTTTTTATATTAGAGATTATATAATATTTTATATTAGATGTTGATCAAAGCAATATCAGAAGAGAAATGACTACACACACACACACACACAATCAGATCTCTACCCCAGACTGACCCCCCCCCACACACACACACAGAATTAAATCCAGGGACTCCTGCTTCTTAACAAGCATTTTATCCTCAGGCCTCATTCTCAGGTCTTTCCCTCTCCTTTTAAAGGTTGGAATTGTCCTGGGTGATTTGAACTAGAGATCATCTTGTCTCTGCTTCCCAAGACACTGGGATTCTAGGTTAGAAGTCATCACATCCGGCTTCCTTTTCAGGAAAGCTAGAGGAGACCTTTCCATGCTGACGTAAACGGTGCTTTCTGTGGCCGTGCTGGGGTAGAGCGTGTTTTCCTCCCTAGAGAAAAAGCTCGTGACGTTTCCCTTTCCTCCTGCAGGAGCAAACAGTGTCATGTATCTGTCGGTGGAAGGACTGGTTTCATCTGTGCAACAAGACATCAAATTCAAGAAGCAGAAAGTGCAAAGACATGATATTACAATTCAAGAAAATGGCAACGGTCTGGAATGTTTTGAGAAGACGGGACACTGTACAGCCTGCCTCACTGGGCAGTACCCTGTGGAACTGGAATGGTAGCTGCCTGGACGGAGTTCCTTGAGACTGAAAGTGATCAAGAAGTGGTTTACATACTATCTGTTACTCAGTTGGCACAAAAGAGATACCACCTGCTTGTGTGTGTATACCTTTATAAGCTCTGAGGATTCCTGAGGTTACTAAAGTGCTATAATTGAATCATGATGATTACATGTAATACAACATGTACGGATTTTTTTATACAAGGATTGACTTTTCACCTAGGAGAAGGCAGGAGGTGAACGGTATTTCCCAGGTCCATACTTGAAGGGTTTGCAAGAGGTTAGATTAGGGATGTGTGATATACACAGGACAAGGGGCTTTATAATGTTCATGAAAAATCTGAATTCCTCGTGCCTCACAGAGATCTAATCTGTAGTCTAGTCTGTCGGTGTGGCCACCCCCTCCTCAGCACACACATTTGTGGTTCTGGGGACTAATGGAGAACTCAAAACAAAAAACAAAAGAAAAATAAATAAATAAAATCTACTTGGTAAGCTGAGGCAGAGAATTCTTGGGTTCAAGGACAATCTGGGTTTTCTGCCTGAAGATGAAAAGTGTCTTTCTGTGCCTCGGAGCCCCCATTTATTTAATGCATCTAATACACAGTAGGAACGTGAGTGAGTACATGCCATACGTAGGTGTTTAGAGGTATCATTTTACCCGTATGTTTTAATAGCGCATGATCGTTAGCTTTTGCTAAATAAGTTTTCAGTTTTGTTAGGATGGAGGGAAATGCTCAGATTTGCAGACCTTGGTCATCTCTCTTTGGGATGCACCATGATTGAAAAATATGTGAGGCCTTCTTTTTCCTACACTTGGACTCGAAGATGTGATCGATAATATTTAGTACCTTAGAATACAAGCCTAGCAAATAACTTAGTACACTGGAAGTAGAAAAGAAAAATTTGAATTCCAAGTAAGCCTTTGTCCTTAATTTGATTAGATTTGGCTGTCTGAATTGAGTGCTTGGTTGTTTACAGTCATGCATTCTTGTATACATACGGACATATGATTGAAATTGAGCAAATAGAAACATACTAGGGGCCGATTTGTTTAATGGCTAAGACAGCTACTGTTAGGGAATTAGATTGCCTGTACCCAAGTGTCAGTCAGCTGATAATCAGGTCTTTTCTGCTTTGTTTGGTTAGGTCTAGTGAGATTTTAGTTTTAATTTTTTTATGATGCAGATTTAGAGGATTGCAGGGGATTTGCTTACTAACTCATGTTTGTGTAAGACTTTTCACGTGCAAAAACATTTATTTCTATATTATTGTCAAAATTGCTGTAGTTTCCCAACCCATTTAGAAATATAGTATTTATTAATAACTGAAATTATTGGTCTGCATTTGTTATACAGTCTCATGTGTTACATAATAGCAAGGCAAGATAAACTGTTAATACTTTAAAGTCATGTGCTTTGGTGTCTGCAGTGCTCCTCTGACAGGTGCAGGCAGGTTGACTTTGTATAGCCCTAGGGCTGTTTCAGTGGGTGGAGCTTTGTATGTTAAATGCATTACTCATGGTGGACTGGAGGGTAAGGCTTTAGGTCAGTTTTAAAATGGCCTTATTTAAATTCAATATGTTTAAAAGAAACTCAGGGAAAGTATTAAAACCAAAATCTCTAATTTGACTTTGTGTTTTCCAGTGTTTATTTTGTTTTATTGGGATACTTTTATAAAAGGGTCATTTGATAATTGTACAATTTTATTATTTCTTCATTTCAACCTTTATTTCACAGGTTTCTGGTATGAATTAAATTAACATTTTTTTTTTTTACCAGTTTCAAGCCTTTTCTCTGCTTTAAATGTATATAACTAGAGTACGATATGCTGAAAAAAATATGAAAAATGTTTGAACATAGTTAATGTCATAAACTAATGTAAGCTTTTTTTAACTTTTATATGATCTTTTTTGGTGACAAATATGTTATAAGTGTGTTTACATGTGTGCTTTTTAAAAACAGTGGTCATTGGTACATTATGGTAAACACTATGAAGACGGCAGCCTCGATCATACCTGGCACCAGCTAGTTAGATCTTATTTGTCTGATTCAGGCATTTTAATAAATATCCCATCTTTTATGAGCTGTGCAAACTTTTGCCAAGTAGGAGGGCAATAAAGTAACTTGAGAATAGAATGCTAAATGAGCATGATGCAGAATGGTTTCTTTGGAAACACTGGGAGCCATGGTTGGGTGTTCAGAGTTTTCAAAGATCTTCAAAAATGCAAAGTAAATAAAAGTGATCCCCCCCCCCCATCTAGACAATGGGGTCCTATGCAGTGTTAAAAAGAAACAAGCTGCCTGCAGTGGAGTTGCACACCTTTAATCCCAGTACTCAGCAGGAACAGCAGGTAGATCTCTGTGAGTTCAAGGCCAACCTGGTCTGTGGAGTGAGTTCTAAGAGGAGGAGGAGGAGGACCAGGACTGTGAAGCACACAAAACAACAATAGCATCAAGTTGTAGGAGGGAAGAGAGAGCAAGGACAGCACTCTGGAAACATTTGACACTGGATCCTGAAGCCCACAGCATAAAATCGCCCGTTTCTAGCCTGCTGAATCAGAACTAGAAATTAAGTTGTTCCTAAACTCCCAGCCTGCTGACCTGGCCTGAAGATTTCTGACTAGTCAGACCCTGGGGTCTCACATGTAATGTCCTTAAAGACTCCATTGTCTGGTTATTTACATCCTATTGCTTTTTTCCCTGGAGACTCCAATACTGTGGCTCATTTTCTTGTAAAGCCGTGTCTTCTTTTTTCAGTCCCACCTCACTGCCTTTTGAGCAGTGGACAGTAAATCCCGTAATGCAGTAGTGGTGTATGATTTGGGATAGGGTCAGCAATTGTGCTATACATTCTATTACTAAATTGCCACGTTCTGTTTAGGCCCACTGAGAAACTTTTGGAACCCAAGCATCTTTGTCCTTTTTTTGGTACAATGTCTCAATAGAAGGCCCCAGCTAGACTGAAACTCAAGAGATCTGCCTCCTCTGCTCTGGAATAAAGATGTGTACCCACCATGTCTGTTTTTTTGGTCTGTGTGTGTGTGTGTGTGTGTGTGTGTGTGTGTGTGTGTGTGTGTGTGTGTATTGTATACATGTAAGTATAGATGAACTGAAATGCATCAGACTACCTGGACCTGGAGTCCGACGTGATTTTTAGCTGCCCGGCATGAGTGCTAATGTGTGCTAGGAACAGAATTTGGGTCCTCTGGAAGATCAAGTTCTAGTAACTCCCGAACCATCTTTCCAGTTCATTTGTGTGTGTGCACATGTAAAGAGCAGAAGACAATCTGTGGGAATCATTTCCATTGTGTGGGTTAGGCTTGCTTGTGAGTGCCCATGCCACTGAGCCACCTTGCTGCTCCCAAGGCACGTTTGTTTTTACAGCTGCTGGACCTCTGCTGTTCCCTGGAAAGTGTAGTCCACGCCCTGTCATGGAGGCGTGGGGTGGCAGCTTGCAGGAGCCACAGGGCCTGGCTTGGAACCTGTGGGTCTGGCTAGCTGATCCATGTCCTGTGGCATCCTGGGTCACCGGCCTCCAGTGTGTCCTTCTGGAGCATGCCTTACACCTACTTAGCTGCCTTTCAGTGAAAGACTTGGAAGCTCCGAGTGCATTGTAGCTAAAGGTGGCTGCGTGACATATATCAAGGTGCAGATGGGTAATTCACTATTTATAATGCCCAATATAGGTAGAGCCCTTAAAAGCAGCATTTGTTGGTATCTAAACAGCATCATTTACAAAAGTTGTAAATCGGCAAGTCGTTTAAATGCAATGGGGTAACACAAAATCTCATTGTTAGGGTTTTTTGTTGTTGTTGTTGTTTTTTAAAGGCCCCTTTTATAAAATCATAGTTGATTTTTTTTTTACTTATTTAAAACTAAGGTATTTGGAGAAGGATTGGGGGACAGCATGCTTGAGGAAGTCACACGATTATCTTACAGTTGGTTCTTTCCTCCCATCATGTGGTAGCCACATGTGGATACCAGGAATCGAACTCAGGCAAGTTCCTTTATTCCCTGAGCCATCGAGTTGGCCCAAGTATGTCTGAGCATGGAATAAATGATGTTATTTATTGGAGAGAAAAATATATACATAAATTCAATGACTGGAACAAAAACCTAGACAAGACTGAATTTTGCCACTGGGAACTTGTAAATTCAAAGTAGAAAACTCCTTACTGATTGTATTGATATTCTGTGGTGAGTTTAGTAGTTTATTATAAAAAAGACACTTTTTTTTTTAAGAACTTAGTTTATAGTCCTGTTATTCCACCTCTGTGAAGTATGTTACTAGATTATATTTTTTTGTGAGAAATTAGCAGTTATACACATGTTTGCTTTCTGGAAGAAAAGCAACTTTTAGACAAATTTTTTAAAAATTTTATTGTATGTAGGAGTGTTTTACCTTATGTGTGTAAGTGCACCACCTTCATACCGGGTTTCTTCAGAGTGTCGAATGCCCAGAACTATGTATTCCTGAGCTACCCTGTGGGTGCTGGTATTGAACCTGGGTCCTCTGAAAGAACAAGTGCTCTTTCACTCCTGAGGTATATTTCCAGGTCCAGAGGAGAGTTTTGTAAAAATAAGTATACATTGAGTATTTAAGGAAGTTTATTTGGCTGGTTCCTGTCAACATGCAGACAATACTAGCAGGAGGCACGCTACTACACTAGCCTTACATTCCAGTAAATTCACTCTGCGTACCTGTAGTGCATACCGTGCTCTGTAGAATTTGTATAATGCCCATTGTGTATCTGCGGAAAATCATCTTTTGTGTACCACAAATGTTAGTACTTCCAGAAGTGTGCATTAAAAAGAAATACCACAGGGCTGGAGAGATGGCTCAGAGGGTAAGAGCATTGACTGCTCTTCCAAAGGTCCTGAGTTCAATTCCCAGCAACCACATGGTGGCTCACAACTATCTGTAATGAGGTCTGGTGCTCTCTTCTGGCCTGCAGGCATACACACAGACAGAATATTGTATACATAATAAATAAATAACTATTTAAAATATATATATATATATATATAAAGAAATACCACAAATATTAAAAATATCTTGTATTTTTAAATTGGTACTTAGAAACCACATTTCAATTTTTTTGGCATCCTTTTGGACATTTTCAATTTTATGAGTTTAAGAAGCCTTTTTCTTTAACCAATTTGATATTAATTAGATGGCACAATTCAAAATTCATTCTATTTTGCATCAGTAAGTAAATCACTTGAGTATGAGCTGGTAATGAACTGGAATAGTTAAAATGACATTTGATAAATCTTGTTGTCTCTGATCTATGTTTATAGGTTTTCAAAAGTCCCGCTTGCCTTGACAGAAACTATCAGCTGCAATATTTTTGTTAGCATTGCTCTGTAGCATGTTTCTGTCTGTTTTGTTTGAGACAGGATCTCTCTGTGTAGCCCAGGCTATCCTGGAGCTTACTATGTATGTATCCCTGGCTGTTCAGGAACTCTTTCTATAGACCAAGCTGGCCTCACTCACAGAGCTCCACCTGCCTGTGCTTGGGATCCTCTGTCAGGATTAGGGTCATGCACCACTATTAACTCCTAATACTGTATTTAGGACCTATCCAAAATTACATGAATTGCATGTGTGAAGAATTTGTGTTTTGCAATTTTGAAAGGTCTTTAGAATATGGTAGACGATAAGCTAGTGTACTATAATTGGCTAGGTACTCTATTGTTTTGTCTGTTTTTCTACCAAAGGCCTGCCTTCCAAGTTTGAGGCCCTGGGTTTACTCTCCATCACTAAGAAAAAAAAGGGGGAGATTTTTGTCTTTCTCTAACTTTAATTCTCACAGGAATTTTTAAAGACCTACATAATTGCTTTAAACATTTGTGTATTATGTACACAGTGTTCTGCCCTCATGTATTCCTGCAGGCAGAAGATGGCACCAGACCTCATCAAAGATGGTTGTGAGTCACCACTTGGTTGCTTGGAATTGAACTCAGGTCTCTGGAAGAATAGTCTCTGTTAGCCTCTGAGCCATCTCTCCAGTCCTATGTAAATCATTTTAAAGTCACCATATAGGAACTTGACCACCTTATATGAATGTGTAACAAAAACTCCAGGAAATTAAAAAAATTAAGTGATGTACTTTAAATTCAGTTGTATTGACTATATTTTCAAAAAAAATATTTTTTTACAAGATTTATTTTGGCCTATAGAGTTATTAAGAGAAATTGTTCTTGAAGCGGACGAGTTAAATTTCAGCACCCATATGGTGGTCACAAACATCTACAACCCCAGCTCCAGGGGTTCCAACATGCATATATGTGATGAACATGCACACAGACAAAAAATTCATATACATACAGTAAATCTACAAAAAATCTTATTTTTATTTTCTACTCATGAATGTTTACCTGCATGTATTTATTTGCCATATTCATTTCAGTGGTCAAAAGAGCTAATAGAATCCCTAGGAAAGAGAGTTAGCCAGTCCTTTGGCAACTAGTGTGTTTAACCAGCTCTCCAGCCCCCTTTACTGGTTATTTTTTTTTTTAAGGTACATAACTTCTTTTGTGGTCAATTGAGGAATAAATCTACTTGTTTGTTTTTGTTTTTTTTTTTTTTGAGACATGGTTTCTCTGTAACTTTGGAGACTGTTCTGGAACTCTGTTTACCAGGCTAGCCTTGAACTCAGAGATCCACCTGCCTCTACCTAGTAGTGTTGGGATTAAAGACATGCGCCACTACCACCATTTGCTATAAATCTCCATTTCTACCTATATATTCCTATTATGTGTTATGTGTGTCACATCATTTTCACATGTTTAAAGTTCTGATCCAATGTTGATTGAACTGCCATTTGTTGGCAGAGACTGTTTGTGTGTTTCCTGGCCGCTAAGCCCCGAAATAATCACACAGAAACTATATTTTTGCAATACTGTTTGGCCAATAGCGTAAGTGCATTTCTGACTATTATATCTTAAACATTTTTATTATTTAATATTGTACTATGAGGGTTGTGGCCTACCGGCAAGGTTTCTGTACTTCTGTCTCCAGCCGTGGCTGCATGGCTTCTCACTGCCTCCACCTGCTCCCTATAGATCTCTCTTCCCGCCTGGCTCTATTTTGTTAAGCTGCCGGCTGAAAGCAGCTGTATTTCTGTCAGTGTTTTCCACAAAGTTGCCGTAGGTATTTTGTAAGTCTAGAGCATCAGTTATGGATCTTTGATACAGCTTTTTGCATGTTTTAGTAACAAAAATTACTGCCCTTACCATAAGGACAAACAGAGATAATTTATTATGAGCCAAAAATGAGAGGTCAGGTTCCAGGGACACAGATTAGGTTACCCTAAAAATTGTGTCCCGGGTGTGGAAGTAGTTCTATGAGTCTGCATAGCTGAAAAAGCCAAGGCATTTTCAAAGTCCGTTGGTGGGAATTAGATAGGTGGATTACAGCAAATCTAGAAACATTCCATTCTAAGTGTGGGGTGTCCTGAGATGACATTCACAGCTGTGGGCTTGGTGGAAGCTAGGCTGTCTTCAGCTGACAGACACTGAGGATGTCGGTACACAGCTGTGTACACAGGTTTTCTTTGGACCGCCAGCTCACAAAAAATGACAAGGAGACTTATTAATTATGAAAGCTCGGCCTATAGCTTAAGCATATTCCTCACTAGCTCTTATAACTTTAATTAACTCATTTATATTAGTCTGTGTCCTATTGCATGGTGTTACCTCTCCCATCTTGCACCTCCTGTTTCCCTGTGTCTCGTGGCAGCTCCTGTGCCTAGATTCTCTTCCTCTTCGTCTCTCTCCCAGGAAATCTTGCCTATACCTCCTGCCTAGCTATTGGCTGTTCAGCTTTTTTTACACCAACCACCGCAGCACACCTTCACACAGTGTACAAGTGTCTCACAACACAGGTGGGCAATAAACCTGCTGTCAGGATATCCTAAGACAGTTTGAGTCTGCAGACTCATTTCATCAGTTGGTCCATCTTGCCTTGCAAAATCTTCGACAGAGACATAGCTTTCATCTGAGCACTTCCTTTCAGTCGGTTCTTTCGCCTTGCTGATGACAGAACTCGGGGGCACACTGGCAAGCGGTCTGTTACTGACGTAGATACCCAGCCAATTCGGTCATTTTTACTCAGAGACGTGTTTCTTTGCTTCCTAAAACTCCCCTGACTTCTGACATTCCTCTCTGTGTAGATTCCTGGTGTTTAGACAAACCTCAGTAAAATGACTCTTCAGGCGCTGTTGCTCCGTGCAGCCTCCGTGCACTTGAACAGAACAGCTGTGTGCTTTGACGCAGGCAGCAGCCGACCCCTGGTGTGTCACACCTACAAGACAGTGCTGAGCGAGGCTTCCGAATTATGTGATTTCCTGCTAACACACTGTGATTTTGGAGGAATTTGGGAAATTGGGCTCTACTGTCAACCTGGGATAAGCGTACCCAATTGGATTTTAGGGTAATTATTTCTAGGATAAACTGATATCACTCTAAGCTAATTTATAGTTTTTAATACATAGCACACATTTTAAGCTACGGTTTTTTAGCATTAGTTTATCAATTTTCTAAAGAAGTTAAAGTACACATTTATCCTAATATCACTTTAAATTATATTAATCATTTTTGTTAGGAATTTTTCCTGACGCAAGCTCTCTGCCGACACATATTCCCAATCAAGCCAAATTAAAAAATATCCAAGTTTAATGGGATTCCTGCGTTCTGGGGTGGCCCCGGGCCTCTAACATGACCACCTGGAAGAAGGAAAAGGGACCACGTGTTTCTCCTTTGGGAGCTCACATAAATACGCAGAGGGAGTGGTCCTGTTGGCCTGACCCTCCCCATGGGAGAGGTCAGAACCTGGCATGCTGGGATTTGGAGTCCAGACGAATAAAACTCTCAGGCCTGGGGGCTAGGATAGTTGGGAGGGGCTGGGGTCTAAGCTCCCAGTTTCACAATTTTTATCATTTAGGTTGTGCTTATTAAGGAGAGACTAAAGGTTTTTACTAACAGAATATTTAAATTCCTCCAATAAAGACAATATTTTCAAAAGACAACAGCTGAAGCATTATACAGTGGTAAATCAAAGAAAAGAACTGAGACACCACTGCAGTCCTTGTCAAGTCTTTGAAAATGTTGTATTTCTGTACATTAAGTGTTAAGAGCTCGCAGATATTCACTGGGCTCAGTACAAAACGGTTATGCAAGTCTTGGTGTTTAAGTGTTTTGTAGGCTGTCAATTGGGAGGGAGATCGAGACTTGAGAGAGAATTTTAGGCCTTTTGTTAGTTTTAGGCAATTTCTCCTCCGGGGCACCTTCCAACTCTGCCACTTTTCTACACTTCCGTGGAGTTTTCCGGGAATTTCAGGAGGCCCCGGGTGCTTAGTGTCCAAAGCACGGCTCCCTGCACGTGGACCACACGTGTGCAGTATCCTGTACCATGGCAACAACGTGGGTTAAGCCAGCCGGGCACTGTACTCCGGGGCCGCCACGTGTCCTCGCCAAGCAAGCAACTCCCTGCAGGAAGGTGTGTGTGGGTGGACACCAGCGGGTCAGAAAGCCTGCTACTCACCCTCGGCTGTCGCCATGATCCTAGGTGGGAGGAAGGTGTAAGACAGCACGGGAAAGTGAAGCAGCGCTCGGTAAAACAAGACCGAATAGAGGATTAGAAGGGCGGGGAAGGGCGGTGCAAAGAAGAGGCGCAGCGGCAAAACCTGAGAAGCCTTGACACCCAAAGGCGACCGCGAAACACCGGACTGGCAGCGTCCGGGGCTGGAATCGCGGGCACCAGGATTCCCGCCGCGCATGCGCCCCGACAAGACACCACTTCCGGGCGGCTCTGCGTCTCAATCCCCAGCGGCGGAAAGTGGCGCGCAGGCTTCGGTCCCGCTGGCCGGGAGACAGTTCTGTGTTGGAGCGTACCAAGTCTCGATGGACGGGGAAGAGCGTGTGACCTGGGACACGCAGAGCTCAATTCTTCTGAGGGGTAAACACCAACAACCGCACTCCTCTCATCACTGACGTCTCGGGAGCTGAAAATAACGGAAATTTCCACGTGTGGGAACACTAGCACCACACACCTCTCCCGCGGGATGCTAGCCACACCCCTTTGACTCCATAGCTCCGCCCCCGTTCACCGCCGTAGCTGATTGGCCGGGCGCTGGAGTCCCAGCTGGCAACGCCCCCTTGAAAGCGCGCGCCGCCGCAGTAGCGAGAACCTAGCCCGCGGGGAAGGAGGAGGCAGTCGGCAGCGTGAGCTTCTGCAGCTTACTAGAGCACAGCGGACAGCTGGTTGGCGCTCGGACCACGCCGCGGCAGCAGGTCCGTCCACGTGCTTTCGGCGGCGCCATGGACATGGAGGAGTCGGGGATGCGTGAGGAATGTGGCGTGTTCGGGTGCATCGCTTCTGGAGAGTGGCCCACGCAGCTAGATGTGCCGCACGTGATCACTGTGGGACTCCAAGGGCTGCAGCACCGGTGAGCAACAGGATGAGGGGTGGGGGTGGAGTGGCAAGTCTTTGCTCAGCTCCGCGAACGGCTTCCCAGCTCTGGAGCTATGGAGACCGCAGGACTAGGAGGGTGGATCTCGCGAATGAGGATCACTACCTGCGCGGAGCATTGACCAAGTGGGCGTGGGGTACGCCTTACCTCATAGACCTAGCCTGTCGAATTCCTCCCTAATGCTCTTTATGGTTAATCCCAAGAATGTGCACCTCTCCTGCGGGTTTGCTTGCTCTAGCTAGGTTGGGAGGAATCTTTCAGATCTCCTTGAACCTACAACTATTCTTGAGATAAAGTTGTGTAAGGTGGTGGTGCCTGCTGTAGGTCCACCAACACTTTTAGTCTTTTGCGCGTGACCTCGAGCTCGCAGAATCTTTGTTTGCAAAGGCAGAGCTAATGAGCAGATTGTCATTCTGAAAGCAGTTATCTATTTGGGGACCCTAGAGTTCAGACCCAGGGAAAGAGGTCTAGTTGGTATTCAGAATGAGTTTCCGTACTAGTAGATTTCTTATACCTTAGCTTCATAGGGAGCAAATCGATTGGTAAACTTTTAAATTTTTTTTTGTTTTGTTTTTTTCTTTTTCGAGACAGTGTTTCTCTGTAGCTTTGGAATCTGTTCTGGAACTAGCTCTTGTGGACCGGGCTGGCCTCGAAGTCACAGAGATCGGCCTGCCTCTGCCACCATCGTCCGGCTCTGATTGATAAACTTTTAAATAATAAATAAAAACAGTAAGAACCCTTAGCGAACGCCCTTCTTTAAAGGGTGAGAGGAGGAGTGCTTGATGTCAAGATATATATTGACTTGGAAAAACTGGGAGATGTCTTCGAGGTAACCAGAACAAAACAACAAAACCTTTACTGCCATAATCTTACTGTTTCTTACCACCTGACTTAACGGACAGTTATTATAAATCTATTGAAGGAAATAATACAGGGTTTGCGTGTTTCCCCAAAATCTCAACGTTTCTTAAGACAATGGAGCTGGACTGTGACATCAGCAGTGTGGGTGCCACAGGTATGGATGCATTGCTATTGATTTCCTTTTTCTCGTCAAGCTTACCTTTGCCTTTCTCACAGTCCTAAATGTTTGTTTGGAGTTTCACATTCTGCATACTTTTTGTTTATTAAAAAGCATCCACAGCTTTTAATCTGGAGCATGCCTTTAATCTCAGCACTTGGGAGGCAGAGACAGGCGGATCTCATTGAGTTCGAGGCCAGCCTGGTCTACAAGAGCTAGTTCCAGGACAGGCACCAAAAACTACAGAGAAATCCTGTCTTGAAAATCAAAAAAAAAAAAAAAAAAAAAAAGGCGTCCAGGAGACAGCACTCACTGAGATCTGCCTGTCTCTGCCTCCCAAGTACTGGAATTAAAGGTGTGTTCCTTCACTCCCAGGCTATATTACATCTTAAATTATTGAGATCTGGGAATGTACTCAATTGCTGACCACTTGCCTAGATTGGTGAGGTCCCTCGGGTCAATCCTTAGTATTTGAGGGAGAGAGAGAAATTTAAATCTGCTTATGTGATCTGAGGAGCAGTTGTCTATTCCACTTTCGGATTTATTTCGAATGTCGCATTAGGAGCAGTGGGAATGGAGTTAGCGAATCTTAGACGATAGAGGGAAATAACTTCATCCTTTTCTCAACTGTGTTTCCATTGTGGTCAGTTACTTAAAATTTCCCTCATATACTTCATTTGTCTTTCTGTTTCTTTAAATTTGACTGTGTAGGGGACTATATGTTGTTTTTCTTTTTAAGTTAACTACACTTTGCTAAGTGACTGGCCCATGCCTCTAATCCCTCAGCATTGGAGATGTGGGGGCAAACAGATCTCGTGAGTTTTAGGCCACAAAGCGAGTTCCAGACCAGCCAGAGCTACACAGTGAGACCCTGTCTAGATTAGATGATGTAAGGACATTGAAGATAAGATGTGTTACTAGCATCAATGAATTGTATTATATAGTGGAGTGTTTAATCTCAATGTCGGCAAAAAGACACAAGACTCGCTACCAAGGGAGGGAGGCAGAATTTGCTTTATTAGGATGGCTCTTTAACAAACCCTAGCAGATCGTTGTTAGGAGACTTGGGTTGACAATAGGACTGTGATATTTCTTTTTCTTTTGAACGACAACAGTAAGCTAGTTTCTGGGGAATAAACGTACTAGAAAACGACTTATGATTTTCGTGAGTAAGAATGACATCATTAAAGTTTACCTGGTTCTCACAGCAAATCCTACATGAAGCAAAATTTTAAATTAGAGAAAAGTCCTTACTTTTTTTAAAAAAAAAAGTTAATTGGTAGAATTATTTTAATTGGAAAAATCAATGGAACACCATTATGCTTAGAAGATATAGTAATTGCCCACTACCCTAAAATAGCAGATCAGTGTCAAAAAAAAAAAATGAACACTTTTTGAGAGAGGGTGTGCTCAGGATTGTATAAGGTCCTCCATTGGCCAATCATACACTGTGCCACCAAGCTGCACATCCAGCCCAAGAACTAATGTATGTATATGATATTGAGTATGGGACTATTAAATCCTGAAACTTGCGAAGGTGATCCAAGGTATATTATTGTTATGGTATATCTTAGAATTATAGACTCTGTTTCTTCATAAGATGGGTAACTGTAGAAGCCCCCAATTTTAGTTATCACATGAGGATGTACTCAAAATCACCACCACCTTGTGGGTTTGAAAACATCAGGTCTAGTATTTGCAGAGCTCTGAACAAACTAAACCACTCTGCTAAATCATTCTTATCTTTAAGTTATTGTCATATTTTATTGTAGATGAAAATCCCTGCCCCGCCTGGTTCTGCAGATGTTCAGTCCCAAATAAAACATCCAGAGGTTTATACTATAAACCATTTGGTCTATTGCTCAGGCCTATTACTAACTAGCTCTTACAACTTAAATTAACCCATTATTTTTATATTTATCCATGTGGCTTAGTACCATATCTCAGTAAGTCATCCTCATCTTGCTTCCTTTGTGTGTGGTAGGTGACTGTCTCTGCCTTTCTTCTTCCCAGAATGCTCCTAGTCTGTTTGCCCCTCCTATACTTCCTGCCTCGCTACTGACCAATCAGCATTTTATTAGATCAATGCAAGTGACAAATCTTTACTGTGTACAAGAGCATTATCCCACGGCCTCTTATGGAGAGTAGAATGGTCTGGACTTATTTCAAACTCCATAAAAGAAATTACTAGACACAGTCCATGGATTTCTGTGTATAGGTTTTTTTTGTGTAGTGTAGATATGATTAATCCTCCAAGATTTGTGTGTGGGAAGGTGTTCTCAGTGTGGCAGGACTCTAGTGTTATATCTTAAAGGTGGCAGTGGTGCACACCTTTAATCCCAGCATTTGGGAACCACAGGCAGTTGGATCTCTGAGTTTAAGGGCAATCCTGGTCTACACGGGGTTCCAGGACAGTCAGGGCTACACAGAAAAACCCTGTCTCAATAAACCGAGAAAGAGATGGAGTTGGCAGGAAGGTGAGTAGCTGAGTATTGTGGATTGTGGTGGCCTCCCTGAGTTTGTTCTCTGAGAGCAAGTCGTTATTATGAGAGTGAGCCTAACCCTTGCGTTGTTCTGTCCTCTGGCCTCCTTTGCTTTCCCCTCTTCCTTCCTCTCCATCACACTTGTCCTTTGCTGTGAAGTCATCACATTGAAGCCCTCACCAGAGCTAAACTGCTGGGACTTCCTGAAAAGATGGGCTTTCAGCCTCCTAAACTGACCAAAACAACCATTTTAAAGAAACAAAGTGCCTAACCTGGGCATGGTAAACTGACCTTTAATCCCAGCACTTGGGAGGTAGAGGCAGGGGCATCTCTTAGGTTCAAGATCTGATGCATCTGCAGAGCAAATTTCAGGATACACAAGGCTACACAGAGAAACCCTGTCTCAGAGAAAACCAAAACAGAACAACGTGCCTTACCTGCTGTATATCGTTATAGTGACTGAAAATAGATGGAGAATGTTGTTAGATAGGAGATGAGTGTGCCCTCTGTCAGGGCGCTATCGAGGCCCCAGGAGAGGAATCAAAACCAACAACTAATAGGTATTTTTAAACTTCTGAACATTTGTGAAATTTACTGATTGAGTTGAAGGTCCTGTTGGAAGAAGCATTCTGTAGAATCTTCTGTTTCTGCTAGGCTTTGGGGAAACGGGTCAGAAGTTTTCTTGAGAGCTGCAGACACTGGTTCCTCCACAGCACCAGAAGAGCACTCAGTAGGGAGAGCCAGCCTGTTTGGGATGCAGTTTCAGCCCTTTTCCCAGAGTTGTTGAGGCACACACACACAGGAGGAGGTTATTGGAGAACTTGTTTTTGGTGCTGAATTAAGGTTGGTTACCTTAGCCAATAAGCTGAAACACCAGCTTAATCTTGTGTATTTCTGATAGCTTCTAGATTTGTTTTCTCATCTCTTAGGCTACACCTAAGCATTTTAAAGTTCTAGTGTTGCAATTTAGTCGGTTCAGAATGATGCTCTTATGTAGATAAGCCAGCGGCAATCTCTTTTCCACGATGGGTTTGCTGGAGGTCAAAGGTGGGACAAATCATGTGACCTACATTTTATATTCAAGAAAAAAATGGTAATGTAAGATTTTCACCTCACTTGAGATAAAAGAGTTGAGATGTAGAAGCCAGGCATCAAATTTCCTCTAATCTCTTACACTGTAGCTGAGACTGAAGCATGGGGATATGTATTCTGAGAACTGCATCATTAGACCATTTTGTTGCTATGGTCATCATTGCTCTTAGTGTACAAGTTTGTTCAGGTCAGTCACTTAGCAAAGAGTCCTGATCCAATCAAGAGACCTGTAAACATTGGATGTAGAAGGTCGCCAGTACAGTAACAGGGCGGTTGTTTACGTCACGGGAGCCTTTTTATAAAGAGCAGAGCACTGAAATAATGCTGCCAAGTTCAGTGTGGCAAGGACAGAAACAGCCCCGTCGTTGCCTGCTACCATTATTGTTATCAGGAGTTATATTCTTGATGATTGTGCTGTACTTTCAAAGGACGGGCAGCGTGGCTTTCCTGTCGCCAACATGACCACCTATGCAATGTTTTGTCCTGTGTTGCTTTGGGATGTTACTAAGTGATAGCTTTCAGCTCCTTTGTAATTTTACAGGATCACTCTCGGGTAAACCTGTAACATGACAGCCGGCTTGTTGGGGTATCTGTTCCCGTCCGGTACCTCACAACCGGCAAGTCCCAGAGAAAATCAATCACACAGAGATCTCTATAAGTTATAAAGCTGATTGGCCCATTAGGTCAGGCTACTTATTAGCTCTTATAACTTATATTAATCCATTATCGTTATCTATGTTAGCCACACGGCTCAGTACCTTTCTCATTGTGACAGCTTACATGTTGCCTCTTTGGTGGTCTGCACAGGAATGGCGGAGGGACTTCCTCCTTCCTGGGATACTCCTGCTCTCATCGCCCCCACCTCTACTTCCTGTCTGGTTGACCTGCCTATACTTCCTGCCTGGCCAATCAGCGTTTTATTAAAATACATGATTGGCAGAATACAGATAATTCTCCCACACCATATACCATCTATTTGTTGAGTGCCTGCTGTGTCCATACAAGGCACCTTGATAAGTAGGGGAACACAGGGTAAACATGGCTTCTGCCCTCGTAGAAGTCTGTAACCCACTATTCAGAAGAACCGGCTTTGCCAGGCCCCAGTTGCCATCCTTCTGAATTGGCCATAATGATCATACCTACCTCCTAACTTGTACAGATGGAATTCTTGTATATAAACTGTTTATAATAGTACCTGGATGATGGAGAAGGGTCTTCTATCTATGTATTACTTTCATTGGTTAATAAAGAGACTGCCTTGGCCTTTTTGATAGACCAACCCTTAGGTGGGTGGAGTAGACAGAATAGAATTCTGGGAAGAAGGCAATGAGGCAGTCGCCATGAGTCTTCTCTCCGAGACAGATGCAGGTTAGGATCTTACCTGGTAAACCACCACCTCGTGGTGCTACACAGATTACTAAATATGGGTTAAAGCAAGATGTAAGAATTAGCCAATAAGAGGCTAAAACTAATGAGCCAGGCGGTGTTTAAAAGAATACAGTTTCCGTGTAATTATTTTGGGTGTAAACTAGCCCGGAACGCGGCCCACAGCTCCATCTACACCTGGATATAGGAACTATATCCCTGTGTCTCTGTCCCACCCTTGGGTGTGCACTCAGCACAGATGCATGCAGATGTTCATTGACTGGCAAACAATTACCCTGGTATATTATAGTGGACTGGTGTGGAGACGTGGTGGGGTGCATCCTGGTACAATTGACTGTTCCAGAGTAATACAAAGGAGAAAAAGCACAATTAGGGATGGATCTCCTAAACATTACTGGGTGAGAAAATTTGACATTTGAAAGTTCGCACTAAGGAGAAAGAAAGCACAAATCTTAAGCTAATCTATGGTGATAGTGATGGTCTTTATGGAGTGGAGTTGATAGCTAGCCTCCTTGTAGGGGTCTAGGATTTGTTAGTCTGGAATTTTGATTTTTGTTGTTTCACATACTTTTGCCACATAGCCCAAGCTGGCCTTGGACTTGGGATCTTCCTATGGTAGCTTCCTGTATATTGGCCTAGTCATGTACTGTATTTTGATTTGGATGCTAGTCACATGGTGCTGTCTAGTTAGGGGCAGAGAGAGACTAGTACTCAGTTTTTCTGATCTTCAGTGCTGTGGACTTTCCTGTGCATAGGGGGCCATCTGTCTGCATGTGTTCTGTCTCCATGGTTTCAACCCATAAATACTGGGAGTAGTTTATTTTAACTATCTGTACTGAACAATACATTGTTGATTTTTAAACAAACTGTAATTATTTCATGGCAGTTATATTGTGTTATATTGTATATTATCAGCAGTCAAAAGATGGCTTATAATATGTAGAAGGATAGGTATATATTATAAACAAATACTATACCGTTATATCCAAGGAACTTGAATGTCTTCATATTTGGGTTTCTTTTCTCTATTGCTTCGTACTACCCTTTCTAGTATTTTGTTGGTTCACTTGTTTTGCTCTTTAAGAGAGGAACTCACTGTGTCTCAGGCTAGCCTGGAGTTCTCCTTCATCTCAAGCGGGTCTTCCCTCAGCCTCCCGAGGCCTGGGTTTATAACAGAATGAGTTGTAACATCTGGATTGCTGGTTCATTTTAGAATTTTTATTGGCATAATTGTAAAGAGACTTCAGACTTATAAAACACCTATCTTCAGACTAATAAAAACAGTATCCTACCTTTGGACAAAGCCACATTTTACAGTTTACTAATTTGTGTGTTGTTTTCCTTTTATATCCTGTGTGTAATTTTAATGGGTGCAGTTATTGCAGTTACCTGGCTAAGAATGTGTCCAGTTACTTTTAGAGTTCCTGTTCCTCTTGAGCTAATTTCCCAGCATTCTCTACCCTCAGATAGTTCACAATGTATTTAGTCTAATTTGTCAGGGACAAGGCTAAATATCTCTTATCAGGAAAAAGCAACAAAAACTTTTCACAGAGAAAATGCGTTGTTGTTTCTCAGGCCCTTACTATCTTCATGTGCTTTTCTCTTGTCACTCACGGTTCCTTGGCTTTCCAAATGACCTTCAGAGAATTCTTAAACAGACATAAGAAGGGTTAATATTAGTTTTCGAGTATCTCAAACTAGAAATATGTAAGTGATTAGAGAAATTAATGATGAGTATTTTGGTCTGGACTTAGAAAAAAATGTAGTTAGGAACTTTTTTTCCCTAATAGTAGTTATAATCATTTGATTAAAGAATAATGGTGTATGGATTTTATTTTTAGAAGTTTTTTCTTGATAAATGCAAAGGGGAAGGTTCTTATAGTTCTTTTATTAAAGCCATCGCCAAGCTTACCATGTTTCCATTTGTAGTTCTAGGGGTCCTGCTTCTTAGGGTGTAGCCACTTTCTTCACAGAGTCTCGGTTCTTTGAGGGTTATCATTTTTTTTTTTTTTGCAAAAGTCTATGTTTATATTTAAATTTTTATATTTGGTATGACATTGTTTCTAGTCTCCATCTATCCCAAATTAGCCAGTCTCCTGTCAATTTCCTCAGACATTTCTTTGGCACTTGTAGTCTCATTGAGCATTTGCTTAATTTTGTCAATGTTGTGACTTCATTTTCAGACCAATGCTTTCTGGCTCCCATGTCTTTCGCTGTTATGGAGTGTGTTTATCTTTCGGGATCTTGTAAGGGAATATGATTAACTATAAATCAACACAACTCAATTATTCAGACTTGTTAACAATTCTCGTATTTTGAGTATCATCCACTTGACACACAAGATTTCCAAAATCACTGAGCATTACAATAACCAGGATGGGGACGTTGATCTTTCAATCTTTTTTTAAAAAATATTTTTTATTATATTTATTTATTATGTATACAATGGACAGTCTGTGTGTATGTCTACAGGCCAGAAGAGGGCACCAAACCTCATAACAGATAGTTGTGAGCCACCATGTGGTTGCTGGGAATTGAACTCAGGACCTTTGGAAGAGCCGGCAATGCTCTTAACCTCTGAGCCATCTCTCCAGCTCTGATCTTTCAATCTTAAAGGAAAAACTGCCCCTTGATGTATATCTGCTTGCAACCAGTAGGTTACCTTCATTGGATTTTTATAACTACAGAAAGCTGTATTATTTACTAATTTCTTTTGGTATGAAATAGAAATAGACTTTTTTTTTCTTTCTCTCCTATCATATTCTGCACAAATTTAGGTATAATAAGAAAGTTCTGAGGTAGCATACAGTAGGGATCTAGTTTCCAACTACTTAAGATAGCATGTATTAGACAGAAAATAGCAAAAGAACACTTGAAATCCAGCCACCTCGCTCCTATTCCCGGTCTGCTACTACTTTGATGTGTCTTCTGGGGCAGCGTTCACATTATTTTCCTCTGTTAGAAAACAGAGTAGCAGTTTAAATTGAATCTCTTCTTGCATCTGAAGGTTGTACTGAGCCACTGTTGGGGTAAATTTGTATCCTCCAAAACATAACCTTGAGACTAAGAGTATTTGGCATCTTCAGCCACATTTTACGAGGGCCATGTTGGAATTGCCCCCTTCAGCATCTTCAAGTATTCCATGTTAAACTGCAAGGCACTGTGCTGAGCTTGGGACTGGAGTAGCATTGTCAGACCAATTCTGTTGAACGCCTGCCTTAGAATGATCTCATTTGCTCTTCATCATAACTAAGGATGCTCCTTAATGCAGTTGGTTGCAGGAGGAAGACCACGTTAGTGGTTTGTGCTTTCATGTTGAAACAGTGGTCTGTATTCACTCAGATGGGTTCCACTAGGTAGGTTTTCAACCATCAATATTAATATCATGGATATTTCTTACGTGCTCTTTGCAACTGGGGGAAGCACTGCTAATCCTGAGGTGATGTTCTGAATTGAAGCGTCTAATAGTAGTAATCTTTAGTTTTTCCAATCTCAGTTACACTTTCCTATACTTGGGACAGTATTTTAAAAATGGAGCACTGTGTAACTTAGTATCTTCAAAAATATAGACGTTTATAAAATGGACGTTTAATTTTTTTTTTTTTTAACTTCAAGACAGGGTATCTCTGTATAGCTTTTGGAGCCTGTCCTGGAACTCGCTCTTTATATCAGCTGGCTTCAAAGTCACAGAAATCCATCGACCTCTGCTGGGATTAAAGGCGTGTGCCCCCATTACCTAACTAATTTTATTTGAGACAAGGTCTCTCTATGTAACCCTGGGTATCCTGCAGTTTCTATGTAAACCAGTCTATTCTCAAACTCACAGAGATAAACCTGTCTCTGCCTCCTGAGAGCTGGAATTAAAGGCATATACCACCATTCCCGTAATGATTTTTAAACTGAAAAAGATTTGTTTAATAAGCCAGAGAGGCTAAATGTAGTTAGGAGACCTGTAAGTATATGTAGCATTATGTATGAGGAGAACTACCTAAGATACAGTATCTTTGTATTACTTTCTATGTAGCCTTGGCTGGCCTAGAACTTGCTATGTTGACCATGCTAGACTTGAACTTAGAGATCCATCTGCTCTGCCTCCCCAGTTCTGGGATTAAAAGCAAATGCCACCATACTCTGCCATTCTCTTCTTGGTGTAAATTGACCTGAGTACTGAATCCTGTGATTCTATCCATACAGGGTTAGAATTCTGTACACCTCTGACTATATTTAATATATAACTTTTATGTGTATCTGCTTAATGTAATAGATTCATTAACATTGAATTCACTGCCAACAGTGACTGTAGGCCATGCCTGAATGAAGGTTATCTGATGTCTTCTCCCTAGGTTTCAGCCAGGCACCTAACCCTTAGAGGCTCTAGATAGCAAGGCAGCATTGCACTTGTGTCATTGCTGAAATAAAAGTACCCAAAGTGTGGAAAACCGTGGAGGTGCGTAGCACTTGGGTGGCGGGGGATGATTCAGGAGTCTACAGGTATCCTTAGCTACATAGGAAGTTAGAGGCCAGTCTGAGCCACATGAAACCCTCTATAAACAAACACATCTAATTAGAAGTTGTGCTCTGGAAAATCTCCTTGTTTTTTATGTGTTAATGAAGTAACCTCAGCTCAAGGGCATAGCTTATAAGCTACATTGATCTCTCAAAATATATTACAGCTCTCTTTATTCTTGTTTTTGCAGCTTAGGGCATAGCATTTCACTTTTGCTCTGTCAATACTCCCGGAAAGACAAATGTTTGAGGAAGGAATTAATTTCTGGAGCATATGTATGTGGCTGTTCATTTGTCAGCGTGAGCATACAGTCATCAAGGCTTGAAGTTGAAAACAGAACAAGAAACCACAACAACTCTTGTTTACACTATGATAGCCACAATAAAGGCAAGGTCTTGCTTTGTCCTTGTCTGACTTTAACTGAGAATGCCTGAGTTGGGATAATTGCAGATAGCAAATGACCCTTGAAAACAACTCAAGAGCTGAATTTCCTATACACAAAATTAATAAGTATTGACCAGCTGTACCTGGTTACTGTAGCAAAGCTACATATGTTGGTATAGTGGATTGTTAGCATGACCTTTTGAAAAAGAAGTAAAACTATCTTCTCCCATTGATGAAAAACTCAAATTAAAATTTTCTTATGTATAAAGTCTCAGTCAAATAAGAAAGAAAATACTATTCTGGAATATTGAATGAGAGCAATTGCTGGGGGTTGTCTTGGTAAACCAGTACATGTCTTAACAAATGCTGGTGTAATGGGGCTGTGGGAGGAGAGGTGTTACTCAGCAACACTTAGTAATGAGCCCTCATCTCAAAATTTGCTCGGTTTTAGTGCCAAATGGTTTTCAGACCTCAAGGAAATTTGGACATCTGTTTAAGTCACTGTAACTGGGTAGAGTCTTCAAAGATTCTGTTAGGAAGGTAAAATAGTTCCTTTGTAGGAACACATTTATACCCCAGAGAATGGAAAAGAGGTTCAACACAAAGTCAGATACTCGCTGAGGATAAACAGTGTGCAAGCTCTTTTACACACCTTAAACAGACCACCGTGTGACCTAACAGTTTCACACGGTGGATCCCGAAAGTATCAGAAGCAGGAACCCAGACCTGTGAGTGCTCTTGTTCACAGCAGCATTTTCTAAAATAGCCGAAAAGCAGAAAGAACCCAAGTGATTGTTGACAGGTGATAGCTATGCAGATCGCGGCCCAGACTTACCCTGCAGTGTACATGAACCTGGAAGACATTATGCTGAATGAAGAGATAAACCGTTGTGCAGCACTGCACACATGAATAATCACATTGATGAAAGCAGAGGACAGTGGGTAGCACAGAAAGGAGAATGCGAGTCTGCTTAACGGCTCCAGGTATTTCAGTGTGATATCCGTCAACAGTGAATGAAAAAATTAGTTTATCCTTAAAACAATAGGATTCAACCACAGAAAAGAATTGGAAATATCAATCTGTCTGCAGTGTGATTCAAATTTGAAAACTAATTCTAAGTAAAAGAAACCAGGGGCAAAAGACCATATAGTATGATACCATTTATGAGACATTTCCAGAATGAGCAAATCTGCAGTGGTTGCTAGGGACTGCAAATGATCTTCCAGGCGTAAAGTGTCTGCTGCAGATGCAGGGTCTTTGCAGGCTGCTCAGGGCGCTGTGAAATATGATATTTGTGACTAGTATGACTTTGAATATACAAAATATGTCCTGTGAGAGTAACAACCGACATGCCCTCTGCTGGCCATCTCATTGCTGATTTTAATCAGAGGTTAGTGACATGTTTAATTTTTTTTCCTTTTTCTTTTTCTTTTTCTTTTCTTTTTTTTTTTTTTTTTTTTTGGAGACAGGATTTCTCTGTAGCTTTGGATCCTGTCCTGGAACTAGCTCTTGTAGACCAGGCTGGTCTCGAACACACAGAGATTCGCCTGCCTCTGCTGCCTCCCAAGTGCTGAGATTAAAGGCGTGCACCACCATGGCCAGCAACATTTTTAATTTCAACAAAGCAATTTTAGTTCAGCCAGAATTTTTAGGGTTCTTCTCAGATGAGCAATGTGGCCTTTCACTTGTGGATTTTTTTTGTTTAGTTTTTTGTTGTCCTTTTTTAGGCTGAACATCTGAGTAACTGTTCAACAGGTTCCATTTTGCTCATGCAGAACTTGTTTAGTGTGCCTAATTTCCATCCCTCCAACTCAGAATTGACCTATTACTGTCCTTCAAATAGCCATGCCTAAAAAACACAAAACACTGAATTTCCAGCCATATGAATGGCAGCTGAGACTGGAGGTGAATTGAGTCAGTTTTGTTTCCTCTTGTCTGTACTTCAAACCCAGGAATAAATACAAACCTTTCTTTTAGATCCAAAGAAATAGTAATTGTCTCAGCCATTGCATTTTACTCAGTGTAACAGGAGGAGACTGGGAGTTGGTTTCCCTGGCTGCATTAGCCATGGGCTTTTAAGCAGTGACTTGCTGGATGGAGCCAGCTCCTTTGTCTTCTCAATTGTCAAACCCAATTGAATCAAATTGGGTTTTGTGTTCTATGGTCCTTGGTCCTCTGCTGATCCTATTCTCTGAGTATGGCAACCTGGCTGTGATTCCCACCACCAGCTGTGTTTGAGGAAGGTGAGGAATGCAGGGGCTGGGGGCTGGGGGCTCAGTGATTAAGAGCAATGGCTGCTTTCCCAGAGGTCCTGAGTTCAATTTGCTAGCAACCACATCTTGGCTCACAACCATCTGTAATTCGATCTGGTGCCCTCTTCAGGGTAGGAACACTGTATACATAATAGATAATCCTTTTGTTTTGTTTTGTTTTTTAAGAGTGTAAGTGCTGAACTGATTGTAACCTAAAATTCAGTGCTCCCCAACCTTCCTAATGTCCCACCTCCTGACCTCATCTAAACACAATCTTCAAAGCCATTGCCACAAATCCCATCACCCTGGGAGTTAGGGCTTCAATACATAATTTCCTGGGAGCTGGGAGAGGCACAATTTAGTCTTCTTTTCACTGTACCCTATAATACTGTTTTGTCTTGCACATGAAGGCGGAGCATCACTTTCCCTGTGTCAGGACTTTGCTGTCTTCTGACTTGTGGCTTCCTGAGTCACCCTTGGTGCCTTCTCCAGCAGCGACTATAGAAGGACAGGGAGATTTTATTCCCTTTCAGAATTTCACTTTAAAACCACTAATGCTCTGTGTGATTGTTTGTGTTTGGATTCCTCACCTTTAAGTATCATTTGCCTTAGGTCATTAGTAGGTATTGACTGTATGTAAATTTCCAAGTCTTCTAAACTAGTCTCCATCCACCCCTTTCAGTAACATCACTGTATTGCCTGTGGGTAACTTTATCAGTAGACATCTTACATTTATTTTTTACTCCGAATAACTGCATAAATAGCTAATACACTTTGTCTTCTACCTCCTTGAAAGTTCCAGTCTTAACTGCTCTTCCCTCCTTTCTTCTTTAGATACACACAGAGTTGCACCGTTTAAGCCACTAATACAATCTTTAGGAAAGTGCACGGTGAGGTCTCAAGGACCATTTTGCCCGAGCCTCCCATTTTAGGCAACAGTTTCTGTGCTTGGCTGCACAGAGGTTCAGTTCGCCTTCTGTGAGACTGACTTAGAAGGTGGCTTCATGCCTGCTGGTCCAGAGCTCATTTGGTTCATTTTACATTACCTCTGTGTACATTGTATCTCTGTTCTTTTAGCTACATTGACTTTTAAATGACTTTCTGGTGTTTCACTGAAGACTTACCCATCACTAAGGATTTCTTCCCTGCCCTTTTAGATTTACTGTGTTATGCAGTTGATATGACAGCTTACCTTTATTTCTGTGATCTGAGATTACGTGTTGGGTCTTTGGTTCTATCTATTTTGAAATTGTTCTCAAAAATCCTGCTTTATTTCTTTCATCCTTTCAATGTATGTAAAAAAATTGTATTTTAGAGGAGAAAAGTATGCATTAGCTCTACTTCATTATCAGTTCATCAAGTAGTTAATTAAACAGCATTTCAGGGGCCTACGTCATGGTCCAGTGGGTAAGCGGAATGCAAGCCTCGCAACCTAAGTTCACAGCCAGGAGCTCTGGTAAAGATGGAATGAGAAGCACATTCCATAGAGCTGTTCTCTGACCTCCACGTGTGCCCAGTGACACATGCCCCCGCAAGCCCCATGTAGCATATATGCAAAATAATCTCTTAAATACGTAACATTTAATGCAACCCGTTTAACTCGAATTGTGTTCAGTTTATTCGGCTGACCCCTCTACAGTGTGATGTGTCAAATATACTCTTCCTCCCTCCCTACCTGTCTGGTCCTCTTCCATTCCTACACGTGCGCATCCTGTGGCTTGTTCTCCATCTTTGAATTCATGCTTCTGATTTCTCTGTTTTGTTTTTCTAGAATTGCACTCATCTCAGTGAAAAATTTCATATTCCTGCTCATGCATAGGCCTTGGGCTTCTTACAGTCTTGTGTTTATGTTTTGGATTTTTGTACTTTGTTCTGCACTGCTTTCAGTTTTTCTCTGGTCCACAATTTGTTGTAATATGTTTTTATTCTCACTGCTCCCTCTAGTTGTTGCTTTATGGTATTTTTCTGACCAGTTGCTTAGGCGAGCCTGGACTTCTGGTCCAGTCCAGTGCTTCCTTCCTGTTTGCTATCATTGGGATAAGAGTTGAATTGGTAGAGGCTTCCATTATCGATGTACAGGTACCTGTATCCTCTAGAGAGAGAAGAACATATGAATTGCATACCTCAGACAAGATCTACAGACAGACACAGTATTATTTTTTTATTGTAATCTCTTCTCTTCTCCCCTCACTTCTAATCTTCTAAGACTCATGGACAAATATGACCTTGAACTTCGTTTTGAATGGATTTTCACTCATGTTTTTAATAATTTATTTTATGTGAGTTGGTGTGAAGATTTCATAGGAGATCACATGGATTTTGGATACAGACAGGTATAAAACTGCCATGCAGGTGTTGGGAATTGAACCCAGATCCTATGCAAGAAGAGCCAGTGTTCTTAACCACTGAGCCATTTCTCCAGCCTCAGACAGTATTATTAAGTCACTTTCCACAGGGGATGGAATAGTAAGTATGAACTAGCTAGCTTCAATGAGGGATTGAAATTAATTTAAACATACACGACTTCACTGTGGATTTCCTTTTAGATGTAAATTTGGTTGTCTTGTAAGAAAGCTGCTCTGGGCATGTTTATTATTGTGTATCAGCTTATCTCTGACATTTCTTGCCTAGTTAAAGAGTAAAGCTTGGGACCTACAACGCAATATTTCTCAGACACACATTTTACTAAATAAATCAAGTGACTTAGAAATGATGATCTTTCAGTATAGATGAGTAACAGAGGGAGAACTCATTAATACTACGTGTCTATCAAGGAAAAAATGTCTGTATTCCTGAAAGTTAAGAGCCAGCCGTACTTTCCAGCCTGAAACCAGATCGGTTTCATTACCTTTAGGCCTGCTCTTCTATACCAGGTTCACCCTGATGCAAGAGATCTACAGTAAGAGACCCTGAGACAGCTGCTGATAGCGCTGACGGTTTGCTAGAAAGGGGAATTGGATTGGTGTAACTGACAATCTCTGCAGATTTGGGCAGATTTTATAACAGAGTGGGCTGATGTAGATTAAAGTCATGTTGATGACACAGTGGCTGAAGACACTTGCCGCCAAGCCTAGTGACCTGTTTGATCCCCCAGACCACGATGTAGAAGGGGAGAACCAGTGTCTCCACATTTAAACTTTCAACATTGAAACTGTTTAAAATCAGATTTCATGATGAAACGAGGCTAAGCTGCAGGTAATGAATATTTCAGATTTAATTTAAAATTCTAAAATCTAAATCTAGATTTAAAATTGTGCTTTAGAGAAGTGAGAAGACCAGGTGGTGGTGACAGATGCACGGTGGATCTCTGAGATTGAGGCCAGAGTATAAACAGTGAGAAACCAAAGAGTGACATCTTTCTCTTTATCTGTAGTGATCTCTGCGGTGGTGCTTGAGCGCAGGGTTGCCAGGAACCTGCTTTTGCCATCCTTCCCCTCTGTCATTGTGTGGCAGGTTCATACCGCATCCAAATCATGGAGGAACCTCATAATTCTCGCGCTGTCTTCTGAGCTGTGGGCATCCTTAACTATCCTGTATTCATATGTGAGCTTTTCATACTTTGCTTGACACTGTTTCCAGTCTCTGTACTCGTAGTGATTGCAGCCGTCAGCAGTGTAAACAAATACTCCTTTATTTCCCAGTGATCTGTAATGTTGTTCTCACGTATTTCTGTCTGCCCAGTCACTTAGGAGAGCTTTAATCTCCTCCTCAGTCCAGTGCTCTCCACGCTCCATGTGCTCCATGTTGAAAGTGACCTGGAAATGATTCACTATTTCTAGCTAACATTTTGTTTCCTAGGAAACCAGGGGCCTGGTTGTCAGTGCCTGAGAGCTTGAAAGGATGTAGTTTTAACTGGTTCAAGCTGCCTAAGGGAGTAACTTGAGCATCTGCCAAATAAGCAGGCTTGTTGGTTAAAGAATTCTGGACCTGGGGGCTGTAGAGATGGCTCAGTAGTTGCCTGCTCTTTCAAAGGTCCTGAGTTAATTTCCAGCAACCACATGGTGGTTCACAACCATCTGTAATGAGGTCTGGTGCCCTCTTCAGGCATGCACGTAGACAGAATATTGTATACATACTAAATAAATAAATATTTTTAAAAAAGAACTCTTGGACCTAAATGATTGCTAATCTTACTGGTTTTGGCTTTAGGGAAATTTTACGTTTGGGGCAAAGGGAATGAATGAAAACTATTTTTGATGTATTTCTTTTCTTACATAATTTTTACCTTCATTTAAAGTTTATTTTTTTTAAATTGCTTGGAAATGGTAGGCAGTGACTTTTGGTATTTTTTTAAAGGTTTATAGTTAATATTTATAACTCTACATTTAAAAAGCATTACATTTTGTGCTGAAGTGATAGCTTATTGGGTAAGGGCACTTATTATTGCATGGGAAGGACCCAGGTTTGTTCCCAACATCTACGTGGCAGGTCACACATGTATGTAGCTTCCTTACAGGGAATCTGACACCACCCTTTTCTGGCCTCAGTAGGAACACCAGGCACCCACGTGGTGCACACACATACATGCAGGTAAAACATCCATACACCGAAGATAAAAAGACATTGAATTACGTTTTGACTGAGATCTATACCTCATGCTAACTTAAAGACCATTGTTTTCATGTGGGTGATGATGAACACCTTTAATCTATTATTAACTCTGCATTTGAAACCATCTTGCTGTACATAGCAAGTTCAAGAAGAGGCAGGATTACATAGAGAGATCCTGTTGCCAAACAAATGGGGGTGGTGTTTGTTGGAGAAAGTTTTCAAAGTGTGAAAAGAAAAAGACAAAAGCTTGAACTGTGTGTGCTAATTAGTACCTCAGGTCCCTGCACACTGGAGGTGTGTTCACAAGCACCTGCAGTCCCCGCAGCTGGAGGTGTGTTGATGCATGCCGGTGAGCACCTGCAATCCCGTGAAGCTTTTTTTTTAAAAATTTATTTATTTATTATATGTACAATATGCCTGCTGACCAGAAGAGGGCACCAGACCTCATTACAGATGATTGTGAGCCACCATGTGGTTGCTGGGAATTGAACTCAGGACCTTTGGAAGAGCAGGCAATGCCCTTAACCTCTGAGCCATCTCTCCAGCGCCCCTGAAGCTTTCTTATTGACAGATGATCCATTCCTTTGTTCACAGGGGTCAAGAGAGTGCTGGCATTGTGACCAGTGATGGGAGTTCAGTGCCTACATTCAAGGTGCATAAGGTAAGTCTGAGCCTTAAATCCTGATATAAGAGGGAACTGTTGCCGGCTGGTCATTAGTATCTGGAGTTGGGCTAGGCACGGGAGTGCGCATCTTTAATGCCAGGACTCAGGATGTGGAAGCAGGTGGATTTCTGAGTTTGAGACTAGTTTGTTCTGCATAGTGAGTGAGTTTCAGGCCAGACTGGGCTACATAGTAGACTTTATTTTCTAGGTAAACAAGTCAGTAAATATATAAACTGGGGATATGGATAAAATTGCAACTGGAAGCAGTTGGATTAGTCTACTAAAGACAGCAAACGAGAAGATTCTTGGATCAGTCTACTTCCAGCTTTGTGTCCTCACATTTGTCCAGTTAGGGTATCTGTCTTCCCCAATGATGTTTCGCTAGACCAGATCATTCAAGCCAAGGGGTCCATCAGTTTCAATAATTTTAGGAATATTTATTTTTCCCCCAAGAAGGGTTTCTCTGTACCTTTGGAGCCTGTCCTGGCACTCGCTCTGTAGACCAGGCTGGCGTCTAACTCACAGATCCGCCTGTCTCTGCCTCCTGAGTGCTAGGATTAAAGGCGTGTGCCACCATCGCCCAGCATAGTGAGTGTCATAAAATAGAAGTGCCTCGATGCTGTGGCAATCCTGAGAACTAAATTGCTAAGTTCTAAATGAATTTAGTGTGAAAACCTGGAGTACAATTTAAACAGTGAATTCATTAGATCTGTGGCGCACAGAAGAATGTGAAATGCTTGTCTGTTTTGGATTGTCCATGCATAGTCTTGTCATTAGCAGTACCAGTTTCTGGTTTTTCCTAACATCTGCTTTTACGTTAACTTCTCAAGGGAATGGGTCTTGTAAATGACGTTTTTACTGAAGATAATTTGAAGAAATTATATGTCTCAAATCTTGGAATTGGTCATACGAGATACGCCACGACGGGAAAGTGTGAGCTGGAGAGTTGCCAGCCATTCGTTGTTGAAACTCTGCATGGGAAGATAGCTGTGGCCCATAACGGTGAACTGGTAAATGCAGCTCGGTTAAGGAAGAAGGTGAGTTGGTTCTTTACTGGCTCCTTGGGTGTTATGATAGTTAATGAAAAGACACTGACAATCTCGATCTAGGGCATCTTCTAATTATTGCCACTTGTTACCTCGGTTCAAGAAACCATTGCATCAGAATTGCCTGGCACGCTTGCTCTGACTCCAGATTCTTGTATTCCCCAGGAGACCGGAAGCAATGCCTCTTTAGTGCTGTGATTTAGACCATTGATTTATGGGGCTGTCAGCAGCATGAGGAATGGCTGTCACGATCCTCTTATTGCTTTGTCCTCTGTTCAGAGTTTGTGTGAAAGGAAAACTAAGCATTGTTCCCTGCATCCAGACTCAGCACAGCGTACTGCTATGACCAAACATGGAATTTCTTAATCCAGCCTGTTGGTGGCGTATCGTTCCAGTCCCCTCTGGTGCCATGTGTTAGAGCTCATTCTCAGGAGGCTGAAGCCCAGTTCAGATGCCCACGCCCAGTCTAGACCCTGAGCACTTAGGGCCTATAGGCTGTGAACTGAGATCCCACATCCCTTCCTTGATTCCACTTGGTAAGGGAGTGACTCATGCAACTCAGAAAAATGTTTAATCTATGCGTATTGATTAATTTGAAGACATTTGAAGGATGCAGAAAGGGTGAAGAGGCGGGTTTGTAGCGTTTGTGGGAGGGGGCATGGGACCTTGGTGCCCCTGAACACCACTCTCCAGGCACCAATCAGAAGCTCCATGGACCTGGTCTTTTAGTCCTGTAGCTTGGCCTTTGGCGGTCAACTTGACCTTCAAGGACTGTTCCCTCCTTAGAGGTCTGGTCTAAGACTGAATGTAGTCCTCTAGTCACGCCATTGGTTTCCATGGTAGCTGCCCTGTATCCTGTCGCTGTCAAGGAACATCTACCCACCAGACATATCATTATTATATTATTATACAAATTTCTTTTGTGGCCAGGCAGTTTGGGAATTCTGTGCCAGGAAAGATTAGGCTGAAATCGATGTGAGCTTGGCTTTTTGGTTCTCCTTGTCTCTCAAGTTGGATAAAGATATTGGAGTAAGAAATAGAAACCTGTCTGTTCTGAACATGTGTAGCGTTCTTCCTCCTTAGTCCCTAAGCAACCTGACAGTACTGTTGGTTACTCTAAGAGTAGAAAGAGGATTTAAGTAGGTTTTGTTTGTTTGTTTGCTGTTCTGAGGGCCAGACCTAAGACCTTATGTGTGCTAGACAAGCACTGTGTCACTGAGCTGTGTCCTCAGCCCATGTCAGTGTTTTTAAGGGACCAAAACATCTGCGGAGTTTGGTTTGCAGGCGTCTAGAGCTATCCCCCATTTCTTATTCTTTTCTCGTGACCAAGTCTTACTGTTGCCCAGGACTGGTCCCTGAAACTCCTCTTGCCTCCATCTTCCAAGTGCCTGGATTACGGGCATTTCCTCTGTCTGAACAGTCTCAGGAAAATGCAAAAAGAAAGTGGACTATTGACTCAGAAATCTTTATCTGAAATGCTTAGGTGGGAGGTCTTTCAGATTCTGTAGTGTTCGCACCTTGTGAGCTGCAACCAAGTCAAAGTGAAGCCTGTATTTCATGGTACAAATTTAACATGGTGGCGAAATATAATTCTGTGTGTTTTTTGTTTGTTTGTTGGTTGTTTTGTTAAGCTGAGCTCTGCTCTGTTCACGTAGAAGTCATGAAGATGCAAAGTGTCAACAGTTCTGAGCCCACAGGGTCAGTGTTACCCCCCCCCCCCCCCCGGGCTTTCATGCCGGTGGCCCTGCTTCTAGTGTTACAGCCCTGAGCTCAGGGTGCTGGGTAGGCAGAGCTGGTGACTTCGGGCAGCCTCGGAACCCTTCCAGCAGTTGGGTCTAACAGCTTCTCCCTAGCTCTGCTGCCTCTCACCTTCTCCGTGCTTCCCTCTGTCCTTTTTGTTTTGTGGATATGCGTGTGGGTCTGAGCGTATGTTTCCTCCCACACACATAATGGTGCCTCTGGAAACCAGAAGAATGCATCAGATCCCTGGGTGCTGGAGTTCTAGGTGATTTTTGAGCTGCCATGTGGATGCTGGGAGTCCAATCTGGGTCCTCTCAGCCGCTCGGTCATCTCTCCAGCCCTTGCCGCAGGTCTCTATAAATCTCTGAAGTCTTTGGTAGCCTGTGGTCCTGACCACCCCCTTGAACTCTTTAGCCTTCTTCTAGCTGCTGCTGGGTGTTCCTGGGATGAGGAACCCCAAGGGACTACCTGTTCCTCACACAGCCCACTCTGCCCACTAGACCCATAACAAAAGGCCCTAAAGAAGCAGCAAAACTAATCAAATTGGTGACTTTGCTGCAGCCGAGGTGCAGTGGGCAGAAAGTGTCCCAGGCAGCCATGCGGAGGCTGAGAGGACTTGTGTATATTTGTGGACTAGCTGACGTGATGCAGAGTTCCTGCCCCTGTGGCAGGGGGGCTGCGGACAACTGCAGTGCTGTCTGCGAATATCTGGATGGCTGTGAGGTGCGGGCTGCAGGCTGGATTGTATGAAGCTTCTCTGAAGCTGTCATGGCCATAGTAACTTTTGAGGGTTTTTGGCAATTGGCGAGGACCCTTTACCTCCTCCCCGCCTGAAATAAGTCTCTATGGAGTCCACTGTTGGCCTGGTTCTCCCTGAAGTTATCCTGACCCATTTATTTGGCAACTCTCAGGATTACCCAGAAAATGGTAAAATCTGAAGCTGGGGCTGTCACCTTTCCCAGGAAACATCAGGCACTGCATATCGGGTGGCACAGCAGTGTTCCTCCCAGCCCTGCCATGATCTGGGGGCCTCTGAGATCATAGCAGCAGCTCTGTAGCCTGTGTCTCGGCTTCTGTTTCTGCTGTCGTCAGGCAAATACAGGGTGGCTCTCGGGTAACTGCTGTACTGGCCAGTCCCAGGAAATGACTGCTGCTGTCAGTCATGAATGAGTGTCCAGTCCTGACAGTTCCCTTTATCTACAGAAATAGATAACGGAAGTGATTACAGTGAAGTTACTGTTCCTAGTGTACAGGTCCGGCGGCAGGCAGCCTCAGTGGGGGCTGCGGACTCGTGGCCTGTTTCCACCTCAGAGGAGCCTTGTTGTAACTTCAAAAGGCTCAAAGTTTGGAGCACTCTGGGGTTTTGAATTAGGATATACTTTCTATATTCTTGAAACTTAAGAAGCCATGTGAAGAAAATGAGTACCGACTTGAAAATGATAAATTCGAGAGAAGTATAAATCTGTAATGACCACAGGAAACTAGAATCTGGTGGTTGGGACAGAGTTCTTGCCTAGGCAGCCTGTCCATGACACATTGTTGTGAAGCTTCCTCTTTTAATGGTGTCCAGTTTCTGTGTGTGCGTGGTCATTTCATCGGTTTATTCCTGATTACGCGGCATCTTTATATTCCTGGTAGGTCCTTTTGATCGATTTGTTCCATTCAGTTATTGCTGTCTGCTTTCTTCAGTTCATTAGATCTAGTAACCGTCCTTTGGTAACTTCAGGACCAGGTGGTGGTCAGTATTAGCATGTATACTGTTAACACACATGCTTATACACACATACATGCACATTTTGTTTAGCATTTTTAGAGCTGATGTTTCACGTATGGTAAGTAGTTACAGATATTGAATGATAGTGAATTGGTAGTTTCAAATACCTAGAGGCAGACTTCATTATTACCCACGGCCTGTCTGTTTTTTGTCGTAGCGTGAGGTAGCTCCCGCCGTTCTGCTGTGACCTCTTGGTGAGCGGTGGCATTTGTAGTGACTATAATATACATTTCTGTCCACAGACTGAAAAAAATAAAAATGAGTATAGTTAAAAATTTAGGCAATTCCAAAAGTAACATTATGAATTCAGTTCTGGAGAATATACAGCTCACTTTTTCCAGACCTAGCCCCTAAGCCAGGTTTTAGACCTAACTTTACACATTTAGCTATCTACTAAAAATGCTTTTTAGTGTCCATGTAATCATCCTGTACATGTTTGTGGAGCAGCTTCTGGGTCAGTCAGTCCTCTGCAGAACTTCATGATGATAAAGTGCACTCGGCAGTGTTTATTAGCTGTCGCCTCCATTTTGTCATTTGAAATGTTGATTCCTGTCTTCTGTCAGTGCTCAGAAGTATGGGAGTTCATTTATGCCACCAGTGCACTCGGTTTGAGAGGCACTGGCGCAGTTTGCTGCTCTTCAGGAACTCTCCTTCAGGGTTATGGAGGGGAGAAAAGGCCGCCCACAGTTCAAGCCCTTTGCTCTGTTACTTACACTCTTACCTGGTTTTGCTTTGTGTCTGCTAAAGCCCTTCTTTTCTGCCTGGCTTTAGAGGCTTCCCATTGCTCTCAGCAGTAGTCCTCTGTCACGAGCATGCACAAGCAGTTAAGTGGGGTGTAGGGATGTCACTTAGTATCTGTAGGATGCCTGGTTTGTATTACTGTGTGCTGTTGGACAATAGCAGTCTCACTATGTATCTTTTCTCTCCCATAGCTTCTGCGCCATGGCATTGGGCTTTCCACATCCTCTGATAGTGAAATGATTACCCAGTTACTAGCCTACACCCCTCCCCAGGAACGAGACGATACCCCAGACTGGGTAGCAAGGTAACTAACTGTATAACTAGCCGACACTTGCAGCTCTTGCATTGAGAGCTTAACTTGTAGAACGTGCTAACAGCCAGATTGATTCATTCAGTTACTTGTGATTCCAGAATTAAGAACCTAATGAAGGAAGCGCCCACTGCATACTCTCTGCTCATAATGCACAGGGATGTCATTTATGCAGTGCGTGATCCATACGGAAATCGTCCTCTCTGCATTGGTCGTCTTATTCCAGCGTCTGATATGAATGACAAAGGTAATGAGCTTCAGTAGGAATTCGATATTAATAATGCTTTTCAAAACCATTGTTTCTATTGGCAAGACTTCTCCTTTCTCCCTTTTTCTTTTATGAGCTCCCAAAATCTGTGGTTACAGGAAGATAATGGAAAGGAAGAGAGGGAGGAAAGGAAACACAGTATCTTTATTTCCTTTATGTTTTAAGTTTATGTGAGTGTGTCCCTACATTGTATGTCGGTGTGCGCTCCTCTGCCATTTCTGGAGGTGGAGATCTGGTGTCGTCCTCTATCACTCTCGACCCGTTCCTGTGAAGCAGGGTCTTTCTCTGCATTTGGAGGTTGCTTGAAGCCTACCTTAGCTGGAGTTACCGGGATGTGCAGGATGCCAGGCTTATTATGTGGTGCTGGGATGGGAACTCTGGTCCTCATGATTTCACAGCAAGCTTTCTAGCCCTAGCTACTGATGTTTTTTAAAGATGTGAGCATGGGGTAGAGGCATTCACATATATGTATGCATGCAGGTGTGCTTGCCTATGCGTGTGTTGTTGAGAGGCCAGAGATCAACTCCATTATCGTCTTTTGTTGCTTTTTCCTTTTTTGAGATGGGATCTCACTAAGACCTGAGCTCACCGTTCTCAGCAGTGGTGGCTGGCAGTGAGTTCTCTGGGTCTTTCCCAGCGGTGGGATTCCATGTGACTTCTGGCACGCTCAGCCTTGGCGGGTCACTGGGATCCAAAGTGAGCCCCTCGTGTACACGTAGCAAACACTTCCCTCACAGAGCCACTCGAAGGTCCTGGTTTTAGTTTTAAAGTGTATTTTCCGGGCTGTGTCTGATTCCTTAGTGCATTTAATACTGTGTTCCCATTTTTCTCTGAATTGCCAGTTCATATTTTTGCCTAACCTTTTTATTTGTGCAGTGATTTTTCTTCGTGATGTATCGCCTGTGTTATTCGAACCACATCATAATGTTATTGGGAATCATGTATTATTTATTATCTTATACTGGAACCACCTGCTTTTATTGTGATGCTAATAATAGATTTATATATTTGATGTTTAGCTCTTCTTATGAAATATTCTCCTTTTTTAAGCTCTTTTTTAAAAGTTATTTTACAATTTTGTGTTTGAATCCACACAAATGACAGTGGCATGGGGGTGGGGTCAGAGGACCTCATTCTCAAGCGTGGGAGTCCTTTCTTCTCTGCCATGTGCTTCCCAGGGATTGATCTCCAGTTGAGAGATGTGAAAAATTCACTCTTGACCCACGGTGAGCTGTCTCGGCCTGCAAACCTCTTTTAAAAATTTCCTTGTGGGGACTGGGGATGTAACAGATTAATGCAGTGTTTTCCTGGGATGTGCAAGAATCTGTCTGGGCTTCTATTCTGGGAGCACCATACAAAAAGCAAACAGCAAACAAAGACATTTCTGGACCCTGTGACTGAATTGATTGTCTCATGGTTTATAGAGAAGAAATCTTCAGAGAGTGCAGGATGGGTGGTATCTTCTGAGTCGGGGAACTTTCTCTCTATTGGCGCAAGGTAAGTTGTATCCTATTTATTATTCCAAATTAAAGAAGTGAAGAAATGTATGGCCAGGTGGTGCTGGCACATGCCTTTAATTCTAGCGCTAGGGAGGCAGAGGCAGACAGATCTCTTTGAGTTCAAACAAAGCAAGTTCCAGGACAGCCAAGGCTCTACAGAGAAACCCTGTCTCGAAACACTTTCCCCTACCCCGAAAGAAAAAAAAGAGAAAATGAAATGAGTTTGGGAATTATCATTTTTAAAGGGAGGTGATGGGTATTATTTCCATGACCATTTTCTTTGCTCTAAGAAAGCACCTGTGAATTGTGTCCATAGCAATTGTGCTGACTTTAAAGTCCCAGTGCCACTCTCTGGTTCTGAAAATACTGTCTTCCAAAATGCCACAAGTCTCCAACTTGATTTGATTTTTTTTGTTTTGTTTTGTTTACGTATGCGTGTGCTTGTGTTTGATTCTAGGTCTCTCCCTCACCCAGGCCACCCTGGAGTCTGTGGCAATTCTCCTCCACCTTCCTAGGACTAGGACAACAGTGCCCAGCTCAGACAATTTAGTTTGTTGATTTTATAGCGACATTTATTTAGTTGTGGGGAGGGACACATTGGAGGTCAGAAGGTAGCAGGAGTCATTTCTCTGCTCCCACCTGTGGGTGCGAGAGATCAAATCCAGGTCTTTAGACTTAGCGACAGGCACCTCTACCAAAATGGCTGAAGACTTATTTCCCAAAGTAGGGACTTGGGCTGGGAGAAGGCTCTGTTGGTAAAGTGCCTACTGCCTGAGCATGTGAACCTGAGCTTAGATCCCAACACTCAACACTCAAGGGAAAGTTGGTTGCAGTGTAATCGCAGGACCTGAGGGGCAGGCTGGGGAGAGGTTTCTTATTTGTTTGTTTTACATTTCTTTATTTTGTGTGCTGAAGGGGTGTGAGTGCCACAGGGCACCTGTGGAGAGACCAGGGCACAAGTTGTGACAGTCAGTTCTTTCCTTCTGCTGTGTGGGCTCCAGCAATGAAACTCAGGTCCTAGACTTGGGATCAACTGTCCTTAACCGTGCTGAACAATTTACCATCTCTTTAGGTCATGCTCCTAAGAATAAAGTAAGCCAGGCATGATGGTGAATGCCTTTAATTCCAGCTCTCAGTAGGCAGAGGCAGAGGCAGACAGATCTCAGAGTTCAAGGCCAGCCTGGTTTCTGAGAGCTAGTTCCAGGAGAGTCAGGGCTGACAGAGAAACCCTGTCTCCAAAAAGCAACAACAGCAAAAAGAATTAATCTTTACTCCTCAAAAAACACACAGTTACTTTTAGAGTGAAGTGATATTATAGATTATATTGTATACACTGTCAAGATTTGTCAATGGGGCACACGAATAAGAGTACTTATGGCCCCTTTATTGATAAAATATAAGTCCCTTATTTTTAACATTTTCTATTTTAAGCGTAGCAGAGTTACAGTCTTTTCTTTTGTTTCTTAAAAATTAGTATATACTCATCGTATAAAATGATAGGTTTCACAGATGTCTTCTGTTTGTTTGTTCTAAGATATTCCCATGAAGTCAAGCCTGGAGAAATTGTAGAAATATCCAGACATGGTGTCAGAACTCTTGATACAATTCCAAGGTCTGAAGGAGACCCAGTGGCTTTTTGTATCTTTGAATATGTTTATTTTGCAAGACCAGACAGTATATTTGAAGGTAAGTCATTTTTTTTCTTTGACTCTTTATATAAATCTCATTTATCTCATTGAAATATGACAGTTTTTGGCCATGACAGTTCTTGGTCAAAGGCTGGTGTGGCACTTGGGAAGCATGTGGCTGAAGGGAAGCTATGAATATGTCACTGAGCTGCAAATCATAATCACTTTTAACTTGTAGATTCTGGTTCTTTTAGTTTTAAAAGGGTATAATTTTCAGATACATTTTAAGGTGGAATTTTGTACATATCACACAATTGAATCTCTCGGCTTATGTTTTTCTACTTTACTGTATCTGTATTTTTTGTTCAATCTATAAAATCCCTGAACCAGCTTTTTAGAAAGCGATATTGTTCTCAGTTAAGACAATCTGATTTCTCTTGCAAACATTCCAGGCCAGATGGTTTATACAGTAAGGTACCGCTGTGGCCAGGAGCTGGCGATTGAAGCGCCTGTGGAGGCAGACTTGGTTAGCACGGTTCCAGAGTCGGCTACACCTGCAGCTCTTGGGTATGCAGCCAAGGTATTGACTTTTAATTATTCAGTGAGTTGATCTTCTGTCTTTCAAATACATGTGGACTAGAACGGGAAAATTCACCAACTTAATGTAAGAAGGAAATGTTGGGGTCTAATGTTGATTCCTGCTCAAGAATTTTTAGCCGTTTCTTTCAACCAACTGTGGGCTGAGAGACTGGGTGGTGGGTAAAGGCTGACCACGTGAGTTTGCTTCCTAAGACCCCCGCGGTGGAAGGACAGAACTGACCCAAGTACCTTGACTTCCGTAGCAGCTCTGTGGTGTGCACATGCCCGTTCATACACACGTACACACACAAGTAGTAGTTTTTATTCACCTAAAGATGAGAATATTGGCCGTCATTTTTAATTTTGAGCAGCATACAGAGTAATGAGTTTCACTGTGGCATTTTCATACGCTTGTCATTTTACCCTGTTCTTCATCATCCCTTTCCCACCGCCCTTCCTGTCACTTTGCAGTCTCTGGCTTGTCCACAGCCTTTGTGCTGTGCTGTCACCTGCCCTCCGTTACCCTGGTTGTCTTTTCCCTTATGGCCTGTTTGTCTCTCCTCCTCCCCTTTCTTTTTTCCCATCTCTCTCTTTTCTTTTTCTCTCTGTCTCACATACACACACACACACACACACACACACACACACACGTGCACACTATATTCAGGTTTGTCTAACTTCTTATTGGTGATGTGCCCATCTTTTTCTCAGCATTTTAATCTGTTGTTATGATGACTTTGTGGGTTTCCACGGCACTTCTTCCTTTCTTTTGGGATGGAATGTTCTTTTCTGATTCTGACTCTTCTTCATGGCGTTACTCAGAGGTCTGGCATCTTACCTGACAGTCTCTGGCCTCACTCATTGTTTGAAAAGGGAGGAAGTGCTTGTGGTCGCATAGCCCTGCAATCCCACTACTGCAGCAGTCGAGGCAGGAACACTGCTGTGAGTTGTGTGCCAGCCTGGGCAGCATACATAGTGAGACCAGCTCCAGGATGGCATCATGAATACGTGCAGTATTTAGTGGTGTCGTTGAGCATCCTTACTTAGCTTCTAAATGAAATCACGAGTGTGTGTTAGAGCAATGGGTACCTTGAGGAATGGATGAATGCCTCCTGTCGCTGAAAGGCATCCTCTCAGTCCAGTGTTGCTACTAACAGTGCATTTATTTCCCTTCTCCCAGAGTGGACTGCCATATGTGGAGGTGCTGTGTAAAAACCGATATGTAGGAAGAACCTTCATTCAGCCAAACATGAGGTTAAGACAACTTGGTGTTGCAAAAAAATTTGGCGTGTTGACTGACAACTTTAAAGGCAAGAGAGTTGTCCTCGTAGATGATTCGATTGTGAGAGGCAATACCATCTCACCCATCATAAGACTGCTCAAAGAATCCGGGGCAAAGGAGGTGAGTAATGTTGAAACAGGCCTTGTGGCACCAAAATCAACCAAGCCATGTTGGCATCAAAGTGTACGGTATCCAGTGAATAGTTGTGGGATTTAACTCTGCTTCTCAGATGGCTTTGTGATACCTGAGCAGCAATATGGAGAGCATGGATTAGCTACTCTTACACCAAATGAAGTTTAATCTTTAATAGATTAAAGCTAAACATATAGGAAACAACACTTTTTTAAATAAAATTTTTAAAATGTAACAAAAGTAGAAAAAACAAAATCAAGAATATTTGCTGTATTCTCTATTTGAAGATACAGAACCAATTCCTAATACAATGAATTTAATCCAAATTAGTTTAGTATCACTTTATCTTTTGTAAAATAGAACTTTAAAAAGGATTGGTAAGCATGTATCTATTTTTGCTGTGTTAAATGCTTGGTTGCATGTTATAGGAGATCTTGTTTTCATGTACTTCACTTTATTAAATTTTATATATTGTAGCTTTTAGAAATTGAAGGTTGTTAACATTGTTTTTGAGTCATCATTAACTATGTCTTTTAAAATTGATGCCAAACTTAATCCAGAAGCTTGTTTGTTCCCACCAGTCAGTCCTCTTGTTCTCTTTCCTTTGGCCTCTCTACTTCCAAAAACACAGTATTGAAACTGGCGGGTAAAGAAATTACAGTGGCCTTGAAGTGTTTGTGTGAAAGGCTGAAAAACTCCTTGCTTTCCTAGTGATTTAGCTTAATGAGAAAGGCATGCTGGGATTGTCTGCCTTATTCTAATTAGTTATAAACCACCAAGGGGAAATTCATGACCATATAAATAAGAAGAAAAACTGATAAGAAAGAGTTTAGTGATCCAGATAGGAGACCTTGTCTACCACATTCACGGTCTTTCATCTCTCTCCTTCTTTGAGATAGGGTTTCTCTGTGTAGCTCTGCCTGTCTTGGAACTTACTCTGTAGACCAGGCTGGCCTCAAACTTAGAGAGCTGGCTCCTCTGCTCCTGAGTGCTGGGATTAAAGGCATTCGCAACCACCTCCCAGTCATCTCGGCCTTTTTAGACAGAACAAAATCATGCCTAGCCCTGATGCATCAAAGAGAGCAGATCAATATAGCTGGTGACTCCACTGTTCACAAATCCTAAGGCTCTCAGGTTACAGTAAATATGCTCTCCCTGTGCTGTGTGATAGAGCACGGCCCGGATGACAGCAGATCTGTTTATTGTGCGGTTTGCTGAGTGTTAAAGTTTGCCCTTCACGAGACATTCTCTGCAGTGAATAACCACTGCTCGCTGACATCACACCTTGTCACCTGCATACTCTGCTGCAATATGGGTCATTCCTATTGTTCTAATGCTATTAGTGTCTGCCTTGGAGCCTACAGACCAAAGAATAATTTTAATTTCTGGCCATTTTTATTTAAGAAAACATATACTAGCCAGGCTCGGGGGCACACACTCATTCCAGCATTCAGGAGACAAGGTTCCAGGCCAGTCAAAAAAAAAAGTCGGGGGGAGGAGATCCTATAAGGATTTCCCTCTCATGAATAATGTTTTGATGATGGTTCTGATAAAAATTAATTGAAAACCTTCCGCATTTTTGATTGACTGATGGCCCAGCTTGCAAAGGCATTTTCTGCCTCTTGCAGACCTTTCAATGCCTTGGGCTTTCACAGTGGATTGAGGACGCTCATTCCCATGAGTTGTCCTCTGACCTCCACATGGGCAACAAGGCACAGGTTTGCATAAGTGTGTACATACGTAATAGTAAATAAATAAATGTAATTTAAAAGAGGTTTCAGCATTTTAGATGCTATTAAGAACATTTGTGAGGCTGGGTGTGTGAGTGCATCCTTTTAATCCTAGTACTAGATTGCACAGCCAGGTTTAGCTCATTGTGTTAAAGGCCAGCGTGGTCTACATAGAGAGTTCCCGGTTAGCCAAGGGTACCGAGTAAGATGCTGTCTTAAAACATTTGTTTTCTGGTCATGATGGTACATATCCATAATCCAGCACATTGTGGGTAAAGGCAGGAGGTTCAGGAAGAGGTTAAAGCCAGCTTCAGGTGCTGATAATACTAACTCAAAAGAAAACAAAAAGCCCAAATATTTTTCACAATATAATAATTCTAAATTAATGTTATATATTATTCCTTTAGTCTCCTGTGCCTTACTTCAGGTTTCTATTGCTGCAGTGAAACCCAGGACCGAAAATCAAGTTTTGGAGAGGGAAGGGTTTGACTTGTACTTCCATGTTCATCATTGACGAAAGTGAGGACTGATGTCCTCTTCTGGCCACTGAGCGTGAAGCACTCACATGGTGCTCAGTCAGACATGCAGGCAAAAACTCAACACATAATAGAAAATGAATATATCTAATAATTTTTTTAAAAGAATGAAAAATTTACCTATTCAGTGAAATGATTTCTATGGTTTACCTTGTTGCTAATGTTGTTAATTAAATGTTCAGTAAGACAGTTTTATAGGTATGGAGTATGTATAATTAATTTACTGTGAGTACATGATTTCTTTCTAAGGTGCACATTCGAGTCGCCTCCCCACCAATAAAATATCCTTGCTTCATGGGAATAAATATACCCACCAAAGAAGAGCTGATAGCCAATAAACCAGAATTTGATCATCTTGCAGAATACCTCGGTAGGTATTAAAATTTCTGTTGATTTTAATGGTTGGTTTGTTTGATTTAAATTTTAAGTATACTTAAAATTTAAGTGTAAAACAGCAATAAGAAGCTGATTTGCAAGATAAATTTGATTGGTGGGATGTGGCTCAGCATTATAGTTCTTGCACCACAAGTTTGGGGACCAGAGTTGTTCACAATTGCTGGGTAGGTATGGGTGCCTTTGTGATTGCAGAGTTCAGCATGTGGAGACCGTATACCCAGAGCAAGCTGATCAGCTAGACTAATGGAATCAGTGACTCAGAGACCCTTCACTGTACATGGAGCCTTTCTGTCCTGTCATTTTCCGTTCTGTCCATCCCCCATGTCTCCTGCCGTAGTCCTCCTGCAGCCTCTTTTAAAATAACCACCATGAGGCTTAATATTAATTACAAACTGGCATATTAACTCAGGCTTATTAACTAGCTCTTACAACTACATGATCTGTTTCTATAAACTTGTGTATCGCCGTGTGGCCCAAGGCTTACTGGTGGTTTCTTGTCATGTAGTCCTTGGGTGGCTGAATGTTGTCTCCCTTACTCTGCCCTTCTCCCTGTATGTGCTTGGATTTCCTGCCTGGCTATATTTTGCCTAACTATTGACCAATCATCTTCTTTATTAACCAATAATAATTAAACATTCACCGCATACTGGAAGACATCCCATACCAGTTAACCATGGCCTCTTAGACACACGTCCACACATGTGCATGCACACATGCACATTGGGATTAAAGTCATTTTCAATAGCAACAAAACTTGTCTTTTAGAAATAATTTAAACATAACGATTTCAGTTCCTGCTATATGTGGTGGCATATGCCTTTAATTCCAACACTGGAAGCAGGAGCAGCTGGATCTCTCTGAGTTCAAGGCCATGGCTACAGACATTTCTTTAAAAAAAAATCACTACAGATAACTCAAAGCAAAACAGTTTATTTTTATACATACATATACAGAGTTGTGTGCAGTGAATTTCCTTCAAAATTATTTTTATTTACTTTATTCAATGGTTTTTACCTTTTCCCAGTTTGGAAATAATATACTCAGAAAAAAATATGTGGACTACATCATTAATAATTAGAAATAAAAATCCAAATTTCATGCTCAGGTCGAGATACTGCCTGTATGGGAAACTCCTGTGAGGGTCTTCCTCATAATTGCATTATTTCCAGAATTCCATTGTTCTGAACTCCCGCTTTGCCACCAGTATTTCTTATACACAGTGTTTGTTAGCTATTCCAAATCTACACAGAAGTAGATGGCGGTACAGTATGTTTTCTTTGTATGTATGTATATGGGACTGTCTGCACATGTACGTATGTATGTATATATTTGCTGAGCCATAGAAATCAGTGTGAAACCCTGAATTATAAAAGTTATTTTCATTATATGTTAAGTAGACATTGAACACTATTTTAAAAAGTAAAAGTGCTAGGGCATTTTTTATATTAGAGATTATATAATATTTTATATTAGATGTTGATCAAAGCAATATCAGAAGAGAAATGACTACACACACACACACACACAATCAGATCTCTACCCCAGACTGACCCCCCCCCACACACACACACAGAATTAAATCCAGGGACTCCTGCTTCTTAACAAGCATTTTATCCCCAGGCCTCATTCTCAGGTCTTTCCCTCTCCTTTTAAAGGTTGGAATTGTCCTGGGTGACTTGAACTAGAGATCATCTTGTCTCTGCTTCCCAAGACACTGGGATTCTAGGTTAGAAGTCATCACATCCAGCTTCCTTTTCAGGAAAGCAAGAGGAGACCTTTCCATGCTGACGTAAACGGTGCTTTCTGTGGCCGTGCTGGGGTAGAGCGTGTTTTCCTCCCTAGAGAAAAAGCTCGTGACGGTTCCCTTTCCTCCTGCAGGAGCAAACAGTGTCATGTATCTGTCGGTGGAAGGACTGGTTTCATCTGTGCAACAAGACATCAAATTCAAGAAGCAGAAAGTGCAAAGACATGATATTACAATTCAAGAAAATGGCAACGGTCTGGAATGTTTTGAGAAGACGGGACACTGTACAGCCTGCCTCACTGGGCAGTACCCTGTGGAACTGGAATGGTAGCTGCCTGGACGGAGTTCCTTGAGACTGAAAGTGATCAAGAAGTGGTTTACATACTATCTGTTACTCAGTTGGCACAAAAGAGATACCACCTGCTTGTGTGTGTATACCTTTATAAGCTCTGAGGATTCCTGAGGTTACTAAAGTGCTATAATTGAATCATGGTGATTACATGTAATATAACATGTACGGATTTTTTATACAAGGATTGACTTTTCACCTAGGAGAAGGCAGGAGGTGAACGGTATTTCCCAGGTCCATACTTGAAGGGTTTGCAAGAGGTTAGATTAGGGATGTGTGATATACACAGGACAAGGGGCTTTATCATGTTCATGAAAAATCTGAATTCCTCGTGCCTCACAGAGATCTAATCTGTAGTCTAGTCTGTCGGTGTGGCCACCCGCTCCTCAGCACACACATTTGTGGTTCTGGGGACTAATGGACAACTCAAAACAAAAAACAAAACAAAAATAAATAAATAAAATCTACTTGGTAAGCTGAGGCAGAGAATTCTTGGGTTCAAGGACAATCTGGGTTTTCTGCCTGAAGATGAAAAGTGTCTTTCTGTGCCTCGGAGCCCCCATTTATTTAATGCATCTAATACACAGTAGGAACGTGAGTGAGTACATGCCATACGTAGGTGTTTAGAGGTATCATTTTACCCGTATGTTTTAATAGCGCATGATCATTAGCTTTTGCTAAATAAATGTTCAGTTTCATAGGATGGAGGGAAATGTTCAGATTTGCAGACCTTTGCCATCTCTCTTTGGGATGCACCATGATTGAAAAATATATGAGGCCTTCTTTTTCCTACACTTGGACTCGAAGATGTGATTGATAATATTTAGTACCTTAGAATACAAGCCTAGCAAATAACTTAGTACACTGGAAGTAGAAAAGAAAAATTTGAATTCCAAGTAAGCCTTTGTCCTTAATTTGATTAGATTTGGCTGTCTGAATTGAGTGCTTGGTTGTTTACAGTCATGCATTCTTGTATACATACAGACATATGATTGAAATTGAGCAAATAGAAACATACTAGGGGCCGGTTTGTTTAATGGCTAAGACAGCTACTGTTAGGGAATTAGATTGCCTGTACCCAAGTGTCAGTCAGCTGATAATCAGGTCTTTTCTGCTTTGTTTTGTTAGGTCTAGTGAGATTTTAGTTTTAATTTCTTTATGATGCAGACTCAGAGGGTTGCAGTGATTTGCTTACTAACTCATATTTGTGTAAGACTTTTCACTTGCAAAAAACATTTATTTCTATATTATTGCCAAAATTGCTGTAGTTTCCCAACCCATTTAGAAATATAGTATTTATTAATAACTGAAATTATTGGTCTGCATTTGTTATACAGTCTCATGTGTTACATAATAGCAAGGCAAGATAAACTGTTAATACTTTAAGGTCATGTGCTTTGGTGTCTACAGTGCTCCTCTGACAGGTGCAGGCAGGTTGACTTTGTATAGCCCTAGGGCTGTTTCAGTGGGTGGAGCCTTGTATGTTAAATGCATTACTCATGGTGGACTGGAGGGTAAGGCTTTAGGTCAGTTTTAAAATGGCCTTATTTAAATTCGATGTTTTAAAAAGAAACTCAGGGAAAGTATTAAAACCAAAATCTCTAATTTGACTTTGTGTTTTCCATAGTTTTTATTTTGTTTTATTGGGGTACTTTTATAAAGGGAAATGATGTTGTGGTCGTTTGATAATTGTACAACTTTCTTAATTATTTCTTCATTGTAACCTTTTATTTCACAAGTTTCTGGTATGAATTAAATTAACATTTTTTTTTTTTACCAGTTTCAAGCCTTCTTTTGTCTGCTTTAAATGTATATAACTTCGTTTCAGAGTACGATATGCTGAAAAAATATAAAAAATGTGTTTGAACACAGTTAATGTCACAAACCAATGTAAACCTTTTTTTAACCTTTTTGTGATCTTTTTTGGTGACAAATATATGTAATAATTATGTTTACATGTGTCGTTATTAAAAAATTGTGGTCATCGGTACTTTTTGGTAAACACCATGAAGACGGCAGCCTCGATCATACCTGGCACCAGCTTAATCGGTGGGGAAAACCAACCCAACACAAGAACCGTGAATGATAACACTTACAATAATAGAGAAATGGCTGGGCCTGATATGGGCCTATAATTCCAGCACTTGGGAAGGCAGGAAGCAGGAGGTTCTGGGTCAACATGGGCTATGTTGTGAAATGTTATCTCAAAAGACAAACAAACAAAACAAAAAACAAAAGTCAGACATCTGAAGGATGAGGGGTTAAAGGCTGTTAGCAAGTTAAGAGTTTCTTAAAGCCATGCAAATGGAAAGGTTTTAATAAAATGCATTCAAAACCTGAACCAATACAAAGGTACCCTTTTAGAAGTGTATACTTTAATCCCTCGCTGGAAAAATTTGAAAGCCTCTGGGAATAAGAACTCTGAATCTGCCCAAGAAATCGGGCCAGGCAGTTCTGATGTAGTCGGCCAGAGACTGAAACACCAGAGCACCTATTGAAGAAGAGAGGCTAAGAGGTGAGGTTCACTGGGTGTTGTAACCAGAGCACGACCCCCCCCCCCCAACCCAGGGAGACCACCAGAAAGCAGTGTGGACCAACTGCAAAATGCAAGGTTAACTCTTCTACTGCGAGCACAAACGAGTACAGGCAATTACTGGCTGGCCAGGAACTTCCTCACTACCCTGAAAAAATAAGGCAGAGAGAGAAGTTAAAAATTTCTTTGTAGGGTTAGTTTTTAAAAGGTGCAATCTACAAAGAGACTCTTTGAAGTGGCTTTTGACACGGGTGCAAGGCCTTCTGCCCCCTCCTATCCTGATTAAGTCAGCTTGCTTCCTTGTTTTACTTGTTATCACCTGGTGACTGGCTAAGTGACCTTGTGCTTGGAATCTCCCAGGTGGGAGGGGAAGGAACGCGCTGCTAATCTGTGTTTCTAGTTTTAAAACATTTTGCTAGGAAATTCTTGTCCCTTTGAAAATAAGGGGTGAGGGTCTCTCACTGAGCAGTTAAAAGATGGTGTTATTTCTTTAGATCTATAGAGCACAAAGACGGGTGTGCTGGCCACTTTGTCAGCCTGACACAAGCTAGGGTCATGTGGAAAGAGGGACTCTCAGTGGAGACAATGTTTCCTTCATGTTGGTAGGGTCCAGCCCACTGTGAGCAATAGCATCGCTGGGCCTGGGTTGCTTAAGAAAATAGCCTGGGGGCTGGAGAGACGTCCAGTGGTTAAGAGCACTGCCTGCTCTTTCAGAGGACCCAGGTTTAATTCTCCACACCCACAGGGTGACTCAAAATTGTCTGTAACTCCAGTTATTATTATTATTATTTTATTGTTTTTTTTTTTTCCGAGACAGGGTTTCTCTGTGTAACAGCTCTAGCTGTCTTGTAGACCAGGCTGGCCTCAAACTCAGAGATCCACCAACCTCTGCCTTCCAAGTGCTGGGATCAAAGGCATGCACCACCACTGCCCAGCCTTAACACCAGTTCTTGATCTGACAACACAACCCTCCTCTGGCCTCAGGCAACAGACAAGCATATGGTTCACAAACAGGCCAAACATCCATACATGTGAAATAATAAAATAATTAAGATACAAAGAAAGAAAAGAAAGGCCCAGGCGTTGGAGGCAGACCTTTAATCCCCAGCACTAGGGAGGCAGAGGCAGGTGGATCTCTGAGTTCAGGGCCAGCCTGGTCTACAGAGCGAGTTCCCGGGCAGGCTCCAAAGTTACACAGAGAAACCCTGTCTGGGGGGAGAGGGGTGAGAGACGAGAAAAGAAAGCAGACTGAGTAAGTCATAGGGTGTATGGTGGAGATGGGACAAGCCAGTAACCAGCATTCCTGACAGTCTGCTTCAGGTCCTACCCCCAGGTTTTGGCCTTGGGTTCCTGTGCTGACTTCTCTTAGTGCTGGAGTGCTTAGTGCTTGGTTCCCCAAGTTGCTTTGGTTATGATGTTTTATCACAGCAACGGAAAGCTAACTAAACAAAACACTAGCAGGGTGTCTGGAGATGTTCGTAGTACACAAGAAAAAGGCGGTTTCCAAATGGGCATTTCTTGCAGGGTTGGGTATAACAGCTTCCGTCCTCTGCAGGCAAGGACACAACCCCTATCCCTTTTCAGGCACTGTGATGGATGCTCGGCTGCTCCCACCTCCCATCCGGACACAGGAACAAAATTCCCGCTCCTTTCCTCTCTGCTGGGGCACAGTAACCACTTGTAACCCTTAAGATTGATTTAATAATTGTCGCCTTGGAAACACGCATATAAAAAGTATGGTTTAGGGAGCGCTGTTCATCTCGGACGGGCTTGGGTTTCCCCGATAGTGAAGTGTTGTGAACAGCTGCAGATGCCATAGTTTTGAGTTTCATCCGATGGTGGCTTCCCTTGAGGGCTTCACTGCAGTGACAGTCCCACTAAGCTTGAGTATGTGCTCTCAGAAAATGTGGAGGAGGTAAGGCCAGTCACTCTCGTATTTGGGGGTGGTTTCTTTACTTCAGTCTTTTGGACTAATTTTACCCCCGATTTAGGGAAGAGGAGACTGCTGCTCACATTTCAACTGTGTTGGAGATGGACAGGCTGTGAGGAACGCGCACTGCTCTTCCAGAGGGCCCTTCCGGTTCCGGCACCCACGTGGTGGCTCACAACCACCTGCGACTCTAGCTCCAGGGAATCCGCCCGCACGTGCACAAACAAGATGCACATAGACGCACGCAGGCGCACACAGACGTACAGGTCTGCTACCTGGAGGGCGTGACAGGACTTTACCTGCAAAACCCGACTCCGCTAACTCGGTATCAGGCCCTTCAGGACCACGCGGCAAATCTGGGTGGAGCCCCGTCAGCGGTGGCCACGCCCCCGACGCTGTCGTTGACGTCACGGGCGCTGGAAGATTGACGCTTGAGGCCCGTTGGGGAGGTAGTTTTGTGGCTGCTGGGCGTCTGCTGCTCGCTGGAAAATGTAGTCCACGCGATGTCGTGAAAAGGTGGGGTGGGAGCTTGCGGGAGACACAGAATTTAGGGGTGGGAGATGGAGGGGCGCCGAGAAGGCTGGCTGCTTCCGCTTGAGTCCTCCCGACTTCGGCAGCCTGCCTGGCCTGGCCTGGAACCTATGGGTCTGGCTAGCTGATCCCTGTTGTGTGGCGTCCTGGGTCACCCGCCTCCACCCGGTGCCCTTCAGGGACGTGCCTTGCACCTACCTCGCCGCCCTCCAGCGTGGTCCCGAGAGCCAATGAAAGACTTGGAAGCCCCGAGTGCATTGTAGCTAAAGGTGGCTGCGTGATGTATATCAAGGCGCAGATGGATAATTCAACAGTATTTATAGGTAGAGCCCATCATTTACAAAAGTTGTAAAACGGCAAGCCGTTTAAGAGCGATAGTGTAACACAAAATCTGGTTGTTAGATCCTTTTGTTGTTCCTTAAAGACCCCTTTTAAAAAGTCATAGTTGACTTGCTTTTTTTTTCTTCTTATTTATTTAAAATTATTTGGAAGGGGATTGGGGGACAGCATGCTTGAGGAAGTCACAGGATTATGAGGAAAGTTGGTTCTTTCCTCCCATCATGTGGTAGCCACATGTGGATACCAGGAATCGAACTCAGGCAAGTTCCTTTATTCACTGAGCCATCTAGTTGGCCCAAGTATGTCTGAGCATGGAATAAATGATGTTATTGGAGAGAAAAATATATACATAAATTCAATGACTGGAACAAAAACCTAGACAAGACTGAATTTTGCCACTGGGAACTTGTAAATTCAAAGTAGAAAAACTCCTTACTGATTGTATAGATATCCTGTGGTGAGTTTTGTAGTTTGATATAAAAAAGACACTTTTCTCTTTTTAAGAACTTAGTTTATAGTCCCGTTATGCCACCTTTGTGAAGTATGTTACTAGATTATATTTTCTTGTGAGAAATTAACAGTTATACACGTGTTTGCTTTCTGGAAGAAAAGCAACTTTTAGACAAATTTTTTAAAAATTTTATTGTATGTAGGAGTGTTTTACCTTACGTGTGTAAGTGCACCACCTTCATACCGGGTTTCTTCAGAGTGTCGAATGCCCAGAACTATGTATTCCTGAGCTACCCTGTGGTTGCTGGTATTGAACCTGGGTCCTCTGAGGTATATTTCCAGGTCCAGAGGAGAGTTTTGTAAAAATAAGTATACATTGAGTATTTAAGGAAGTTTATTTGGCTGGTTCCTGTCAACATGCAGGCAATACTAGCAGGAGGCCCGCTACTACACTAGCCTTACATTCCAGTAAACTCACTCTGCGTACCTGTAGTGCATACCGTGCTCTGTAGAATTTGTATAATGCCCATTGTGTATCTGCGGAAAATCATCTTTGGTGTACCACAAATGTTAGTACTTCCAGAAGTGTGTATTAAAAAGAAATACCACAAGTATTAAAAATATCTTGTATTTTTAAATTGATACTTAGTAACCACATTTCAATTTTTTTGGCATCCTTTTGGACATTTTCAATTTTATGAGTTTAAGAAGCCCTTTTCTTTAACCAATTTGATGTTAATTAGATGGCACAATTCAAAATTCATTCTATTTTGCATCAGTAAGTAAATCACTTGAGTATGAGCTGGCAATTAACTGGAATAGTTAAATATGACATTTGATAAATCTTGTTTTCTCTGATCTATGTTCATAGGTTTTCAAAAGTCCCGCTTGCCTTGATGGAAACTATCAGCTGCAATATTTTTGTTAGCATTGCTCTGTAGCATGTTTCTGTTTGTTTTGTTTGAGACAGGATCTCTCTGTGTAGCCCAGGCTATCCTGGAGCTTACTATGTATGTATCCCTGGCTGTTCAGGAACTCTTTCTATAGACCAGGCTGGCCTCACTCACAGAGCTCCACCTGTGCTTGGGATCCTCTGCTAGGATTAGGGTCATGCACCACTATTAACTCCTAATACTGTATTTAGGACCTAAATTTAAAGGAATCTATTAGCCACTTCCAAAATTACACGAATTACACGTTGAAGAGTTTGTTTCCTGTGGTTTTGAAAGGTCTTTAGAACATGATCAATGATAAGCACTGTTTTAGAGCCTTTGATTCTTACAGGAGTTTAAAAACATACTTAAATAAGTTATCTGTTTAAACATTTACTTATGTACGCAGTGTTCTCCCCACATGTATGCAGGCGCAGTCCAGAAGAGGGCACCAGACCTCATCATAGATGGTTGCGAGCCGCCATGTGGTTGCTGTGAATTGAACTCAGGACTCAGGAAGAACCAGTGGGTGCGCTTAACCTCTGAGCCATCTCTCCAGTCCTATGTAAGTTATTTTAAAGTCACCATATAGGAACTTGACCACCTTATGTTAATGTATAATAAAAACTGGAGGAAAGTAAAAAAATTAAGTGATCTACTTTAAATTTAGTTGTATTGGTTATTTATATTTTAAATAAAAATTAAAAGATTTATTTACTTTGGCCTAGAGAGTAGTTAAGAGAAATTGTTGCTTTTGAAGCGGATCTGAGTTCAATTTCCAGCACCCACACGGTGTGTCACAACCATCTACAAACCCAGTTCCAGAGGTTCCAACATGCATACAGACAAAAAATTCATATACATAAAGGAAATCTACAAGATATCGTATTTATTTTTATTTTCTACTCATGAATGTTTAGTTGCATGCATTTGGTGCACCATATTTATTTCAGGGTTCAGAAGAGCTAATAGGATCCCTAGAAACAAGAGTTAGAAAGTTGATAAAGTATCAGATAATGCCGGGAATTGAACCCCAGCCCTTTGGCAACTAGTGTGTTTGAACACCTCTCCAACCTCTTTATTGGTTATTTTTAAAGTGTATAGCTTTTTACATGTGGTCAATTGAGGAATAAATTTTTTTAAAATTTGTTTATTATGTATACAGTATTCAGAAGAGGGCACCAGGCCTCATTACAGATGGTTGTGAGCCACTATGTGGTTACTGGAAATTGAACGCAGGACCTTTGGAAGAGCAAGCAATGCTCTTAACCACTGAGCCATCTCTCCAGCCCCCCCCCCTTTTTTTTTTTTGAGGGTTTCTCTGTAGTTTTGGAACCTGTCCTAGAACTCACTCTGTAGTCCAGGCTATCCTTGAACTCAGAGATCCACCTGCCTCTAGCTCCAAGTGCTGGGATTAAAGACATGCGCCACCACCACCATTTGGCTATAAATCTACATTTCTACCTGTTTAATTCTATTATGTATGTGTCACATCATTCCCACATGTTTAAGTTCTGATCCAATGTTGATTCAACCATCAAATTAATTTTTTCTGTCAGTGTTTTCCACAAAGTTGCCGTAGGTATTTTGTAAGTCTAGAGCATCAGTTATGAATCTTTGATACAGCTTTTTGTTTGTTTTAGTAACACAAAATACTGCCCTTACCCTAAGGATAATAAGAGATAATTTATTATGAGCCAAAAATGAGAGGTCAGGTTCCAGGAACACAGATTAGGTTACCCTAAAAATTGTGTCCCGGGTGTGGAAGTAGTTCTATGAGGTTATATAACTGAAAGACAGAGGAAAATAAAAAAAAAAAAAACAAGGCATTTTTCAAAATCCGTTGGTGGGAATTAGATAGGTGGATTACAGCAAATCTAGAAACATCCCATTCTAAGTGTGGGGTGTCCTGAGATGACATTCACAGCTGTGGGCTTGGTGGAAGCTAGGCTGTCTTCAGCTGACAGACACTGAGGATGTCGGTACACAGCTGTGTACACAGGTTTTCTTTGGACCGCCAGCTCACAAAAAATGACAAGGAGACTTATTAATTATGAAAGCTCGGCCTATAGCTTAAGCATATTCCTCACTAGCTCTTATAACTTTAATTAACCCATTTATATTAGTCTGTGTCCTATGGCACGGTGTTACCTCTCCCATCTTGCACCTCCTGTTTCCCTGTGTCTCGTGGCAGCTCCTGTGCCTAGATTCTCTTCCTCTTCGTCTCTCTCCCAGGAAATCTTGCCTATACCTCCTGCCTAGCTATTGGCTGTTCAGCTTTTTTTACACCAACCACCGCAGCACACCTTCACACAGTGTACAAGTGTTTCACAACACAGGTGGGCAATAAACCTGCTGTCAGGATATCCTAAGACAGTTTGAGTCTGCAGACTCATTTCATCAGTTGGTCCGCCTTGCCCTGCCGAATCTTCGACAGAGACATAGCTTTCATTTGGGCACTTCCTTTCAGTCGGTTCTTTCGCCTTGCTGATGACAGAACTCGGGGCCACACTGGCAAGCGGTCTGTTACTGACGTAGATACCCAGCCAATTCGGTCATTTTTACTCAGAGACGTGTTTCTTCTTTGCTCCCTAAAACTCCCCTGACTTCTGACATTCCTCTCTGTGTAGATTCCTGGTGTTTAGACAAACCTCAGTAAAATGACTCTTCAGGCGCTGGTGCTCCGTGCAGCCTCCGTGCACTTGAACAGAACAGCTGTGTGCTTTGACGCAGGCAGCAGCCGACCCCCAGTGTGTCACACCTACAAGACAGTGCTGAGCGAGGCTTCCGAATTACGTGATTTCCTGCTAACACACTGTGATTTTGGAGGAATTCGGGAAATTGGGCTCTACTGTCAACCTGGGATAAGCGTACCCTCCTGGATTTTAGGGTAATTATATCTAGGATAAACTGATATCACTCTAAGCTAGTTTATAATTTTTAATGCATAGCACTCATTGTAAGCTACGTTTCTATTTACTGTTGAATTTTTTTGCATTAGTTTATCAATTTTCTAAAGAAGTTAAAGTCCACATTTATGCTAATATTATTTTTAATTAAATTATTTTAAGCATTTAATCATTTTAATCATTTAGTTTGTGCTTATTAAGAAGAGACTAAAAGTTTTTACTACTAGAATATTTCAATATCTGCAATAAAGACCACATTTGTCGTCAAAAGAAAACAGCTGAAGCATTATATAACTATTGTTAGCTCACAGAAAAGCACTGAGACCACTGTAGTCCTTGTCAAGTTTTTGGAAATGTTGTATTTCTGTACATTAAGTGTTGAGAGCTTCAGATATTCACTGGGCTCAAGAGAAAATAACTATTTACACTGAGTCATGACCCAAAAATTAGTGAAATTCGAATGGATATTAAAACAGGGACATCGAAGAGCTCACAGGAGGACTTTGTCCATCTTGCTAACCTTGCACTTGCCCTTCAGGATCCTTCAGGTCCCGGCGGCTTATGCACCTATGGATCCAGACTCACCACCGTCGTTATCAGCTCACTTTATGAAGAAATGTCATCTGAAGTATGTTCTCGTTGAAAAAAAGCAGGCTAATGTAAGTCTTGGTGTTTAAGTGTTTTGGAGGGGTGTGAAGTGGGAAGGAGAGAGACGAAGAGAGAAAGTGAGAGAGAGAGAGAGAGAGAGAGAGAGAGAGAGAGAGAGAGAATATTTTCAGCTTAAAGAGTTCTCTCAACCTGTGACTTTGAGGCCAGCCTAGTCTACCAAGCTAGTTCCAGGACAGCCAAGGCTACACAGAGAAACCCTGTCTCAGAAAACCAAAAAAGAAAACAAGGTTCTCTCCTCTGTTTTAACTTCTTAACCCATCAACTCTGGCAGCATTTCCCAGGTCCAGTGATGTCACTGTTCTGGTTGAGTGTGTGCTGTGGGAAGTTTCCTGTACAACATAAGATGGTTGAGAGCATTGCTGCCTTCCACAAACTAGAGACCACTAGCACCTTTTCGGTATGACACCCGGCTTTCTCAGATCATGTGGCTCTATACTGGTCATTGTCTGAACTACCATCTTCTCATTTGGAGAATACAAATATTGCCTCTGAAATCTCTGACCCGTTGTGTGGAGTTAAATTCTGCTTCTCCACTACCACCTCAGTCATGTGTTGTTATCGTCTTCACCTCATTGCTTTACAGTTGCGTGCTTGTATATTCCTCTGCTTTGAAGGTGACTTTGAAAGTAAGGACACTTAACTCTTAGGTATGTCTTATTTCTCCTTGTTTCCAGATGCATCCTGGTTAAGCCATGTTCAATTAGGAAATGGGTCTTTTACATTTCTATAAAAGAAGCCTTTATCTATTTATTATATACAAAGTATTCTACCTGCATGTACGCTGCAGGCCAGAAGCTAATTACAGAGGGCTGTGAGCCACCATGTGGTTGCTGGGAATTGAACTCAGGATCTCTGGAAGAACAGCCAGTGCTCTTAAGCACTGAGCCATCTCTATCTAAAAGAAGCCTTTTTATATATGTTAATGTTTGTAAATGTTTTCTCTTACAGAAATTCAGATCTTCACATGAAGCAGTTTTGAACTATGACACAGTGTCAGTGGAACATAAGGACCTGGTGCTCTTCAGACTTCACTGGGGACATGGTGAGGTGTCGGCGCTCGGTGATGGAAAAGAGACGTACGAGGTGGATGATAGAGAAACCAGCGTGAGATCTGAGAGCAACATCGAAGGGAAGGCACACGTGGACATGCGACAGGAGCATTGCTTGGCTTATGTTCTACACACCTCGGGGACCACAGGGACACCGAAGATTGTCAGAGTGCCTCACGCTTGCATACTACCAAATGTCCAGCACTTTCGGTGAGTCCTGTCCTTTGAATCCCTCTTAGAATTTGTGCTTTAAGTTGGCTGTGGCGGGACTCGCCAGTGGTCTCAGCATTTGAGAGGCAGAAGCTGATTACAGGTTTGAGGCCAGTCTGTGCTGTGGAGCGAGGCTCTGTGTCAGGAAAACAGCACAAAGTAAAAATCTTTCATTTTAGCCGAGCAGTGATAGCCCACACCTTTTATCCTAGCATTCGGGAGGCAGAGGCAGGTGGATCTCTGTGAGTCCGAGGCCAGCCTGATCTACAGAGTGAGTTCCAGGAAAGCCAGGGCTGTCAGACAGAGAAACCCTGTTTTGAAAAACAAAAGACCAAACAAACAAAATCTTGTATTTTTAAAAAGAAAAATAAATTTAAATCTTGATCTAAGTGGATAATCCTAAATAACTGATCAGTTGGATCTGCCCTGGTTGATTTGATGTATATATTTAGTCTTCTGCAGACAAGGTATGTAGTTGTTAACGGGCCAATCACAGAATGTGTGTGTGTGTGTGTGTGTGTGTGTGTGTGTGTGTGTGTGTGTGTGATTGGAGTTAAGATCCCGGGACCCATGAAACAAGCTGGGCATCCCACAAATGCCTCTAACTCCAGCTCGTATTTTCTGGCCGCTAGCATCCTTCCCTCACACGTTTGTGCATTTGCAATGCACACACACAATGTCTTCACAAATAAAAATGAAAAATAAATCAAACAGAAGGAGGAGTCTACTGAAAGGAAACCAGAATATAAGAATGAATTATTTTGAGGAACTGGCTCACACAGTGTGGCTTAGGAAGTGTGGAGGCCACAGAGTACGCAGCTAGGAGAGAGTCAGTAGCAGGCTGGAACCCCACAGGCGTGAGACGGTCCACAGTCAGGTGGGGTGGGAAATTAACTGTAGACTCAACAGCTGCTGCTGCTTTTTGTTAGAAACTATTTTAATTTGTTTTTAATTTGCGTACATGTCTGTATATACTTGTGGGTATGGTATGTGCCTGCAGAGGCCAGAGACTTCTCGAGCTGGAGTTTCCTAGACCGAACTGCCTGACCTCTCAGTAGGTGCTGGAGCGCTAGTATGCTCTGATCCGTGAAGCTGTCTCTCCAGCCCGGTTTGGTTTTCACTAAGGAGAAATTCAGCCATTAGGATTGATAACACTCAGCTGATTGTGGGCGGAACGTTCAGCAGAATAACCGACAGGAGGGTGAACCTTTACTAACTGGCAGCTGCCATCCTCCTGTTCTCTAGCCTCCCCCTTAAAGGGGAACCTGTACAACTGGTGATTCGCATCTGTAATCCTAGCTATTATTGGAAGGCTGAAAGAGGAGGATTGCTGTGAGTTTGAGACCAGTCTGGGCTACATAGTGAGTACCAGGGCCAGCCAGAATGTCTCTTTAAGCAAAAGAAAAACAAAACAACAAAAATAAGAACAAAACAAAAATGAAACCATAGTGGAAAGAGAATTCTAGGGGTTATAGTTCACTCTGTCTCAATTGACATATCAGAAAGTCTGTCTGGTAGAAGAGGGGAAATGGTATTATTTTAAGGACTTTCTTCTATTTATTTATTTTTAAAATTTTTTTTGAGACAGGGCCTCACTATGTACCTCTGACTGGCCTCAAACTCATAGAGACCCACCCTTCTCTGCTCCCAAGTGCTGGGAATGTAGGCATGCGCTATCACCCCCTAAAGGGCTTTCCGTCCTGCCTTCTGTAAAGGGGCTTTCCAGCAGCAGCTACACCATTTTAGTTAATCTGAGGAACAAAGTCTGAAGCGTCCAGAAAATGTGTTCTCCTTGAAAACTGATTCCCCTCCTTCTTTGTTTAGATCTATCTGTTTTTATTTTATGCATATGAATGTTTTCCTTGCATTCATGTCAGTGTACCTTGTGTGTGCCTAGTGTTCATGGATGTCAGGAGAAGGTGTGAATTCCCTGGAACAAGAGTTTCGGATGGTGGTGAAATACCATGTGGGTGCTGGGACCTGAACCTGGGTCCTTTGCAAGAGCAGGACGTGCGTTTGACCACCCAGCTGTGTCTCCAGCCCCTACTTAATGGCTCTTTAGGGTCTGTACTTACCCAGGCTTGGGCATTCCTTATGACAGCTATGCTCTGGTCTGTCCCTAGGATGCTTTTTGACATCACCCAAGAAGATGTTTTGTTTCTGGCTTCGCCTCTGACCTTCGATCCATCTGTTGTGGAAATATTTGTTTCTCTGTCCAGTGGAGCCTGTCTGCTTATTGTGCCGACTTATGTCAAAGTGTTCCCTGCCAAGTTAGCGGATGTTCTCTTTTCCCGCCACAGAGTGACCGCTCTACAGGTATGTGTCAGTAGCAACAGAAAAGTTTTCATCTGCATTCTTCTAATGCTATGTGTCTTAGAGAATCCTTTATGTTTCCATAGTTCTTCCCAGTGGATTAATGATGTGCACTTAGCTCATCAAAGGTACCACCTTGTGACGGCACATGTTTATTGTAAAATGAAAGAGAGTTCAGTTAATCATGCCTAGAGAATCATTTACTGTGCATTCGCCTGTAGTACAACTGGAGGAACTTGACTTTGACTATGGTGTACTGTTGGGGTATCTTCTCTCACAACATTTAAACATATTGTGTTTCCTACCAAATGCTAGTATATTAATTGCACCATTACAGATGAGCTAAGAACCAGGTGTGTTAGCACCTGCCTGGAATCTCAATACTTGGGAGGTAGAGTCTTCCTATAAGGAGCTCAAGACCAACCTCTGCTACATAGTGAGTTCAAGGCTAGCCTGAGCTACCTAGAATCCTGTATTTAAAACGAACTAAAGATGCCGGGCCGTACTAGTGCACACCTTTAATCCCAGCACTCAGAAGGCAGAGGCAGGCAGATCTCTGTGAGTTTGAGGCCAGCCTGGTTTACAAAGTGTGTTCCAGGACAGCCAGGGCTACATGAAGAAACCCTGTCTCCGAAAACCAAAACCAAACAAACAACCCCCCCCCCAACACACACACAAAAATCCTAAATAAACAACAAAGGAGCCTGGCAGTGTTTGTTCCTATTGCTATGAAGAGACACCATGATAACAGCAACTCTTATAAGGAAACTTTTAATTGGGGCTGGCTTACAGTTCAAAGGTTTAGTCCATTACTGTCATGGTGGCACTTAGGCAGACATGGTGCTGGAGAAGGAGCTGAGAGTGCTGCATCTGGATCAGCAGGCAGCTGGAAGAGAGTGAGAAAATGAGCCTTGTTTGAGTATCTGAAACCTCAAAGCCCACCCCAGATGACACACTTCCTCCAACAAAGCCATATCTATTCCAGCAAGGCCGCAGTCCCTAATAGTACCACTTCCTATGAGCCTATGGGGACCATTTTTATTTAAACCACCAAAAGGCTAATTTGTGCAGCCAAAATATTCTTGGATGTATGGCCTTTCACTGACAAATGGTCAACATACCAGGGCTACACTCTTAAGAGAAAACTGACAGTTGCTGGTAGCTCCTTGGTTAAGGGTGGGACATTGTGCCCAACTCCTCTCTCCATGCTGGGACTTGGTCTGGCCTGGGCTTGCATGGATTTTGTGCATGAAGTCACACCTACTGTGAATTCAGACGCTGTCCTTGGAGAGGACAGGTTCAACTTCTGTCACTCACACGGTGGTTCATAATTGTAACTCCAGTTCTAGAGGATCTGACACCATCTTCTGACCTCTGAGAACACCAGCCTATGCACACATGGTGCACACATGTGGTGCACACATATGCATAGAGAGGAAGCACTCACAAAAGTTATAAAACAGTGTGTAGAACACAGGTTGTGAGATATTACATTGTAAGTGGTTCAGAGAGATGGGGCTGGAGTGATCGCTCAGAGTATAAGAGCATTTGTTGCTCTTCCAGAGGACTTCAGCACCCACATGGTGCTCACAACCATCCATCACTTCAGACCCCGAGATCTAGGGGATCTGGTGCCTTCTTACATCCTCAGGTACCCACATATGCATGAAAGCAAAAAACATTCATAGAGATAAGATAATCCTTTTGTTTTTTTGTTTTGTTTTTAGAGACAGGGTTTCTCTAGGTAACAGCTCTGGCTGCCCTGGAACTTGCTCTATAGACCAGGCTGGCCTTGAATTCACAGAGATCCACCTGCCTCTGCCTCCTGGGTGCTGGGATTAAAAGTGTGTACCACCACTGCCCTCTTTTTTTGTTTTGTTTTGTTTTTAATTTTAAGATATTATAAATGGTGAAAGATACTAGTAGTGGGTGTGCCAGCAACACGCCTTTAATCCCAGCACTCAGGAGGTAGAGGCAAGTGGATTTCTGTGAGTTCGAGGCCAGCCAAGATTATATAGTGTGATCCTATAACAAAAGTTAAAAAATGAAAGAAAAAAATATTGAAGCGATGGGGCTGGAGAGGTGGTTCTGTGGCTGAGTGTGCTTGCTGTGTCTCCAGAGGGCGCCCCCATGTCCATGGCTCACGGAATTCTGGCTCTAGGGACTCTGAACCCTTTTGTGGCCTCTGTGAACACTATGTGTGACATATGCACACATAGTCACAAACATATACACATAGAAATAAATCTTAAAGAAGAATTGAAGAGAGCCGTGTGTGATGGTGCCTACCTTAAATCTCAGCTCTCTGGTAGGTCTGTGGTTTTGCCAAACTTCCTTTTATTTTATTTTATTTTATTTTATTTTATTTTATTTTTTGTTTTTCAAGACAGTGTTTCTCCATGTATTCCTGGCTGTCCTGAAATTACTCATTCTGTAAACCAAGCTGGCCTTGAACTCACAGAGATCTGTCTGCTGAGTGCTGGGATTACAGATGTGCGCAACCACTGCCTGGCACTCTCTTCTCTTCATTAAGAAGAGGGAGCTCTGCTGGTGAGTCTCACCAGTGCAGTGAGGACAAAGGGAAGGAAAGGAAGAGTAGGAGAAAGAAGAGGGAGAAAAGAAAAAGGAGAAGGCAGAGGAAAAATTTTGTGTGTAGATAGCATGATCATGTGTCTGCAGAAATGGGAAAGGCAGAGAGAGGAAGACATTAGTATTAATAAACATTAAGCAAACCTGAAAGATAACACAGTCGATATAAAAACTTAAATGTGTAAATGTAAGCATATAGTCATATGTATTTCTATATATATTTCTATTAAGGAAATGCCTAAAGCAAAATTAAGAAAATATTTCTTTACAAAAGCATCAAAAATAACAAAATAGGAATAAATTTAAAGAATAGCAAGACACGGTTGTGGGGGGATGGAGGGAAAAAGAATAGCAAGATTTGTCCTCTGAAAACTCTAGCATCATTGATGGAAATTAGAGAGGCACCTACATAGACAGGCATCTCACATTCATTAGAAGTCTAAGCATTGTCAACAGTGGAGTTCTCACTCAGTCTGTAAATTATATTAAATGCACTATTCTACCAAATCCCAGGAAATGTTTGATAGAAATTTACAAGTTGACCCTAGACTTTATATGGAAATGGAAAAAAGTCCTAATTTATACAGTGGAGTACCACTTGATAATAAAAAAGAATAAACTGTTTCTATATACAATAAAATGGATGAGATGGGAAATATTTATTTAGGGTTTTATAAATAGGGCTTACCAACTGAAAATTATAGCCTTAGAGCTAGAGAGATGTCTCAGTGGTTAGGAGTATTCCTTGCTTTCTCAGAGGTCCAGAATTCAGTCCCTGGTACGTGTGTCTAGTGGTTGACAATGCCTCTAATTCCAGCCATAGGTATCCAATGACCCTTCTGGCTTCTGCAGGCACACACATACAAACATGGACCGAAATAATAATACATCTTTAAAAAAATAAAAATACAGTCTTAGTGTTCTCATAGGTTCCAAATACAAAGTCCGAAGTAATTACTACAGTGTTTACGTACGGAAGGAGGAAACTGAATGATTTTATTGTGTTTCCAGGCAACGCCAACATTGCTGAGAAGATTTGGATGTGAGCTCATCAAGTCCACGGTCCTGTCAGCGCACACTTCTCTGAGAGTGCTGGCCCTCGGTGGGGAAGCCTTCCCCTCACTGGCTGTTCTCAAAAGCTGGAGAGAGGAAGGCAATAAGACACAAATATTTAACATTTATGGTATCACAGAGGTGTCCAGTTGGTCGACTTTCTACAAGATCCCCGAGGAGGTCCTTAATTCTCCTGTGAAGTAAGGCTTTCGTCACACTCAATTGAGGGAGGAGTCTTCTCCCGAGATCTTAGCATTAGCCCTGGGGCTTATGAGTTTTGTTAGGGGTGGCAGCTGAACTTGATGCTGTTGAAGGTAATAGTCCTTGCATGCTAAGCCCACCCTCCACCAAGGAGCTGTGCTCCTATCCCTACTGACAGGGTTTGTCAGGCGCTGTAGTGATAATATTTAAGACACTATTTCAAGTTAAGAATCCAAAATCTTTCTTATAACTGGTAACAAGATCCTACCAGACCCTTTTGTGACTGAATTGGTAACACATGGCACCGTTGCACCAAACCATTTTCTCAGGTGGTCTTTGCATTGCACCATAAACTGCTTTTGTCTTTGTTTGCTGTAGTGTGCTTTTGAGACACTGAGAAGTGTGCCCACATGTCAGTTTTAAGCCTGCCCTGGGCTGTGTTTTTCCGCAGACACGAATCTCCTGTGCCGCTGGGGTCACCTCTCCTCGGAACGGTGGTCGAAGTCAGGGACACAAACGGCTCCCCAGTTCATGAGGGCACCGGCCAGGTATTTTTAGGTTGGTTTATATTTGTTGGTTGATTTTTCAGAAAGAAAAATCAGATGGTTCTTATGTTCATTTCATGATTTTTTTTTTATGTAGAGCCCACGTTTCCGTGATCAGTTTTTGTCTTTTCATTATCACAGGGTATTTTGTGTTTACCCGGATGGTTTCACATGCCACTTCTAATAATCTAGAAATGTGATTTGAAGTGTTAGCATTTGTAGACAAAACTGCCTAGCAGTATTCTAAGGATATTTTTAAAATCATATATATTTTTAGAAATAAGTTTGATCTTGTCCTTTTGTTAACTTCCTAAAGTTATTGTGCCCAGGTAGCATTGGTGGCATTTAAAAGTCTCCTCATTTTAATATAGTCAAGGTTTGAGTCTTAGTTACTGAATTTTAGAGGTACTTTGATTTTGATGTTGTTAAGTCAATTTTCCATGGATTTTGTGACATTGGAGTTTGTGTCTTGAAAGGTGGGGAAAACAGAGTGTGTTTTCTGGATGGTGAAACGGCAGTGCCTGCTGGCACCATGCGGGCCACGGGAGACTTTGTGACTGTGAAAGATGGAGAGATGTTTTTCCTGGGGAGACAGGACAGCCAGATCAAGCGCCACGGCAAACGTCTCAACATTGAGCTTGTACAACAGGTAGAGCCATTTAGTATTAAGTGTCTCTTAACGTATTAGGCAGTGGAGGCAGCTACCACCAGACTTCTATGCCAGGTCCTCTAAAGCTCACATGTTTATATTCATAATTAATTACAATAAAAGATATGGAGAGGGTGTGGTGATGCATGCCTGAAACATCAGGAGGCTGAGGCTGAGGATTATGGACTCAAGACCAGGCTGAGCTATATAACAGGATCCTAGTTTTTTTTTGTTTGTTTGTTTGTTTTTTTAAGAAAGAATCAGTGCCAGGTGGCGGTGGTGCACACCTTGAGTTCCAGCACTCAGGAGGCAGAGGCAGGTAAATCTCTGGGTTAAAAGCCAACCTGGTCCACAAAATGAGTTCCGGGACAGCCAGGACTATATACAGAAGCCCTGTATCAAAAAACCTAAAGAAACAAAACAAAATAAAACAAAACAAAAATCCCAGAATAATTGCAGTAAAAGGCATGAATAATTCAAGGTATCTCTTATTTCTATCGGGAAGATATTTTGTTTGATTGTTTGAGGCAGAATCTGTTTATGTAGCCCAGGCTAGTCTAAAATTCTAAGTCCTCCTGCTTCGGCCTTCCTAGTGTTAGGCTTACAGGCACGACTCCCCAAGCCTAGCTTTAGATGGACATTTTTAAATTTTTTTCTTGAGGGGAGGCGTTCTGAGACAGGGTCTCTCTGTGTAGTCCTGGCTGTTCTGGAACTCACTCTGTAGACCAGGCTGGCTTTGAACTCACAGAGATCCTCCTGCTTCTGCCCCGAGTGCTGAGATTAAAGGCATGCAACACCACCCCCTCAGCCAAGATGGCTATTTTTTAAATAAATAAGGGGTTGGAGAGATGGCCCAGTAGTTAGAGTGGCTACTGTTCCTGCAGAGGACCCAGATTTGCTTTGTAGCACCCACATCAGACAGTTCACAACCTTTTTCTGTAGCTCCAGTTGCAGGGGACCCGACTCCCTCTGGCCTCCTCCAGCACCTGCATCACATGGTGCATAAAAACTCACATAGGCACACATACATAAAAATACATAAAGGAGGTAACAAAATAGATTCTGAGATCTATGAAAATACATTGGTTTATTTGCTTTGGAATGTATTTTTGCAGGCGGGGGGTACTGGTAGCTCTGTTGGTTGTAGATACCAATAGCAAGCAATTAAAAAAAACTCAGGTATTTTCTGGAAGCGAATTCAGCTGAAGTGATTTTAAATCAGTACAGTACAGCAAATCCCAGCATTCAGGAGCCCATTTCTAGATGTCCCCATTAGTAAGTGAGGATAATCTCTCTTCCAGGTGGCTGAAGAACTTCCCCCGGTGGAATCCTGTGCAGTTACGTGGTATAATCAGGAAAAGTTGATTCTCTTCGTCGTAGCCAAAGCTGATGTAGTAAAGGATAGCATCTTTAAAGAACTGCGGAAACGCCTTCCAACTCACGCTCTCCCAGATGACATGGTGTTGATTGATGCTCTGCCATTTACGTGCCATGGTAAAGTGACTAAAGCAGAGGTGTGCCGTGCTGGATTAGTCTAACAGCCTCTGTAATCCCTGGAGAGACTCCTGTGGGCTGGTGGTATTCTGATTTGCATGTAGGCAATTTCCCCCCAGACCACTGTGCTGAGTATTAATTATTTGTGCAAACTTGACAATACCCGACAGAAGAAGCTAAAGGAGGAAAGATTTGTCCTCGCAGCTCCATCACGTGTCTGTCTGCCGCAGATGGAAAGCTGCAGCGACAGCTCGGTCATGTGAGGGCAGGCCAGGAAGCAGAGGGGTGAAGACAGTCTGTCTCCTTTCCTTTATTCCAAATTCAGGGGTGGTCCTTCCTGCTTCGTTCATCCTCCTGAACGTCCTCACAGACACACCCAGGGGTGTTCCTCAGCCTTTTAGGTGACTCTGAATCCAGTCAGGATGGCCATGAAGGTCAGCCATCACAGCTAGACAATGGTTCTCAGGGGTCACAAGAGAAACAGAACTCAAGTTGAGATAGTTGAGATAGGAATATAAAAATACTATCAGGAACTGACTGTTGTGGCTCAGAAGGTCTCGCACTGTGACTGCGAACTGGAGGGGGTCCTAAGAAAGCTGGGGCTGAGTTCTGAGTTTTGAGACCTGAGAGTCAGGGGAGCCAACGGTTTAAACACTGCAGGCAGGGCGTCTCCCAGCACAACAGTGAGGATGAAGCAAAGGTGAATTTCCTACACCGTCCCCTTCTACATTTTGTCCTGTCCTCCAAGGGCTGGGCTGAGATCAGCCGGTTTGGGAAGACAGTCTTCTTTACTGAGTCCCCTGGTTCATACGCTGATCTTATCCTGAACACTCATTATAGATGTGCCCAGAAACAGTGCTTGGTCAATGTTAAACAGTGGGCCAATCCCACGAACCATTCAAGTTGACACATAAAATGGATCATCACAGTGGTAGACCTGAAATTCTGCCTAATACTACTTAGCTTCAAATTATATTCCCTTTTGGCAACAGGGTCTTGATGTATATTTCAGAATAGCCTTGATTTCACTGCATAACCCAGGCTGCAAAATATATACTCCTAAATTCAGACACAGGGAGGGCCACATACCTGTAATCCCAGCCCTGGGGAAGCTGAGGCAAGAGGATTACCAAGCTTGACACCAATTTGAGCTACATAAGATCCTGCTTTAAAAAAAAAAGCAAACCAAAACCAAAACAAACAAACAAAAAACCTATGAGGCTAGAGAGATGTCTCGGTAGTAAACATGGTTGCGGCACCAGCCTGGTGGGTTAATAACTTGATGCTGCGATGGAGACAGTCAAGTCCCTAGAGTTGTGTTGACTTACACAGAACACACAGACACATTTTAATGTGCATCGTGTGTGTGTGTGTGTGTGTGTGTGTGTGTGTGTATACACATTCTTGATAGTTCCTTACCCATGGCATTTTTATCTAACGCATACTCGAGACCACGCCTTGAGCCTTTTACCATGGATAAAGATCGTCTCCTTCACTCTTGTCTTCATAGCATTGGCCTTCAGAACTGACTCTCTGTTCTCTGTGATCTCTGAGCTTTACAGTGAAGAGTGTGTAGCTAATAAACATAGTGACTCTGGGGCAAAATTAATTTGCTTATTTTATGGGGTGAGATCAAGCCTAGGCCCATGTAGGGGCTGAACACATCTTCCACTGCTTGGCTATACCCCCAGCTGCATGGTTAAAGTTTAAATGTTATTTTAATGTTTGTTATTTCTCTTCATACTAAGGAAAAATTGATGTTTCTGAATTAAACAAGATATATTTAGACTACATAAACTCGGAGCCTAGGAATAAGATCCATGGAAAAGAGGAACTTTGGGAAAAATTACAGCATTTATGGAAGGTACAGTTTCTTAAATACAAACTTATTTCTGTAATTCATTCTTTGTAGGGAATTTTAGTATTCCTAGTAAACCAGTAAAAATGATTTAAAAACGTTATTTCTGCCCAGATGCCAAGTAGCATGTCTTCCTTAGTCTAGTTAGTACATACTAAAGGTTAGAGTGTTTAAGTAACTGTCTCACAAAGACATTCATTGAAAGGGAGCTAGTTTAAAAGGTGCTCGTGTCTCCTTGCCTACTGACGTGACTTTTCTCTGGAGAGGCAGTGCAGTGCCTGTGTTCTCGCCGCGTTAGAACCATGCTCTACCGGGTGGGCTGGCCATCGCGTGCTCTACCGGGTGGGCTGGCCATCACGTGCTCTACCGGGTGGGTTGTACCGGGTGGGCTGGCCATCGCGTGCTCTACTGGGTGGGCTGGCCATCGCATGTTGGGCTCTGTCATTAGTCCTGAGAAACGTGCAGTAGCTCTGTGCTACTGCTCAGGCATTTTTTAATGTGTCCCAATAGGTCAGCAAATTTTCTTTAGATAAGATGTAGATTTTTCAGCAGGCGTTGGTGTCCCAGGCCTTTAATCCAGCACTTGGGAAGCAGAGCCAGGTGGATTTCTGTGAGTTCGAGGCCAACCTGGTTTACAGAGCGAATTCCAGGACAGAGAAACCCTGTCTTGAAAACAACAGCAGGAAAAAGATGTAGATTTTTTGAACGGTTCTGTGAAGCGGATGCATTTGGTTAGTCTTAAAAACTGAGGACTGTGTTGCTATCACTCACTGTGAGGCAGTTTGAACTATATGAAGTGGACAGTATTCTTCCATGTAGGGAATATCAGCCATGGGGATCTTAGGGACTAGTTGGTAAAGCATATGTTTCTGTGACCTAGTCCTTATTTTATGGGTAGGAAAACTGCTCTGAAGGGCATTATATTTAGAGATTATAGAGTGAATCTGTGTCAGAGTTGGTGGTATAATGATAATCATTAGAACGGAAAAAACAATTTTTAGCTTATCTTAATTGTTAGCGATTTTTATGATGCTGTCTGTGTTGTAGGCCCTGGCAGCTCTGTATCACTTGTTACATGTGCAGTCCTATGGTTCGGGCCTCTTATCGTGTTTCTCCCTCTCTGTGTGTAGTCTATTCTGAGTCTCCCTGGGGACCCCGAGGATGCTTGGAAGGTTCCCGAGGACTCAGTCTTCTTAGATAGCGGCGGAGATTCCCTCAAGTCCACGTGGCTCCTCAATGAGATTGAAAAACTCACTGGCACATCCATGCCTGGGCTCCTGGAGCTTATTCTCAGCAGACCTATCTTAGAGGTGCACAACCACATCGTTCAGACCCTGTTTGCACAGGAGGACCTGAAAGTTAGCAAGGGCTGTGCCACGAAAAGGAAACTCAGTGACACGGCCCCAGAGGAAGCCAGCGGCAAGCCTGCACAGCTGGAGCCAGCCTTGCCCTTTGCCCACGACAGCGAGACAAACGCTCTGATTGCTCTCAGCAGAGGGAGTCAGCTCCTGTCTCTGGGCACTTGGGGGCATTTAACTAAGTTAGGACACTGCCCGTCAGTCTGTCCTCCTGATTTCATCCCACAGACTGACACTCAAGTACCAAAAGACTTAAGTCCTCCAGTTCCTGAGGAGAAGTTGAAAAAGCCACCATTTTCTCAGGAGGGGAAACCTACGGCAGGGGCTGAGATGGTGTTGCGAGAGAGGTGGCGGTCAGACACAGGCAAATGCGTAGATGCATCCCCTCTGCTGGTGATGGCAGCTGCCGATCCGTCATCCACAACTGTGTACATCGGCTCCCACTCCCACAGAGTGAAAGCAGTCGACCTTTACTCTGGGAAGACGAGGTGGGAACAGCTCCTGGGAGACCGAATTGAATCCTCGGCATGCGTGTCCAAGTGTGGAAACTTTATTGTAGTGGGTAAGCTTCTGAATCTGAGGTTTATAGAGTTAAATTGTGTACACACACACACACACGCACGCACGCACACGCGCACACGCACATGCATACATTTTCAGTGTGAGACCCAGATGGAAGCTTAGCTCTGTACTGTTATACTCTGACTTTGGCAAGTTGTTGAATTTACCACCTCACTTTTCTCATGGAGAAACGGAAACCGTAATAGCGCATGATGCTGTGGCACACATACGTTGAAACCCACTGACCCGCTGCAGTGTCCCTGGGTCAGGAAGTTGGGAGATACTTAGCTGATGATCAAGGTCTCATGCTTCTGTAAGGGCTTTATGTGGAGTGGCAGGTTTGCTGTCAAGACGGCTCACAGACAGCACTGTCAGCACAGGGCCTCTGTTCTCGGTTGGGTTTTGCCAAAAAGATTCAGGTTTTGCCACATGAACCTCTCTCTATAGCTGTCTGAACATTTATTTGCACGACACCGCATCTGACTTCCCTCAGAGCGGGTGATCCCAAAGAGAAAGCCACAAGAGCACAGGGTTCCTTTTAAAGACCTAGGCTCTACAACTGGAGACCATCGTTTTTGCTTAATTGTGTTCATTAAACATAGATCACCAGGTCCAGTCCCTGCTCAGGGGAGAGAATTAGTTTCCATTTCTGGAAGAACGTCTAAGAATGTATGGCTGTATTTTAAACCTATGACAACTCTCAAAGAGTTCTGGGCAGGATTCATCAAGGCCAACCATCCATTGGTACACCGCAAGGCGCACACGGAGCTCTTCAGTGATGACCACACAGAAAATAGCTTGGAAATTAAATCTCAAGAACAATGACCTGGCCGTGGACAGAACCATGTAACGTGTAGGCAGTTGAAGCCATGCTAATGGCTGTCCTCAGATCCCATCCACTCCGTCTGATTCCGTGTGCCCAGGTCTCGGTATAAACCAGATGGTGTGATGATGCACAGCTGCAATCCCAGCACTGAGGAGGTCTTAGGATACCTGAGGCTAGCCTGGGCTAATGACCCGGTCTCAAAAGAAAAAGCCCCATACATAGGAAATGCGCAGTGGCCATTGGTTGTTATTCATGCTAGCTTTTCTCCAACAGCTCTGAGCATCTGTACTGTTAGAGTAACTGTCGGGTAAAAGGAGAGACACCCGAGGCTGTGACACACAGTGTATCCAGTCACAGCCTGGGCAGATTTGAACCCAGTTCTGTCGGTGTGAGTGTGTCTGTGTGCTCGGGAGGTGAGAGACTACTTGTTGGTTGTCTCTTTCCCCCATGTTGTTCTGGGTATCCTGACGTCAGGCTTGGTGGCAAGTGTCTCTACTGACTGTCTTGTTGGCCCGCAGTACTATTACAAACAAGGGCCTGCTAGGTGCGGAGGTGTCCACCTGTAACTCAGCACTCGGGGCTGAAGCCTAGGGCTGGGTGAGGGGCCTGCGTCCCCAGACCAGCACAAGTCAGGATTTTACAGGTCTGTGCTCGTCAGGTTCTGCTCAATGTTTGCTGAGAGCTATGTCAGGTGCAAGAACAGACATATATAAGAAGATCATGAATATAAATTGTCATTATTTAGACTAAGTATTTTTATCAGTGTATCTTAATCTCATTGTTTATATTTTGTTTCTCTGTAGGCTGCTATGATGGATTAGTTTATGTTTTAAAAAGTAAGAGTGGAGAAAAATATTGGGCGTTTACTACCGAAGATGCTGTCAAAAGCTCGCCAGCCGTGGACCCCACCACAGGACGCATTTATGTTGGGTCTCATGACCAGCATGCGTACGCTCTAGACATTTATGTAAGAGTTCGCTGCGTCTGTGCCACACTGTAAACACAGAGGTGCATGTCGCTGTAACACGTGCTTGAGTCTGGAAGCAGACATTAACTATAGCCCAAGTATAACATTTAGTCTGGAAAGAAGTGGTTAGTCAAATTTAAACATCTTTAGGCATTTTTATCTTTCAAATAATTTCTGCAATATGAGGCATTCAGAATGACCATAACAGAAAAAAGCTATTTTAAGCTCTCATTACATGAAAATATCAAATTTATATAAAAATTATAAGGAAGCTGCAATTTTTTTTGAAATAACAGTGAATCAAAGCTCACTGGTATAAATAGAAATAAAGAGTAAATATAAGTGATTAGAAAAACCCAGCTAGAAAATAAAAACAAGAGCATAAACACACAGGAGGAAGCTGCCGAGGACATAAATGTTTCAGAACTTCAGTACTCGGAGCAATGAAATGAGACACTGAGATATGGAAGCCCAGAGATTACAGTGATTGACAGTCAGCGTCCCCGAGAGGTAGCAGCTTGTGGACGGGAGGACACAGGAGGAAAGTTTGAGGGCTGGGATACAGCTCACTGGTACAGTGCTTGCCCAGTATACACGAAGCCCTGAGCTCCATGTCTCCAGCCATACAAACTAGCTGGCATGTGTATTATCCCAGCACTCGAGAGGCTCAGTTATGTGCACATAGTGATGTAATCAGTAGTGCACAGGAAGTAAATGTAGAGTAGTGTGGCTGTGGAATTCTCATAATCTTTGATTCCACCCTGGCAAAATCATCAGAAACATCAATATATGCACCAAGTTGTTCATAAGATTGAGTAATTGGTTTCTAACAGTTTTTAGATCAGGAAGAGAGATTATTTTGAATATAATGCTTTGAAATTATTTTTAAGACATTTTGTAAAATCAGTGAAGGAAACATACTGAGTTGTGTGTTCAGAATGAGTATATGCACACATGCACATCCATGAGGGGCACACACATGCACATGCATGAGCATGCACACATACACACCAGTCAATCAAGTCAAAAAGGGAAAATGGTAGTGTGTTATCAGTCATCAGTATCAGTGACGTCCTTTGCTGCTCTGTGCTATCTTACCCGGCATGGTGGTCCTTGCCTCAAGTCCCAGCACTGAGGAGGCTGAGGCGGGAGGATTCTGAGTGAGTGAATAGGGAGGGCAGGGGAGAAGAGCAGAGCAGCCTGCATTCCTCTGGGTGCTGCTCCTGCTCCTTGGTGCAGCATGAGGAAGGCACTGGTTCAGTCGCAGCAGCTCCAGAAGGAACATAAACCAGAACTTAGCTATGTTGTATGTGGACTTGTTAGCAATGAGCACCACCTAATTAATTCAAATTCTTATTTTCAGGAAAAGAAGTGTGTCTGGAAGCTAAACTGTGGCGGGATGCTCTTCTCTTCTCCATGTTTGAGCCTGAGGCCACATCACCTGTACTGTGCTACGCTGCGGGGGCTTTTACTGGCTATAAATCCTGTAGGCATACAGCCACTGTTAATTTAGCTCCTATATTTATTTCTGATTTTGACGTTTAAAAGTTTGAGTACTTTTCAGTTAAATATAATCCACATATTAATGAGTAAGAATTCACTTAAAATCATTGGAATTATTTGGGAAAACAAGGTAGCATGTATCATGTTTTTATTGTATTTGTTTCTTTAGTTATTTTTAGCCTTTAAAAAGATTTATTTGTATGTGTAACACGCGTCTGGTGCCTGAAGAGGGCATGGGATCCCCTGGAACTGGAATCACAGGTGGTTGCGAGCTACAGTGTGGGTGCTGGGAACCAAACCTGGGTCACCTGCAAGAATAGCATGTGGACTTCGTCACTGAGTCCTCTCCAGACTGTAACCTTGTTAGACAGGATTTTCTCAGTTATATTAAGAACTTCTTGTCTGTCCCTTACCGTGGTGAACACTTTAATCCCAGCACGTGGGGGCAAAGACAGGTGAATCACTGAGAATTCCATGCTAGCCTGGTTTACATAGTATTCCGGCCTGGGCTACATGGTGAGGCCATTTCTAAAAAAACTAAGCAAAACAAAAACAAACAGCAACAAAAAAACTTCTTGTCTATTGAAGGAGAGAGGTCTTGTTCTTTTTTTTTTTTTTCTAATTTTAAAATTGTTTTTCCTTTTTTTTGTTTTTTGTTTTGTTTTGAGACAGGGTTTCTCTCTGTAGTTTTGGAGCCTGTCCTGGAACGAGCTCTTGTAGACCAAGCTTGCCTCTGCCTCTCGAGTGCTGGGATTAAAGGTGTGTGCCACCACCGCCTGGTTGTTTTTCCTTTCTAAAGATAGATTTTAGCTAGGCAGTGGTGGCATATACCATTAATCCTAGCACCTGGGAGGTGGAAGCAGGCGGATCTCTGAGTTTGAGGCCAGGTTGGTCTATAGTGTGAGTTTCAGGACAGTCGGGCTGTTACACAGAGAAACCCTGTCTTGAAAAACCTAGGAAAATAAAACTTAAAGCTAGGTCTTTGTGTTAGTTTTGGATTTGTTTTATGTTCAGGGCTGACTTTTTGTCTTGGCTCTGAGAAGCAGCACTGATTTTCTGACTCCGTGTGCATGTGTGTGCGCATGCATGCGTGTGTGTGCACATACATGTGTGTGCGTGTGTGAGCGTGCCAGCGTCATCGACAGTCACTGTTGCTGCTTAGCTCCAGCCTTGAAGATTTGTGGTTTGTTGTAAAGTGGCTCCACAGGTAAAGGCACTTACTGCCAAGCCTGACAGCTGGAGTTCAGGCTCCTTCCCATATGATGGAAGGAGAGAAGCAAGTCCCACAAGCTGTCCTGCAGCCTCCACGTGTGCCCTGTGGCACGTGCATGTGCACACATACATGTGTATGCACACAGTAAATCAATCAATCAATAAATGCAACCTTAAAATGGTAAAGGTGCTTGGTTAGTAAATCATCTTCATTGCTCTCAATTGCTTTGGTCACAACAGGCTGCTGGGAGCGTAGTTTGGAAGCACCGCTGTGGACAGCCGCTCTTCTCTTCCCCACGGTGTTGCCAGCAGTATGTTTGCATCGGCTGTGTGGACGGGAGTTTGCTCTGCTTCACTCATGCAGGAGAGCAGGTGAGAGCAGGTGATCTAGTTCTGTGTGTAACCCCACCCCCAGCCCCGGGGACTGAACCCAGGGACTTGTTGTGATCAGCGACTATTCTGTTATTGAGCTACATTCCCAGCCCTTGCTTGATGAATCTTTCCTTCCTTTTCTTCTCTCTCTCTCTCTCTCTCTCTCTCTCTCTCTGTCTTTAGGTGTATAGGTTTGACATTGGTGTGTCTTCCTCATTCACTCTCTATCACCACTATACACACACACATACACAGACTCATATACATACTACGTAGTATGTATATATTGTATGTATATATGTATATATATAGTATGTATATATTATTATTTTTAATAATTTCTTTTGATACAGGGACTCCCTTGCTGTCCTGGAACTCACTGTGTAGACCAGACTGGCCTAGAACTGCCTGCCTCGGCCTCTTTTTTTTTCTTATTTTTAAAATTTATTTATTTGTACTTTATGTACATTGGTATTTTGCCTGCACAAGTGCCTGTGTGAGGGTGGTGGATCCCCTGGAACAGGAGTTACACACAGTTGTGAGCTGTCACATGGGCGCTGGGATTTGAACCCGGGTCCTCTAGAAGAGCGGGTGGTGCTCTTAACCACTGAACTCTCGCTCCAGCCCCTGGCTCAGGCTTCTTGAGTGCTGGGATGAAGTCATGTACCACCTGTATGCCCTGATTTCTGTTTAGCGCTCTAACTATTCACACTTAAACTCCTTCAGTCCGCTTCCGTCTCACTTTGCTTGGAAAACTTGAGTTAGACTTTTTTCTCCCTTTCTCTTTTTTCTAGAGCTGGCTTTGGAACAAAGGCCAAGTTCCACACCCTGTCCAAGATTGCTAATAACAGACTTTGAAGACATAATACAATTCTTTTCTGTAAACACAGTGTCTCTGAGCACATCAGTAGTAATTCTCAAGCAGCTCAGAATTAATTGTAACAGCGTTGTAAGGTTGCTTGTCCTTGTTTGTACCTTCGGAACAGTGCAGTGGGAGAATGAAGCTGCTTTCCAGAAACCGGCATTAGTTTTGGTCTCTGGAGTTACCCAGTTGTCCCCCTCTCACCTCTGCTGTCTGTATGAGGAAACCCTGCAGGCTGCAGGAAGGGCTGCACTGGATGGATGACTGATCGTTCCTCCTCTTCTCCTTTGAAGGTGTGGCGCTTCTCTGCGGGAGGACCAGTCTTCTCATCCCCGTGTATCCCAGCATCAGAACGAGAAATACTTTTTGGTTCCCATGATTGCTTTCTGTACTGCTGTAGCATGGAAGGTCGCCTCCAGTGGAAATTTGAGACTACCGCGAGGGTGTATGCAACTCCCTTTGCTTTCAGTAACCAGAGCTGCAGCAGCGAATCCCTGCTGGCGGCTGCATCCACCGACGGGAAGCTGTGGATCCTTGAGGCTCAGAGTGGCAAGCTGCGAAGTGTGCACACACTCCCGGGGGAAGTTTTCTCTTCTCCTGTGGTCTGGGGATCCATGCTTATCATTGGGTGCAGAAATAATTACGTTTACTGTCTGGATTTATTGTGTAGTGATAATCAAGTGTAGTCCTTGTAGGTATATGTATGTGTGTGAGATGGTTGGAAATACTGTAAAGCTATGTGGATGGTTTTATATTAAAGATTCTATTTTGGGTAAGGAATTTGTCTGCTGTACTTCAATAGAGAGCAACCATGTTTATTTCTTAAAGAAGGAGCAGGAGCTTCAAGGGAAGGAGGATAAAACACCTGCTATAGTTTTTTTTAAATAAACTTTTAAGATTTTTTTTATTTTATGTATACGATGCTCTATCTGCTTGTACACCTGTATGCCAGAAGAGGGCATCCGATCCCATTACAGATGGTTCTGGGCCACCATGTGGTTGCTTGGAATTGAACTTAGGACCCCTGGAAGAGCAGCCAATGCTCTTAATCACTGAGCCATCTCTCTAGCCCACACCTGCTGTATTTTGTAGTACTTTTAATTAAGTGTGATGGTAAGCTGGATAGTCTCATGTCAATGTGGCACAAGCTAGTCATTTGAGAGGTGGGAACCTCAACTGAAAAAAAAAATGCTTCCACAAGATTGGGCTGTAGGTCAGCCTCTACAGAATTTTCTTAATTAATGATTGATAGGGGAGAGCCCAGCCCATTGTGAGTGGTGCCAGCCTGGACGGTTTCTGGCTTCTTTAGCAGGCTGACCAAGTCACGAAGAGCAAGCCAGTAAGCATAACGCCTCCGTGGCCTCTGCATCAGCTCCTGCCTCCAGGTTCCTGCCCTGGTTGAGTTCCTGACTTCCTTCAGTGATGGACTATGGTATGGAAGTGTAAGCCTCACTTGCTTCTGGTTATAGCGTCTCATCACAGCAGTAACAGCCCTCACTAGGACAGGTGGTGAATTGTATGTTTTAGAAACATCTGTTTTAATCGGTGAAAATGATGCTGGATTGAAAATCACCAAAATACCTTCACTGTGTGTAATTAAGAAGGTGGAAACATAACCCTACTATGGTACTTAGGGGTGGCACCTTTGTGAGATGATTAAGATTATATGAGGATGTGTGTGTGTGTGTGCACGTGCGTGTGCATGTGTTGGGGGATGCTGCTGACCCTGAGGAACTGGAACTTGTAAGAGGGGAGACCAAGGCCTGTGTGCTCTGCTTTGCCATGTGATGTCCAGCATCACCTTGGCTGGGACTCTGCAGAAGGTCTCTATTAGTAAGGGATACATAACAAGATGTGGCCACCGGTCCTTGAACTCCTCAGATTACAGAACTGAGAACTAAATAAACTTGTGTTTATTATAGTCAGTCTGTGACATTCAGTCATGGACAAGTGAACAGAGACAGCTAGTAAGACATAATTCTTGCTGTGGATTATGAGGTCGTTTGTAAACTGGCTAGCATTTGAAGTCAAGCCAACAGTGAGTGCCTGCATAGGAGGCAGCAGAGGGCAGAAAATTGTCTTCTTGAGCAAGGCTCACCATATTTTCGGAGCTCCTGGCCTGGGAAGGAACTGCAGCTGCAGCGATTGTATCCCCCTGCTTCTCCGGCCTGCGGGTTACACCATCAGCTCTGGTCTCGCAGCCTCTGAACTGAACTATACCATGGGTTCTGCAGGTCTGTTGAGTACGAACACCACACAGTAGCACTTCTCAGTCTCCATAACCTCATGAACCAGTTCTGGAATCTCTGCTTTTGTGACCATCAGTTTCTCTGGAGCAATCCTGTTAGGCTCTAGGTTCCACATTAAGTATATTGATAGCCTTTCATTTCTCTTCTCTCTCCACCTAGCTAAATATATCTGATCAGTTACTATTTTTTTAGAGAACCCTAACATATTAAGGTGTTTTGTGGGTTTCTTGGGGTTTAAAGATCTCTGTGGAAAAGAAAGGATTGGAGCATGTTTTGAGTTATAAACAGACCATATCATTAACATTATACTGAAATTTAAAAAAGATTTTTATCTTTTGTGTTTTTACCTGCATGTATGTAAGTGTACCATGTGTGTGCATTTCCTCCAGAGACCAGAAGAAAATGTGGGAGCCTCTGGAGCTGGAGTGGGCCACCATGTAGATGCTAGGAACTGAGCCTGGGTCCTCTGTATGAGGCAAGAACTCTTAACCAGGACCATCTCTGTAGACTGAGCTAAAGGTTTTTAAAGGTAGGATCTATCTATCAACTTAGGTTCATTATTTCAAAGTTGGGGAGGGGAGGAGTCTCGTGTGTATTGCTCGGGCTTGAACCCAGGGCTTTGTTCATGCTAGGTGAGCATTCTACCATTGGACTACATCCCTAGGTCCTTAGTATTTTTAAGCAGGCAAAAGTGCCCATATTACACACACACACACACACACACACACACAGAGAGAGAGAGAGAGAGAGAGAGAGAGAGAGAAACACACATACACACACACACAGACACAGAGTTTTCAGTTGATAATAGTGACTTTAGACCTTCATCAGTCCTGCTATGCAACCCAAGCCAACCTCATCATTTTCACCAAGTTGTCTTTGCAGGTCAAATGCTCAGAGAGTCCAATGTGTACTCTGTGGTAGCTGGCCCTCAGCTGAGGACAATGCCCCTGGACTGTGGCCTAGAGAAAAGAGATTGCAAGATCATTTTATCTGAGACTGAGACCACTCACTTCCTATTTGGACTTGAGGTAAACATCTGGGCTTGTTCATATGTTCATCCACTGGGTATTTGGGGCGGGGGTGGGGGGTAGGATAAACAAAGTAGCATTAAAAACAACTTGAAACTTTTCTTGTTCTTCCAAAGCTCTGTAAATAAGAGATTGCTCATAGATGACCACTGGAATAAGTCAGAACTTCAGCTCAATAAGGAAATTTCACCAGTGCCAAAGGTCTTGTCAGTATTTTATTGAAAGGTCTTTTCCCTTAAATAATGGACTTTTTTTTTTACATTCAAACTGTATACAACCAAAATCTCAAAATAATATTAAAATCACACTAAGGAATTTTTATTAAGTATCTACTTAATTTTATTGTTGGTAAAAATATTGCAAGACACTTGTAGCTAATGTTGCTGCTTTAAAATAAGCAAACTAAACATCACAAGAAGAGACGGTTGATACATACTATACATTTGTAGATGATCAGCTAAAGTGAGAATTTCATGGTAATCAATCATGTTTTATAAGAAACAATTGCACTTGAAACATCTTTAAAGTAAACAAAAACTCTACTTCCATATGTAAGTCTATGAACAGAGGTTAATCACCTATATAACCTTGTCAGAAGTGTGTTTAAATTTAAAAAGCTTGTATATTTAATATAGCAGTCATTCATTAAAAAAAAAAAGTCTTGAACTTTTGTTTTCACAGAATTTCCCCATAGTTTGTTGCTCAGACAAGCGCAACACAACTGAAGCAGAATAACACTTCCTTGGTACTCAGTGCAGGTTTGGGTGACTTGGAAATGTAATGTTGAGCATGTGCTTTTTCAGCAAGAATGACGACCGCCCGTTCCTCAGTAGATTCTTCTTTAAAGATATTGGTGGGGCATTTTTAACTACGCTATTTCTTGTACTGTGTGTGGGCTCATGGTATCGAGTCAGTATGAACACATCTACTAGTCTTTAATTTGTTTTAAGATGGGGACTCCACTATGGAGCCTTGGCTAGCCTGGAACTCATTATGTAGACCAGGCTGGCCTTGAACACACTGAGATCCACCTGCGTCTGCCTCCCAAGTGCGAGGGTAAAGGCATGCACCACCATGCCCAGCCCTATTCTTCCTTAGCCATCTTATTTCTGTACCTGTTCGCTGCCATGACTGTGGTGCTGGCCAAAGCTGAGAGGACGGAGGAAGAAGCCAGTTTGGAAGAATCACTGTGGCACTATAATTCTAGAGCTTTGTGTGGAAAGATTCCCATTCTACGATTCTAGAGCTTTGTGTGGGAAGATTCCCATTCTATAATTCTAGGGCTTTTTGTGGAAAGATTCCCATTCTATAATTTTAGGGCTTTGGGTGGGAAGATTCCCATTCAAAAGTGTTCTATCAGTGAGGAAATTATTGAACTAACAACTGTCTACATATAAGATTTAGAAATGAATACCAGTGTGGGAAACGTGCAGTAGAATATTAGTTGCTTACAACAGTAGTAACAACAACAGAAAAGTTACATTGATTCTTAACAGTCTGAAGGTCCAGTAGATACAATACTAAGTCCAGCTTGCAATAGTTCAGCTATCCACTTGACCACACATGCCAGCTGCTTCATGAAGCTGAGCCACTGTTTCTAGAGAGAAAATGGTTTCTATATGGTAAACAGCATCCCTGTCATCCTGCGGAATAGACAGAATGACAGCACATTGCATATTGAGTAAGCACAGAGGAAAAGGAGTGATGTATGCTATAAAATATGTTAGTGCGGGAGACCAAAAGGGATGCAGGTCCCCTGCACTGGGCTAAGATCCTACACCTAGAAAAGGAAACTATGCCAACACCAGGAAATACAAAGTGATCGCCAGCAGTATATAGGCATTTGCTGGTATGTCTAGTGTCATGTAAAGCAAATCTAGAGAAATAAACATAAATACATGTGGCTTTGACACTGCCAAGTCCCTTCTTTGTGTGCACATGTGTATGATAACAAGGCCACGTAAAACTCTGAGATGCTTCTTCTTTTAAAGGTATCAAGGTGAATGCTCTACATTGTAAATGCTTTGGAACATTCGACTCTGAATTATTCAAGTACAAGAAAGGAACAAAAAATTCTCTACAAGAAGTCCTTAGAACAAATAGGTTACACATCTTGGCTTGTTCATTTTCCCTTAAGGCCAAGGGGAAATTTCAGAGGCATGTAATGCCAACAACCTAAACTATCGTACATAAATGGCTGGTTTGGGTGATGGTTTTATTTTCTTGTCTCACGTTTGCATCTTTGGGTGGATAAGCCTTCTCTTCATAACGTGAAAAGCTAGATTACACCAGGTGGTTAACTTTTGAAATGACATCAGAATTCATCTGAAAGGTTTCTCCTAAAATCTCTATCCTAAGCCCTGTGCTCCCGGATCTGGGAGTGCCGCCCTGGCTGCTGGAGAGCCACTGCGCTACATGAGGAGTCTTCTCAGTGACAGTCCTGATCCAGGATTTGTTCCTTAGGAGCCAGCTAGGCCAGACAGTCCTTGTGTCTTTAAAGAGGGCATTGCTGTAACAGGGCACACCATGGATCAGTCAGTATGAGTGTGTTTTGGTTTTAGGGTGGGGAAAACGTCATGAAAACCAGATATAGGCACAGAGCTTGGGGCCAGCTTTTCCTTATTCTTCCAGTCGCTGCATCCAGGAGAGTGAGTGATACCATGTTTTATGTACACGTGAACCTGTCACTGTTCCATATGCAAGCGCAGTAGGGTAAATATTTGGGGTAGAAGAGTAGAGAATCCAAAAAAAAAAAAAATAGAGTAAAGAGATTGGCAAAAGGATATCTGAAATGGTGCGTGGGTGTGCATGTGTATGTGGGAACCATAGGGGGCATGGCAGGCTCTCCTGAGCTCTCCTTTGCAGATTTAGATGGGCACAGATGGGCATGGCAGGCTCTCCCGAGTTCTCCTTTGCAGATTTTGCTTCATGTGGTCCCTCAGCCAAAACTGTCTCTTGAGAACTAGGGGAGCTCAAGGCACCAGGACCCAGGGTTGTGCAAATACACTCTTTACAACGAACACCACCAGTGCAGTTTCTAAACATTATTTTAGAGCCTATAAAACATGCTTCTTTTCCCTAACTTGGTTTCTTTACCGCATATAAAAAAATAAATAAATAAAAAGGGCAAGAGAAGAGCCAGCAACTGGCCACAGACATGGGAAAGAGTCACTGTTTACTTAATGATTTGTGGGCAGTCGCTCCAGGCCTTTGCTTTTCTCTTGGCCAAAGCCAGCCAGGCAGGTTCTGTAGACACGGGGGCAGCGTCTGGGGTGGAGAACCTCTTGGTGACCTCCTTTACCGGCGGTGCTGGGGGCGCAGAGTCTGAGATCTCCACTGCGTTGTCGAAGGAAGAGAGAAATAACCACAAAAAACAAACATTTTAGTTAATAGAATTATATATATTTATTGTATATGAAATGCTGCGTGCACACATGCACACACACACACACACACACACACCTCAGAACATCTAAATCTAGCTAGTTGTTGTTCACAGAATTATTTAGGAACATTTAAAATCTGCTCTCAGACTTTTAAGAATCCAGTAGGCTGTTAGCTCTAGTCACTGTGTTAAACAACAGATTTCCTTTTCTATTTATTTATTTGTTTATTTACTTATTTTTTGAGACAGGGTTTTTTAGTGTAAGAGTCCTGGCTGTCCTGGAACTTACTCTCTAGACCAGGCTGGCCTCAGAGATCTGTCTATGTCTGCCTCTGCCTCCTGAGTGCTGGGATTAAAGGCACGTACCACTGAACTTCTCTGAAATATTGTACCCATTAGCAAACATTTCAAAGGTGGTCCCCTCTCCAGAACAAGATTTTGACTTATTTAACGGTATGGAAGTCAAGCCAGGCATGATAGTGCATGCCTTGGAACTTCTATGGTCGCGAACTCCTGATCTTCCTGCCTCCGCCTCCCAAGTACTGAGATTACAAGTGTGAGCCACCGGGCCTGGCAAGTTGGTGAGGTCAATAGCAGGCTGCCTCCTCCACAGAGCAACTCTGAGCTTCCCTACCTGAGCCCCAAGGTGAACACATGGACCTTGCCAACCAAGTATGATGACTATTATACTCATCTCTTTCATTGTTTAATGTCCTGGTATATGCCCTTCCTTGCTGTAGCAGACAGGCAGGCAGGCAGGCAGGCAGACAGACAGACAGACAGGTGATAGATAGTAAAAATGGATGGTGGGCCATGAGGTACTGGTGATGAGTCACATTGTTCTATTGACTGTTCAGAAATCAGGGCAAGCCAGTTGGTGTCATACTGGCAGCTTCAAATCAGCCACAGCTGAAGTATTCACACCACGGAAGACAGTAAAGGCTACAAACTGAGAGGACTCCACGGGCATTTTACTGTCTCTCCTTTGAGAGCTGGGGAATTCTTGCCGTCTGCATCAGCATCAGCGTTTACAACTGGGCCTTGGGAGCCCGTGCTCTGGGATGTCTAAGATGCTGTGCCAAGTCACTGCATGATAGGGAATAAAGCTGCTCTCAGGCAAACCGGGGTGGACCAGCGAGCTACCTGTCACGGATGTGGGAAGAGTGTTGGCCTTCTTCAGCTGTTCTCTGCGCTGGAGCCTGGACACGGCAGTTTCAGGCTTCTTCTCTTCTGACGGAGTGGCAGACTTGTGCAGGGAACCGGCTCTGCTTCCAGGCTGCGGGCTGACACTGACCTGCATTGGGAAGCACAGGGAAAGCATGTTTTCAGGGCACGGCCTCTCAGCCCCGCCACGAGGGACTGGGCTGCACCTTGTGAGCCTCCAGTGTGGGCTCAGTATCATGTACCAAGGATGGGAAGTTACTTTCCAGGATGAGCCCCATCAAGATGATCAGAAAGATAGGTCATAGAACAAGGCTCCGGAAACACTCTGCCCACTGAACAAACTCACTTCCCTATCTCCTACTTCTGGTAGTTTCCCTTCTCTAAGATGGATCAGTCTAAGATCCTTGTGGGATGTGTAAAACCAGGGGCAGAACTAAACGCTGGTGGCTCTGTTTTCCTCTTACCTTAGATCTCAATCACTTCAGTCTGTGACTGCTCTTCTTTCCTTATTAAGCCAAGAGCTTTCGCCTCAGGAAGGCCTAACAGCCCCTCGGCATCTGCTCACCTCTGGTGTCATCGCAGCCACACCTTGGGAGCATTTCTTTTTCTTTCTTTTTTTTTAAAAATCAAGTCTGTCTGTATTTATTTATTTATTTATTTATTTATTTATTTATTTATTTATTTATTATGTGTACAATATCTGTCTGTGTGTATATGTCTGCAGGCCAGAAGAGGGCACCAGACCTCATTACAGATGGTTGTGAGCCGCCATGTGGTTGCTGGGAATTGAACTCAGGACCTTTGGAAGAGCAGACAATGCTCTTAACCACTGAGCCATCTCTCCAGCCCCTCTTTTTCATTTTTAAATTCATTTTATATACCGAACACTAGACAAAGAGTATCTGATGTGGGAATCCCCTCTGTGTGCTGTGGTTACCACTAATGAATAAAGAAACTGCTTTGGCCTGTTGATAGGGCAGAACTTAGGTAGGCGGGGAGGACTGGACTGAATGCTGGGAGGAAGAAGGGCATAGTCAGAGATGCTGGTCGGAACGTTAGCTGGTAAGCCACCACCATGTGGCAATGCACAGATTAATAGGAATGGGTTAAATTAAGATGTAAGAGTTAGCAAATAAGACGCTAGAACTAATGGGCCAAGCAGTGATTTAATTAATACAGCTTCTGTGTGATTATTTTGGTTTTGGGCAGCCAGGACGAACAAGCGGCTCCCTGCAACAAGTATCTGTGCCTCCGGGAGTAGAACAACGGATTTTATCATACAAAATGGCAATTTAAACCTATGAATTCCTGGAGTTTTCCACTTAATATTTCTAGATCATGATTGACCTCAAGTCAAACCATGGAAAGTGAAACCTCAGATTGGTGGGCAGAGACACTCCTGTAAGCACTGTATGTCAGCTGCTGCTGTAAAAACATCCATCTTAGATCCTGCTGAATAAGGTTCACCTAAAAGCATAGTATAAAACCAAGTTAAATTTAAATTTTGCTGCTGAAAAATGCTTCCCTGATTTAAAGGCAGTCTATTTCTCTACTTCCCTGCCCTCTGTAAACAGCACCTCCGGTGCATCTTAAAAATGACCTCGCGTGACTTGGAGCAGAGCTAAGCTCAGGACAGCAGCACTGAGAACAGAGAGAGAGGGCTACTCACAGTTTCTTTACAGAGCTTCTCTGCTTGCTTGGCCTCCCGGGCTTGCTTCCTCTCCTCTCGAGTCGCCTGCTGCTCACGAAAGCCCTTTTGCTTTTGCAGCGCCAACGTTATCCACAGCGGCTGAGCAGCTTCACCTTTCTCTGTTAATTTGGAGCCATCTACAGAGTGCCTGCTCTGGAGCACGGGCTTCTCTGTGGAGGAAGGAAGATGTTTGCTGCGATTAGCACTTGACTTTAGCATCTCTTCCCGTGAGACTGTGGCATAATTCCTGATAGGTGGATGACGTCTGTGCTGATGTCCACTGGCTAGGACATCTCTGACGAACAGGAAAATGGGCGTTTTTCTTCCCTAAAGTGAAACTACTTTATAAGAAAATAAAATCTCCAATGTGATAAAAATCCAAGTTTATGGGAGACCCAGGTAGGTTCATTGCCTTGGTGGGCTTTGTTTTTTAGCAACGGAAATGTTCTTCTCAAACAATTTCTTATATGGCACCCCAGTGTTTGAAGAACAGAAAACCAGTGGTGCTGTACACTTGAGGTAGCTGCTGAGGGCAAGTCTTCCAGGAATCTAGTGAGAACTCCATTACTGTGAACCAAGGCCTACATTTGAAAGTAGGTCTATAATAAACAACTATCATGCCCAAGGATCGTGTGTTCAAGGTTCCCCTGGGCTATATAGCAAGACCTTGTTTCAACAGGCAAAATTTTAAAAGCAAAGAAATCCTTATTTTAGAATATTTAGAATGATACTTGGCCTATAAACTTTTAAAGACTTTTAAAAAGAGAACTATAATTATTATTTTTCTCATGAGGCAAAAGTTCCCTTCTTTTCCCCTTTAAAATCACATAACTGTATTGAATTATTTACTATCTCAAAAGAAAAGGGCTTACTATAGCCCTGTTCCTTAGAAATTTGATAGACGTTTGTGCTTTGATAGACCAGAATCTTACCACTAGGACACTCAGAGAGATGGACTTTATATTACACTCCAGGATAAAGAGAAAGATCAAAAAGGAGAAGACAAGTTGGAATCAAGAATGTAAGCCCACTTGGAGGTGCATTCTGCCTTTTCTTTCTTTTGCTTTTGCAGTGACAGAAAACCGTAGATACCAGCAGACGTCTGTCACAGTCAAAGAGAAGATATGGCTAGTGATATAACTAACGTGGCAGATGGCACCACTAGAATACAGTAAAGAAAGGGGAAGCCAAGTTATGAGAGAGGTTCCCTTAGAAGCAGGATGCAGGGGTCAGACCCAGTTATAAACAGCCGAGCCCACTCCAAGGGGAGGCCAGTGTCTGAAACATATCATGTCTTTAGGATCGATCACTCTAGGTACGTTGCTTTATTTATGAAGCTGATGGGCAGAGTTCTGTCATTTCTATGCAGGGTGTCAAAGATGGCAATGTCACCCATGCCAAAGACCTGACCAGCATCCATACTCTATGCTAGGGGAATTCAGACTCCACAGTGTTTGTGTCTTGCCATCTATTACCTAAAAACAAACAGAAACTAAAAAGACAAATTGTTTTTAAGAGGAAAAAGGAAGGAAATCTATTTCCTGAGAACTGCAGTTTGCATAGAGTAGTCTGGGGTTACGGGTGGTATTTTATAAGACTGATATACTACCCACTGCACTAATGAGGGACCTTGGACCATACTCTAAAAGACTAAGTGTAAAGGCTTATTAGGTCTGGCTCACAGGACCATAAACAGGACATTAAAATTGGATTCCTGTTTGAGCCTCAGCCAAGGATTTCCCCAAAGCTTGGGACAAAATAATCATTGCTACATAGTCGCATTTTCTACAGTACAGGACCACCTACTACAGACCTGCAAAGTCCAGGGCCCCTTGCTATGAACCTGCCGATGAACCCACCAAACAGCCACCACCAGGACATGGAAAAACTCAGATGGTAGCTGAAGACTAGACTTTCTTTTGGATATCCTACTGTCCTTACATAGCCTTTGGAAGACAGACTCCTTTGTTAGCCAGCGGTCTTCAAAGTTGGCTGAATGTCCTAGAGAATGTGTAAGACATGTCATAGGGGTGAAGAAATTATGAAATTTTTCATTTGTCACTTTCAAAGATTTATTTTGTTGTGTGTGTGTGCACGCGCGCGCATACACACATGACACACACACACACACACACACACACACACACACACACACGTATACACACCTGAAGGGAAAAGGGGTCAGCCAAAGAAACCCAATCTGACCCTGAAACCAAAGCCAGTAAAAGAAATATGCTCTGGCCCCAAAAGAAGAGTTAAAAAAAATCTTTAAAAAGGCCAGTGAAAGAAGCACAATTTGGTCCTGAAACCAGAGCCAACTCTGCCCCTGACCAACTAAACTAACCAATCCCTGAGCAGGAAAACGAATCAATCCTTGAGCAGAAAAATCTCCCTGGGAAAACACCTCTAAGAAGCCCTATATAAGTACCCCCACTGCCAGTTCTGTTGGGGATGCTGTCTTTTCCCACCCTGGCAGAGGCAGTCACTCTCCTGGACACCTCCTTCCCAAATAAATCTCTTTCTCAAAAGAGTCTTGGGTGAAGATCTTCATTTGCAGGTGCACAATAGAAGAACCTTGCTGAGACGTCCCTTCTGGGACTGAGCAGAAAAACCTTGCTGAATAGTTCTTTTAGAAGGACTGAGCAAGGCTGAACGGAACAGAAAAGAAGAATCTCACTGAAATGTTCCCTTAGTGGGGGCTGAGCAAGACTGAGCAGAAAAGAGTAACAGCTTTTCTTGGAGCGGAGTGGTAATAGTTATAGGAGAAAATTACAAAAATCAAAGAGTGTTATAGAAATATTATTATGAGGTGTGTTACTTTTATTTATGCTCTGGAACATTTGTTTAATGATGAAAAGATGTGTTTGATTAAATAAAATTCACCTGCGGGCCAGAGACTGCATCAGCAACTAGCTGATCAGAAACTGTAGGGCGGAGCCAGGTGGAGAAGGGTTTATAAGTGGGGGGGGGGCGAGAAAAATCACAACGGCTTCTAGGGAGATGTGAGGAGGCGAGCTAAGTGAGCTGCTTGCTCTTCAGCCTCTCTGGGAAGCAGGATTCTACCTCAACCTTTGAATCTTGCATTCTTTAGCAGGACAGAGATTTAGATAAGTCCTCTCAGTAGTCTTGAAAGAGTCGGAGCCTGAGGGAACAGAATTTCCTCAGGCTGAGGCTCTTGCAGTCTAGCCGCCACGGTAGCAGCAGAGTTGCAGTTGCTGACCAGGATAGACTAAGCCATAGTTCAAAAGACACTAAAAAAGAGGATAGCAAAAGAGATCTAAGACAAATGGGCTTTTCTTCATGGCGGAGGGATGAGGCTGAGAGAGCAACAAGGTTGAGAGGGACTGCCAATACCACAAAAGCTAAAGCCAGAACGAAAACATGAGTTCACCCATCAAATAGCCCTCACTGCAGGAAAGGATCTACGGGCTACTCTCAAGGAGTTGTGCCCGTCTAGGGAAACACGTGAAGTAAACAGGTCATTTAGAGAGGACTTGTCTTTTGGGCTGAACCATCATCTTCCAGTAATTCACCAAAATGGAAAACAAGGGTAAAGAGGAGAAGCACCCTGGATATATTCTCTGGGCCATTTAGTAAACATGGAGTTGTTCCTTTGGCCACATCTATGAGATGGGTGATAGCGTAGACATCAAGGGGACAGACACTATTAAAAAGGAATGGCCTGTAAGTTATCATAGCAAAATTAGAAGAGGATACACTGTTACTCTGCGTGCCTTCGGCACCATTGTAAATAAGAAAATTAAGGACAAGATCACCCCCGCCCTGCCCCACTGTGACAGAGTGTCTCTTTGTAGACCTGGCTGTCCAGGAACTTGCTTTGCAGACCAGGCTGGCCTTGAACTCAGAGATCCCATGCTTCCCCCCCCCCCCCCGCCCCACCCTTGAGTGCTGGGTGTAAAGGTGTACAGCACTATGCCTGGCTAAGGGCACAATTCTTATCAAGAGATTTTATCTGTTCTTATCAAGAGATTTTATCTGTAAGTGAGTATGTTAAACACTTTAAGTCTAGAAATGGGTGGAAGCTAGAAATTTCTAGCTTCCTGAAATGGGTGGAAGAAAACCACGCGAAGAAGAAAGGTGCTGAAGAGAAAGGCACTGGAGTCTGACTGGAGAGCCAGCCTGCCCCAGACAGAGAAGCCCACTTTGTCAGGACTAAAGGAAATGATCTTGGGGCTGCTGGAGCCCATCCTCATGGCTGAACAGATGACACCAGCACCAGACCTCTAACGTGGAAGGATGAAAATGAAAAGGACTTGTTGAGATCATGCTATGCCTTGCTCTAAGTTACTGCATTACTGAGTAGACAGTGGCTCTCAATCTGTGCCTTGCCCCAGGTGACTCCATTTCAGAAGCAGTGTTGGGCTCCATTTCGAGGACAGAGGCAGACGCAGGATGGCTCTGCATCTCACGCACTTAGATGGTGCTTGTCTAGCGCTACCCACGAGGCAAACTGATAGGCTTTTTCCTGTAACTTACCACGGTTGTGCCGGCTAGGCTTATGTTAGTTTCACACACAAATTTGAGTTATCTGAAAGGAGGGAACCTCAGCTGAGGAAATGCCTCTGCAAGATTCAGCTGCAAGGCATTTCCTAATTAGTGATTAATGTGGGAGGCCCACTCTATTGTGGGCTGGTGGTCCTGGGTTCTTATAGAAAGCAGGCTGAGCAAACCCTAAGTCAGCAGCACCCCTTTATGGCCTCCAGGATCCTGCCCTGTTTGAGTTCTTGTCCCGTTTCCTTTTGTAATGAACAGCCATATGGAAGTGTAAGCCAAATTAACCCTTTCCTCCCCAGCTTGCTTTTTGGTCATGGTGTTTCGTCACAGCAATAGAAACCCTAAGGCAACAGTAGCCTGGGAAACCTATGGACACACGAACATATTAAGATCGTTTGAGAAAGACTAAGCCTGAGGATTGGCAGAACACACTACATGGAAGAAGGATGCAGCAGCTCGCTCACCTGTACCCCATAAAGACACCAAACCCTTTCCATGGTCCTCACCTTCAGCTGACTGCAGCTGGACTCAAGCCTAACGTCTGAGGCCTGGTTTAACAATGAAACTCTGTTTCCCTGCAACATGGCTCTGTGCAACAGTTTCTCCCCTCGCTCCCTCTCTCTGTGTATACCAGACTTTATTTTCTATTTTACGTGTATGGGTGTCTGGCCTGCATTATGTGCAAGTGCACTGCATGTGTGCCTGGGGTGCGTGAAGGCCAGAAGAGGGTGCTGGATCCCCTCAAAGTGGAGTTACAGAGAGGCGTGAGGTGCCATTCTGGGAACCAAACCATGGTTCTCTGTGAGAGCAGCAAGTGCTTTTATCCGCTGAGTCATCTCCCCAGCCCCTCCTACTGGGGTTATTGTTATATTACTCTCTGATTACTCCGTGATGCTCTAGCTGTATCAGCTCCCTGCCTCCAATAAAGCATCTTCAGATTCCTCGAACCTGGTTGAGGTTTAACACTATTCAGGCACACATGGTTCATGTGTATGTATGTATTTATGTATGAGGTGTAGTGTGTGGTATGGGATTTAATATTAGTAAAGTAAGGTTGGAATAAGAGAACTTGGTTTGCCAATGGCCAAGGAAAAGAGAGACTACTTGGCAAGCAGCTAACAATAAAACTGATATGGCTTGTGAACTGGTTGTTATTTGACCCATTCTGACATTGCCGAAAGACACAACCATGTTCATCCACGGTTTCTGGCACGTTGCACTCAACAGCAGTACCCTAGGGGCTTCCATAAAGGAAGACAAGCAACCAAGCCCACATTTCTCAAGGAAGCAAAACCCACCCCAAATCTAAACACTTACAAAGAGAAGCTTCCTGGCCGCGGTCCCAACTTTATCTCTAGAAAGATTAGTTGAACATTCTTATGAAGCATAAAAGTCAATTCAGCTGACTGTCTAACCACCTCAAACGTTTAGTAAGAAGAGGCAGTCAGAACCAAGGGTTCCTCTGTGTAGCCCTGGCTGTTCTGAAACTCGGGCTGTAGACCAGGCTGACCTCAATCCACCTGCCTCTGCCTCCTAAGTGCTGGGATTAAGGCACCACTATGGGATTTTACATACCACAGCAAAGCCCCATAGTTCCAAGGCTGATGCCCTGACTCCCTCCCTCCCTCCTGCATCTGCCACCCGGAAGGAAGGCAGTGTCTGGTCTAGAAAACTCTACTTCTGATCACCTCTACAGACTTGCTCCAAATGGTTAAGGATAGCTGGGCGGTGGTGGCGCACACCTTTAATCCCAGCACTTCGCAGAGGCAGGAGGATTTCTGTGAGTTCGAGGCCAGCCTTGTCTACAAGAGCTAGTTCCAGGACAGGCTCCAAAACTGCAGAGAAACCCTGTTTCAAAAACACCAAAAAGAAAAAGGTTAATTATATCTGTGTTAGCTGGGGCAACATTTCAATTCAAAGGATGTGTAGCATGGAAAGGGACTGATTTGGGCGAACTTGTTTCCAATTAAGGTGTTCCCAGAGCCGGTTCCCTGGGCTCCCTCTCAATTCCCTTTCCATTGAACGAAGCTGAGCATTCAATCTGCAGCCACGTACCTTTTCTGCCTGTCTCAGGAGTCAAGGAAGGTCTCTCTTGCTGGCTGGCTGATGGAGGCGGGGAAGCGGGTTTCTTTTCCGGCACCTCTTCCTCGTCCTTCTTCTGTCCCTTCAGCTCCTCTGGCAGTGATGGTGAGGGTGGCTGGTTATCACTGCTCTCCTGGCTCTTGAAGGCCCCACTCGGTTCGGAATCCACCTTCCCAGTGCGCCTAGCAAGTAGCTCTATTAAGTGAGGTCTGCTCAGTTTGGAGAATGGGGAAGAAGGTGGCGTCTGGCTGGTAGGCTTGGGAGCCAGGGCCGGCTTCTGCATCGGTGGCGTTTTGCTTGCTGCCTTGTCCTGCTCTGGAGCTGGGGTCTGGCTACCTTGTGGAAGCCCCGAGTGGGCTACAGCAACAGAGTGACCGCTAGAAGGGCTTTCGGCAGAGTCCCTTCGAGGGGCTAGGGTTGGCTTTTTCTCCTGGGGGTGGGATGTGCCATGCTTGGGGGTCGCAACTTCAGACTCTTTCTCTCCAGGGTCGCTCCCGGTTGCGGGGGTGCCACCATCCAAAGTGTCTCCCGTGCTGCTGTGCCTCTTTTTCTTCTTCTGTTCGGCTTGCTGGTCACAGTGGAAGCGCAAGGAGTAGTTGGTCCTTCTCAGCTTTATTCCGAAGGGCGAGGCCTTTTCCTCACCTCCCGAGATCACAAGGTCTGGCTTTCCGACATCACCCGTGGTCTCACTGTCCAAAGTGGTCGTGGACCCTGTGCGGGAAGCAGCTTTCTGCGGAGAAGGCAGACCTGGAACGAGGAAAGATGGAAGGTCTTTGGCAAATTTGCATCCGTCGGTGGTGTCTGGCTCCTGGCTCACCTCCTGCTTCTCCAGGCTCTTCCGAGGCTCCGGAGCCACAGGCAGAGGCGGAGGCGTTGTTTCTTCACCTGCTGCTGGCCAGGATCTTTTCCTCATGCCTTCACCGTCCAGGCTCTGTTTGGAGGTCTCTGAGCCTCCGTCCGAGAATTTCTGCCAGGCCGGCATGATGGAGAACTTGACTGGCTGCGTCCTGCGCATGTTCCCTCGGGAATCGCACCGCGCTCGGGAAGCAGGCTCGTCCCCGGCTTTGGCCGGCTCTCTGTCACTCCGTTGGTCACCGTCTGCGTTCTTCAGGATCCTTGATCGAATGGACGCCCACTCGGCTAGCGCAGTGGCATTGCTTGGCGACTCCGGGGGAGGCCTGGCCTTGCCGCTGGTGGCCCTGGGTTCCACCGTGGGGACATCCATCTGCCGCTTTTCTTCTGACAGGCCTAGAAGGGATTTGCACGCTGTGTCCTTGATCTGGCTCAGGTTGACCGCAGGGCCGCAGAGCTGCGCTCCAGTGACCAGAATGGCTGTGTGTGGGATGCTGAGCGCCGAGGGCAGTGCGTGCGGGGTGGCACCACTGGGCACAGGCGGTTCCTGGGCCACTGGGGCCAGGCCTGCGTCCTTGGCGGGTGTCACTGGGCTCAGGTTGACTTTGGGGAAGAGAATCTGCCTACTCCCGGAGGACACCTGGAATGTGTAGGGTCGGGGCATGGTCTGCCGCTCTTCTACCTCCTGCCACCGGAGCTCCTCCAGATTTCGGTCCTTATCTGCAGCGACAGCTTCGTTCTTGTCTTCTGAGGCCGCCGCTCTGCCCATCTGCCCCTCTTGTGGCAGGGGGATATCTGTCTGAGTGGCTTCTCTCCCCTCCACGTCTACATCACTGCACTCCGTGCCCAAGTCTTCCCTCTGCCCATCTGGCTCGCTGGTCGTCTTAGCCTCTTCCTTCTGCTCCTGGGCCATCACTTTCTGTCCCACGGATTCGAGGTTTTCTTGTTCCTCTGGCTTCTCAAAGTCCCGCTGCAATGGGCTTTGCTGATTAGCGTACTCCCCTAGCTGAGGCTGGCTCTCTCCTTCTGGACTCCGTGGGCTTTCGCCCATCTGCAGCCCTGGCGCCTCCATTTCCCATACTTTCAGCTCTTCCGTGTACTTGGCCTCCTCCTCTTCTTCCTGCCTCAGGTCCTGCAGCATCTTCCTGGCCTCCTCCTCCTGAGCATGCTGCCTCTGGGCCTCGAGCTGCCTCAGTTCTTCTGCCTGCCTCTGGGCCTCGAGCTGCCTCAGTTCCTCCTCCTGCCTCTGGGCCTCCAGTTGCCTCAGTTCCTCTTCCTGCCTCTGGGCATCCTGCTGCCTCAGCTCCTCTTCCTGCCTCTCGGCCTCGCACTGCCTCAGTTTCTCTGCCTGCCTCTGGGCATCCCACTGCCTTAGTGCCTCCTCGTGCCTCTCAGCATCTTCCTGCTCATGCCTGCGCTTTTCAGCCTCCGGGCTCGCAGGGTCGTCGGCTTCCCCCAACTCTGCACCTCCCTGCTCCTCTAGACCCGACTGCTGCCCTTCTCCTGGAGGTGCCTTCCCTGCCTCTAGCTGCAGCTCCTCCTCCTCCAGCAGCTCCTCTTTCAGACTCTCCTCCCAAAGCCTCCTCTCCAGCGCCTGCCGCCTCTCCTCTTCCAGGCGCCTCTTCTCAGCTGCCTCTGCTTTTTGCCGCTTGCACTTGGCTTCAAGTTCCCGCCAATACTCTTCCTGGAGTCTTTTGTCTTCGCGGGAATCCAGAGGTTCTGGTTCCTCTTCATGCCAAATGTGCTTGTCTTCTCCTGGCTGCCCGTTCTGGTCCAGGGAAGGCTGCCTCTCAAAGCTGCCTGGCTCATTCTGGCGATCCTGACATGGGAAAGTGAAGCAGTTAGCCTTTTCCCACACAGCCCCAACTACCCCCCCCCCCCCGCAGCGCAGGTCTCTTAATCGCAAGAGGGCACGTATTCCCAAGTACAGAAGAGGTCCCTGCAGCTGCCCATGATGGTCAGCTCTCGCTGTCAACCTGACTGGACTTAGTGTCACCATGGAGACACACCTCTGGGTGTTTCCAGAACGGCCGGAGGTAGGAAGGCCCAGCCTGAATATGGTGGTGTTGGTGGTGGGGAGCGATTCCGAGGGCTGAGGTCTGGGTAGGCATAGGATGGAGAGAGAGGAGAAAGGGAGCTGGGCACTAACGTTTCTGCCTCCTGTATATGCAGTGACTGTTGCCTCACACTGCTGCCGCCACGATTTCGGGGACATGGGCCACTATAATCAAACTGTCAGGGAAAAATAAAGCCTCCCCTCAGTTCCTTTAGTCAGACATTTGTCACCAGTGAGAACAGCAACCAAATCCCTGTTATCCGAGGCCTTGCTCCCACCGTTTCTGTTTTCTAAGGGCAACTGAATAACATGTCGTTATGATTGTTCTAATTGATTATTGTGATTATTGTTTTAAATCTTTTTTTGTACCATATTAATTTAGGAATTAAACTTTATCACAAGAATATATATATACATATATATATATATATACACATATACATTAAGCATGGGATAAAACAGTATATACAGGACATTCACAGTGGGGGGTTAAAATGTGCTTGCTCCTTCCCAGGTGAATTCAGGCACCGGTCATACAAAGGAAGACTACTTGAGGGGACAAGGGAAAAACTATTTTTTGTTTTGCCCTCTAGCCCCTTCATTTGCTAGAATAATTTGTTTCTTAATATGAATTAACAACAAGAAAAACAATAGCCCGCCAGCATGAGGAAGATGAGCAAAGGAAGACTTGGATTTCATTACTGTCCCCTGAGGCTTGTGACTTAGAAGCCCACCCAAGACAACCTTGGTTAAGCTGAGCCAGCCTGCTTTTCTGCACCCCTCTATCGGCGACACCCCGAGGTCCCCCAGCCTCGGGCCATGGAGGGGATGCAGGTCTCTTGATCCCTGTGTACTGCTGGGCACTCGAGTTACAATGGGGAGAGACCTACAGTTTAGTATGGCTCTCCCCAAGCACAGCCCGCAGGGTAGGATCAGTGCCGGCACCTGCCTCGCCGGCGAAGAGGCTCGCTACACACCTGGGAAAGCCACCGGTGCTTCCGGGACACCCTCCGGTTCTTTGGCTTCACAGAGAGCTTGTGCTTGGCGGCACTGTTGTCCAGACGGGCAATAGCCAGGGGGATGGCGTCGAGGTTGACACTTTCGATGGTGCCAGCAGGAGAGAGGTGCCTTTTTGGCCGAGAGGGTTTAACTGGAGCAACCTAGGGCACAGTGTAAGATAGGAAGGTCAGCGTGGATCAGAACGCGACATACAGGGAGTCCTACAATGGCACCGGGTTCTGTTTGCCCAGCTCAGCCCATGGAATGTTGCTTTAATGAGGGTCAGAGTCACTGCAGAAGTCTGAAAACCACAGCCTGTTCCCACCTAGCTTCGGAGGTGGGAGGAAGCCAAGGGTTCCTTTTGCTTGTAGGGGATGAAAAGAGGCACAGGGGCAGGCCAGAGAAAAGGAGAAGGGAATGAGCTGCAGAGACCTGTGGGAGGGGCCTGCTGGCCTCTGCTCTGACCTCTGCTCTGACCTACCGCTGGCCCCTTCTGCCTCTGGGTTGGGCTTCAGACTGTCAAACAGCAGCTGCATGCATTTCTTCTCCTCTAGTTTCTTCATGCAGATTTCTGTTGTCTCCTTTGAATTCTGTCACTGGGGGTTTGCGCCTTAGGATCCAACTTCCGTGGTGGTTTGAAGGAGAATGTCCCCCATAGTCTCAGATGTTTGAATACTTGGTCCTGAGATGGTGGTGCTGCTTGGGAGGGGAGGCCTGGCTCGGGGAAGTGTGTTTCCAAGCCTCAGGGTCATTCCCAGCGAGCTTTGTTTCTGGGCTCCTGGTTCAAGATGTGAAGTCTTCAGCTTCCTGCCCTAGACACTATGCCTGCACACTGGCATCACAGACTCAACCCTCTGGAATCATTGGTTCATGGGAACTCTTGCAGCTCTAAGTTGGTTTGGTCATGGTGTTTTATGAACACAAGAAGATAATAGAAACTCATAAATGGACATCTCTGCCACTTCTCCCTTGTTCAGAGTCACCAAGACTAGACAGCAATGCATACAGGAACCAGGTTCAGGAGGGCCAGCTGGGCATGCCTGAGGAAGTCAATGCTCCCTCAGCAGGCAATAGATGCCAAGGATGCAGTGGAGGCACAGGACACCAGGTCCTTAGTGTCCAAGTTCCAACTTGACAATCTCCGGGCAGAGAGGCCAGGTAAGTCCCCTCCCTAGGGTGGAATTGTTCCTTTCACTGGCTAGCTTCTGGATGGAGTAGGGCCTGGCTGTAGCCCATGGGTCAGCTTCACTTCTAGGGAACATTAAATCTAGATATATGATACTTGCACCTCTAAACACAAATTTGATAGATGGTTCCTTTATTAACTTACTGGCATGGTTGGATAAAAGGATAATTGTAAAGCAATAAATTTTTGAACTTTGAATTTTGAATAAAAAGGTTCCTTTCTCTGTCTAAAAAAATAGAAATTATCCATTTACTATAAGGATTTTCATAGGTTCATGACATTGGGCTATTCTGACATTGGGTTATTCTTTCTTCAATGTGCTATCAGGACAGGTATCCTGTCCTGTAAAGAGTAAGAGCATGTTTGGGGATGGGCACAGTGGCACCTGTCTGTATTCCTGGGAGACACAGGCTGAAAGACGGAGTTGGAGGTCATCTTGAACGCTACAGAGAGCTCACAGAGGTAGGATCCTGTCTTTCATATGTGGATCATAGCTTTGCATCTTTAGATTTGTGTGTTTAACTTGGAATATCTGCAGAGGTCAGAGGTCTTCGTGGTGGGGAGGACTGCAGAATACGTGATATTATGGCAGAGGGGAGCATTCTGGAGGTTAACGTCTAATTAGAACGGAGGGAGGGCATGGGGGAGAGGAAGGAGTAAGGAAGTGGGTTCACCAAAATGAAGGATGTATAAATAATTTAAACCTTACTATTTTGTAAGATAATTAAAAATTAAAGAGGAAAGAAGTTTGAGTTTGCTGCTCCCAGAAAACATGGGGCATTAAACAAAAATATCACGCTGCTAGGCATAGGCTGTCTTCCTATAAGTTATTGGTTATGGAGGCCCTGGAGGACCCTCGATCAACCCAGGCTATTCCATTGCTCTTGGCTGCCCACCATAATTAGATGTTATGATGCTATTGTTGAAGTCAATCTGGAACATTCTGGGTGCTGTGAAATAATCCTTCTGTACACTGTAAGGATGTGTTGTTCTCATTTGGTATAATAAAAAGCTAAATGGTCAATAGCTGGGCAGAATCTGGGGGGCAGAGAGGATGCTGGGAAGAAGGGCAGAGACAGGTGCCATCAGCCAAAGGCAGAGGAAGCAGAAGATGAACACGCTGTATTGAAAAAAAGGCACTGCCACTTGGTACAGCATAAATGAGAAATATGGGTCAATTTAAGCTGAAAGAGCTAGTTAGTAATAAGCCTAAGCTGTTGACTGAGCATAATTAATAATAAGTCTCATAATTAACAATAACTCTCTGTGTGGTTAATTGGAAGCAGGCTGGCTGAATAGAAAACCCCACCTACATCTGGGAAATCTCCTTTCTGCCGGTTATTTTCATAGTTATAGAAGGTGCTGCTTAGGCCACTGGGGGAGGAAAGAGATCAATGGTCTTACCCAGTGCTGACTTTTACAATCCTGACCTGCCAGGCAAGACATATCCACTGTAGAAGCAGCATGTCTCTTATGGGAGCAACCGAATGCCTTCTGCTTGGGTTTGAGACTTGCTCCCCAGGAAAGAGTTCATAACTGGGACTGTAAACTTGGTGAAAAGCTCATAGCTGGGGAGGTCGTAGGCCATAGGGGGACCTTACTATAATTGTTCTGCTAAGTGGTCATCTTGTCAAATTTCCTTATAATATTTTTGTTTATACCCACACATTAGTGCCACTATCAACCTTGGTCAGAGCAATTCCTTCTGTGGTGGGCAGTGGTTACAGCAGACTCAGGACAGGTTAAAGAGCTGAGAAGAAGTGGCTGTCACACACTCAGCCCTAAACAGGACATGTGGATTTGTCTTCCTCCTTCAAAGGACCAAGAGACAGCGTAGAAGAGTGGGCAGAGCGACTGCAAGGGCTGGAGGGGAAGGAGGGGGGACATGATACCGAGGTTCCACTTGGGAACCCATAGCACCCACGGTTACCAGGACGAGAACAAGCCAGACAATATGGCTGGAGATGGGGCTGAAGCTCCCGAGCTCTCACCCCTAGCTGTGGAGCTATTTGCAGTGGGTGACTGAGGGGAAGAGAGAGAGTCAATTTTTCTTTGGGGGTGTGGTCCCTGGTAGATTGTCCATGCATCCGGGGATGGCACCGCACCCAGAACATGCGGGCAGCTCTAATTGGACTCAATGAGGGTTTTCTTCTTTTAAATGAGGGCATGAAGTAGGGAGAGGATGTAATGAGAGGGAACCCGGGGGAAGAGAATGGGAGGAATAGTGGATGGATATGATCGAGGTAAATATACAAGTGTGTAATTGCTAAAATATGTAAATACAGTATTATTAAACTTTAAAAAATGTTTTGACACAATCACTCAAGACCATAGAGCACTTAGTACATCAAAAAGCTAACCAAGAGCTCTGGTTAAAAATAAAAATAACCGAGTGGCCTAAGCGTCATTCCCAAAGGAACCTGGAGTAACCTGCAGCTCCGGAATGAAGACACACGCGCAGAGAGACCACTTCCCATCCCAGCACGGTGTCACAGCCTCCACTCGTCCTCTTAGTACCTGGGAGACGGAGCCAGGAAAAGGAGCATCCTTGGCCACATACTCCATTCGAGGCTTGCCCGAGCTGCATGAGGCTCTTGTCTCAAAAATCAGTTTAAGAGCCTGGAGACGTGACTCAGCAGTAAAGAACACGTGCTGCCCTTACACAGGACCTGGGTTCACTTCCCAGCACACACATGGCGACTCAAAATTAGAACTCCAGTTCCTGGGGGCCTGGTATTCTCTTCTGACCTCCATGGGCACCAGGCTTGCATGTGGTATAAATACATACACACAGGCAAAACACTCATAAAAAAGGTATATATATATATATATACATATATATATAAAGATCAAATCTTAGACAAACTGCACACATTAGAGAAGTGAGTGGCCAAGGCACTGGTCAGTCAGAGGAGGAAGCCATTCGGGTGATCTAGAGAATTTAGACATCTGAACAGCAGGGGGCGCTCACAGCCCTCTCAGAGTCAGCAGTAGCTTTGTGCACAAAAGCCAGCCCTGGACAGGGCCAGGCCTGCGAACTGTTTGCACTGTGTGTGTAAAGTCTGTGGGGCTTGCAGGCTGCAATTACCTTCCATATTTATTCACAAAAGATAAAAGACCAAGCTAGTACACAACTATAATCAACTACTTAGTACCCATGAATCCACAAATTAGAGTGGAGAACAAACATTCCTGGCCTTCGGCCTTGTCGCTTTTACTTATGGTTGTTCTCATAACAGCTATAAAATTCTGAGAAGAATTAAACACATATCTCCATTCCCTAAGAGAAACCTGGGAGGACAACAGAGCCAATGTGACGGACTAACGCCAGGGAGGGACACTTGAAGCTGAGATTTCAGCGCCAGGCTTTCTCTGCAGCTGTTCCCACTGGGGAGAGGGACTGGTCAGAGCCACCCCCGCTGCCCTGCCGGTGCAGAGTAGGTCACTACCACATCCTCCATTTCTTCAGAGAAGGTGTACCCCATGTAAGGATGAGAATTCTCACCAGAGAAACTCAGCCCCTCAGGACCCATGCTCAGGGCAGAGGGTCTAGGCTCCTCAATGAAGGTAAAATCCCAGGCCACAGGGGGAGGTGGGGGAAACGATTTGTAAGTAAGGTCAAGTATGAAGCCTTGAGTTCAGGTCCCATCACCCATGTACAAAGCAGAGCATAACCATTCACGCGCCTGTCACCCCCACGCTGCGGAGGCAGAGACGGGAAGACCACCTGATTCAGTGAGAAGGTCCTATCTCCAGAGAATGAAGTGGAGAACGAAAGGGTGGGGCTCCTGACAGTCTCCTTTGTCTTTTCTGTGCATACGCATAGGCGCAGCCCACCCTCCCTCCTCCCCCACCCCAACACACAATAATAAAGGGGCATTAAAAGTGCACCTGTGTAAAAGTAGAGACGGGTAAGGTTGGTTATGGGTTTGTTCATAACAGAAGACCCCCTTACAGTCTTGAGTATCTTGCGGACATTCTAGAATGCCCTTCTCAACAGATTCACAATGTCTTGAAGTGCCCGATCCATTTGTATTTAGGGAAGTTAGCACTGTCTAAAACTCTCAAGGCATGATGGGAGTGTGCTATTCTTCAGAGCAGGGCTCGAGGCTAGCGCTTGTGTTGCCATGGAAACGGATGCTTTAACCTCTCCCCCTCTGGTTGCTCCCGTTTATGAACAGAAAATAAAATATCAGATGGTAACAAAGAGGAAAGAGGCTAGATTAAAAAGTTGGCATCCCGTTACCTTCTCTTCCATCTCACTTCTGGCTTCAGGTAGATTCAGAGGACTGGAGGAACTTGGCGTGTCACTGGACTGGAAGAGAAGAGAGAGCGCTTGAGTTGTTGTGGAGACAGGAAGTGCTGGACAAATAACCAGCACTGTCTAGGCCTGACCAGGGTGGCCCCGTGCTCCACAGGGGGACACGGGCTCTCCTGGAACCACCAAGGAACACTGTAGTAACTCTGCTGACTGGGACTACAGAGCCATGGAGGAGCCAGGTCCTCTTTTTTTCCTGAGTTCAGCGCGTTTCCCTCCTGGTTAGCTCCCAGCCCCACATCCTGTGCTTCCTCCCAAGGTCGGAGAGGCTGAGAGGCTGCTTGGCGACTACCTCGCCTGGGAAATGGGGCCGTGTTACACACAGCTCCAACGTGGGAGCTCTCAGACTTCCTGCTAGCCTTCTAGCTTTCCCCTGAGACTTCGGAGCAGGGAGTGAAGACAAAAGATCCTCCCAGAGCCACGTGCACAGAAGGTGAAAGAACAGGGAGGAAAAGCTGGGGGTGGCACACCAGGCTTGTTCTGGAAACATCCCCAGAAGGCGGCTGTCCTTCTACCTCGTGTGGGTGTGGGCAGGAGAGAACTAATTCTTAAGAACTGTTTTCTGTTTCGCAGGAAAATGGATGGAGCTAGAAAACACTATTTGGAGTGAGGTAACCCAGACCCAGAAAGACAATTATCACATGTATCACATGTATCACTCATAGGTGGTTTTTAAACATAAAGCAAAGAAAGCCAGTCTACAAACCGCAATCCCAGAGAATTTAGACAGCAATGAGGACACTAAGAGAGACTTACATAGATCTAATCTACATGGGAAGTAGAAAGTAGAAAAAGACAAGATCTCCTGAGTAAATTGGGAGCATGGGGACCTTGGGAGAGGGTTGAAGGGTGGAGGGGAGAGGCAGGCAAGGGAGCAGAGAAAAATGTAGAGCTCAATAAAAATCAATAAAAAAAAAGAAAAAAAAGAACTGTCTTCTGAATTCCACACACATGTCATGGTATGCACCTGCACACACACACACACACACACACACACACACACACACTTAAAAGAACACAAGTCAGCTCCAGACCCTTCCTCACTATTATTCCTCAGAATTCAAGGATTCTCCCTTTTCATGGCCTCCAGCACCTGGCCTTGGCATCTGCCTTCCCCCAGTGCCCACCCAGCCACATCTGACCAGTTCCTCCCGGTCTTCTTTTTAAGATCAGCATGTTCTCTTTGGTCTTTGTTCCGGCGTATACCTGTGTCTAGAACACTTCTACCTTGTCACCCCCTGGTCTGTTCCCAAGCCCACATCTGAAAATGCAACCTCCCCCCGCCCCCAGAGAGTCACTTACTGCCTTATTCTCGGCAGGCAGCATTGAAACAATTATCTTTACCTGCATGGTGACTTGTGTGCTCTGTGACACCCTCTCATTAGGATGTGAGCCACCAGAGGCCCTCCCGTGACAAATCTTGCTCATCTCTGTAACACCCACACCTAAGACAAGGCCTGTTGAACAAAGAGCCTCTGTCCTTCCTGAGGCCACAGAACCTCCCGCTTTGAAGTCGTAAGTAATAGCAAGGGCAGTCTTTGGTCCTCAGGAATCCCCTGTGTTAAAGTGAGGGATGTTGCTGCTGTTGCTGCCCCCGCTGCCTGATACTGGGCAGGTGGGGGAGAGCATTTCGAAATCCACGAGGAGGAAGGACCCCCATTCCCTCCTCCTTCACCCACTATCCGTTTGTCAATATGTGTGTGCCAGGGATCATCACGGCGCAGGCCCCAGCAGAGGTGCCAATAGGACAAACTGTCCGTTTTCACTGCTGACAGTTTGTCTTGCTCTTCTGACATATTAGCTGATAGTAGCTGTGCCTATTTTAACAGCAAACACCCAGACTCTGGAACTAGGATAGGCAGAGTTGTTTTAAGAAAGACCCAGCGTCCACCTGTCACTAGAGAGCCCCAGACTGGCTATTCCGAGGGCTGTAGGGCCCTTTCTCCTCTACGCAGGCCTCTCCTCTGCTGCTGGAGGAGCTTGGAATTCAGGATCTAGTCAAAGTGTTCCCTGGAAAGTGTCAACACACCCACTTTAGACGGCCAGGTTCTGAAATGTGACTTTCTTTCCAGCTGATGGGAGCTCAAGCTGGTGGGCGTGAGTGAGGCCCTCTCCCTGGACCCCTATGGCTTTCTTTTTCAGCTCTCTTAAATTAGTCCAATTTGGTCAATAATTAGTCAGCCACTCAGCTGGCAGTCTCCGAGTCCTGAGGAGAAAGGGATGTGTAAGAGGCAGTTTTAGCTGCAAAAAGCCAACGTTTAGAGATGGAGAGAAAACAATTTTATGCGAACATTTATGGAGGGAGGATGCAGATATGAAAGAGGAGACAATGCAGCTTTGGGGGTGAGGTCGGGAAAGATTTCCCAGAAGCACTCGCGTCACCTGAGCCTTGAAGGACTCCATCGTTCCCACTGGTCCACAGCCTGAGCACCAGAAAAGCATCTTCTCCTCATCTTATCCATCCCCACTCCCCCATCCCCCACTCTAGACTGTAGGGCCATCAGATGTCACTGTCTCCTGGCTGGCATCCTGCTCTCTGGCTTATGAGAACCAAACTCCCCTCCTGGAGGAGACTTACTTTGTTCTCTGGGTCTGAGAGGACAATATCCTGCTGAGTCACAATTTCCATGGGACTGGACAGGAAGAAGTCCTCATCAGAGCTAGCGTCCGCACTGCCCGCCTTCTTCATGGGAATGGCATTCGATGGCCGCTGCCCAAACTTGATATTCTTGCCCAACTGTCGCTGCCGGAGAAACAAGGGGAAGACGTTCTGAAACAGTCTCTACAGCCATGACCAGATTCCCCGGGGACGGTCGTGCCCAGCTGCCTTCTAGAAGCACGGCCATGCCGAGGGACCTCAAGGCCGTCCTACACTGAGTCCACTTGCTTCCATCTGCAGAGCCACAAGCTTTTAAAACTCCAGCCACCTCTTAGATGCAAATGATAACGGCTTCTGGTAGGTACAGGGACCACGTTTCCGAACTCAGGTTGGAAATGCGTGTTTTTAATTTCTTGGATCCATCTACCTAAAGTCTTTGAATGCATGAAGACATTATGCAGAAAGTGGTGACATGAAGTTCAGGAGCCACGGGGAGAAATGAAGACTCCTGGGGCGGGCACAGCTGAACCCGCTAGTCCCTTCTGGATACATTCCCCGGGAATCTCTCTGTGTCTTCACCTAGCGTGGGATTCCCCAAGTCAAAGCCACATGCTCTGGTCCCAGTGGGTCACAGGGCAAGGGGGAGAAGGTCCCAGGGTCAGCAAGGCTTTCCTTGGTGAGCGTGGAGGTCAGGGATGGGAATGATCCAGTTTTCGTTCTTCGCTTCAGTTACGCATCGTGAAATAGGGGCCATAAGGAACCTGGGGTAGGGGCAGGGAGGGAAGGGCTAAAGAAGGGCTGATGACCGGCAGGTGGCAGCTGGAAGGGCATCTGAATGAAGGGGAGAACGGGGCTGTAAACAATAACCAGCAGATTGGGTAAGGGCCAGATTCAAAAATGGAAATCTGACTCCAGATGTTTTGCCCCATGTCTCCTGGGGGTAAAGCGTCCCCAGCTAAGAACCACTGTTCTAGAGCTACGCCCATATGTGGTCTAAACCTAATGTGGTTTGATATTTATCTTTAATCTGGCTAATAGTTAATCTGGCAGGGCTTCCAACCAGAGATTTGGCAATCAGCTGCTCCAGCCTTGGATTGGCTAGGTTTTCTGAACTTGAGACAAGCTAGAGGCACCCACCCGGGAAAAGAGAACCTTAGCTGAAGAACACCTCGATCAAAAGGGCCTGTGGGCGCATCTGTGGGCACTTTCCTTAACTGTTAATTGATGGAAGAGTGTCCAGCCCACTGCGGTGCCACCCCAGGCAGGTGGTTCTGAGTTGTATAAGTGGCAGGTGAATGCCAGCCACTAAGCGGCCTTCCTCCCTGGTCTTCAGTTCCTTCCTCTAGGTTTCTGCCTTGAGTTGCTACCTGGGCTTCCTTCAATGATAGACTGTAACCTGTTTGCTGAAATAAACTCTTTTCTCCCCAAGTTTGCTTTTGGTCAGCGGTTTTCTCACAGGAACAGGAGGATCAAACTAAGACAAACCCAGTCACTTTGCAAAGCAAAGTCCAGGTTCCTGTGGAGAGGTGACCAGCCCAAGCTCATGGGAAGGCTGAGTGGCTCCAAAGGAATCTGAGCCCACGTCTTTGAAAATGACATCCAGAGTTCTGGTCACTGTGCTCCACACCAGATCTCATAAATTTGACAGTGTACTTCCTTCTTGCAGGGACAGTTATATAAAGAGATGACCGGCATGTTTAATATTTCTCTAAAAAATCCCTGGCCAAAGTATCCCCTGAGGGAAATGTCTCCTGTCCCTCAGAACTCAATGGCACCATGTCCACCCACCTCCACCCAGCTCGTCCCCCACCCCAGCCTTGCCCAGTGAGCAGGGAGACGCAGATGCATGACCAAGATGAGCCCCAAGACGCCCCTCTCTGCACAGCGCACCCCACCCTCAGCCACCCAGCATGCCAAGTCAGGGAGCAAGGGCTTGCATTTGGTCCGGTGTGATTTCAGCCTGCACTGGATTCTCGGCCTCCCAGGAAGAATGCACACCCAAAGCCCCCATTCAGCCAGGGAAGGAGAGCTTCAGCAGCCCCCAAGAGGCTTGCAGGTTGCTGAAAAAGGATGTCTTCCAAAGGCAAGTCGAGCAGGGAGCGGCAGTTAGTACGCACTCTAAGCATGTCCAGAAGCAACACATCTACAACAGCGGATGGAGTCAGACAACAGGACATGGAATCACAGCCACGGACCTGGGGGGAGCGGGAGGGGGGCTTCCTGTGGCCACCTGCTCCAAGCCTCCTTAGGAGTGTTGGCCATGAGCCTGACACTGTCCTAAATCTCCGTGGACGGGGGAGACTCCCACTGGCAGGGTCTTTTAGTGCCAGTGTTCTGGGATGAGATGTGGGAAGAGGGAACCTTCCTTTCTCTTCTGAGACAGCGTCTTGCTATGCAGCCTAGGCTGGCCTTGGACTCTTGATCCTTCTGCCTGCACCCCCAAGAGTGGGAATTATGGGCATTTGCCACTTGGCTGAGTTTTCCTTCCATTTCAATTGATGGATAATGACTCTACACACTTGTGGACTACTGTGAGGTTTCAATACACGTATATAATACATAATGGTCAGCCAGGGTGATTGGCATATTCATCACCTCATCCATTTTTCACTTCTTTGTGTCGGGAATGCTCAAAGTTCTCCTTTTTAGCTATTTTGAAATATCCTATAAATTATTAACCATAGCTACCCTACTGTGCTATAGAACACTACAACTTAATAGTCCTTCTAACTGGAATGTGTCCATTGACCAATGGAGATGGAAAATCATTTCTTATTTCTCTAACGGGAAGGACATTCATAATGTACTTCCGGGCATAATGCTATATTGTCACTTAATTAGGAGTTTTGCCACCGTCACAAAAAGCACAAACAGGCCTCTTTACTTGACCAGGGCTCTTTTGAGAGAATGGTTGTTGGCTTATCCTGATGCTTAAGAGACAAGGAGGAATGAGACAAACATGATCACAGCCTAGACAGAAACGAAGTCCAAAGACAAAATGATTGTTGTGGCTCCAGACAGAAACGGAAGGAGAAGGTAAAGAATCGCGGTTGATGGAGAAGGACAGGGACAGCAAAGTACCGAGAGTCAGGCTGGGAAATGGGCGGAGGAATGTTAGGACATGGAGTGGACAGCTAAGGAGGACAGGGAGGGCGGTGGCAGAGACAGGAAGTGTGGAGGAAGGAAGAGGGAGAAGGGCCCAGGAAAGTGGCTACAACGCCTGAGGACCTGGAGGGCACAGGACGGGAAGAGGGCAGAGGGAAGGGAGCGTGCGACCAGGCCAAAGGACTGACTTATGTCGCAGACCTGTTCATCCTGACAAAATAAATAATGCTGCTGCTCTTGAGAACAAAAGTGTGCGCCTTGTCTAGAGGCCATTTTGAAATTCCCTAGGGAAAACAGACTCAGGCTGGTGGCTGGGAAGCCGAGGGAGAGGAACTGAGAGGCCGGAGGGGAACGGTGATGGTGATGGGAATAGGGCTGGTCTCTGTGTCCAGCGGCTTTTAGACAAGAGCTGGTGAACCAAGGCCGCGGCAGGTGTTTAAGGACCAATCGCTCACACCCTGACACACCCCTTCTCCACAGGTCTCTTTTCTCAACACCTTTCCGTGACTCAGAGGAGACCGGACTGCTGTGACATTCTATAAGGTGTATTGACAACTTAAAGATCCCTACTAAAATTCAGCTGGTGGTTTGAGGTATCACGCGAACGATATGGGAACTGATGATTTTCATTGCTTTCATTTGCCCACGGTCCAGGTACGGTCAACAAAGGACCCACAAGCAGGAAGATTAGGCCGCTGTAAGCTGGCCCCACAAGCCCTGTCTTTTCACCCATCGCAATTCTCTCTGGAGAGGAAAGAGGAAACTGGTCCATACACTGACAGCGTGTGCCGCTGCTGGCTATGAATACAGCTACTGTTGCGACTGGAATGCGAGCTCAAAGGGACTATATTTTGTTCATTCAGTTTGGGCCGTTTTGCTGTCATATGGAAGGCTTGGGAATGGATGATGGCATGGAATCCACATCCATATTTATGAGGCTGGATGCTGTGGTGTGGGAATGCCAAGTACATTGTATTCTGCAGATTTTTGCACTGCTGGGATCTAGAATTTCCCAGATTTTTTTTTGTGCAGCCATTTTTTTTTCAAATCATGTCCATGAGAGCAAACAACAGAGGGGAAAAAAGGTGATGTCTTCCTGAGCAAACTGCAGGTACTCCCATCATGAAAGCGAATTCTTTAAAAAAGCATGCGGATTTAGGACACCTGTTCTAGGGAGAACTGGCTGAGGTCAGATGCTTTGCTTTCTGCCCTTGATGGCTGTATTACATGTCAAAATCCTCAAATGTAGGATTTTGGAATTTTCAAGTAAAATCCACTTTAGTAGGCGGCAATTGCCGCCAAGGACCGAGGCCCGCACCTACACCTGTATCAAATAATCCATGGGACACATAATTTAGGCATTTCCCAACAAAAGTGTGGCAACCACCTGTGGGCATAGCCAGGCTTCCTCCGGTTGCACCAGCAGCTGGTATGTACCTCCCAGCTGGGTGTGACCTTCAGCAGAGAGGCCCTCTCCTGACCTGTACTCCTGATAATGTCAAGGTCGATGCGGTACAGATATCACCAAGGGCAACGTTTTTACAGCCACCGTGTGCCGCAGTGAACAGGGACTTCGCACAGACACCATACTTTAAGAGCTGGAGGAGCCTTGGGGCTTGCCCATCACCTGCACCTCCTTATTGCTCAAGTGGGGAAAGTGAGAGTCGCGGAGATTAAAGAATTACTTGGCCCAAGGTCACATGACCACATGGTGGCAGAGGCCTGATATTTTTTACTGCTCTGTGTTCTCTCACTCGTTCGAGTGGTATTCATCCTTACGGACTGGGCCTTCAAAAGGGCGCTATTGCTTCAATCCCTATAACTAAGTGTTTATTCAAATTTGTTCTCACAGAGCACATTTTTATACTCGGAAAAAATGGGCTCTTGTTCTTTTAAAAAGCTCAATAGTTTGCCACGGAAATTTTGCCATGGTAAAGTGATGTTGTTTAAGACAGGGAAGGCTAACTGTGCTGGTCTGCGTTATGCTTTTAGTGGAGCAATGCTAACAACCCCTGTGGGTGCCAGACAGTTCTAGGTGCTATGACACAAGTGGGCACTAGGGGGCAACCTCTCCAAATGCAAACACCTTCCACTCATGTTCATGAATTCTAAATGAATGCTGGATGGTCTCTTAAACTATTTTTTTTCTTTTTGGCTAAATTTCATTACAACAGAATATTTAAATATATAATTATGGCTATTCATCTATCCAGAACATTCACTGTCAAATAGGTGTTCTTCATTATTTAAAAATAATTAAATTATTATTAATTAATAATTAATAATTAATTATTCTCCATTAATAAATTAATTCTCCATTAATTAAAAAAAAGAACATAGACATGTACACAATGACAATTCCAAACATAAAACACACATGCCTCCGACACAGCTAAACTCTCCCATTCCATGCTGGAGCCTAGGAGGAGGCGGTCTCCTATGCTTCTTCCTGGGCATCCACAGCAGCATAAAGTTGTCGTGGGGGAAGTGCAAAGCATTCATGCAAGTGTCTGCAGTCACCAGATTTGGGGGACTTACCAGGAACATACTGCTTAGGCGACTGAAAAATAAAGCACAGTCTTTTGGGAGTGATTCAGGTAAACCTTAGGTCACTTAAAGTCTAAAAATCCCTTTGGCTCTGACCGTGGTCCCCGTTTCCAGCCTCGAAGAGCAAAGCCCCTGATATTCCCAAAGCCATCGTAGAGATCAGAGGAGGAATGGGAGGCCAGCGGCAGAGGCAAAACTCAGCAGAGCTCATCTGACGGGATGCTGTCCAGATGAGAGCGCTCACACTAAAGACTCATTCTGCTCGGCTCGCCTTCCCTCCCCCGTTGTGTTAATTGTATTGCCACTTCAGGGAAGTTGATGGTTTCATGTTTTATTAATTAGGAGATCAAACTATTTAAAATCTTACCTTATTGTTAAAAGAAACCACAGCCCTCGCTCACAGATTTTGAGTTTCTATTTTTTTCCCAGTACTGCGCAATTGCACGGCACATGCTTTATAACCCTTAAATCACTTTTCAAAGTGGGAGCGGTGTGCAGTGAACAGTACAGAGCAGACATCGTTGGCGCCCACGGGCCGTTATCCACCTTTAAAGGGCTTTCGAAGCTCCCGCGAAGGCAGCTGTTTCATGGTCTGAATCCTGCACACAGCGTTTCTTTTAGAGAAAGATTTATGACAAGGCAGGGGCTCAGAACTAGCAGAGGGAAGTGGGTCCAAGTTCTCCCTGGCTATTCCTGTCCTCCTTCTTCCACCTGTGAAAAGCGAGAGCTTGCTTCTTCAAAGTCGAGGAGTCTAAGAGCACAGCCAGCAGGAACAAAGGGGAGCCTGGCTAGGAAGTGCTGGGGGTTCACGAAACAGCCTGGGCAGGCTTTATGGGCGGACTGTGGCCCTTGGTCCATGTGGGTCTAGGCACAATGATCTGGGCAAGGTTCCAGGGTGTTGGCTGCTTCCTGGTTTGTCCCACATCCCCGTCCACTGACTGTATGACCACAGCTCATAAAATACACAGCTTACGTTCGGTAGAAACGAGCCCGTGCGAAAAGAAAGGCAAAGTTACTTTGGAGAGCTGGGATTAAAGATATGTGCCGCCATGGCAAGCTCTTGTATCCTTTTTTTCTTCTCATCCATTCCTTGATCCAGTCACTGTTGTGGACATGCTGTCAGATGGGACTCAGCAACTCGGAGCCCTCTGTCCAAAGTCTAGGGAGTCCCCACGCACTCCCATCTCAGAAGTGCTTGCCTTGGCATAACTTCCTGGTGAGGGAAATGCTCAAGCGATGGGAGGGCCCTACATAATGAGACTCCACAGTCTTTGTTCCTTTGGCGTTTCCTGGGCCCATTATTTTAACGACATTCAGTATAGCACCGTTTACTACACTTTCACTGTCAGGGAGTCACCAGCTGAGTCAACAGTAGGTAAGAAAACCACCCCCACCCCACTGCAGGGTGAAAGGAGTCAGCAGGGATCCTCCCAAGACAGGGTGGCTGGAAGCCGCATTTACAGCCACCACAGAGCCTCACCCCGCCCCATCTCCTGCTGGAGACTCACAGGATGGATGTGCACAAAGTGGCCTCTGTTGACGGCGGCTCTGGTGCTTAGTGATTGGAGCTCTTTCCCACAGGCAAGCCCTGGAGCTTATCTTAGGTACTTTTCCTCACATCCCAGTCAAACTGGAAACAACTGGAGAGGAGAGGTGGGGGAGCACAAGCCGTGCGGGTGGGTGCAGCAGTGCTAAGTGTGCCTCTCATGGGAGAAACCGAGGGGAGCACCAGATCTCAAAGCCTCTCCCCCGAAGCGACCCCTGGACCTCCCACTCCATCACTCAAGGACCCAGCGGGGTCTTTCCCACTTCCCTCCACAGAGGGCGGGGGTGGGGCTCCTCTGCTCTGCTCTGCCCATCATCTCAGGCAGTCTTACCTGAAGAGTTTTGACTTTGCCCAGGATGTTGTCCTGTGACATTGCTTGAACTGTCTGCTCATTTTCTGCTCCCCCATCAGGGATAAAAATACTGTCATGGGAGAACGCCCGTGCTCCCATAGAACAGGTGGAGGACCTGGAATGCAAATACGTGCTTCGTTTTATTAGGATGATAAACGTCTTCTCCAGATTCAGTTCTCTGTTCCTCCTGACTCAAAGGGGCTCTGCCCACATCGCTTATCTTATTCAGAAAGTCCTTCGACACCGTGGCTTTCCTGCAGAGGGTCAGACAGGGAGCAGGGGAGATGAGAGGGTTCTGTGGGAATGAGAATGTGGCTCTCTCATGATATTTCTCAGGACCACTCAGGGCAAGAACTTCAAGAGAGTGTTTCTTTGCAGAGCCAATGGTCCTGCTCAGTTTTTAACCAGAAGACTTGCCCAGATGAGCTGTCCCTATCAGGTTTGTTCTGTAAAATCTTTCCAGCTGGTATTTATGAAGCGATACACAGATCTAGAAGAGGTAAGTGTTTCTTTCCATGCCCAGTCAGACTGCAGTACTGATATAGAGCAAGGTTTTGGAAGAAGGGGCTACCAATGCCTGAAGATAGAGCCAAGGGGGAGGAATCCATGTTGGAGCCATTTTGACATGTTTTGTACATATAGAACATGATATAGATCCACAGTTCACACAGCAAACTGCTGTGGTTTGAATTCAAAACTCCGTGTATTGGAAGCTTGGTCCCCAGTGTAGCAATGTTAGGAGCAATAAGACCTTTGGGGGGGGGGGGTCATTGTGGGCACCATCCTTGGAAGGAATTCTCGTGAGCCCATAGTTCTATGAGAAAGAAGAGGAAGCCCAGGCATTCCCCATACTCTGGTTTCCCTTCTACCCAGGTGACACATAATGTAAGGAGCATCCATTTCTGGCTAGATCTGTCCTCTTGTGATGCCACCCACGTTGACGTAATGTAACCAGGGGGGTCATGACCAGGGCTGGCACCATGCTATTTGGGTTTTCAGCCTCTCAAAATGAGCCAAACAAACTTTTCTATCACATCCAGCCTCGAGGAACTCAGGTATTTTGTTACAGGAATGACAAGGGGGCTGGATGTAGCTCAGTTAGTAGAGGGCTCAGGATGCACAGAGCCCTAGGCTTACTCTCTATCAACAAGAAGAAAATAGATGCCTTTCCGGTTGCAGGGTTGCACCGGAGAGACGTCTGGACATCTCCCTGATGAGAGGCAGGAACAGTGAGAAACTCAGGAGAAGGAAGCCCCAGGAGATAGCCGTTCCTTACTCGAGCAGACGTAGCAGCTTGCCCTTCCTGTGACAAGGCAGAACATTTCCAAGGTGACACAGCAAGGTCTCAAGGCTGAGGGAGCAGCACTCTCCCTCCTTTCCAAGAAAGGAGCCATAATGGGAGGTTTCCACTGAGAGCAAGCGCAGGAAAGCGCAGGGTAAAGGTGACCTTCACCAGTTCCCCCATAATGCACTGCAACTCAATTGCTCATCTACCCGGGTCTAGACGGAGCTGAGAAGATTATGGCATCTAATTTATGGAATTTCAGGAAGCACATTAAAGACCATCTGAGGTTTAGGGCCAAGAGATTCGGGCGAGAGCCCGCGTGACCTTAGCTCCGAACAAACAGTCACGCAACTTCCGGTGTGATGAACCCCACTGACGAGTGTTAGTTTCATTCTCTCATTCACTCCTTGCCACCCTCATCTTACTAGAGACGATGTCGGGGGAGGGGTAAGGACCACACCGAAAGCCATTCTAGTCGAAGCAGTAGTATACTACTGAATGCAGCCCCATGCAAGCCAGTTGACATGCCTTGGAGACAGTTTTAGAGTGTGGCCACCCAAGCAGGAGAGAGAGTATGGGGAGGAAGACAGGCAGCATGTGCCAGGAAGGCTGGCGTGTCAAAAGGCTGAAGATATGAAGTCACTAGAATAATGGTTCTGCCGTCAGGAGAATCACTGGCCTCCATAGGGCAGCAGCTTCATGTGTGAGCCATGATGCATTCTTGTTTTTGGAAATACGAAGCGAAAAGAAAGTTCTCACCATTTCCCAATCCTAAGAAACGGGGATGTTACTCACATAGGTTAAAAAAAAAAGAACCTCTAGTTTCATTCAATGATGCCACGAAAAGGCTTTTCATCCAATGGGTTAAACCTTTCCCTGTTTTCTGTCTTAAATTCAGACTTCTGGTTACAATTCAGATAAGAGAAGAGTGATTCATTTCTACATCGTCTATCAAGATTTTTATAGAAATCATGTTTTTAGTGTGTATTTGTGCATGTGTGTACACATGTGTGACTTGTGGGTAGAGCCCAGAAGGCAGCCTTTGTTGTTTCTCAGAGTCACCCACCTTGTTTTTAGGGACACGGTCTCTCACCGGGACCTGCAGCCTGCCCGTTAGGTGAGGCTGGCTGGAAGGTACACTCTGGGGATCCTCCAGTCTCCCCAGTGATGACACGGGAAGTGTATGCCTCTAAACATGCCTTCTCATGCGGGTGCTGGGCCCCAGACTCAGGTCCTCACACATGCGTGGCTAGCACTTTCCCGGCTTATCCGTCTCCTAGCCCTTGTACACGGCACTTTTTAAACAGTTACACATATAAACAGGCTCTCAAATACTCATACCCACACATGGTTCCATGTTTAATGTTTAGTAAATTCCACTAATTTCTTGCAGTTGTATGTGCAGAGTACAACAAGGCCAAGCTAAATTCTATTTCCGTTGCCATGTCTACACACTGCAACCCTGCCTCAAAAACACAGAAAGAAATACATGCTCCACAACAAGCAAACAACACCCCAAAACAAAACAGAAACAAGCCCACGCCCATCCTGCCTTAACTTTTCAAGTTTTAATATCTGATTTGTTTTTCGGCTGTTTTGTTTTTTTCTCCCAAGATGGCTATCCTGTCCCTTTGCATTTCTACATAAATTCAATCCTGTCTCCCCTCCTCTCTTCCTCCCCCTTCTCTTGTCTTTGTCTGTCTGTCTGTCTTTGGTGCTCCTGCAATTACTTTCACAATGGGCTTAGATCTGCAGACATATCTAGGGCTAATGTCTTTGCAATACTTTACCTTTTAATCTAGAACATGGGATGTGTCTGTGTGTTAAGATCATCTTTTCTTTTATTATTATCCTAGTATTTTTTGTATTATCTTAATACTCTTTTGAGTAGAGCTCCTGAACATAACCTGATAGATTTATTCCTATATATTTTGTGGTTTGACTTTTTCGTAAGTGGTATTAAAAAAAATCTTTACTTTCTGTTTTCTCACTGTTGGAATGTACAATAAAATTGTTTTTAATATACTGATCTTATGAAAAGAGACTTTGCTAGGGTTGTTTAATAACTATAACAATATGATCTCTAAGTCTTTGCATATCGTGTCCAAAATAAAATTAGGTTGTCTACCCACAAAGCACCACTTTTACCCCAAGCCTTTCTTATCTTCTTGCTGTTTCCTTTCCACACTGAGTCAGCTAAACTCTTTTGTTGACAAAAGGCAGTGGAAGTGGTGATGGCAGATATTGTGATGCTCCAAACCCAGGGCGAAAACACTCCACTATTTTAAGATGTCTGGTATTGGCCAGAATTTTGATGGATATGCTTATATGGCTGTTATTTTGAAAAATGAAATAATTCATGTCATTTTTCCTTTCAGAAGATTAAAATTTTGTATCTTGTTTGCTTTTTGACAGTTTTGCTCTGGCATGGGCAAGTGTGAACTTCTCTCCAGTTTGCACGGCTTCTTAAATCTGAGGCTTGATATCTTTCATCCATTCAGGAGAAGCTCTCAGCCTTAATTTCTCATGTGATCTCCAGCCATTTTTCCTCTCATGCCTTTTCAATGCCCAGCATGAGCCTCTTGTCTTTTGCTCTCTTTTCTGTATCTACCATTCTTTTCACACTAATCTATATCGCACTAATCTGTGTCCTGATCCAGACCTTCCAGCGAGCTATGCTCTGACCCACTCTTTGTCTAATACGCTAGGAAAACAATTTGTTGATGTTCTTAACTTCAGAATTAATTTTTTATCTCAAATCATCACTGTTTGTTTTTAATAGATCCCAATTTCCCAACAAGATTCTCTGCTATGTCAACTATTGTCTTGAATGAACCAACCACAATTGCAGGCAGCAAGCAACAAGCGGGAGGACTCGTCAAGGCAATCACACACTGGTCCATGGCTGACCAGCAACCTCTACAAGACTTGGACTCACCTTTGATCTGTCCCTACCTCTCAGGCATAGTATCTGAACTCTCACCTGGGAGCTGGGTTATTTCCAAGCACCTCCATCCATGCTAGTCCGTGAACTACTAGCTTTTCTTCCAGCCACACAGACTACTAAGATTTGCCCTGGTTTTCCATCCTCTGTCCCTGGGGCAGGGGTAGCAATAATACTTCAGAAGGAAATCTGCTACCCAGACACGGCTTCTTTCTTTGGAGTTTCTCTTCTATTACAGAACTTTTACCTTCTGCTATAATTTATACACTCCTTCAAAAAGTTTATTTAAAAATTTCATGTTATGATAATATTCTTCCTTTCCTGAGTCATCCCAGATCCTCCCACCTCCCCACTCAACCACCTTCATGTTCTACGCTCCTATCAACAACCACCCCGTTCCCAGAAAACAAAAACAAAAGTAATAAAACAAAACCCCCTAAAAGCTCCTAAGACAAAAGAGATGAAACCGTAACAGAACAGCACAGGAAACATGGAATTCATTTGTGTTAGTCAGACTCCTGAGCACGAGGCCTTCCATGGAATGTGGTAGACATACCCAGAGGCACTCGGTTGGAGACAACCTATCTTTCCTCCCTCGGCAGGTATCACTGCATCGATTGCAAATAGCTTCTAAATTAGGGGTGGGACTTTGTGTCCACTTCACCATCTATCTCCATGCTGAAATTTTGTTTGTCTTGAATTCGTACAGGTCTCCTGTGTGTTGTATAGTCTCTGAGTTCATACGTGCATCTGGCCTGTTGCATTTGAAGACACTGTTTTCTTGGCGTTATCCACCAACATCTGGAGCTGACGGTCCTTCAGCCTCCTCTTCCTCATTGGTCTAAAACCCATCCTTGAAAGACAGGATTTGATACGGATGGATGTACCATGTAGGGCTGAGTGCCCCAAAGTTAGAGATCTTAATCTCACCCCAGCCTCAAACTCTAAATTTTGAGTTTACAGCCGCAGGGCATTTACCCTAGTTCTGCTGATTTCTGTCAGCCACCTGCATTTTTTGGCCTCTTGCCTTGAGCCAAAAGACCTTTAATAACCACAGGAGAGAAAATAGCAGGTAGAAGATTGGGCTCAGCTCTGGGTTCCTTCTCTACAGGAGATAAGTGCTCAAGGCTGTCTCTTGGCAAGGAAACAGACCTGACGTCAACACTCACTCTATCTGTATTTCTGGGTGTTCCTCCCAAAGACACTGATGGTGATACCACAATCTATTTTATCACAGAAGTAAATAAAGGACTTTTTATATTTGTTAAGTTTTTTGCATATGATAAACACATTGGAACTTTGTGTTGACACAGCCCTGGCTCTGTGTAGTCCTGGCCCTCGGGGGATCTGGTGTTCAAGGTCATCCTTGGCTACAGAGCAAGTTCAAGACCAGCCTGTGATATATGGCCACTACCCTTAAGGAGATCAAACACGGTTATGCCTTTTTTTTCTTGTTAAATTTAGTTTTTGTTTCATTTTAGAGCACCGGGAAGAAATAGTAGAGAAGGGTGATGATTGATTTATTAGTTTCATGAATGAATACTCTCTTGTAAGTTACTTCATCTACATACTCAACTGTTTATATAATAATATTAGTAATCTCACATCAATTTGGGTTCCAAACACCTCTACCATGGAGATGACTCCCTGTTCTCCAAGGCTGAGGCTGAGACAAAGGCGACACAAGTGTTACCCAAAGTCTCAGAGTTTGAGGCAGGCTGGAGTGGAAACCAAAAGCCAGCACTGTGGAGAGCACAGCTTGAAATGTGTTCCAAGGAACAAAGAGCTTGGTGGAAGCCTTGTCCTTAACCAGCTGGAGACTTCAAATTACAGGACTGGGGTGGAGGGGGACTTTGCCACAAGCCTGTACCTGCTGCAGAGCACAGCTGGGCCTCTTTAGCTTGGCATTTAAAGGCCGTTCACAGTTGACTGTGAAGTAGGCCAGCCCTGTTTCTTCTGCTTTCCTTTGTTGTGAAGGAGGGAAGCAGGAGGCCTCTGCAGCCCTTTGCTCCAGCTTTCTTCTAGACTCCCCCTGTGTTGGAAGGCTGTACCCCTGCTCAGGCAGAGGAGGGACTTGGTGTGCGGAGCCTTCTCTTCAGATGCTGGACAACCGGAGCAGCTTCTGAATGACAAAAGATACCATCCCCACGCCCTGCCCCCCAATCTCACGGTTTGGACTCTCACTGTGGGATCACGCATACAACCACTTCACTGCTATTTTAACTTAAACGAGATCTGAAGTCGAATCCATGCACGTGTGGGAAAAGTGAAAAGTTCTCGAAAGAGGAAGAGAGGCCACTTGGGACGCTCCAACGGCATTGGCCTGTGAGGAAGTCTTCAGAAGGCCGCTGAAAATCATAGCCACGGCTACCAAAGGTCAAGGAGATGACTACTTTCAGCCTGGTAGGACCAGGCAACGGGAGTTCCTGGGTTCTAGCTAGTACTCACCACTCCAAATGGTAAAAGGAGGACGGCCAGCACATCAGAACCTCATTTCCCTATGTCTGCCCTAGCTGTATGTCGCTGTCATTGATGTGATGGTAGCGACACAGACGCTGAACCTCCAAAGCTTACGCTGAGCTTTGCAAGCACCAGGATCAGCTTTTGGTCTTAGCTTTCATTCTTTGTTGACCCCTGTACTTATCTTCTCAAAGGCACTGATAACAAGAGCATGGGGCTCCCCTGGCTCTAAGCATTGCTTTGATTCCCCTCTTATGTAAATGTTATCCAGTAAAGAAAAGAAGCATCTGTAATAACCGTCTGACCCTCTCCTCAAGTCATGCAATGGATTCAGCCACTTGGTCATCTCCGCAAACTCAGTAGGAATAAAATCAAGCTCGATATTTCTGCAACACTTCTGTTCTCCCCATGTCTTCCAGGACCTGCATTGTATTTTTCCGAGTGAGGTCAGATCCAGGCTAAGATTGTTATTATCGACAGTTCCTTTTGCATTCAGAGACCCTTCAAAGCCAATACAGAGCTTAAGAGAATGACTAGAAATCCAGAGTTCCCAGGCCTGGTTTCAAACCTCCTGAATTTCTCTATAGAGACAGGTAGGCTGCTTCTCACATCCTTATGCAGTACCCACATCCTCACATCTGTACACAGCACCCACATCCTCACATCTGTACACAGCACCCACATCCTCACATCTGTACACAGCACCCACATCCTCACATCTGTACACAGCACCCACATCCTCACATCTGTACACAGCACCCACATCCTCACATCTTTGTTCCTTGTTCATTTCACTTAACATAATGCACTTTCAAGACGATATGCAAACACTGGCACACAAAGGCAAATGCTCAGTCACAGAGCTGTATCCTCTGACCCTGTTTATACATTATCTTTTTTTAAAAAGATTTATTTACTTATTATGCAGGCAGTGTTTGCCTGCATGTGTGCATACACACCAGAAGAGGGCCCAAGATCTCATTGCAGATGATTGTGAGCCACCATGTGATTGCTGGGAATTGAACTCAGCACCTCTGGAAGAGCAGCCAGTACACTCAACCTCTGAGCCATCTCTCCGGTTCCTTATACAGTATCTTAAACCTGTGTCATTCAATATCAGAATCCCATTCTTCTTTAACTACTGAGTCAGTCTACGCTATAATCCATATTTTGTTTAGCTAGTCACCTATCCATGGAGATTTAGGCTGTTTCTACTTGTTGACTGTTTTGAACAACACTGCAATGAGTAGCAATACTTCTAAGGATCAACGTGGACAGGCAAGGTGGCACACTCTTTTAATCCTAGTATTTGGAAAGAGGCAGATAGATCTGTGGGGGTGCAAGGCCAGCCTGGTCTATGAAGTCAGATCTAGGCCAAGCAGAGCTGTACAGTGAGACCCTGTCTCAAAAAATAAAAACCAATGTAGCATTATGACTCGTAATTATGTGCAAACCCAAAACAGTAAACAGGTAGACCCAAAGCTCCTTCTTCACTCTAAAGACATGATGTCTGCTACCTCCATATATACTCCTAAGTTAAAGTCACTATCTGGAAAATTAGAAGTTCTATGGAACCTAAGAGAAGGAGGGAGAGAAGAAGAAAAAGAGAGAGGAAGAAGATAAAGAGATGTCCATCCATGAATTGGCCTAACATCATAGAAGATTTGGCGGTGAGTGCTGGTGTCTGATCCACAGAGCCATCAGCCCCGAGCATTCTAGCCATGTCACGCCATCTGAGAGGTTCAAACTCCACGAGAGCACCCCAGAACCCGTTAACTATCAGCCAGAGGCTTTGACTGGGCAAAGTCAATTCTGAGGTAAGGTGTGTTGTGTTAGCACTGAGATAATTCTGGAGTGGTGTTGAGGGTCCTCTTTTTCTACATCCTAGAACATCGCAGCCTCTAGATTTGAAGGGCAGGAAGGAGGAGCCAGTGGTGTTTCTCTCTTGTTTCTTCTCTTTTCTCCTCTCACACTTCATGTGCTCAGTTGGAATTAACTATCATAGGAGGCTACTTCAGAGCAAATAACAGCGTCCTTGGCCCATTTTGTCAGAATACAGAACAAAGCACAGGGCTGTTCTGAAGGTCTCATTTCTGTGCTCAAAGATCTCAGGCAGCGTGGCTGGGGCCTGGCTGAATGGCTGTACTCTACTGTAATGCATAGATTGGATTATTATGCTGAGAATCTCATCACCAACAACACAAAGATCAAACATTTTAACCTCTGTTCAGGCAAAGCTTACATTCACTGTTACTGTTGATTTTGAAACCGTTTCAGATTATCTCCCTGGACCATTTCAGAGGATGCTGCAGGCTTGATGTCCTGTTGCTGGGACCCATAGGCAGTGGGGTCACAGAGCATGTGTTCTTGGTGTGAAGATGTGTGTATGTGGAGCCCATAAAGTGAAAAGGAAGAAAGGAGAAACCACTGAGGGCAGCTGTTGGACTAGGGGGTGTATGATGTCACTGTGCCTGGGTTTTACCTCCAATCTGTTGTGACATGGCAGACATCTGTAAAGACCTTCAACTCAAGCCTTTGCCAATTGTGCATTCTCTCGGACTGTGCATTCATTGTGAATCGTCCATTTGCCAGCTCAGAAGACAGCAGTGTTTCCCTTTTGCCAAAATCCTATGGAACAAAGCCGCATGTTCCCCCAGCATGCCAGGATGGGATGGGGCCTGAATTACTCTGGCTCTGGAAAGTCAAAGTTCTATTGGGTAGAACTCAGTGCTTTGGACCAGTGTGTCTGTTTGTACGTCTGCGCCGTACATGAACTCACTGTGCCTAAGGGGGCCAGAAGAGGGTGTTGGATCCCGTGGGTGTGGAGTTATGGATGGCTACAAACCATCATGTGGATGCTGGGAACAGAATATGGGTCTTCTGGAAGAGCAACGGGCGGTCCTAACCGCTGAGTCATCTTCAGCCCTGATTAGACCTTAATGATATTGCTAAACGCCGCCCCCAAGTCTCCCATACTCTCTGTGACATCAGGCGATACGTTGAGTGATGGCTGACACTGTAGTTACGCCTTCTGTAGAGCTAAATCCTGCCTGACTGCGCAAAGCGCTGGGCACATTCCAAGACCCACCCACAGACCGTGGAGTCCTAGCCCACAGAGGGAAATTCTCCCATCTGAAGGCTTCTCTGCAGCTGGCCGTGAACACTGCTTCAGGCCAGCGCACTCCCCACCCCCTGCTTCTTAGTCTTTGTCTCTTCCTTTCTTTTTCGGAGGAGCATCATGTAATTTGGGACCATAGATATTGGGTAATTACTATAGCAATGACTTCAGGCATAAAGAAATATAATTACAGTCCAATTTCAGCTTGTTTCCATGACAACGGGGCAATTGCAATTGATCAGCAGTTTTCTTTCTAAACAGATCCATGAGAGTCCCATTCAAATAAAATGCTAATGAGCAATTAAATAGCCTCATCAAAAAAAAAAAAAACAACAACAAAAAACTACAGTTGTTAGGGAAGACTGGAACCAGTCTCGATCAGGTGTGGCATTTTTGACAGGCACCCTGGATTCTGGGATCCTGTAAAATTATGTGATGATCAGCAGACCATAGAGAACCAAACTGTCTGTCAATTACAACAGAGACAGGAAACGGGAGTCACCCTGAAGTCTTAAGCAGTCTAGAGATGGGGGGCGAGGGGGCTGTCTAATTGTCCCTGTATCACAGGACAAGGACTCCCCTAGCACGCCTCTCAAGCTCTGGACTCCTCTGGCGTCCCTGCTGCCTACCCTACTTCTCTGTTGCCCCAGTGGGGAAACCTCTCTCCCTGTCATGCGAATCAGTTTCCTCTAGGTTTGTGCTCTGGAAACAAAATCCAAGTCATCAGGGCCACCATCTCTATCTCTGGTGACACTACTGTGTGTTTATAAAGTGCTTTAGGACAGACGGTGCCGTATTTGACTGGGAGCCGGCAGGTTAGTTTAGCAGATCCAGGGACTGACTTGACTCAGGCCACCCAGCTCCTGAGTGACAACTCCTACATTCTCAAGACGACCCCACCTCCTCATCTGCAGCTTCCCTGCGAACAGCTACTACTGATTCACCAATACCCCCTTCCCTAGATTTAGGCAACCCAGGTCGACTTCTAGCTGGTTTCAAATTCCCATTCAAATTTTTTTTTTTTTTTTTTTTTTTTTTTTTTTTTTTTTTTTTGAGACAGGGTTTCTTTGTCGTTCTGTAGCCTGTCCTGGAACTAGCTCTTGTAGACCAGGCTGGCCTCGAACTCACAGAGTTCCACCTGCCTCTGCCTCCTGAGTGCAAGTGCTAGGATTAAAGGTGTGTGCCACCACCACCTGGCTCATTCAATCGTTTTTATAAAGTCTCTATTCCCTGCTGAATTTAGCCACAAATCCTATGTGGGGAGGATACACAATTAAGTACAATTTATCTCTTCTGGAAACCTTCAAGGCCAAGCGACAGAAAACACACCCTGCACCCGGGGAGCCTTGAGCTGTGTCACAATTTCACTGGAGACACGTCTCATGATGCCAACCGTGTCCTTTCCCTTTCCCGGCAGGTCACAGGGATGATGACGCTCTTCGCCATGGAAGGAAACTAGAGGATGAGTTGGATGACTACTGACTTGCAGAGTGGGGACCCCCAGTGAAGTAAAAGTGCAGTGCTTGTGTGTCTATTCATCAACCATCCCTGAATGCCTAGAGTATGCTGGGTGGGGTAAAAACACAAGCAGACTCGGTCATAAGACTTAGGGAAGGGGAAGAAACTGGGGGGAGACTTTGCTATGATTTCAATAAGAAGGGCTCGTATTGGAGGCTTGGACTTGAATGGTGACACCATTTCAAGAGGCTCTGTAAAGTGTAGGTGGCGCTTAGCTTGGGAGTGCAGGTGTGGGTCCCTAGGGTATTCTGTCCCTGGCCCTGTCCTGTCTTTTCTTTTTGTTTCCTGTCTGCCACGATGTGAACAGTGTTTTCCTGACGCCTGCTCCCACTGCCAGGATGTTCTACCCAAGTGCATGGGAACCAGCAGCCGTGGACCAGCTCTTCTGAAGTCATGAGTCAAAAAGATCCATTTTCCCAGAAGTTATTTCTGTCCAATAGTCATGTCACGGTTATGCAAAATTAACAGACTGATAAGACGAAGGGGAGCAGTGGGGACTTGCTTCCCTGGGGAAGGCACAGCTGCACAGAAAACGGAGGAGCGAGGGGGGAATTAAGTGAAGGAAATAGAGATGGGGTTATTTCAGATGAAAATTACAACATATCAAAGTAGCCGATAGAGGTCATACCCACACCTCTGCCATTAGGAATACTAGCATCTGTCTGAAGCCCAGCTTCACTGCTTTTTTAAAAAAGATTTTTATTTCTTTTAATTATGTACATGCCTGTCTGTGTGGACATGTTTACCCACGAGTACAAGAGAGGCCAGAGGTGCTGGATTCCCTGGAGCTGGAACAGGTAGTGAGCTACCTGACGTGGGTGCTGGGATTTGAACTCGGGTCCTCTGGAAGAGCAGTACATACTCTTGGAATCATTCCTCTAAGCCCCTGCCCGAAATTGTTTATTTATATTTCTATCAGCAAGGGATGAAGGCTCCAGCCACTCTATGTTCTTGCTAATACTTAAAAAACAAAACCAGCTATCTTTTGGGCTGTAGTTCATGTACGTGTGACATGTTTCCCTGTTGAACAAACAGGCTTATTTGTAACAAATTTCTCTTTCTTTTTTCTTCTTTCCTTCTTTCCTTCCTTTCTTCCCCCTCTCTCCCTCCTTCCTTCCTTTCTTCTTTCTCTCTCTTTTTCTAAGAAATGTCTATCCAAATTCATTACCTATTTTCTAAAGAAGTTTTTTTTGACCTTTTATTACTGAATTGTAAAAGATCTTTGCCCGCCCTGTACATGCTGATCTTATTAGAGCTATCATTTGAATGTGTTTTCCTTCATTCTGTGGAGTTTTTGCATTCCTTGAACTCAATGGAGACACAAAATCCCTAATCCTGTATCTTGTAACCTGGATCAATTTTTCTCAGAAGCCTAATAGATTTTTATGAGTATCATTTCCTTAGGACTTTGTTCTTGATAGGACCTTTCTTTGTGGCCCAGGTTGGCTTGCTTTAAACAAGTAAGATATTTGTGCCTAAATCATAAGGGTATTGTCTGTGGTTTTGTTTGCTTGCCTGTGACATCTTTACCTGTTTATGGTGTAAAGTGAGCACATGCCTAGAGAAAGAGATGGAAAATTCCCCCTTATTCTGCTTTTCCTTCCTTGCCGTCTTTCTGATAGAATCTCACTGTAAACTGGAGATAATGATAAGAATCTTAGAGAGTTGCGGCACGACGTGAGTTCATCTATGCAAAGCACATTAGTGCTACCATTGAGTGGTCACTTTAATAAACGCCATTGGAGATTCTCTAAGAAAAAAGAGTCTGCAAACAAAGGAACCTGCTACATACGACATCCCTCTTAGAGACTCACATGGTGCATAACGGAGTTATGTAAAGTCCTGTAAAGTCCTAAGGAAAATTCTTTACATGTATACCAAACATATTTACCAAGATGACTCTTCCTCTCTTTTTACATGTAACATTCATTTCTTCCGCTTTCTGTTATTGCTGTTTCTGAGACAGGGTACTGCTATGTAGCCCCGCTTGATCTGAAACTCACAATGTAGCTAAGGCGAGCCTTGAACTCACAATGTAGCTAAGGTGAGCCTTGAACTCACAGCAGCCTCGCTGCCTCAGCCTATCAAATGCTGACATGCTTATCCAACATCCTTTTGGAAATATACTATTAATTGTATTGAATGAACAAAGAAAATGCTATTAAATTGTTAAAAGCCATCATGGTTTAAATTTCACTTTCCCAAAGGCATGTTTAAATTAAAAACAGCAGCCAAGGAGCCATGAAGGCTCCTGAGCTACAGAAAGAATAGGGTTCCTTGAAAGTCCCAAGGAACGGCCAGCTTCAGGCAGAAGAGACAGATCAATGAGCTATTCTTGGCCACAGAGACATTTCTAGAACCAAAGACTCCTGGAGTTCAACAGTTAAAGTTCAATAACTTTAGTGACTAAATCCCACCCTCCTGGGCCTCGAACCCTTGGACACAGACTCAGCCTCCCAGACTTTTAGGGTAACTCTAGTATTCAGGAAACTTCCCCTCAACACTGGACCGATTTCACTGGACTGAAATTTAACCTAGAACTGGATTGTGTCCATGGGACTGGGAGTTTTGTGTGCCCGTGAGCACTTTCTATTTTGGAATGAAAAGAAAAAAAAAACCATTCAGATTAATTTCCAAATCTTTCCACGGTTTCCTTCCTTCCTTCTTTCCTTCCTTCCCTCCCTCCCTCCCTCCCTGCCTTTCTTTCGGGTTTTTGAGGTAGGGTTTCTGCGTAAAGTCTTGGCTATCCTGGGACTCGTGCCCTACAAGTGAACTCCACCTGCCTCTGCCTCTTGAGTGCAGGGATTTAAGGCGTGTGCCACCATGGCCCAGCTTCATTTCTAACTCTATGCAGTGTGCTGTCGTGTGTCTGTCAATTGAGCAGCCAACTGAAAGTAATTTTAGGAAGCCCTATTTTTCATATTTTTCCACTTGTAAATAGGGCAGATGAGCAGAACTTCAACTGCACTGCAGGGCATTCATATCGTCAGGGGGTGGTGGTGCACGCCTTTAATCCCAGGCACTGGGGAGGCAGAGGCAGGCGGATCTCTGTGTATTCGAGGACAGCCTGGTCTACAGGGCAAGTTCTAGAACAGCCAGGGCGACTCAGAGAAACCCTGTCTCGAAAAAGGAAACAAAACAAAACAAAACAAAAATATGTTCTGTACACAAAGTGGAGGTTTCTGAACAAAAGTCAAGAAGACCAGATGACATCACCTATTCAGTCATGGGGTTGCTTGACCACAATGTGGAATTTTCCGTGATTTCTTAAATCCTTCAGGAAAACCCTGAAGAGGTAAATGGAACGAGGGAAGAGATCGTGTAAGAGTTCAAAGCAACTCAACAGGACACAAGGGCCCAGCAAAGCCGCAACTGACTGCAAAAGAAAGTGTGTTTTCAGAGGACCCTCTGCGCAAAGGTGGGCTCTGAGGACACGACTTCATGAGTCTTGGTCCCACTTAGTAGTGTTGAGCTTCATTCTGCTCCGAGGTGAAAAAGATCCGCATTCGTGTTTACAGCATGAGAAATGGAAATGAAATTGGGATTGGCCCCCATCAGAACAACAGTCAACGTTACGGAGCGCCCCACACAACAGTGGCTGGTGAATCAGGATTGACCCCCACCGGACAACAGCATTACGGAGCACCCCCACTACAGCGGCCAGTTACCTACCAGTTGCTCTGCTTTCCCTCCAGCTAAGGCCTTTCCTTCCAGAGCTTTATCACTCTAAAGAGCTACAGTTAAAGTTGGCCATTTTCTTCTGTGGTAAGAACGGTGGAAAGCAAACATAGGCTTGCCAAGCAGAGTCGGTGCTGGTTAGAACTAACACGTGCGGCTGGTGAACACTGTGCCAGCTTAACGGGTGTCACCTGTCTGAGGGTTTGTACCACACCCGTATCGACTAGGATTTCCTTACTGTCACACACTCTAGGGGGCATTTTTGTCTTTGACATGTGTTAAGTAGTTAGATGCCAGCACACACTAACAGGTCGAAGAAAACCTGGTCCCTGAGTTCATGAGCCAGCCTCATAAGAAGCAAGCAAATCAACTATTTCCATAGAAAGTAATGTATTCATTGTTGAGTCAGGCTAGAGATGCTAATGAGCACAGCAAGGCTGAAGAAATCACACCGGAAGGTTGGGGTGGCTTCTCCAAAGGGACAATTTCCAAGAGCAGTACCCGAGTTTAGTCATCCCTGACTCCCGCCTCACGTCCCAGCACTCGGGTGACAAAGGCCCCACCCCAACCCTCCAGGCTCTGGTTCTGAGGTTCTTGATCAGATTTAGAGCCTGTGTCCTAGAAGAGGGAGAAAGAAGTGGGGAGAGAGGGAGAGGGAGGAAGATGAAAGGAAAAAGATAAAGGAGGAAGAAGAGAAAGAAGTTAAAGGTTCTGTGGAGAGAGCTCACCCCCAAAGCAGCCAGAGGTTTCCTGGGGTACAAGGGTGACCTCACTGAGCCTTGCCTCGCATGTGAGGTCTGGACTGTGGCTATCCTTTCTTTACCATTAGGGCCATAGGAACTTGGTCATCAGTCAGAGGACCCTTTGTTGAGCCAAGCCAGGGAACTGCTGCCCTCCACCATCAGTGAGGACAGAGAAACGCAGGCTCAACCGTTGTCAAGGTGACTTCTCCAACCAGCACACTGGGTGCCACCCTCACGCCCAGGTGGGACACCTTTATGAAGCTGGCCCTGCCCTCCAAATCCCAAACCCACACTGACCCTCTGGGCATCACTTTCCTCACCTGGGGACTCTGCCAGAGAAGCACAAGGAAAGGGCAAGTTATTACCTCAGATTGCTTTCCAGGGTCTCCTCATCTGAAGAGAAGGTCCCATTGCTGGAACCCCGGGGAGCGTGCCTCTGCCTCTCAGCTGGTTCCTCCCCGGAAAGCAGGGTGCTCTTCTTTTTCCTTTTGCCAAACAACTTCTTAAAAGGCTGGAACTTGCCTCCCTTCTTCTTGTCTGCGAATTACAAGACAAACACACAGCTGCAGTTGGATAGGGCTGTGCCTCTGAACCTAGGAACAAATTACCGCTCAGTCACCCCTGGCCAAGAGAGCCAGGGCAAAGGGCAGCCATAGACAAAGCCCGCAGCTGAGAACGCAGGGCCGCCCAGGCGCCAAGGTGCAGAGTGAGGCAGGGCATAAGCCACAGGCATGATGCACCTTTTGACCCCCAAGCATCTAGAAGATCAAGAAGAGGCTCCAAGCTGTAAGGCCATTGGGGCACCCCTACATACACCACCCAAGGGTGGTGCCTCCTTTCTTAACAAAGCTAATGGACAGGATCATCCTCTGGGAGAAGCTGAGAAAAGCATCCAAGCCACACAGGGATTTAAAAAGCATATAACATAAAACCTCAGTCATTCTGTTTTAGCCTTGCCGCATACAGAAGATAATGGTTAACTCTTGGCACAAACTTTGCCCCATTGCCACCCATGACCATATAGTCCCAGTTTATCCCTCATGTCTCCTTTAAAATTCTCCTCCGAAGAGACTCCAAGCAGCTACCATAAACCTCTCCCCGTGTATCACTGCATCCACTGGGGACTGAGGCTTTGCCCCTTCTGCTCTTCCCCTGTTCCTCTGGATACACACTCCTTCGCCTCCTCCAGTTCAGCCATGGGACAGAAAGTGTAAACCCTGATCTGTCAGAAAAGCCCGTTCATCAGCTTTCCTTGAGAACCTTGGAGTCATTCACGGGGTAGACTGGTGACCATCTTTAAAACTGTTTAGCGGGGCGGTGGTGGCACATGCCTTTAATCCCAGCACTTGGGAGGCAGAGACAGGCGGACTTCTGTGAGTTTGAGGTCAGACTGGTCTACAGAGCCAGTTCCAGGACAGGTTCCAAAGCTACAAAGAAACCCTGCTTTGAAAAACCAAAAAAAAAAAAAAAATCCATAAAACCAAACCTGTATCACTCTCATTCCCCTGCCACTGTGCAAGGACCCACTAGAAAGACTAGTCTCTACGACGGCTCTGTGGCATTGGGGCTGGAGAGATGGTTCTTTCAAAGAGCTCTGTTCTTCCAAAGGTCCTGAGTTCAATTCCCAGCAACCACATGGTGGCTCACAGCCATCTATAATGGGGTCTGGTGCCCTCTTCTGGCCTGCAGGCATACACACAGAAAGAATAATGTATACATTATAGATAGATAGATAGATAGATAGATAGATAGATAGATAGATAGATAGACATTATCAGTGTCCCTGTTTGTGCACGAGGGATCAGAGAAGCAGACAGGAACTAACTCGCGTGTGATCCAGGGAACATATTCTTGAAGTGAGAACATGTATTGAAAATCCCTACAGGAAACAGAAAAGCTAACAAGAGTCCCAGAACACTGCAGGACCTGGGTGTGACAGGCAGGTCAGGGATCTAACAAGCCAGCACTGCATTTTTTTTCCTGACAAGCCTCAGCTGTGGCCTTACTGAGACTTCATTAAAAACGGTGAACCTGAGTGTTCCTTTGGAGTTCAAGATCACCCTGGACTATATAGTAAGTTCCTAGATAGCCTGGGCAGAAACGAAACTGAACCAAGTAAGGAGTGGTTCAAACCCTTTCACTCCAGACTGTGAGATAAGATGCCAAGCAAGCAAACAGAGATGCTGACACAAACAGACCTTAGCTTCAGTGGGACCTCACGTGAGACCACACTAATAGGACTCCAACCTATCAGAGGTCTTGGTCCATAGTATACAGTGCTACCTGTGACTTGTAAGATGAGGAAAATGCACAACACAGTTAAGAACATATTTCAAAATGGTAAAGCCAGTCAGGTATGGTGGCACATTCCTTTACTCTCTGCATTTGGGATGCAGAGCGGGGGAGAGCTATGTGAATTTGAAGCCAGACTGATCTACACAGTGAGATTAAAGAAAAAGATATGAGGATCTGATTTCAGGCATTTATGTGTCTTCAGTGTGTTCAGGAGCGGATATGACGGTGATAAAATTGACACCTGCTTCAGGAAGACATTGATGACGCCAGCGGATGGCAAGGCTGAAGACGGGTGAGTGACAGCTGGTTTCTGGGCTGGGCAGCGCCACAGTAAACGGTCAATAATTTACAGCATATTCCATTTACCCTCAAGGCATAATTCTTCCCTTTTCCTTTTATAAAGCTCCCTGTGTCTTCCCATCACACACACACACACACACACACACACACACACACACACACGATTTCTAAGCTCAGATTTTTTTTTTTATTAGATATGCCCCGAGAGATAACATCCCAAATTAAAAGCACCAGTTACGATCCCCTGCCCTCAGCATGGGCCCACAGGCTAGTTCTCCAAGCAGAGCAGAGAAGGGAAGATTATGCTTTTTTTTTTTAGAATTTATAAATAAAGAACAACTAATATCATGATGCAGACTGGTCAAGGTGGATCTGGTGATGTTCAGGAGAGCCAGAACCTTGGGAGATCATTACAACAAGAAGGTTGCCAAAGTACAGTCTTTAGTCTTTGGACAAGTGATTTGCATGCAAAATCACCAAGTTAACTTAATCCCGTGTCAGCCAGAGGTCCCTGACACCATCTTATTCTCCTAAAAGCCACCAGGGAAAGTATTTGCTGTGTGGTGACACTGTTGAAGTGGTGACCAGAGCAGAGAGTACACACGCAAGGGCATAAACATGACAGCCCGGAGAGGACGCTGGGACACGGTGACCTTGACTCAGAGCCCACATGGGCTTCCTTGCAGTGGACGCTCCTTCAGGGCAGCCTGCTGGGGGAGGGCTGTGAAGCAGGTGCTCTTTTGCTTTGGGCTCCACCTTAAAGACAAACCACGGTTTATCAAGAGTACACGTGCAGGTGTCATGGAGGAAGATCTGTCAAAGTCCAAGTGTCAGTCAGGGCATATCTCGGGGACCCAGGACTGCTGCTCCAGTTGTGCCTAGGTAATTACAGTGGAGGGAGAAGAGCGATAATATGCAACCCTACTCCGCACTGGACTATAAGCCTTCCTTCCAAGGAGGACAAAGTCTTTAAGCCCTAATTATGCCAACTTCTCTTCACAGGAGGACCCAGCACACACTAGCTCATGCCTGCTTGGTGTCTGAGGACATCTTAGGTGGAAAAAGTAACCCCCTATCCTCATTTCCAAAATATATACTATGCTTCCTATCAGAAGTATCTTCATATATTAAGTTTAGAAGTTCATCTTATGATGATTTTACTGTTAAATTTTCTAATATTCTAAGATTAATTTCTGAAAAGATTTAGCAATGACACTTGGGTCTATCCTCCATTTAGACAGTACAACAACGTGACATTAATAGAGTATGAGTTCTTTTTTAAATTATTTCTTTACTTTTGAGATTAAAATGTAGTTACATCACGCCCCTACTTTCCTCCCTACAAGCCCTCCCATATTTCCATCCTTGCTCTCTTTCAAATTCAGCCTCTTTTTCATTACATACATATATGTATGTGAATATATACATAAATATAGTCCATATACTGTCACGTGTATGTATATTTTCAGGGTGAACCATTTGATATCGGATGACTCTTTCCTGGGGAACACTATTGCTCCCACAGAATTCCTTAGTTGCCTTTAGTTCTTTGTGTGGGGCTGAGGCCTTGTGCCTAACCTCATTAGCATGGCTACTGCTGTTGTCCTTGTTCAGCTCATCTTTAGGCCGTTACGATGGTGAACTTTATGGGTATAGAGTAGAAACTCTTTAAATCATAGCAGGAGTTATATATTTGTATTTATTTGATCCTCCCAATTTGTATTCTCAAATATAAGACCTCCTATCCCCCACCCCTGGCTAGTTCTAAAATAGTTGCAATTCCCTGCCACAAGGACTATTTCTGTAAATTTGGATATGTGTCTATAAACATCCACTAAAAATATGTAAGACTTCGGAGGAACATTAGACGTTGGCACCATAGCCTTAACTGGCTTAAAGGCACAGCCCCTGGTAGCTGCTATTTTTTTTTTTTTTTGGCAAATGGCAATTCCTATTGTTAATATTTTTTGTGGTACATATGGGGCATGAAAGAGCGAAGCAGTCACAACAATGTAGCAGAACACAGCTGACCTGAAACATCCCCAGCACACTGGCCTAAGAGCAGAGCTTAGCAGTCACTCTCCAACCGAGAGTTTGAGATGACATCAGAGGATTTTACACCACAAACCTTACTGTACTTGGGGGGATGGGACAATTGGAACAAGAGGAAGGAAAACTGTAATCACTAATAACCTTGTGTATTTACTGGCTACAGAGACAGGGTTTCTCTGTGTAACAGCTCTGACTGTCCTGGAACTAGCTCTTGTAGACCAGGCTGGCCTTGAACTCCCTTAGATCTTCCTGCCTCTGCCTCCCAAGTACTGGGATTAAAGGCGTGCACCACCACCCAGTTCTTAGTCCCATCTTTTACTATCATCTACTTCCAGCCTCTCTACATCTCACCACCTTTAGCTTTAAGATTGAATTCATGGGTGAGGAGTGGGGTGTCATATTTTTTTAATATTTCAATACTTTTCTATAATTTTCTTCTTGAAAGAACCTACAGACACACACATGCTGGTTTAAGACCACAGTGATCTTCAAAGTACTGAATTAAATTGATTTTATTTCATTGTACAATAATTATTTTCCATTTAAAGAAGTACTCATTTTCCATCATTTCATGGACAAAATCAAATACCATCAGAGGCCTGCACCTCATAATCACTAGTTTATAAAGCTAATCCTAAAATTAAAAATCACCGGGAAAGCTAAGCAAATAGGAATCCTTTTCCATTTTTCATATGGATAAAGTTCTTATATGTTCATTTCTAATCCTAAAATTATTAAAGGATCTAACTTCTTTGTCCTGAGCTCTAGGGAATGCCTCCAATTGAGAAACAAATGTCACAATTCAGTTTAAGTATTGTGCTAATCTGAGGTTCTCAGAGTTGATGCTAGGTTTGTAAGGCCAGAACATCTGAGCATCCAGGTAAAATAAGATTCAGAGGCCTAATGTGCAATCCCCATTGCTCTCCCAGAGCGGAGACTATATAGCGCTTATTTGGAAGTTTGTCTTGAAGTTCAATTTGGTTAAAAAAACTTGACTTTCTCTCTTCCTGCTGTGAAGATAAATCCTGTAAAGATTTATTAGCTGTATTGCTTTAATAAAACACTGATTGGCCAGTAGCCAGGCAGCAAGTAAAGGTGGGGTGATAAGGCAAGAAGAAGTAGAGGTGGAAAAATGAGAACAGGAGAATTTTGGGAAGAGAAAAGACTCAGTCTGAAGTCATAACCCAGGCACAGAGGAAGCAAGATGAGAAGGCCTCTCTGATAAAAGGTACCAAGCCACGTGGCTGACACAAACAAAAGTTAAGGGTTAATGTAAGTTATAAGTGTTAATAAGAAGCCTGAGCTAATAGGCCAACCAGTTTGTAATTATTGTAGACCTCTGTGTGTCTCTTTGGGACAAAACGACCGTGGGACCTAGCCCACAGAAAACCTCCTGAGTACACTGGGAGTGTGGGGATCATGGGAGAGGGTAGAAGGGAAGGGGGAAGGAAGGGAGGGGAGTGGAGAAAATATATATAGCTCAATAAAAATATAAAAAAATGAAAAAAGAAGTCTCTGCCTAAGGTGCCTTCTGATTGGTTTAATAGAGTTGAGTGGCCAATAGCTAGGCAGGAGAGGATAGGCAGGATTTCTGTAGAAAGGAAGGAAGTGGGAGAGGAAGCTAGGTGCGTGGATTTCACCAGGGACTCCAAAGAAATCAGACATGTGGTACCGAACAGAGATAACTGAGCCATGTGGTAGAACGCAGGTTAAAAAGAGACAGGTTAATTTATGTTACAAGAGCTACTTGAAAAACAGCCCAAGCTAAGGCTAAGCTTTCATAATTAATATTAAGTCTCTGTGTCATCATTGGGGACCTGGCGGTCCCACAAAACGTAGTCCAACAAGAAAGTTTGCTCTGTGTGTATGTTATTTTTCAAGACAGAGTCTCACTTCCTTGTGTCTCAACCTCCTGAGTGCTGAGACTGGAGATGTAAACCCTGGGATTTGATGACAGGCTTTGGCTTCTACTACCTTGGTTTTTGTTTCAGGAACACGTATTGCTGCAGAACAACTCTATGTGTAACATACTCTCATGAAATGGCTGTGCTTACCCAGGCCTGGCAAGGGCCTAGGGACCAAAATGGCAGCTTTTTCTGTTCTTTGCCTTGCTCATCCTTCAAAACTACATCAAGTTGTAATATTTCTGTTAAATACTAGTATCTTTTGTTGGTTTGTCAGAATGCCCCTTTACATATGTTTTACTCTTCCCAAGGGAAATCAGATATTTAGAAATAGTAACAGAGGCAGAAAGGATTTCTGCTGTGAAGCTTCGATGTTTGGATACATGGCTCCCACATAGAAGAAGGTGTGTGGGAGGCGTCTGCTCTCACTGCCAGTGAGTGCTATTTGAGTTGCAGAGGAGGTTGTGAGTCAGTGACTGACTGGGAACTGAGACTGCTGTCTCTATACACGGGCAGCACACGAATGCCGTAGCAGCTCTAGGCACTGAACACTAAACACTTGCAGGATATGTTCTGGGCCCAGGGACCAAATGGATGGATAAGACAAAGTCTGCAAACAGGGGCTTCGATCAGAGAATAAAACCAATAGGAAAACGGAGTGGCTGGTGGTGTATATCGTATCATATCACATGATGTGTGAAGGGAACTGGCTCAGCCCTCAATGAGCAGGTCTGAAATCACAGACGCAGGCTAGAGCTGCTGCCCACAGCTCAGTTAAGCAACATCAAATAACCGGGGACAATAGATTGGCCTAGTTGACACATCAGAATCATCATCAGGCTCCGCCCCTTTCAATCTGGCATCCATATTCACGTCCTAAAATAAAACTTCACTACAAAATAAAGGCAATATGTACACTAACATATGTGATATCCCACCCACATCTGAAGACATTTTATCTTCCTCACTACAGAGAGGCCAAACCCCTGGGTGCTGTAATGCCACCTTTGAAACCCTGTAGCCCTTCTTCATCATCATCATCATCATCATCATCATCATCATCATCATCATCACATCAGAGAAGACTGACCAGCTGGCGCAGACTTGTAATGCCAGCTATTCAGGTGGCAGAGGCAAAAGTATCACAAGTTTAAGGTCAGCCTGAGGAATTTAAAGTTAAAAGGCTAGGAATGGGTCAACAAGATGGCTCAGTGGGTAAAGGTGCCTGTCACCAAGACCAGAGTTCAATCCATGGGCCCCATGTGGTGGAAGGAGAGAACTGACTCCTGCAAATTGTCCTCTGACCGCCACATGTGTGCATCCACCCTAATGAAAGAAGGGCTTTTGTTTGTTTGTTTTGTTTTGTTTTAAAGGGGCTGTAGCTCAGTGGTAGAACATTTCCCCAGCATGTACAAGACCCAAAGTTCAATCCACGGCGCTGTGAAAAAGAAGGGGGGGCTGGGGAGATGGCTCAGTTGCTAAAGTGCTTGCTGTACAAGCATGCTCACCTGAGCTCAATTCCTGGCACTTCCATAAAAAGCTGGGTCTCAGTGGCCCAGGCTTGTAATCCCGGAGCTTGGTCGGTGAGGAGAGGAAGATCCCTGAAGCTCAATAGCCATTCATCCTAGCTTACTTAACAAAGCCCAGAGCCTGGTCAGAGACCCTGTCTCAAAAAGCAAGGTTCCTGAGTAACAACAGCTGGGGTTGACGCCTGGCCTCCACATGCATGCATACACAGTACGCTCCCTGTGGTGGTCTGAATCCGAAAGGCCCCATAGTCTCGTATATTTGAAAGCTTGGTCACCAGAGAGCGGCACTAGAATGTGTGGCCTTGTTGGAGGAAGTGTGTCACTGTGGGTGCTCTTTGAGATTTAAAAATGCTCCAGCCAGGCCCAGTCTCTCTCTCTCTCTCTCTCTCTCTCTCTCTCTCTCTCTCTCTCTCTCTCTCTCTGCATCTGCAGCCTGCTGACCCAGAACTCTTGGCTCTTTCTCCAGCACCATGTCTGCCTGCACACTACCATGACCCATCATGATGATAACAGACTAAACCTCTGAAACTATAAGCCAGCCCCAATTAAATGTTTTCCTTTATAAGAGTTGCTTTGGTCCCGGTGTCTCTTCACAGCGACAGAAGTCCTAATAAGACATTCCCCAGCAGTCATATACTCACACATACTACTTCTTGTACTACTTAGCTCGATAAACTCCTTTTGCCTTTGTCTGGGACCTCAGCTGGTTGTGGTTCTCTGCTGGTGGGAAGGCCCACACCTGTATTCCTGACAAATCTTGGGTCAGCTTGAACTGGGTTGTCTTGGTTTTCTATTGCCTTTCATCACAAGACTGGGCGTACAAAAAGAGGTTGTCCTAAAGGAGCTCCTCTATTCTAGACAAACCTTTCCTCATCCTACCCTTCAGGGGCAGCTCAGCTTCCACAGAGTAATCGTTATAGTAACCTCTTCTCTGCCTGCTGAGGGAGAGGCATGAGGACCCCAAAGTGGCTGGAAGACACGGTCTCCACACAGTAGAGGACTTCTGTGTTCAAAGTTCCTAGTGGAGGCATGTATCCCTTCAGAACTGAGTGAGACTTCAGTGAAGCAGGTTCTAAAGATTAGAAACAAACCTCTGTATCAGACAGTACTTAGCTATCGCACAAAACAGCTTTTCCGGTACAAGATTTTCTTTAGCACTGACTTGCTCTGGGGAGACAAAGAACATCCACACACTACCTGTCCTGTAGACTTTTCCAGTTGATCTGTGCATCAGAAACTGGTGGGAGAGGAGACTCTAAGTCTGAGATGCGAAGGGTTGATGATCTCAATTTCCACCCATTTCTTGGATGGAAAGAGACCTCACTGACTGGTGACCACTGGTCCATGTGACATAAAGAAGGAAAACTCCAGGCTTCTATTGTGCTCCCATGGGGAGTCACTTTTGAAATGGCACCTTGATCTGTGCTGACTGTGGTTTCTTCAAAAGCTTATGTCTCATGTCATTTTTTTCCACTTCCCAAGTCCTCCAGGGAGGACCAGAAGAATTTCAAACTGACAACAGTGGACCTCACTAAGATCCCTTCTGGGCTTCAAATGCTCAAATTTTTTGTTGCCTAAATATGACTAGGGATTCGGGGTTGGTTTTGTGCTTTATATTTTGGTTTTAACATTACTGAGCCCAGGAGTAAAGCAGAAACTATATTTTGTGTATTTTTTTTCTTGACAACAAGAAGAAATCTTTGTTTCTCAAATGTAGGACCTATTTTTCTTCCTTTTTAAACCTATTTATTTTTATGTGCACTTTATTGTTCTGTCTGCATATCTGTGTGAGGGAGTTGGATCCCCTGTACCTGGAGTTACAGACAGTTCTGAGCTGCCATATGGGTGCTGTTAATTGAACCCTGGTCCTCTGGAAGAGCAACCAGTGGTCTTAACCACTCAGCTATCTCTCTGGCCTCTAGAACCTGTTTCTTTAGAAAGTTAAGTGAGATTAGATTATGTCATCCCCTGCCCCCGCAGCTTGTAACTTCATGCAGTATCTATTATGTTCATTACACTTTCCCCAGCAGGGTTTGTCTCTAGGTTATGCTGGCTTTGTAACAACCGGGCTTCTTCAGCAAAATAAATGACCTCTGGCACCTGGGCGAGGCAATAACGTAATGTGTACATTGGCAAAGAAGCTGAGCAATATACTATCACTTCTTTGGGTCAGGATCCAGGTCCTTAGTCTTGGAAAGAAAATGCTGACTTTCAAGAAGAGAGTCAAATGTCTGTCCCCTGTCATTTTATTGCTACACTCGGGCCTGATGCCCTGAGGCTAACAGTAGTTATTGTGTGTCCCTCGAAACCTGGGCAAACACGTGGCCCTGCTGTGATGGTTAATCGTCTGTGTCAACTTGACTGGATTTAGAGTGGCCCATGAAGCGCACCTCTGGGTGCGCCTATGGGAGTAGTTCCAAAAGTGCTGGAAGGAGACCCATCCTGAATGTGAGAAGCACACCCCCCCAATCCCTGGATGGGGTCCTAGACTGAAGAACAAAGAAAAAACGGAGAAAGTGAGCAGAATATCAGTATTCATTTCTGCTGCTTCCTGCCCAGAGATGCGGTGGATCAGCTACCTCCCACTCCCACTCGTTCCTACCATGATGGACTGCACCCTCTGACTAGGACACAAAATAAACCCTTTCTTCCTTAAGTTGTGTTTATAAGTGTTTTGTCCTGCAATGGTAGAAGAAGCTAAGGCACCTGCCTTTAAACAGACACTAAGACCGCAGGGCTTACAGTAACCACTTAGGGCTCCTTTTACCTTTCAGGGACAAAGTCTCATGGGCCATAAACATTTGTGGGCTTGTGGGCCAGTGGCACAGTGGCAGCTTTAGTCACTGCGGATCCTGCTTCAGGCTATTCAAGTGGTGCAAGCCCCACCTTTGCCTGTCTGCCTTGCTTGCCTGCCTTGCATATCCAGGAATACACACTCTGCCTGCGCTTCTGCTTAACCTACAATTTCCAATCTTGTAGGCAGACTCCGCCCACTGACGCAGAGCACAGGGAAGAGCCACACCTGCGAGAGCCGTGTGCCCAGTGTCTGCGAGGCGGATCTGTATGAGGGCCTGTCTGCGTGTATTTCCCGCAGCCAGCTGTCCTAAGCCCTGAGCCGGCACTAGCACACTGCAGGAATTCCAGAACTCCAGATGCCAGCTCGTGCTCAACACCCTGGGCGGCAACTCACAAAGCACTCATTATTCTGGTCGTTCATGAGATGTTGCAGGGAGCCTTGTTGGGGTCGGGGGAGAATTCCCACTAGCAGCTCATGAGCTTCTTCCTACTCAGTCCAGAGTTTGGTGGCAGTGATGGTGACCAAGGCAGTGTGTGTGTATGTGTGTGTGTATACGTGTGTGTGTGTGTATCTCTGTGTGTGTGTGTGTGTGTGTGTGTGTGTGTATGTGTGTTAGGGTGAGCTGAGAGTATGGGAAGCCCGGAAAGAGAGATGGGTTTTTAGACTAAGGAGAAGTGGGTGGACTTGGCACTCACTAGTGGGTTCAGATCAACATTCTCCTTAAAATAAGCCAAAGAAATGAAAATGAGGGGGCGAATTATTTCATGATACCTTGGTTCCGAGTTTGTGTGTGTGTGTACAGAGCATTAGACAGACATATGCTCTGATAGAGACTTATCTCCTGTTAGGATAAATTAGAACGTATCTGAAAACCATTAAGAAAAATGGCCACACATCTCATTAGGATACAAGAGTCAGAAACTATCTGCACAAATCTTCTTCTATGTGACAGCCACTCTTGCTAAATAAAGATGAGCAAGCCCTGCGAGCAAAAATGGGCCGAGAGCCACCAAAGTGGTTAAATGTGGTTTCTTGTGCCACCAAAATCAGAGCTGATGCTCCACTCTGGCTTCGAGCATCTTATTTAATTAAGGACCGAAGTCCCCCACTTCTAATAAGAGAAAGAAGAAAGTTTTATTAGACTTGGATCTTAGTATATGCTTAGCTTGGTTGAGGCTTAACTCTAAAACCTTTAATTAGGAATATAACTTTAAGAAAGTATTATGTTAGCTGGGTGGTGGTGGCGCACACCTCTAACCCCAGCACCTGGGAAGCAGAGGCTGGTGGATCTCTGTGAGTGAGAGACCAGCCTGATCTACAAGAACTAGTTCCAGAACAGACTCTAGAGAAGCCTTGTCTCGAAAAACCAAAAAAAAAAAAAAAAGAAGTACTAAGTTTACTTTTTTTTTTCACATGTTTTACTGTTAAAATAAACTTCCTGGGTGAGTAGAAATCCATTTTGTTTGTTTGCTTGTGAAATGCTGGAGACGGAGGCTACAGCCTCATATATACCGGGCAAGCATTGGACCCCTGAGCTGTATTCGTAGCCCTTTTGGTACTTTTTGCACTTCTCAAAGGATAATGTCTGGAAGTTTGGAGAGTCAGCAAAGCTGGTAGCAATTTCTACTCTGTACTTGAGAACCCAAGCTAAATGTGGTGAGATGTTCGTGTCTGTCCTGATCCTCAGATCCAGCCACCAGGTTACACAGGAAACCCACCCTGGAAGATTCAGAGGGAATCCTCTACCTCCTCCACCAGTTTGTCAGAAGCTCTTTTTCTAGACCAATATTCAAGGTTTGTGTAGTGTCCAGGGATTATGAGGAAGATGGAAGGAGACCATTCTAGAACTGTTACGTGGAAACCCTGCTTTGTGTTCCTGCACACACCAAGCGGGACTTGGAAGAACTTGTTGCGGATCTCCAGCTGCATGCAATGAAACATCAGGAAGCCTTTAGATGCTTGATGGTCCATTCCCAGTGGCCCACTGACGGTCCATTTCCAGTGGCACACTGACGGTCCATTTCCAGTGCAGCACTGACGGTCCATTCCCAGTGGCACACTGACGGTCCATTCCCAGTGGCACACTGACGGTCCATTTCCAGTGCAGCACTGACGGTCCATTCCCAGTGGCGCACTGACAGTCCATTCCCAGTGGCACACTGACGGTCCATTTCCAGTGCAGCACTGACGGTCCATTCCCAATGACGCACTGACAGTCCATTCCCAGTGGCACACTGACGGTCCATTTCCAGTGCAGCACTGACGGTCCATTCCCAGTGGTGCACTGACAATCCATTCCCAGTGGCACACTGACAGTCCATTCCCAGTGGTGCACTGATGATTCATTCCCAGTGGTTTTTCAAATATGTATGCATGAAATGCAGATGGTTGTACAGAGAGTGAGAGCTATTTTCTTCATAAACAATAACAGCAGTAGGCTACCAACCTCTGTCCACGTGCTGTGCTTAAAGGTTTACACTGCTCCTGCTTACAGAGTCCTGGGGGATTTTTTGAGTCGCGGGTTGGGAACACGGACTAAGGGAGGTGAGCTGGTTTGCTGGGCATTGCACAGTCAGTCAGTGACAACACAAGATTTACCCAAGTTTCTTTCTTATTTCCAGAAACTATGCCCCATTACCCTTCTGCATGGCCAAAAGTGTATCTCAGACAGGCTACCAGCCCCTAAATACGATCTACCAAATACAGGTGAGCAACAGGGTTGGAAACTGCATGGGAGTCTCAGATTTCTCACCCGGTAGCTGTAAGTCTCTGGACAAGTTCCATAATATCTTTAGTGTCTGTCCTTTAAAAAATAGGAATAATCACCCTAAGGGTGTGAAAGGATTAGGCTAGATGCTAACCTAATTATTTATCATAATGCCCAACATAAGGAAAATCTGTCCAAACTATTAACCATTGAAGCACTAGCTAAAACTAAGACACAATAAGTCAATAAGTGGTTTTATCTTGATCTATGTGTGACATTTCTTAATTATTATAAAGAAAGATAATTGAGATGAAGAAGCAGAGATAGAAGTGTGCAAAATATATGAAAGAGAAATAAAGACAGAATAAGGAGGAAAATATTAGGGAGTAATATTTTATTATTAATACAGAGAGATGTTAAGGGGCTTCAATTATTTTTTAGAGCAATGCAGACATAATTTGTTTTCTTTTTTACAATTTTATCTATTATAGAAACAGCGTTCTGTCTGCATGTATGCCTGCAGACCAGAAGAGGGCATCAGATCTCATTACAGATGGCTGTGAGCCCTCATGTGGTTGTTGGGAATTGAACTCAGGTCCTCTGGAAGCGCAGCCAGTGCTCTTAACCACTGAGCCATCTCTCCAGACCGTAAGTTGTTTTCTTAATCCCAAGTTAGCACAATTCTAGGACATATCAGATCTCACTGGCATGTGAAAGTGCTCTGGCCTGAGAAGAATAGTGCTCCCTCTTGCAGACACTGCTGCCTACCATGCCCAATGGGCACATCAACGAGTGACATTCGCAGTGCATCGCATGCGCGGTAACAGAATAAAAGGAGGGTTTCAAGAACTGCAAGATAAGCAATTTCCCTTTCTCCTGGATAGCTAGGAGCCTGCTCTACTCCAGTCGGCCCTGGATTCAGAAGGCGTGCTACAAGGCTCTAAGGTGAAGGACAGATATGTGTTCAGAGGCCTTCTCCTGTCTATCCTGATTCAGGCCGCCTTGTGACATCAGGGATCTGGCAGCTCTAGACGCTAGCAGCTAGCGTTAGCTTCCTTGTTTTAGTGAAGTTTAACATGTCTTATGATTCAAGACTTGATTGCATTGTATGTTTAAAAAGATTTATTTCTTTTTATTTTATTTGTATGGGAGTTTTACTTGCACGCATATCTGTGTACAGTGTGCACGTAGTACCCACAGAGGTCAGAAGATGGCACCAGATCCCCTGGGACTGGACTAATAGAGGGCTGTTAGCTGCCATGTGAGTGCTGAGAACCAAACCTGGGTCCTCAGCAAGAGCAACAAGTGCTCTTAATCACAGAGCCACCTCTCCAGTCTGCATCTTACATTTAAAAAAATAAATGACAGGGTAGCCAGAGCTTCACAGAGAAACCCTGTCTTGACAAACAAACAAAAAGTCAATAAAACAAAGCACAAGCAAATGATGCAATGATGGCTGGGATGTTTAGCTCAGTGGAAAGCACTTGGCCAGCATGCACAAGGCCCTAGGCTCCATTCCCAGCACTGCACAAATCAATAAGATAAAATTAAAACCCACGCTTATCTAACAATCTGTCTTTTGTCATCATATACCCCACTGAAGTGTGACTGGAGTTGGATAGGCAGTTAACTCCTTGTGCCTGAACTGTAATCTGTATCCATCATACACCCTAAGGAAGAGTCACAGGAGTCAGATAGGCAGTTAACTACTTCTGACTCAACTGTACTCTATCCATCAAACACCCTATGGAAGAGTCAGAGGAGTCGGATAGGCAGTTAACTACTTCTGACTCAACTGTACTCTGTATCCATCATATACCCTAAGGAAGAGTCACAGGAGTCGGATAGGCAGTTAGCTACTTCTGGCTGATCTGTACTCTGTATCCATCATACACCCTAAGGAGAGTCAGAGGAGTCGGATAGGCAGTTAGCTACTTCTAGCTGAATTGTACTGTGTATCCATCATACACCCTAAGGAGAGTCAGAGGAGTCGGATAGGCAGTTAGCTACTTCTGACTCAACTGTACTCTATCCATCAAACACCCTATGGAAGAGTCAGAGGAGTCGGATAGGCAGTTAACTACTTCTGACTCAACTGTACTCTGTATCCATCATATACCCTAAGGAAGAGTCACAGGAGTCGGATAGGCAGTTAGCTACTTCTGGCTGATCTGTACTCTGTATCCATCATACACCCTAAGGAGAGTCAGAGGAGTCGGATAGGCAGTTAGCTACTTCTGGCTGAATTGTACTGTGTATCCATCATACACCCTAAGGAAGAGTCATGGGAGTCGGATAGGCAGTTAGCTACTTCTGGCTGAATTGCACCTCCAGCTCACCCAAAGAGGGCAGAGTCATTTTGAGAACATTTCCCATTCACTTGAAAAAAGGAAGTTATCTGAAAAGAAATTGCACTGGCTATCTTCACGGCTCCTGGCTGTTCAGTGGGCAGCAGATACTGCTCTCGTTTATCGGTAAGAAGAGCCTGTGTCAGGTTGATAAGGCAAGAATTCTCCAATGGGATCTCGTCACTGGAAGGTTAAACACACATCCTTGGGTTCTCAACCACACTTAACCTGTCAGGGAAAACATTATGATCAGCCTTCCCAGCCTCCCAGGATACATTCTGAAGCACTCCCGTGTGTCCCATGCAAAAGCTGACCCAGATACCCTCTGGGACTTAGGGGGCATGGATCGCTTTGCTGGTTAAACAGGCAGATTCCAACCACAGGTTGTAACTCTGAAAGCTTTCTTTAGCAGTGGCTCAACAACTGCCCAATCACAGAAAGTAGCTAAACAAAGACTCAGAACGCAGTTAATAAAGCCAGAACGAAAACTATTGGGAGAGAAGAGCTTCATCACACAGGGCTGATCTAAGACTCTAAGAGAAACTATGTACCGTACTGAAATCAAGCTGCAACTGACCTGGAAACTTCTTCCTACCTGCTGGCTGGCTTCCGCACTTCCAGAAGGTGCTATCCAAGCTGCCGGAGGAGAAAAGCCATCAATGATATTATACAGCACCGAATCCTGTATGCTGTAACACTGACTTGCCTGGCAAGAAGGACCCATTAGTATGAAGGTGGCATCAAGTTATGGGGGTAACCAACTGCCTTTGAATTGGATTTGAGGCATTTCCTACACAGGAGGAAACTCATGCAGGGTATCATAAACCTGATCAAAAAGCCCATGGCGGGGAGGTCACAGGCCCTAGGGGGAATCTACTACCGCTCCCTTGTTAAATGGACCTATAGTTACACTGCCTTCCACATACTTATATTTAAGTCAGGTATGGTGGTGCACACTTTTAATCCCAGCACTCAGGAGGCAGTGGATCTCTGCGAATTTATGACGAGTCCAGTCTCCATCGTAAGTGCCAGGCCACCCAGGGCTACATAATGAGACCCTGTCTCAAAAATTATGTTTATACACACAGGTTAGTCTGCCCTCCAGCAGAGGAGGCTCTCTCTGCAGTGGTCAGTAGGTAATTCAGGGATTCCTAACCGGACCAAGTGCTATATTGAACACTCAGCTTTCTCCAACCCCAAGGTTCAGGAAACATCGAGGAAGAAGAGGCAAGAAGGAGAAGCCAGAAGGAGGAGGGGAGGACGGTAGACACAATGAGACCATGACACTCAGCAGCTCACTGTAGCTGTGGTTGTCTACAGAAGATCAAGCCAACAGAATCAGGCAACATTCCAACAGGCAGCCCTAACTGAACTCAGTGAGCTATAAAATTACAAAAGAGAGAGAACGAGGATGCGAGGAGCAGGGGGATGTGTTGAGGAGGCCTGGGGAAGTGGGAGAGAAGGTGTGGGGGCTCAAGACATATCGCTTACCCGAAACTGTCCCAGAATAAACAGAAGATAGTCCACAAAAGAATACTGCTCGCATCTGAGGATAGCTTCCAGCTTCCAAGACAGAGAGCAGGCCCTGAGCAGAGAGGTCTTGGGCTATACATCTTCTACAACTCCCATGGAGGACAGCGGCTACACAGCACAAAGCTCGGATTATATGGAATGTCCTTGTTCTGGCCGTAATGCAACTCTTCCCTCTTACAGTCGACCAAGTTTATTAAAACACAGATGTGTGAGCAGGACGCCAGAGGGTCGGCTCTAATGCGCTCTGTTGCTTTCAACACAGAACTTCACAAAAAAGAGTAGAGGATGCAGCCTTGTAGAAAACCTCACAGAGAGAAGAAGCTAGAAGCGAAAGTCACAAGATGGCGTCTTGGTCTTCCCCACTGCTTCCCAGTTACAGAGAGCAAGTGTAGAGCCTTTCTTTCACACTCCGCACACTTACCTTCCGTACTGGCCAAAGCCTAGCTTCTCCTGGGCAAGATGCAAAATTCTTCCATGTGATCAGCTATCCCAGCCAGAGGCACTGAGTGTTGGGTGCTGGGTGGTATCAGTGTGTGTGCCTGGCCCACATGATGGGCCCAGGAGGTGTTTTATGTTATGGCTGAACTCCTACAGCAGGAGCCAGGTTAGGCACAGGCACCGTTGGGTTGGCTTTTGACACGGTTCCAATTCCAGTAACGAGAAAGCCGGCCCTAGAATATTCACCCCAGAATTCTTCCCCTGACAGTTGCTCTGAGGGGTGCTGCAGAAGCCATGTAACTGACTCTACGTTACTGTGTGTGTGTGGGGGGGGCACTTTCCAGAAACTGTGTGCTACCTGACCACAATGACACTCACCTCTGGGTGAAGAGACCACGTCCCTTTCTTAAAGAGATCAATGAAAAAAGGAGGAATAAGAGGGAAAGGATTAGATACTTGCACATCTGCAGGGTTTAACTTCAGAGACAGGAGCACCTTGTCTCAGGGAAGTTTCCTTTCTCCTCTGGCCAGCTGCACTACAGAACACCAGCTCTGGCCGTGTGCTGGGGCAGGCGATCTTAGCCCTAGGAAGACTGCAGACAGTGGTTCCTGTCTCTCCCTCTCTCCATACTGAGCCACCTAGGTCAGAGGCCGAATGGTGTTTCTTGGGGTAACAGATTAAGGCACAGAACACCTCAGAGCCTATGCCTTGCCTGAATTTTCTTGAAAAGAGGAGCGCAAATAAAGCAGTTGGATATAAGCTAGAAAAATAAAACTGTCTCTGACCCCTAGTGTAAATTGCTTGCTAAATCCACCGACCGACTCATTAGAAGCCTCTATATAAAGCAAGAAGGGGCTGCGTGTTGGGGAGATTCGGGGGCCTGGGTAGCATTAGGCATTCTGCTCCAGTGTCTGACTTCAGGAAACAGTCCCAGCCAAGACAGTGACTCATCCTGGCTGTCAGACTTACAATAGGAGCTTGATTTGCAGTGGCAGAGCTAGCTGGACAGTGAGCCTCCAAACAGCTCTGCCCCAGTAATTCTGAAAGGTTAACTGAGTCAGGGAAGAAGACAGGAAGCTACTATTACCATTTTACACCAAGAGAGGTGACAAACACATCACGGAAGCCCCAAAGCTTTGGTTCAGAAAATCAACAAACACTGTTTCGGGGGTGGGTGGGTGCGGGTGTGTGTGTAATGAAACTTCTTATATTTATTTCTTTCTTTATTTTTTGTTTTCTGAGGCACGGTTTCTCTGTGTATGCCATCTACTATAAACATGAGACTCAGGGTGATTTTTCATGGGCTCAGGGCTTGCTTTGCACAGACATTTTAAAGAAGCCATAAAATTCCCAGCAACTAACGTTCAGCCATAAAAGTAGACAGTCCTTTCATTGAGATTCAGCTTCACTCACCCAGCGATTATTTATTGCCTTTCCAGTCAGAAAAGCATTCCATGGAGGACCAAGGTGTGCCCAGGACAGGAAAGGTAGGGGCTGCTTTGTGAGGCGGGGTGGAGACGGCAAGAGGGAACGATTATCTCCAGGTGAAGAAGCAGTCCGGTCGAAAGGAAATGAATTAATTGGTCTTACAGAATGGATTAAAACCAAGGATGTTCAGAAGCCAGGGAAAAGTTTCTGGGTGCCGAACATAGGAAAAGGGAGGTGAGAAAAGGCAGCGGCGGAGTCGGGAAGGCTGACTGAAGCAGGAACTCTTAGGGCTGGACTCCCTTGGCAGGGAACGGCCTTCCAGACCAGATTAACAGAAGTCTGTAATGTGGAGAAGCAGCCATGTTTGACCTTTGACAATCAGGACAAACAGCACAGCCACAACTTGGGGACTCGGAGGCATTGCACGCAGTATGTCTACAGCTAAGTGCACGACAGTCGCTCCTTGTGGACACTTCAGGACATGGCACCGGAAGCCACCAGAAGCCACCAGAAACCTGGGCATCTGGGCTGCCAGCACGTGTTTTGGAGAACCAGCGCTGTGTGACACTGAAGGCAGCAAGAGCTGCCTGCTCCTCCATACTGCGTTCTTCCGCTTTTCAAATCTTCTAAAGTTTCCAGAACTTATCAACTCTGACCAAACCCAAAGGGACCCTGAGTCTCTAGCATGTTCCTGTCTTCCCAGAACAACTTGGTTGTAGTCCAGCAAAAAAACAAAAAACAACAAAGCTTTTGAAAGATTTATGATCAACTTAAATATATTTTAAGAATGTAGGTAAAAGTCAAATGTGTCTTCAATGTATTATAATTATCCCTATAATTTAATAAAATAATATTATAAGTTAATATCAGCATACTGGCATGAGCCAACTTTTACACCTCATAAATTCATACTATACAAATTAGTTTAGTGTTTGTTTTTTTAAAGTCTTTAACTTTAACTTTATAAATTTATAACTTTATAAATTTAACTTTATTTTATGTGCATTGGTATTTTGTGCGCATTCATGTCTGTGTAAGGGTGTTAGATCCTTGGAACCGGAGTTATGGACAGTTGTGAACTGCCATATGGGTGCTGGGAATTGAACCTGGGTCCTCTGAAAGGGCAGTCAGTGCTCTTAACTGCTGAGCCATCTCTCCAGCCCTAGTTTAGTGTTTTTTGTAATTTAACTTCACAGTTTTTATTCTTTCTAAATGCTAAGATTACAGTAATATTAATTTTTTCTTATTTTTCATTCACTGATAGTCAACTTTTTTTTAAAAATTTAACTTTCTGCAACTTTATCTCCCAACCCTCCTATCAAATTATCTGCTCCCTGAGTGATTAATTTCTCGGAGCCCTTCTTTATTCTCCGCATGAATAGCCTCCTACTCTTTATTCATGGATTCAGTGTATTCCTCCTGCATCTCGGAGGACTCGGCTCCGTGTTCTTTGAAGTTTTCTTCTGCTCCATGCATTCCAATTCCTTTGAGCTCCTTTTCTGTTTCTCTCTGGCTTCAGCCTCTCATGCTGGACGCTTTCATTAAAAGTCTCACGATGCCTCGTTGCTCATTCATGTTTAATAACGAGCCACTAAGAATCTTATTTTAAGCTAATGCATGGTATGGATTGGTAGATTTCATCAGAGAGTAGCTGGGCAAAAAAGCCAAGAACTGTTTTTAAAACTTTTTCATTAACAAGAGGAGTTTTTGTTTCTGTTGAGAGAGGGTCACTATGTAGCCCAGGCTAGTCTCAAACTCACTATTTCACTATGTAGCCCAGGCTAGTCTCAAACTCACTATTTCACTATGTAGCCCAGGCTAGTCTCAAACTCACTATTTCACTATGTAGCCCAGGCTAGTCTCAAACTCACTATTTCACTATGTAGCCCAGGCTAGTCTCAAACTCACTATTTCACTATGTAGCCCAGGCTAGTCTCAAACTCACTATTTCACTATGTAGCCCAGGCAGGGTTTGAGCTTGCAATCTTCCTCAGCCTCCCAAGGACTAGGCTTACTGGAATGTCCCACCAAACCATCCCCGCCTTGGCTTCACACTTCTCAGGTCACACGCTGAGCCACTACAACAGATAGGCCAAGGAACACAGTGACTCATGTCAGTCAGCTCTGTTCTTATTTTAATATCACATACGTTGAACAGTTCAGGAAAGTAGACCCTGCAATTCCTGCATCCTTAGCAAATGCTCCTCCCTCTCTCCTTCCCATCATCCCCCCCATCCCCCTCTCTCCCTTCCTTTCTTCACTTCCATCCTCCCGTCCTTCCTTGTATATGAGAGTGTTCATTGGCTGAGTGAGTGTGTCTGTGTGTGTGTGTGGGGGGCGTACAACTTCAGGAATTGTTCCTCTGGTTTCTCATTGGCTGCAGCTTAATGAGTCCTCTACCTGTGAGACTCCAGGGATCCATCTGTCTCTGCCCCTCCACACTATGATTGCAACCATGCACACATATCAGGCTTCTTTGTGTGTGTGAGTGAGAATCCCTGGGTTTGAACTCAGGAACTCAGGTTTACAGAGTAAGCATTTTAATGACCGAGCTATCCCATCATCCCATTTTTATTCAATATTATGGATACATGCTGCTTGGTTTTTATCAACTTGACACGAACCTAGGCCGATCTGGGAGGAGGAAATGCTTAAATGAAAAAGTGCTTCTATAAGATTGTTCTGTAGGCAAGTCCGTAGGGTACTGTCCTGATTAATGGTCGACGCAAGAAGACCCAGCTCACTGTGGGCAGTGCCATCCCTAGGCTCATGGTCCTGCATGGTATAAGGAAGAGAGCTGAGCAAGTCATGGGGAACAAACCAGTAAGCAGCTCTCCTCCATCGCCCCTGCTTGCATTCCTGGTTCAAGGCTCCTACCTGGAGTTCCACCTTGATTTCCCTTCCTAATGGACTGTGTAAGCTAAACACCTCTCCCCCAAGTAGTTTTTGCTCATGGTGTTTTATCTCAGCAATGGAAATCCTAAAAGAGGATGGAACTCAGAGCCCAGCTATGCCCCCTGTTACTTCTCCTTCCACTTTGCAGTCCAGGATGCTACAGTGCTGTCCTTGTCCCTGGGGCCGAGGCTGCCTCTTCAGCACCAACACGTCCAACCACTGAAGGGCACACAAACACAAGGACAGCACGTTTCTAATGAGTGTAGCAGGGTCCGGACTCAGCCTCTGGGGACGGGGTAGATGTCTGGAAAGTCTTAACGTAGGCAACTGTGCTCTTGGTCAAAATGAGAGAGGATTCTAGTAGTCAAATAAAAATAAAAAAGGGAGACTAGACATTGGAGAGCATTGGAGCCTTCTATAAATTTGGGGGTGGGATGGGGCTAATAGCTTGCGGGGTCCGGTGGATGCGGGTGGGTATTGGGGAAGCCTACCTGCAGAAAACTCTCCCGCTGGCTGGCTAGAGAAGTCGAGGCAGTTGGGGGAGGGGCTCAGGGTTTTGCCCCACTATGGGGGTCCTAGAGAGTGGGGTTCCCACTGGGTGACTGGTCACTCACCTCTTGGTCCTCTATGTATTGCAACAAGCCGTGTTTCTGTAAATTTTGGTACTTTCAAATGTCTGCACGCTCAGGCTTCCCAGGGGTTGGAAGTGGGTCTCCCAGCACATGTGGGTCACCCCATGTGCCTGGATGTTGGTAGCCACTGTGCTGTGTACACACTTTCACCTACCCCCATCCTCACTAGCTCTTCTCATCCTTGACCTCCCATTCCGAGTCTCAGTCTGGCATCTCTCTGATTTTGTTTCTACATAGAAGAGCCTTCATGCTTCACATGGTACAGAGATCTGACTAGCCATCCAAAGATCTGGATGGAATGGGGGAAAGACATGGACCCAACTGTGCTTGGGACAGAACCCCTCAAATCCCCATTGCAGCCTCTCACCCATCCTGGGCTCTCGTGTTTCTTGAACTCTCATTCCTGGGCTTTTTGGGGTTCTTGGGGTGATTTGAAACTTGGCCCCCACTCTCCTGTGTGGGCATAGTTCCTCTGCTACTTTTTAGCCCACTGATGCTAGTTCTGGGCTACGCATGTCTCCTGCCCCTTTAAAGACGGAGCTTGTACATTTGTTCTTTGCCCTCTTCATTATTTAGGAGAGCCTGGAGAAGAGGAGGAAGTGAAAACATCTTTGTTCCATTACCTCCAGAACTGGAAGTCTAAAATCTGTATGTGATGCTCTCATGGGAAATTTTATCTCAAGCCACAAATATCCATTTGCTTAAAATAAGGACGGTTTTATTTCCAATTCATCCTGTGGGTGTGTACTCATGAGCTCCACAAAGTAACCACTAATTGTATTTCATCTGAAGTGATCCTTAAAAAGCTTATTGGCAATGATACCCAAGCTTACAATCGTGAAGTCAACACCCCCTACAATCACTTACGAAATCTGTATTGAATTTCTCCACTTCTGTTCGGATGACCTTCACAAGTATTCTAACTGTGACATGGATAGTTCCAGGGTATTGTATCTTTATCTGCAGGTCAAAATACAGTCATTTAGGGAGAGACTTCTTATATAAAAAATTTTAAAGAATTTAATATAAAGTTCCTCTTTATTCCAAAAAGACAGTTTAGGAACAAAGTGTGCCTTATAAAAGACAGGGAAAAAGCTGGGGTCCTTCCCACTTCCTGTCTTCTGCTCATGTTTGCTCATGCATACTATCGTTGTTTGGATCTGAAATGTTTCCCATGTGTTAATAGCTGGACCCCCACAACTGGGCACTGCTGGTAGCTATGCCTTGTGGGAAGTCTTCAGGCTGCCGGAGACATGCCCTTGATGGGCGCTGAGGGACCCAGTCTTCCTTTCTCTCTATCACTTCCTGGCTATGATAAGAAGAGTTTTGTTCTGTAACACACTTTAGCCACGATGCGACCCTGCAGGCTCAAAGCAGCAAGGCTGACAGTGGACAGAACACTCTAAAACTGTGACCCCAGACATAGGTTTGTTCTTTTAAAGTCAGTTATCTCAGGTATGTCTATAGCAATGGAAGCTCCATTAATTCATGCACAGAAAACTCTTCAGGTTCCTCTGCATCCAGCTTCTACTCATCTGTATATAAACCATCTCAGCCGTTGCCTCATACAAGAAACCTCTCTTGACTGTCTCCCAGCACACTTCCAAAGGCTCATCTGCTGCTGCACCTGTGTGTTTCCATAACCCCCAAATCTACCCTAACAGCATTTACCATATGTAATCATTTGCTGTTTATCAACCTCTGTCACTGTAGCATGTGCTACAAGCGCCAAGTTGTGTTGATCTTGACATTCCCAACATGACAAGTCACAAAGCACAACAACTCTATCACCAGCAGCCACACTGGCGAGAAGGGCTAAGGAGGAGTCTATGAGCATGGTGGATTGTAGTCTGCTGTCCTCTGAACAAGTCAACCGGACATATGGGGGGGCACAGCCATCACTAGAATGATGACTTTGACTTAGACTGAACTTCTGACTGAGATTGCTGTCTGTACGGAAGCTGGCTTCACAGTCACTGCCAGGATGCTGGCCACCTGCTAGAATGTGAGACATCCTTGCCCACAAGAGAGTAGACCATAGTGACCATGCAAACGGATTGAACCATGGCTGCCCTGAGGAAGCACCTGGACTCAGGAAGAAGTTCCAGAGACGTAGAGAAACAGTCTGGAGTAGCAGAGGACATCCGAGAACTTTCTGTTACCTGCAACTTTGAAGTCTAGACATGGAGTTGCATAAGGAAAAGAACACTTGCTTGGAATCTGTCTCTTAGAACAAAGAGGAGTGTAACACACACAGAGATGGCGGTGCCGAGGAGTTGATTCCTTCAAGGTGTCTCTCTCGGGTCACCTGCCTCCCCTAGCCTCAATCTGGGACAGATGTCACCCTGCCTCTGTCACCACGTGCTACAGGGGCTCTGTGGCATGTCTCATTCAGAGTACTTTCTGTGGCCTGACCAGATGGCATTTACAAGTCATTTTCATAATGCAGGCCATGTCCTGCGCCTTTGGGGATAAGGAAGCATCTGCATATTTGGTACAGGAAAATTCTACCGCATAACTCTCTGTTCTCAGGGCCTAATGCATGTCTGGGTCATAACAGATGAATATTTATAAAAATAATGACGTTAAATGTTCAGAGATCTAATTGCTTTTCAGAAGGCCTGTAGTAAGTTCATAAGTAATTCTTGACTTCTGATTTTCTTCACATATGAACATGTAGGCAAAGTATATCATCTATGTGTAAAGTTTTTGGTTTTTCTTTGGGACAGGGTCTAACTATATAATCCTGGCTGGCCTGAAACTCACTATGTAGACCAGGCTGGCCTCGAACTCACAAAGATCTGCCTGCCTCTGTCTCCTGCTTGGTGGGATTAAAGCTGTGTGCTGCCACACTGGCTCCATATGTATATTTTTAGAGTTATATTTCAAGACTGTAAGTTTTGAGGTATTTGTAAGATAAAACTTTTTACTTTGGGATGGTGTTCTTAACACACAGTCAACTGTGGTCAGTAGTGGGAGGTCCCAGCTGTCCCATAAACTGAGTTCTAATTGACTCTCATGGTGGTTGACTTGGGCTTTACAAATGTTGGTTTCTGCCTAATGGCATTCCACTTATTTCTACATTTAGATACTTCTTTTTAGGTGCAAAGGTGACCCCAATTTCCTTAGGTCTAGTGCTGCTTAAATGCATTTATAAAACATTAAGTCATCGCTAATTTCTGTTAAACTTGAGAAAATGGGAGGTTTGGATTTCTCTTCTTTATCATTCTTGGATGAAAATGGAGCAGATGGTAGCACCTTACAATAGAGGTCCATGGTAGCATCTTACAATAGAGGTCCATTTGCACATCTGTAAGCCGAGCGTGATAATATCCGTATCACAAGGACATGTGCGATGATGCCTGGTTACTACCTTGCCTCTACACCTTGGGTTTGGGTACATCCTCGCAGAACTTGCATTTATTTAATAAAATATGGATATAGGCTGAAGATGTTTCTGTCTTTTTTTTAAAAAGTTCATAAAAGGCAACTTTTCTTATAAAGAATTTCTCAAGAGATCACAGCATAGAAAATATAAAGTTTTAAAAACCAGTAGGAAATCTGTCTTTCTGGTTTCTCTCTACCCTGCTCCAGCCTCACTCAACTCTGTGGTAAAGGCGCCTGCCCACTGTGCCATCCCTCCTCTACCTCTGGAAAGGATAAGAAGCTAGCTGAATAAACTGGGCTGCAAGTCCAAAGGTAACTCCTCCTTTACCTGGTAGACTGCAGCGGTTCTCAACTTACAGGTCGCGACCGCTTTGGGGTTGTTCAACGGCCCTTTCACAGGGGTTGCACATCAGATATTAATATTGTGATTCACAACAGTAACAAAATTGAAGTTGTGAAGTAGCAACTAAAACAAGTTTATGGTTGGGGGGGGTCACCACAACATGAGGAACTGTATTAAAGGATCGCAGCTTTAGGAAAGTTGAGAACCACTGGGCTAGAGCACCAGGTTAAAAACAGAGGCCCCTGCCTTGACACCCACAGCACAGTTGCCTTGCCAAGGAGGAATCATCTTAGGATACTGCGGGATTCGGGATGTGCAACCCCAGAACATGGCATCTTAGGATGTGAGAAAGCATCAAAAGATAGAGAATCCTGCTCTCTTGCTCCTTGCCCTTGTCCCCTGAAGGAAGACCCTCCTTCGAGAGGTGCAGATCCTTTGGTCAGAGGAGATGAACATCCTTAGCACTGAGGACAAGGACAGAGAGAAGCATCCAGTTCCTCCTGGGTACCATCAAGAGATTACCCTCTCCCCAGCCATGCACCTCACGCCTGTTCTCCTCCTCTGCAGCTTACACAGAAACACATTTCCTGGGCCTTTGGGTCTCCACTTCCTTTTGAAGGCTTTCATCCCACATAAACCTTACGTTGGATTGGTATGCAAATCTATTTGTTGTTCTTGGTACCTCAGCTCTGAACTGAAAAAAGATTAAGAAAAGATACCTACCCATCTTCCCCTACAGCACTAGCAGGGAAGGCTCATTTCTCTCTCATCTTGTAGTCCAAAACAGCACAAAATGAACCCAAGACAGTATCGCAGCGTGAGAAGCCTGGACGCCTTCCTCCAAATATATTTTCAATTATCTTTGTCCATATCAGCAGCCTTGTCTCATCTTCCACTTTGGAACCCACCTTAGGACTATTCACCTCCCTTTCTCTCCCCAGTTCTCCCCATAAATCCCAAGAGAACTTTCACCAAGGGTATCAGATAAGGCCCATAATCTTGATGATTGGCCCAGCTGCCCTGCCCTTGGCAGCCTTGTAGCCTCATCTGGCAGGGAGCCACAGTGATTTCCTTTCAATTTTCAAACACGCCTTTCCTTGGGCCTTTGCCTCCTTACTGCAACTCTTCCCCCTGACTCCTGCCTGGATGCTTTCCACTCACGTGTGCAGTGAACACGCTTCCCTGTGACATTTAAACAGACATGACACAGTTAGTACTTTATTTTATCTTGAACTTCGCTTTCACGATCCCACTACTGTATTTATTTCAGCGACTCTGTTTAATATCCACCTCTATTAGCAAAAGAAACGCTCTGTAAGGGCGGAATCATAGTACGTACCACTGCTGTGGTTTGGGTAGGGCCCCTCCCATCCTCCCAAGAGAAGACTCATGTGTAAGGCTTGGTCCCCAGCTGGTGGCGCTGTTGAGAAGTGGCTGGGCCATGAGGGCACAGACTTCAGTAGATTATTCCAGTAGTGAATTCATACTAAAAGGGCCATTCGGAGGTGGGGCCTTGTGTGAGAGAGAGAGATCACTGGGGGCATGCTTTTTGAGTGTCCTGGGGACTTCCTGTCTCTCTGCTTCCTGGTTACCCTAGGACAAGCTTCTTTCCTCCCCAGCCCTTCCAAAAGGGGTCACAGCAATTCATATGCCAAACTCTGTGATGTCCCCAAATCCCCACCAACAAACACCACATTGTGTCATGATGTCAGTTCCTTTTCTGTTTACCTTCTAGCTTTTCTTGTGCCACAGTTTATAGCCCCAAAATTTTAAATTGTGCCTGCTTAAATCTATGGTTGTTTGTTTGTTTTTTGTTATTGTTGTTTGCTTTTTTCCTTTGCAGTCGCGTAGATCTTGGCTTTAGAAGTTGGCTGTCTTGCCAACAACCAGCCTTTGTGGGTACGGCTGGAATCTGTGCACAGGACACGTGACCTCCCATTAGCACTTTGCAGTCCGTGTCCAAGGAGGTTGTATACTTGTGTAATCTACAGAGGTGATTTGTCTGATGCTTCCCTTCAGAGGGAGCAATTCCATTTCCCAATTCATCCAGCCCTACTACTGATGGAGATGTGAGCTGGAACGTAAGGAGCCAGTACGTCGTAGAGTATGTTGACCCCACTCTTGGCTCCTTTTCCTCCTAGGAAATGGGCAACCCTGACCGTAATCTTTCCATAGACATCCCACAAAAGGAAGTTACCAAAGCGCTACAGTATTTCACAATTTCTAAACCGAATACTTAAGTCACCTATGCAAATTCAGGCATCTCCAGCTTAAATGCCTTATCCTTTCCTGATGAAAGCCCTGACTTGAAAAATGTCCCTCGATTTATTGCTTTATGACACTTGGTCAGATATGCAGGAACAGGGGTTCTTAGAGTTCCCCTCCCCCCACTTTATCTCTTGTAGGACAATCTATTTTTATCTTTATAAAGACAGGGCTGGGTATTTAATTTCTTTTGCATCCACAGCCTGTAGTCCATCATATCGTAACTCATGAATACTAATGACTTACTGAGATCCTGCCCTGGAAGGCAACAGCACTCTGCTCCATGAAGCAGAGTGGAAGGCAAAGCAAAGGGCACCCTGTGCCTGGGAAAACACCGAGGAGTTCCCTTGGCTTCAACAGGGCCAAGGTTCTGACGGCTAAGTGAGTATTTTCAGAGCTAATCTTCCGTGTACATCCTAGCTGTCTACTGAGACCTTCCGCCTGAACTCACACGATGCGTAACTGTGGCGTGAGGGCGCACAGATCAACATCACCACCACTTCCCAATTTCTGATACGATAGTGGCTTTAGATGTAGTCAGTTCTGTTTCTACACACCACTGAATCCTAGTCGTACTTTCATCCTGCCTCTCTACACCGCTAAGCCTCACTACCCTCACTTTCTTTTCTTCTTTTCCTCTCTCTCCATTCCCTCTCTCCCCCCTCTTTGTCTGTCTCTCTCTGCTTCTTTCCTTTGGAGTCACAGTCTCACTTAAGCAGCACTGGTTGGCCTGGAACTCTCTATGTAGACCAGGCTGACTTTGAACTCATAAAGATCCACCTGCTTCTGTTTTCTGAGATTATATGTCTCACCATGCCTGGCCCATATTTTCTCCTTTTCACAACATAATTTTTGAATTGTACCGGAGTTGAGAATTGATGGATTCACGACATAGTGTGTGCACATGCTCATGGTGGCATTATTGATAACAACAGCAGCAATCTAAATGTCTATCAGCCGTTAACTGGATAAAAGAAATGTGGACTACTGATCAGTCATAGATAGGATTGAAACACTTATTCATCATGCAACATGGATAAACCTCAGAGGGCACATGCTAGGATTGAGGATTTAGCTCAGCAGTAGAGACTGTGGTTATTATGCATAAGCACTTGGATTTGATCCTCAGCATGCCAAAGTAATAATAATAAAACAAAAAAGTATATGAAAGAAGCCATTCATAAAGGAGCACATGTGCTATGATTTCATTTATGTAATATTATTGAAAAGGCAAAACAAGAAGGACAGAAAATGTGATAGCCAGAGGCTAAGGGGAGAAGAGATGGGGAAGATCTCTAGGGGGTACCAGTTTGCTGATGAGGGGAGAGACAGAATTCAAAAATTAAACCTTGGTGACTGTTGCATGATACATACTTAAAAAATGAGTTGTATACTCTAAAATGACAGATTTTTATAAGTATAGCTCTCAACTCTCATCAAAGAATGGTTTGTTTGTTTGTTTGTTTGTTTATCTGACAGGTTATCACGGAGACCCATGACCAGTCAACATAAGAGAGTAAGTGACTGTAGCATGTTTACATAGCACATCTACCACACACGCCCTACACCTAAGGCCTAGGAAACATCACAGAAGAGGGGGCGGAAAGACATAAGGGTCAGAGGATGAGGATGTTTGCTGTGGGGTAGTGTCTTCTAGACATCACGAGAATTAGTCTCCAACCAGGAAATTTCAACTGTATGATTGCCCAAACAAGACCTGCATAATGACAACGCCAGCCAGTCAACATCAACAAGCTAACACTGACTAGGCCCCACCCTAGATGAAGAACTGCAGACAGCTGATGATTTCTGAGAGAAGGGGAGTGAGTTTTCTCCAGGGACAAACACCCCCTGATAGATCCAGTTCCAAGTGTCAGCCCTAAACACATGTACAGAAGGGCAACACAAAATGAGTTCAAATATATGATGTATATATATACACATATATTAAGTAATAATTACAGGGGAAGAGGTTATGAACTTGAGAACATGTGGGGGAAGGCACATGAGGAGTTGGAGATGGGAGGGAGAGGTAGAAATGAAGCAAATATTCACGGGAAACTTGTGAGGACTTAGCTACTCCACTAAGGTGTGGCATTAAAGATCAAACAAATAAATTGGACTCAATCAAAAATTAAAACTCCTCTTCAGAAGGCAATGGTAGGAGGGGTAGAAGAGGTCTCGGTCAGTAGAGTGCCTGTTTCACAAGTATGAGGACCCGAGTTCGATCCCCCTGAACCCACATAAAAAAGCAGCAGCACAACCATAATACCAGTGCTGTGAGGGCTAAGGCAGGAGGAGCTGGGGGTTCCTTGCTTACCAGCCTCTAATACTGCTGAGTCCCAGGGTCAGTGAAAGATCCTGTCTCAGAAAATAAGTGAAGAATAATTGAAGGAGACACATTTTGGTCATAGACCCCAACACATGTGCACACACCTGCACAAATACCTATGACATACATGTGCACACACACAAACATGTATGTGCACACACATCCACACAGAGAGACATCAGCAATAGAATGAAATGATGAATCACAAACGAGGGGAACACATTTCCAATTCCTAAATCTTATTGATTTTGTAGTCAAAATATATTTCAAAGTCTTAAATTAAAAAAAAATAACCCAACTAAAAATGGAAAAAGATTTGAGTGAAACATTATTAGAATGCATATAAAGACCCCACATCCTAGGCGGGGACAAAGCAGGGAGAAGGAGGAATTCATGTACTGCTTTGAGAATGCAACTTTGGAAAACACTCTGGTAGTTATTTAAAAAGTTAAACATACATGTCCTGTCATGTGATCCAGCCATTTCACTTCGAGGTATTTACTCTAGAGAAAATGAATGGTGTGTACAAGAATGTTGCAACACCTTCAAAAGGAAAACAAGTCCATCAATAATTTCATAAATAAACTAGTACGTCCAAATTAATTGAACACAACAAATTAACTGAGCAAAAAGGTCTACAAAAAAAGCACTGGTCACTCTGAAGTATTCAAAATAACTGCAATAGCTAAAGAACATAGATAAAGAAAGAGCAGCTGATATTTTAAGACTTTTGTGAATTCAGTGTAGATAATTCTAGAAATAATAAGCCCATACTTAGTGATTGGTGGAATATACGAGGTTGCATTATGCCCAGCGGAGAGCAGTCGCAGGGATAAAGAGGGAATAAGGAGGGTTCTGTATTTCGACTGTGAGACAGCGGGCTGGGTTTTCATTTCTTCCATGTTTCTGACCTATTACGACTTTTTATTTAGCTTGGCAGCATGGCTATTTTCTTCATGGACCATTCATTCATTCACTCAGGACGTGAAACAGGACTTTTTATATTTGCAATCATCTTACAAACAGGTCATTTGATTCATAAATACTTGCTGAACACCGTCTATTGGCCAGGTGTTCTGCTACATGTTGGTTATGTATTACTGGGTGACAGCCACAGCCCTGGCTATGTAGCACTCAGGGAAATATCCATGCTGCCAAGTTAAATAAAAAGTCAGAATAGCAATCAATCGATCAATCAATCTCTTTCTGTGCAGGTGTGTCTGTATTTATACATATATGATAGATACTCCTTGACTGATGTGAACTATTTTCTAAAAGATTTATCACCAGTTGGAAATAACTCAAGTTGAAAGCACATGTGATAGCTAAATACCGTAGCTGAGCCTGGCCCCACTTGAAAGTGTTCGGATCGCTTACATTAGCCTATGGGTTTATAACAAAGTACTAGATGCCCTGCAGGATTAGATAAGTTCCATACTGAGAAAGAAAATGAAGAAAGCTGTTGGGGAACTAAAATGGTTCTACTTACAGAGTACGTAAGGTTAAACTATCTTGATAAATAATGACATGGAGAAGTCAGAAATTTAAGAATCATTGTCTCTGAAATCATCTGTTTTCATCCCTTTTCACTTTTCTCTATTTTCTAAGACTATTGACTAAATTTCTCATTTATTTTTTATTTTACATTTTAATTGATTTTATTGAGCTATACAATTTTCTCTGTTCATCTCCCTTTCTCTCCCCTCCCCATCAACCCTCTCCCATGGTCCCCATGCTCCCAATTTACTCAGGAGATCTTGTCTTTTTCTACCTCCCATGTAGATTAGAGCCATGTATGTCTCTCTTAGGGTCCTCATTGTTGTCTATGTTCTCTGAGGTTGTGAATTGCAGCATGGTTTTCTTTGATTTATGTCTAGAGGCCACTTATGACCTTCTCCCCTTCCAACAACCCTCCCACCCCCCATGCACCTGGGACTGAACGAGGACGCGATCCAACCAGATTCTCTGAATGCGGCCGGATTCTTTGAATGTGGCTGGCCCGGAGTCTTTCTGAAAAGCCATTGACAATGACACTGGGACTTGTTTCCTCTGCATATACTGGATTTTGGGGATCTAGTCTGTCTGGACATTCACCTTCCTGGACCTGGAGGGAGCGGGGAGGAACTTGAACTTCCCACAGGGCAGGAAACCCTGACTGCTCTTAGGGATGGAGAGGGAGGAGGAGAGGGAGTGGGGGGAGTGGGAGGGTGTTGGGAGGAGGAGCGGAAATGGAAACTTTTATAATTTAATAAAATTACTTTCTCATAAAAAAAAATAAAAGCCACTTATGAGTGAGTACATATGATATTTGTCTTTCTGGGTCTTGGTTACCTCACTCAATATGATGTTTCTAGATCCATCCATTTGCCTGCAATTTTCAAGATGTTATTTTTTCTGCTCTGTAGTACTCCATTGTGTAAATGTACTACATTTTCCTTATCTACTCTTCAGTCGAGGGGCATTTAGGTTGTTTTCAGATTCTGGTTATGATAAACAATGCTGTTATGAACATAGTTGAGCACATGTCCTTGTGGTATAATTGAGTATCCTTTGGGTATATATCCAAAAGTGGTATTACTGGGTCTTGAGGAAGGATGTTTCCTAATTTTCTGAGAAATCACTATACTGATATCCAAAGGGGCTGTACCAGCTTGCACTCCCACCAGAAATGCAAGAGTGTTCCCTTTACCCCACAACCTCTCTAGCATAAGTTGTCATCAGTGTTTTTGATCTTTGCCATTCTTACAGGTGTAAGATGGAAGCTCAGAGTTGTTTTGATTTGCATTTCTCTGATGGCTAAGGTGTTGAACACGTCTTTAAGTGTCTTTCAGTCATTTTAGGTTCCTCTGTTGAGAGTACTCTGTTTAGGTCTGTACTCCATTTTTTTTTTGTATTGGATTATTTATTCTTTTGATGACCAATTTCTTGAGTTCTTTGTATATTTTGGAGATCAGACCTCTGTCTGATGTGGGGTTGGTGAAGACCTTTTCCCATTCTGTAGGCTGTCATTTTGTCTTGTTGACCGTGACCTTTGCTTTACAGAAGCTTTTCAGTTTCAGGAGGTCCCATTTATTAATTGTTTCTTTCAGTGTCTGTGCTACTGGGGTTATATTTAGGAAGTGGTCTCCTCTACCAACGTGTTTAAGTGTACTTTCTACTTTCTCTTCTATGAGGTTTGGTGTGGTTGGCTTTATGTTGAGGTCTTTGATCCATTTGGACTTGGGTTTTATACATGGTATAGATATGGGTCTATTTTCATTCTTCTATATGTTGATATCCAGTTATGCCAGCACCATTTGTTAAATTTGCTTTCTTTTTTTCCATTTGATATTTTTTGTTTCTTTGTCAAAAATCAGATATTCGTAGGTGTGTGGATTAAAATCTGGGTCTTCAATTTTGTTCCATTGCTCCTCCTGTCTGTTTGTATGCCAATACCAGTCCGTTTTCAGTACAGAAGCTCGGTAGTAGAGTCTGAAGTCATGGATTGTGATGCCTCCAGAAGTTCCTTTATTGTATAGAATTGGTTGGGTTTTTTTTTTTATTTTTGCTTTTCCATATGAAGTTGAGTACTGTTTTTTTTAAGGTCTGTAAATTTTGCTGGGATTTTGATGGGCATTGCATTGAATCTATTGATTGCTTTTGGTAAGATTGCCATTTTTACTATGTTAATTCTGCCTACCCAAGAGCATGGGAGATCTTTCCACTTTCTGGTGTTTCCTTCAATTTTTTCCTTCAAAGATTTAAAGTTCTTGTCATACAGGTCTTCCACTTGTTTGGTTAGAGTTACTCTGAGCTACTTTATAACATTTGTGGCTATTGTGAAGGGTGATGTTTCTCTGATTTCTTTCTTAGTCCATTTATCACCTGTGTACAGGAGGACTAATGATTTTTTTTGAGTTAATCTTGTATCCTGCTACATTACTGAAAGTGTTTGTGACTTGTAGAAGTTCCTTGGTAGAATTTTTTGGGGCGCTTATGTAAACTATCATATCATCAGCAAATAGAGAGAGTTTGATTTCTTCTTTTCTGACTTATATCACCTTGATCTTATTTTGTTGTCTTGTTACTCTAGCAAAGACCTCAAGAACTATATTGAATAGATATGGAGAGAGTGGACAACCTTGTCTTGTTCCTGATTTCAGTGGGGTTGCCTTGAGTGTATCTCCATTTAGTTTGATGTTAACTGTTGATTTGCTGTATATTGTCTTTATCATGTCTAGGTATGTTCCTTGTATTCCTGTTCTCTCCAAGAACTTTACCATGAAGGGATGTTGTATTTTGTTGAAGGCTTTTCCAGCATCTAATGAGACGAGTATTTGGTTTTTATTTTTTAGTTTTTTTTATATGATGCCTTATGTTGACAGATTTTCGTATGTTGAATCATCCCTGCATCTCTGGAATGAAGCCTACTTGATCATGGTGGGTGATGTTTCAGATTTATTTTTGGATTTGATTTGGCAGTATTTTATTGAGTATTCTTGCATCAATGTTCATGAGTGAGATTGATCTGTAATTCTCTTTCTTAGTAATGTCTTTCTGTGGTTTGGGTATCAGGGTAATTGTAGCCTCATAAAAAGAATTTGGCAATGTTGCTTCTGTTTCTAATTATTTCTATTGTGTGAAACAATTTGAGGAGTATTAGTATTAGTTCTTCTTTGAAACTATGTCCCATAAATTTGGATATATTGTGTGGTCATTTTCATTGAATTTTAGGAAGTCTTTAATTCCTTCCTTTATTTCTTCCTTAACCCATTGATGATTCAGGTGAGCATTGTTTAATTTCCATGTGCTTGTGGGATTTCTGGAATTAGTCTTGCTGTTGAATTCTAATTTTCAACCATGGTGATATGATAAGATACGTGGGGTTATTCAATTTTTTTGTATCTGTTGAGATTTGTTTTGTTACCTAATATGTGGTTAATTTTTGGGAAGGTTCCATGAGGTGCTGAGAAGGTATATTCTTTTTTGTTTTGTTTGTGGGTTTTTTCTTGTTTTTTTGAGACAGGGTTTCTCTGTAGCTTTGGGACCTGTCCTGGAACTAGCTCCTGTAGACAGGCTGGCCTCAAACTCACAGAGATCTGCCTGCCTCTTCTTCCAAGTGCTGGGATTAAAGGCGTGCGCCACCACTGCCTGGAAGAGAAGGTATATTCTTTTATGTTTGGATGGAATGTTCTATAGATGTCTGTTAAGTCCATTTGAATCGTAACATCTGTTGGTTCCCTTATTTCTCTGTTAAGTTTTTGTCTAAAAGACCTGTCCAGTGGTGAGAGTGGAATGTTGAATGTTGAAGTCTCCCGCTATTAGTATGTGGGGTTTAATGTGTGATTTAAGCTTTAGAAGTATTTCTTTTACATATGAAGGTGCCCTTGTTTTGGGGGGATAGATGTTCAGTATTGAGATTTCCTCTTGATGGAATTTTCCTGTGACTAATATGAAATGCCCCTTTTTGTCTGTTTTGATTGATTTTAGTTTGAAGTCTAATTTTTAGATATTAGGATAGCTACACCAGCTTGTTTCTTAGGTCCATTTGACTGGAAATTTTTTTCCCAACCCTTTACTCTGAGGCGATGTCTGTCTTTGAGGTTGAGGTGTGTTTCTTGTGTGCAGCAGAAGGATGGATTCTGTTTTTGTATCCAATCTGTTAGCCTGTGTCTTTTTATAGGTGAGTGGAGTCCATTTATATTAAGGGATATTAATGGCCAGTGATTGCTATCTCCTGTTAATTTAGTTTTTGTTGTTGGTGATGTTATTTTGTTTGCTTTCCCCTTCTTTGGGATTTGCTGCTGTGAGATCATGAACTGTCTGTGTTTTTGTTGACGTAGCCACCTTCCTTGGGTTGGAGTTTTCCTTCTAGTACTTTGTGTAGGACTGGGTTTGTGGCTAGGTATTAGCTAAATCTGGTTCTTTTATGGACTATCTTGTTTTGTCCTTCTATGGTGATTGAAAGTTTTGCTGGGTATAGTAGTCTGGGCTGGTATCTGTGGTCTCTTAATGTCTGCATCGTGCTTGACCAGGACCTTCTGGCTTCCATTGTTTCCATTGAGAAGTCAGATGCAATTCTGATAGGTCTGCCTTTATATGTTAATCGGCCTTTTTCCTTTGCCACTCTTAATATTCTTTCTTTACTCTGTATGTTTAGTGTTTTGATTATTATGTGGCGAGGGAACTTTTTTTTAATACAGTCTAGTTGATGTTCTGTAAGCTTCTTGTATCTTCATAGGCATATCTTTCTTTAGGTTGGGAAAGTTTTCTTCTATGATTTTGTTAAATAAATTTTCTGTGTCTTTGAGTTGAACTTCTTTTCCTTCTTCTATATTTATTATTCTTAGGTTTGGTCTTTTCACGGTGTCTCATAGTTCCTGAATATTTTGTGTAAAGATTTTGTTAGATTTAATGTTTTCTTTGACCAATGAGTCTATTTCCTCTACTGTATCTTCAGCGCTTGATATTCTCTCTTCCATCTCTTGTATTCTGCTGTTTATGCTTGCATTTGTGGTTCCTGATCATTTTCTCATGATTTCTGTTTCTATAATTCCCCCAGATTGTGTTTTCTTTATTGTTTTTATTTCAGTTTTCAAGTCTTGAATAGTTTCTTTCATATGTTTTATTTCCTCAATTTTTTTTTTGTTTGTCTTTTTCTCCATTTTTTGAAGGAATATTTTATTTCCTCTTTAAGGGCCTCAAACATTTTCCTAAAGTTAGTTTTCAGGTCGTTTTCCTCTGTTTTATCTATATTTGTTTTTTCAAGTCTTGTTGTTGTAGGGCCATTAGTTTTTATTGGTGTCGTGTTGCTCTTTGTGATGTTGCGTGTGTTCTTACCTTGTCAACCCATCTTTTCCTCTGATTGGTGGAGTTGGGGCTGCTGTGACTCTGGTGATCAATCTTCCAGGTGCCAGTGGATCCAAGGCTCAGATGGCTGTACCTTGTGGTGGGGCTGGGGCTACGGTTCCAGTGACCTTGTTGGCCACTCCATGTTCCTGGTAGTCACTTGGCGCTCCCAGGGTTTGCTCTGCAATACCTGGCGTCATTTGGGCCTGCTCACACAGATACTGCTTGCTTGGGGCTCTTTCTGCTAAGGTTGCTACCTTGGGCCTGCTCTGGCAGAAGTCCTGGCTCAGGCCTACTCCTTCAGAGGTCCCAAACTCATGCCTGGACCTGCAGAGGTCTCTGGTTCCAGCCTACTCCCTTGGAGGTTCCAGACTTGCACCCAGACCCACAGAGGTGTCTGGTTCTCTCATATATTTTATATGAATGCACAAGACAGAGATGACAGTAGTTCTGATGTACACACACTAAGATAGTCCCCAGTATGCAAGGAATTGGTGAATGCCCACTGACTGTTGCAGAGTGCTGTATCACACATCCCAGCAATACTCACATATGTTTGTGTATTGTTTGTAAGGTTGTACACTCATATGTAGTCAGAACTGGGCTGGAGAGATGGCTCAGCAGTTAAGAACACTGGCTGCTCTTCCAGAGGTCCTGAGTTCAAGTCCCAATAACCACATGGTGGCTCACAACCATCCACAGTAGTATCTGATTCCCTCTTATGGCATATAAAGGTACATATTTACAGAGATGATGCGGGAGAATTGTCTGTATTGTGTCAATTATATTTTAATAAAACGCTGATTGGCCAGGCAGGCAGTATAGGTGGAAAAGCCAGACAGGAAGTAGAGGTGGAGCAAAGAGACTGGGAGTATTCTGGAAGCAGAAGCTCCCTCCACCACTCCTGCACAGACCACCAAAGAGGCAGCATGTAACTTGCCCAGCTGAGAAAGGTACGGAGCCATATGGCTAATGTAGATAAGGATAATGGGGTAACATAAGTTATAAGAGCTAATAAGTAGCCTAACCTAATGGGCCAATCAGTTTATAACCTTATGGAGTCCTATGTATGATTTCTCTTTGGGATTTGCTAGCTGTGGGGTACTGGGCGGGACGGAAACCCCAACAAGCCGGCCCCCTCATGTTACATAGAAATGCAGGATAATTGTCTGTATTCTGTCAATCATATTTTAAATAAATGCTGATTGGCCAGGCAGGAAGTATAGGCGGGTCAACCAGACAGGAAGTAGAGGCGGGGCGATAAAAACAGGAGAATTCTAGGAAGGAGGAAGCCCATTCCTCGCAGTCCTGCCCAGATCACCGAAAAAGCAGGATGTGACCTGTTTTTCACCTGAAAAAGGTACTGAGCCATGTGGCTAACATAGATAAGAATAATGCGTTAATGTAAGCTACAAGAGTTAATAAGAAGCCTGAGCTAATGGGCCAATCAGTTTATAATTAATGCAGACTTTCTGTGTGATTATTTTGGGGCTAAGCTAGTCGGGCAGCTGGGGCGACAAGCATGCCCACATGCTATACCCCTTCATAGCAGCATGGCTTCCATTCATGGGTGTGGAGCCTTCCTCACCTAGTCACTTCCAACAGGCTCTGCCTCGAACCTTGGGGTTCAAGTTCTGGTGCATGACCTCTGATGCAAACATTCAAATACAGTAAATGAAGTACAGCTCCTTTGCTAGTCTATCCCAGGGGCTTAGCTTTGTCCATGCCTCTGAGCGGTCTTCCCCTGCCCTACCACCAGACGATCATGACCATCTCCCAGCTCTGCAGAGAACTCCAGCTCTGACTTTCAGTCATGCTTCCTGTCTCTTCTCGTTTTACCCTCAGGGCATCTCCATGACTTGTACTTTGCCACTTGACAGAGAGAGAAACCTCAGTATGAAGAGGTTAACTGTTGACTTCATATCTTACAGTTAACAAGGAGGGCTGAAACAGAGTCCTGAACTTGTGGGTGTTTAGTCTATGACTTCTCCAGGGCAGTTTAAGACACAAATGTGGCCATTGTCCTCTGGATGATTCTACAGCCTCAGGGTGGGCTCTAGCCTTCTCCATTCTACAGGGCCTGGGGAGTGGAAGTGCTTAACTCATAATTGTTAGGGCCCGAGTTCAGATCTGAGAAACCACATAAATGCTGGAGGAGGACTTTGGGAGGAGGTGCCACTTGCATATAATCCTGGTTTCCCTAGGTGGAGGGGACAAGATTTCCCGAGTAAGCTGGTTAGCAAGACTAGCCATATGGGCTAGCTCTGGTTTTCACTGAGAGACCCCACCTCAGGAATAGTGAGGATCGAAGAGTGACTGGGAGCAATGCCTGGCATCAGCCAGACACATTCAAGTGTATGAACACGTACACGGAGAACGGACCCTAAATGGGGTGTCCATGTCCCAACCCTCCTACTGCAAGGCTATGAGGAAGAGGAATGGATTATAAGAGCTGGGTAACACCAAAGAAACAGTTTTCTAGACACAGTCGCATACATGAAATCATAATAATTGTGACAAGCATACACAAGACCTGCATGAGTTCGAGACAGAATTCCAGTAGAGAGTGGGGAGGGTGGGCATGGAATCCCATTCCTGGCTGAGGAACTGTTGGCATTTGGAAGCTGCTGGGAGAGGGAGAGGGAGTCCTGGTAGGCTGACCATATGCCAAGGTAGGCCTGACTCCCAGGACTAGGTGAGCAACCCAAACTGGATCTGATGGGGAAAAAAATAAGACAACAATAATTCAAAACTGTGTGGAAAGGGATGAGAGGGAGGAGTTGGGGAGGATGAGTATATTCAAAGTACATTGTGTGGAATTTTCATAGAATAAACATATTGTTTAAAAAGCAAAACAAAAGTTGGGTGGTCATGGCACATGCTTTTAGTTCCAGTACTCTAGAGGCAGAGGTAGACAGATCTCTCTGAGTTTGAGGACAACCTGGTCTAAAAGAGTTAGTTCCAGGACAGGCTCCAAAGGTACAAAAAAACCTTGTCTCAAAAAATCAAAAAATAAGAACATGGAGAAAGGAAATAGTATATGTGTGTGTGTGTATGTATGTATGCACACACACACACACACACACACACACACACACACACACACACCCTACTCCATCACAGCATCTCTTCCAGAATGTTCTGTCTCAGCCCCAAAGCAACAGATCTAGTCAAAAACAGATCCAGAGCTGGGTGAAAAGCTCCAGAATTGCAAGCCGAAATAAATCTATTTTTTAAAAGTCATTTCTCTCAGGTAAATCGTTCACAGAAACTAAGCCCTCACCCACACAACCACTCACGTTATGAACGACATTTAATGGAAGGCACTAGCTCTTCTTACCACAGAACGTAGAGAATAGTCTCAGTACTTTGCTGACTCAAAATCATCATAGTATAATGTAGTGTCCCATGGCCTTCTGAGGCCATTAAGGGACAAAGCCTAATTAAACAAATGCAGAAGAACCAAGAGTGCAGTTTCTTACCTCTGTGTTTCTCCTTTCTCATTCTCAGGAGCCATTATGTGGTGGGATACCAAGACAGAAAAGGTCTAAATCAACCAAGCTCACATCCACGCCCTAGAGTCCCCTCAAATGCACAACTAATGAGATGGTTTGATCTAATTTAATTCACCAACCAACAAATATCCACGTATGCCTCTGTAGGGTAAGTTACAATGTTAGTTTCAATTAATCAACAACCACACACCATTAACAATGGTTTCCACTTTTAATTTTTATTTGTATGTATACGTGCATATGCATGCATTTATGTGTGCACACATACACACACATAAGCATGTACTTGCCACAAATGCATGTGTGGAGGTCAGAGTACAACTTTGGAGAGTTGGTTTTCTCTTTCCACCACAGGTTCCAGGAATTGAGCTCAATTGGCTATCATCTTGCTGGATGAGTTTCTTCCCTTTAAAAATAAGATTCTAACCCAATGTGATTACACATGAATATGAAGGCTCACCCTAACAATTTCTCAGAAAATTGGGAAACAACCTACTTCAAGACCCAGCAATACCACTTTTTGGTATATATCCAAAGAATACTCAATCATACCACGAGGACATGTATTCAATTATGTCTTAGCATCATTGTTTGTCATAGCCAGAACCTGGAAACAACCTAAATGCCCCTCGACCAAAGAATGGAGAAGGAAAATGTGGTACATTTACACAATGGAGTACTACACAGCAGAAAAAAATAATGACATCTTAAAATTTGTGGGAAAATGGATGGATCTAGAAGATATCATATTGAGTAAGGTAACCCAGACCCAGAAAGACAAGCATCATATGTTCACACTCATAAGTGACTTTTAGACATAAAGCCAAAAAAAAAAAAAACAGCCTACAACTCACAACCCCAGAGAACCAAGACAACAATAAGGACCCTAAGAGAGACATACATGGAACTATTCTACATGGGAAGTAGAATAAGACAGGATCTCCTGAGTAAATTGGGAGTATAGAGACCATAGAAGAGGGTAGGAGGGGAGCGGATCAGGGGAAAGAAAGGGAAGAGAGTGGAAAAAAATATATAGCTCAATTAAAACAACTTAAAAAAAAAAAGAAGGCTCACCCGACCAAATTGCTCTCTGAATGCTATCTCACAGAGCCCAACACTTCATCTGCAGGGCTCGGTTCATGTGTGCCCTTCATTTTCTGATGATACAGAACAATAGTCAGATGGACAAGGGAAGAGTTCATGAGCAGCGAGAACAATGCTTCCCCAAGTCGGGATCTGGCATTAGCACCAGCTTGAAGGTGTAGCTTCAGATAGTGAATTTCATCTAAAACTGGAGATGTCCTTGTGTTACACATAGCTGCCAATGTTCTGATGATGACGCACCCCCCAACAGGCACCCGATGTCAGGCTAACTTGGCAGTTGTTCTGATGATGACGTACTCCCCCAACAGGTACCTGATGTCAGGTTAACTTGGCAGTTGTTCTGATGAATACACCCCACCCCCCAACAGGTACCTGATGTCAGGCTAACTTGGCAGTTGTTCTGATGGTGACACACTCCCCCAACAGGTACCTGATGTCAGCTAACTTGGCATGTTGTTCTGATGATTACACCCCCCCCCCCAATAGGTACCTGATGTCAGGCTAACTTGGCAGTTGTTCTGATGATTACGCACCCCCCCCCAACAGGTACCTGATGTCAGGCTAACTTGACAGTTGTTCTGATGGTGATGCACTCCCCTCAATAGGCACCCAATGTCAGGCTAACTTGGCAGCTGCTCCTGCGTCACTAACTTGTCATTCCTGTCTCAGTATCCCATGATGAACTAAAGGAAATCCTGAACATATTTTTACCTAACCAAGTACAGGACTTATTCTTTTTTCTTTGTAAGAATTGTCTTGAGACTCAAAATAAAGTATAAATAAATGGGAAAAGGGGACTTGAAGAAGAAATAGAAAAAGAGGGAATCACATCAAAGGCAGACGCTCCTGGAACATGGCGGCCAGAACTCAGGAGTCTGAGACAAGAGAGTAACTTGAACTCAGGGGTGGAAGACCAGTTTAGGCAATATAGCAAGACACTCTTAACAATGGGGGGACGGGAGAGGCTGAAGATGAAGAAACAATAGAAGAAAATATTTAATTAAATGCCTGCATTCCAGACATTACTCATACTGAGTGGTGACCACAGAGAAAAGCTGTGTACTTGACGTCCTCACAAGAATAAGGCCATGAGCCAGGTAAGTGGCTCACGGTAGTAATTCCAGCACATGGAAGATGGGGGCAGAAAGACTGCTGTGGGTCCAGGACAATCTGGGTCACAGAGTGAGATTCTGATTCCAGAAATAACATAAGAAAACAATAACATGAAGAGCCTTAGGAGAAGACCGAGGGGGTGGCCTGAGACTTGAAAGTCCCTGATACCCAACCTCCACATGACCTGATGCCAAATGAGGACAGCTGGCCCCATCCCTTAGCAAAGAAGCAGCAAAGCGCTGGATGACCTGCGTTTAAGCACAAAGTTATCTATAGTAAATTGTGACTAGCAACTGGAAAAAAATGTGCTTGAATCAGGATGACTAAAAGGCTTAGTTAACACAACCAAAATAAATTAGATGTATGACAGGCTGAAGCACACTGGAGTAAGCCACCAGTATTTGCTGATGATATGTAGGAAACGCAATAGCATCAACTGAAAACTGCTACCTCAGGAAATTAATGGATCTGGCGGGGCATGAGTTGGTGGCTTCCATAAACAACACACATGACACCTAACAAGATAAGACAGCTCAACAGCAATAGGAAGAAAACTTCAAGACACACAGCGACGAGATGAAGGCTGAGGTGGGAGAGATGCCTAAATCCAGAAGCTCAAAATCAATAAGGGCAAATCAACAAACAAAAACTATCAAATGTCCTGATCGTTCATAAAAAATTTTGACAACCATAAACATTTTATTTGTCTAAAGAAGTAAAATCTAATTTCAATAAACAAGGAATGCTCTTAAAAGAAAGAGTAAGTAAAACCACCCTATCCTATCAAAAATTAGCATGCATTATAGACTCTGATAATTAAAATAATATGAAAAGTTACACAAATAGGCAGGTCAACGGAACAGAACAGAAAGCCCAGAATATAGACCTAATACATTGGGAAATGAGTGTGTGCTAAAAATGACATCTTCAACCATCAGAGATAGATTTGCCAACAATTGTTGAGACAGCTGGAGGACACAGACAGACACACACACATGCATGCACACATGTATACACACATGCAAATGCACACAAGGCAACCTACCTAGGATTACTTGTCCCCAACGAAAAAACACACCACCAATGATCTAGTCTTTAAAAAATCTAGTCTTTAAAAAATTCTAAATCTGAGAGCACCTCAAGAATGACCAATTTACAGAAAATACAGAAGGCAGAGGAACATATAAGCCACCACACAGGCGACAAATATCAAAATGCAGGCTGTAGGTGGCCCAGCCTTACAAACTCATGGTATCATCCAGAAAAAAAAAAAGAAAGAAAAAGGAAAAGGAAAAGAGACAGAGAACAGCCATGTGGACTTGTGGGTAGATCCTTCAATCCAGATTCTCACTAAAACACACACACCTCATGCCAATGTCTCTCTTCCTCAAGGTAATCCTGATTTTAGCTTTATGTAAAAAAATTTTTGAGGATTTTTTTAATTACTTTATAGGAAAATACCAATCTACATTCTTTCCTCTCCTCATAAAAACGTGTGTGCAGGACACGATGCTCTTGCTGCCTTTCTGGAGTCCGACAGCTTGTCCTCCCTCCCACCGCACATTCCTGACAACAGCCTTGCACCCTCCCAGTCATACCCCATGTGGCTGCAGACAGGGTTGGCCTGTATGTAAAAAAGAAGGTCTGAGCCAGTCAAAGGCCATTCAGTGTCTGCCCTTACCTACAGGATCAAGCTCAACTCCCCACTCCGGCACAACATTGGATTTCTCTCTTAAACTTGCTCTGCTGCAGCCTTCCAGGGATCTGGTCTACCCGCCCCCCACCCCCCATCACAAATCTTACACCCAGGCCTGCTGGATACCAGCTAGATGTTTGAAGACAAAAAGCACTTCCTTTCTCCTTTGTCCGAGGCTATTCCTTGACCTGGAATTTCTTTACAGCCCTTTGTTTACTGTTTCTGTTTCCGACCTGTCCTTCATGGAGCAGCTGAAATGGCATACACCCTTTTAGAAGTCTGCCTTCACCTCCCACAGGCCGTCCACCAGGGACATTCTTCCTAGCACAGCCCACTTCTCCCTCTGCTATGCCCACAGGTCTTCCCTTCCTTCGAAACTGTGATAGAGTACCCGGCACAGCGCCACACTCCCATTCCATTGTCAGTGTGCAATAAACGAATAATCACGCCTTACAGCCAACCCAGCTCCTTCCCTAAGGGCTGTGTTCAAAGGATGGGATTTCAAAAAGAAAGTAGCAAAAGTCAAGATTTGGGGGTGGGGGTGCAGTCCAGAGAAACAAATTTATGGGCTTTTCTTCATCCCAGGTGGTCTCTGAAATTAACATCTTGTATCATTTACACTGTACACCAGGAGCTGCTATGAGGCTGGTCTCCTTCCTCCAACAGAGATCAGCAGGCTTTCTGACTCCTTCAAGTAAGAATGAGCTGCCCTTTGGTGTGTGTACCATCTAAACCCTACTGTCTGTTTCACCGTGAAGCTAGGCTATGGAGAGCCAGGAATTGGCCACAATAGTAGACACTTGAACTTGTGTCTTCCTAGCTACACTGCTATGCTCCCCTCCCAGGAAGCAACGGGCTCCAATCGTCTCAGTTGTTCTTGGTCTGTGAACGAGGAAGTATCTGAACTACGCTTACCCAGTGACAATAACACGGAAGTGGCTGATGGTAAAAGTATGGCCCAGCAGGAGCTCTGTAACTGGCCTCCAGTCCAGCATCTTGCCTGCCTGCCTAGAGGTAGGCTGCATGTTGCCTTTACTTAACCCCCCTCCACCACCACTTTTTCTCTTTCAGTCACACATTATTTCCTACTGTCGTTTCTTGTATTTCTTTCAACACATATTCTCAATCAGTTCCTTAGATTACCTTCCCAGGGGAGGACCACAGAGTGCCAGGGGACCATTCATGTTTTCACAGGCTAGAGTGACCCTTAACCAATGCCTTTTACAACTTTTTACTCTTGAACACTACTGAATTACTATTTGTCACCTTCTTACTGGGCAGCCCTGACATTGCAGGCTTGCAGGTTCAACATATCTGAGCTCAATCCCCGCACTGCACAAACAGAAAGATGAGTCTACTTGTCCATCATCCCATTAGTTGATCGCAGACCCTTGGTCACCCTACAGTCTGGCTCACTGCTACTCCCACCACAGAGAGATGCCTCTTCTTTCCTGTCACTTGCTTCATCCCTTAATTTTGGACACTGTTTTCAAATCTGTTTCGAAACAACCAATGGTCTGGTCCCCAGAGACCTCAAATGGAGGCGTTTCCTGCATCCAGGAGGACTTCTTGATTCATCTTCAACTTCCCTCTTGCAACAGGGAGCAGAGATGGTGAGAGAATCCCTGTTTCCAACCTCAGGTGAATCTCTTCAATTCACCTGCCACCCAGAAGGTTCTGAAGTGACTGACCCACCACTGATCCTTTCATATGGTCTTATGTTCAGGACACTACATTCAGGGCAATCAAGGTTAAAAGGTAGGCCAGGCTCCACTGCAACTACTTGGCCAAATACCAGAAATGATGGCAGATTTATTGTTCTGTTTCATTTATTTTGGGACAAAATAAATACCATTATGAAATGTTCTTGTGAGATTCTGCTCGCATTTTTATCCGAAGCTTTGTAGGACACAAATTATTTTTGGCTATTATAAGAAAATAATTCCTGCATATTCAAATACACACCAGTCAAGGGTTGACTGGAGGTTCTCTTGACTCTGTACATTTAGACCCTTTGGCTGTGACTTTATGTGGAGACAGGGTCGTTATAGCAGCCCAAGTTAAAATTGGTCATTTGGGTAGACTGTAACCCCCTGGAATGGATGCCCTTGTAAAAAGAGAGAAATTGGACTCAGACACAAATAGAGAAAGAGAAAGTGGGTGTCTACGGAGAGCATCCTAAACAAGCCAGAAGCATCTGCTGCTCCCAGAAGCCAGGGAGCAGGCTGGAGCAGGCCTCCCTCACAGAACTCAGAAGGAATCAGTGCTGCAGACAGCTCTATTTCCAACCCCTGGCTTTCAGCATTGAGAGACAACTGATTTCTGTCACCCAGTGTTATAGCTCCCCCTCCCCAGGGAACTAATACAATGTCAGATGAACACTGAGTCTCTAAAAGCCTCCAGCCAGCACTGCCAGGAACCCACTCCTGGTTAAAAGGCTTGGCACCCCTGTTAAGAGAAAAAAACGATCTTGCTTACTGTAGGAAACACATCTAAAGAACCCACTCACTTCAGAATCATTTCCTTATTCGTTTCAAAACCAATTTAAATGACAATTCTCATTCCACGTACTCTTTTGCCAAGCTAGAGTGTAGAAAGTAGACACACGTGGGTGTGTACATTTTACACACACACACACAGAGAATCGCCCAGTGTCAGGTCTGGAATAGGTCAGAAGTTCCCATAGTTGCTGGGGCTGCTTCCCACTCATTCTCATGAGCTTAGCAGATGAGTCTGGAGCAGCTGCTTCTTCAATCCACAGCATTGTCTTAAAAAGACGCTCAGAGTGAATTACAATTAGATTACAGTGCTGTCAAAGAGGGTTATAATTATAGCATTTGTTCATCACAGTTACAAGCCAGACGTATACAAAGGGAAGTGAACGCTGAAGAAAAAGCACGAAAACCCACTCCACACTACTTACCTCAGCAGGACATCTGACAGAGGGCCAGGGGAAGCTAGTCAGCAGGCGAGGAGCCCCTTGCCACCAGCAGCTCGAGAAGCGGCTTTGTTTCTAGGAGCTAGGGGACATGATCTGGTGGCAGCCTCTCTCCTTGGCAGTTGGAAGGGGAGGGCCAGCAAGGCTGCCATGACTCACCCACAGCTACAGACGAGCAAGGGAGGAGCTGAGACCAAACCATGAGCAAGGTGGCTCCTGCCAGGAGGGTGAGCAAAGAGAGGCAAAATCAGGATGGCCAAGCCCGGCCCCTTGTTTGGGTCTCATCTAAAAGAGTATATTAATTTACCCAGCAGTTCTTTATCATACCGCTCCAAGGAAGCTTGGAAGCTGTCTCACTTCTGCTAAAATGGTACAAAGGAAAGGGAGGAAGTGCATTCATTTCTGCGGCCACTTACGCTAGTCAATTCCCTCACTAATCAATAATGCATTCTGCACCACAGGAAGGGTGACAGAACCCAGTCAGTCACCCCCAACCCCGGTAACCCAGAGACAGAGCAAAGACAGTAACGTTTATGCAGTGAGTGAGCTCCTTGAAGAAGAAATGCTTTCAACAACTAACCAGACTCCCATCCATAGATACAACCAACAGATACCCACCGCATTCCTTGTACAAGTAAGAGGCTACGCTTGAGACTAAGACAGGGAGGGAGGGTCTGGTGCAGATTGGTTTCTCAAGAGCTCACAGGTCTTTTGAAAAGGTAGGACACACACACACATACACACACACAGAGAGAGAGAGAGAGAAAGCAAAGTGAGAATCCTCCCCAATATTATATACGTACATATATGAAATGATAACTACTAATTCAATAGATATGTAAGTGCAGTAGACTTAGTGTTTATGTGCCTCTCAAATTCATTTGTTAAAATCCCACCCCAAGTCCAGTTCAAATAATGGGACTAAAAGATGGGGCTTTGTGTAGGTGATTTTGTGGAGGGCACCCTCGTGAATGGCATTAGTGACCTTATAAAAGGGACCAGAATGTGATCCCTCACCTACTCCATTATGTGAGGTCTCAATAAAGAGGCATCTCTATGAGGATGGGGGTCCTTTCCAGACACTGAGTATGCCAGCACCCTATACTCCTCAGCCCCCAGAACCTGGAGAAAGAAACAAGCCCCCAGCCTATGCTAGCTGCTAATAGCCATCTAAATGGACTGAAACAGGAAGTCGGGCAGAGAGGACATGGCCTGATTCTATCCAGTTTCTCACATCTTCTTTTATAAGTGGGACTACACATAGTGATTTTTTAAAATCATCTTAGGGCTTACCTGTTTTCTTTCTCTTAAAATGTACTCTACTACAGCAGTCAAGTCTCTTTCCTTGCTATCAGACAGTGGTATTTCCATCACAAAAACTTCCCCCAGAACACCATGAAAAGCCCCAACTCCACCCCCTGACTTAAACTACTGCTTAGCTACTGCGGAACGAATCTCTGGGGGAAAAAAAAAACGTCTCTACATTTTCCCTGAGCCAGTTATTCCTGAGCTGTTATAAAAGACAGGAATTTCTATGCCTTTCATATTGTAATTATTTTGGGGGATCCTTAACTTCCTATGTTTGGGTTTATTAACTAATAGATACATTTAAATTGTATTTGTGATCCACTTCCTTTATCAGAAAGCAGCAATGCAGAAGAGCTAAATGACATTTCCAAATTAAAAACAAAACAAAAACCAAAAAACAAAGAGAAAATTCTTTTAGCCAACCTTAGATCTTTTCAGTGGTGAGAATCTCCCATTTCTATATGCTCTAGAGGAAATGTGAGGCAGACACACTTGCACACTTATTATGTAGCGCCTTTGCACATTTGTCTATTCATATACAAGCTCTGAATTCACAGGGACAAAACTGGGCAGGAGAACTACCAAGGCTGTCTCAAAATCAGAGGCTCTAGATTTCTGCATCAGAATCAGCAAATAGATCTGAGGATCTAGACAAGAAGGTAAACACGAGCCCTGTTTTATATAATTGAGAGTGAACTTTCTGAGTCTCAACCTTCTCCCAACATGTGTTCACACACACATGCATGCACACACACACACTGCTGTACTTGCAGACAAGGCATTTAAGCAGCTTATAAAACAATGTGGGACTAGGGAGATAGTTCAGTTGGTAAAAGGCCAACTTTGCAAACATGAGAACCTGAGTTCAGATACCCAGAAGCCATATAAAAAGTCTGATGTGATGGTGTACACCCACAACCCCAGCGCCAAGGGAAGAAGAGAGACAAGAATATCCCTGAAGCTCTTGGCCAGCCAGCTTAGTCTAATTGGTGAACTTTGGGTTCAATGCAAGACGCTGTCTGAAAAAAAAGTGGGAAGTGCTAACAAATACATACACACATACAGCATAATACACATAGCACACACATATACTCACACACACACATACTCACACACACACTCTCACAGCATAATATACAAACCATACACACAAAAATAAAATCACAAAAATGAACTTCATGCGGTTTTTAGTAGCAGGCTGTTCTGGATGACCACAACTCTGTTGACCCGTATCCCAGGAGCCCCTGCCACATGTCAATCCTTTCTTTGACTTCGGCTACTCTTACATGAATCACAGAAACACACGTGGGGTTGAAAGGGCCAATGTGAACAGGATTCTAACTTCCAAAGCTTCCTGGGTAGGAAATTATTTATTTTTGGTACATGTGGGCACCAAATTAAGCCTGATGTTGTTTTACTTAAAAGTCGGATCTGGTGTCACTGGTTCTTTTTCCACTTTGCCCCAGCCCTCACCTTTCCCAGTCTTCTAAGAAGCAAGCTCATGAGGAATACAAAAGACTACAAAGATTTTAATAGTCCACTTTGATTTTTAAACACGTCATGAAATTCCTCTTTTGAGCTGGGCAGTGCTCGTACATGGTTTTAATCCCAGCACCTGGAGGGCAGAGGCAGGTGGATCTGAGTCTGAAGCTAGCCTAGCTTGTAGAGTGAGTTCCAGGACAGCCAGGGCTGCACAGAGAAATCCTACCTTGAAAAACCCAAAAAAGAAAAAAAAATCCTTTCTTTGTTGATACAGGAATCATCTTAGAGTGAGATTTAAAACCCCACCGACCTAGAACAGACGCAGGAAAATGCAATGGATCTCTTTGTCTGCTGCCAAGGAACCTCGTTCAGGGAAGACAGGTCACAGATCTGACTCATATAGACTATTTTTAATAACAGAAGTGAACTCTCAAAATAAATGGGCATGCAAAATAAGTTCAGAAGGTCAAGGAGACAGAGACTAGGCTGGAAACTCCAGCAGCTCAGGTGCTTCAAGGGTTCCCAGGTAGGTCAAGGGTCATAGTCATCTGGGAACTATTAAGGAAAAAGAACACTGTGGTCCAGCGCTTTAGACACCACACAGGTGTATTCCCTCATCATGGTACTATGTGAGTGACGCAGAGTGTTTGTGGTCAAGGATGCCAGGCCAACAATGCTCAAGACAGGTAAGACCAGCTTGCCTATTTGCTCTTCACATGTAAAAAGAGTGGTCTATTTTGATCCCACCAAGGCTTCAAGTGATTGGCCACAGAACTACGTCTGCCAGGACAGAACAGCCTTCTCTCATTGCCAAAGAACACTTTGTTCTCTGAAGGCCACTGGCCCCAGGGAGAGGTGAGGGCTGGATAAATTCAATAAAGGGAAAAGGAGAGCTGGAACGCTCTGTGCTGATAGTAAACTGCTGGCCCAGAGGGGAGAGTAGGTGGCAGGACACAGCATCATGGATAAGCAAGGCATCCTGGGGATACAGATCACCTGGCAATCCTGCGCTATGGGGAAAAGAGAGCTCGACCCTTGTGACCCAGGGTCCATCGTGGAAAGAAGAGATTTAAGTTGTACCACCAGGGTGCTGGAGGTGAGAAGCACAGGGTGATTAACATTGCAATCCAAAATTCTTCCTCCTGCGCATGCGAATGTGGTCCTTAGGGAATGATCTCCTAGTATCAAGTAGCACAGTGCTCCAAGGGCTTGGTGACTATTCCTTTCTTGCCCTTTTGCTGGCCAAGAATTATAGTGACTATGATTTTGGTGACAATCAATGTTAGGGTTAAATAAATGTCAGGGTAAAAACGGTGAGGTTGGAAGCCCTGAGGAAGGTAAATAAAAAGGGCTTGCAGCTGGTGTGGGATGCACTGACCGTAAGAGGGAGACAGGACACTGGGAAAACGACAAAGCAGGGCTTAGAAGGCTGCAGCTCCCAGAGACCACAACACACACACACACACACACACCACAGAGCATGCAAGGTGCCAATGACCTTTCCCTAGTATTTTTGGGTAGTTGCACCCGCCCCCCCCCCCTCCCTGGAGACAGGATTTCTTTGTAGCTTTGGAGCCTGTCCTGGAAGTAGCTCTTGTAGACCAGGCTCATCTCGAACTCACAGAGATCCACCTGCCTCTGCCTCCCAAGTGCTGGGATTAAAGACATGTGCCACAGTCGCCTGGCTAGTTACTCCTTTAAACCTACTCTTATATCCAAAGCATCTAATCGTAGCTGACTGAATTATAGGTAAAGATGATTTCGAAGACAGCCTCTGCCTATTAAAGGAAGCATGCCATCTGGTCCTCCCAAGGGAGGGCAGGAGGAGCTAAAACGGTAGACCAAGACTTGTAAGGGCAGATGGAGGCTGCCCTTTGCTGCTGCTCTGCTCAGTCCAGCTCCCTGAACAGCTGCTTAGTTTCAGCTTTTGCCTCTGCCACCCCGACTACTTAGAGGCTCCCCGCAAACCCTGCTGGGAATTCTACTTCAGCAACACAAGGAGAGGGTCTCAGTCTCAAGGCTGGAGTAGAGGGAAGGCCAAGAGAAAGAGGCATCTTTCCTTCTCGGCAACAGCTGCCAGCACCAGAAAGAAGGAAGGAGAAACGAGAAGCAATTCCCAGCTGCCTGGCTTGACCATAGACCCCTCTGCTCCTCTTTCAATAATGTGACGTTTCAGGGTTTGATTGGCATGCTGATCTGGCCTCCTGGCTCCCTCTTTTCACCCTTTAGTGTCTGTTCTCTTTTACTAAATGTTGGCGTTGTGTTGAGTACAGCTAGTTATAAAGCGTTATAATCAAGTCTGAAATATTATTTATTGCTTTTTAAGCTGCAGGTTTCAATCTTTGACATAGAGCGATGCTACCCACCTTGCCTTTCAGCCCTTACAGAAAGCGCATTATTCGTTATGTTCTTGGGTCTGGCTGGCTATCGAACTTGTAGCTTCATTCTCTGTCATCATAATCCAGAAATTATGTCCACTTTGGACTCTCCATTTCTCACTTTAACAACAGAAATGGTGTGCAAGCATTTTCCTGCCTATTTATCAAGTTTGCCAAGTACTTACTTTCTCTTCAAATTGGCAAAATTTCCCACCGTATCACTAAGGGAAATGTCTCGCTGGAGATTTTCAGTTAGGGATCTTAACTAAGGTTACCAAACAAAGTTATAAAACACTATCAGAAGGTAAGGTTTTATTATATTATTGTTACTATAATCATCATCATTATTAACTTTATCTTGTGCTTCCTTTTGGTGTATGTGAATATTGATGTATGCATATATGTATATTAAAAAGTTAAGATTTGGGTCAAACCATATTTTCCCATTAAAGTACAAAGAAAATGATCTCAAGGTTGTAAGAAGTGTCCAGTTGTTAAACAAGCTGTAAATGGAGACTTGGAAGCACAGAGAAGCAGTTGCTGAGAGACTGGTGTGATGGCTGAGAGTGTATGGGCACTTGCCCCCGAGTCCGACAACTGATTCCACAGACCCACAAGATAAAAGGAGAAAACAAAACTTCCAGAAGTTGTCCTGTGATTTCCACCCATGTACAGTGGCTTGTGACACACCTCAAAAGCACAAAAAAGGTATTTAATAACTAAAACTTCTTAAGGAATGCATATATAGCTTAGATGTCTTGCCTGACATGCACAAAGCCCTGGGAACAATCCCCAACACTGCAAAAAAAATATAATATAGAATACTAACAAAGCTAATTTTGTGTAGGAACCCTCAGGAGACGTCTTTACAGTGCCGATCCCCCAGCTAATTCAGAAATTAGGCAATGAGTAGGGTGGAGCACACTGTTAAGATGAGATCAAAAGTTCAAATTAGTATCCTAAGTGAAACTTCAGGGCTCAGTGACTGGGCCCTCTGAGTGGCTGAATTGTAGATAATTTTCACTATCGTGACTGTGTTCATATTTATTTTCAAGATGTTTTATAAGAATAGGTACGGTGGTGCATGCCTATAATCTCAATACTGAGGCGGGCAGGCAGGATGAATTTGAGGTCAGCCTGGCCTACATAGAAAGATCTTGTCTCAAAGGAAGAAAGAAAGAAAAAAAAAGAAAGAAAGAAAGGAAGGAAAGAAAGCAAGCAGGAAGGAAGGAAGGAAGAAAGGAAGGAAGAAAAGGCTTATAATGGCACCTGATTACTTTTACAATTAGAAAAATAAAAATTATGTCAAAATATTTAACTTTAGTTAAATTTTTTATATATTTTAGAACTATCTTTTCCCACATAAATGGTTTATTAAACTGATAAACTGATAAATTAAACAGAAATTATTTTTACCTAGTCATTAAGCAAGTTCCTTAAGGGCTTCTATTTGTTAGTATTTTGATAGCTTGTTCAAACTGTTGTAATCTTCCATCTTTAAGAGCCTTAAGTATGTCACTTAATTTTTGAAAACTGTAGCTTAAAGAAAACAGGTAAAAAAAAATCACTTAGTTCAATTAAAAAATTTATCAAGAAGTAAAATAACCTTTAATAGCAGATGACATATCCCAAAAAAGACCTATCTTTAAGTATTCTTTTTATAAATAGAATGTGAATTGCCATGTCTCCTTGATTTTGCATAAAAATGTACCATACACTGGGCAGCACAATACACGTCCTTCTGTCTGTCTACATCATAACTAAATTAGCCAACCTTCCCATCACGAAAAAAAATTTCCAGGTTCTTGCTGTTGCTGACATGGTATCAGTGACTATCTTTATATTTAAAATTATTATCTATTGAGACAGAATCTAACTATTTTTCTCAAGGTAGTCTCCAAATCCTGGGCTCAAACACCCCTCCCCATCTCAGTCTCCTGTTGCAGAATATTTGTTTAACTATGCAAAGATGTGTTACATTGTGAAAGATGTGTTGCATTTGTTTAATTATGTAAAGATGTGTTGCTGTTTTACCTTGACTGCCTAAGGCACCTGATTGGTCTAAGAGAAAGCTGAAGCCAATAATGAGGGAGGAGGTACTGGCAGGGAGAGTAAGGAGGAGGAGGAATTTAGGCTAAGGGGAGAAAGAAAAGGAGATACCAGGGGCTGGCCAGCCAGACATAGAAGAAGCAGGAAAGTAGAACATATAGAATAAAAAAAGGTAAAAAGGCCCAAGGCACAACGTAGATGAAGAGAAACAGCTTAAATTAAGTTAAAAGATCTGGTAGGACAAGCCTAAGCTAAGGCTGAGCATTCATAATTAATAATAAGTCTCTGTGTCTTTATTTGGGAGCTGCTTGGTGGGCCAAAGAAAATATCAATTATAGCCTCCAACCAGATAGGACTTCAGGTGTGCATGTCAGTGGTCAGCAGTACATATATTTTTTTTTTACAATTTTATAAATTTCTTAATGTAGTCATTAAAGAGGATTGCAGTGTTAAATTTAGTGACTACTACCCAGTTAGCCTCTTGAAAGCTTCATCAATTATACTTACAATGTGTGAATGTCCACATTTCCAAATTCTTAATGGTATTTATCACTGTCAATTTTTAAACTGTTCCTTATGGAATTCTTGGATAAAATGTTTCCATTGGTATCTCCAGAGACTTCCCCCTTTATCTCTCTCTTACATATTTGGTTCTTCTGTAAAGGTGTCCGTATTCATTGCCTGTTTATCCACTAAGCCCCATTGTCTCATTGTCCCTGTTACACACATTACTCCATTACTCCATGCCCTTGGATGCTCAAGTGCAAATCAGTGAGTTCGAGGCTAGCCTGGTCTACAAGAGCTAGTTCCAGGTCAGACTCCAAAGCCACAGCGAAACCGTTTCAAAAAACAAAAAACAAAAAAACAAAAAACAACTTCCCCAAAACCAAAAAAAACCAAAACCAAATAAAACAAAAAGCAAATCATTGCTCCACCATGTGCAATACAAGTTAGCCATTGGTTTGAGGGCCTGGCATTATTTAAAAGCGTAGCAGTTTTGTTAGTTTTTGCTCTATTTTCACACCGTTGCATACAGGCATAGAAGATATCATCATATTCGAGATTCTGAGGACCCTCAGAAGTTTTATTGCAAAGAGATGGTTCACTGGAAAGGACCACAGCACGGCACTGCAGCCATGAAGCTATCCTCATTACTTAAATAACTTCATATGCACACACAGCAGCAAGAACCACAGCACACCTCAGCACACTGTGAGCAGCCTTAAAGAGACAGAGCCATCTGCACTCACAAGAAATTAAAAGCTAGATACACACAAGACATTCATTAGTTCACATAAAAATACCTGGATTTTTTTTTTTTTTTAGAGTTAAAATAAAATGCATTAAAATTGGCAAGAGTTTGGTTTAAGTGGTGCATTCTGGGCCTTTTCTTCAGACTACTGTTGTTTTAATTTCATTATTTAAAAACAAAAATTAAAAATTTAAACAGCAACGTTTGTTCAGCTTTGAGTAACTAAATAACACTTAAGTATACAGTTTTAAAAGGTGAATTTTATGGTACATGCATGTGTCATGTCTCAAACAAAGCTATCTTCCTTTCTTTCTTCCCTTCTTTCTTTAACTTTGAAAAAAATTATTTCCACAATTTTGTTTTGTTTTAAAAGACAAGATATTGCCCAGAAGGACCCCCAACTCCCAGGCTTAAGTAATCCTCATGCCTCAGTTTCCCAAATACCTTGGGTCATAGGTGTGCACCTGTAATCTGCTTGACTCATGAAGGTTTTTTTTTTAAAGTAAAATTTAATAATTAGATACGACTTTGAATACATATGCGATATATAAGAGACCACTACCCTTCTGGTTAGTATTTTTGAGAATTAAAGATATTTAAAAATACGAAATATACTTAGAATGTGTTGTGCTCATCATTAATTTTTCACAGATCTTATGTAAGAACTCTGGAAGTCAGTAGACTGCACAGTAGCTGTGACATGGCGAGGCTCTTCCCACCCCTTCTCTGGGGCAGTAATGGTCAAGGAACACACACTTACGGTGGCTTCCAAAGAGTGTCGTTGAAGTGAGGCGTCAGGACATCTGAAAACGGCTGGGTGACAACTTACATGCCCTTGTGCAGACAGAGCCAAGCGCCCATCAGAAGTGACTGCAGCACAGGACAGAGAGCAACGAAACAGACACCCATCCCGTCCTGTCTACCCTGTCTCAGACGCTGGGTTCTCGGCTGGCAATTAATGAAGGTTTCATTGTGTTGCAGTATTTGCAAAAAGTAAGTTGTGGGTTAATTAAAGAGCCCCAGACAATAAATTAAGTCTATTTATCAACAGCATAATATGGACAACGGCTCTCGGAGGCTGACTCATCCATTGGAACTCCCAGTTGAGGAGCTCGGAGGGCAGCTGAGTGGATACAGTACTTGCTCAGCTGCACCAAGTGCTGGGTTTGATGTTCAGCACCACGTACAGTCAGGTGTGCAGGTACACGCCTGTAAGCCCAGCCTTTCTAGGTGCTTTCAGAAGGGTCAGAAGTTCAAGGTCCTCCTCAGCTATATAAACATTCTATTTGATGCTAAGCCACAAATAAAGGAGCGCCTGTGCAACAATAAGACATAATTTAGGATAGCACAAAAGGGTCACGGTGACCTCCAAGATAAAAGTGACGTCATTTTACTGTAACCCATTGGTTGGGGGGGGGGGGGGAGACAGACTTCTGAATGTGTTACGTTTCTACACTTTAAAAGCAAACAGAAAAGCAAGAGCCATTCCTATTAAAAAATAATCGACACGGGAGCAAAAGAAAAAGTCTTATGATGGTCTGATGGATGGTTGGGGTCCCATAGAAGTTTAAACACACTTTCAGAAGTTATGACCTCTGTGTCTAGAAGGTCATGAAGAAAACAATTTCTCTCAGGAGGAAACTTATTGCCATTTTGTTTGGGGGGGGGAGGAGTAGGAGTGGCAACTGTACTCCAAATGCTACTCTGTTTCAAAGGGGGTGAGAAGGAACCACCCACAGACGCCCAGTGGCTTGCAGATAAGGTCTGGGCAGCCGCCTGACAGCCGCCTGAGCGCTGTAACCGCCCATCCAGGCTCCCTAACGCTGCACCACCAGCAGCAGCATGGCTGTGAAAGGTTCTCTCTGGTCTCCTAGACACAATACTGACCTTGTCCTTTGTCCTTCAGCTTCAAGTGAACAAACCTTTTACAGTCATTTGGGTTCAAAAACAAATCATGGGGAAGGGACAAATTTCCCTTTTTTCATTCCATGGACACTTAATGGCACATGGCCATGTTTTTTAGAAAAGCAGTATTTGTGGCATAGAGTACCTAGAATTTAGTAATAATAAAAGAAAAAAAACCTTTGCAAATAGTTTTCTTCCTCTGCTTCTCCACAGGTACTACACAGTGTGAGGCGGACCTGCTCTTTCTTAATTTATTTCCTCCTATTTCCAGATGCTATCATTTCCCCATCCGAGGAACAGGTGTGGAGAGGCATCTACGAAAGGCTGGAACCAGACCACCATCAATCTGGCACCTCTCTGGCTAACATCAAAGCCCTCCACTCTTGTTTTTAAAGTGTGTGGGTGTGGGCTACACTTTTTATTTTAGATGAGGTCCCATTCACTCCCTTCCCTCGGCTGGCCTCTAGGTTCAAGGGATCCTCTGGCCTCAGCCTCCTGAGTAGCTGTTGATTTTAACTGGGCAGTACCACACCAGGCTTATATACCAACAAGAAATAAATCTAGATTCTCAGGGATTTCCATAGAGCCGCCTGGGAAAGCCCACTCATGTCTTCAGAGAACTTGCAATCTAGAGCTGTGGCGACGAATCACACAGCATGGTAGATCTTGTGATTTCTAACGAGAAAAGATAAGAAATGTGTAGGAGAGTCACATAATCAAAGGAAAACAAAATCCTTTAAAAAAAAAATCATTCTATACCAGAGGGAGATGAGGCGCGCTAACAAGCTTTGCAACTTCTCAAACGAACGGGGCAAATTTCATCGTCTAAGCCACAGAAAACTGTGGCCGGGTGTGACTCTCCCAAACACACTGTCAAGGTACCCCTAGGGATGGTGCGCCTCCCCAGGTGGGGATGAGAGGGTGGGGAGACTTAGCGCAGTGCAGACGGCCTTCCCTGGCTTCCTCATCCCAATTCTGACTTCAGTCTCCCGGAAGGGAAGTTTGTGAAGCATCTAAATAAGCCAGATTTTACTTTTTGAAAAAGACAAGTTGCAGCATAGAAAGTTAAAGTCAGACAAAGCTCTACCATCCGTGGGGAGTCCAGCAGCAAGAGTGCACGGGTGCTCTCGTTGCTTTCTGGAAACAGAAGAAGAACTGAAATCAGTCAAAGTGCTCTGAGCACCACAGACACGGGGCCGGCTCATGGCCAGCTCTTGGCGTGATTTCGGTTTGTCTGTTATGGATGAATCCATAGGCTAACTAAATGTCATCCTTATCTGTATCAAAACGTTGGCCTGGCATGGTAGTGCACGCTCACCATCTCACGCCTTGCGAGACTGAAGCAGACAGACAGCAAACTGTAGTCTGGGTTACACTGTAGCAGCCTGTCTTAAAAACAAAGACACAACCCAAACCCTGGCATTTTGAGTGGACAGTGCTCCATACTAGGTTATACCTCAAGCAGAACACTTCATGTCTCACAGCTAATACTATTGAATTTGGATATTGTAAAGTGATGTCTCAAAGCAGAAAAGTGACCCTTCTGCCTTCTGCCACGGCACAGAAAGACACGTTTCCTGCCTCTTTCATTTCTCAGCTATCATTTCTTACTAGGCTTGGGAGTTTGGTTCTCACAATCGCTTCAACTTTCTAATTGCATTGCCTCTTGCACCTGTAGGATGGGAAATGAGACAATCCAGTATGATGGGAGTAAACGCAAGGAGAGTCACTAAGTGCCAAGTGGAGACCAAAGAGCTTGGCCAGGAGTTCAGCGCCCACAGGGACTGGCATCTACTGAGCTGCCCAGCTTGGCTTTGTTTACGTCTGGGTGCATTGCCAAAGACCAGAGAGGTTCTTATGCAGGTGATCCGGCAGTAAATCCAGGCATTTTTTTTGTGCACAGAGAACAAGAGGGGAAAGATAGCTACTGTCTCTTTAATTGGCAACTCATAGCAGCTTACTTCGTACTGTACCTGAGACTTGAGCACTCACAGCCTCGCTGCGGACAGTCTTTGTTAGTTTAATTTCCTCGGAGGTCATGGCTTTTTAATGTTACTGAAATGAAAGAGTACATCATACAAACACATGAGCACGATGCTTACGGAAACGAGGGGTGGGCTGCCCCCCACTAGCAGCACGGGTTCTGCCTTCAGGCACGCCAGCTCATCATTGCCAGTCAGCACAACGATGCATATAAACGTGATGGAACGGGAGGAGGGGGAAGCAAACTGCACCAGTGATCAAACACTGATGCTCCTGTCGCGTGCCATAGTCAACACAAGCAGCCCAACCAGTGAATTATAGCCTCTGCCACATTACTGACCCTTGTCCCAAGGAAGAAATTTACTGCGCTCCCCAGACTTAAAAAGAGCAGGCAGGATTTATGAAGGGACACTTTCCTTTTTATTAGTAGCTGAGTCAATGTTTATGCTGAGTCAAGCCACTTAACCCCTAAACCAGGCACAAGAAAACTCTATCTCATCAAATGTCCAAGCTTGTAGTGTTTGGATTATTCCATTTCAAAACCAACCATCTGTATGTTTGCAGGAGGGACGCTGGAGCTAGGGGGTCATTACGTTAAGCAAAATAAGCCAGACTCAGACAAATACTGAATGGTTTCTCTTAATGCAGAATCTAGATTTGAAATTACATATGCATGTGTAGCATGTACATAGACGTACAAACTCAGAAGGGGACAATGAGACAGAGAAAGAGATCTTAAAGAAATGGGAAATTGAAAGCAAAGGAATATCTGGGCTAGGAAAGTCGATGCAGGGCCTGAATAGGGAAAGAAAGGGAGCTAGCTGGAGGAGGTAGGAATGTGGGGGATGGGGACAGACGAGGAGGAGGAGGAGGACACATATGCATTAAGATGCTGCCAGGAAATCCATGGCTCTGTGCGCTAACCTGAAAATTTAATTTCAAAGAAAGAGCATTGAAGAGATCTCTAATACCCAAACAAGCACCTGTTTGTCGTTATCGTATTTCTTGGGGGAAGTGAACAGGTTTATAAAACAGGATAATATGTAATAGCATTTTCAATTTTTCCTCCATTATTTTCCCCAGTAACTCAAAAGTTATTTGTAGATAATCATTTTTATGAATATTGTTTATTAAGAAAAAAATTCCCTGACAAATATAAATTTTGAAACATTTAAAACTCTATAAAGTCAAAGCTGTGGTTTGAATGTACCCTAGTTACTGTTCCTGTTGCCCTGACAAAATCTGACCGAAGCCACATGAGGGAAAGAAAGGTTTATTTGGCCTGTACTTTATAGGAGTCTGGTCCATCATGCCAGAGATGGCAGGGCAACCAGGAGTAGCTTGGTCTGAGGTGGCTGGCGCTGGCAATGAGGCTTCACGTCTCTGTGAACTGGGAAGCAAAGGACAGGAATGCTCACAGGAATCTGACTTTCTCCTCTTCCCCATTGTACCTGCCTGGGTCCCCAGCTCATGGGATGGTATCACACACATTCCAGGTGGGTCTCCCTCCTAAGTAATTCTCTCTGGAGATGGCCTTACTTACACACAAGCAAGCATGCACATGCACACACTGTGTGTGTGTCTCTTCTAGTCAAGTTGATATTGAAGGCTGGCCACACCAGAGGGCATATCCTCAAAAGGTCATGCTTTGGAAGCATCATCTTCAATGTGGTGGTATCAACAGGTGACCAGACCTTAGAGAGTCAGAACCCAGTGGGAAGTGACAGGTCACTGGGGTGCCGCTTTGGGGAAGGATTGTGCATGGTAGCTCTAATGAGCTCCCTGGTTGTTCTCCAGAGAGTGAGTCTTACAAAAGAATAAACCTGTCCCCCTTTGTTCTCTGGCTTTCTTCTCATCACGTGACCGTTTCCTCTCAGCCGTGCTCCAGTCATGATTCTATCCACCACGAGGGGACACAGCCAGGGAGCCGGCACCTAGCCCTTGAACTTCCAAAAGTGTCAGCTAAACAAACTTCGTATGTTTGTGAAGTACATGGATTGTCTCAGCACCATAATGCCGTATTTTAAAGAGTCTCTCTTAAACCTTTTCCAGCCATTTTTGAAGTACACTTTTCTGTTCATTGCCGTAAACTTTAACCTGTTAACCTTTGGCATGTCCTCAGCTGTGACCAGCTGTTCCTACAATAGCTGTCTGTGAAGCAGCTGTGTGTCTTCGCCCTGCAAACTTACAGCCATGCTAGGGCTTTCTCTCCTGTGTCTCCACTCTCCTGGTTCCTCAGCAAAAATTGTACTAAGCATGCTCTATGTGTGCATGTCCCTTCTATTTGAACAAAGTGTAAAATGGTTTCTTAAAGCTCAAAATACTTTTTTCTTGACTTGTCCCATCCTAAGTTCTTATTTCTTTTAAGAGATTTGTAACACACACACACACACACACACACACACACACACACACACACGCATGCATATAAACTACCTCAACAGAAAACATACAACCAAAGACATTTTTAACACTTTCGATCAACATTACACCAAGAGAGTTTCTTTAGAGCTGGAGAGACGGCTGCTCTCCCAGCAAACCCTAGCTCAATTCCCAGTGCCCACACAACGGTCACAAACATCTGCAGTGCTGGCCCCAAGAAATCCAGTGCCCTCTTGTGGCCTTCTCTGGTACTGCACTCATGCAGGGCACCAAGACATACACACAAGCAAAACACCCATACACATAAAATAAAAATATTTTTTAAAAAGGAAATCTCGCTGGGTGGTGGTGGTGGCTCGCGCCTTTAATCCCAGCATTTGGGAGGCAGAAGCAGATGGATCTCTGTGAGTTGGAGACCAGCCTGGTCCATAAAGTGAGTTCCAGGACAGGCAGGGTTGCTACACAGAGAAACCCTATCTCAAAAAAAGGAAGTCTCTTCCCTTAAAGCTCATCTATTACTTCCTGCTTCACTTAATTGTACCGAAAGTATTGCTAGGGTACTGCACACAATCTCCGCAGAAATGTCATCTCTCCATTTGAAATGGACCGGATCAACCCAAGGGATTAACTAGCGTCAGGGTCCGCCCACTGCCAACACTGTAGCTGCCTTTCACGGGCTGAGGTCACTCAGGCCGCTGTAGCGAAACAGCACAGACCAGAGAAATTCCTTCTCCCAGCTTTGGAGCCCAAGCACAGCGAGGTCTAGCAGGTCTGGTGTCAGTGGCCGGCCCCTTTCTGGTTCCCTGGTGAGGACCTTGTAGCTCTGTCCTCACATGGTTGAAAGGGCAAGCCTGCTCTCTGGGGACATCTTTATAAGGACATCCCTTCCATTTGTGAGGGCTCTGCTCTCATGACCCAATCACCTCCCAGAGGCCTTGCCAGCTGCCACCCCCCCCCCCCCCGTAGGTTACCATTTTAACAAGACTCAAACATAAAGCGTGTAACACTTTGGCTTAATTTTTTTCTGCTGGCCTCTGAAGATGCTGTGGTATTAACTGTTCCTTATTCAACTTTAGCTTATACTCTGTAACCTGCAAAATCTTATCACTGGACTGGGCGGGTGGCACAGGCCTATAATTCCAGAACTAGGGAAGCCGTGGTGGGCAGACCTATGTTTGAGGCCAGCTTAATCTACATGGTGAGTTCTAGGCTAGCCTGATGTGCATAGTGAGTTCTAGACCAGCCAACTACATACTAAGACTCTGTCTTTAAAAGAGAAAAATCCATTATCACTGAGAAACTGGGTATTTTGAAACGTTATGACGTTTTCTTTGTGGCTGCTCACATGGCTGTGACAGACAAAATTTGTACCAGGCTTCTTCTTTGGGGTCACCAGCCAGCTCCCAAATCGTGGCATGGAGACTTCTTATCAGTTATGAATGCTCAGCCTTATCTTAGCTCTTATTTTAATCTGTTTCTCTTTATCTACTTTTTACCTTCTTTCTTTCTCTGTATTTTACTGTCCTGCTGTCCCTATGCCTGGCTTCTGGCCCAGGGCGTGCCCCTCACTCCCCATTCTCTCCTTTCTCCTTCTTCCCCCCCTTCTCTTCAACTTATTCTCTCTGCTCACCAGCCCCGCCTATCCCTCTCCTGCCTAGCTATTGGTCATTCAGCTTTTGATTAGACCAATCATGTGCCTTAGGCAGGCAAGGTTAAACCAATGCAACACATCTTTACATAATTAAACAAACGCAGAATAAGCAAAAGTAACACATCTTTACATCGATGTAAGTCTAGCAAAGGCCAGACTTAAAATTCCCAGTAAGCACACTTTTTAAATGAAAATATAAATGTATCACAAAATGATATTCTACCTTTATTTCAGTGTACAACAGGTTCCTATTTATGTAGTTTAGAAGTCTTGAAAACCTTTGGTAAGAGACTTTCAGTAATCTTTATTTTAGAGAATTAAAAAATATTTTTATGTATAGTGTGTGCCTGCCTGCATGGAGGCCAGAAGAGGGCGTCAGATCCCCTAGAACTGGAGTTAACAGATGCTGTGAGTTGACTGAGAGGGATGTTTCAAACAGAACCTGGATGCTCCCTGCAAGATCAGCAAGCGTTCTTAACCACAGAGACACCTCCCTAGTCCATTTCAGGGATCTTTATTGCCATCACTGTCATCATCATCATCACTACTAGACAAAGCTTCTACTGTTCACCTCTTGTGCAGTACAGGTGTGATCTGCTTTGTTCCCCCACCTGAGGGCCCATTTCCCCTGAGGAATGCCGTCATAAACCGTGGCTGCAGCGCTCCCTTAAGAAATTCCCCTATGGGCTAGCCACGGAGCTGAAGCACACCTGTCAGGGGCAGGTGGAGTCCCCAGAGCCCGTGACTTGTTATGTTACAAGGCAAAGAATGTTCTGCGAATAGGACACTGTGAGGGATGCTGAGCCTTAGTTATCTGGGTGAACCCAATAAGATCACAGGGTCTTTTAAAGAGGGAGCTAAGGGCCTGCGAAGCACAGGGGGAGCTGTGACGAGGGCTGGACAGGTCCGCAGAGGGAGAGGACTCAGTGGAAGAGGTAACAATGCTGGTTTGGAAGAAAGAGGAAGCTGCCACAGCAAGGAAGGCAGGAAACCTTGACGAGCTATCCAAAAGCAGCGGTTATCTCCTGAAGCCTTCAGGAGGATTGGGTCTAATCAGACATGATAATATTAATGATTAGACATCATTGTCTAGAGCTACAGTGTGTCCCAAGCAGCCTGGTTGTCTTGAGGCTTTAGGGATACAGTGTATTCTCAGCTGCTATGTTTGTAAGACTGTGTTACAACACGAAACTGATGTATGTTCCCAGCAAAAATATTGACATTTCTGTGGATAAGTCCTTTTGGGAACCTGATTTACAAAGTCTCCAGAATATCTATATTTGGAAAGTGTTAAAATAAAGGATCCCTGCTGCATTCTGTTTAAATCACAATTTTCCAAAGACATTTTTTCAAAGATGTTTTAAAGAAAATCTTTCAAATCTTTCTTCAGACACTACCTGACAGAGGCAAGGAGGGCATGGTGTTGTAGGGCAGTCATGCAGGCGAGGACGGAAAGGAGGGGGATCCCGACACTAAATGTCCTTCCTCCTCCCCCCTCCTTTTTTTCATGACAGGGCTTCTCTGTAGCACCTTCCTGGAACTCACTCAGTAGACCAGGCTGGCCTTGAACTCACAGAGATTCACCTGCTTCTGCCTTCCAAGTGCTGGGATTAAAGGCCTGTGCCACCACTGTCTGGTGAGAGGACTCTCTTTTTACCCAACAGTCACAGGCCAGAGAGAGCTGATGGGTGAAGACCGACATCCACAGGAACTGCTGTGGGAGTCTACAGGAAAAAATCACTTTCAAAGGAGCCCTGAGTACTCATTTGCAAATGTGTTTAAGTACAGCTGAGGTGCTGAGTAAAAGGACAGAGGGGATGGAGCCCAGGTGAGCAACCATCTCTATGACAGGCGTCAATGAAGTCACTCAGCAGTATTCCCAGGGTGGGGCAGTGTGCTGGGTTCTGGTAAAACCTGGTCCTCGCTGGTCAGATCATCGAAATTGTGAACTGGGGTTCTAGTAGAATGTCAACATTTATTAAAGATTGAAGACGCACATATCACCAAATCCTGATGGTGAAATGTGAGTCCCGTCTCCACTGCAGCTCTGGGGCTGGTTTTTGGCGCGGAAAGGACTTGGGGAGGCTTGTGCCCAGCACTTTTGGTGCTTTTGTCTCTCCGGAGTAGTACAGCCTTCCTCATTGTTCCCTGGACCTCCGCACTTCAGAATTGAAGTCGCTTATTTCGAAGAGCTTAACACCAGTTCTGTGGCTGTGCATAGAAATGAGATTTTTGCTTGGATAGGAAACGGTAGTGGCGGCCCCTCTCCCTGCCGACTTTTAGCTTTCTGTGTGCGGTGTCCATTTGGGTCTCCTTAGGAGCAAAACTCTATCCCTATTTGTCCTTTGTAAGCCTGGAGCGCAGAGCCCTGCCTCTTCCGTGGGAGGCATTTGGCATGTTTGCCCAAATACTGAAAGGACCCTGGGATGTGAACACTTGCCAATTCGAGTCAGTGTAGAGAATAAATGAACTTGTACTTATTTTAACGAGGAAAAGATTAAAATGGGTGGCATTTTAGGGGTGGGGAACCCAGCATATTTTTCTCCCCTGGTTTTAACCTCCCGAAGAACAGACACTGTGCCCAGGCTTATGCCGATACCAGAAGACCGAGGAAAAGACAGAGAGAGGCAGGAGGTCCCCTCCCAAGAAGAATGCGCATATGGTGTGACCTCTGGTGATTGTGGGGTCCCCTTGTTTGTCTGGCAAACACCTTCTCCTCTTTCCAGGGAGCTCAGATGGCACCCCTGGGAGGCCCCTCTTCTCCCCGTGGGTGTTTACTTTGCCTTGTGCTCCAGGCATTCTGTGCAAAAATAAAAAATAAAAAAGCCCTCTCAAATATCACTAACCACACTTTAGCCTGTTATCTGTTTACATACCTGAATTCAGTTCGGTGAAGTTCAGCTCACATGGCAATGCCCTTGGTATTTGCTAACGCTAGAGTCAAAGGCTCCAAGGCAGGCGGGACTCTAGGCTTTCATGCTGCTTCCTACTCTAAGGGACAGACACGGAGACGAACCCTTCCATGTCTCTGTAGAAGCAGAACAAGAAGCAGCAGACAGATGGTTCAGGGAGGGTGTAACATCAACCCCCAGACAGCAGGGTCTCATTTCATAGCCTTAGCCCTGAGTACTAATCCATGTCTGGTGCATAAGCAGCCCTATGCTAATGGAAGGAGGGAGAGGAGGAGAAGCAGGGAAGATGGCAGGAGGAAGGAAGTGGAGGAACCGCAGAACTGCCTCCTTGGAAGACCGTCACTCAATTTTGCGGTCCAAGCAACCCGGGTACTTTGTAGGTGATACCATGAGGCTTCTGGAAGTAACTTTTTGGAGTTGAAAGCTGGTGAGTCAGTGCTATCTCATGTACAGTGTAGCCCACGATAGTCACCTCTGGTGGAGACAAGTCAGCATGAACCTGTATTCAACTGTGGTCCCAGGGTCCTTGTTAATGACCTAGCCTGCCAGGAGGCCTCAGAAGAGAGAACAATAGGCGGCCTTCACTGACTAAGCCACCGGCACAGTTCAACCTGATTCTTCTGCTCTGCATAAGAGTCATGGGCTCTTAGGCTACCACAAAAGGATTGGATGAGACTTTCAATCCCACAGAATCCTGTTTGCCACCCAGTTTCCCGCTTCTCCACCTGTGCTCCCGTCTTAGGTTACGCTGGGCAGATGGAGAGGGGGCTCACATTTCAAGCCTTCACAGTCCGCACCCCAGCTCCCTTCTCCAGCAGGGGCTGTTTTCCTAAGGAGGTCCCCGGGAGATGACAGTGTAAAGTATGCCTCAAATTTTCATCCCAGCAGCTGGTATCATCTAACACCCTAGGGAGGGGCACGGCTTTGTCGCTTCGGCTAGCAATCTAATCTCGAGAGCCTCAGCCAAAATATCAATTACAGGGCCCGCTGCATGATGGGATATATGGGAGTTCAAACAAGGAGGACAAAGGCTTAAGTCAGGGGTTGGGGGGCAGGAGGCTGAAAGGACTGGGCCATACGGCAGAGGCGAAACGAGGTAAAGCTGACTTCTCACGGCTTGGCAGATTGCTAAGTTCACCCTAAAGTACTGTTTGTCTCATGAAGCAACGGCAGGGAGGCTCACGGCCCTGAGGTGGTTTTCTTGGAGAATTCAATTAGAAACTACTGGTACTCCGACGGCATGTCAACACTCCCGAGTAAGGATGAGATTACTGAAAAATGATTTGTAATTACAAGCTTTTGATAAGCCACAACAGGTCACATGCTGTCTGGTTCCATTGATATGAAAACCCTAGAGTAGATAGGCACATAGAGATACAGAGTGGACTCGTGGCTGCCAGGAGGCAGGGGATGGGGTGAGTGTTTAATGGGTGCAGAGTTTCATTTGAGGAAATAAAGATGCTTTGGAATGGGTCGGAGGTAATAAATTGATGGCCTGTGGATGTACTAAATATATCGATGAATTTATTCACTTTGAAACACTTTGAAATGGATTATTTTACTTTGTCGTGCTATGGTCGTGGGGGCTGGACCCAGAGCCTTACACACACTAGGCAGGCACCCTGCCATTTCCACCCCATTACACCCCTGAGTTTTTGTCTTTTACTTTTTGAGACAGGGTCTTATTAAATCACCAAGGCTGGACTTGAAATTGTGATTCACCTGCCTCAATTTCCCAATTATCTTGTATTATGGACTTGTACCACTACATCCAGCTTAAAATGGTTAATCTTGGGAAAAAGTAAATTGATTGAACAGCTAATTGTATGTTATGTGAATCTGAATATTTAAAACCATACTAAAGTATTCAGAGTATCTCAGCAATATGAAATTACTGGGAACTAAGGACAAGCCTTTATCCCCATTCCAGGGATGGCAGGATTGAGTCAGCCCAGTACTTGCTGGAAGCTTATAGTAAATAATCTAAACAAAGAGCTCCTGGTTTATTTGGCCACACACTAACGTGTGTGTGTTTGTGTGTGTGTGTAACTGTGTATGTATGCATAGGCCGTCGTATATGGTATGTATGTATGTACGTGTATGTGGGTATGTGTGTGTATGTGTATAGGTCTGTGTACATGTGTATGTGTATATGTGTGTCTGTCTATGTATGTGGTACAGGAGAATTGCCTGTATTCTGTCAATCATGTTTTAAATAAACGCTGATTGGCCAGGCAGGAAGTATAGGTGGGTCAATCAGACAGGAAGTAGAGGTGGGGGTGATGAGAACAGGAGAATGCTGGGAAGGAGGAAGCCCCTTCCTTTCTAGTCCTGCCCAGATCGCAGAAGAAGCAAGATGTGACCTGCCCCACTGAAAAAGGTACGGAGCCATGTGGCTAACATAGATAAGAATAATGGGTTAATATAAGTTATAAGAGCTAATACTAAACCTGAGCTAATGGGCCAGTCAGTTTATCATTAATATAGTCTCTGTGTGATTTTCTTTGGGCCCTGCCAGCTGTGGGACCTGTGGGACGACAGAAACCCCCAACAAGCAGGCCCTCTTGTTACATGTATGTGTGTGTATGTGTGTAGGTCTGTGGGTATGTGTGATGTGTCTATGTATGTGAATATAGGTCTGTGTATATGTGTATGTATGTGTATGTGTGTGTGTCTCTGTGTGTGTCTGTGTATATGTGTATGTCTATGTCTGCATGTGCCTCTGTGTGTTTGTGTGTGAGAGTATGTGTGTATGTATGTATATGTCTGTGTATAGACATACCTATGTGTATACCTGTGTGTTTGTGTGAGTACGTGTGTATGCATGTATGTCTGTATGTGTATATATCTGTTTCTGGGGGGGGGCATAGTTCCAACTCATGTGTCTTCATCTTCAGGTTCCACCTTTTTCTCTGAAAGGAAGATGGACACTCACTGAACCCACATTCGTTAGTTGGCTAGGAAGGCTGATGAGGAGTCCTTGGGAAGCCCCTGCCTCCGTCCCCAGGCAGCAGCCCATCTGCCCAGCCTGGACTCTAGTTCTTACTCAGCAGGGGCAGTCTCAGGAGCAGTGGCTGTGCACCAGCAGTCTCCATCAAAGTCAGCTGCAGGGCTGGCTGCGCAGCTCAGCGGGGCAGTGCTCGCCTGGTGTGTACGAGGTCTGGGTCTGAACCCCTGCACGGTCCCACACAACAATACAATCCTACCGTATCAGTTAAATAGACCTGTGTTTACCAGACTCCGAACATAGCCAGTCTGGCTGTAGGGAGGAGGTTCTGAGGTGGTGATGACGTCAGACAATGATGACAGGTCATTTTAATTCAATAGACAATGAGAAGACCTTGTCATTTCCACATGCTTCCGGAATCAGAGAGAATGCATGCTGTCGGAGAGCAGAAGGATCCCTGGGAGAAGACAGTGTTTTTCTACTCTGGCACTCAGAAAAACATATGCTCCAGCACACACCTCCGAGCAGTCAGCCACTGAGTGGAAAGCAAAGCACCGGAGCTTAGGGGATTAAGCCCATCTCCAATGAAGGTGAGATAGATGGGATCTTGAAAGGAGACGGCTAGGCAGTCACCAGAAACAGCAAACTTAGGGAAGGCTGCTGGGGCTGTCAGTCTTCCCTGCATCCCCTTTCTACCCATACCATTTAGCCAAAGCTACAGACAATTGGTCCTCCCTGTCCTCACGAACCACTCCCTGTAGAGCCTCCTGTCCTCAGCAGTCATCCCTGTGCGGCCTCCTGTCCTCCCCAGTCATCCCTGTGCGGCCTCCTGTCCTCCCCAGTCATCCCTGTGCGGCCTCCTGTCCTCCCCAGCCATCCCTGTGCGGCCTCCTGTCCTCCCCAGCCATCCCTGTGCGGCCTCCTGTCCTCCCCAGCCATCCCTGTGCGGCCTCCTGTCCTCCCCAGCCATCCCTGTGCGGCCTCCTGTCCTCCCCAGCCATCCCTGTGCGGCCTCCTGTCCTCCCCAGTCATCCCTGTGCGGCCTCCTGTCCTCCCCAGTCATCCCTGTGCAGCCTCCCTGTCTTCCCCAGTCATCCCTGTGCGGCCTCCTGTCCTCCCCAGTCATCCCTATGCAGCCTCCCTGTCCTTATCATCTTGGTAAATTCCTAATCTTTCTGGTTTGATCTTGTGGGGTTTTCTCCTGCCCATTGTTTTGCTTTCTCTCCCTGACTGAAAACAGCATTGACCATATGCAACCCTGACAGAGAGTAGACACTCCTCTACTGTGACTGCCTTTGACTGGGACAGCATCTTCTCAACCATGTGCCCTCACAAGGATGGAGAGTGCTCTGTTCCATGCTGGTATAACTCCACTTCTCCAGGCATTTCTCTAAAGATTGCGCCGAAATAAAAACTCCTCGTACGGCCTCACTCTCACAAACATCTAGACAAGTTTCATATGTAAGAGGCATTTAGATATAATGAAAAGCAAAACATAGTAAATACTTCGGAATCCTCTAGATTCAGTGTATTAAGCCAAGTGACTCAGAGAGTGTGGTATGCGTGTTTAAGTGTGTACATTTTTCTATATTACATGAGAAAAAAATGTGCTCCCACCACTAAATGTTCTACACACCACAGAAATTGTAGCAGTATTTTCCTGGAAAAGGTCCTAAAAAGGAGAAAAAGCTTCTGCCCTCTGTATAAGTCAAGCTAGGAGATGAAATGTAAAATAGTGAGACCTGGGCAAGGAGGCTCCTCCCTGTAACGGGGATGAGGAGGGGATCTGAGAAATCTCAGAGCTGAACAATACGGGCGGGTGGACTGCAAGGCTGTGTTTGTGTAACTCCTGTTCTCAGCAGGGCAAGTCCCTGCCTCTCTGACCTGTTATCAAGGGCACATGGGTGACAAGGTGGAATCCACACTGGCCTGGCTGTTTCCCTCGCTGACTCAGACCTTTGGTGAGCCCTCTAAGCTTCCCGAGATGGTACCTCTGCTTGAACAGTGGGGATGGTCATGTTCCACGGAAGGTGGCTGTGATGGACTGAACTGTGTCCCCCTCACCTAAAGATAAGTTGAGGGCTTCACTCCCCACCCCACACCTCAGAAAGCAGCCTTATTTCAAAGCAGGCTTGCTGCGTGGATAATCAGTGAAGAAGACATTGCAGCTGAGAAGGGTGGGCTGCTAATGCAATGTCTGGTGTCCTTGTAAGAAAGGGGACGATGGCCTCTGAACATGTACCACAGGGATGCTATGTGGAGACGTGCACAGAAACTGAAGCAATGCGGCTGCAAGCCAAAGACTGCCAAAGGTTGCTAAGAACCACTACAGGCCAGGAAGGAAGAGAGAAGGGAAGGAAGGGATGCCCACTCTGAGTCTGGAAGGGAGCAGGCCCAACTAGGGGCTGACTTGATAAGGCTACAGAACTGTGAAGTGGTAAAATTCTTTTGTTTCTGGCCACCTAGTATTAGCACTTGGTTACAGCAGCCCCAGAAAGCTAGCGTGGTGATGGAGGTCTAGCTTATTTATCTGCTTATTTATTTAGCATGTGTGTGTGTGTGTGTGTGTGCATGTGCATGCATGTGTGTGTGTATGTATTTTAACTGTAAAGGAAACACACTTAGAATAGATTACATTGACAAGAAAACATAGAAACTCTTATTATTTGGCTATGTTAGAACATGTGTCTCCCATTTCATCTGGTAAAAGCTTAATTTTGAATGGAATAGCGTTGAGATGTGGAGACTTCTCTGCCTCCCTGGTCATGAGGGCTGTGCCTTTAAGGATGGACAGATGCCCCTGCAGTGCTGGCTTTATCTCTAGTGGGCTTGGGTTTGACCCTCTCTTGCTCCTCAGTCTTGCGCTGTGGCCCTTCTTCTGTGGGCACGGCACAACACAGAGGCTCTCACCAGATGCCAGGGGCATGTGCCTGGACTTTGCAGCCTCCACATCCATGAGCCAAATAAGCCTGTTCTTTATAAATTATCCATTCTCAGCTATCCTGTTGCAGGGGTAGAAAATGGACTAAGGCAGAATCTAAGCCATGGAAGCGTATTTATTTTCTTGGACCTGACATTGCATCTTCATGTTTACCTCCTGTTAACTGCCACCCATTCACCCTGTCTCAGCACACGGCTCCTGGCTATGCTTGCAGCATGCAAGCTGTGCCCTCCCCTTCCAGCCTTGGTACTGCTGCTTCCTCTGCCCGAAACCTGCTCAGTCCAAACCGTGACTCCCAGAATCGCCTCAGTGAGAGCCCCTTACAAAGTCACACTGCAGTTTGGATCAGCTTCCCAAAGCTCACTGGCCCTCACTCTCCTCTAATTTTCCCCTTCCCCAATGCCCTTACTAGATGCTAACATCCTGTACCACATCCATTCTTGCATCATCTATGACATCTCCCTCATTCTATGACATTATCTCAGGCAGGGCCCTGTGCCTGCTTTGTTCATAGACAACGAAGGAGCATCCAAACAGGGTCTAGTTTGCTGGAGGTGCTTAACAAGGAACTATAAAAGCCAACATTCATTTTAAGACAGTCATCCAACCCCCTTATCATGATGAAGCTACTCACATGTGTTGCCAAAGTAATTAGAAACAATTCAAAACTCCAAATTGCCTCCATTTACTAAGCTCTCTTCCAGTGTAGAAGAAACATAATGGACAGTGGATCTCAGCTTCTTTGACTCCCTCAGAAGTCCTGTCACACGAGGAGAAATGCCACGACAGGGGTAACAACGCTTTGACCAAAGCTTGATGGGAGGGATAAGTGTAATCAGGTATCTAAACATACAACACCTGCCATAAATAATGCTGACGGCTACTTCCTTTGACCTTTAACTTCCACCTCTTCCCTCTGCTTATCTAAGGTCAAGAGAGTGAAAAGACACTGTCCTTGGGAGGGAGGCAAGTGGAGAATGTCCCCCAGTCTCAGCACACTGGAGATGAGTACCGCGTACTGAAACACAGTGCCATGTTTACGATCCCAAATTACCATGAGATAAAAGGCTCCTTACTACACCACAGCACGGTATATCAGAAAAAGTGATGCACTTATATTTTATGCTTCCTGATGTAGGAAGTCCTTCTGTATATGTGTTGCTTTGATTGGTTAATGGATAAAAACGCTGCTTTGGCCTGTGATAGGGTAGAATAGAGCCAGGTGGGAAAACTAAACTAAATGCTAGGAGAAAGTAGGTGGAGTCAGTGAGAAACCATGTAGCCGCCAGAGGAGAAAGATGTAAGCCAATAGCTAGAACCTTGCTGGTAGGCCACGATCCTCATGGTAAAATATAAAATACTAGGAATGGGTTAATTTAAGATGTAAGAGCTTGCTAGGAATACACTAGAGTCATTGGCCAAGCAGTATTGTAATTAATAAAGTTTCTGTGTGAATATTTCAGGGCAGGGCAGGCAGGAACGAAGGAGCATTCTCTGCCTACAGATTGGCACACCAAATTAGGGCTGACGACATCCACATAAAACCTGAAAAAGCTTGGAAAGAAATTATAGACACAAAAGAACAGAGTTAAGCATGGCTTCTTGGTAGCTGGCATTTTTTTTTTCAGATGAGCTGTTTGCTGGTGGCAAGCAGGAGTTCCGTGGCTCCTTTAAGAAAAGGCTTACTGACTCAGCGTAAGAAATGGCAGCTTCCTGGTTCATGCTGCCAGCACTTAAATGGGGTTTGTGAGCAGCGTGTTACAAGCTGCTTCATGGCACGACATAGATCCACTGCATGCCTGGAACTGGGGCGGTGTGCATGGCTCACAGAGGCAGTGAGTGACCAGACCTCTGCTGTGTTGGACTGGGTAGGGCCAAGAGGCAAAGCAGCCTTAGTCCTAGCCACACTGCTTAGCATTTTAAAAGTGTTCCTTGTCAGAAAATAATTACAGAATACACAATAAAGACAGATTCAGACAGAAATAAACCTCTAAATGGGTCACAGTGTTGGATAAATGTACATAGGCTTGAGAGAGAGAGGAAAGAGAGTACAGAGAGTTATAAAAGTACAGACAGTCATAGATTAAAGGAGTAAAGATAATAAAATACATATTAAACTTGTAGAAAAAGTACTCTGAATAAGAAAAATAAGCCACATAAAGATGGAATAGATACAGAGAATCTGGATTATGCATATTATTGTGTTTTCTTTGAATTTTTTTGACTGTGAATAAGCTAAGTACAGAGAGACATTTAACTGTATGGGCCACATAACCTAAACCAACATATATATTTTAAAGGTATCTTGACTTCAAAATTTGGGTCTAAGGATATGTTGTTTGGAAAAGAGGTTCTACTTTTGTTTCCACAGAGGATGAGAACCTGTGGATTCTTCCTGTGGTTTGATCAAACAAGACCCCTGAAACAATGGCCCAGATGGTCCAACATCCATGACGGCTTTAGGACTGCTGGCTGAGATGAACCTACCACACAGGACACCCCATGACAGACCTGATTAACAGCACCCCCAATCATCAGGAAGTAGTCTAGACAATAATGTCCAAATGCCCTAAATGATTGTTTATAAATGTTTGTTTACATTTAAAGGGTGATATGTTATAGATATGAATACTTTGCATTGGTATGAATTCGGTCTATTGATACAAATTTTAGGTCAATTTTGTTATATTATATTTCTGCTCTTAATTAAGGTATTGTGCTTGTGTAGCTCATTTAAAAATGTAATGTATAATTAAGAAATACAGGTTAATAGAAAGTCATCTATAATAGTCAAGTTTGTAGTCATGTTAGTTAGGTTTTCTAGATACATGAGATATATTTCAGTTTTAGATAGATAATATTCAGACCTTTCAAAGACCTAAGTAATATGACATTTAAACTGTTTTAGGAACTTAGACTTTTCATGACAATGAGACACATCTGCTCCTGGCAGCACCAGTCTAGTTCAAGAGGATGATGGGTATCAAAGAGGCTCCTTATGGAGTTTGCCAGCCATTTGGGCAAGAAACTGCTCTTGCCTGGACTGCTTGATGGTATGCTATATAAACTAGACAAGCAAGACACATAGAGAAATGACTGCTGAACTTGCCTAAAGGTGAGATGGACCTTTGGGGTTCCTGCTTCATGAAAGAGTCTTCCAGACATTCTGCCGGACACAGAAGAAAGTGACTGATAAACTGCCAATATAGGCAGAACTGACTTTGCAATTTCCTGCCTTATAGAAATATCGGCCAGATACTATGGGCCTGTAGGCTGAAGATGGATGCCTGCTACATTACAGAAGAACTGTCCAGGCAGCAAGATGTCTTTGTCAATTCTAGAGTTTTAGAAGTTTCTTACAATGCACTTCCTGTTTACTTAGGTAATATTTTATCTTTCTGCGGTCCTTGATGGAGTTGAAGAATAGATGGTTATAGTTATAGTTTTCCTTAGTTATGATAAAAGATAAAGTAGCTATAAATATTGCAACTGTAATTCTTGCTTGATACCTGATTTGTTATATGTAATTTTATTATGTCAGAGTTAAAACCTTCCTATTTATTTAGACAGAAAAGGGGAGATAATGTGGAAAATCCTTCCGTCTATGTGTTGCCTTATTAGTTAATGAATAAAGAAACCACTTTGGCCTGTGATAGGGCAGAATAGAGCTACGTGGGAAAACTAAAATAAATGCTGAGAGAAAGTAGGCAGAGTCAGTGAGAAGCCATGTAGCTGCCAGAGGAGAAAGATGTGAGCCATCAGTCAGAACCTTGCTGGAAGGCCACGAGCCTCAGGGTAAAATATAAAATAATAGAAATTGGTTAATTTAAGATGTAAGAGTTTACTAGGAATACGCTAGATTCATTGGTCAAGCAGTATTATAATTAATAAAGTTTCTGTGTGAGTTTTTTTGGGTCAGGGCGGTCAGGAACAAATGAGCAGTCTCCATCTACACCCTCCTATTTACAAAGCCTTTCCCTGTGTATCTTTGTTTAATCAAATATAGGAGTTCAGGGAATATAAGCAACTTGATCAAGTTTATTCAGGTGCTGAGTAGGAAGGCCGGGAACCAGAAGGATCATGAGTGACAAAGATCACCAACCCCATATTTAGTGACTGCACCCTGTCCACTTTACAACCCCACTCCCAGAAAGAAACGAGACATTCTCTAGTTGCTTCTCCACAAGCGACTTCCCAGCCAGTGCTCTATGCAGGAGACTTACCGCTCTGAAGGGACCCAGATCCTGTTGTTGCTGGATAATTTTCCACCAAACCTTTCCTCTTGCGAAGAGGTAGACCCACCCTTGTGGGTATGTGTGTCAGGAACCGGGATGCAACACCGGGACAGCCTGGGGATCACAGCTCTTGGGAACTGTTGAGAAAAAAACAAAACACCAAGACATTTTATGTCTTTCATCTTTTCTTCAGAAGCCCTCAGCATGGTTCTCTTCTCTGTTTCTCAACTGAAATGAGGACAAAAGAGGTGGGCTCTGTTTGCTTGCTTTGCAAGACTTTTAATTAGGTTTAGGTAACATTGCACTTCATTGTGTGTCCTACATTTTATTGTAAGGCTTTATCATATTTATTAGAAACTTCCTGCTTTTGAGGAGACCAAAAGAATCTCATCCATGAGTATTGGCATTTCCGTATTCCTGTACACAGCATTTCACACTTAGTATTTAAGGGAGATTAGATAAACTTGGAGGAGTCAGGGGCTCAGATTCAGTGCAGTGGGGAGTGAAGGCAGGACTCGCCAGGTTATCTCTTTCCCCAGAGGTAGGACACCTTTTCACCCAAATCCCAAACAGATTTAACAAGGTTAACATTTCCTGTAGGCCAGACATGCAGAGTCCCTTCTAGCTTTGCCTGGATAGAAAGCATGACACATAACAGTGGCTTTTAACTGGGAACTCAGAGGGACATGTCTGGAGGAAAGCCGCAGTTTGGATGGTGTCCTTTGAAAATCCAGCAAAATGGGACAGAGACAGTATGAAACCACTTCAAATGGGTCGAAACAACTGTATAGCAGAGGTTCCTTAGCTCCTGGCTAAGGACTAACATATCAGACGAACTTCCCATCGAATGTAACTAGACACTCGGGTAAAAATCATCTCAAAATATGTTTGAAAGCATGGTGGTGGTATGTCTGTAACCCCAGCATTCAAGTACACATGCATGCACACACGCATGCATGCACACCAGCACCAGTAGCTGTTGTCTCTATCAAGACATAAAGAGCTCGACATACTGAAGACAGAGGAGCAGACAAACAGGTCAGTACTGCCTTTCCGTTCACAGTATCTATGTATTTTTCTGAAACACAGGGCAAGACTCCTGGGAACCCCTAGAGAAAGACAGGCGAAAGAGATATCAGAGAGAGGAAAAGCAAGACCACCGCCCAGTGTTCTGCCTCTCTGAGCTGTGGGTGAGCGACTCCACCGAGCAGCAAATAACAGGGAGAGGTGAAACAGCTCTTGGTAGTTCCATGGTGCCAGGGAAATGGCAGCTATAGTTCAGAACCTGCCACCGAAGGAAGCATAAACAAATAGATAAACAAACAAATAAATACAAACAATCTCAAATGAAGACCTAAATAGTATTCAGCTCAGCCTTATGTCAGTGTGATGCCCAGTGTCTCTGACAGCATGATTGTCAGAAGCAAAAGAAAAAGGCCTTGGGAGAAAACAAAACAAACATAACCACACAGAAATAGTCTACACTCTCTAGGATGTTTTATACATAAAATGATGCAATCAGTCAGCAATGATGAGGTGAGGGGTTGGAGAGATGGAGAGATGGCTGCTCTTCCAGAGACCCTGGATTCTATACCCAGTACCCACATGGAAGTTCACAAGCATCCGGATCTCAAGGGATCTGCTGCCCTCTTCTGGCCATTATGGGCACTTCATGCAGATGATGCACAGACACACATGCAGGCAAACACGCATGCCCACAAAATAAATAAATAAGCAAGCTAACAATGGTGAGGCAATACCAGAACATGGCATCATGGGGCGAAAAAAAAAAAAGAGAAGCAACAAGACAAACTCTGGAATGTTCCAGAGAGAGATGAAGATGTGATTTTTAAGAAGCCGTGATTAACATGGTCCAGTTTATAGAGACTGTAAGGGACTGTGACACACACCACTGGGCAGCCTACAAAGCAAACTGAGTACGGATGAAGACAGAGGTCACACTCACACTAATCTTTAGTCATCTACACAGTGACACGGTGCCTGAAGATTGTGACCACATCCTCTCTCAAGGCACAAAGTCCAGCCCGTACAGACATGAACACACAAACGGGACTCACGAAGCCTACAAAACTTTCAATCAATGAAAATAAATCGCAATTTGTTTTTAAAACAAATTATCCTAAAGTAATTAGAGATTAACAGGAAGTTATGAAAAATATGGCTGTTTTTCACAATTGGGATAAGATTCGCCCACAGTGAAATGGACTGCCGGGGAGGGGCACATTTGATACATCATTGGTTTGGAGACGGGGTCTCGCCTTGTGACTCTGGCCGGCCTGGAACTCGCTACATGGACCCATATGGCCTGAATTCACGGAGGTCAGCCTGCCTCCATTTCCGGAGCACTGAAATTAAAAATGTGTGCCTTCACACTTGGCTCCTCTCGGTACATTTTTTAATATATATATAAAATGAACCCAACTCTACAACCATCAAGAAAGCACAGGACACTTACACACTTCAAGAAAGTTCCTTCGAGATCCCGTCAGTGAAGTCCATGTCTCCTTAGCCACCCTATGACCACAGTTCCTCCTGAGCTTCACACGATGGATGTGCAGTGTGTGCCCTTGCGTCTGGCCACACGCACCCAGCACAGGGTCCTGAAAGTCACCTGGGCTGCTAAGTCCATCAACAGTTTGTTCTTTTCTATTGCTGAGAAATATTCCATGGCATGAAAACACCACATTTTTGATACCTTCTCCTGAGGATGGACATTTGTTTCCATTTGGGGACATTTTGGACAAAAGTTCTACTCCTCTACCCACTTTTTGCCCACATGTATTTTGCTTTCTCTTGGGAAAAATGCCTTACCCTAGCCACCAGGTTAGAGGTTGAGGGCTGCTTAAGTCTAAGAAACTGCCAGACATTTTTATAATATGGTCGCCCCACTTTACACTCCCATCAATAACATACGACAGTTCCGGTTTACTCGGCCTCAGGAACACTTAGGCATTACCAGCTTCCATTCCGAGGCATCGCCGTGACACCCCTAACTGTGTCACCAAAGGACAAATGATTCAGTTTTTAAATGGGCAGAGGAATTCAGCAGACAGCTCTCCAGAGAAGAGACACAAACCAGCGTGCATGTGGAAGAGTGTGGCACCACTAATTCAGAAGATACAAGCTCACCATGATGAGATGCCATGCCACACCCGCGATGATGGGCACCAAGGAAAGCACAAACACTCAGTGCTCCCAGAGGTGCGGAGAGTTAGACCTCTATGCATGGCTGTGGTGTGTAAAATGGTATGATTTCTGCGGACAATGGAACGGCACCTTCTCAAAACATTAAAAATAGAATCACCATGTGAACCAGACATTGCAATTTTGGGTATATTCTACTAAGAATTAGAATAAATTTAAAATTTAGTATTTAAAATTTCAATTATTAAATTATATACTCTTTTTGAGACAGAACAGCATTTTGAAGCCCTGGTTAACCTGGAACTCTATCTATAGACCAGGCTGCACTTGCTTCTGCCTCTAGACTGCTAGGATTAAAAGGTGTGTACCTATTATAAATAAGTTGTTTTTTAAAAATAATTACAAACTTTAATATGTAGGCAAATTCACAAATGAGATTTGGCTATACTACTAATGTATATTTCAAAAGTTTTAAGTCTAAACATTTTCCTTAAATTTCTTGCCATTTATACAAAATAGTATGTTTGAAATCTCAGATAAGTTTCCTATCTATTATCCAGATGTTAGCTGAACAGAGTTGGTCCCATGGGTGTCCCCTAACTGTCAAAGTGGCGGTTACAAGTGGCCCATTTTCTGGTGGAAACTTACTCCTGGAAGCCCCTTTCTATTCATGTTCCTTCTTATATCCACGGGGGAGCTGGGAAACATGTTTAGAACAGTCTAATTCAAGCATGGCAGCCAGGCATGCTAGTGCTTGGCTGGGCATGGTGGCATAGGCATGTAATACCAGCCACAAAAGATGTTGTGATAGAGTGGGTGATCCAGATGTTAGAAGACACACAGAAATCCGGCTTCTCCATACCCAGCCTTCCCCGGCAACATTGGGAGAAGGCATATGTGAAAGATCTCCTGAGAACCATGAGGATGGAGGCTTGCTTGGACTCCAGAGAAAGTTCCAGGCTAGCCTAGATAACAGTGAGATCCTATTTCAATGTTAATAAAAATAAAAATAAAATTTCATGTATTTATATAACACACACACACATACACACACAAAGAGTGGGGGTATAGTTCAGTGGTGAGACACTTGCCTAGTGCATATGAGGTTCTGGGTTCAGTTCCCGGCACCCAACAACCAAGCCTAACCAACCCCCCCCCCCCATATCTAACAAAGAAGGTGGAGGTGCGTGAGCAAAGCCAAGGGATGATGCCATAGCGAAGCCTGTGACCTTGGACACTAGCCAAATACTTAGAAAAAACCTAATAGATATATCTGGGTAGTTTTCTTCCCCTAAATATGCACAAAGTCAGTAAGAAAGAAAGAACACATTAGCTGACCCCTTGGAGGCACAGAGACAAGGACACAGGGAAGGAAATCTGAACCGAGAGTGTGGATGGCTGAACGGGAACGCCCTGGAATATAGCGGAAAGCAAGTTGCACAACCCGCTGTTGCAGGACAGTCCCTGGGGAATGGGGACAGTCAGGAAGCCCAGCATAAAGCCCTATCTACAGGGTCGTTACTCTTGACAGACGCCTGTGACCTGACTGCTGAGAACTGGGTGTAACAGATACAGGGGGGCTACTCTGAGCTTTCTACCCGGGAGTGGAGGCTGCTGCCTGTTGTTTCCAGCCAGGTGGAGAGAGGTTCCCAACCACCCGCCCTCGGGTGAGCATGGCCACCTCACGGTCTTCTCGGCCCATTCTCGACGGTCAGCCTTCAATGGCTGTACCATTCCCCCAGCCCTCGTCCCACTCTGATCAGCAGAAGAAGCGATGACACTAGCTTTGGTGGCTCTCAGTGGACAGCATGACCTGAAAAGTGATACTTCCCTCCCCTACAGACTGCAGGGCACAGCAGGAATGATCTGGATTTCTATCAGGAAATCCTTATTTTAGTCCTGCCTACATATGAAACGACACTGTGATGCTGGAAATAAACAGGATACTAGTGATTTCCTTCCACTCTTCCTCAAGGCACTATTTCAAATAGTGAGGTCTTCCATCTCCTGCCTTCCTCAGGAGAGCTTCTGGAAAGAGGCAGATGTAATTGATCTCCAGTGAGCTCTGTGCTGGGGACTATAAGCTGGAAGGTGTAAAAAAAGCATTGTCATGGGTAAACCTCCCCCACACCTTACCAGAGGAGGCAGGCTGCAAGGGGGACCTCAGAGCGCCTGCAGAGGTTTTAGGAGTTCAATTCTTTTGTACAGAAAACATGTCTTAATCAATCAGTTGGGATAATCTATAAGACTCCTGTTATAATTAATTTTATTTCAATTTCACTTTTCCCTGTTAAATTTCAGAGGCAATCCATCTATTCCTACTAGCTCCATCATCTATTTCTGCTAGCTCCATAATCTATGCCTGCTAGCTCAATCATATATGCTTGCTAGCTGTATCATCAATGTCTACTAGCTCCATCATGGATGCCTGCTAGCTCCCTCATGTATTTCTGCTAGCTCCATTATCGACGACTGCTAGTTCCATCATCAAAGCCTGCCAGCTCCATCATCTATGCCTGCTATCTCTGCCATAAACACCTGTTAGCTCCATCATCAACGCCTGCCAGCTCCATCATCAACGCCTGCCAGCTCCATCATCAGCGCCTGCTAGCTCCATCATCAGCACCTGCTAGCTCCATCGTCAATGCCTGCTAGCTCCATCATCAATGCCTGCTAGCTCCATCATCAACGCCTGCTAGCTCCATCATCAACGCCTGCTAGCTCCATCATCAACGCCTGCTAGCTCCATCATCAACACCTGCTAGCTCCATCATGGATGCCTGCTAGCTCCCTCATGTATTTCTGCTAGCTCCATTATCTACGGCTGCTAGTTCCATCATCAAAGCCTGCCAGCTCCATCATGTACACCTGTTGCTCCCTCATCTATGTCTGCTACCTCCATCATCAACGCCTGCCAGCTCCATCATCAGCGCCTGCTAGCTCCATCATCAGCGCCTGCTAGCTCTCTCATCCATGCCTGTTACCACCACCATCTCACCACTGTTTTCTCAACTCCCCAAACCACTGCTCCCCTCACCAGTCTGCTCACATTCCACTTCCACAAGCCACCCAAAACTTCTGAGTCCCAAGGAAAACTCTGGCTCAGTTTGCATTTAAATACTCACCATCCTCCCATCTACAGCTCTGTCATACAGGATGCTGCTAACCGAGGTCATGACGAACCTGCTTTCCTTTACTGGGGTCTGTGAATTCCTAGCTGAACGGAACTCTCTACACCCTCCTCCACTGACAAATCTACAAACTGAATATCCATTCCTTACCAGCTAAAATGGCAATGCAGTCGTTCAAACACTAATGTCAGCCATTACATATTTTTATTCTCTACGAGTCTCCATGTCTGGTGGTTTGGTTTGGTTCTGAATCCTGTCTGTTTCTTTGACTGTCTCTTTGACTTGCTATCTCTGTCGCAGCCCTAATCCAGGCTCTCATCTACTCATGCCTGACTGGGCTGCAGCATCCTGTGGTTCAGCAAATTAATTCAGCACATCCTGTTTGCATTAAGTTACTCTGTCTCTACGGAACATGCTATTACTTCTGGTCATTCACACAGTGAGTTTCTGAGTGTGGCATCCCAGGCTCCACAGACTGAGCCCGCTATAACCTCTCTAAGCTGTCTCCCATATCCAGCACTTAGTAGCCCCCAGTACAAATTACCAACGCTAGGCGCATCGTGTCTTTGCTGTCCCACAGAATCTCCAGGATGAGTTTCTAAACTTCTCTCCTCTCCTCCCCATTACACGTCACCTCCCCTTGCTCTTCTCTCCCTCTTTAGCCATCTCTCTCCATCTTTCTGTACCTCTCGCAGCCAGAGCAGGACGGGTGGAACCCATGCCATGCCTTCGTGCAAGCCAGACAAACACTTCTACTGAAATAATGCACAGTCCCAGCTCCTGTTATTTCCCATACAGTACAGAAAATCCTTCCACTTCACGCCCCACTGCAGCTGCGACTCATGATCCCACTCCCACAGAGTAACAGGGTGAGTAAATGCCCATAAACCACCCAAATGGTCAGAACTACAGCCATCACTCCAACCAAACCAGAAAGCATGTGATGCACGGGGCACAGAAGGACAGGAAAGGAAAGGTCCTCTGTGTTTGTGACAGTGGCATCAAGATGCTACTCCATTACAGAGGGCGGAGGTGGAGCGGGAGGAAGGACAAAGGAAGAGTTTTGTTCCGTGGCTCTTTCGCTGAGTACAGCGAAAGTACAGACAGAACCTGACCAGCGTCCACTGAACTCGGTCCATTGTCCTTGGTGAAGTAGCTCGCCGGATGATACCTGTGTGGGACATTTGAATTGTAGATGAGTTACCTATCTGTTTAATTTTCAGCTTCTCTAAGGTCACTGCTCCCAAGCACATCTTAGGGGTAACTGCACCTCCCTTGGCATGTGACTGGAGAAGCAGTGATTAACTTACTGTAGTCTTGAGGCCACATCTAGGTTTCAGATGTGAAGGTAGAGGCAAGTTTCTCGAACCTGCTCACCAGGCAGAGGAGACACAACCTTAGAGAGTACGTACAGCATCCTCACCTCCGGCGCCCTTTTCTTTGAGGGCAGTATTTCCTGACCCAGGCTTCCAATCAGATGATAACAATTACTTAAGCTTTAGACCTAGAGCAAAGACAGCCGCTGTCCCGAAACCTGCAAGGCAAACCCATTTTCATTCTTTCCTCTCTCTCTCCACTTGGTTTCAGAACCACTCTGTGATTCAGGCCTCAGCTGCACTCAGCTTGGCGGGGATTTCTATCTCAGAATATTGTAGAGAGTCTTTCCTGTTAGCTACAAAAAGCAACCCCATGTTAGCCTGTCCCCAAACAGTAGAAATACATCCCCACAACCCACCATATCTAGCCTAGTAGCTCATGCCCGGTTCAGGAACTGTGGAAGGATAAACTGACAAGCAAGGCCACCCTGTGTGAGAAGCAGGGTCCCCAAAGCCAGCCAAAGTGTTAGGGACGGCCCCTGCTCCTACTGCTAGGAGTTCCACAAGCAGACCAAGCTACATGACTGTCACATGGATGTAGAGGGGAAGGAGCTTAGTCCTACTGCAACTTGCTATGCCATGCGATGATACCCATGGGAGGCCTGCCCCTTTCTGAACAGAAGCAGAGGAGGAGTGATTGGGGAGTGGGCAGGGTGAGGTCGAAGGAGGAAAATGGGACGAGAGGAGGAAGGGGAAACTGGTCAGGGTGTAAAATAAATAAATTTAATAAAAAGAAAAAGAATAAGCTGATTGGTTTATCTCTAATTTCACCAAGGCAGCTGCACACAAGTGCCTCTCAGGCGATAGCTGCATCTCTCTGATACTTCACTGCAGAATGATCTATTCAGCAGCCAGGGAAGCCTGCAGCCCACATGGTCCGATTTGTTTTAACGTGTAGGTTTGCAGTCAGTTGCTGAAGTGCTAACAGTTCGGTAGAGACTATGCCATTCTCAACACCACGTCAGCAGAGGAAAAGTCACCTGACCCTTTTTGTATCCCCAGACCCCTTGACTTAAAAGGCATCCTGGGATCAGATGGATCTGGGTTCCTCCATACATTTCTGGAATGTAGGCCGGTACTTCTACATGGTACGGCAGCCAGGCTCTCAAGCCATAGCTCACACCTGAAGTGGTCACGTAACCTTCCAGACAGGCTATTGCTCTAACAAAGGGTCAGGGTGTTGTTCTGCTCCTTCTCTGTAATTTGGAGGATGCCTGAGAAGAGATGCTAATTCAGGCCTACGTGACAGAGCTGGCATACAGAGCAGGAAGACAGGGAGACGTGACAAAATGTGCAGAGAAAGCTGTGGTCAAAGGTGTGGACGTGACTAAAGCCACTCACCTGTTTACCTAGGAAACAGAATGCTAATGAATTTCCCCCTCAGTTTATGTTTTGGTATATAAGGCTATTTGGAGAATAAACGCAGAGAAACTTTCTGGATGTGAACTCAGGATTTCATGAGAGATTATTGAGAATCTCCCTCCTAATAAAGCCATGTGAGTTGTGTCTTTATTCCCACACCTCCACACCGGTCCGGAGAAATAATTAGGGTCCAGGCTGGCACCAGACCCCAACACCAGAACCCTTTGTATGCACAATCATACAGAGCCGTAAGTGGTGTCCTGAACACAATCACACAGAGCCATAAGTGGTGTCCTGAACACAATCACACAGAGCCATAAGTGGTGTCCTGTACATAATCACAGAGTCGTAAGTGGTGTCCTGTATACAACCACACAGAGCCGTAAGTGGTGTCCCGTATACAACCACACAGAGCCATAAGTGGTGTCCCGTACACAATCACACAGAGCTGTAAGCAGTGTCCTCAGCTCTTCCTCTCCTTCCTGACATAAAAGTCATATTTAGTTCCAGTGCCCTCACTTTTGCATAGACAGTAGGCAAAGAAGGCCCTGCACTTGCATAGCTAGTGCAGCTCATTCCCACTACCAAGTTACAGGGGAACCCGAGTGTCCATCCAGACTGCGAGCACCATGCAGTGGAATGCCATTAAGCCTCAAGAGAGAGAGAGAGACATTCTGAAAGACCCGGATAAATCCAGACCCCTCTAGACAAAAATCTAGCAGGAAGAGGAGAGCCAAAAATCTAGGTTAGCTGGTTCAGTGACTCTGTTCCAAGAACTAGCTGACCATAAAGTTAGATTATAATTTTGAGAATAATTTTGAGAAATGGAGAGTTACCCCCTTGTGATTATCACTGGTATTTTCAGAATTTTCCAATGATGCCCTCCCTACCCTCTTTGGGTTGTGGTTTCTTCCCCCTAAATACCTCTTCCCCCAGCTACTCAGGGTCGAACTCCTCTACCCCTGTGTGGGATATGAGTCTCGGCCCCAGTGTGCTGGTTCCTGTCAATAAACCTCGTGTGACTGCAGCAAGGACGGTCTCTCGTGAGTTCTTGGAGGGTTGTGTTATCCCGAGACTTGAGTGAGAGTCTCCCCACTCCGGGGGTCTTTTAATTCTATTATTTATTTATTGCAATAGGGCTGAGCTTTATGACATTGCGTCAAGTCAGATAAGCCAGGCAGAGAAAGCTAAACTCCATGTTCTTTCTCATCACGGACCAAATCTAAAATGACTGAACAGAAGCAGGGAGCAGAACAATGATCACTAAGGAAGCTGGGAGATGGGGATGTGCTGGTGTGGGGGATGGAAGATGGGGATGTGCTGGTGTGGGGGATGGGATTGCTGTGAGCTGGTTAGGTTTTTGTCAATTTGACACAACCTAGTGTCCTCTGAGAAGAGTGATATTCAGTTGAGAAAATGCCCCCATCAGACTAGCCTATAGACAAATCTGTGAGGTCATTTATCAAACTTCTCCACAGAGGAAAACTCCTATAGAAAAAATGAATGGATTGGTTAATTTTTGGATCTGGCTCCCACAGCCAGATTTTTAAAACTGTATATCTATTTATGGGGCAACAGATTTATTTACTTATCTCCTTTGGGACCGCTAAAGAAAAAGCATCAGTGTAATATTAAAAATGATAATTCAGTTGGGTAAATCAAATAGTTCGCACGAACTTTCATTAATCTTTCACGGTATGGAGGGGGGACATTATCTGTCAACATTTATAGCTTTAAAATGGCATCGCTGTCCGAGGTTAAATGTCTTATTCCCAGTCCAGGGTCTCTTTGTCACCCTGGAGCGTCTTGTAGGAAGAGATTTGTCTGCTTCACCTACCCGAAGCCCAGAGGGTGTTCATGAGCATCCATATGGCAGCTGAGCAGAGAAGAGCTGGTGCTGCTCAAATCTTGCCCTCGGCCTGATTTTACAAATAAAGTCTTATTGAAAACAGCCTCACTACTCACTAAACCATTCTCTGGCCACTCCTGCTGCAGAGCAGCAAACTGAGCGCTCATACCTGAGGTCATCGACCCCGAGGCTAAAGCATATTATTATCATTTGGCTCTTGACAGGATAAGTAGCAATTCACGTTGTTAGGTCAGAAAGTCCCCAACCAACGCCAACAGATTAAACAACACTTCTGTGAGTTGCTTCTAAATTGTCAACTGCTACTAGATCTAAAGATGTCCTTATCACATTTATCTATTTGTGGGAGGTGAACCAAACATCTGCCACATCTGCTAGGACATCTGTCCTTTGACTCTGAGGGTCAGAGGTCAACTTGGAGTACTTGGTTCCCGACTCCCATCACAGAAGAATCCATCTCTTGTCTTCAGGTTCCCAGGCAGGCACGCTAACCCACTGGGCCATCTCTCCAGCCACTAGATTTTGGATTCTTTGGTAAAAAGGATCTTGAACTTGTCACCTTTCTTTCCTTCCTTCAACTTGTTATAAAAATAAACCTGCCGACTGTGGTTCTCGGTAACCAACCGAGTAAGTTCTCTGTCATTTTTTAAATCAATAACTCAAGTAAAATTTTATACTTCTCAAAGGTCTCTGATGCTGTTTGACAGCTGAGAGGTTTAGTCAGTTTAAAAAGGATAACTCCACAGATTTCAGCACAACCTCTTACCATGTCTAATAAAAGGTGTTTTAAGGTATATAAATACAAAGTTTTTTTATTGATTTTTATTGAGCTCTACATTTTTCTCTGCTCTCCTCCCTGCCTCTCCCCTCCCATTCAACCCTCTCCCAAGGTCCCCATGTTCCCAATTTACTCAGGAGATCTTGTCTTTTTCTACTTCCCATGTAGATTAGATCCATGTATTTCTCTCTTAGAGTCCTCATTGTTGTCTAAGTTCTCTGGGACTGTAATTTGTAGACTGGTTTTCTTTGCTTTATGTTTAAAAACCACTTATGAGTGAGTCCATATGATAATTGTCTTTCTGGGTCTGGGTTACCTCACTCAAAATGATGTTTTCTAGCTCCATCCATTTGTCTGCAAATTTCAAGATGTAGTTATTTTTTTTCTGCTGTGTAGTACTTCATTGTGTAAATGTGCCATGTTTTCCTTCTTCATTCTTCAGTTGAGAGGCATTTAGGTTGTTTCCAGGTTCTGGCTATGATAAACAATGCTGCTCTGAACATAATTGAGCATATGTCCTTGTGGCATGGTTGAGCATCCTTTGGGTATATATCCAAAAGTGGTATTACTAGGTCTTGAGGAAGGTTGTTTCCTAATTTTCTGAGAAATTGCCACACTGATATCCAAAGTGGTTGTACCAGTTTGCACTCTCACCAGCAATGCAGAAATGTTCCATTTTCCCCACAACCTCTCCAGCATAAGTTGTCATCAGTGTTTTTGATCTTGGCCATTCTTACAGGTGTAAGATGGACTCTTAGAGTTCTTTTGATTTGCATTTCTCTGATGGCTAAGGTGTTGAACATTTCCTTAAGTGTGTTTCAGCCATTTTAGATTTCTCTGTTGAGAGTTCTCTGTTTAAGTCTGTACTCTATTTTTGTACTGGATTATTTGTTCTTTTGATAACCAGTTTCCTGAGTTCTTTGTACATTTTGGAGATTGGTCCTCTGCCTGATGTGGGGTTGGTGAAGACCTTTTCCCATTCTGTAGGCTGTCGTTTTGTCTTGTTGACCATGTCCTTTGCTTTACAGAAGCTTTTCAGTTTCAGGAGGTCCCATTTATTAATTGTTTCTCTCAGGGTCTGTGCTACTGGGGTTATATTTAGAAAGTGGTCTCCTGTTCCAAAGCGTTCAAATGTACTTCCCACTTTCTCTTCTATGAGGTTCAGTGTGGCTGGCATTAGGTCTTTGATCCATCTGGACTTGAGTTTTGTGCATGGTGATAGATATGGATCTATTCTCATTCTTCTACATATTAATATCAGTTATGCCAGCACCATTTGTTAAATATGCTCTCTTTTTTCCATTTTATATTTTCTGCTTCTTTGTCAAACATCAGGTGTTTATAGGTGTGTAGATTAATATCTGGGTCTTTGATTTGGTTCCATTGGTCCTCCTGTCTGTTTTTATGCCAATACCAGGCTGTTTTCAGTACTGTAACTCTGTAGTAAAGTTTGAAGTCAGGGATTGTGATGTGTCCAGAGGTTCCTTCATTGTTCAGGATTGTTTTGGCTATCCTGGGTTTTTTGCTTTTCCATATGAAGTTGAGTACTGTTCTTTCAAGGTCTGTGAAGAATTTTGCTGGAATTTTGATGGGCATTGTATTGAATCTATAGATTGCTTTTGATAAGATTGCCATTTTTACTATGTTAATTCTGCCTACCCAAGAGCATGGGAGACCTTTCCACTTTCTGGTGTCTTCTTCAATTTCTTTCTTCAAAGATTTAAAGTTCTTGTCATAAGAGTCTTTTACTTGTTTGGTTAGAGTTACTCCGAGATAGTTTATGCTAACAAATACAAGTTATTAAGGTATGTACCTACAAGTTATAAAGGTCTGAGGCAAATGCAAGTTATCAATTTTTTCTCTCTCATTATTTTGCCATTCATAGTCTTAACATTATTAACAAAAGGCTGATAAGCTATTAATCTAAGTACTACCACTCTTGCAAGATCAAGATTTTAAATTCTCTTTGATTGTTTTCTAAAGATACTTTTCATTGTACGAAAAGATCTGTCACAGTCATTCTGGCACAAATATGCTGCTGTTTATACAATGTATGTGTCTGAAGCTTATGTTTCCACAAACTCAAAGAATTCTTGTGACTTCCAGGGAGCTGAATTGAAGGATTCACCTTAAACAGGTCAGACACACCCCTCTTTCAATTCCCTGGTCCAGGCACTCTCCTTCTCAATTACCAGGACCTAAAGAAAAAAATTTTTTTCTGCTTAAACTTAACGCCAAGTCCGAGAGACACCAGACAGTTCCACACCACAGATCCTGGACAGGAGTGAAGCAACCAGCTACCCTGTGACCAACACCCCAGCTTTCTCAGGTCCCCCTAGACTCCAATGCCCATAAATCAGCAGGAAGCAGTCTTGAGAACTTGACGCCCTCACCCCCTTAAACTGCCATTCCTAACTCCTCTCCCTTTTATTATAAGAGAAAGATGGGAGTGTTGTAATAATAAATCTGCTGGCCTGCCCTGTCACCTGGGCCCCCTGTCCCTTTAAGAGACATGCTCCACTCACTCCCAATCTCCCCCTTTCCGCTGAGGCAGGCAAGCTGATCTCTTGCCTTCTCCCGCCGCCCCCCCCATCCTTCTGAAGAGGCAGTCTCTGCCTCTCTCTTTCCCCTTCCTTCTTCTTCTCTTTCTCTGTCCCCCCTTTCTCTTTCTCCCCACCCCCATAGCTCCTTAGCCTTATATCCTTCCCAGTACCCACTAAATAAACTATATACAAGCTTTCTTCACATGGCCTATCTGTCTGTCTCCCACCGTCATGGTCCCCCACACCAGCAGGGGGACCTGCCATGAATCCTAACACCATCCCCACCAATATAAAAGCATAGAACCTTGATATGAGCAGGCTCTGACAAACATCTTTATTGGAAAGTCAAGCTGTATTAACTGCCTTCTAAGGAAACCCTTCATCTCTATTACCCCTTCCCGCTACCTACTTGTTTCAAAGGAAACTATATTTCAAAAAAAAGGATTAGGAGAGCAATCTTCAAATGATGTAATTTAAAAAGCCTAAGTTTAGAAATAAGTCTACCTCTCTTTGATCCCAAATTCTGCTTTTCAACAAAGTGCTCCTGGGAGTGGTACCTGGCTAGCTGGCTGTGGTTAACACCGGCTAAGAGAATCCATACTCAGAAACCAAAACCCCAAATATGTATCTATAGTTTAAAAAGGAAGAAACTTCATTTTCCTGAGATGTGATTCCTCTCCTGGGCATTGGTAACAAGACCATTCTTGGTCCCCAAATCTGTGTTCCTCCTGCCCAAATGCCTTGACAGACACCCCTCACCATGGTCCCTCCTAATCTTACCATTGCCTAAACATGCAAATTTATGCAACAGCAAGATGCTATTTCCGTTCTTCCTGACAGAACCACTTTCATTGAATGATCTTCCTATAAAAACAAACCTCTCACGCTGAGCTATCCTCCGCCCCACGGAGAATCAGAACCAGTTTTAAGATTACCAGAGACAATGAACACATTTCAGGTAATGATTTTCTTAGATGACATTAGTGGCATTTGCAAAAGCTACAACTGTTATTTAGGATGAATGATACTTCTGAAATTCTCATATTATATTAAGAACCCATGGATAGAGCCCTTATTGCCCATATTTAATTTCTCTACATCTTTGTCTTGCACAGATGAGTAGAAATGGGGGTGGGTAGGGAATGTAGCTCAGTGAGAGAGTATCTGCCTCATACCTGCATGGCTCTGGACTCAATCTCCTGGAAAGGGAATGAGGAAATATACCCGAGGGAGCTAAGGAATCTGTTCGTAGTAATATGCTTTAAAAATTAGGGAGAAACAGCACATGCCTGTTCTCAAAAGAAAGAATGTTCAAATATAGGCTACAGAAATGATTTGAAGGATTTTCTATTACATATAATTTTACTATCTATCTATCTATCTATCTATCTATCTATCTATCTATCTATCTCCTTTTACTAAAGAAAAAATTCAGAGAAAACCATTAGTAATATATTAATGTTCTTTTAAGCCAAAGATAAGACTCTAGGCCCAATGAAATGTCATAACTAGCAGTCGTATGTGGTCTGAAGCTGATACCCGTGTTAGAGTCCATAACCACAGAAGTTGGACAGCTCGCTTGCACCCAGAAAGATTTTGTGTAGTTTCTCCACAAGGACCCTGTCTTTGTCAGTGTTCTATTGCTGTGAAGAGACACCATGATCACGGCAACTCTTACAAAGGAAAGCATTTAGTGGGGGTGGCTCATGGTTTCATATGAATAGTCTATTATCATCATGGTGGGAAGCATGGCAGCATGCGGGCAGACATGGTGCTGGAGGAGGCGCTGAGAGTTCTACATCTAGACACAAAGGCATCAGGAAAAGAGAAACACTGGGCCTGGCTTGAGCACTGGAGACCCCAAAGTCCACCCCCAGTGACACATTTCCTCCAACAAGGCCACGCACCTACTCCAACAGCATACCTCCTAACAGTGCCACTCCCTAGTTACCAAGTACTGAAATCTAGGAGCCTATGGGGGCCATTCTTATTCAGACCTCTACAGAACCCTTCCCAAGCAACAGGTGAACATACAGGAGTGTAGTATAGCAGTCAGCACTAGAGACCCCAACCCACGCCAACAGTCCCTTTTTCTCATGCTGACTTTATTGACAGGACATGAAGAGTGTTCCTTCACCCAGCATCATCCAACACTGTAATGCCAAAATGCTGCCCACAGCTTACAATATGGACACACTTTGGCATTAGATTGCTGACTGGTGTTCACAGGGAAAGAAGGCTAGGGATGGTTATGAAGAAGAGGTTTACTTGTTTGTTTGTTTGTTTGTTGCTATACAGAGAAGTTGCTATACAGAGAAGTATAAAAGTATATAAAGGCTGAAGGGACACGGCGATATTGACAAAGGAAGCTGTGCTTTAAGACTGGATCTGAAAGAGTCTCTACCTGGTCAGGTACTTATAAGCTCGCTGAAGCCAGGGGCAGACAGGTGATATCACTGTGATAGATGTGATTGGTGTCTGTCACCACGTGACACACATTCCCCTCTCTCCCTGCAGACATAGCAACACACAGGTGACAGCCAGCCATAAAGATAAAACGTTATCTCCTCCTAAAACAAATGTCAAGTGGACAATTTGTGGGTCTGAGATTTAGCATCTTCCATAAAATACTCATAAACTAGCTGCCAATTGAGCTGGAAGGATTGCTAACTCCTCAACAGAACAACCTCCTTATTTTAAGATTAACATACAGAGTACACACTGGGTCTACCTTTATTCTAGAAGGCAATGGCCTGCTGGGTAATCTTTATTGGTTCCTTTGGGGGCAGTTATAAACACACTACTTACAGGAGTCCTGTGAGGGCCACAAGATAAATACACCATTTCAGCAAACTCCTCAGCTCCTTTTCAAAAAATGCCTACCTAAGGGCTGGAGACTCCCTTCCACTCCTACCTTCCCTCCCTCCTACCCACCTTCCCTTCCTCTCTCTTCCTCTTTTTATAATTTCATACATGTATAGAGGGTGTTTCAAAAAGAGTTAACCCCCATTGCTTTCCACTCACATCACTTCACATGATAATTCCCCCACTAGCCCCCTCCCAGTCGTGTGTGTGTGTGTGTGTGTGTGTGTGTGTGTAATTAGGCATGCTTGGATGCACATTAATGGGAAGCTATTTACTAGAGTTTGAGCAACTTATCAGTAGCTACATCACTGAAATCACCTCCCACCCCCTTCCCCAACAACCCATTAACTAACAATAGCTCCTCAGAGAGGTGGGGCCTCTCTCTTTCACTATAGAAGGTTGATTGGCCCAATCTAGTGCTCATCTTATACGGTCAATCACAGATGCTGTGAGTTCAAGGCAGCACTGGCCATGACATAGGATCCAGATTTATTAGAGAGCGTTTTTTATGCAGTAGGAAGAGAGATACAATACAAAGAAAGAGGATATTCGGCATTCCCACTTGATCTGTGCAAAGAGGTTCTTCCCACTAACTGTCAGTAACCATATTTCAAGGTTTCTCTGTGAGCAGCTGTTGCAGGACTATGAGACTGTGCATGTGCATGTGTAGCTGTTGCAGGGCGATGAGGTTGCAAATACATGTACATCCAGCTGTTGCAGGGCTATGAGTGTATGCATGTTCAGCTGTTGCAGGGCTATGAGTGTATGCATGTGCATGTCCAGCATTTGCAGGGCTATGAGATTGCATGCATGCGCATGCCTTCCTTTAGAATTTGCCTCATCCCCTAGGGATTTAGGTGACTTCTAGCAAGTCCACATGTAGCTAACTAAATTAGAGTAGGCTATTAATAGAAACTGAAAAATCCAAGGGATGATTACAAACACTACTCCCAGTCCTCAATAGGAGGACTCACTCGGTAGAGTAACTATTAGGACAGGTTAACACTAATCATTACACAGCACTGTTTGCCAAAAAGCAGACAAAAAAAAAAAAATGTTTCGACAGCACCTTGAACTGCTGCATTTCCTTGAGTGACAGCCAGGAGACAACTGAGTCTCGTTGTGAAACCTGAATGTGCCACTCCACTTATGACCGTGTGAACTTGGGCCACAGTAAGGAAAATGGGGGGTGATAATATTACTTACCTAGTAGGATAATTGTGAAGTTTCAATGAGCAATAAGTATAAAACATTCAAGATAGTCGGCAAGTAGTAAGTGCTTACAAACGAGGTGCCATTGTCCCCAAAAGTCCCCTTCCTTGTTCTTGGGTATCTCATGATATCCCTGGGGCATTCCACTGCTTCCCTGTGGTTGATGGAGTCTTGGGGATTATTTCCCTTCAGCCAAGTGCAGAGGGCTTGGCCACATGACCTGGCTTGAACAGGTGACCCGGCTTGGCCAGCAGCATGTGCTCCCACTGGCTCCCTCTCTTCCCTCAGCCAACATCACCACATGTCTCCAATGGGGGCTCTTCTTCTGGCCTCGATCACAGAACACAAAGTTAGGGCTTGGAAACAGGTCTGAGGCCAGTTCACTCTGGATCCAGAATGTGGACAAGAAAGAAACCGTTCTTGCAAGCCACGGAGACTTGGGGGCTGTTGACCACAGCACAGCTGACTAAAACATGCTTGGTTTGGTTAATTGGACCAAATTGTTATTCATAAACCAAAAAAAAGTCTGGGAACACTTTCTTTAATAATTGACTAAATAAAAATTGTAACTCTCCAGAACAGGCTTCTTATAACAGATTAGAGCTGATCTAATAGTGACAAAGACTTCCGGGAGAAGTCTGCGATATAGGAGAGGAAGCCCTTCATCTGCTGACTGTGTCCCTTGACTAACCCCCTAGACAGCAATGAGCACCTCTGCTGAGCCAGGCCCACAAAGCAGCCATGATTTACCCCACCCAAGCCCAACAGTCCTATAAAACAAGCAGTTTTCCATCTTTGAGGAAATTCCTTAACACAGGTTTCTTCCAAGTTTGTGACAAGGCTTCTTGAGTCTCTCTCTTTTTTTTCTGCCCTTTGATGGGTTTGGGGGGCACAAGGGGTGGCAGCTTTTAGGAACAGCTTAATGAAAATCATCAACTGTCCCATTTAGCTCTTTCTGAATACTTCACAGGGGGATGTGCTCCCTCTCTCCAGCCAAAGCACCGTGGTGTTGAATTCCTGGTGGTGTTAAGTACTGGGCACAGCCATTAACCTCTAACAGGGGTTTGGTGTCAAAAGCTGTTCCTAATCGCTAGTGGGAGGAGGCTGGAGTCAAGCGGGGAAGGAGACAGCAAGCAAGCGCAATGTAAACCCTTCACATCACACGAAAGACTAGGAGAAAGGAAAGGGGTGTGCTGAGACAGAATAGTGAGGTAGGGGTGAAATGGATGAGCATCACCTGGGTGACCTGAAAAGTGCAGCCAAGGGAGGCCTGAAGAATCAGGAGAGTGTGCCTGTAGGCACAAGCAGATGTGCTCCTGACAGGCCCCAGGGGAGGCGAGAGGAGACTGGGACTATGGGATGTTTCTCTTGCTCTCAGCGTTCACTGAAAGAAGGAGAAACTTGAGATGGAATGGAAGAGCAAGAGCCAGACTGCAGGGGGCTTTAGAGGCCTAGATTTCACTCTAAGACTAAAGACGACCTGGGAGGGTTGTTAAGGAAGGAAGAAATGTGCTCTGGTCCGCAGTGATAAAAGGTAAGTGGAAGAAATGAAGAGGAAGGGGGACAGAACAATGACGTGAACACATGTGGGAGAAGGGCGAGAGCAGGAAGAGAAAGTGGGCACAAGCGGGAAGATGGAAAGATTTTTAACACACATCCTGGGGTAAAAAATGAAACGAGCCAGCCCGTGGAAGATGGGTGTGACATGGGAAACCTTAGAGGAAGGCTAGCCTGATGGGGAACCAGGAAGGTGACGTGGAGGTGTTTGGCCTGAAGGACGAAGGCGGTGGTGACATGATTTAGTGGGGTGGAGAGAGCCAGGAAGACAACCTGCATGAATTATCAACATGCAATCAGGTATGTGGAGCAGTGAATTTCAGAAGCCCAGGGTGAGCAGAAAATTTGGGAGTGGTCACCTTTAGGCGAGGGGGACATTCTCATGGGAAGAAACTGCACAATGTCAAGTTGGAGAGCAAGGAAGAACTGTGAAAGACAGTGATATAAAGAGAGAGGAAGGGCGAGAGAGATAGAGATAGATAGATAGATAGATAGATAGATAGATAGATAGATAGATAGATAGATAGACAGACATAGATAGGTAGGTAGGAAAATAGATAAATGATAAATAGATAGATGGTAGACAGATAGATAGATAAATGATAGAGAGATAGATAAATAATAGACATATAGATGATAGATAGATAGATAGATAGGTAAATAGATAAATGATAGATAGATAGATGATAGACAGATAGATAAATGATAGAGATAATAAATGATAGACATATAGATGATAGATAGATAATAGATAAATAGATAGAAAAATAGGTAGGTATGTAGATAGATAGATAGATAGATAGATAGATAGATAGATAGATAGATAGATAGATAGTACTTTCACCAAGATAGGACACAAAGTAAAGAAGGAGCTGTTAACCCCCACAAACCTTAAGCCAAAGTGAGGGGTATGAAAAACGAAGCAGGCAGTGCTGAAAGGGTCCACAGACACAAGGGGAAGAGCCACACATCACCTGGCAGCCCAAGACTCTGCATCTCCAGAGGCAGTCCAAATACCCTCTGGGGAGCACACCCAGCAGAAACAAGCACGGCCATTAGGCCATTATCAAGTTCCGTTTGACCACCGAGTCAGCCATGAAGAAGACAACACACTGTATTCCCTGTGCATGCTAAGGCCAGTAAGCACCAGGTCAAACAGGCTGTGAAAAGCTCTACGACACCAATATGGCTGAAGTCAATACCTGTAAGGCCTGACGGAGGGAAGGCAGATGTTCGGCTAGCTCTTGATGGTGATGCTATGGATGCTTTCAACAAAACTGAGGTCATCTAAACTGAATCCATTGCCCAATTCTAAACACATATTTTTCACTCTTAAAAATGGGATGGGGGGGAGAAGAAGACAAAGAAGAAGAGGAGCAGCCAGCTCGAAGTGACTCTTAGTAGCCAAAGAAATATATTCCAAAAATGAGAAGAGTAATTACTCAGGGTGAAACTCAGCAATCACTATCTTAAGCAAGGGTCCAAAGTCACTGTACGTTGGTACTGGGATGAACCTGCCGCACACTAGGATGAACTGAATCGCCTCTCGTGAACTGAACCACAAGGAAGCAAAACATCTGTGAGCTGGTGCCATTAGACAAAACAACTGGTCTGCAACCCACAGAGGTGTCAGGATCATGAGTGAACCGAAGTCACAGTCATTGCCGAGGCTGGATCTTGTACACAACATTGGGGGGAATTATTGCTCCTTTAACGAAGGCCCCAAACAGTCAAGACTGAACCAGATGTGCAGAATTTACAAACAAAGGATTTGTCACTCAAGCTGACAGCGTCTCTGGGGCAGAGGGAGTCATGGTGGAGATGTTTGGGTTATAAGATAGGTTTGGGGGCATTCATGGTGCTTCCTTACTTGCTACTAGGGTCATTCCATGAGGGCTGAGCTCGGTGTCATTCATTAAGACACACATGTCACCTGTGCAATTTAAACATGACTGAAACAACTGTGTCCATGCCTTGGATGCTGACTGGGTACCAACACATACACATGAACACGGCAGAGCAGGGACTAGTATAACTTCCCCCGACACTCCCTATCTGTGAACTGAAGCACGATGGCTTATTCAACACGACAGCACTAACAAATAGGGTCACATTTCCATGTAGGCTGGCTGCAGAGCTTCCTAATTCAAGGGTCAAATTCTGCTTTCAAGCATTGTTTTTTCAACATATGTTTTTAGAATTTGGGGTTCCTGAGAGTTTCGCTCTAATTTCCCAGAGTACTTAGTGCAGAATTTTAGAGCTGAAGCTTCAAGCCCTGCTGAGTAACTTAACCCTTAGTCACCTCTAAGAGAACCATCAGATGTGCAATGCACTGAGTTAGTTTTCAATCTTTCAACCACTGCAGAGACCCTGTTTCCAACTATAAGAACAAGGTCTTTAAAAAGTCATTTGAACTAGAAGCCAGAGCTGAGCGACACGGAGAACATGAGTGCGCTCCAGCAATCTGGAGCCGAGCTTCAGACGGTAACTCAAGCACAGCCTGTTAGGATTGCATCTAACCACTAAATTCACAGGGGTTCAGGAAACAAGGCTTCTGCCTGACTCTCTTCAGTGTGAGTGTGCTGTACTCTGAACAGGCCCGGTACCTTCAGAGTTAGATTTCTTCCTAAAAGGCCTCTATATTTTATTTTGCTTTAGTATTATTTCATATATTTTCCAATTTTCAGGGGTGGGGGACTTTTACTTGCAAAGAAGCAAATGTAGAACATTTAAGAGCAACTTTATATGGCTATCTAAAAAAAAGGGGGGGGTTGATTTTTCTTCCCTATCTGGTATGTCTACCAAACTCAAACTATGTTTTGAGGAGTTTGGGGGATTTTCTCTTTTCTCTAAATACCTAGATCTATGCACGGAGTTATGATAATTCAGTGTAGACTTCTCCTCTCTAAGTTAATTGGGTTTGTGATGCATCAAAAACAGAGCTGAGGTCGGGCTGGAGAGGTGGCTCAGAGGTTAAGAGCACTGGCTGGTCTTCCAGAGGTCCTGAGTTCAATTTCCACACCCACAATGTGGCTCACAACCATCTATAATGAGATATAGTGCACTCTTCTGGTCTGCAAGCATACATGCAGGCAGAACACTGTATACATAATAAGTAAATCTTAAAAATAATAGAGCTGAGGTCAATTAGCAGGGCGGAGCAGAGGGCTGCATCGAGCACTGAGAGGAAGGAAGAAAGGTGGTAAAGGGTCTCCCCGTGATTCCCATGCTTCTTTCTTGCCATGAACAGAACATACATGTTTAAATGCAGTTAGTAAGATTTGGAACCAAGTTATCAAGTTACGCTACAGTATTTGCCCAGCATGTGTGGAGCACTGGATTTGATCACAAGTACCACAAAAGGAAAAAAAAAAAGTCTAAAGATGAACACTCCTGTGACTGAAACTGTATGTAAGAACCTGATCAGTCAGCAAGATGGAAAGGAAACTAAAATTAACATGAAGTCACAGAAAATCGAAGAAAAGACAATGTCTAATATTAACAGATGTTAAACATGGTTACCTATTAGGAAAATGCAAACCCAAAGCATGGAATACCACTTCACATTATGTAGGATGGCATACTGGTTTACTGAGGTCACCCACATGAAGATGCCATCGATTGGGTGGCTTAAATGAGAGTCACAGCTGCGGAGGCTGGAAGTGCAAGTCCAGTCATCAGCAGACTCTAGCTGTCCTAAGCTTTGCTTGGTGGCTTGCAGATGGCCGCCATCTTGGTGTATCCTCTCACAGCCCCATTCCCGTGCCTGCACACCCCTTCTCTTAAGGATACCAGTCATACTGGATTATAGACCCATCCTTATTATATTGTTTAATCCGAACTTCTCTTAAGATTCCATCCCCAAACACACATGCAGAATCATTGACGAGTTCCCATTACCATATAAGCTTTTACGGAGTCACATTTTACTATGCAGCAGGCGACAATAAGAAGAGTTGGTGGAGATGTGGGGAGAGCATAGCCCTGGGGCACTGATGGTGGAACTTTAAAATGATGCAAGAAGACGAAAGAGGAAGTAAAACACAGGCTAAAACTACTTCCTTATCGACCTTCCTCTGAAGAAGGTTCGGCTGTCCGTTTGGAAGAGGCCGACATGGGAAAGTCTTTGATGCTTATGGCCAAGAATGAGTGCAAAACGATGAACATGGAGCAGTTTGAACAATTAAAATAAGAAATGAAGTTTGATGCATATGTGGATGAGGATAAGAGTTACACATAAAACTTTGAAAGTATTGATGGAATAGATCAACTTTCACAAAGAACACGAATTTCCTTAGGAATACAACACAGAATAATGTAATAGCTGTGGGGGGACCCACAAAGTGTTTAAGAACATGATTAAACACTCCAGTTAGATCCCTTGATATAAGTCAGTCAAAATCAACTACGCCTCCCTGGGGCACAGAGCCCCCTAGTCCTCAGGCATTCGCCCAGATACCATGCCCAACCATTGTCATCTTTTCTGTCCCCCACAACTCAGCTGGTCCCCTAGCTCCAGTCTTGCCTCTCTTCCTAGCAATGAGTGAGATTCCTCTAATAAAGAGATCAAGTCAGAGTCCTTCTCTGCACAAACTCTTTGATGGCTCCGTTATTCGTCTTCAGGAGAACCTCAAACACCCACACATGCCCCACAGGACTCGGCATGTCCGTCTCTGGGAAGCACTCAGCCTCATCTCTGCCCCTCCCCCCATCTGCTCTGCTATTGACTCCTGCGCAGTGTTCCTTCGCCCAGAGGCGTAGTGTTCCCCTTTGCCTGCTGTCTTCCTGTCCTGCCGCTGCCTAGTTCCTTTAGAAAGCTTTTTCTGATGCGTCTGAGGGTCACTATTCTTATCCTATATGCCAAGGCTTCCATTGTAGCAGGATTTCAACACTATGCTTCTGTTCCCTGCTTTCCTAACTCCCTACAAGTTCCTGAGGGCAAGGGTTTTATCATCTTTTGCACCATTGAAGCCCTAGTAGCTAACACTATTCCCCGCATGTATCAAGCAGTAAATACAAGCTTAATAAAGACGAAGTGAAGTATATCATTTAAGCTAAAGGTGAGGCCAGCAACAGTCACTTAAGCTGTAGACCAATGTCATCTGTGAATACAGACGGTAATTCTGAAACAAACTATGAGTAAGTAAACTACTTCACTCTAATAAAAATAGAAACACATCATGATCAGGAGGAATTTACCTCAGGACTACCAGGGTGATATAATTGTAGAAGCCTCAGCAGAAAATGCACACATGGTCCCTTTGACAGATGATAAAAGGCATCTGACAGACTTCAGACTTCATTGTGATGACCACTAATCAATCTAAAGTAGACAGGTATTGACTTTGTATAAAGTGTCCCCATGCTTCATGATAAATCAGCGGGAGGGAGGCCTTTGGAAACTGCAATGGACATTTGTACTCCGAAGCTGGAATACAGTAAGGAAAAAGAAGAAATGTACGGAGGATTGGGGTGCGTCTCAGTGATTGATGCCTAACGTGCTCAGGACCCCAGACCTTCAGAGGATAAAAAGAAGGAAGGGAGGGAGGAAAGAAGATAGGAAGGGAGGTGGGGAGGGGACAAAAGGGGAAGAGAGGGAATGTGGGGAGCCGAGTAAGCCCTGAGTGAAGGTGTACCATTGACCAGGATCAATGCCTCTGACCACGGGGACTGACAAAGTCTTCGTGGGGGTGAAGCTCAGAAACACGATGAAGTCTTCCTCCGTGTATTTACAAACACTGACTAGTGCATGCAAAAAACTATCAACAGCAGCTCCTCCTCCAGGCTGACCACGGTCTGACACTGCTCCTGCACGGGGATCTCCCATGCTGACCAGCAAACCCCTCCTCCTCGGGTGGTAATAAATTCACTCTACGAAATGCAAAGGTCCCCCTGTTGCACACTTGGTGCCTGGTGCCCTCTATTAGAACACAGTCTGCGCAGTCCACCGACACCAGCTCTTCTGTCCGTGCCCGTGTGTCTGTCTGTCCTTTCCTCATTCCCTTGTCTGGTTTCCAGGACTAAGCTGTGCAGAGTGGTGAGGGAGGAAGACAATTATTCCCAATTATGACTATCTACTCCAATGCTTCTAGAAATAGTCACAAATCTTACTAAGTTCTGTTGAAACGAGCAGAAAGGCTGCCACAGGAGAACAGTGGCAAGTTTCCAAGAATAAGCATGAAAATACAGAACTTACATGAAGCAAAATCTCCACACTAATCTCCAGATTTAATTGAACTCAAACCCAATCAAGCCAATGACATTGCTGTCTGGAATTAGCTACTGTATGCCTAAATCTCTTCTAGCAAAGTAAGTCATTGATAATACAATTTTTATGGTAAAAGAGACAAAAAAAGTTAAAATGGCCTTCCTTTATCAGACTGTAAAATGGAACATAACACTAGAATTTAAACATGGTAGCACAGAGCAGACATGCCCAAGAACAATCGTGGGGCATTCTAGGAAGTGCACAGAGGAAGCTGTGACCCGACCTTAGAGCAGGCTAACCCCGAGGAAGTGGGTTATCTACTAATGCGGCCATGATCACTAACTTTAGTAGAGGAAAATCGAGTAAAAAGGAAAACTCCTTTTACGTAATTCTTAAATAAAGCTCATGCAGTTTCCAAAACTACTTCTCTCAGAAGCCAGGCCCGGCAATAAATCCTGTCACCTCAGCACTCAGGTTCAGACAGGAAGATCCTGAAATCAAAGTTAGCCTGGGCTACCTATTAAGACCATGGACCCCAACCCCAGTAGAAACTAAAATATTTGAAAAATTCAGTACATTCGTAATTTTTCTTGTTGCTGAGACAGAGTATACATGAAAAGGAACTTAAGGAAGAAGGATAAAACAATCCAAAACAGGCTCATGTCAGAGGAGATTCTACGACGGCATGGAGGAGCAGGACTGTGGAGGACCAGGCAGAGGTCACGTGCCTCAGGAGTGCCAGGCAGAGGTCAGAGGTCACATGCCTCTGCAGTCAGGAAGCAGAGGACCATGACCGGTACTCAGCAGCTAATACCCCAGTCCATGGGATGACGGCATCCGCACTCAGGTTAACGCTCTGCTCTTCAGTTAACTCCCTCTGGAAACACCCTGAACAAGCCCAGAAACCTCTCTCCTAGGTGAGTCTAAACCCAGCCCAGCTGAAAGTGAAGCTCAACCACTGCACCCACAGGACCAAAAGAAAGTTATAATGCTGAAAGAAACAAAGCCAAGAATATAAATGTAGTATGGAAGGAAAAGGGGAAACCAAAAGAGAGAAACCGGGAAAAGTTTATGAACCTACTGTTATGAAGCGTAGTGTAAATATCTGATACGTGATCTCCCCCAAAAGGGTCGCGACCCACAGGTTGAGAACTGCTGCTCTAGGAGTTCCCGAGGATAACAAGGAAAGGGGTTGATATCACCAAATCCCCTTGCGAAGGGCACTGTTCTGAATGCGAACTGTATGCAGTAACGCATGTTCTGATTGCTTGGCCCCCATGGATGGCTGTATTCGCTGTTTCTCCCATCGACATAATACAACACCTTGACAAAGTGGCTTAAGGAAGGGTTTATTTCACAAATCCAGGGTCAAGTCCATGGCGGCCAGGAAATAAAGGTGGCGGGAAAAACACAGCGGGTCACACAGCGTCTGGAGCCAGGATGCAGAGGGAGATGAAGGTTTGTGCTCAGGTCACCTTCTACTTATTCTGCCAAGGGCCCTGGCGCATGGAGGAGTGATGGCCACAGTTGGGTGGGGCCTTGCATCTCCAAGTGACCTAGATAATCATTCACGGTCACTCTCAGAGGCTATCCTAGACTAGATCATCCCTCACAGAAATGCCCGAAGGCTTGTCTCTTAGAGAACTCTAGATCCTGCCAAACTTGACTGTTAACCCTCTCAGTGGTACTGCTTGGGGAAGCATGGGGTTCTGGAAACCTTGGGAATGGAGCCTACCTGGTGCAGTAAGTCACTTGGTTTCCCTTCACCTCTGCTTCCTGGTCCAAAGTAACACGAGAACTTTCTCCTACCCATTCCAATGGCCACCAACTCAGCTGCTTCACTGTGCCTTCCCCATCACAGCAGGCTGAGACGTGAGGCCAAGAGAGATCTTTTCCCTTTTCGGTTGTTTCTGCCGGTATTGTGGTCACAGCGATGGAAAATATTAATACAAGTCCTAAGGTGATAGTTCATGAATAAATAAATATTTTTTGAATAGATATTAACTTGAAGGTGACCATTGAAGAAATGGTTAAATTATGGCATGATTACACATCTGCTCATTGAAAATTATAACTAATTAATAATATAATAAATTACTTACCTGCTCACTAAGTAATATAATGTCGGTGCCTATTTGTTGAGGTGAAAAACATCCATACTAAGCAGCACAGAGGTTAAGAAAGAATTCATGCAGGGCCAAAGAATACGGCTGTGTTTTGCCTATGAGAATGAGTGAGGTTGAATTCTGAGACAACAGACTTTCTTTTTTCAGAGAAATGTTCCTTTTTTGGGGTGAGATAGTCCCTTTACTGAACCGGAAGCTCACTATCTAGACAAAACTGGTTAGCCAGTAAGCTCATGGTTATTACTGCAACCCCCACTGCGGGGATCACAGAAGCATGCCACCACACTGTTTTTATTACCCTGGTGCTAGGGACCTGAACTCAGCAAACAAGCATTTTAACCTCCCCAGTTTCGGCTTCATTTATTTATTTATAGGCAGGGTCTCACTATGTAGACCAGGCTGGCCCTGAGCTAACCTGCTGGCCTCTGCCTCCTGAGTGCTGGGTGTGTGCCACAGTGTCTAGCTTGAAGCTACAGTTTCTTTGTTTCTTTCTTTGTTTGTTTGTTTAACATTACAGAAATGGCCTTGGAGGAAGGGATTGGATTTGAGTTCTCTGCACTCTTATAGCCCACTGCAGAGTGGTGAAGACTGGAGGTTCCAAGTCAGACCTCTGAGGTTTTAATCCTGCTCCTCGCTGTTTTTATACATGATTCCCTAAGCCTTGGTTTTCTTCTCTGGAATGTGAGCTAACACGACGCCTTCCCTCATGATGAAGCATTGTGAGGACTAAGTAACACGATCTATTTGAAGGTTTGAGGACAGTGCCTATAACAGAACACAATTAACTCTACTGTTATTATGTAAAAGGAAAATAAAAGAGTATATATACCCCAAGGCAGACAGGATAGGGCCCTAAGTGACAATAGGGAAACAATGGATAGGCAGAAAGATCTAGTCCCATGACGTGCTAAGTCGGGTTTGGGGGGGACAGCTTTTCACTTACCCCTTCGAGGCTGCAGGTACGTTTCCAGAGAACAGTCTGTTTGTGGGCACAGGTACTTACACAATACAAGAACATTTGTCATTCTAGTAGGAATAAGAGACACTCAACAGCACAGGGCAGCTTCATCAATCACACTTATTAAAGAAAGATCCCTTGCTGATGTGTGCACGCAAGCTTCAGAGAACAAGGTTACTGAGGCAACAAAACACAGGAGAGGAGGGTGGAGAAGGCATAGAGGATGCTGTCGGCCCAGGAACTCTCCCCAAAGCCACTGAGAGTAACTTCCGGCCTCCGCTACGATCACAGCGAAGGTAGTGAGGTGCAGTGAGGAGGAGACTGAGGGGTGACCTGCAAGCCCAGACCCCAGCGGCCATGAGCCTTGGGGACCCTGTGGACACAGTAAGAGGACCGAGACGTGAGATTTGAGAGATCAAATGTGAGTTTCTAAGAGAAGGGGAAGGAAAACGCATGCAGCTCGATGGGGGTGAGAATCATGCAGATGTGCATGGCAGCCCCGTCCAGATGTGCTTTGCATTATAAATGCAGAGTGAAGCGAAACCAAACAAGTGTACAGCAGCTCAGAAAAAAGATGTGTCAAAAACAGACAAGGTTTGCATTGTGTATGATGTAAGTCTGACTTTCCAACCTGAACAACAGACTGATAGGTGAGTACAGGGATTTATGGGGGAAATCAAGATTTAAGTACGTAAACGGGGGCCAGGGCCTTTGTCTTTTATATAAACAAAGTCAGATTGATGCAAAAGCATTTTCTTCTTATGTCCATTCCAGAGACAGAAAACTATTTCTACCATTTTGGTACTATCAACCATCTCATCACACCGAAGCCATTCCCTTCCCTACAGCTTGCTTATGTTGCAAGTATTCCTCCTGAGGTGGGCTGGAGATTCTGGGGCAACTGCAGGAAAGGGAAACCAAGCCAGCATTGCCTTAACATTCCTTTCAGCCAACCCTCTCTCTTTCCCTTTCTCTCCTTCCTTTCTTTTTTCCTCCTTCCTTCCTTCTGACTCTAAGCCCTGGTTGTGAGATTCAAAGAATATCAATTTTCTCCCCTCTAACTTGTCTCTGGGGGTGCAACAAAAATGAAGGGAGACAGACAGATAGACAGACAGACAGAATAAGGGCGAGAAAGAGAGAAAAAAGGGAGGGAGGGAGCTATTTTCAGATTCAGAAAAGAAGAAAAGGACTTGGCTGGGCTTTTGGGTTTGCTTCTGAGAAGGTTCCGCGGCCAGGCAGTGATACAACATTAATTATCCAACACTAGCGTAATGCCATGAGTCACGTACCATCAGGAGAGAAGTTTGGTCAGTTCATAGATTTGTAATTGAAGGTAGAGGAGGACTTTTGTCGACAAAACCTTCAGTGTGACCTTTCTAGCTTAACGTGTGCCCTAGACAGCACCAGGAAGAATTCCATTAGCACGATTCTCCAACGCCCTCCATGGGCCTTTTGTCAGAAGAACCATTATCCTCACTGGCTTCTTACTGGAGGCTTCCACCCAAACTATCACAAACCCTTAAGCAACAGAGGTGCTTTAAATTTTTTTTTCAAGAAAAAAAAGGCTTTTTCCAAGAAATGACAGAAACCAGGAATCAGCAGGGGTATTTCTTCGTGGAGTAGAAAGAAAACATTCCAGTTTCTAGGTCAGAGGAGAGCCACTTCTTCCCGTTTTGGGTGGGGTCAAGCCTTTTCACAAACCTCCCGTTTCACTCTGCTCACAGAGTATGGTAGTCTGTGCTTGCACAGAGAGCCCAGGTGCTGCCCCACGGTGCAGGTGACACACAGGAAAACCCTGGATTTCCAGCCAGAGAAAAGAAGGGCTAGTGACTTCTCATCTGTCACCATCTGTCCATCTCCTGTCCAGGAGTTGAGTAGATCATAATCTCAGAGAAAGTCACCAAGTCAAACCCACAGAGTGGAGGAGGTCACCATAGCCTCACTGTGCAGTGTGCCCAGCCCCAGAAGGGAGGTCGAGGTGAGGTGTGGTTTGCTATGTTAGTCCTGTTGAAAGTCACTGGTGACGTGGTATCTGTTTCAGTCCCTACCTACAGTCCAGAGGATCGGAATGTCTGAGCAATGACATCCTGTACGCCTGGATATAGCTTTTCTTACCTATTTTTACTTCATGCTTTAGAAAAGTTACCTGCATTTGGCCATGATAAAATAATAGGAGCAAATTTGTCCAGTCTTCTTAAAGGACAAAAAACTAGACAAAATACATGAAGCACTATTTCTCAGATGCTAGATGACATACAGACAGTAATGCCCAGGAAAGGAACTCTAGAGGCAGGCAAGCCCCATGATGGCAAGAAGGAACCAGGGCAGTCAGCGACCTCTGAGTTGAGGAGACAGAGCAAGAAAGACCAGGGTTACTGAGGCTCAGGGCTGGGGTCAGTAAAAGATTAGAGTCCCAACCTTGACCTCAGGGCATTTTCTATCCAGAGGAATTCCTTAAAAAAAAATAAAAAAAACAAAAACAAATATCAATAAAAATCCACCACTAGCAGCCTAAGACAAGGAAAGATGGAGACCTTTCTTCAGGCAGAAGAGAAATGCTATCTACAAAGACGATCTGCTGACATTATACCTAACAACGAAAACACACACACACTCATAGGATCAGAAGCTAGAATATCTGCTCTCACTAATTCCACTCAACCCCATCTGAAGCCCAGCCATTGCCATAAAGGAAGAAAAAGCTATGGCCTAGAGCTTGAGAAGGAAGAAGCACAATTACTTTTATTTGTGGACAACGTAATTACGTTAGTAGAATGTAGGCAGCAACTGCTCGTTTGTTTCAAGCCGCCCAGATCTGAAATAATCCCACAGAAACTAAATTAACTATATTAATTGCAACACTGCTTGGGATTCTTATTAACTAACTCTTACATCTTAAATTAACCCATTTCTATTATTCTTTGTATTGCCACGAGGCTTGTGGCTTACCCGGAAGGTTCTGGCGTCTTTCTCCTTTGACAGCTACATGGCGTCTCCTTGACTCCGCATTCTTTTTTCTCTGTCTCTGCTTGGAATTCCCACCTTGCTCTATTCTGTGCTGCCATAGGCCCAAAGTAGCTTCTTTATTAACCAATGGTAATAAAACATATTCACAGCATAAAGAGGGGAATCCCACATCTGTAGAAGATCGTATAGAATATATATATATATATATATATATATATATATATATATAAAAGCTTTAAGTGCTAGCAAGTGAGCACACCAACATCATAAGATAGATGATCACAAGATGTGTGGGGAAAATAATTATGTATACTAGAAATCAAGGGCTTGATATTAAAACTTTAAAGGGGGGGTCTAGGTCATGATGGGGAAACCCACAGAGACTACTGACCTGAGTTCATGGGAGCTCACAGACTCTGGCCTGACAGCTAGGGACTGACCTAGGCCCTCTGCATATGTATACATATATGTTGTGTAGCTTGGTCTGTTTGCTGGGCTACTAGCAGTGAGATCAGGACCTGTCCCTGGCACTTGAGCTGGCTTCTGGGAACCTATTCCCCAGGCTGGGTTGCCTTGCCCAGTCTTGAATGGGATCTTGGTCCTGCCTCAACTTGATGTGCCATGCTTTATTAACACCCAGGGAGAAGTGGATGGGGATGGGAGTGCTGGGAGGAGGGGGGGGAAACGGGAGGAGAGGAGCCAGGTGAAGCTGTAGTCAGTATGTGAAATAAATAAAAAATTTTAATTAATTAAAAAAGAATTAAAACAAAAAATTCAAAATCAAAACCAAAAGTACAATACTTATTTTTTTTTCTTTTACACTTTTCTTTTGTGTGTGGAGGGGTGCATGAGCTTGTGGAAGTCAGTCAACTTTGGGGAATCTATTCTCTTATTTTTGGTAGTGAGCCTAGCCTTTAATGGCTGAGCCATCTCTCCAGCCCGGGAATCTATTCTCGCTACTATTTGGGATCAAGGGATCAAACTTAGATTTGGCAGCAAGTGCTGCTACCCACTGAGCATTGCTGTCATCCAACAAGAGTTTGACACTATTCAATCCTCAGGGAAATGTGACGGAAGATATAAGATGTGCACATGTCCTTGATGCTTGCCCCATCACCTGAGCCAGGCCTGACCCGGAACTGCCTTGGAATTTCTGGCATAGTTCTATCTTTCTTACGCAAATAATGTACAGTTCCGAGACCCTGCTTGAGTTACCATGGGCTTTTAGCAGGAACATTTCACCAGCTTCTTTCTCCTACTGGGTGTTTTTATGTTAACTTGACACATCTGAAAGGAGAGAACCTCAAATTAAGAAATTGCCTCCATAAAACGGGACTTTGGCAAGCCTGCAGGGCATTTTTTAAATCTGTGATAGATGCAGGAGGTTCTGCCTCTGGGCTGGTGGTCTGGGGTTCCATGAGAAAGCCATCATAAGCAAGCAGGCGAGCAGCACCCTCCATGGCCTCCTCATCAGCTCCTGCCTGCAGGGTCCTGCTCTGACGTTCTTTGATAGTGAACAGTGATACGGAAGCATAAGTCAAGTAAACGCTTTTTGTTCCAATTTCATTTTGGTCATGGCGTTTCATCACAGCAATAGCAATCCTAACGAAGACAGAAATTGGTACCAAAGCGGACTACTGCTATGTCAGACCTGAACATGTTTTATGTAGAATTGTGGAAGGATTTTGGAACTCTGGGCTAGAAAAGTCATTTAGTGTTGAGAGCTCAGTGGGCTGTTCTGTAGGAGCTTGGAAGATAGGAATGTGGAGAGCAGGGCAGACGATGGAGGCCCGGCTTGTGAAGTTTCAAAGGGAAGCAAAGGCTCTACTGGGCCGTTTGTTATGAAGAATCTACAGTGTCTGCCAACTAGAGATGAAGAAACAGTTGTAATTAACAAGAGACCAGAACCACTAAAGTCAGTGCTTTGCTGGGACAACGAATGCTGGTCAGCTGGGGCTGAAGAAGCCGCTGTGAATAAGAAGAGACCAGCATCCCTGAGGTGACATCTTCTGGGCAGTGTTTCCTTGGAGCCAGCACACAGAGGCTGTGTTCCATAGGCCGCCACGGTTGTACCTCATGCTGACGGTTGCTGGCAGCCGAACTTGGTAGCAGTAAGAGTAACCCAGGTACTGGTTTTGAAGGCATGAAGGACCATGGAGGCCAGCAGAGATCACTGGTGAAGGTGCAGCCTCGGGGGCACTTGAAGCCCCAGGACTGAAGCAGTCATGCAGAGAAGTGGAGGCTTGGCACCAGGGAGAGTGCCTAGGAGAGGTTGCTTGGGAAAGTGCAGTTCAGGTGCATTCTGGGAGGACCACCAAGCATAGCTGCAGCCTTGGAGAGGAGCCTGCCCAAGCTTAGTAGACAGGCTGTGTGTGCTGCAGAGGGTGGAGCTAGAGCGGTGACCAAAGCTCCTCCTTCCCTCATGACTTCTCTTTTCCAAAGTACTTTTTAAAAATTGTGTGTGTGTGTGTGTGTGTGTGTGTGTGTGTGTGTCTGTGTGTGTCTGATTGTCTTTACACACATCATATGCCCGTGGGTCCCGCAGGGCCCAGAGTCAGAGCCAGATCCTTTGGAGCAGGACTTACAGTAGTTTGTGCAGCCCAGTGTGGGTGCTGGGAACTGAACCTGGGTCCTCTGAGAGAGCGGTGTGTGCTCTTGAGCACCGGGCCATTCTCCAGGGCCTTTGACCACAAGCACCACTCTGTTGCTGGTTTTGACTGTTAGTTTAGACAGGGTCTCACCACGTAGCCCTGGCTGGCCTCAAACTCACAAGATCAATCTGCCTCTGCCTTCTGAGTGCTCTGTGTGTGTGTGTGTGTGTGTGTGTATGTGTGTGTATGTGTGTGTGTGTGTGTGTGTGTGTGTGTGTGTGTGTGTGTGTGTGTACACAGGCATGTGGGTGCTCACAGAGGCCAGAAGACAGCACCAAATTCCCTGGTGTTACGAGCAACTGTGAGCCGCCTCACATGGGTGCTGGGAACCAAATTTGGTCATCTGAGTACTTGTTCTCAGCCATGGAACCATCTCTCCAGTCCCTACTTCCTACATTATTTTAACACAGGGTGCATGTTGAAGGAGACCATGTCTTGCTAACTTGAAGGCATCTGATAGAACAAACACTCAGTCATTATTAGACTGAATTAGTTTTCTTTCATTCACGTTTATTACTATTTGTTGACGGTTGACTGACTGATGGGAAAACAAATCTAAAATCAAAGCACTGCTTTATTTTATCACGGAAGAGAGTAAAAACATTAACAATAGCAAATATGTAATTCCTTTGACGATAATTTCAAAACTCTACCTATAGGACACATTGTCCTTTGGTGTTTTCATGATCTCCAAATTGATAGCTAGTGTAACTCAGTACAAATGAGAAAATACAACTTTTATCATCACTAACTGTTTATGTTTCTAAATGAGCCATTTCTGATGGGGAAAATGGGGTTTTCGCATTGCAAATACGAGACAATCTTGGCTATAGGGCCTGACCAATAGTGGAGTTCTAAGATGATGACTTAGGGAAGCTCCACAGATGGCCAGGCCCCCCACAGTTTCCCCCCCACTTCAAGGTTCCCATCAAGTTAGCACTCTCTGCTTCCCAAGGCTAATGGTGATGGCTGCCAGATGCTTCCCTGAAGCAAAAGACAGGACAAGCATATGGGAGACATGAGTCCAGAAGAGTAGACCTAACTGCATCAAACTAAACACAACTCGAATTTCCTGACCTCGAGCGACAGCGCTATCCCTCAGAAACCGTGCACACCACACAGGTAATCCTGAGAGCCTCATAGTCATGGTAAATAATAAGGTTACAGTTAAAATGTATATCTTCTGCATGATTTCAAAATGCAATCAATACAAAATTATCAACATCCTGCATATTTTAAAAAGCAAGACATCATTGAGATGCGGTCAGTATGGATTTTACATTTACAGCGTTCCTCAGCTCCGGCTGGCGCTTCCCATGCTCAGAGCAGGCATGTGTAACTAATGGTGTCATATTGGACTATCCAGAGCTAACATGTGACAAGGAGTTCCGCGTGGTATCATTTATCCCCACAACTGAGGTACAGCAGCAGACACAGACAGCACTAATGATGGCTGAGTTCTAACTCCAAGAGGGTACTCTGGAATCCCAGAGCTTCACTGCAGCCACGGATGGAAGGGTTGATTGCTATATTACCTAATATGCAAAATCTGGGAACAGTCTGACAATGTATGGGAGATGTATATATATATACACATACATACACACATACAGACACACACACACACACACACACACACACACACACTGCACCCTCCCTCCAAAGGCTTGGGATCATTGGAGAAGAGCGGGAGGAACACCACAAGAGCCGGAGGTAGTGGATGACCACCCGGAAACGTTAGGACACATTGGGGCAGCTGTGTATGTGAACTCACAGCAGTTGCACCAACACATACAAAAGCCGCACAAGGCCAATCCAGATCAAATCTCAGCATGGAGAGGGTGGCTGGACTGGCAATCCCACCGCTGGAGGTGGAGAGATGGACAACTGTCAGCTGCTGGGAAGGGAAGAGCCAGTTTTCCCTAGAGTGCAGCCCCTGGAAAGCTAACTACACTTAGTGGAAGACCATACATCCAGAAGTATTTGGGGGCAGCACAAATTGGTCTTGAAGGGTTACTGTGTGTTTGGGGGGAACACGACACGTTAGGTATAGATATGGAAGCAAGAGATCTTGGAAAAGTTGGGGGGTGATAAAATCAAAACATTATACAAATCTCTCAAAGAACTAATAGAATTTAAAAATACACAATAAAGAAAAAGGACCTGTGCATAGTCCTACAGGATGCGTGGAAATTGGCTTGGAAAGCAATAGAGGAAGGAGGCCAGAGGGAAAGGAGGTGAAGGGAACGTGACACGGTGGAACACCAGTCAACAGGGAGTAGAGAAGCACAGCAGCAAGAGACGTGACCACAGGTGTGAGCAGGGCCATGGTCAGGAGCCGTGGCTCCATCCACCAACCATGGAGAAGCACAGCAGTGAGAGACGTGGCCACAGGTGTGAGCAGGGTCACGGTCAGGAGCCATGGCTCCATCCACAAACCATGGAGAAGCACAGCAGTGAGAGACGTGGCCGCAGGTGTGAGCAGGGCCACGGTCAGGAGCCGTGGCTCCATCCACCAACCATGGAGAAGCCGAGAGCTTCCATGCAGAGCAGGGACATGAAACAGAAAAGAACCACGTGGATACCAAGTATTGTGCTCAGACTAATGAGGTGAGAGAAGCAGGCGGAATCATCTAGAAAGCAAAGAACTTGGAAACCGCTCAGCTTCCCAGAAGTCCAACTCTGACAGACAACATGGTGAGGATGACAGACAAAAGACAGGTGACATAGAAAGATACAGATTGTAATAAAGGAGATGATTGATCTTTGCCCTTTTCCTAATTTGAGGGTTTCATACATGAGCATACCGTTTTTGAATACTTTCCACACACTCTCCATCAATTCCTCCCCTGTCCCCCTAACAACTCCTTCTCAAATTGATGACCTCATCTAGCTTAATTTTTGATACACACACACACACACACACACACACACACGCTGCTGACTCTAGTTAATGTTGCCCTTACTTGCACTTGTTTAGGGTGACCCATTAGGATTGAGGTCTTGTCTCTGAAAAGATTAAAAATGAAAAAGGAAAAGGGAAAAGAAAGTCTCCACTCTCAGGAGCCATGTTAGAGCCTGTACTGAGCTCTACCCTTAGCCTAACTTTCAGCTCCTCTCCAGAACCATGTCGGCCTGGGTGCTATGCCATCATGTTTCCTGCTGTGATGACAATGGACTAAACTTCCAAAACTATAAGCCAGTCCCAATTAAATACTTTTCATTACAAGAGTTGTTGTGGTCTTGGTGTCTCTTCACAGTAACAGAACAATGACTAAGACAATGTCCTAACATGTTACTGTTAATTGGACACTCGGGGATTTTTTTGATTTGTTGTTTATTGTTACAAGTTCGGCAGAACAGCATCATAGACTGTCGGAACGCTGGTCTGGAAATCCACTTTCATTCAATGGAGTTCGTGGTCACAAGAGGCATGGCTCAGATAGCAGCTGCTTGGAGGGGATCACCCACATGTCTTCTGGGTTTCCGACAGCAAGGCGAGTATAAATCCACCACCACATGGTCTTCACGTGCCTCCAGCGCTCCACTGGAAACGGTTGGGGAGCACGGAGTCAGCATCCCTTGATTTTAATAACCCCAGAACCTAAAAAAAAATCTTGGTAAACTCCGGCACTGCTGTGGTAACACCTGCTTTGGACCAAGACCACCCTCCAGGCATCCCTATGGTTCCAAAGCTCCAGGGTCCAGCACATGGGAAAGGGAATGGGCAGATTATAGTTAGTCTTAAAGCTGGAATCTGTGAAGTAAGAGCGAATCTACTCAGATGGAGCCTCTCGGTCTATCTAAGAGACAAGTCAAGTTTTTGGTCATGCTGTTCTTTGAAGGCAAATCCAGGTTGATTTCTGGGGCTCGAGCCCAGCCTGGCCTATACAGTTAGAATTATATGAGACCCTGGGGGAAGGAGTCCGTTCAGGGCCTGGAGTGCAGCTCGGGGGTAGAGCACTTGCCCAGCACCCAGTAGGCCCTGGGGTATCATGAGGTGGGGCAGTTCAAATGTTCCCATCTCTATTTCCTCAGAGTGAATCTGATAATTGCTTGATGAAAATAAGGAAAAACTCTTTACAACTAAGTAAGACCAACAAGCAGCTCTGTTAAGATTGCTTTTGTAACAAATTCCCCTAATGGTTTGATGTATCTTCTTAGACAATGAAGAATAAATACTACCCTGATACATTTTGCCTCCCCAATATTTTTCTTTCTGACCTACTATTAGTCAATAAGGCCAAAGTTATTATTTCATTTTAAAGTATCTTTAGAGCTTTTTCAATTATCATAGACTATATATCCATATTATCTTTTAAATTTTCCTTTCCAGCTTGATCGTAACTGAAAGTGTCAGCAGAAGACGTGATAGGCCATATCAAGAAGCACTTGCTGTAACAGGATGGAGGGTGTGAGACCAGACACCAGCTGGAAGGCCTTCAGAACAAATGGTGATGGGGTGGTGGCAGGGACAAGACCGAAACCCAGAGGCACCGTCTCAGGCTGACACAGCTCAGTAACCAGCCACTCACAGGTCTCCAAGTCACGCTCTGCAGCCAACTTTACAATCTAAGATCAGCAATAAATTTAAATCGGCTATTATTTTAGACTTTCAGACAGTTTGAGATAAAATCATTATTATATTTGAACAAGCATTTATGTATGTGTGTGTATTTTTTACCAGCATTTCTTAAGTTTCAATCACTTTCACACCAAACACACACATTTATTCTCTCACACAGGCACACACACAGGCACACTCATCCTCCACACTTATGCACACACAGGCGTGCGCTCTCTCTCTCTCCATACACACACACACATACCACACAAATACTCTCTCTCTCTCTCTCTCTCTCTCTCTCTCTCTCTCTCTCTCTCACACACACACACACACACACACACACACAGGCAGACTCACACCCTCCACACTCACATCTAATTATACACATGCACACAGGTTCACAAATGCACACCTCTGCGCACACACACACACACACCAGGAAAGATCAATAAGAACTTGGTGACAAAGTCCTATCTTACTCACTTAAATTCACTCACTTGTCTGCACTTCAATCTCTTCCCCTACAAGAAAGCATGAGAGAAGAGATGGCGATATTCCCCTCCTCCACCCCTTGTGATACCGATGACAATGTAACAGGAGTGTCCCTTTGTGCCAACACTCTGCAGACAGCAAGTGTTTCTTTGGAGCTGGCTTTGGTTGCCTGGAGCTCAGCTGAGATTTAATGAGGCCTTCCAGACTGAAGGTCACAGAGGTGTGCCGAGTAACAGATCTCTACAGAGGGAGAACCAATACACTAATCCCAAAGAGCTGCATACGGCTCAGTGACAGCTGAGAGACCTTAACAGAAGGAACAGTATGTCCTGGAACTGCAGTGCAGACAGACAGTCATCGACACAGCCAGGTGTCAACCTGAGGATGTTGTGAAGGAAGCAGAGTCCATGCAGCAGGCAGGGATTTTTATATCCTGCCTACGCCACAAGGCCCCATCCTCACCTCCACCCTACTCCCCCAAATATTAGTCACCTTGCTCATGAATACCAGGGCAAAGGAGAGAAAAGGGGAGTGCAGAAAAGATTTCAATATGAAAAACACTGTGGTTTTTAAACTATAAATATTGAGTGCCCTGTGTCTAAAGACTCATATGTGTGTGCATGTATGTGCATGTGCTGTCTGTGGGTGGGCATTTCCCAGGCTGAAATCCATTTTGATCAGATTTTCATAATCACTGAGATTTACCAGGCATGGTGGCTCACATCTGTAATCCTAGCATTTAGGGTGCAGAGACAGGAGGATCTCGACAAGTCGACATATAGTTCTTGGCCAACCAAGGGAGAAAAAAGGTTGACATTCAAAATTGTTTAACGATTTCTATGAAGAAGTCATAAAACCAACTACAACCTGGTTCTTTGGAGAATAGAACAAGGGAAATTGGATGTCAGTTGGAACAGAAAGAGACTAGAAATTTTCATTGTAGAGAACAGAAAAGCTCAAAACACTATTTATTCAACTTTCATCAGCGAAAAGATCTGTGCATAATTAAGGGAATGGAGAATGAGTTGGAGGGATGGCATCTTCCCTCACCAGGAGGGCAGGGGCAGTATAAGCATGTGCCCAGACCTTACATTCCAAACACTATTCACTGTGGCCAACCTTGAAGCGGAGATGGGGGCTTCAGGTCTGCTCTGGTGCAGGGAGGAGGTGAGTGAGGCAGACCTTGGTGGACCATGAAGCAAGGACTCCTTCCCAGATCCATTCACAGAACTGTGTCAGAAAGTGAGGCGCCGTCAGGAGTTTCCTACGAGCCACACCTAGGATGATACGAGCATCTGGAAGAATAACGACAGGGGTTGAGGGCAAGTTCCTGGAGTCAGTTCTCACCACTGCGGGAGAGAATGAGAGACAGATAGTTCTAGTGAAGCCTAGAATGAAAAATACAGAAAGGATGAGAAAAGAGAGTACCTCCAGAAAGCAAATAAGAGAGGAAGAAAAATAATGAAAACTGTCCTTACATAAGAATGCCAACTAATACACAAACACAGAGAAAATTAAAAAAAAAACAGATTCAGAAACCTCCAATTTTTAGGCAAAGGTCATAAATGAATCTAAAGACCACTTGGTGAACGATTTTTCTTCATTTTCTTTTCTTTTATGTGTATGGGTGACTTGCCACTTGACCATCTGTGCACATGTACACGCAGTGCACGCAGAAGCCAAAAGAGGGCGTTGGATCCCTGAGACTGGGAGTTACAGCTGCTGTGAGCTGCCATGTGGGTGCTAGGAATCAAATCTGGGTCTCCTGGAATAGCAGCCAGTGCTCTTAAATGCTGAGCTATCTCTCCAGCCCTAGAAGTGATTTTTTTTATTGTTTTTATTGAATTATATATTTTTCTCTGCTCCTCTCCCTTCCTCTCCCTTCCCCTCCTACCCTCTCCTGTGATCCCCACACTCTGAATTTACTCAGGAGATCTTGTCTTTTCCTACTTCCTATGTACATTAGATTCATGTGTGTCTCTCTTAGGGTCCTCTTTATTGTCCAGGTTCTCTGGGATTGTGAATTATAGGCTGCTTTTTTTGTTGTTGTTTTTGCTTTATGTCTAAATGCCACTTATGAGTGAGTACATATGGTGTTTGCCTTTCTGGGTCTGGGTTACCTCACTCAATATAATGTTTTCTAGCTCCATCAATTTGCCTGCAAATTTCAAGATGTCATTATTTTTTCTGCTGTGTAGTACTCCATTGTGTAAATGGACCACATTTTCCTTCTCCATTCTTCGGTCAAGGGGCATTTAGGTTGTTTCCAGGTTCTGGCTATGATAAACAATGCTGCTATGATATAGTTGAGCACATGTCCTTGTGGTATGATTGAGACTCCTTTGGATATATACCCAAAAGTGGTATTGCTGGGTCTTGAGGAAGGTTGTTTCCTAATTTTCTGAGAAATCGCCATACTGATTTTCAAAGTGGCTGTACCAGTTTGCACTCCCACCAACAATGGAGTAATGTTCCCTTTACCCAACATTCTCTCCAGCATACGCTGTCATCAGTGTCTCTCATGTTGGCCATTCTTACAGGTGTAAGATGGAAGTGTTTTGATTTGCATTTCTCTGATGACTAAGGATGCTGAACATTTCCTTAAGTGTCTTTCAGCCATTTTCGATTCCTCTGTTGAGAGTTCTCTGTTCCATTTTGTTTTTTGGATTATTTGTTCTTTTGATGACCAGTTTCTTGAGTTCTTTATATATTTTGGAGATCACCCTCTGTCCAATGTGGGATTGGTGAAGATCTTTTCCCATTCTGTAGGCTGTTGTTTTGTCTTGTTGACTGTGTCCTTTGCTTTACAGAAGCTTTTTAGTTTCAGGAGGTCCCATTTATTAATTGTTTCTCTCAGTATCCATGCTGCTGGGGTTATATTTAGGAAGTGATCTCCTGTGCCAATGCATTCAAATGTACTTCCCACTTTCTCCTTTGTGAGGTTCAGTGTGGCTGCCTATATGTTGAGGTCTTTGATTCATTTGGACTTGAGTTTTGTGCATGCTGATAGCTATGGATCTGTTTTCATTTTTCTACATGCTGATATCCAGTTATGCCAGCACCATTTGTTGAATATGCTTCCATTTTTCCATTTGATATTTTTTGCTTCTTTGTCAAGAATCGGGTGTTCGTAGGTGTGTGGATTGATAAGGACACATTACTTATCAAATCCCAAGTCTAGATTTTAGAATGAACCCAGCTTCAGATCTTCTAATTAAAGGATATCACAGGTAATGGACAATAATTTTATTCCAGCACAATGGGATTAGGCAGCAGGATGCTGTCCCTGTGGCCACTGGGTCTACATCTGTTCTACTATCTTCTCCTGGAAGATAGATTTTATGGAAAATGAAAAGACAGCTCTTCCTCCACTGGGGGTAGAGAAAGACAACATAGAACACTTGGGCCATATTCTTTAACAAGTGGGGGAGTAAAAGAGAGTTGCTATTGATCAATAGAAAGTGGAGAACTATATTAAGCGAATCCAATGTTCAGATCCCTGTCTGGATCGAGAAGCTGGGGTGCCGAGCAGACATCAGGTCGTAAGGGGCTGCTGTCTCTACGATGGATTTTAGAGAGGACTTTTGAAGAATTTATAAGTAAAATGATACGACAGCTAGTTTTTGTCTTAAAATATCCTGATAGGATGGCAGTGGAGGGCGGCACACCAAACAAGATTGGTCCTAAATGGCTATTTTTCCACTGCGGGTGATGGGCCTGCGAGGACCCATCTATTTTCTCTAGTATTCTACATGTTTAGAAATCCCCATCCTGAAGACATAGTTCTAAAGTAAGAAAGCCATCCTTGCTACAGGTGTGAAGAAAGTGTAGCCTGCGGGGATACATGGTTGTTCATGCAGATTCTGGGCTTACACAGTTCATTTCAGTCATCTTGTACTTCTAGAACGCTGGGGTGTATAGAACTCAGCAATACTCAGGGTCCCTTTAAGGGTCACGGAGAGTGTGGTAGTTACTGGTGTGGTCCCCAGCGCCACATGACTGGGACTGCGCTGACACGCAGTCACATGACACACATGGACACCATTTCATTTCTGTTCGCCTGTTTCCTCTCCTACAGCACAGGAGACAGAGTACCCACCTGCTGGTGACTGACCAGTGTCACCGTGCCACTACCGACTCGTTGAATCACCCACCTCCAAGGTGACTGAAGTTGAAAATAGGAGACCCCTAGGATTGGGTAGGGATGGGTTAGAGGCTTTAGGAGAGGAAGCTCTCCTCTCTCCCTCCCTCCCTTGCCCCTCTCCCCGTGTGGACACCAGAAGGCATTCCCATACAGGAAGAAAGAAGGCCATCACCAGGAAGTAAATAGGCCAGTCCCTTGGACTCAGACTGCTAAGGTTTTAAACAGTGAGAGATAAACATGTTTACAAAAGAGAGCGCAGACATCAGCAGGATCCAGACAGGGAGCAGCAGGGCAAAAAAGGGAGGCTGGATAGTGGATAAAAAATACAGTTAACCGGGGGGTTAGTTCCAATGTGTGTACAGGAGGGAAGGTGTAATTTACAAGACAACTGTAGACCTCAAAGTAACTAGGGGAGAGACTCTGAAGGGTCCCCAAGAACAGAAGTGATCAGGTAACGTGACAGAAATGCTGATTACCTTGACCTGATCATTACACATTGTATCAAATGATAAGAGCATTATTCATGAAATAGATAAGTAAATGAACTACATGTTATTTAAGCCACACAGCTCTAACAGTCCAAACAGAGGGGTGTCTTTCCTCAGGAGATCCTGTCAGCTAATGTCATCAGTGTCCCACAGCTGAGCACATTAACACAAACTCTCCGGTGTGTACTCTACTGCCACCGAAAACTTCGTTTATATAAACAACCATCTCACTTTGATAGCCGTTAATCAACTTAATGCCATCCCAGATTTCATAAAATTGGATGGATGTGGCATTTGGCGGTGACATATCTGTGCTCATAACAGATTGAAGAAACATTATGCTTGTTCATATTAATTGACAAAAAAAATCAAGATGTGGAATAGCAAGAAATCATCCCATCTGCCCTTTAGTGAGTCACTTTATGCAGAAATACATTTTGTCCTGAAGCTATAGTCCCTGATACTCATCCCTCTGTGTGCGTGTGTGTGTGTGCGTGTATGTGTGTGTGTGAGAGAGAGAGAGAGAGAGAGAGAGAAAAAGAGAGAGAGAGACAGAGAGAGACAGAGAGAGACAGAGAGAGAGAGCATATATATGGTCACAGCACCATAAGCACGGCTGGGAAACGCCAATCAACTTGACTCACTGATTGCCGATCCTGTGATTGAGATTTTGAAATACACCAAAGTCAAAGCATACCAATTGAGAGGCCCTCCGCCTCCTCTGCAAGTGAGAATCTGGGGAAACTGCTGATGGCGTTAAGGTCTAGGGATGAGAGTCGGAAGAGAAAGTAATGGCTGCTGCTGTAAGCAGAGAGCTGCTGACCCCACAAAGCGCGTCAGGGCCAGGGCCACCTAAGGACAGAGGAAACAGGACATGCTCATGGCTTTCTGTGAACGGCAACACATTCTGTGAAAGTAGAAATACAACAAACTTAGGATGTTAATCAGTGCTAATCCCGGTGCTCTGCCTCAGTGTTTGCAGCAAGAGGAAATGATGTCTGTGGAGGACTTTAAAACGAATTTATGCTTAATTCCCACAATGCACTGGCAGTTCAGGTTAACGGCTAATTGTTCCTTCCCTAACATCTTCTTGTGTAAGCTCTGAAGTGTCACTTCGGTCCTGTCAAGGTCTAACACGGTGTGTGGAGGCCTCAAGTCAGCGCAGCTTTGTGTCTCCAATAAAAATTTATTGCGCATGGCGGTTCGTTTGGAGGTTGCCCGCTGATAAACCCAGGGAGACAGACTCTGCTACACAGATCCACTCACTCTGGCTCACATAACCCTGTGAGGCTATAGTGTGTGCCCCTAACAGCAGGTGAGAAACAACAGTGCTAGCCCAGCACTGCCCTGTGAGCAGAAACATTTTCAATTGTTTCGCTTCTGCTGTTTAGGTGACCTTGTAACAGGTAAAACATTACTAAAGCCAGCAATGGCAGTTTAATTTGAGGAGAGCAAACTTTATTTTATATAGGAGATCTTTTACCTGACATTAGTATCTTTACGGCCGAAATGTTTGAAGTTTTGGGTTAAAGCAGACTCTTGGCAGTCATTATTACTGGCACTAGATAATTCTAAGTGAAAACGCAACCACAATGGTTAAAAGTGATTTGTTCCAGGAGGTAGGGCTGTGACTCAGTAGAAGAGTCTCATGTCCAAGGTCCCAGCACTACAAGAGAAATATAACCGAAGTGACCTATTCCAGCTTAAATATAGGTTACACTATGACCTGATGCCTTGTTTTGAAAGTAATCACATAGCATCATTGAAAAAAAAAAAAAAAAAACAACCCATTCAACCTTGACTGCAGTATCAGAATAGCAAGCGTCACTGGCCATTCGTTTGGATTGCGGGAGACAAGCATGGACACCTCCGTTACTCTGGAGCCACATGTAAACAACAGACAGGTTTCTAAAGGGGCAGACAACTCAAGTCCAACAGGCAATTACGCTTCACAAGAGAGAAATGAAACAAGCCTCAAACTGCCCCTGCTGGCATCAAAGTGACCTCATTAGAGTTCCTTTATGCATAACAACCATCTCACTGGCTGCTCTGGCACGCTAGCCAGTGTTCACAGCCGATTTAAGACCTTCCAGGTAAGGAATCATAGGTTGGGACTTCTCAGAGCTGAAAAAGTACTTGATTCCTTTGAAGAGTTTTTATGTAGATTAACACTAAATTCAGAGATTTAGCAATTTCTATGAAGTTACGTGAAGAAGGTTAACGCTAATTAGTAGAAAATGGATAATTCTCTAATTTTATATAATTGAACAATTATTTATCTGGCTGTTTACTAACAGAAAACAATTTAGTAACTCCTTAGGAAAGTTAGGTCACGTTTCCCTACCATGCTTGCTTAATTTTCAGTGTTAAAATCATGGGAAGCATCCTTTCAGGCGGCAATCAGGAGCAACCGCCAGCAAATGTTTGCTGGGTGCTTAGCATCCTGCTTGTTCCTACCATTGGTTTGCAAGACACTGAAGACCAGAGTCTCTGCTGGGCATGAAATGAGAACCACAACCAATCACAAAATGTACCGTGAGAGCACAGGTGTGTATTCCGAGTGCCACAGGGAAAAGTGAGCAGCTCAGAGCAAACTCCAAAACTCACCTGCGAGGCTTTCTCTGGGGCCATGTGAATTGGCCGTCTGGTCACCCAAGACAGAACCAATGTCAGAAGCAAAGCCACCATCCTACCCAATTTTACGAGACAGTGTGTAGAACTGGGGTTTCTTACAGGAGCATAGGCGAGGGGCTACTGGGAGGAGCATGGGCAACCACAGACCAAAGTCTCGTTCTCTCTCCCAACAATACCCCTTAACAGCTCACATACCCTCCAAGGGATCTTTCAGCCCCTCCCCCAGCAACTGTTAACTGCCTGTGCATCCTCAGAGAGGGTCCAGGCTCATTGAGCCTTTTATTGTTATGCTTGGAACAATGGGCTCAATCTGTTAAAGTCTCCTACTGGAAATTACAGCTGCTGGATACTCAAGAGGGCGGCAGCCGGACTCAGCCCCTGTAGACAGACATTCCATGGAGAAGCTAGAATCACAAGTCTGCAGTCCTAAGGGGTGGGCGTGCTGACATCACTGAGGAAGTCAGGGGGGTGGGGAACGAGGAGGTTAAAATCACAGGCTGCAGATTTGCTAGGGAGGTCAAGGGTAAGGAGGAGAGAAATGACTGGATGTGGAACCCTGGCTGTAGGGTTTTGTATAAGTGCTTAATAGTCCAGCATCTGGCCCAGCCAACACCCTACAAACTGCTTGTCAGTGATGCTGATGAAGCTTCCAAAAATGTAGTATGATTGTGGCCATGCAGCAAGAACTTAAGTACTTGTTCTATATGTTTTTGCTTTGTTTAGGTTTGGATCTGGACCAGGTAAACTTTATACCTTCTTAATAAAGAGGGTGTGTGGGTTCTGAATGCACCAATAGGTTTTTACTCTAAGGTGGTGGCTGTGTCTTTTCCCCATTGGCTGGGGTCTGACCTCACAGTCTTATTTCATTGGCTAGCCTGAAAGGAACTGGCACACAGAAATGGAGGGATGGGAAAAGGGTCACTGATCCAGGTCATCAAATTCTCGGAATACAGTAGAGGGACTTTATGTAAACATAGGTTTTACTGGGTGAGGTGGGAGGTAGGAGTGGGGTAAAACATTTGCATAGAAGTCTTACAAGGTGGGGGAGATGAAAAGATTTAAATTCCTTATCCTAAACACAAATTTTATAGTATTTGATAGAAAAGGTTCATATTTAATATTTCTTACAAATTCTTCTTAGTTTTAAACATCCTTATCTTCAGTAAAGAGCCAAATAGAGACCTTTGTAAGCCCATCAAGGAATTCTAGTGAACTCTGGACATTTAAAAATCTCTATCTATATACTGTAAGGCTAAAGTTAACCTATAAGCCCCACTTGCCAAGGGAGAGATGACTTCTTGGAATGGTGGGGGCTGTTGCTCATGTACAATAAAGAGTCACGTGTTTTCACTTCTGTAAACAAGGTGGGTTGCCCCAGCTGCACAGGGTGTGTTTGATCACACATAGGAGGGCGGTGTGTAGGCAGGAAGTACATCAGCCTTGTGGGTTTGGCTTTTATAGGCACCTCACTGACCTAATTTAGTGCCATTTCTCTAGAAATAATAACTAATTATTAATAATATAATATACAATAAATGTATTATATAAATAATATATTTATTTATAATTATTGGATAATTACTAAAGCTTGCTTCAAGTGGACAATCATGGATTTGGTGTTTCAGGTGTAACACCAGTCAGGGGCATCCTTTCCTCTCTATACCTGACAGTTGAACGTTAGACCCTCTTGGGGGTGGGTACCAGTAAACAACTGCACCTGACCCCCAAATTCAGCTAGAAAAAATCAGATTGATTACTGGCCCATTCCCATAATGCCTCTTCAGAGGCAGGGAGTATGAAAGAGCAAGGAGCGGCTAAGCAGTTTAGGCTCCAAGGACACCTCAGAAAAGTAAACAATTTCTTTCTTGACTAAAAGCAAGAAATATCCTTGGGACTCTTGGAAGCTCTATCCTTGCCAAAAGACAAAGATGCTAAAAGTGTTTGGGGAACTCTGATCTCTGTTCTGTATGCTTTGAAAGAATAGTTCATCTTTTGGGGGATGGCCTATGGAAAGAGTGTTTGCTGAATGAGTAAAAGGCAATTCGCTTATTGTATAGCTCGAGTATTCTCTCTGCTTATCATATGCAATCACCACCGTGTAAAACAACTTCACGGAGAAATTATTGCACCCAACAAAATTATCCTTTAGTATTCTTTTCCCATTGACATGAAGCAGTAACTTCCTGGCTCTGATCCTTTTACTGCCTTACATATTCTAGGTATCCAGGAGCAAAAACAAAACAAAATCATTTCCTAGTCATAAAACGATTCGGGCAGTATCAATTTTGTCCTCAAAGCTTCTGTAGTCTGGTATTCTGTTACCCCACCCACTGAGTGTAGGTTTCCAGACTCCTTGAAGCCAAGATTATTTTAAGGATGCAGCTAGGATTCCTACATGAGTGAAGGGGAACACAGGTGACTGCATGAATGCATGCATGCATGAAGGCATTCAGAAGCATGTGAGATAGGATGGGTTCCTTAGCTCAAAGTTAGAGGCCCTGGTAGATCTCTAAGATGTCCATCTATCCAGCTGATGATTGACCTGTGGTTGACATACAATAGCATTTCACGTGTCCCCACTGTCACTAATGTATCAGTTGAATGGAAATAAATGAGGGAGGACAGACTTTTATTAGTGACAGGAATTGTAGAGCAGCTATGAAAAAAACTGCCTATTTTGTGTTACTATACATTATCATATATTAAATAATTATTAAAAAATAAATGTGTGTGTGTATATGATATATGTGTGGCCATGCATACCACGGTGCATGTGTGGAGGTCAAAGGACACTGTGCAGAATTGATTCTCTCCTTTCACGTCAGTGGTTTTAAATGTATTATCACTATAGTCTAACCATCACCACCATTGTCTCTCTAGCTTACCACCAAACGGAAACTCTGTACCCATTAAACAGGAACTTCCCATATGCCCCACCCCACAAACCCTGGCAATTGTCATTCCGTTGACTGTCTCTATGAGCCTAACTACTCTAAATATCTCATATAAGCAGAGTCATACAGCTTTTGTCTTTCTGTGACTAGTTTATTTCACTTAGCACAGTATCCTCAAAGTTCAGCACAGAAAACAATAATAAATATTTTTTTTTAAATTCATACCAGGAGAAAAATTACACACACACACACACACGCACACACACTTTGTTTTGTTTGTTTGTTTTGAGATAGGATCTTACACTGTATCCCAAGCTGCCTTGGAACTTATTAAGTAGCCCAGGTTAGCCTCAAACTTGAAGTAACCCTCCTGCTTTTGGTTTCTCAAGTGCCAGGATCACATGTATTAGCCGCCATGCATCCAGCATTTAAGGCATGTGTTTTTAAATTGCATCAATTTCCTTGCAGAGAGCATAGTGCACAAAAGCCTAGTAGGAATCTGAACTGTCCCAGCAAAGCCCGCAAGCAAGCAGTCCTCTGAAAACCTCTACCAAGCACAGCTCTGTTTCCCTTGCCCTACATGCATGCCCTGGTTCTGCAGAGTGAAGTTAGAAGGACCCGGGGTTGAATTACAGCAGCCCTGCTCACTCTGACCTTGTAAAACAAAGGCAGAGTCTACCTCCCAGAAACAGAGGAAGCAGCAGCTATGTCTAAGCCCCAGATAAAACTGGCTCCTCTCCTCCCCCTACCTCTCTCTTTCTCTCTGTGTGTGTTCCTTTTCCTGTGTGCATTACAAAGCAGACCATCAGTACAACCTGTCAGGGTTAAAGAGCAGAGCAGTGTCCTCGGGTAACTGGAGAAAACCCTCTGCACACAGACAATCAGACCTGTGGTCTCTGATGACAAGGCCGAGTGCAATGCACTGCCTTCCTCAGGACTCAGTCGTGACCAAGTTTGTTAGGGAAAGCAATTATTCAAGAGTGCTGGCAGAGGAAGGCACGCAGCAGCAAACACCTAACACTGACTGGCGAGGACACGGGCTCGCTGATCTTTTTGATTCTGAAATTGGATCACTGTATCTTCAACAGTAACCTTGGGATTCTAATGCTGGGGGACCAAGCACAGGATGAGGATCAGACTGACGGTGTGGCAGGCCTGGCTGCATCAGCAGCAGGTAAACCCTAAGGTGTGGAAGAGTCTTGTTCCTAGTAAGAATAGCAGATCCTGAAATAGCATTCGCCCAAGTTCTCATCTGTCCTGTCTGCAAAGTGCAGAGTAGTCAGTCCGCAGCAGAGGGGGCCAGGAAGCTGACAGTCGGGCTGGTGAAGGCTGTCCAACCGTAACCCCCAGAGATCTCATCTCTCCATATAAATCAGGTGAGGTTGGATCACATGATCCCTGAAGCATCTTCTGACACCAAAACCCTATTGGTCTAGGTGCAATGCTATTTCTAAATGGATTTCTTCCATTTAACCTAATATTTTCACAACAGCTTTGCATTTATGAGAGCGCACACATGAGCGTGCACACACACTTCCCCCACATGCATGACAAAGACAGAAATTATCTTCAGGAAAGAACAAACAGAAACCTGGAGGTAAAGATGATTTGCCCCAAACCCATCCTGACATCCTGCTATTTAGAAAATGCAGTCATTTTGAAAGAGTCAAAATCAGCAAACACTGAAAGTAGAGCATTCTTCAAAGTTGTGTAGTATTACAGCAGTGTGGTTGTGCGGTAATTCTGGGTGATGATATATCACAGGGTGACGACATGGGGGCTCCAGCTGCCACACAGCTGTGAGCTACACCCAGTGACTTTCTGGGGACACAGGAGGAAAATCCTCTGACCCTTTAGACCTCACTTCAGTCTGACTGTCTCCAGGATCCTCCCAACTCCTACCCATCATAAGCCCACCCCTGGGCACTTGCCACAAGTCACACTCCACTGGCCTTCCACAGCACTTTACCCCTATCTCTTGTGGCATTTAGAGCTTTCCTCTCATAGTATAAAAATTGATATATTTTGTCTCCTGTATTACTAGTTCCTCACATGTCCCCAAATTGCTAATAGAAATAAACGCTTGCAGAAATGACGGTTTTCAGAAAAGTGACTTCTAAAGTTTTTTTTTTTTACTATAATGCTTAAATAAAAGCTATCTTACACTGTTACATGGTTTTTTAAACTTACTGTATCGTTTGTGCATACAAAAGTACTCACACTCTGTCTAGTCTGTATTATGCTGGGCATAGATACCCTCCCAGACTCTCTTGCAGCTATGCACAGTCACGACACTTTCTGACCAATAAAGTGTGAAAAGAAGTCACTGAAACATCTAGGAGAAAAATTTTGAAGGATGAGATTCTTCTGATCCCTCCTTCTGGCCCCTTTTCTTTCTCTTGTTTTTACCTGAAATATGGAAAAACAATGCCTAGAATTATCAATAGGCACTGTTGGCAAACTGATCTTACGCATAATAAATATTTTTGGACTTAACTGAAGGTTTTTAAATAAAGAGTAAATTATCTAGATTTATTTTAGAGGGCCTCACATATTTTCATCCATGAGAATGGTTTTGTTTGAGATCTCACATGGAAAACACATTCTGTGGTCATTTCCACAGAAAAGAACCCTCCTGTCAGAACTCAAACCATGTATTTAACTTTACTGCCACACCTGGAGACAGCAAGGGCCAAGACAAAGTCTAGAACCCAACCAAGTTTTCACAGTCGGTGGAAGAAGCAAAAATATCAGCGGCTGGCTCTACAAGGTAGACACTGTCCAAGGGATATCAGACCACTGGGGTGATACAGAAAAGATGTACACATCTGTCCGGGTGTCACAGGCAGTAACACCTAACAAGTTTTGCTCAGTGGTCTTTTAGATAATGAACCGAAACAGTATTTATCAAATATTTTAAAGATAGACAACGTTTTAAAACAACATTCACTACAAACAAGAATTTTAATTCATATGGTGGCTAAGTTAATTAAAATCTATTCAAGTCCACATTATGCTATGCGGGCCTCAGTACGTTGGTCTAGCATGACTTACAGAGTCTTGAACAGTTGGGAGGTCCACTTTAACCCACCTATGATTTTCTTCTTAGATCTAGCCTTTAACCACACTGAGCACAAAACTAACTTTTGAAATTAAAACTAAACTTAAAAAAACAAAACAAACAAACAAGAACCCCACTGCTAAGCCAGAGGAAAAGACTTCAAATAATATGGTTTGGGCACAATTTCTATTTTAGTCCATGATTTTTTATATCTTAAAGAAAACTGTAAAATTTTTTGTAGACTTGTCAGGCAGAACAGTTGCCAGATTGTAACATGTATAAAGATGTACTTCCTCTAGCTACATATCTGTCAGGAATATTTTATCACCATTTTCTGTCTTGGGGTTATTATATGATGATCATAAATAATTTACTTCTTAGGTTAAATTAAATAGCCTTAATTAAATATTTTAAACTTTTAAAATATTTGACATTTGATGAGCGAATTTTTACTTTTTTATGCATGTTTCTTTACAAGCAAAGTTACACAGGCACACCGAAGAGTCAGAATTCTACAGGCTTACCATACAACCGCTGCGCCCTGCCCACCTCCACCCTCCCCACTTCCCAGATGCACCGAATTCAGATCTTTGAGTATTTCTCTTGATGATGAGTTCTGTGTCTTCCAATAACGTAACACGGCTCCTCTTGATTTTCTAACTGTTATCTTTTCAGCCTTTGACTTCTCCCCCTAGAGGTTAGCCCCTCACCTATGCCCACGACCACTCCACCCACACACCCCACCATACCACGTAGCTAGTTTACCATCCTGTCCTGTGCTCTGTTTTCACACTAATCCTGTATCCGTGCTCTCTGCAGCTGAACCATGTGTCACACCAGGGACTGCTTGTCATTTCCCGAGGCACTCCATATGCCCACCCCATCCTACCCCAAGTGACTAACTGTTTTAATGTAGGCTTGTGTACCTAATTCCAACTATTTTCGAAATCATCCACGAAGTGCACTCTTTCTCGATAAGTCAAATCAAGAATTCTGTCCGTGTTGCTAGGCGAGGCTGAGGCAGGAGCATGAATTTACACCAGCTTGGGCTATAGTGAGACCCTGTGTCTCAACAGCAACAACGAATCTTATTTCGTGCTCTTGGAGACATGCATGGTCCCCTGGGACATCCAGCCCATCCCTATTGGAGCCAGTCAGGCTCACCTCAGGGCTGTTGTTTGGAGATTTTCCCTGTAGCGCCTGAGAGGTTAATTTGACTACTCTGTGAAATTCATTATTTCCTGATTTTCATGTTTTTTCCTCTTTTTTTTTTTGAGATCTTGTTTTGATAAAGAATATAGTAACTTCCCCGGAAAGGGAGCCTGGGAGGGTATGTCCATGTGCAGGGTCATGGGTGTCATTGTTTGATGGTCTCGGGGCCAGTGTAAGCACTGTTACAGAAACGTGCAGCCTGGGCACAAACACTGGGGCCTTGGCCTTAAGAATACCTTGAGTTTTCCAGTAAATAGATGTCCGCCTTTTTAAAAACCATAGTAATTATCACAGCTCAGTGGTCTTCATTAAAGAGCTTCATGTTCTTATACGACCTAAATGAGATCTGGTTATTAAAGACCAAGTTATTACAGAGGAGGCAAGAAAAAGGAGGAAAAGATTAATGACTTCCCCCACCTAGTTCAGATAAGCCAGCCTGCTATTTGCTTTAGGGAACTACACGGCCCACTCTGACTACTAAACAGCTCTCACGAAGATGATGAGAAAATTTCCACACAGCTCACACGGAGAGAGATTGCCGCTCAGCATAAATCAATCTCTGACTGCTGGAACTTTCCAGATAAAACACTGACGGACAGCGGCAGGAAAGGCCAAGCAAGCAAAATTTTCTTGGGTAAAAGTTGCCTGTTAGTGACTTTGTCATAACCACGAGCAAACACCTCACTGATGTAAAAGGTTCGGCTCATGGGTGCAGACGGCTCGGTGAATGGCTGCTTAACGCCAGGAACTTGGGCTGAACACTATAGTGTTAGAAGCTTGTGGTGAAGGAGGCTCTCGCTCCACCATGGTCAAGAAATAGAGAGAGAGAGAGAGAGAGAGAGGGAGGGAGGGAGGGAGGGAGGGAGGGAGGGAGGGAGGGAGGGAGGGAGGTGGGAAGGGGTCACGGACAGGATACTGTCAAGGACTCATCCACGGTGACTAACCCTCCAGTTAGCTACCATTCCTTAAGTTCCAGAACCTCTCAGAGAGGTGCCACTGCACATCAACATGAGTAGACAGGAGATATTTCATATCCAAACCGGAACAGGAGTGCTTTCACACACTAGCTCTCTCTAGAGTTCCGGTTTAGAATTACTTGGGGTACAATTGCACCCTTGGGACTTGGTCTTTGTGTCTCTGCACACTGAGCTCCTCAGTTTATGGTTTATGATTCAGAAACTCTTTAAGGTCTTTCCAAACTCCTGCAGATGTCTAGAGAAACAGAGGGGCTTGAGAGACCGGAGGATAAACAAGATTGCCATTTTTAAGGTATTGAAAGAGTGCAGTGTGCCTATGCGAGTCCACCAGGGACTGACAGAAAGACAAGGCCCAGAGTGACACTATTCGGACCAGTTCATGGGCCTGAACGCCCTTCAGTGAAAGACTGAGCTACAGCACAGTAATTTCAACACACATTCTGCCACTTTTCAGAAAACAGGTTTCAGCTGAGTCAAAAACTCATGATGGGAAAAGAATCCTAAAGGAAGACAGGCCACAAAGGATCATTCGATACATTAACAGGGTAACATAATTAGCAACTTTGTCAAAAGCCAACTATCTAGCCCAGGATCCAGAAAGAAGCAATTGAACCTTAAATTTATTTTGAATTGTTTTCCAGACAGGGTCCCTCTATGAGGCCCTGGATGGCCTCAAACACAGAGGCGACTGTCTCCTGAGTGCTGGAGTTAAAGGTGTGCACCTCCGTGTCTGCTGCAACTGGACTGTATGGGGACAGATTTGCAGAACAGCAAGCGTGGAAAGAAGTGGGTGATGGGGTTGATATATTAAACGCACCCCAATGCATCCCAAAGAGATATTCTGCATTCACAATCATACTGTGGCTAATCTGTTGTCCTGATGAGTTAGGGAGGAGAACAAAGGTACTAAGTGGAAAAAGATGGCGCTCCTACCTAAAAAGACAGTGTGGGTTTGCTAGACTGAACATCCTCAGATGATAAAAATGGTAGCAGAAACGATAACAGCTTCACTAAACATGTCACTGACTACACAGGAGAAACGTTCCGAACTATAGAGTCATTTGTCAAACCTTGCTGAACCCGTGATAGGTCCTCGATTTACAAGTTAACACAATTACAAAAGAAAGCAGATCTGAATTTGTGTGTTGCAGACTGAGAAACTCAACCTCATCTGGTCTTATTTTTACTCAAGTACAGAAATAACCTTCAGCTCTTAACTATCGAGTCATTTGAGAAATCAATGATATACTACAGGCAAATACCTTCTATTTCAGGACAAAAAAAAAATCAGAGTTCCCTGAGTGCACGGAGTTTTGTTCGGTTGGCTGTGCCTGGCTGGAATCTACACCACCAAGTAGATGGCACTCCTTGTTGGCAGTGAAAGCAGAGCGCTTACACGGCTGAGGGCAGAGTGAAGTCCAGGCTCCCTGCCTAGGCTAAACAACAGCAAAAGTGTGACAATCTGCTGTCACCATCTTAAAAACATTTGTTCCCTACCTATTGCTAAGTGAATTGCTTCTTTTGGTCACGAATTCAGAAGGACACTGAAGAACTGGGTCTCTTTAATATTTCTAGAATCACAGTCAGAGCTGTATAAAAAGAAGACGGTTCTTCTTTCCCTCCACACCAGGAATTCTGGGACTGTGGAAGTCACAGAACGGGAGGTTGAAAACTAAATTTAAAGTGTCAGGATGTGGATGTGGTCCAGGGGTAGCTCACCTAGCATCTCCAGAAGTGAGATAAAAACATGTGGCCAACACCGTTTGGACTGTACCAGGGATTCTGTGACCCCCTAAGGATTATGGTAACGAATGAGTACTTCAGAGAGAGAAAACACATAGGTCATGTGTAAGTCACGGGGGCGGGGTGGGGGACTAAATGCTTCTTCTTCTTATATTGTACCTTTGTTTCAATTTCTTTAGACCAGAATCTTGGAAGACATAAATGAGATCTACTCAGGTATCCCCTGCTACAGTTCGGATCTCCTCCCAAGGGCCACGTGCTGGAGGACTGGCTGCCATTATTGGGAGGAAGTAGAGTCTTTAGGGGCCAGAGCTTAGTAAGATGTCAGTGGGTCAGGGATATGCCCTTGGGGGAGCACATGCCGATCCCCCCACTTCTTCCTCTCTCAGCCCTCCTCTCTCCCTCTGGCTTTTTGGCTGCAGTGACCTAAAGAGCTTCCCTGTGCTATCCCCTCTGCCTGGATGTAAGGCCTCAACACCTGACTGGAATCGCTGGAGGAAGTAACTATAGACGAAGCACCCCCCCACCCCAGCTATGAACCATGACACAGATAAGTCTCTTCTCCCTCTAAGTCACCCCAGGTGTCTGTCACCACGACACAAAGCTGGCTAGCATTCCCTAAGTGATAATGACTATAGTGAGGAAGAGTAACGGCTTGTCCTGCCGTGGTCCAAGCTGTGTTCTCTCTGGAGTTGGCATGGCCAGCTGGCTTTGCTGGAAACTCTCAGAAGGGAACACTCCCACTGCCTTGTCTGAGGAAGGCCTTTGTAGGCAGAGATAGTTCTCACCACCCCTTCTGACAAATAATCCTCTTTTTTCTCTTTTTACCCCCCTTGTCCCCTACTTATCTCCTTGCTGTGCCCTTTAAGATATGAATAGACAACTTTTGCAGTCTACAAGATGTGCTGTTTTCCAGAAGACCGTACTGGAGGGCTAGGCTGGGCAGAAATGGGAAAGTCCAATTAGGTAGACGGTTTTGCCTTCGGGAAATCAGATAAGAGCAGCTTTGTAAAGACAGACCACTCATTCATCCGCTCACTTCACCAATATTTGCCGAGTTCTCCCCATGCATCAGGCGCACTGCTGAAAGCCAGGGGTAGAAAGCGAGCACACCAGACTGGATCCCCAACTTCCTGGGGCGCCCCAGTCATACAGACATGGAAACTGGCCACTGGTGAGGACTCTGGAGGGGAAGGATCACAGGAGAGTCAGGGCTGGGGAGGTGTCCTGTGGATGGGAGCTGCAGGTGGGGAGGACAGAGGAGCCTGGGTCCGGAAGGGACCCGGCAGTGTAGTTGTAGGCCGGAAGCAAGGAGAGGTTCAAGAAGGGTCTGAAGAGGAAGAGAAACAGATCCAGTAACTGAAGTTCAGTTTCCACTTCCCAGCACCCAAGGGTTTCCATGAGGAGACGATCCAGGATGGCACAACAGTCAGTCGAGACACCCCGCCTCGCGAAAGCTGCACCGGCTCTTTGATGAAGTCAGCTTGAGGCCGTCTCATCCCAGACCCTGCTCAGAACAGCACCCAAAGGTCATTCACTCAGATGGGGCGTTTGTTTGGCTGGGAGCAGAGGACAGAAGACTGAGAGCCACAGCCCCTCGTTGGGGGATTCGAGCTAGCTGCCCCATTTCTTGAGTCTCTTTTCTTGCTGGCAAATGGTGGAGGTGGACACCAGGTCCACCCGTTTGATTTGCCTCTGCGTAGTAGAAAACAAAGAGACACTACCAAAACCCAATCGATAAACAAACACAACAGAGACACTAATACTCCTGGGCATTAGACTGGCCCGAAAGCCCTTCTCGTGGGAGGCGGAGCCCGGGAGATCTGGCATTAAGTAGGACCTGCTACGACACTGGGAAGGACCATTTGCAGTTTCTAGAAAGACAGAAAGCAAAGTGTGCATGCACACCCTGGGACTTAGCAATTCCACCCACAGACCCAGAACCTAAATCAACGTTCACACATGCGCACAAAGAAACATGTATGAGAACATTCATAGCAAGCACCCTGGATGGCAGAACCAAGCTAGAGGGACCCTACATAGTGGCCGTGGCTCAGCCTGACCTCCACAGGCACCGCATCTGTACCAAGCACCGACAGACTATTCCTGTCGTTATCCCCCAAACAACACAGCAACGCAGCTGTGTCAGGTGTCGCCTTGTCACACCCTGGAGAAAGACGACAGCAGATTTATCTAGCTCATCCTGGAACAGGATTTTTAGCAGCGAGGATAAAGTTTGTCAATAAGCCTCAATGGAACAATAACAGATTGAGGGGGGTTGGCGAGCTGGCTCGATGGTAAAAGAGACTTGCTACCCAGCCTGTGAGTCCAACCACTGGAACCCACACAGTGTAAAGGCCTTGACTTCTGACCTTCACACACACGCTACACCGTGTCAGTGCCCATATAGACACATGACAAAAATGCAAAGTATTTTTAAAAGAGCAACTTGAGGCACTTGCGTCGGGTTTTTGTATACCATTCAGTATGAGAAAAAAAAGATAGGAAATGTTTAATACTATTTTTAAATTAATTTTATTTTTAATTGAAACATAAAACTTGTACATAAAATGGGGTATCAAGTGCTATCTTGACACATGTACACATCCTGTACTTATGGGGGGGTATGTGTGTGCATATGTGTGCATGTCGGTGCTTGTACCTGCAAGGACCAGAGGTCAGTAACCAAGGCCTTCTTCAGTTACTCCATTTTATTCCTTAGACAGGGTCTTTCCAGAACCGAGAGTTCATCGGTTTGGTCAGGATGGCAGACCAATGCGCTCCAGGGCTCCGCTTGGTACCACTCCCATCCTTGGTAATGGGGACATACAGACACATGTCGCCACGCTTTGACTTGAGTACTAGGATCCAAACTGAGATCCTCACGCTTCTGCAACAAACACTTTACTGACGGGGCCACCTCCCCACTCCCTACATCATCTTTTAAACATGCTTCTCCTCAAAACATTTGCCACCGTATGGAAACACTCACTACCTCGCTTTCCCCATGTGGTACACAGCTGGCTGTCGGCACCCTGCGTGCACTAGCACACCAGAACCAGCTCAGTACAACTTCACGCCCGCAACTCACCTCTTATCATTTTACTAACTGTAAAGATGCACACAGGATACAATGGTTGGACGCCAGATTCAAAATCCAGTCGCCACTACAGAAAGGGAAAGAAGTATGTCCAGAGGAGCAGGCTAACTTGACTTTGCTTTTAATATCTTAAGTGGAAGAAGCTCAAATGATTATGATCCTAGTCTTTAGCCCTTTGTATGTGGAAAATATTCACAACAAAAAAGAATAAGGGAAGGAGAAGAAAAACAGGTCAAAACAGAAGGAGCTAGATGTATGTAGATACAGTCCTAGGGAAAGAGAAGGCTGAGGCTTGTTTTAACCAAAAAGCGGGAGGACTAGGTTCCAGGCATGGGTGAGGTCATCACGACCCTGGTAACATCTGGATAAAAGTCTATGCATAGCTGGAGCTGGATGTCCCCTATGCAGAGTTTACAACAGATGATGTCTGAGGACCCTGCCACATCTAAGGTCTCACAACCTCCTACAATCTAGGGCTCTGGTACAGGCAACGGAAGAAATAAGCATTAAGTTTCCCCCACTCAGGTCATACTTAATCCATACTGACATTTTGAAACCACTGTTTGCTTAATTTTCTCCACATCTCCTGTTATTCTCTCTCACCCCCCTCCTCCACCTCTCCTGAGACAGGGTCTCTCACATAGCCAGAAATCTGAAATCAAGGTGCTCGTGGGTTTTCTCTCCTCTGCTTGTGGAAGGCTGCCTGTTCCCTGGGACTCTCTGTGGGTATCTATGTCCCAATTCCCTCTCCTCATACAAATAACTGTCACGGTAGATAGGGCCCACCCCAAGAACTTCAATGTGTCTCTGCAAAGACCTGATCTCCAAATACACCACACTGACCAGGGGTCAGATGTGAATGAGAACACAGTTCAGCCCTTAAGATGCAAGTCCTTCCTATGGACAGGTATGTTAGAAGGTAGCAAATTTACTGATTTGCTAATTTAAAGCATATGTTCTGCTAAATTCTGTGACTTCTACTTCTTGTCACTAAAAATGGTAACCAGCTTTCTACTTAACGCAGGAGGGATTAGCACATGTGGCCAGCTAGAATTGGTGGGTACAAAATGTAGATGTAGTGCTATTAAAGTAGGAGAAATTCTTTCTGACGTTGAAATGAGACATGGCTTTCCTTTAATCAAACTCTCTCTCTCTCTCACTGTCTAGAACTAACCTAGTCAGAAAATACACACAGTTGATTTCAGGGACTAAAATTTGGTATAAAAAATGACACAGATGATTTCCCAAAAATCCTATTGTCGATAGTCTCTGCGAATCAAGAGAACATAGTTCTGGAGTTTGTCTTCAGCAACCCACTGGGCACTATCTAATGTCCAGTTGGCCAGTCTGCTTCACACATGCTGGCCAATTAATTTAGCTCACTGAGTGACAGACTAAATTCTGCTGGCTGGCCCAGGGAAGCCTCGGTCTCTGCTAGCTCACACAGGGACTCCTTTCTTAAGTCTGTAAGTTACAGGCCCTGAGCCAGGTCTCAGGGCAAAACCATCAAAGGCTACCAGGAATCATGGAAGTTGGCCATTTGGAGCAGCTGGTGGGTGCCAAAAACGTCCCAGTGTGAGCAGTTGATGGACACTGTCCCTCCAAAACACAGACAACTATTTTTAACTTGGGGAGACTGTGGTTTTGACAAATTCATACCACACAGGAAAGACAGGTGAGTAGACTATCAAAGCAGATTCTGAAAGAGCAGGTGCGTGTAAAATCTAACTGCACTCGACAAGTAAGGGTCAGAAGAAACAGAATGTTAAAACAGGCACTGGATAAGACAGTCATCGTAGATAGCCAGTCTGCCAACCCAAAGCCCTTTACGTGGTCCTAAAGGCATCAGCTCTGTTCTTGGAAGATGAAAACCACAGTCTCAGAATAAACTGGCGATTCAGAGGCCCACACTTACCCATACCCCTGATGACATCTCAGTAGCCACCTCTTCTTCAAGCAATGGCTTCAGGAAAAAAAAAAAGAAAAAGAAAAAGAATGGCCAATGATTTACACAAATGCTGTTTGCACTGGAATCAGCAGGCTGGGAAATCATTGGGGAGCACCTGTCCTTTAACTTGGTAAGAAAAGTCACTGAGGTGGCCAGGTTCAAATGTGGGGGTCTCCTGGGGAAAAGGTATTGACCATGGGAATTACCCTGTTGATATATTAAGTTCTTGTTCTTAGTGAGTGGGGAAATGGCATTTATATCCATTATTAAAATGATAAGTTAAGTCTGTCATAATTAAAATGATCCTTGCAGAGTAGGTCAGAATAAACTTCAGTAATTGCATTTTAAATTAATCACACTTGGCAGAATTACTCAAGACTAGAGTGGTTCATACATTTTTACTGACAGGTATCTAGTTACCACTAACCTTTAGGCTTTCCTATACAAAAATGAAAAATATCAGCTACATTTGCAAACACACACACAGAACTCAGTGCGTATTTCACAGCCCACCTACACTGGACTCGGTCCCTCTGCCGAGGTGGCCAGGCCCTTCCTGGTTTTCTCATCATGCTTTAGGCTCCAGCCAATTTGACTACAGCATCAAAGACACTTTATTAAATGTTCAACTTAGGCTTCAATAAAAACATCCATTTATCCAATGTGTATAAGCGCTTCAAATAGAAAGTTTCAGGTCACTTGATGTGCCAAGGGACTTTTAGAAAAACAGCCTTAACAGTTAACAAAAGCAAAACATGTACGGTGCTTAAAAGAACTTCAAAAAATTATACATACATGTGATTTCTTAAAAACTGTAGCAATCCTTGATAGAAATGTATGCCACTGTGATTTGCAGGATATTAGCAACTGGGGTGGGGTGGGGCTGGGTAAGCACAGGTCAGAGAAGCCAGTCTTTAAAAAAAAGTTGCCTACGACTAGATATAAAATAGGAATGGCATTTCTTTAAATCGTCAGCATATATTAATTCTGCATAACAGTAGGATTTATTATGAAATTTTATGCATGTACACAATGTATTTTTATCATACTAACTCCATATTGCCTTCTCATCATGTCCCCCTACACACACACACACACACACTCTCTCTATAAAAAAAAAAACCCTCTGATGTTAAGTATGGGGGGAATTCAACTCAAATCACCTTAAACAAACAAACAAGAGGAGGAAATTAATGCAAAAGATTCTTCCTGCCCAGGCTGCGTCTCAGAAAGCTCTGACAGAAGTCCAAACACCTCTCTCTCCATCTTCAGCATCCACAGCAGTTTCATGGCCATTCCCTCCCATTCCCTTGCTATGGCGTCATTACTCCTCCAGGTCTGCGGTGAGAGCTGTGGGCATTCACAGAACAAACACTTTCTGCCACTGTTGAGACATCCAGGAATGCTTTGTCACATGACCTCTGGCTGTAGTGTGACTCTGGCTTAGGTACCCTACAAGGGCCACTTTTGACTGAAGGCTTTGTGCGCAGACAGTGGAGTCTTGAAGAGACAGTGTAATGGGAGGCAGTTAGGTCATTGGGAGATGAGGCAGTTCTTGGGAGAAACCCTGGGTTTTTGGAGGAGTTGTTATCAAAGGCCAAGACTGACCCCCCCTGTATTCTCGCTCAGGGCTCAAGCTGCAATCTTACCATCACACTCCACCATAGTTATCCCCATCTTAAGGTGAGGCAGCTGAGTGCCTTGACACCATGCTGTCTTAGGATTTGAAACGCCAAACAGTGATTAAATAAACTTCCTCTTCTTCAGTGATTTGTGTCCGGTATTGCATTATAGCAACGAAAAGCTAACCAATACATCTATGTTCCATTTCAAAAGTCTCCATGGAAGAGCAGTTTTGTCCCCACTTGGCAGGTATTTACCCTTGGGCCTCACATGGAGTTGAGTGGCCCTAGCAAATACCACGTGGAGGATGGGGTGCCAAAAGTGGTTCCTAGCAAAGGAGGTGCTAGGAGATGACTCCCACTGCATCCTTCATGGTTTCCGTAACCTTTGCACCCTCCTTTCACTCACCTACCCCATGTCAGCACAACTTCCTGCTGGAAGTTTGCCTTTGGGGCCAGTGAGGTGGCTCAGTAGGTACAGGAGCTGGCTGCCAATGCTGATGATCTGAGTAAACCCCAGTACCCACATACTGGAAGGATAGATCCAACTCTGCAAGCTGTCCTCTGCCCTCCACATGCCCATCGCGGCCTGAAAAAAGCAGCAAGCACACAGAGTAAATGCAATAAAGTCTGCCTTTCCTATTAAGTCACGTGCTTAAGGAAGGCAGGGTGTGTTTTCCCTGATCTTCGCTCTATCTGTACTCTGGGAAAAGTTTTCTCCCACTTTGATGTGAACACGTGCACACACATATAAGAGAGGGTCTCAGACGGCCCTGACTGGCCTCAAATTCACCATGTAACTGAACTTGATCTTGAACTCCTGGTCCACCTGACTCCATTTCCTAAGTTCTGGAAGTACGGGTATGTGCCACCATGGCTGGTTTTATGTAGTGCTGGGGATTGAAGTCAGGGCTTCCTTCCTGCCAGACAAGCACCATACCAATGGAGATACATGTATTTTTGGTAACAAATAATGCCATTTTAGTTGTGGAATATTATCTTAAGATGCATTACATTCACTTATGCTGTGGAACATTTGTTTAATGATGCAAAGATGTGCTACATTCTTTTATGTTGCATTTGTTTAACTCTGTGAAGCTGTGTTACTTTGCCTGTCTAAAACACCTGATTGGTCTAATAAAGAGCTGAACAGCCAATAGCAAGACTGGACAGGGATAGGCAGGGCTGTCAGACAGAAAGAATAAATAGGAGGAGAAATCCAGGCTTGAAAAAAGAGGAGGAGGAGAGGAGAGGAAAACATGGGGGCTAGCCACCCAGTCACACAGACAGTCACGGAGTACGAAGAAAAGGAAGATGTATAGAATAGAGAAAGGTAAAAGCCCAGATGCAAAAGGTAGACAGGATAATTTAAGTTAAGAAAAGCTGGCTAGAAACAAGCCAAGCTAAGGCCAGGCTATCATAAGTAAGAATAAGACTCCATGTGTTTATTTGGAAGCTGGGTTGCAGGTGCCCAAAGAATTAAACAACAACAACAATAACAACAACAAAGCAACAACAAATACAAATTTAAAAATGAAATTCTAATTCTAAGGTCAAATCACGCCCCCTCCTTTATAGGCACGTGGAGCCCATCAAACAGGGACCCAGCCTTACAGACCATCAAACCTGTACTACTAACCCAAACTACCTTGTCCAAATGATTTCTCCGCACACGCTCGCCTGCTAAGATCCCCACAGGAAGCATCGCTGTGGGCGGGAGGTTAACAGCAGACATTCTATCAAGGAAAGTGATAGGGCCCCAAAAAAAGTCTGCAAAGTGACCCCTGTAGTAGCTGGAGCAGCAAGGGACTGCGAGGGATGAGGGATGAGGGATGAGGGACGAGGGATGAGGGACGAGGGAAGCATCGTGTTTACAGCTGCACAAAGGGCTGAGGAGCCCAGGGACTGCAGTGACACAGGCATCTTTCACTGACAAGTGACCCAGTTCAGCTGCACAGGAACCTTCCTTCCGGCCAAGGTGTGACGTCACGAGGCGTGTGCTTCACGGGGCACATCCCAGATACGGAAACACTGAAACCCCACACTTCATACTGACTCTAGATATTACCCCACTCATTGCTCACACCTAAAGTAACATCTCTAACTACAATACGGAGTAAAAATGAAAACTCCAGAATTTGGTCCACAAGGTATGTCTACAGATTTAAAGTCAAACAAAAGCTGCTGGTACATTTGTGCATCTCTTTAAAAACACAGTATATGGTGGCATTCTTGTCCCCATTTTAGAATCAATCCAGCTGTATAGTGGTCACTGTTTCTCCATTCCTATGACAACTGCCAGGCACAAAGCCACTTAAAGACGACATTACTTAGCCCCACACTATAAGGACACAGCCCACTGTGGCTGGACAGGCAGAGGCCAAGCGCTTGCTCACATGTACGTGAATTAGGAACCAGAAAGGTGGACAGGCCAGCACTCCTTCAAACAGCCCAGGGCATGGTGGCACTCACTCTGGGTGGGTCTGCTCTCTAGCTAGTACTCTCTACAGACATTCTCACCGACAACCAGCGCTGTGCCTCGTTGACTCTACATCAATCAAGTTGACGATAAAGATTGACTATCGCTATGGCAACACCAGAGCTATTGAATGGAAAGGAGGTGTGATGCCAGACACAGAAAATGACTACCTGTGGAGTGTCCTGGTACCTGCCTGTGACTGACGGTACGTGTAAGAGTCTGAGCCAGCCTGAGCTACACAGTGAGGCTATCTCAAGGAACCAAAGGGCGTGCAGAGCTCAGTTGCTGAGCGCTTGTTAGGCACAGTTTAACCCTGACTTCAGTTCCCAGCACCACACGTGCCAAAGAAAACTCCCAGAAGAGGAACGATATCGTGGGTAAATATTTAAGATTAAACCACAGCCAGAAATCCTTCAGCTCCAGACCTATTTACTTTCCTCAGAGAACAAATCTTAGAGCTCTACTTGTAAATACTTAGCTCCAGCTCTCCCCTCCTTTTCTGTGGCATAGATTGGAAGAGTCAACAAAGTGAGGCCGCATACAGCCCATAATTTGCCTTCCTAACGACGTCCTCTACATGTTTCCAAGAGTTGTAACAACACACAAAACCTGAGTAGCCAGAGAGGTCACAGAAGCCTAAATCACTTACCAATTGGTTATTGTAATTTGCCAACTTTAAGGAAGGAAAAGAATTATATAAAGAATTGATGCCTGGGACAGCTGGGCCGTTTCTGAGGCCGCGGGGCTCAGCTAAAGGCCCCACCTCTGGATTCTGGGCTCTGAGTCCTGGGTGCCCCTCACCACCACTTGGTAGCACTGCTGACGCGGGAAATAAAACGTCCACTTGTAGGTGAGAAGAACAGCCTTTAGGGTTTTTGCCAGAGGCAAGTGACTACACTTTAACATACAGATTCTCCCAGTGTCCCCTAGGGAACCCTGGTTTAGGAACATGAAGTGGACAGGAAGCATTCAGCAGTGCACAGCCCACCCCTGACAGACCACCCCTTCTCACACTCTCCTCGGGAGCCTCCTGAGATCTAGTCCACTCTGTCACCCGGAAGTAGGCCTGGCTGGTGCTCAAGCGTCATTCATTCTCTACCTGTCCATGTTCACACACGGAAAACCTAACTGTGGAGCCATGTGGCTGCCCACAACACCCCGCAGTCACACCATCAGCGGTGAAGGTAACAGCCAGAAGACATTTTCCGTTGTTTTAGCTTCAGCACAGCGGCTGCACCTTAATCTACCGCTATTCCGGGCAGTAGTTGTGACCTGCAATTATCATCCTGCTTCTCTTGCAGCGGCCAGGTGCTCAGGCCGCAGCCTGGTGGGCAGTCTGTTCCCACGGGCACCGGTTCTGTCGCTGCTGCTAATGGTAGCTTTAACCAAATCTCTAGTGTTCTGTTTATAAATAAGACTTGGAATTCAAAGGCTTGGGTGAAAACCTGCTAGTTCAGAGAGGTTGAGTAGCAACTAGCTAACCTTCTCTCCTCGCTGGCATCGCCCAGAGAATGTCCTTCCGGTCCACCTAACAAAAAAAGCCTCATCACTCCAAACCCCGCCCTACAACTTCCTGTGTCTCTCTATCTCTCCCGGAAGACCTCTGATGCTCTATGATTACTTTCTGTCAACTAGTTGCTAACACAGCCTCCTGAACCAAGGTTAATTTTATTTCGTTAATGCAAATATAAACTTGGGGTTCACAACGTGACTGAGTATCTCCCAATAATTTTCATATGGTTTAAATGTTAATCCAGGTCAAAATGACTTTAAAAAAATTAACTGGGTTTCATATGCAATTCATTCATCTGTAATAATCAAATCCACCTTAAAGCTGCCAAGAAAAATTTAAGTAGGAATTCCTACCCCCATCCCCACCACATAAAAAGTTCCTGACAGACAATGCTGGTTTCCATATGAGCTCTCCATAACGGATGCTCACTCATTCATTCAAAAATCTTGTGGCAGGCAGTCAGTACCATTCACCAAGAAAAGGCAGTAATAATTCATCTGTCTGCATGAATCACAGCCCAGCCCTTATCATCGATCTGGACATTTCTCGGTGTCCATGGCTGTAACTGACCCCAACTGTAAAAATATCATAAACAATACGACCCCTTAAATCACAAGGGGACAGAACCAGAAAATGACTATGAGTTTTATATTGTTAAGTTGGTAAATTAAAATAGATTTTTAGAACTCTACCCCAGTTTTTCCAGAGAAATACTGGTAGGGCATCTTAAGGGATGGTCTTCAGGGTTCCTCCCATATTATATAGCAGCCAAAGTTCTCTAGTGAAACAGAACCAACAGAAAGAATATAAATTACAGAGGTGATTTATTACATCGACTTACACTTGACAGGATAGGTAGCCGAACAATGACTGGCCGCATACTGCAGAGGCTGGGAACTCAGTAGCTACACAGTACATGTGGCTGGAGGTCTTATCAGCCTCAGGCTGACACTAAAGGCCTGGAGGGTCCTTAGAGTCCGGCCAAGCAGCTGGGCTATGCCAGTGATGGGTGTAGCAGGAGCTGCCACAACGCAGCACAAGCATTGGTCACCAAGGAGGGAAGGCAGGTAGGCAAAAAGCCATAAACTCCTCTTACCTCTTTACGGCTGGGATGTGAAAGGTGAGGTCCACCCTAGGAGACAGTCTTCCTCACGCAGGTAACCCTTAAATCCTTCACAGACCCACCCAGTACCTGGCCTCTTAGTCCATTCTAGGCCCAATCCAAAATCAACCATCATTCATGTCTTATTACAGAAGGACTATAGGTCACCTAGGCAGCTCAGCCTGTAAAGGCACTGTTGCCAACCCCGATGACCTTAGTTCAGTTCCTGGAACCTATCTGGTGGAAGGAGAGAACCAGCTCCTGCAAGCTGTCCTCTGGCTTTGCACACACACACACACACACACACACACACACAGTAAATGAATAAAGAAAATGTCATTTTCTTAAGGTTCATATAAAAATTTTAGTGAAAACTGCAAAGGAGAGGAGAGAAGGCAGGAAGGGGAGAAAAGAGGGAGGACGAAGATAGAAATCCTCCCCAAGGTGTAGCTCCTGACTCTGGAGTCCACTCTTTGAACCAGCAAACATTTTTTATGAACATTAATAGTGGGTCTCTAATGTCTCTAAATCCTATTTACAATAGCCGAACTTCAAAGGGTACTTTTCTATTCCAAATGGAGTGTACTTATTTCGAGAGGCTTGGGATGTGGGTACAAGCATGTGTTTATACAAGTACTCTCATCGCCCAACTTAGCTTGTTAATTCAACTAGTCTCTCATTTTTTTTCGGTAAAAAGAAAGATCTCCTTTGGGACCCCTTATGAGCAAAACTGTGCACACCCCACTCACAACATGTTTTTCAGGCTCCCACTCAACCTGCAGCTTAGTCATGACACGGCATAAAAGCCATTTCTCCTTAGAAGTGCCCCAGGGCACAAGAGAGAAGTATTCATTTCAAATGCTGCTGATATGAAAATGCTGATAAGAAGAGAATCATGTGACTGTGTGATTTGATTGAAGGGTACATGATAATTCTGGTAAGAGAGAAAGTGAGTGAACAGGTCTGATGTGGCGTGGGGAAGACGCACTTTAGGGACTCGGTTTGGTGGACGTTGCTATTCCATATCATGCTCTAACCACACCAGTCACTGCTGTTTGTAAGGGTCCAGTGTCCTGGTTACTTAACAGTGGATGTCTTTAGAGGCAATAAATATTTTAAACCTTGTCACTTGGACTTGCCGCCGAAGTCATCTGTTGATGCGAGAGGGGCACTAACTTGGTAACTCTCTTCTGGGAAGCTGACCACCTAAGGAGTTGGCACATTCCCAACACTTACCGTAGCAGGGTGGCACTAGGGTTCAGAGCAAGTTCCTTGAGAGTGGGAGCCACTGTTAAAGTCAATAACCAAATTATACACCAAAGAAAACAACTCTCATAACCACCCATGCAATAACGTGCACACATGCACATGTGTGTGACCACCTTTGTACAGTACTATAACATTAATTTAAATAATGTGGGACTTTGGGGGCAGGCATGACATCTGGTCTTTGGATCTATGCCACAAAATACCCTCAGACACATAAAAATATGGTACAACCGACTATTTGATCAAGTGCATTTGGATACAAACAATGCAGGAAGATTTACAGATGTCCCATTTAAAAGTGTTTGCACCATCTAGGAAAACTAGCACTTTATGGAAGGAACACATGACCCCATTTCCAGAGGTCAGCCAATGAGATAATTTTGGGATAATCACCCTGTTTTTACACCATCACTTCATTTAATGTGATTGAGGATAAACAACTTTATAAATGAGACTTTGGCCTAATGAGATAAACTTTAAGCTACCGGTCACGGCATGTCTAATTCTCAGTCTTCCTTCTTCCGTCCTGTGTCCCTGTCCCAGGCTGTCATGTGTCGTATCCCAGGCTGTCCTCCATACTTTAAACTCTGATAAATCAAAGTGCTCAGCTGGTCAAACAGGGAAATGCATACAGCTTGCTGGTGTCACAGAGATGATGATTATGGCGTTATAGCTCCCACTGACAATTTTACATTTTGAAAGAAGAGAAAAATGAAAAGAAAAAAATCAGAAGTCAGACAGAGTGGCACATATAATTCCAGCACTTGGGAAGCTGAGGCAGGAGGACTGCTGTGAGCCTGAAACCACTGTGAGCTACATAAGGAGTACCAGGCCACCCAGAGATACACAACAAGACTATCAAAATAAAAGAATCAGGAGAGGCTGCCAGGTCTAAGCTTGGACTTCAGATAAAAAATATTTGTCAAAAGGGACAGACAAAAATATCCCAGTCATGGAGAGGATGTGAAATGATTGTTTAAGCATGACACATTTTAAAAAATACTTTTAATCTTCCACAAACAAACTCAAAAGGGGACATCTTTCCATAGACGCCTTTAGAGTTAGCCGTAACCTTCAGCATCACAGCAAAGTCTGCGATGAATGAAAAGCCCATTCAGTCCTTGCTATAGCGTTGTTTTAGGCAAACCTCCAGAGCCTGGTGTGTGGGCCAGCATGGTACCTCTAAGTGGCCTCCCTTGCCTTGGCAAAGCATATTAGACTCCACAGGAAAAAGAACCTTCCAGCCCTAGCCAAGAATCCGTAGACTTCATTTCCTGAGAATCCTAACCTCACCTGCTCCGTGTCTCTTGCTCCATCCCCTGGACCAACAAGCTCCACTCGTGGTTCTGCCTTTATAGTGTGAGTTGGATGACGTCGCTCCTCCTTCCTGTACTGCACTTTCATTCTTTGGCTAAGTGGACCCGATAACTGCATCCACTGTTAACCTTGCTCTAACAAACTACTGGACGCCTTTCCCCCAGGCGGCTCGGGAAAACGCACTGCCACCAAGTGTGGTCTTGAATCCAGATAAGACCCAGGCGATGGAAGCTCAAGAGAATTATCAAAATTCTCTTTTTGATAATTTTCTAATTAATTTTTATATAATCTAATTATCAAAAGAGTTCAGTGACTAGGAAATTGGGTCAGTTGGAAGAGTGTTTGCCTTGTAAGCAAAGGGATCGGAGTTGGATCCTCAGGGTCTTTATGTTTTAAAACAGAACATAGCCAGACGTGGTGGCATATTCTTGCAAACCCAGGCTCGGGGAGGCAAAGACAAGAAGATCCCTGAAGCTAGATGGCCAGCCATGCTAGTCTAATTAATGAACTCTAGACCAAAGAATGTAGACAGTGCTCCTGAGGATGAGGCCTGAGGTTGTCCTCATGCCTCCACGTGCACACACATACATGCACACACATGCACACAGCACACCCTCCACACATATGCAATCAAAAGAGGAACCAAATGGTATCTGATGTCTGTCCTGCACCATCTCCTATGAGCCTAATAAATAATTCAGTGAATTATGAATACTAGTATTTTAATCTAGGTGTTAAATTAGCAACAAATGTAGACAACTCAAGCTACAAAACAGTTCATTCATGCTAACATTCTGATCCAACAGTCAAGGGCTCTTATTTCATCTCCCTGGGATGAACCTACTAAGACAACACGACAGGAAATTCTGGACATGACAGAGACGCCTGACTGTCTAGGTTTCCCTTCTGCTGTAACAAAACACTCCAACAAACAGCAACATAAGAGTGAAGCGGTTCATTTAGCTCACAGTTTCAGATTACACCCGGCCATGGCAGGGAAGTCACAGTTTGGGGTGGGGGTGGGGGGCGTCACAGCATGAGGGAACCCACCACAACACACTCAGAAGCAGAGAATGATAAAAAACATTCACGCGTTAACTCTCCCCACTTCCACACGGTCCTGAATCCCTGGCCTAGAGAAACAGTGCCACCCACAGCGGGCAGGTCGTCCCGTACCAGCTGACCTAATTAAGGGAACAGGTGAGGCCAGAGTCTTGCCTTCCAGTTGGTTCTAGGTTCTGTCAAGTTGACAGTCACTAACAGCTGCCACACCTGTGTGCAACTCTCCACCCATAAGACACCAGCTACTTCTTAGGGTGTTTCTTGGTGCATCCCCTCACACACACTCATCTGGAGGACCCATCTTCTTGTAGTGTGATGCCATTGTGTATAACTTTCCAATTCTTATCTTTTTCTTTAAAAAAAAAAACAAACAGGTAAAACAGACGACTTCTCAAATCGCACGCAAGCAGAACCTCACACTCACTAGCACGCTTAGAATAAAGATGGCAGAGAGACTCTGAGGTATGACTAAGTGGTACCGCGCTTTTGTAGCGTGTCTGAGGCCCTGGCCTTCATCCTCAGCATTGAGAAAAGGAGAGAGAATAAGGGTTGGGCAAACTGGAACTCAGATGTTCTGTTGGTCAGCATGTGAAATTATGTAGCCACTTTGAAAAAACAGGTTGGCAATTTCTCATATTTTTGGTTTTATTTGTTTTTGATTTTTGGGAGTGGTACTAAGAATTAAAGCCGTGGCCTCGCACATACCAGGTAAGTGCTCTACTGTTGAGATGTAACCCCAGGGATTTCTCATAATGTTAAACAGAGAAGTCCAAGACCCAGCAGGTCTGTTCCTAACTGTAGATCTAGAGACTGAAAACCAGAGCCATAAAATATTTTATCCCCAAGTGTTCGGAGCATTATTTATAACTGGGTCAACACGAACACAGAAATGGTGACGCGGCTCCACAATTAAAGGGACATGGGGACAGGCGACCGATGTCCAGTTCCTGGATGCCGCACCGCATCCTCAAGGCTTGCACAGTGCCGTGCGCTTCCGCACACATACATAAAATAAATAAATACAAGAACTATGAAAACAACTTATCTTCACTAACTAACAGACAGAAAAGTGATAGGATTTTCATGTGAAGTGAAAATGAGCCAAACCCCATACCGTCTACAGCATATGTAAAACATTAAGTCAAAACAGGCCAGTGGTCATAAAAGGTTGCATACCAATATAATGTATCAATGTCATAGAGTCTGTGCGATATCCAGAATATGAAATTCTATCGAGACAGAAATGTTTGTCAAGGGTTAGGGTAAGGAATGAAGATTGATGACTTCGTTCTCAAATTAGACAGTGATACAGGCACAGCTGTATATATGGAAACACAGTAACTTACGCACTTTAAATGGGTGAGTTTTATGGTATGTGAATTACACCACAATAAACCTTTGTTAAAGGAAAAAACTGAAAATACAGACGGGAGAAAAGTTCATTCTTTTTCACAATAAGCTAGGGGGCAGCAATGGAGCGGTAGGAATCGAGACCTTGCTTCTAGGCACTGTCCCTAACACCAGCCACTTCAGATGAATGCTTCTCGTCAACTGTGAGAGGACACAGCTGTGGTGTGTTGCACACTAGTGTGTGCCCGTTCCTGCACTCAAAGTTGTGTGAACACTTCCACGCACACAGAGAGCCACGCACAAATCATGGGCGCATAAGAAGAAACAGAAGCACAGCTCTTGTATCTTATACACCATTGCCTAGATTTTATATCCAAACCTGGGCCTTGTATTCCAACCCTGCAACTTCTGTAAGGAGAGAAGAAAAAGGCACAGTGGTGCACACCTGAAGTCGCAGCATATGAAAGGTTGGGGAGAGACTGAGAGGTAGATTAGCCTGGGCTACACAAGGAGCCTCTGTCAAAAGACAGAGGAAAAGAGAGGGTAAGGGAAGGTAAGGGAGAGAACCCCTAATTACTAAGTGGAATTATTCACATTCCCATGTTTCAAGGTGAAGAAAGACAATCTATATTTTCTCTGACAAGGTAAACGCCATTTCAGACAGAAGAGTAAAGACTGAACACAAACATTCATTCCGGTCACCATAGGAAACCAGTGATTTTTCTGCCCTTGAAACACCACACGTTATCCTTCTGAAGAGAGACTATACCTCAGGTGTCCATCATTGTTATCCTGCAACAGCTCAATTTTCTCTTTTCCTGGGTTATCATAAGTTTACCCTATTACAAAAATGTTAGAATATAATTCTTATCCCCCAAAGAAGCAAGGCCTTTGATTCTCGAGAGTCCTCAGTGCAAATATGGAATTGTGAGAGCGCTTTTAATTCAGGTAGTATCAACAGAAGGGTCCAACTTGAAAGGTTGCACAAGGTCTGACAAGGTAATGATGATGGCAGACATACTATACAGACTCGGTGAGCATGTTCCAGGTGAGGACAGTGATTCTCTATCTCTCCTGAGACCCCGCCCCGCCCCCTGAATCACCTGTCTGAGAATCCCTGGGCTACAACATCACTCAGAATTGACTAGCAGACTCGTCTGCACCAGACAAGAAGTGCGAGTGTTGAAGAGAAGAAGAGGGCCTGGAAACCCTTCATTTTTTCCTCCCCAGAACCACCACCTGGAAGCAGCCGCAGCTTCCAATGTGTCCTGGAAACCCAGGCTACAAAGGGGAAGGTAATTGTGCAGCTACTTGGCTAAGAAATTCACAGCTTTGAACATGAACAGGGACCTGATGAAGAGAGGAAGTTGAAGGCTGTGGACCAAGCACAGCAGGGAACAAGGATGTGCACTGAGGCAGGGGTGGGGTGGGGGAAGAGTGGGGGTTGGGGAAGAGCTGGGCTAATGGCCTGAGCGTGGGTCCTGAAGAGCCCCCGATGAAGAGAGAACAGAAATATAACTGGGCCAGGAAGACAGAGGGCCTGGGGTCCTAAACCAAGGGATTCTCCATTCTCTTTGTGGACCTAAGGAAATCACTCTTGACTCCTACACCTCTGACTCTCAGTTTCCCTATCTGTAGAAAAAAAGCTGTTATTGAGCATCATATAATTTACTAACCTACAGTGCAGTAGCCTAAGCCAGTATGCTCATTATACGTTATCTTACTAATTAATTCTTTCTAGTTCCAACCTGCTGGGACGAGAGTCAGCTTCTCCTCATCCACCCCCCTTCTCCACTCCCATCCCTTTCCCATTCCTAATTACAATTCCTCCTTTGATCTTACGTGATTTCTCTTTGGAGACAGGGGGAGGAAGCTAGAGACATCTTCATCATTCCCCCACAGTATTCTGGCCCCTTTCTGCTGCTATACTCAATCAGATGAAGCCCCCCCCATGTTCTTTCCTCCCCTAATATGAAATGATCCCTGGGTGAAGTCATCTGAAGTTAGCACTGAGAAGCCTGGCCTAGATCTATTTTGTACCTTAATGGTAACATTTGATCCGAGGCAGTCTCCATACATAAAAAACTGTATTCATATGTATGTGTGTGTGTATCTTCACATGCATAAAATTTATAACCTAAGATAAGACTATATCCTTGTAACCAAGCAACTGACAGTTACCCAACCATTGCAATGGAACCTTCAGCCAATAAGAGGCTAACAGTTGCCAAATTATGGCCAAATAAGGCAAACACCCACTGCAGCCAGTGAGGTTGCTTTTGTGTGCATTGCTTCATTTTCTCTGGCTTATCAATACAAGTTGCTCTTGAGCTGCAGAGGGGCATTCAGAACCAACTCCCGTTTGAGATGCTGCCCAGTTCTAGAATCTTCATTCTTCAAGTAAGTTTTGTTAAAATCACCTCAGAAGACTTTCAATAGGAAGGAATAAACATGGAGCATCTTAAAAGAAGACTCTTAACTCAGTACATACACCCTTAGATACTCTGAGAATGGCTCTGTGCTTTCTCCCAGATTTCTGTCAGAATAAGCTCACAGGCTGGTCTTCCTAAGACCCCGCCCCACTCACTTGCTTAGCTTCAGCACTCAGGAGAGGCCAGGGTTAGCTCCATGGGAGTTTTGTCTCTAGACATTCTCTCCATGACTGTACCCACTCTTCCTTGTTGCAAACACTACCTCTGCGCTAATAACTTCAAGTCTCTCTCTAGCCCTGATCATTTCACCCAAATCCAGACTCACTCATGATTTTACCACCTTCATATCAGCGCCTGCTAGGTTCCTGCTCAGTCTCCTGTGCGCCATAACAAAGGACCACACAGCCACATGGATGGAAAGAACAGAAAGGTAGTCGTCACACTTCAGCAGTGAGAGGTACGACAGGGCCCATCTCCTCCAAAGCTCTTAGGAAAGTCCTTCCTTGCCTCCTTCAGTTCCTCCCGCTCCTGGCAGCTTTTGGCTTGGAGTAGTATAAACTTCAAATCCTTGTGTATCTGCACACAGGCCTCTGTGCCTCTCTGGGTCCTTTTCTTGTATGAGGACACTCGCCTTTGGATTTAAGGCTCAATTGAAGTACAAGATAATCTCCAAGATCCTTAACTAAGTACTGACCTTAGCTTCTTGACCTGTTGCTAGGTAGCAACAAAATACACTGGCAATTAGCAACCAGATGAAAGGGTTCATTTTAGCTCGGAGATCGAAGTGTAGTCCATCGTGGCGGGAAAGTTGTGGCATCAGGAGTTTGATGCAGCCGGTCACATCATAGTCACAGTCTGAAAACAGAGGGGTGGATGCCTCTTCAGCTCCCTTCCTAGATTTTACACAATCCATGACCCCCACTATGATGGGAATGGTGCCATCCACAGAGGGTAGCCCAGCTAAAGCAACCAAGGCAATTCCCCAAAAACATGCCCCAAAGTTCTTCTTCCAGGTGATTCTAGGTTCTGTCAAGTTGACAACTAACACCAACCATGGCAACTCCGCCCCTTATCACTTCACACCCAAACACACGTCACTTTTAAGCTGCTATTGCACCTTGGGTCCCCCCATCCTTAACAACACACCATTTAAAAAGTTCAAAGTCAATTGTGAGCTCCTATAAAGTAGAAAACACGTTACATATTTCTTCCGTACCACGGCACAACACAAACCATTCCATTCCATAAGAGAAGAGTGGAGGCACAGCAAAGAAAGACGAAAACAAGACCAAAACGAGACAGAGAAAACAAAACCCTGCTACTCCATGTCCAGCATCCAGAGCTTGCAATGTAATTAACCGAGGTCCAAAGGGCTTGAACAGCCCCACACCTCCAGGGAAAAATTAAATTGTATGTCATGTATAGTTTGACACAACTATAATAATAATAATAATGATGATGATGATAATAATAATAATAATAATATAACTATTCCTACCTGACCATGAGCCCAGCAATCAAGTCAGGACAGCATCCACTCAGTCTGACAATACAACTGCCTAAGCCATATCTCACTGAGGTTGTAGGGTGAACTGAGGAGTCAGGACTCACTCTCTTATAATAAGCATGAGGAAAAGACCAAGGCACCTCAACCCACTAGCAAGCAGCTACAGAAGGAAGGACACAGGGCATGGAAAGTAACGGTCCTCTGTGTGATCACAAAGGGCCATGTCAGCAGACTCCAGAAGCCTATGTCTTTCTCAAGGACTCAGAGCTCTCATCCTCCTGCACTTGGGTTGTCTCCTGCATCTGTTGCCCAGCAACCACCTGGTCATCCTGAATCTGGGTACCAACCTTGGATGACTCCAGTCATCCTATGCAACTGTGGTCAGACTGTGTCCAGACAAGAGACTGCCAAAGAGTATTGTGTTCTGGGAGTGGGATGTCACTGTCATTTTCGGTGAATCTGGGTGAGGTTGTGTCAGATCAAGATGAGAACAGAAAGCTTGATGGGGAACCATGGAAAATGTAAAGGACGAATCTTGGGCCACGCTTAAAATGTGTGAGTGAATGAGGGGAAGAAAAATAGAATGGTATCCCACAGAGAAAGTAAGTGCCCCCCCCGTGTGTGTCTCTCTGTGTGTAGTATGGGTATGGGTGTGTGTGTGTGTGTGTGTGTGTGTGTGTGTGGTGTGTTGACAGAGGACAACTAAAGATATTTGTATTAAGAAAGAAAAGAACTGGAAAGAAGTAAGTAGAGTTTAAGAACAAAGTTCCTGATGGGGATATACCTCAGTGAGAGAGCACATACCTTGGGTTCAGTCCCCAATATGAATGTGTATGTGTGTGTGTGTGTGTGTGTGTATGTATATACACATATATTTGTATGTAAGTGTATGCATGTGTATATATCTATGTATGTGTATGTGTGTATATAATATATACACATATATTATATCACATAAAGTCAGCCTATACTCCTGTACTCAGAAAGCTGAGGTGGGAGGATTGTCTGTGAATTCGAGACCAGCCTTGGACCTTGCCCCCAACCAACAAACAAAATGCAAAGTGGCTGGAGTTGAGGGAAGTAATGAGGTTAAGAGAAGAGGCAGAATGTTGGGCTTTGGAAGAAGGCAGACTTCTGAGGAGACAGCAAAAATGATTTAGCCCCTAAATGTATTATCTGAAAACCCCCTGCTGTCATCCCTGGGAAGGTGGGCCTGGGTCCTATAAGGAAACAGACTGAGCAAACCATAGGGCCAAGTCAGTAAGCAATGCTCCTCATGGGCTCTGCTGGCTGGGCTGTGACACGGACACCAAGGAAACACTTCCTCCCCCACGTCGCTTTGAGTCACACTGTCTACGGAAGCAAACTAGCAAAGAGTCCACAAATCCTACGAGTTCATACTTCAATCCTGAATCTTGGGTGTGTAGGCATTCTTTCTCCTCTTTAGACAAAACAAAAATGGTGTGGGAGAATTATCTGTATTCTGTCAATTATGTATTTTAATAAAACGCTGATTGGCCAGGCAGGAAGTATAGGCAGGTCAACCAGACAGGAAGTAGAGGCGGAGTAATGAGAATAGGACAAGGCTAGGGAGGAGAGAAGTTCCTCAGCCACTCCTGCGCAGACCACTGAAGAGGCAGCATGTAATTTGCCCAGCTGAGAAAGGTACGGAGCCATGTGCTAACGTAGATAAGGATAATGGGGTAACATAAGTTACAAGGACTAATAAGGAGCCTGACCAAATGGGCCAATCAGTTTATAACCTTATGGAGTCCTCTGTGTGATTTTCTCTTTGGGACTTGCCGGCTTGTTGGGGTTCTGGGCGGGACAGAAACCCCAACAAGCCAGCCGTCATGTTACACAAAAATATTCCTAAGTGTTCCACGAAATAAGATCTACTGAGACCAGGGTTGGGAAGGTGCAACTTAGAAAAAAAAAAAAACCCCGTAAAGTTCCTTATGTCTTTATTTTCTTATTGCAGTGATGGAGAGAGCTATAGAGTTTACACTGAACCATTCTTAGCTCTGGGACAAACACTAATGCATTGACAGAAGGTCACAATTCTTGCAAGTGCAGAGACACTTCCTTCACACTGAGCTAGTGTTTGGTGCAGCAAATGTGAAGTGCCTGCAGAGGAAATACGTGTCTCCCTGTTGTCTTTGAAAGGGACCCGTGCTTTCTAACCAACCAAATACAAAGCTACCTATAAATTAGGCTGCATTAAAAACAATGCCAGGCAGGCTCCAGAAATGGAGCTCAGGGGTTCAGTGCTTCCTCAATATGTCCAAGGGTCTGGATTCAACCCCCAGCACTCACAGGTGCACGCATACACACACACACACACACACACACACACACACACACACACATGCACACAACGCATACTCACACGCTTACATGCTTTTCAAAATTCTAGTAACCAGAAAAATTATTACAGCAATGGTTTTATGATTTCATTTCACTCAAATGAAAGTTTACCTATATCTAAGAACAACTCTTGTTCACTTATAAGAAAATTAAAAAGAGGGGCTGGAGAGATGACTGAGCAATTAATAGCACTGGTTACTTGCTCTTCCAGAGGACCTGGGTTCGATTCCCAGCACCCACATGGCAGCTCCCAACTATCTGTAACTCTAGTTCCAGAGAATCCAAGGGATCTGATGCTCTCTTCTGGCCTCCATGGGCACCAGGCACACAAATGGTATAGATATACATGCGGGCAAAACACATATATATTAAATAAAGTACTAAAGAAAACAAATAAAACCCAATACTGCTTGACTCTACCTGTGCCATATCTGGGTCATACATTTTTAGAGCCGAGATAGCCCCAACCACGCTGTAAGTACAGAACTGTGGTTAATAGCTATATTTGGGCTTTGGTTTTCACCGATTTACCAATGCTAATTCTATAGTCCATTCTATAGAGTTACCATGTGCCAAAGAAGTTTTGCAATGCTGTATAACCCCTTGAAGACTAGAGAGTTTCCCATCTGCCACCGCCATGTCTCTGCAAGGACGTGTCAGGAAGAAGTGCCTTCCCTGACATTGCCAATGACCCTCACTCACTTAAAACATTAGAATTAAAGCCAAAGGATTGCTTACTAAAACCACACACCACACCACCCCCTGTAATACCTCCTGCTGGCACCCTTGAAAACAAGTTCCTGTGGATCCATACGGAGAGTTCGGCTTAACTCGAAGTTTCACAGATTACAGGAAAATATTATTTGCCAGATGGAGTTAGCAAAACATACATGGGTGCTTTCTCCCTATGGTCCTAAGTGCAAACTTTCGAATGTAGTAAAGACATTTTTCCCCATTTAGACAGTGAAAATGTAGTGTATCAGCTTTAGGTTATAATTAGTGATTTGAGTCAACATGGCATCATCTCGGGGAACCTGGAAATGACAGTCCTAAACAGGAGCTTTTGACTGAGACCCGCTGGGAAGATGGGAACAGTGACATGTAATCCTGACTCCAGAAAGCGAACCAGCACTGGCTGCCCACGGCGCTGGTGGATAGCTTTTCTCTTGCCAGCATGTGTTCAGGGAACAGTAGAACTCGATGCAGGGCAAACAGACATTAAAGCTGGTGCGGGGTGGCCAGGGAGAGTGGAGGAGCTGTATGTCATAAGGAAGATCAGCAGACTAAAATCAGCAACAAGGAAGTCGTGGAAGTTCTGGAAAGCAAGAGAGAGGACAACACATCCCATGTCACTCAGTGATGGAAGCCATGAATGCAGGAAGCTCCACATCTCAAAGGACTGACCCATGGCTCCCATGGCTTTGCCCCACCAACTTCCCAGGAGGAAGAGCCGTACACTCACAGGTAGCCTAAATCCAGGAGGGGAATCGGACATTCCGTTCATCTCAGCACCTGCATCAAACACTGCAATATTCCTGTCTCTCGTAAAAGGTTAGTGCACGTTTGCTGACATTTTTTTTTAAAGAGCAATCTCCTTTCAACTTCATAAAGATTCTAGTAAAGAAAACAGAGAAGGGACAGAAAGCCAGGATGGGACATCTACCCGGTGATTGGCATCCGGATACATAAAGAAGTTTTATAACTCACCAGTAAAGGACAACGGAAGAAACAGAAGCAGCAGAAACAGAAAGGAGAAGAAACAAAGATGGAAAAAAGAGGGAGGGAGAGAGGGGAGGAGAGAAAATCTAATTCAAAAAATAGGATTTAACAGACATTTCTCCAAACAGGATACACCAATGGCAAATAATCACATAAAAGGGAGACTCAAAGGCATTAAATTTGTGGATGTACAAATCCAAAGCAAAATGAGATTGCAGTTCACATTCATCAGGATGGCAAAAGGCACCAAAAGGCAGAAAATAGCAAGTATTGGTGAAGAAAGGGAGAAGCCAAAATCCTCATCCATTGCTAGTAGGAATTTAAAACAATGCAGTTACCATGAGAATTAGCTTGGAGAGCTCTCAAAAAGTCAAACATAGAATTGGCATATGGTCCAGGATTGCACGCTTGGGTATATCCAAAGAGTAGCAAGTAGGATGCAGCCGCTGCACACCGTCTCTGCAGCACCATTATCACAGTGGCCAGACACTCACCATCAGATAGATGCACAGTTTTGAAGAGATAAATGGATTTTCATCTGTTATATACATTCAATAGTATCATATGTACTGACAAGAAGGAAAGCCTGATACTACTACCACATGAATGAACCCTGAAAAGATGTGAAATTAATACACGAAACCCCAAAGGCAAATATTATACAATCCCACTAATATGAAATACCCAAAAGAGCTGGGCGGTGGTGGCGGCGGTGGTGACACACATTTTTAATCCCAACACTTGGGAGACAGAGGCAGGTGGATCTCTGAGTTCAAGACCAGCTTGGTCTACAGAATGACAGGCAGTGTCTGCCTAGGACAGATAGATCCTGTCAAAAGGAAAAAAAGAGAGGGGGAGGGAGGGAGAGAAAAAAGAAAGAGAGAAAGAGAAAAAGAAAGAAAGAAGGAAAGAAGGAAGGAAGGAAGGAAGGAAGGAAGGAAGGAAGGAAGGAAGGAAGGAAGGAAAAAAGGAAGAAGAGTGAGTGAGCCAGAACAGGCCAAGTCCTAGGGATGGGCCAGCGAGCCTAGGGGATATCACACAATTGCAGTAAAAACACAAGAGACCTGGCCTCCACCAAAGGGGAAGAAGAGCGCTGACTCCAGAAAGTTGTCCTCCGACCTTCACACGCGTGCCACCTGCCCCACAGTATCTACACACAACACAGGGATAGACATTTCCAATCTTTAATTCTGAATGCCAATGCGCCACACATTTCAAGGGGCTCGGATGGTGTTCTGTTAAAACACCTCACCACAATGTGGAAATTTTTTTGAACATTTGAAGAAAAGAAACCAGACTACTGGACCACAAATGTGATAAGCAAGCCACCTCCCAACATGTGTGAGTGAGGTGTCCATGCAGAACGGCCTTCCTCATGTCCCTCTCCCTTCCTTCCCTGTCCTTGGTATTTTCTAGTTTCTATACAAAATAACTAAACATTCCGAGGAAGACAGATGCATGCAAAAATCAGGATGAGAATTTGACTTTAAAAATATAAACCATGGTCTAACAAGGCTCGGCAGGATGAGGTAATGTGGAGTGGGGGCTAGAATCCACAGCGGGCTGAGCCAAAGGCCCAGAAGGTTCCTATCTTCAGCAGAAGCAGCAGAAGTACATTTGCAAGCCCTGAATGTGTAAGCCACTCAGTTGCCTTGTGGCAGTCTAAAGGACGAGGGGAGTTAAATAATTCACACGGGCTGCTTTCACTGGCTGTGAAGTTCTATCCAAGGAAAGAAAGCATCAGAGCCTGGCTTCCATGCCAGCCAAGGTCAGGGGTGGACGACTTCTGCACTCACGCTACCAAGCTAGCTTCCCAATACTGCAAGGGGATGCACGGGGAAATCAACTTAAAATGTAGTTCAGCGAACCAAATGTCTCCCATCAAAAACTAGTCATTGTGCCCGGTGGTAGTGGTGCACGCCTTTAATCCTGGGCAGGTGGATCTCTGAGTTCAAGGCCAGCCTGGTCTACAGAGTGAGTTCCAGGACAGCTAGGGCTACACAAAGAACACCAAAATAAAACAATAAAACAACCATCAACAAAAGACCTAATCATTGCTGCTGTTGTTCTGTTTCGTTTGGAGATTTGGACACTGAGGATTGAACCCAGGATCTCATTCCTGACATCATCCATGCTAAGTGTTCATTCTACCACTGGGCTACAATCCCAGCAGCAGAACAAACCACCCATAAGCACCCCTTTCTACTTCTGCTCAACTCTTTCACATCACCAACAGCAACGGTGCCGAAGACAAAGGCTTATACTCTTCAGCCTTTTCACTTGATTTGAGAAGAATCATCTGTAGACTAAATTAAGACCTCAGGCTAGACCCTGCTTATTAATGATTCTTTTTTTAAAAAAAAAACCCATAATGACAGTGTAATGATTATAACCATTAGAGCAGTCTCCAAAGATGTATTCCAGTTGTAATTAAAACAGGATTGTCCCAAGGCTCCCACTTCATTTTAATTTATATTAAAATAACTTAGACAGGCTCTGTGATACATTGAACAACCACCTAAAAATCCTAAGTAAGTAAGGAGACGCTAAGTAAAAACCACTTAGCATCTTCCCCATTTGCAAGGCTTGGGGTGGACAACATCCCAGGGACCACAATGACCAACCTGAATGTGTTTTCTGTCCATAGCACTAAAGACGGCGATCAGTATGTAGAGACACCATTTGCAACAGGGACTACGCAAAGACTCTGCCCACCAGTGGCCATATTGGTGTATCTAAACAAAACTGTATGAACATTTACTTAGGAAAGGATTGCAATCAGTGCTGAAGAGGCTGAAGTCCCGTGGCTTTTCACCTAATTAGACTTACGCTTTTAGGTTGGAAAGAGATTCCCAATATGCCCACGACTGCTTATATGTCATTCAGTCCTTTCGTGACTATTCTTTCTAGGAAGGGCAGAGCAGTCGAAGGCACTCACCCAGTCTCACTCCCCATGACGACGCTCATGAGGCCATTCATGACCTGACAGCATACTATAGACATAGGACAGATGCACCGTCTATTGCTGTTTACTGTCCCTCTCTTGTAACAGAGTATTATCTTCACAGCGCAGGTCCCATATCCAAATGCGCACAACGGTGCTGGGCACAGAGAGAGCCGCAGTTGGGTCAACCAGCTGGATAACCCTTGCCTCGCCCTTCTCCTCCATGTGAGATATTTGCTGTCCTTGGGCATAAAGTGACATGTCCAGGGTCATGAGGGCAGTGAGAGGCAATGCTGGGCCTCAGGACCAGGCCTCTCCCACCCACTCTTACAAAGTGGGTATGCTCATTTTACTTCAAGCCCTGGCACCTCCCACGGCAGCTGTTGCTCAGTCTGATCATGTTGCTGTCGCAAAAGTTCATAGCCTGAGTAACTTATGATAAATTTATTTGTCATCGCTCTGGAGGCTGGAAGAATGAGATCGGGTGCTTGTAGGGTTGGTGTCCGGTAAGTGATGGCTTCCTGGTTTATAGTGCCTTCTCACCATGTCCCATATAAGCTGTGTTCCCCAGCCTGGCTAGACCTCTCTGTTCTCTTCCTACTTGCTAGATTTCCAACTATCCTTCAAGACCCTGCTCAAATGTCTCTTCCTCTGTGAGCTTCCTCCTTCTCTTTTCCTCATTCTACCCTCCTTCCTCAGAAACTCCTTTCCCCAAGATCTCACACCTTGTAAGCTCCATCCTGTCTGTCTTCAGCGGCCAAGTGTGAGGTCTTTTATGTTAGCTATTGACTCCACAGTGTCCAGAACAAACAGCTAGAGCAGCAGGAGAGGAGGGGACTCCCGCTGCCAGATCAATCCCCACCATCCCCACTGTCCATGGAACTGACCCACAGGGGAAGATCGCTCACTGCTAGGAAGAGCGTTGTCATGAATCCTAGCTACGCATGTTACCGTTAGTACACCACCAGACACCTACCAGATGCACTGTTCCACAGCAACACAAAGTGGTGGGTCTTTCTCAAGTTAGAAACTTTGACAAGTGGCTGGAAAGATGGTTCAGTGGTCAAGAGCAGTGACTGCTCTTCCCGAGGACCTGGGGTTCAATTCCCAGCACCCACATAGTAGCTCACAACTGTCTGTAATGCAGATTTCAGGGGACCCGACACCCTCACACAGACATGCATGCAGGCAAAACACCAATGCACATAAAATAAAATTATTTAAAAATAAACCATGACAAACATAAGTTGAGGTCTAGCATGTGACATCCATGGAATCTATCCCCAAGCTGTCACTCTAAGCACAATGTGCTAGCGCGCCCAGCACATTCAAAGTGGATGGATTCAGATGGAAACGGCACTTTTCACTAAACGTCATAACACAGGACACTGGCACTCATTTTTCTTATCCCAGGGCAAGCATTTAGAAAGTGCCACCCTGCTTTGTTCCTCTTTACCTAGAACCAAAAAGAGCTATTTGGAATCAATGAAAAGCATAGGAAATAAGTTAGAAATATGCCCACACATCACGTGTGCCGTAGTCATTCACCCTCTTTAAAGGATCGATTTGTGACTATTAGCAATGTCTGGACTGTGAGCTTCAGTGAGGCTTCAGAGTTCCCTAACAAAACTGTCCCTGGGAAGTAGATAACGAACTGACCGTCACTAGAAACTGCACATGCACCAGAAAGAAATACTAGCCTTGACACCCCCCAGCATAGACGTCTTTAAGATATCCATCACTGCCACATTAGAGCTGCCTACGACCCAAAGCACAGCTACTCCGTCCACAGTTCACCTGTGACTAGCCACAGGAAATACATGTTAAAGTGTCCACTTGAATGAGCACTCCCTCCTTTATTTTTATTATTGTGCGTATGTGTGTGTGTGCGTAAAACGCATGTGCATATGTGTGTATAAGAGGGCCAGAAACCTCTGGACTGTAAGAGGCAGGCAGATTTCTGGGAGTTTGAGGCCAGCCTGGTCTACAAGAGCTAGTTCTAGGACAGGCTCCAAAGCTACAAAAAAAAAAAAAAGCCAGAAGCCAACACTGGGTGCCTTCTTTATCGCTTGTCACCTTATTGTCTACAACATAGTCTCTCAGTAAACTTAGAGCTAGTCAATTTGGCTCGATTGGCTGGCCAGTAAGTCCGTTGCTCTACCTCCCCAACCCTGGAATTAAAGGCATATACCATTCATTATGCCTGGATTTTTTACGTGGATGTTGGAGGCTACACTACGCACTTTAGCCGTCTCCCCAGACTCTAATGTCTAATATTTTAATACACTTTTCTCAGAACCAAATAAAGCTATGGGACCTCTGACCCATTTCAGAAGGTAAAACAGCCTAAATAACATTATGACCACAAAGAAATCATTTTGTCCTTGGAAGAGTGTGTGTAGGAAAATTGGTATAGTGTAACTAGCGTCATATCTAACATGCAATGACCCCAGCACAGAACTTCTGACAGAGGACGACTGTATACATTAGATAGTCCACTGGTGGTCCAGAGTTCCATCCTGCTGTCAGGAGTGGTCCCGGCAATGCAGAGCTCAGCTCAGTTACTCAGTCTCTAATCAGAGGGGTTGGTCTAGACCAGTGAGACCTAGCTGAACTACAACACAGGTTATGTACACGATTATACATTTCTAACGGGCACACTAAAAAAATATAAAGATAGCCCGAATCAAGAATAATATTTTATCTAGACAATCATAGCCAAAACGTTACTAGTCAATGTGTGATTAACATTCTGAAATTATTAATGACATATTTTTCACAACCTTTCTCATCCCAACAAACAAGCACATATTTTAAACTGTCAGCACGTCTCTTGGGACCCACAAGGCCATATGCCACAGTACCAGTCTAATTAGCCTTGGCTGTTTCTCCCAGCACTACAAGATACTCTCACAAGGAAGACAACAGATTTATAGACCAGGGCACACTTAGAAATGCTTTAAAGTGGTTTCCAGACATTAGTAGCAAAAAACGGTGTTTTCTGTTCATTGCAACATTGTTCTTCTCAACTCAGTGGCTGTGTAAACCAGTAAACTGTTGATCTACTACTTTAACCCCGACCCTGATCCCCTACTCCTACAAACCTCCAGGTATGTTAAGAACATTGGAAACAAGGTATCAGGGATGGCTGAATCAGTAAGACATCTTAAAAAAAATAATAAAAAAAACCTCACACAAATAGTAAAGCAAGAGTTCAATAGAAATGACCAAGAAAAACGTCTGGTGACCACGTTATTGTCCGCACATTAAAATAATGCTGGGAAATAAAAATTTCCACACGATCTACAGTCATTGCTCTAATTACTCAGCATCTAGGGAGAGATTCCCGCGCCCTCCTCCCCACCACACACACCACACACACACAGCTTTGTTTATCAGTCCCTTTGTGAGCAGAGATCTGCCTCCGCCAGATGGCTGGTCTGGGCTAAGACTGCAGAACAAAGCAAAGCTAGCTGGCCTTCCCTGGAACTGAACCTATGACCCCGACCTCATTAACTCTAAGAAAGAGTTAACCCATCACAAACACGGAGTGGCAGGTGCATCATAAAGAAAGACGGGAAACCCCACTGTGTCTGTCACTGGGACACCCAAAGAGAGAAAGGTCACTTAAGATGTATTACATAAGAATTCCCCAGAGCAAAACAGATGCTTCCCTGATTCATATATCATGCAATGTGTATGTACATGAAAACAGCACGTGGTACCCCACTATTACATACACTTTGTATGTTTTATGTATCAGTTTAAATTTTAAATAAAATTTTGAGAATTTATTTCTTCAAAAACTTTTCAAAAATGAAGATTCTGAAACAGTGGTTTAGGGAAGCCTGGGTCACACCAGTGTCTAACCAGCCCTGCTGGCCCTGTCACAGCTTCCTTAAGGACACCAGCTGGGACCAATCCTCATTGGAGACCGAAAATGGCAAGGTTTTATCTTCTAACAGCAATCTCGGGATTGTGGTGGGTTTTTTTTCTTTTATTTTCTCCCAAAATGAGGAAAACACAAATTAATCATTATAAGAATAAACTTTCACTGATAATTTACTGACTCCAGCTTTTCCTAGACTTAAATAATTACCAAGTTTCCAAGCAGCCCAGCTCGACCGGCTACCTGTCCCCAGGTCCCCAGATCGCCCTTGGCGATGGCCAACCCTCGTTGATGAGTGGACCTCGCCGATGGAGCGGCTTGTTCTTCCCTGACCCAACCAGTACCTCTTGAACAAGCTGGTCCTCTTTTCTGCTTTCTTGGATTAACGCCCCTTTACAGCTGCTACCTGCTTCTCGCGCCTACGCTAGACTCCTCTCTTTGGAGCCACTGACTTCGAACTTCCTCAAATGTCTAGGAGATGCAATCCCTGTCCTTTCCTCAGTCACGTCTTGTACGTGTCTGAGAAGCCCGCGTACTGAAACTTCCCCTCACCGGCATAGCGCATGTCCGACCCGTCCTGTGGATCCGACCCGTCCTGTGGATCCGACCCGTCCTATGGATGTATGGAAGGGCTGGGTACCGAAACTTTCACCTCACCGGCACAACCCACCTCCCATCCGTCCTATGGATATACGGAAGGGCTGCCGAGGAGTGAAGCGCTTTTGGAAATACTCTGTCTTGTTGGTGCGCTAACGAACATGCATTGCGGAATTTCCAGGGTATAAAAGCTTTTACATATGGTATTGTTCTATTTGGCTTCTTCAATATTTGCAGTAATGTCACTTTATCACCGGCTAGCTATGAAATATCTCTCTGACGCATCTTCTGTTTTTATGCTTACATTCTTTCTTTTTTTAGATTTATTTATTTATTATGTATACAACATTCCTTCCATGTATACTTGCATGCCAGGAAAGGGCACCAGATCTCATTATAGATGGCTGTGAGTCACCATGTGGTTGCTGGGAATTGAACTCAGGACCTCTGGAAGAGCAGTCAGTGCTCTTAACCACTGAGCCATCTCTCCAGCCCCTATGCTTACATTCTTTAAAATTGAGTTCCACTTACGGATTTGGGGTCTGCAACCTTGTATTTCTCAGGTGTGTGAAAATCATACATCTAAACTGCAAATGAGCCGGGCGGTGGTGGCGCATGCCTTTAATCCCACCACTCGGGAGGCAGAGGTAGGCGAATCTTTGTGAGTTCGAGGCCAGTCTAGTCTACAAGAACTAGTTCCAAGCCAGGCCCTAAAGCTACAGAGAAACCCTATCTTGAAAAACCAAAAATAAACCAACAAACAAAGTGCAAATACTCTCACTCTTATGTTTCTAAATCATCCACACAAGAAAATAGCCCAAATGATTCAGGGTCTAAGAATTCTTGCATCAAGAATGAAAGAGGTGAAGTGTTTTATCTCCTTAAACATACAAATCACAGCAACAGGGACCACCCCACGGCTAAGTTTGGTTTTGTTTGTTGTTGTTGTTTTTGAGACAGGGTTTCTCTGTGGAGCCCTGGCTGTCCATGAATTTGCTTTGTAGACCAGGCCAGCTTCCAACTCAGACATCTGCCTGCCTCTGCCTCTCAATTGCTGGGGCCAACCATGTACACCACCATTTCCGACAGCTAAGATTTCTAATTCTCATAAAAATTATAACAGTTCATTGGGGTCATTGTTAGAAAACAAAAGGAATAAATTAATAAAATAAGTATGGTGAATGGGCCATGCCAATTTGCCTGAACCACTACAATAATACACCAATAATACACAGTTTCATTAGGTACAAAATAATTTTTATATAACTTGGGAGCATTTGCTTCTGTTTTGTTTTGTTTTGTTTGAGACAGGCCTTCTTACGTAGCACAGGCTGCCCTTGAACTCCTGATCCCCCTGTCTTGGTCTCTTGAACGCTAAGGTTTCAGGCATGTCCAGCTTGCAAAGTGATTTTTCTCATAGTCAACCTAAGGACAAAATTGAAGGTTTAACAATAAATACAAGTGCTACATTCAGCTATCGTAATCTCAGAAGAAAATGATGATTGACAAGCAGAAACACACAAATTTCCCAAACGCATGTCATTAAGCTGCTTCTTCGAAGTACAACTATCTATACACATTTTGATTGTAAAATTGTCAGCTTTGGGGCCAGAGAGATGGCTCCACAGTTAGCATCCTGTGCCATTCCTGCAGGGGACCCAGCACCCAGGCAGGCCGGCTCACAACCACCTGTAACCCCAGTTCCAGAGCAACCAGGGCCTTTAGCCTCTGCAGGCATCTGCACATGCATGTATGCATGCGTGCGCACACACACACACACACACACACTCGAGCATGCTAGCACATGCACACAAGCCTTTAAAATTATAAGTTTTGATCAATTAAATTGAACAAACTGGCTAAGAGAGGGGCGGGGTGGTACATGCTTGTTATGCCAGAATCTGAGAGGTGGAAGCAGGATGTTCCGTGTTTCAAGCCCAGCCTCAGCTACATAAAGATTTGGAGGCTAACCTGAGCTAAAGAGAATTGATCTCAAACTTTAATCAAGTCGCCTCTCCTTTTATTATTATTATTTTTTTTAAATAGCATCCCTCACGGGATCTGGAGTGCACCATCTGGGCTAGACTGGCTGACCAACAAGCCCTTGGGATTTCCTCATTTCCACCCCTAGCACTGGGGTGGAATCCATGCCACCATGCCCAGCCTTTTAGGTGGGTGATGGGGCATCGCTCAAGTCCCAGTGTCCACAGAGCAAACACTTTACCCCTGAACTACCTTCCCAGCCCCCTAACAATACTGCTAAGAGCAGGAGAGTCCCAGAAACACAATATATTAAAAATTACTAAAACATGAGAAATGTTGGTTTAAAAACTGAAGTGAATATATGTATATATGTGTATATATATGCATATATGCTCAACATACTATATACGTATAATGTTGATGGTGATTTCTTCATGTACTGTCTAAAATTAAATCTTTTACTGCCTTGTGATTTTGAGACCAATCAATACACTATAAAATACCCTCTGTGGCTCCTAAGTCTTCATTTGTGCCTTAACAACGGCCGACATTCATTTGTGATGAAGCCTTTTTATAGCCACACAGCTATTTCGTGTCTCTTCTGAAGATATATTAAACCTTTGAGCACTCAATAAAAATGACCAGTTAATTGATTCTATCACAAAAACCTGAGAAGCTCCTCCAAAATGTTTACATTAAAGACTAGCCAAGTCGAAGTGAACTCCAGGTCTCCTGCGCAGGCTCTCGTCCCTGTAATCTAAGCTAAGAATGGACACCGGAGGAGTCCTTTCAAAGGAAGCTATACAACAAGCGCCGTGTTAGTCTAAATGCTCCCACCCAAATTTATGGCTTTATTTAAGGAATATAATGTCTGCAGCAGTTACTGGGAAGGGGGTCCCAGAAGAGTAGGGGAGGTCAAGAGTAGGGGCAGGCTTTGGGGTCCAATAGGTCGGTTTGAACCCCCACATTCCTCGCTAACTTTGGGGACTTAGACAAGTTCATATAAAGCTCATTGAGTCTTAATTCAGTTATCAAAGGGAAACACAAGGCCTCCTGCTGGGAGGGCTAAATTAGATAACACGCAGACTGCTTAGCATGGGCCCTTGACCATGAGAAATACTCAGAAATGTCAATTACAATAAAGAAGATGTAAGAAACATGTATGTGTGGGAATGGGGGAAGACTGGGCTCCCGAAGACAAACTGGACAAGCACTTTACCTTGTGACCCTCTAAGACTGGATTTTTATTTGTAATTTAATATTCAAATTTCAACAGGAGTAAAGACTTGAAGGAAGAGTGTAGAGGCAGCAGCGGATTTTTTCCGCGTGCTCTTCGCCCGATTATCCATTCTATTGGTGCTTTTGAAAGAACCAGAATCATTTACTGGATCTCAAGTAGCATCTTAAAACTTATATAGAAAACACATATGGGAAACCTGAACACTACTTCAAGAGTTTAAAAATGTATCATTGGCCCTGGACATGGTGGTGTGTGCCTGGAATTCCAGCAGGTGAAAGGCTGAGACAGACTAGACTACAGGATCTCGTCTCCAAAGACCGAAGACTGAGGGCATGACTCAGTGACAGGGTGCTTGTCTAGTAACTGCAGGGTCCTACACCCAATCCTCAAAAACTAAAAAAAGGCAAAAAAACATATAAATATATACCTCACACGTGTGTGCGCGCACACACACATACACTCAGTGTTTGTATAACAGGGAACAATAGACAATACACCTCTTCATTCAAAGCCACCCTTTTACTGTCTGATAATGAGAAAAGAAATAAGCTCCCCTTGAGTGTTTAGCTTGTGTTTGATATTGTGCAAAGGGTGTGTGCACATCAGTCGTTTCATTTGGCCCTCACACATGAAATGGACCTTCCCTCCAGGAAGAAGGATTCTTACAGAAGAGGAAACCGAGATTTTAAATTACTTGCCGCAACAAAGGGCTTGTTACCAGGGACAGCCAGTTTCAAATTCAGTCCCCCAATTCAACACCCTTGTCTAACATTTACCCAGGATGTAGACTTCTCACAAAGTTTAAACTAGAGTGTCACGTTCTGGGGGTGTTGCCTATCTCAGAGGAGGTTGTGATTCGGGGGTCAAAGCAGCAGGCATGCGATCCAGCTTCTGCCCCTGGAAGGGCTGTGTTAGTGGCGAGAGTTGGCAAGTCATTTAATCCCACTGTGTCTGGATTTCCTTACCTACAAATCGGAACGATAATATCTGCCCTGCCTCGGCCCAAGGAGACTGTGAAACAAACACATTTAACAAGCGAAACGCCCCACTGTCCTCCTCAGCTATAGGAAAGCCTACCGAGTCAGCCTGGAAGGCCCCGTTGGTCAAGAATACACATATCAACTATGCAAGCAAAAGACAAGTGCCAGGCTTTTATAAGCTATGCATGGAAATGCTTTTCAGTTCTTCGTACATAGTAGGTCTTCAGGAAATGTTCATTAAGGTAAGCCAGGTGCACCTGCATGCACACTAATTCATTTGCATTTTATTTATCACGTTTATTCTTTTCACCCCTAACTTGACTACGACCCAGAGTCATACATAGACTGTGGCTCAGTACGCAGGCACACGCCCGCAATCCCAGCATTCCAGAGATGGAAGCAGGAGGCTCCGGAGTTCACAGCCATTCTTGGCTACCTGAGTTCAAAACAAGCCAGGGCTAAATGAGACTCCGCAAGCATGAGGCCCTGAATTTGGACCCTCAGTTCACACGTAAAAGCCGTACATGTTGAGACGATGCTGGGGGGCGGGGCATTAGCCTGCCTGTCCAGCCAAACTGATGAGCATCAGGTTCAGTTCAATGAGAGACCCTGTCTCAAAATACAGAGTGGAGAATAATGGAGAAAATCAAACTGGTAGCCTCCACAGGCTGCACACATGTGAGTGGGCACATGTGCATGCACACGCGCACACACACACACACGAGCACATACATGCACAAGCATACATAAAACTGGACAAAAATTGTTACAAAATTGCAAAAGAAAAAACATAAAAATGTAGCCTTTTTTCACTTAGCAGTAATAACTTACACTATTACAATGCTTTGTACTTTATGAAGAACTATATAATTTCATTTTTCATGTCAATTATCTAAGTCTATCATGTCAGCATTATCTTCCTGGTTCCAAATTCAGTGCTCTGTTTATATTGTAAAGTCTTGAAAGTTTCTCAGTTGTTACAGGTGACTCTAAACAAAAACTTTGGAGTAAAATTTAACTAATCAATAGGCAACACATAGATGGTTTAATTGCAGGATTCTCCCCCACCCCACACTTTTGTGAGTTAACATAATCCATAATGCAACCACATAACCTATCCAAGATATATTTTCAAATGTTTCTTTTTAAAACTGCCCTTGAATTTCCTTCTTCTTGCAGGCAATTTTCTTTTGGGAAAAAAAAAAGAATGAAAAGAAAGAAGAAAAAACCGAGCCAGGCTTCTCTCAAGTCGTTAAAGGCGGTGGCCGTGAAGGTGCCCTCTCTTTGTTGACTCTTTGAAAATTACTCAAAATTGATCACTGTATACAGATGCCCGAGCCACAAACAATGCCAAATGACCGCTAGCCATTTTATTATATAATTCAACAACTACTGTAGGTAATTTTACGGGGGAACATTGATTTAACGGACAACTTAATGAATTGCTCATTTGCCACAGGAAATCTACTAAAACCTTTCACTAAAATTGTCTTATTCTTTGTATTCCAACCACTCCCCTTCCAGCACTGCCAACTCCCCAACACACACACACACACACACACACACACACACACACCCCACACACACCCCTACACCCAATGCCAGATCAGCTTCCCAGCCATTATTCGTAAAACCATATTAAAATTTCACAACACATGGTCACTGTTACTAGGTTTTGTCCCCCCTCCCCCTACGCTGAATCAATGCCTTAAAAATATACATTCTCCCTTGAAACCCACAATTCAGAAAAGCATTGCCATGTCTCGCGTGTGAAAACATTTAACATAAAATTCAAATGTCTGCTCTTGACTGATACTCTGGTTCTTTTAAAGAGCCATACCCCACCCACCGCATCCATGGGATTAGAGGTCCAATCTTGCCACCACAGAGCTCTGCAAGAAAGGGCGGTTATAGCTGTGGGGAAAACCATCGCGATGGGAGAAGATAAGGCGAGCCCATTTCACGCCCCGGCGGCGTGCGGTCCCGGACTCCAGCCCTGGGAGGGAAACCTTTGTTCGCCTCTGCCATCAAACTGGTGGCTCATCAGAACTGGGGCAACAAGAGTTTGTGCGCATCGGTTCGGCAGAGGTTAAACAAAGCGATGCAGCCTGGGGACCCGGCTGAGCGGGTCCGCGTCCCTGCTCCTGGCTGCCGAGGTCCGGCTCAGCGCGGGGGACTCGAGAACCGGACAAGGCGCGGGAAGGGGCGCAGGACTGAGCGGGTCCCACGCTCTCGGCAAGTTCCCGGGGTGCAGCCCGTCTGCAGGTTCCTCGTGGGGACCCACGGGCGCTCACGCTCTGCACTGGTCCGGAGGACAGAGACCGCGCCGCGAATGGGGTCGCCGCTCCAAGACCTCCGCCAGCTTCCCGAGCCCACGCCCCGGGCAAGGTCGGAGTCTCGCCGGGGCCCGACCGGAGGAAGAAGCCACTAGCTGCCCATTGTCTGTTCCCGCGACCGAGGGGCGCTCACCTGAGGTTTCACCGCGAGCCACGGTGAAGGGAGTGATGACCGACGACGCGCGTCCCGGGAATGTCCCAGCCCGCCGAGCCTCCGCAGCAGCAGCCCCAGCAGCGCGGCCAGCTCTCAGGCGCCCGCGGCCTCCATTGCTCTCCCCGCCGCTGCCACCGCGCGGCACTGCGCGCCCAGCCCCGCGCGCCGTGGTCACATGCTCCGCCCGCGCCTCGCCTCGGCCGCTCGGACCCGCGCCCGCCCCTCCCGGGGACCGCCGTGCTGCCCGCCGAGCTCGAACGGCGCGCTGCTGAAGGTTCCGCACCGACTCGAAACCAGGAGTTAGCCCAGGGCACCGAGCGGGAAGTACCAATATCCTCTCCGCTGCGGGAATGGTCAGACCGGGGACTGAGGGCAAGGGTCGAGGTGCACCTTGCAAAAGGTGCCAAGACCATCAGTGACCACCCCATCGGGACGCCAAGGCAGGTCCCAGATACTTGCATGAACTCGTCACTAAATCGTGACCTCGACCATTGAGGGGTTTCGCCCCTCACGGTGCTAATGTATCTGGGACTCCCGAGTCGTACAAGTGGAAAGATGTCCCTCCAGAGATAGAAAAGCTAAATTGCATTGTTGAGTTTCAGTGCATCTGAACACAGTGACATTGGTCATCATTGTCCCTACTAATAATCAAATTAAATATTGACTTTGATACCTTAAGGAGAATCATCTTTCCCTGATGTGAGTTAATCGGAAACAGTAAGACTTAACTTCATACTGTTTGGCTATTTCAACGGAAGCCTTGGAAATCAGTTCCACCGTCCTTTTGTTGCTACGAATACAAAGACACCAAAATTAAGTTAGTCTTCTTATTAAATACTAAACAAAGCAAAAATCTTCTGTGACGAAAGATGCAGAAAGCCAACCTAACATATGCTCCATAATGAATCAAAGGTCCCAGTGCCCAAAACAGGACCAATAATTTCCATGCTGGCAGCGCGCATGACTTAGAAGAAACTGATATTGGAGGCCCTAGTTTGTGGTGTCTTACTAAACTGGGTTTTTCTGGATAATTTTTGTTGCTTTAGTTTTGGTGTTTTGAAACAGGGTTTCTCTGTGTAGCCCTGGGTGTCCTGGAACTCCCTCTATAGACTAGGCTGACCTCAAACTCAGAGATCTGCCTGCCTCTACCTCCAGAATTCCAGGAATAAAGGCATATGTTAGCAACCCCCGCCTCCACCCTGGATAAATATTTTAATTAAATGCCAGAATAAAATTTGATTGTGGCTGACAGCATAAGTGTTGTTTCACTGGTGAGGATTACACATAACCTAAACTATATCTGCTTTACTCCAATTTTTTTTTAAAATAAAAGGGGGGGGAGGGGGAAGGCTAGAGAGATGGCTCAGCAGTTAAGAGCTCTGGCTGCTCTTCCAGAGGAACTGGAATCAATTCCCAGCACCCACATGGCAGCTTACAACTGTCTGTAATTCCAGTTTCAGAGGATCTGACGCCCTCACACAGACACACATGTGAGCAAAACAGTAAGGCACATAAAGCAAAAATAATAGATAAATAATTTTTAAAAAGATTTAAAAGGGAAAAAAATAATGATGAAAGAGTCGAGCAGGTTCCTTTGACTTTGGTTTAGTAGCACTAGAAAAGTCTAGAAGGTAAAAATGATATCTACGCAGAACATATAATCGGGGTCTTTTTCTTGATACAGTGTACTCTTGGTGCGTGTGCCAGCTGTACACAAACCACTGTAAAAATTCAAATTTAGGTAAGAGTAGGTCTACTGACTTCATTTTGTAAGACAAATACGGCAACTTACGTGCTATTAAATAGTCTAGAGCTGATGCCCATGCTAGAATGTTCTAGGGACGGACTTTATGTATCAGAACTCAAATCAGAAGCTAATAGGAAACCTTGATAATCCTTTGAGCTATTTGCCTGGACTTTTGACTGTATACCATCAACAACAGCTCGGCGAAATGTCAACGAGGAACTGTTGAGCTCATGCAGAATAACAGAAACCTTCAGACCAGCTCCCACATGTTCCCGGTGGTATGCCTGCAGACTAGCGGAAGTTTTTGAAGTGGCTCTTAAGTTTTCTTGTTTGGAAGGCAGCATGTTTGACAAAATAACTTTCTTCTACCTTTTCGAGCATACTGGTTCATAGTTCATACTAACAAAAGGACATGTAAGGATGACAGATAAGAATGAAACAGATGTGAATCAGCCCCAAAGATGTCAGTATGGGAGAGCTGTCTCCATTACTCATGTGTCATGTGGTGGCATGGGCAGGGGAGAGATGCCCTAATCCCTTCCACTCCACCCCTTATCCATCAGTGCCTGAGACAGGTGGGAGAGTTGGCCCTGAGGTCAGAAGGGCAGAAGAGCTACCCCTGTCAGTCACCCTGCTACCCCCTGTCAGCTGTAACACTCGGGAGAGCAGGCCCTGCTCCTCACCTGGGTAGCACAGTAGAGCCAACCCTGTTGGTTGAGGCGTGGGTGAGCCAGCCCCGAAGTTGTGAGCTGTCCTCGTTATTCTCCTGTCACGAGACAGCATGGGAGGGAGGAAATTCCTCCCCCTTGCCCATCAATGCTTGAGGCAGGTGGGAAAGCTGGCCCCATCTGCCACCAGCTGCAACACTCGGGAGAGCAGGCTCTGTACCTTGCCCAGGCAACACGGATCGGCAGAGGTGTGGGTGAACCAGGCCTGATACTGTGAGCATGGAGGAGCTGTCCCCATTACTCACCTGTGGTGTGGCAGCAGGGGTAGGAGAGAGATGTCCGCCCCCATCAATGCCTGAGCCAGGTGGGAGAGCGGAAGAGCTGCTCCTGCTCCTTGTCTGCTATGGCCTCTGGGGGTGGGGGGAGCGGCCCCTGCCCCACGCCTGGACTACACAGTAGAGCTGTCCCTGACAGTGCAGGTGCAGACCTGACCCTGAGGGCAGGAGAGCTGGCCCCGCCCCTGCTCATGGCTGCCAGGGGTGAACTCACCAGGGCAATGCAGGAGAGCTCATCCTAGTGGTAAGGACAAGGGAGAGCTGGCGGACTGACCAACCTTGCAACTACCCAGAGCCAAAACCAGGGTTAGGGTTGCCCCACCCCAACATCTACCCCACCTGTGATCTGCTGGAGCATGTGAAGGGACCAGCCCTACAGACCCAAAGCTGCAGGATCTCCACGACACAGGGCAACAGCAGGGTAATCAAGAAGAGTTCCAGCGAGGGCCCAGCATCAAAGGTGTAGCAGAATCCAGAGGCCTTGAGCCAGGCCAATGGCTCTTTGCAGTGAGCACTTGCAAGTAAAGACATATGGATAAATGGGTTTACTGCGTGACTCACTGTGTCACACTGCAGCCTCCATGATGAGGTTGTTTTTCCTTTTATTTTTCTTTTAAATTTCATCTGGGAGGAGCTGCAAGGGCAGAGGGTGGATACACGGGAACAGGAAATGAACGGGATCGAGAGGCGTGACACGAAGGATGCAAAGAATAAATAAAAAGGAAATTTAAAAAAGAAACAGTTCAGGAAGTGGGAAATGGTGGTAGCTGTTTAACATTATGAATATGCTTGATGCCATTGCAGCGTACGCTGAAAAACAGATGTTGGTTTCATCCCTGTACGACTCACGTATAGGCCGTTATGTTGGTGACACTTCACGGGTGTAGCTTCTGACATTTCTAGGAGTTACAATCTCACAGCAAACCCCCTGTTCCTCTGACTTCTGTAGTTTTTCTGGCCCCTCTTCTACAATGTTTCCTGAGCCTTAGGTGTAGGAGTTGATTTGGAGATGCATCAGTTGGGCGTGGTCTCGACAACTCTGCATTTTGATTGGCTGTGGTTTTCTGTAGTGGTCCCCCACTGTTGTAAGGAGGCATTTTCTTGATGTGGGGTGAGGACCACCCTTCTGTGTGGGTATAAGGACACTTGCTTAGAGTACAATTAGGAATTGCTGGTTTGGAGGTTTCAGGGTCTCCTTCAAGACCTAAATTTTATGCATATTATAATAATAAAAACAACATTCTAAGTGTTGGCAGAAGATCTCCAGCTACACATCTTTTCTCTATTTCATAAGTCTCATTAAGGATTACGCCAGTCGTAGCCTAAAGCAAGAGATAGGTCAGTGGGACAAACTCTATGCCATTTGTCACCAGTGTGTGAGCCAAGATCCGGTAAGAGGGCCTTGGTCCTCGGGCTGGGAAGTCAGAGTCTTAGCCGCAGCACCCTGCTCGGGAGTGTTCTCACTGCTTTGCCGGCAGAAGTGGCTGGTAGCCAGGAATGTGCAGAGGCTGCTGACCAGGGCAGGTCTCTCAGGAACAGTGTGTGCAGCTTTATTATGCACCTAAAGAAACAGACCACCAAAAGGGAGGCTGTATTCCCTATCAGACTTTTTTGGTGCCGAGACAGAATGGATCAGACCCAGGCATTGTTTGATCGCAAATCAGCATCCTTTGATGGCTCCAACTCAGTAACAGTGAATGCTCTTTTCACTCCCAGATCCAACACTGCAGTTTCCTAGCTCATCACATGGTGGCCTGAATCAGGACACTGCAATGGCGTGTTATCCAACCGGCGGCCACGTCCAACCTGCCGCCACTTCCAACCTGCTGCCACATCCAACATGCCACCACCATTCAACCTGACGCCACCCTCCAACCTGCTGCCACATCCAACCTGCCACCACGTCTACCTGCCGCCACATCCACCTGCCACCACATCCAACCTGCTGCCACGTCCAACCTGCCGCCACGTCTACCTGCCGCCACATCCACCTGCCGCCACATCCAACCTGCCACTATGTCCACCTGCTGCCACGTCCAACCTGCTGCCACATCCAACATGCCACCACCATTCAACCTGATGCCACCCTCCAACCTGCCTCCACATCCAACCTACTGCTGTTCTGGCCTGAAAACAAACTTATGTGCGCATGACCGTTCTTTAACCATTGCTCCCCCTAAATGCTATACATGGAAGGCTACCATCCACGGCCTCTACTTTGTACACATCCAAATACAGACTAGCACAACATTTTTCTAACCGAATACAAATTCATCAGCTTCTTCTGACTGCAGAGCTGCCCAGTATATTAGTTTCTGTCCTTGTTTCTGCGATAAAATGCCTGACTTTGGCTCACAGCTGAACAGAGAAGGAACAGAAGAGGAGTCCGAGGCAGCTGGTCGGTCATGTGACATCCACGGTCAGGAAGCGGTGATAAATGCTGGGGTTCTGTTATTATTTTATCCAGGACCCCAGCCCATGTACCAGTGCTACCGACATTTAGGGTGGGTGGTCCCACCACATTTAACTCTATGTAGAAATTCCCTCACAGACAAGCCCGGAGGTTGGTTGGTTTCCATGGTGATTCTGAAGCCCATCAAGTTGACAAGATTTACTGTCACACTTGAGTTGCATCATGTATGGTTGACAAGGCTAAATTTGGCCAGTGACAGACACTGCCCATGTTTCTTACCCAGACAATGTAATGATGATCTAGAGCTATTTGACAACACAACCCAAAGTGGAGAGACTTTAGGCTGCATCTTAGCTGTACGAGTGATGATACCCAATACCTTTCCCCATGACAGCTAGAGTTGTTTCCGGGACCTTGGGAGGTATGACAGAGGTCAATTATGTCTGATCCTGGGAATCCTATTGCGATCAGCCTTTATTATTAAACAGGATTGCTTCCAGCCTCTGGTGGCCATTAGACAGTGCAGCCAATGAAGTGGGGGTACACACACACACACACACACACACACACACACACACACAACTTAGCTGCAAGCTTGTCTTCCAAATGTAGGGCCAAATAGTGTCCTCCAGACAGTTTTCTGTGTATTTTGAGCACCCCTGCATATCCTTTGGATGATACAGTAAAGCAAGGCACTCCAGGATGCTACCCAGGCATGTCTCAGCCCTGTGCTTGTGGTAAGCAGCAGCCTTGAGGGGTGAGGCACTGTCTACGAAGAGCAGGCTTATTTTCACCTGCTACGAAAGAGACAGGTTTGCAGAGCTCAGTGTTGCTAGGCTGTGCTGTGAACCTCTGCATGATTGATATGTATCTGGACCTTTCTACATGCCTCAGGGCTTGGGAGCCAGAGAAACCAATGCAGACACACTCTTATGGTGCCCACTGTGCCATGAGTGATAAGGGATTTTATGCCTGACCAAGAATCTTGTTTCCTGCCTGCATCCATGATACATCCAGATACTAATTCATCACTTTGTTTATAAACTCAAATCCTAGACCTTTATCACATATTATTTATCTTTATCGTATATTGTTCCATCTGAATTTCATATTTCTTAATCTAAATTTCAGCATTTTAAACTTTCTTGGAACTTACCCATTTCATCCATTCTTGACTTGGTTAATCTTACTTTTTGTGGTTGATTTTATGATTTCCTTTTTATCTGCTTTGTTTTTCAGCAGGCAGTGAAGGCAGTGGAGGTTGCTGTGCATTTTTCTAACATAGAGGTAAATGTTTGTTAGTGGTTTTCTTCTAACAGATTTGAAGTTGTGTGTCTTCTGATGACATATTTGTACCCCAGATGTTTCAGTCCATTATCATTAATTCTAGATCCCAAATAATTTCATTTCTCTCGTGATTTCTGTTCTTAGTTTGGCCTTTTGGGATTGTAGACTACGCTGGCCTTGAACCCACTACAATTCTCCTGCCTCAGTCTCTTGTATGTTGGGACGAAATTATGCACACTCCACTAAATTTGGTCTCTCATGATTTCTTTCATCCAAGGGAAATTTATGAAAAATTTTAGTTCCCAAGTGCTAGAATTCCTGTCTTTTAATTTTATTTAATTTTTTTTATTGTGGCCAGAAAGGAAATGGTTTAACCCTTTCATTTCCTAGGTTTCCTTTGTGGCTAATAAATGGTCTTGAGCTATGTATTTGTTATTGGGAATTGATTGTCGGACCTCATACATGTTAGGAAGGAGGCCTAGCATATGCCCATATATATGCATTATTATACTTTGGCATAGTTTATTGTCCGCCACTTCCCTGCTTTGTTCTCCCTCATTCTTTCTGGTTCCTTTCTTAAAACCCTGATAATTTCTCTTTCTGCTTTTGTGTCACATGCATTCTATTCCTTCCTCCTTTCCCAATTCCGAGTCCCACTGTAGCCCTGTGAGACACACACACACACACACACACACACACACACTTATGTAAAAATGTCATTTTAAATGTAGATGCAAAGAAAACATGTAATTCTTTGAGTCTCACTCTGTTTAATATGCTTTTTAAAAAGATTGACCCAATCTTTTCACCTATGATGCCATCTTGGTTTATGGCCATTGTATATACGCACCACATTTTCATTATTCACTGATCTCCTGATGGATGGCTAGGTTCGTTCCACATCCTCTCTATTGCCAGTCGTGCAGCCATAAGCGTGGATGTACATTCTGTGGCGAACTGACGAGGAGTCCTTCAGGTGTATGTCCAGGAACACAGCTGGGCCAGATGTTCTCATTTGAGTTTTGGAGGAGCTCCACACTGATGTCCATCGTAGCTGTACAAGCTAACATCCCACCAGCAGTGTGTAAGGAGTTGTCTTTTCCCCTTCTCCCCAGTACTGTCATGTTTTCTTAACAGTTGTGCCGACTGGGGCAAGCTGGAGTCTCAAGGCAGTGTTAACTTCCTATCTCCTTGATGGTCAAGGATGCTGAGCATTTTTCAAGTGTGTATTGCTGTAGTGGGAGGCCACTTGTTGGTTCCCGGCCGCCCAGCTTAGACCCAAAATAATCACACAGAAACTGTATTAATTAAATAACTGCTTGGTCCATTAGCTCTAGCTTCTCATTGGCTAACTCTTACATATTAATTTAACCCATTTCCATTAATCGGTGTATTCACCATGTAGCTATGGCTTACTGGCTAAAGTTCCCAGCATCTGTCTCTGGCAGGCTATATGACTTCTCTCTGACTCCACCCTTTCTCCCAGCATTTATTTCTGTCTTCCCCGCCTACCTAAGTTCTACCCTGCTATAGGTCCAAGGCAGTTTCTTTATTCATTAGTGGCAATCACAGCAGCACACAGAGGGAAATCCCACATCATATTGCTACTTATACTTCCTCTTTTGCAAACTACCTATTCAATTCACTAGCCTATTTATTGGTGGTTGATTTTGGTTTGGGGTGTTGAATATTTGTGGTTTGTTTATATAGCTTACACAGCTGCCCTGTCAGCTTCCTCTAATCCCTCCAGATACCTTGGCCTCGTTGGCATTCATGGGTCCCACTCACCCATCTTTCTTCAAAGTGGGATAGGAACATCATCAAATAATAAAAGCTGCACCGCAAGCCACTGGCTTCCTATGTTAGTTCTGTGCCCGGCTGCCTTGCTGAACGTGTTCTCAGAACTAAGTTCTCTAGAGTCTTCAGGGCTTCTAAGGATGGAATTATTTAGTTTGGAAATAGGGGTTTGACTTCATTTCCTGTCTGTATCCTGTTTCCTTATCTTGTTGACCTAGCTAAGGCTTCAAGCAGGACACCTTCCTATTTATACCCTCTATGTTTTCTTCTATATTTTTACAGACGCTGACAGATTCTCCAAGCCTTTGTGTTTAACTCAGCTCCTTCTTGTATTCTCGCTGATTCTCAGGTTTGGTCTTTTGACTGTATCCCAGAGGTCTAAACATGTACTCATACTTGTGTTTTTTATTTGCTACAATTTTCTTTTGTGTTGCTTTTACTTCTTTGTTAGGGTTTCTACCGCTGTGAATAACAGGTTGCTGTGAAGACTCTAATCACGGAGACTTGTACAAGGAAAACACTGAATTGGGGTGGCTTAGTCTCGGAGGCTCGGTCTATTATCATCATGGTGCGAAGCATGTGGCATGCAGGCAGACCTGGTGCTGGTACATCTTCATCAGAAGGCAACAGGAAGTGGCCTGTGTATCGCACTGAGCTTGAGCAAGGAGACCTCAAAGTCCACTCCCTCAGTGACACACTTCCTCAAACAAGGTCATACCTACTCCAATAAAGCACTACATCTGAATAGTGCCACTCCCTATGAGCTTATGGGGGCCAATTACATCCAAACCACCACATCGTCTTCACTGCTGAATCTCCCCCTTCCTGTTTTACCATCTTCTGACATTATATGGAGACTTTGCTCTCCAGCTTCTGCACTGAATTCATCTGCTTCTTCCTACCTCCTTTCAGCACTGGATATTTTTACCAGGAAAGTAAGAACAGGCTGCAGCTGCTCAGCTCCCGACGGGAGGATGGGAAGTGGAAGCTGCTTCCAAAAGCAGGTTGGGCCCCATCCCTATCACTGACTAGTCCAGGAAACTGAGGCTTCAGGAACAGGTTGATCAAGCCATGGACCTTTCTCTAAAATAGATCATACAGTAGGATACAAGGCAAGTCTTCATAGATACAGGAAATTAAAGTAAGTCCTTAAATTATAGTGGATCACAATGGAATAAGCACTACAAGTGAGCAGCAAGAGAAATTACCTGCACAAAGTCACAGGGTAAGAAAAACTTCCCAGAACTGAATGAAAATGAGAAAAGAACACGCCGAAATTCTATGGGCTACAGTGGGAAGTGCTGTCTACACAGGCTGTTGAGGGAGGATTGTCATCAGTGATCTTACTCAACCAGGCACGATGTGCCCACAGATACAACAGTAGCATGACTGTTATGGGGGTGACCAATCACTGATTATACTTCAGCCCCTCTCCACAGGAGGTCATCCATGCTTAGCCCTGTAAACCCGGTCAAGCGCAAGACTGTGCCCCATTCGTGGAATTTCTCATTATTTGGTGTAGAGTGTGTGTTCATGTGTAGGTTTTCCTTGAAGTCCTTCAGGTAACTACCGTGTGCAGACCACAAAGACCCTGACATAAAATGACTGATGCTAACTAGTGCCAGGGGCAGAGCGACAGCCATGGGTCGACTCTTCTAAATATGGGAGAAGGCATGAGTGTGTGATAAATTGCAATGAGGAGGGAAGATGTCACAGACTAAGGCAACTGCCCATAAAAAGTATTTACAGTGAGGAGACTTTGTAACTACAAACACACCTTAATGCATTTTGCTCAGTGTGCCTAATAGGAACTTGTATTTTGAACTAACTGGAAATAAACGATTATTTTAAAAGGTGGCTGGCCCCTAAGTTGAAGGATTTTCCCAAGCCCCATCATGATGAAACCTGATTTGAGTAAATTCTACTTAATTTCAGAATTAAGACTATTACTAACACAAAATTATAAAACATATTGGAAAGAAAGAGAGGGCAAATTGATAGGCATGTTTATTGCTAAATCTATAGTCAAGTTCCATAATTTAAAATTATTTAAAACAAAAGTATAAATATCTATAAAAAACACAGTACTTTAAATTAAAATCGTTTTTTAAAAACCTGTAGCATGATGGTTATAAAATAACAATTATGAGAATGACACATTTATAATTACAGAAAACATTAGAAATGAACACTAACGAAGTGTCTTGCTGCTGATTTGGGGAAAAGGGTGGGGACAAATATTTTTTTATGTGTATTCACTAAAAGATTTTCCACCGACATTGCAAATGCCCCTGCCCTTTGGCATTTTGCTATAAAACATGAATTTAGTCAAAGGAGATAGAATGAATAAACCCCAAAGATGGTGGGAGAGTAAGGTGTCCTACGCTCAGATATGAAGTGAACAATTGCCAGGCACTAGCTACACAAGAACACTCCCTGCCTCCACAGACATGAACACAAACCCACTTTAGTAATCAAGAAGAAACAATACATGTTGTTCGTGGTTGATCTCTCACCTGTCTATGCTGACTTTGAAATTCTTTCTTGGCCATAATGAAATCTAGTTTGAAAAGAGAATTTTCATCGTATGTGAACAGTTGAACATGATTAGTATTTGTAGCTTATACTCTATTTTGGACTTCTGCTCTTTCCTTAATGTTTGCATATACCTAAATTCTTTAAAATGACAACATTGAAAGTGAATTTCTAAGAAGCTGTTTTCAGTTTATATGCCATAGGAATGGTGTTTACATACTATTTGGAAAGACTGCGTTACATTACACATGGCTACAGGCCACATATAGGTATTATCAAATATACATTGGACTTATAACAAAAATATTTTTCTACATTTACATTATATACGTTCATATTCTGAAATTTTAGACTAGTATGTTGAGGAATTTAATTAGTTAAAAATGCCTCAAATTTCCATTTCATTATTCAACAAAACTCTGAATACCTTTTAACTTAATTCTAATAAAATATTGTACCATGTGAAGAGCCAAAATAATAAGGTCTATCAGATAAATGTATTTTTTCCACCATAGTTCTTCCAGACTGGAATAATTAATTACACATGGCAATAACAACTTTATCAAGAGTTCTGCTAGTGAGGTCACTAGGTACATAACAAAGTTATCTCTTTAAAAGGCTCGATGAAGGAAATTGTCCTACAGACTAGGATTCTACATCCAGGGAAATGTTCTTCAAAGTTGATGGTAATATAAATGATTTTCAAGGAAATAGCTGAACTTACTGATCTCCAGTAGATCTGAACCTTCAGAAATAACAAAAACATCTCAGGAAAAAGAGAAATGTTAGCAGTTAAATTTTTGGCTTTACAAAACATGATGGTTTGAATGAGAAATGTACCCCATAGGCTGAGATACCTGAACACTTTGGGAGGTTTAGGAGGAACAGACTTACCGGAGCCAAGCATGTTTCCGGGAGAAGGGCTTTCAGAGTACAGTTTCTCTCTTTTTATATATATATTTATTTATTATGTATACAATATTCTGTCTGTGTGTATGTCTGCAGGTCAGAAGAGGGCACCAGACCTCATTACAGATGGTAATGAGCCACACATTACATATGGTTGTGAGCCACAACATTACAGATGGTTGTGAGCCACCATGTGGTTGCGGGAATTGAACTCAGGACCCTTGGAAGAGCAGGCAATGCTCTTAACCACTGAGCCATCTCTCCAGCCCCAAGTACAGTTTCTCTCTACTTACTGTTCACTCTCTCCTTTGTGCTGTGGTAAAGACGAGATCACTGTTTCCTGCTCCTCCTGCTTTGCCTGACACTTCCCTGATGGACTCTATTCCTCTGGAACAGTAAGTTCAAATAAACTCTTTCTCTTATTAAAAAAAGAGAGTTGTGCTATTGAGACTATATTTAAATATATTCCCCTGGATGGTAGACAGCAAATGTGGATTGATGCTACTGAAGAGAAAAGCATCCAATGGACCATTCTCTTAGCTGATCATGCTACAGGCTATACACACAGGTATGAAAACCAAGCACATCCAAATAAGGGAGGAATATTTACATGCATATATTATGGCTCAATAAGAAACAGATTATTAAAGCATAATGTGAGTATATTAAATTAGTTCACAGTATAAATACATTTTAAGGAGTAATTTTAGTTGTAAATAATAAAAATACACATATCACATCAGTTAAGCACTATTATTAATACATATTTTGTTTTTCACATATATGAAAATATATATGTAGGGCTCTTCTAAACTAAACATTTTTACATAAATATCCACTGATTTAAATAAAGGTTGACAGAGGTAGAATCTGTGTCACTGTTCATGATTCGCAGGAACAAGTACTTCAAATATTTCATTACTCTTGTGTTCTTACAAAAATCCACCTGGGAACTCACTGAAAACCATTATCTGAAAAGTGAATGAAGAGAAAAATGATAGAGTTACTTAACATATTAAAGAAAAACTTAATTCAATGGTGTTTCAAATTACAGTCTCTAATAAACACTTGTCTCCCAAATCTCATCATATTTGGGGAGCACCAGTCTACGTGAAGACAGAGGCGAGAAGAGCATGACATGGGGGTTGCTGATGCGGCTCCTCGGTGCCTGTGTGGCACTGGGATTAAAGAAGAAACACACAGTGGTCTCTGCCCCGCCCCCACATCAGGCACAGGGTTCTTGGGAGGTACCTGGGCAGTAGGGTGATTCTGGGATGCTGATGCTGGGTAGAGGAGGAAGGCCAAGGGCCCAGTCACCAGTGCTAGTGATGTGTCAGTGTGCTATGCCAGGAACTGAAGTCTCTGTAAAGGTCAAGGGTACTAGGGTTGGAGAGCTGGATGCTCGAAGTTGTACTTGGGGAGGGAATGGAAGCCATGTAAACTTCCTTGCATTTTGTGTCTGGTCATTCATTGGTATCTTTTGTAGTAACTGGGTAACCTGAGCCCCTGGAAAATTCCGTCAACCCTGGGAGGGAAACCTGTGGGACCCTAGGTTTAACAGCAGGAAGGTCAGAAGCACATCCACCTGGGGTTGTACTTGGCACCTGGTGTGGGGAGGAGTCTTGTTGGCTGACCCTTACCAATGGGATCCGGCGCTGTCTTCAGACAGAGCAGTTTAAAGAAAGGAATGAAATTATATGCTGTATGATGGAGAATTAATAGCCAGAAGGGTTGTGTTGACTGTGGGGCAGTAGGAAAAACAGGCTTTCCTATCTCATGTGGTGTTAATAAAAAGAAAATAAGAGCAAAAATTGGGTTATATATTTTTACTACTAGAGAGACACTAATCCGAGAAACGATTTCATGTGTAATTTGTCTCTGAGTACTCACTGGAGAAATCCTTTAAAATTAGTTTTAGCGACATCACCCAGAAACATCTACAAAAATGGATTACTGGCTAATAAACAAATTGGAACATTGAGAATTGTCAATTACTACGAAATTAAAAGTCGTGTCTGTTAACAGCTGTAAAGATTTTCTTTTTTTTTTTTTTCTGTAAAGATTTTCTAACACACATAGGCCAGGAGGGTCGTAACTCTGGAAATGGAAAGAGTGTGGTGAGGGTGTGGAGAGCCAGAGCCTAGAGCAGGGCTGAGGGTACCAACAGTGGAGCCACGTGGAACACGCTCTGCAGAGGGAACAGCAGGTAAAGCGCTTGCTATGAAAGATGAGGGCCTGCGTTCAGATCTCCAGCACACACACACACACACACACGAGCCAGACCCTGAGCAACCCCAGAGCTGGGGGAATGCAAAAGAAAGATGGATTTTGGGGCTCGCTGACCAGCCCAATCTAACTGAAATGGTGAGCTCCAGGTTCAGTGAGGAAGAGCAGAGTGCACAGCAACAGAGGGAGCCATGCAGCATGACTTCGGGACTTTCTATGTTCACAGACAGGCCGCACATCACACATGCACATACACATTCACTTTAGGGGCTGGGAATCAAACCAAGGGCCTTGCTGATGCTTGGTGAGCACTCTCCCACCCTGAGGGTCCCCAGCCCTGTGATCAGAGGCTCTTAAGTCCAAGAATCCCTGAGTCCCCAGGAATATTTTAGGGAATCTACAAAGTCAAGACTTTTTAAAATAAAACCAATGAATTACTTGTCAATTTACTTCCCCCATCGCCCATGGGTTTCAGCTGAGGTTTTTAGAGGCTACCCGATGAGAGAAGCCAGCAAGTAGATGTCTTAGATGCACAGGCTGCGGGGTGCATCAGAACCACCCAGCTTCGCTTGTGTAGATAAGCGGCCGTCCTGGACAATATGTAAAGATGGACGACACTCAGAAATGTTTAACTTTATGCAGAGAGGCAGGAGCTACTGGCTCCACATCCTACTTGGTCACCTGCAGAGCTAAACTACCGGGGTCAAGTGTGAAAGTGTTTGTTACCTTGTTCTGAGGCACCTAAGCACCCTGGAAGTAACCAGCACCTTGCTGGATGTAAGGGTGCAACCACTCAAGGTGAAAGAGAAAAGTCAATGTTGTAAGAATGTAAACACTGAGGCAAAAAGTAGCAATCAGGCACCCTGAGAGCAGGACCCTAACACTGGCCCCAGGATGGGAAAGCACAGAGTGACCACTGCTTGTATGAGAGCTTTGAGCCTCTGAGGAAACGCTTACTATCTTCTACACACAGCACTTCTACTAAGATAGGCACAGAAATACACACTTTAAAGAAACTGACTCAGCCATTTCTGTCAGCGAGTCTGCATTCTTCAGTGGTTATCTGTCAAAGCCAGGGTCTGACTCAGGCTATCTCCAAGGAATTAGTGCCAACCCTTCAACTCTGCCTCGGCCGAAGGTATCCTAACATCAGCTACCTGGGACCAGATCCTCACATCCATGGAAGCTTGGACATGAGTGACCTCAGCAATTTCAGTCCTAAGTTTATACTCAGGGCGTTCTTCTTAGCAGCTACCCAACGCCCATCAAGCCGAGTGTAAACTAACGGTGTAAGGGCACATCAGGGTACTCCACTGTGCAGCGATAATAACCACCCAGAGCACACGTATCAGTGGCTGGATCTCACCAATGCACCACCGAGAATAAGAGTCCAGGAATGCACAATGGCACTGATAAAATCCAAAAACGAAAAAGAATCTAGGCTTTAACACTGAAGATGGCTGCTTTCCGAGCAGAGCCTGAGGCTAGAATCAAGGGAGGGCACATGTTTCCTTTGTCCCCGTGAGCCACCTACAGTGCCTTTTCTTGTCTGTTTGAGGCAGGGTCTCAGGTAGCCTAGGTTAGCCTCAAACTCACTATGTAGCTGAAGATGACTTTGAACTCTTGACTTTCCTGCTTCCACCTCCTAAGAACTGGGAACACGGTTTTCTGAACTCATTCTGCGATCCGTTTCAAACTCTTACTGCTCTTTCTCTGTCTGGTCCCTACACTTCCTGTGTGGCTCAGACACAGCGGTGAGGCAGGACCACCACAGACAAAGTCTTCACTCAACTCCTCTGTATCCACCTACAGTCAAGACAGACTCAGGGCCCTTCTGAGTTAGAGTGGAGCCTACATCCGCATGTAATCTCACCTCCACAGACTTTGTGTGCCCCATCCTTCCTTTCAAACCTTTCTCCCACATTGTCCTCCTACAGCCCCCCATTCCTGTCAAATGGAGTGTACTGTGCCTCACCCGCTGTCTCGAAGCCTTTCCCACTTTCCTCAGCCAGCTGTCATTTGTACACTGAGTTTGGTACTTAATTGATACCACCCTGTGTCACCTCATACTTCCTAGCACTTTGCTGTAGCTTTGATTCCAAACCTACAACTCCTCTGCAGGGCTAATGAACCCAAGGTTCCTACATGCAAGGCAAATGCTCCTTAATAGAGCCACATTCCTAACCCTTCCCTTTTCAGCTGGGTACAACTGACACACAGTGAAATGCATGGATCAGATCCTCAGCTGACGTGCCACCAACGCACAGAACATTTCCATTGCTCCAGGTAGTTCCCCTCTCTAAGCCATCTCTTTTCTCTGACAGGGATGACAATTCCAAAATTTTTACAACTACAGATTAGCTTTACCTGTCCTTGGTATCTGATACATAGCTTTTTGATAACTATGCATTTATATGTTCAGGAGACTGTACAGGAGATTTCAGAGTAGAACTCAGAGGTGACGTAGGAAGACCATGCCGGCGCATCTCCTGGATTGCTCGTTCTCTGTTGGTGAAGATCACAGAAGAGATTCTATGTAAGCACCACGCAAAACCAAAAAGTGGCTTTTGGGGTTATTGGTCAATTAAGTAACACCTACCAATGTAATTAGCATTTCTACCAGCTTCATTTTGGTTTAGTTTGTTTTGTCTTTGAAATGGAACCCTACTATGTTACCCAAGCTATCCTAGACCCAGGGGCTCAATTGATTCTCCCACCTTTGTCCCTCAAAGAAGCTGGGACTGCAAGTGGATAGGATGCCTGGCTTAGCCTTATATACTTTCACCAAATCTGCAGGATTTTTATTCATATGTATGGGTGCTTGCCTACACGCATGTCTATCACAACATACAAGCCTGGTGCCTGTGGAAACGAGAAAATGGTTAGTTACAGATAGCCGAGTCACTATGTAGGACTGGGTCCTCTGGGCAAGCAGCCAGGGCTCTTAACGACTGGACTGTCCCTCCAGTCCCAATTTGTAGTTTATTTTTTTCAGGAATACATAAAATATTTTAGTTAAAAGAATATATATGCATTAGAAGAAATTGTTCAAAACAATTATGCTATAGCTAAGTCATAACATTAGGACATCAACAAAATAATATATTAAAAACAATCACAATATATCTACTAAAAAAGTAGGATATCAAGTATACTTTCAGAAACATACAAATCCACATAAACTGGCCAGGGTGACATATGTCTGTAATGCCAGCACTCGGGAGGCAGAGGCCAAAGGAGAGAAACGTTGTCTCAAAAAACAAAACCAAAGCAAACAAAAACCAATATACAACTACATGTTAAAGATATTAATAGTGATTCTGGAAGAGCTTTCTTTTTTCTTTATGTTTTAAAATACAATTAAGAATTTATTTCTTGATGCGGGAGAATTGTCTGTATTCTGTCAATCATCTTTTAATAAAACGCTGATTGGCCAGGCAGGCAGTATAGGTGGGTCAACCAGACAGGAAGTAGAGGCAGGGCAATGAGAATAGAATAAGGCTACGGAGGAGGAAGGTCCCTCTGCCATTCCTGTCCAGATCACCAAAGAAGCAACATGTAAACTGTCTCACTGAGAAAGGTACGGAGCCATTATGGCTAACATAGATGAGAATAATGGGTTAAGATAACTTATAAGAGCTAATAAGTAGCCTGACCTAATGGGCCAATCAGTTTATAACCTTATGGAGTCCTGTGTGTGATTTTCTCTTTGGGATACGCAGTCTGTGGGGTACTGGGCGGGAACAGATACCCCCAACAAGATGGCCCCCTCATGTTACAATTTCTCAAGTGTTCTGCTGACAGGCAGCTTCCTTGCCTTTATGCCGTTTGTGGCATCTGGCACAGTTAAGCACCTCAGTTTCACGCCCTGTCCTTTCCTGGCTCCCCTTCTGCCCGCACTGCCATGTCTTAGCTCTGTATCGGATGCTCTGCTTCTGCCTTTTCTCACATCAGTGCTGGTCTCCAGGGCCTGGTTACACAGTCCTTACTGATTCCAGCTGAGGGGGAATTCATCCCCAAATAAGTCAATAAAATTCTACCCCTGCCCTTACAGATTTCTTATCGGCTTCTTAAGATAGGCTTCTGCTATGTAGGGGAGGCTGACCTCAGGCTTGCAATCCTCCTGCCTCAGCATACTGAGTCCAAGGATTACAGGTGTACACCATCATGCCTGGCACATGCTATTTACATTCATTCTCGTGTGTGTGCATGTATCAACTTAAAGCATTTAAATGTCTGTGTATGGAGCAATCACGTATCACTTGTATGTCACTAACTAGTCACTGAAGGCTCAGGACAGTGCATCCATGTTAGACGCTTCCTTCCTTATCTCTCTTTGCATGAAACTCTAGCCTTCTCTGTGCTCAAGTCTCCCAAACGTCTGAGGTGAAAAAGCAAACTTTCCTTGTCACACACACACTCCTGGTATCTGCAGTCTGCCAGTGCCCACCGTCTACTCTATGGTTCCACAGTCTCCAGCCTGGGCCTTTTCTTGAGCTACTCAGTACATCTTTCCTTCCTAGAGAAGTTCCTCAAACCCCTTCTTTCCTCAATATTACCCTGTCAAAGAAACTTATAAAAGGCTTTCTCCTCTCCAATTTCTCCCTCACTCCAAGAAATGTAAACGAACACACAGGACCTGGCTAGTGTACTGTGGCCTCTGAGGGATTAAGCAGTGGAATAATGAGATTATTTTCCTGTTTCTTTCCACCCACAAGAATCAGGTTCTGTCTTGAGGGTGAGGTGACAGGGCCCATGAGAGTGTGTCACTTCATCTGACAGTGAAGAGTAGGGAGGACATGTTTTTGAGGCCCAAGGTTTCTCTGAAGCCATAGAGAGCATGACTGAGGGTCTCAGATTACCGAAAAATGCAGCCACCATTAAAGAAGGAGATACTATTTATTACATGCAGTCTAGTACTCTGTCTTCCAAGTTCAAACAAATCACCATGGCTTCCACACCATTGCGGCAATCAAGCCCACTTCTATCTAAAGCAACAACCACTGACACCACAGCGGATCCCCGGTGGACTCAATACAACCAATCACTCAGGTTTGGATGCAAATGGGGAAAGATAAAAATTTTTAAATGATCTAATAGGCAGTTTTAGCCGAGTTGAGAACAAATCTCGGGTGTCTAAGAAAGAGCAACAGAAAAATATAACTTGGCTGTTGACTTGCAAATTAGACTTTGATTATAATTCATTTCTTTTTGGACACTGGTCTCCCAGGGTGGCCCTTAAGCTCATGATCCCGCTGCCTCAGCCTCCTGAATGCTGGGACACAGATGCAAGCCACTACATCTGGCGTGGTTTACCTGCTAAAGCAGGTCTCATCTCTGCAATATTTAGGGACTCAATGTTTTAACATGAAGTAAATGAACTGAACTACGAGCATGAAAATAATTAGGGAGCAGGGAATATATTACAGAGGTTAAGGGCTTTGGGCTGAACAGATACGTTTGTGTTTAAACCATGGCTCTGCCATATACAAGTGTGATCATGTAGGCAGATACAGGGATAATCAGACACATGTTGAGTACCAGCTCATAACTGCTAGCTACACTTATGACACGATCATCATCATCTCATGATAATATGCATTCAAAGCTTCCCAATGCACTGTATCTGGGGGCCTCTTGCAGGGACCTTGGCTATGTCACCATCTGGACTTGACTGTCACCCTGCAGAATGCTCCAAGAAGCGCTCTTTTCCATACTGCAGGGATTCTGTCTCTTACAGAATCTTTTACTCTATGAGAGAATTAACTAAGAAATTTATTTTACTTATTAATACTAAAGAAACTTGCTATTTGCAAGTCACATTAAATACTCTTTCAATAGGCTAGAAGATATGCAGGAATACTGTTTAATGTCAAAAAGAAACGTCTTACCGTTCATATCTCTCATTTGAAATCTGCCTTTTCAGAGTATCATAATCGGCCTGCAACTGTGTCACTTTGGCTCGAAGCATAGCGGTTTCTCGGCTCTGGCTAGTTCTTAAAGACAAATGCAAACAGCTCAGCAATGAGAAATGAATGACATCATGTAGAATCAAGTGCAAACACAAATGGAGGTGATGCTAAGAACAGACAAGGACCCTGGCTTTCCAACATGGCCCTCTGTGATTCGGGGCTTCTTCTGCACGCTGTAGGTTTACTGCCAGCTACAGAGCTGATAGCACGCGCTGCACACGCAGCAGACACGGAACTAGAAGCAGGATGTGAAGTACTGCCTGTGGCTCTTCCTTGCCTCTTGCCTCAGGAAGAACACTGTTTTCAACTCCCCAAGTCCCTGAAAAAAGCCCATTCTTCTCCGTGCTCTCTGCCCAGGCTTTTCTCTCCTAGGCCTCCCCAAGGGAGACGAGCACACTCCTGAAGACCAGACCAAGCCTTTCCCATCGACAGCACAGCCGCCATGACCAGCTTTCCCCCACTGATGCCTTCGCTCACTCATCAAACTCGGGTTCTTCCCTGAAGCTCACCACCCCCCATGGCACCACCTGGGCCAAGACGTACACATTTCCAGCCCGGCTCCTGAGCTAGTCCTCTGGAAGTCCGGAAATGTCAGATAAGAGAGTCAGCTACAGAGATTTTGTATCACCTTCCCACAGTGCCCTTGCTGTACAAGAGGTGAAAAGTCACTTGTGGTCAACACTTCCCCACACTGGTTGCTCCAGGATGCTGTGTGATGTCTTGTGTTCTGACAAATAAAGCTTGCTTGGAGCCAGAGGGCAGAGCTAGTCACTACCTGACCATAAAGGTTTGGACGACTGTAGAAGGAGGAGACCGGAAGTGGCAAGGCGGGCCTAAGAGAGGATCTTTTGGACAGAGAGAGGTACTGGGGAGGGAGGAAGAGACGGTGACTGCTCCCCTGTTTCTCTGATCTTCCAGATTTTCACCCTGATATCTGACTCCTGACTTTCATTGGTGACATTAATTAGATTAATCCTTCACCAGGACACTTACAGTTTGCTCTCTGAGAGGTTTAGCTTCTCCTTCAGCAGCTGGATTTCTGTGTCCTTCTCATGCGAGGTTAAATGGGAATGGAATTCCTTGTCTCTGTTTGTAGCTAACAATGACTCTAGATTTTTAATCGTCTGTCTCTCACTTGTCAGCTGTTTTTTCAGCAGTTCTGATTCGGATTTTACATTTTCTAATTCTGCTACTGACTACAGGAAAAACAAAGATAAATTTAGTAAAAATTTAGACTTAGTCTGAAAATTATTTATCTTTCAATATAATAGTGATTGTCAGCAATTGTTTCATTTTTGAGTACTGGTTGAAGACTTCAAAACATTTCTTTAAACATAAGAAAAGCATAACAATTTTAAAGTTACCCTTGCTACTTTTATGAAGGGCTTGGCTTATTTGGCTTTAAGGCATACTTCATCCTCCATGATCACCACCCTTGAGCTTCTCCAGTCTATGCAGTATGCTTGCTCTTTGACTACACAATCAAGCCAATATTGTAATTTCTCAGTATTTGGCCTGGCAAGTGAACCCTAAAGATATACTTCTATGAGATTACACACCAGCTTGTTCAAAGTTATGCCTCAACTTGGGGGTGGGGAAGTCCAGGATTTAGTTAATTAATAATTTAAATACCTTGAGATTTTTTATCAATAAGAATTCTACTTCGAAAACATGAACTGTTTAATCTTTCAATCAAATTTTACTTCTAAACAGGAAAAGAATATTTGTTCCTGCTCTACAGTTAGAAAATGCCTAAATCTCTTAAGGACCATCTATTGCAAACCCAATTTTATCCTTTTAGCACTGGGACAAAACCCAGAGCATCACACGAAGGCAAGGACTCCACCACTGAACTACACCCTTATCCTTATGCTTGGCAGACAATCTTGGCAGAGAATCCGTTGCCAAATCCAGTTATCGAAACCTTGCTGTCAAAATGAACTAACAGAGAACAACTCATGAAAAAGGAACGTAAAGAAAAACCGTGCCTGAAGGGCTCCACAAAGCAAGGCGCCCAACAACCTCTCTCAGCACCTACCCTCTCCAGCTCAAGGCTTTTGGAATTCAGCTGCTGGGTCATGAGGTCCTTGCCAGAATCCAGCTTAATGCAAAGTTCCCGGAGACACGACAGGTCAGTTAGCACTGTTGCCTTTTCATTCTCCAGAAGCCGCAGCTCTTCTTCTAACCGAGACATGGCTTTTGCCATTGATGAGATCTGAGACTCGTAAGCGTGGTGCGCATTGATGTGCTGAGGAAAGAAAGCAAAACATAAAAGTAACGTAATCCAGTCACCTGAAGTGCAAGCCTGCAAAGACGGCTTCAGGAACCTGTGTAGCCGCAAACTTCCTTCAGAAAAGCAAGTGCTAATTCTTACATATGCTAAAACATTCTCAGGAAGAAAAGTGCTATTTTAAGAAAGCCTAGTTAATGCACAAAAGGAAGAGCATATAATTATTAATCATAATAACTAAATAACTCATGTATACATTAAGATATAAAGATGAAAATTATGCTAAAATAATATGAATGGCTGTTTTAAAGATTTTCTTCATAAATATCCCTTGTTATAATAGCATTTTCTTATCAAATAGTAGTATATTTTAAATAAATATATTAATATATGATTCCAAATCATTCTTTTAAATTTAAAGTTTTAAAACTAGGGTTTAAATTTAAATTTAGATTTCAAGTCTTAATGACTGTCCCCTGGGCCTCCCAGCATGGTCTTCCTTAATCCTTAGGGACACTGGCACTTCCTGTAGCTGCAGTCCTAGGTCCCATGTGGCTTCTGGGCCACTCCTAGAGTCATTCTCCCTCTCTGAAAGGAGACCAGCCACCAGAAGACAAGAAGCCAGTGTCCCATCTTCACCTAGGAAGATGCCAGAGGCCCAACAGCTTTTCTTCCCTTCGCTTCATGTCTGTCTCTTCTGATCAGAGCTGGCAGTCTCTGCTGAGATGGCTGGCTGGATCCGTGGCTGCCATCCTGAGTTATCTAGTCACACTGCCAGGCTGCCTACAGGATACTATGTGGATGGATATGCTGAAATACTTCTGAAGGCCATAAAGTTCTGGTTCCCTTCTGGTTCCTTCTGTACCCTCCCTCATAATGAGGCCTCCTTCCCACACTGTGTGGGCATCTCAGTTAAATGTCAAAGTTCATCTCTTTCATGTTCTATTGTATTCCCAACACTATACATAATTCTGCCATGTTCTTCATAACAAGGTCACCCTTTTTCCACTGTCCAGTAATATGTTCTTCAATTCTATTTGAGACCTTGCTAGAAGAAATATTCCATATATAATAATACATGTATTCTGCACCTAAAGAATATTTATCTTCTCTTTTTAAAGTTTATTTATTTAGAGACAGTGTCTCTTGTAGTTCAATTGGCCTAGAATCAACTAAATTAATGATGATCTTGAACTTCTTCCAAGTGCTGGAAGAGTAGGCATGAGCCAACATACCTACCTTACATGTATGTGGGACTCATAGTCAGGGCTTCATGCATGCTAGGCAGGCATTCTACAAACCGAACTAGTCCCCAAGTCAATTTTCTCTTCTTTATGAAGCCCATAGTATCAAAACTTCTAAAAATTATCTCTTCAAGACAATCTAGGCTTTTCTCAGCACACTCTCAAAGCCTACCCAGTTTCTGTTACCCAATTACCCGATTCTAAGACTTCCATATTTCCAATGTCTGTTACCGCAGCAACTCTCTTCTTGATCCCAAATCTATGAGTGTCCTGGGGCTGCAGCCTCAACTTTAGTGACTTTAGCTGCAATCCTAGAAATGTCCTTCTCATAGTTCCAGGGGCTAGAAATGCAAATGTCAAATGACAGTAAATCCAGAGATTCTGAAACAAAATCATCCCACGCCTGCGTCCTTGGTTCTGGAAGTTACCAGCTGTGATCCCAGCAACAATCCCGCCCTGGTCTGTGCATGGTGGTCGTCCCCAAGTCTTTGTCTAAAAAGCCATTGTTTTGTAAGGGTCTTAGACTTGGCCTCATTTACTTGGTTATATATAAAAAGACACTACTACAAAATAAGAGGCTAAGGTTTAGGACTAAACACATATATATTTTGGAGGTTCTAACTGTGCACTACAGATTGTTACTTTCTTCTGAAAGATGAAAATTAGAAAATTATACCAAGAAAAAATGGGCAATATATTTACATCAAACTAAGATTTCTTATTAATTTAACTGACTTCCAAACTGTATTAATAAAATTTTTAGTCAACTGTCATTATAATGAAAGCTTATATATGACTAAATGCTGGGCCAGGGATATTGCTCTACCTCCTGAACCATCTCTCTAGCCCTTAGCTAGTCATTTTATCATAGCAACCAAGTCAGTAACTAGCACACCATGTCAACAGTGACATGGCTGTCAGGATCCAAAATGTGGAAAAAACTTCACCAAAAGGTAAATGGCTAAGCCACATTTTAATGCCTATTATTCAGCTTCAGAAAAGGACAAAACATGATTCAAGATAGATAAGTTCCGAGATGAAGTGAGCCTGGGAGGATGGAAGTAGTCACACAACAGGGTGGAGATTAGCGCAGTGTTACAAATACACTAATGCCGTAGGATCTCACACTTGAGAGGAGATAAAAGGCAAATCTCATGTCGCCCACTGTGGTAGTCTGAATGTAATTGGTACCCATACGCTCATAGGGAGTGACACTATTAGGAGGTGTGTCACTGTGGGGGTGGGCTTTGAGGTGTCCTATGCTCAAGCTACACCCAGAGACAAAGTTCACTGTCTGTTGCCTATGGATCAAGATGTAGAACTCCCAGCTCCTTCTCCAGCACCATGTCTGCCCGCATGTTGCCATGCTCCACCATGATGATAATGGACAAAGCCTCCGAAACTGTAAGAGAGCCTCAATTAAATGCTTTTTTATGTAAGAGTTGCCGTACTCATGGTGTCTCTTCACAGCAGTAGAAACCCTACCTAAGACAGCCAGGTCTTTACTATAATGACAAAGGGAACGGGCACCCAAGCAAGGTAGGAGCATCAGTAGCAGAGGGTTAGCTCTGAGCTGGAAGTCAGCAGTGACCACAGCCTCACTGGTGCAGTGTCTCTGAGTGTGTCACCGACTGAGTGGTTTCGTCACTAGGCAGCGGCACCTCACCTCCTGGACTGTCACTCACTGAGTGGTTTCTCCACTAGACGGCAGCACCTCACCTCCTGAATTTCCTTTTCTAGGAGCTCCACTCGCTCTCGCAGGTGTCTTCTTTCTGTGTCAATGGACAGCAGCTCCAGGCGGACTGAGCTACTCTCCCCTTCAGCTTGCTGGGCTTTGATCTCCCAGTCCTCAGCACGGTTGTGAAGCATCTGGAATCTGTCTAGCAAGTCTTTGTTTTCATTTTCCTAGTTTAAGAACAATACGTTATTTCTAAGTCAGTACTGTCAATGTGATATCTGTATCACAGACATAGACACAGACACACACACATGCACAGGACTGCTTGAAATTAGGAAACATCAGTATGTGTACAGGCACTATACTAAGATCCATGGGGAAATATAAGGTTAGTAGGAAAGACCTCTACTCTCAAATGTCTAATACATAATACTGGAGGCAGAATTAAAGGCAAAGAGAGCTCTTAGAAAGTCAGTCTTAAATGCAAGCCAAACACTGTTATTCACCTTGGCAGCCATGAGGCTCTCCCACCGTGACACCTCCGTGATGTACTTGTGAACTCTGCTCTTCATCTCTTCCTTCTCTTGCACTGCTGTTTCTAATTCTATTGAGATTTCCTGTGAGTCGGCCAAGCAGAAAGAGCCAGTGTTAGCTCTAGTCACATCAAACACATCCTTTGGAGTTGAAGAAACAAGGGGAAAACGTCTACTGTGTTATTTTCATGTATTTCTGTGACTGACCTTGGCGCGCGTGCGCGCGTGCGCGCGTGTGTGTGTGTGTGTGTGTGTGTGTGTGTGTGTAGTGTGCACTGGTGTACAAGTAAAAAACTCATGTGCACAGGTGGAGAGCAAAGGAGGATGCCAGGCGCCCTGCTTCACCACTCTCCCCATATCCTCCCGAGCAGGCCCTTCACTGAAAGTGAAGTTCCCCATTTCAGCGAGGCTGACTGACCAACAAGCTCCTGAGAGCTGATGTCTATGACCTCAAACTCTGGGTGACAGGCAGCCATGCCAGGCTTTTATGTGAGAACAGGGGATTTGAACTCTAAACCCCTTCCTTCATTTCACAGCCAGCATTCCTAGTCACTAAGTCTTCTCCCCATCCCTGACTGGGATTTTTCAGTAAACGTTTCCACAAAACTACCATCACAGTCCTGACCTTGAATTTGATTTTACATCATGGCCAGTTATGGTCAGTAGTTGACATTAGAAAGTTTTTACAATATGATTGATATTGAATAATACTAAAAGTAATTTTCTAAAAGAAACCACGGTGGGGGGGGGAGGCTGGAGAGAGAGCTCAGGGATTACAAGTATTGGCTGCCCTTCCAGAGGTCCTGAGTTCAATTTCTAGTGCTCACATGGGGGCTCACAACCATCTGTAATGAGATACGATACCCTGTTTGGCCTGTAGGAACATATGCAGGTAGAATATTGTATACATAATAAATAAATCTTTAAAAAAAAAGAAACCATTGGTCTTCAGAGTATAATGCTGTAATAAACCAATATAAAAAAACTACTACCTTACAATATCTGCCATTAAAAATATCCTTTCATTTACTTACAGACATAGCTCTAAGACAACAGAAGTTAAGTGCAAATGAAAACCTGTCACGGGCCCGTTGTAAAAAGAGAGAAGTTGTCCTAAGAGTGATGCTGCTGTCCCCACCCAATGCTATGACAATATCTTTCATCACAGAGAAGGTCATGCTACTCAGAAACAAAAACCAAATGCTACTAGGTTTGGGGACACATTAAAAAAATTGAACTTGCTAACTACCACGCAGACAGCCACTGTCCCCTCAAGGACTTACATGGCTTCCATTCAATACCACTGCATTTTAGGAGAAAATATTTAGAAGTTTAATACTTAGCTAATATTAAGTTCCACGGAAAACCTCTGCCTGGTGTGTCATACCTGGTTTTCCCTTGCCATCGTGGCCAGGTCATCTTGTAACCTTCTGTTCTCCTTAAAAGAGATCTCTCTAGACTTCCCGACGTCCTCCAGCTCCGTGTGAGCGGCATCGAGCTGCCGTCGGAGGCTGTTTATCTCTCGGTCTCGATTAGCCAAGGTGTCCTTTAGCTGGCTGTCAAAACGTGGTGTGGCAGTAATAAAGCATCATGGCAACTCTATCTTACTTCAAATAAGACTAGAACAGTCTCAGTAAGTGCGTGAGCACACAAGAGTACAGCCGCTGCCTTTGATACTCATTAAAAATACTCAGGCACTTTAGATTCCTATCAAATAGATGCAAATAAGCCTCAAAATACATATTCTTATTCTACAGGTTAAGCAAACATAACATTTTCAACTGTTAGGAACAAAATATAAAACATCATTAAATATTTAATTTTTATATTAAATTATATTGTAATATAATGTTTATATTTCCATTATTATATAAGACATAAAGGCAGGCAAAATAAATATAATTAGTAACTTTTGTTTTTAGATGGCTTTAGACCAGACACAAAATGTAAAATTCTGAGAGTGCTCAGGATAGGTTTCACTGAAGAACGAATGGGAAAACTGGCTATGAACACAATCCGCGATGAGACGGGCAGGACTTTCACAGAGGACGACAAAAGCACAAAGCAGACAGAAGCACAGGCAATAGATACTACAGAGGCAGAGGGCAAGTCAGAGCCGGGGACTGAGAAAGCAAGGCTGCCAGTGGCAAATCCGGGAACTTCACAGGAGACAGTCTCCTCTCGCCACTGCTAACTCAGACCTTACTCACTGAGAATTTCTCAAACACGGACAGCCCTTCTTTGATTACTTACTTCAAAGACGCTTCATACTCTGCGACTGTGACCTTCACCTGGGCAATAGCTTTCTCCTGAAGAAATTACAGAAACATAATGGATTCTAAATCATTCACACAGAATCATTCTTAGCTAAATTTGCATAATCTACTACATTTAGATCATAAGTAGCTAAATATACAGTCCAATTATATAAACCATACATAAAAGCAAGCTCTAAGTAAAAATAGTTCTATATCCATGTGTATGTCACATCTTGGTATGTTTCTACCCATCTACAAACTGCAGTGGTTTCTTCAAAGTGTAAGATAAAAATCACATTCTCAAAATTGATAAATCCTATCTTAAAGATGCCTATTACTAGGCTAGAAGGAAATTTAGACTTGTCAAAGACAGCATAGGTCTCAGGAATTACCCGTGGGCTCCCGCTGAGACGCCAGGGAACATGCAGCAGATACATACTTTGCTGGTGAGGCTCTCTTGCAGGCTGGCGATCTTCTCTGTCTTCTCATCGACAGTCTCCTGGAGAAAGTCCTTCTCTTTGTCAATCATGCCAATGGTTTTCTTCAAGGCGTGAGCTTCTTCGCTCTGTGATGTCATCTTACAGTTTAGTTTCTCTACACAGAGAGAGGAATGTTTGTTAGATGGAGGCAATTAAGGTTAGCAAAAGCAAAATTTCAGAAGGCTCACCTAGTTTTTCCTCCAGAACTTTAACTTGTTCTTGGGCTGATTCAAGTTCACCTCTTTTTACGGAAAGTCGGTGCTGACAGTCATCAAGTGATCGCTGCAGCTGTTCATTTACCATCCTAAATTGGTGGACAAAACAAACGGCATTCTTTATCTCTCACATAAATAGCTTTGTTATGTGAATGGTCTTAAAATACTTTGATTTATTTAAGTTTCTTTTATTTCTTATTATAAAGTTCTTCCAGTATATCAATGGCATTCTATTATACAATATTATTCTTGCTGTCCACCATTCTTCTCCAAAATGGTTCCATCTTCCTAAAAATAATATGGTATAAAAATGAAATTAATTATATATTTTCTAGAAAATTCTCAGCCATTTTAATGTTCTCCTTAGTTTCCTAACATCAACCCCCTTTTCCTCAAAATGTATTTCCAATAGTGGAGGCAAAGAGAAAGTCCTGTCTTTATAGCATGGCTGGATACTCCAGACTCTCCATAGGTCTTCAATATCCTGACCATGAAAGCTTGCAATTTTGCTTCTTTTGGTTCTGAGGGGCAGACGGTTGTACGTAGGTTGAGAAGGTAGGTGTTTTCTTTCTTTCTTTCTTTCTTTCTTTTTTTTTTACAGAAAAAAATGGGATAAGACTAAAGGCTGGTTTCAGGGAACATGGGAAGGAGTTGTGGGAGCTGAGGAGGTCCCTGGTGAAGTGTCTCAAGTTGGAAGTAACAGTTCCTTCAGAAGGAGCATTCAGAAGCTATAACAGAAGTCTTGGTTCTCAGTCACAGGCTTCCAAATGCTTCTAGTTCTGAGTGGGAAAGCACTGACACAGCTCAGACCATTCTCACCTCGGGTGGTTTGCTGGGAATAGCTTCCTTTTGGGTTTCCTTTGAGGACAAGACACTGAAGAAGATGCTAATGACAGCTTGAGTTAGAGGTGCCTAATGAGGAAGAGGTCTGATTCCCAAGACAATGAGTAAAATGGGACATCTCTATAGAAATAAACAAATCTTTGCTTTTCCATATGAAGTTCAGTACTGCTCTTTCAAGATCTGTGAAGAATTTTGCTGGGATTTTGATGGGCATTGCAGTGAATCTGTAGATTGCTTTTAGTAAGATTGCCATTTTTACTATGTTAATTCTGCCTACCCAAGAGTATGGGAGATCTTTCCACTTTCTGGTGTCTTCCTCAATTTCTTTCTTCAAAGATTTAAAGTTCTTTTCATACAAGTCTTCCATTTGTTTGGTTAGAGTTACTCCAAGGTATTTTATGCTATTTGTGGCTATTGTGAAAGGTGATGTTTCTCTGATTTCTTTCTTGGCCCATTTATCATCTGTGTAAAGGAGGACTACTGATTTTTCAAGTTAATCTTGTATCCTGCTACATTACTGAAAGTGTTTATGAGTGATATTCATTCCTTGGTAGAATTTTTGGTGTCACTTATGTAAACTATCATATCATCAGCAAATAGTGAGAGTTTGACTTCTTTTCTGATTTGTATCCCCTTGATCTCCTTTTGTTGTCTTATTGCTCTAGCTAGGACCTCAAGAACTATATTGGATAGATATGGAGAGAGTAGATAACTTTATCTTGCTCCTGATTTCAGTAGGATCACCTTGAGTGTCTCTCCATTTAGTTTGATATTGGCTGTTGGCTTGCTGTATATTGGTTTTATTATGTTTAAGAATGTTCCTTGTACCCCTCCTCTCTCCAAGACCTTTATCAAGAAGGGATTCTGTATTTTTGCTGGACTGACTTCTTTAGAACTGGACAACTGAACCAAACCAAGTAAGAAAGTCACCAGATTCAGGCAATTTTACTTGAGTAAAGTTTCTATGTGGCTACTCCTAAAACCTAGAGTCATCATGTGTAGGAACAGCATAAGCGGAAGGCACTGTGTACACATGAGCCCATTGGTTCCTGGAGGAGTTCCACTGGAACTATTATTCCACACTTACAGAAACAATTTACGTATCCAGGGTCACAGAATTACCAGGACAAAGGCAAAGGTGCAGGCTGGGCTATTGCTTTCTGCTCAGAATGCACAGAGACCAATACCCTCTAAGTGGGCAGGAAAATAGAATGGCCCACAGAGCCTTGCTGAAGAGCCAACGAGCAGCAGTGCTTACAACTCTGAGCAGAAATGGGGTTATTTGCTCATGGGACTGGAGCTGGTAAAGGGCGCTGGAATAACCTAGTGACTGATATAAAGGAAACCTGTAGGTGAGACCAGAAAAGGAACTGGTTCTTCTATTTCAGAGAAGAAGGGAGAACACAAACAGTCTCACAGAAGTACTGCCCAGAGTCTTCCAATGGAAACTGAGAGGACTGCCATTTAACTCACTGTAAGTTTGAAAAGAAACTTTGCAAACCAAGTTGTCAGTAGAAATGAACAAGTTTCTTAGCTTTAAAAGTTACATAAACAAAGGAAAGAAATAATTTCTCAACAGAAAAAAAAAGCCAGAAAATTGAATTCTGGCTGTCCATCTAATAGGCCTGTGCCTGGCTCCGATCTCCTCCCAGCCTCAAATTCCATAGTTACATTGTACCAATTATGCACTCTCAGTTTATGGGACAGTTTTAATTATTTCCTTTCATGACAGAGTATATCTAAAACATTTCTTAAGTGTTCCTTCATCCACAATAAATGTTTCAAATTGTAAAATGAAGTTCTACCTCAGAGAGATAGGTTTGGAAATTCAATGGCCTATTACAGGAAACTATTGGTGAGCTTTCTTGGAGGCTCTCCTATGTGCCCAAGGTGCCGGCCCATTAGGAAGGCTGTGAATAGCACCACGTGGTACACCAGGAAAAGAAGAGGGATGGGACAATTTTGGCATTAGCTCCACAATTAGCTGCTGTCATTCAGCAGCAACACTCTTGTTTTCATTGCTAAGAAAATACAGTGGGGATGTCCCAAAGACAGGTCAGGCATCCTGCACCATCCATGAATCTTCTTTCCCTCATCCAAGGCGATTCCTAATTCCTTAGCAAATATTTCTCAAGGGAAACTAGCTGTTATATCTGAATAGATCCAATATTTCTGTCTCTAACATTTTAATATATTGCATATTTCTGAATATATCTAAACAAATCCCAGTAAAATAACTGATACCTATTGGCATAATCATAGATCCACCTAGAGTTCATGGGCTATTTCCAGGAAACGCCGCTGTAGCATGCTTCCATCCTAGATAAGTATGTGACACTCCTGGCTTTAACTGATGTGCTGAAGATTAAGGTAGCAGAGGGCTGAGCTGAATGCCTATGGTTCTAGGTTTCTGGATGTTAAGTAGGAGGACCACCTGAGCATGGATTCTGGATGTTAAGTAGGAGGACCACCTGAGCATGGATTCTGGATGTTAAGTAGGAGGACCACCTGAGCATGGATTCTGGATGTTAAGTAGGAGGACCACCTGAGCACGGATTCTGGATGTTAAGTGGGAGGACCACTTGAGCACGGATTCTGGATGTTAAGTGGGAGGACCACTTGGGCACGGATTCTGGATGTTAAGTTGGAGGAGCAATGACTGGAGGTCAAGTCTGGGCAACAGTGAAAATCCACAAAATGAATGAAAGTGACTTGAGAACAATATGACAGCTTCCAGCTGCGTCACTGTTTGCCAGCAGATACAAAGATTAAGGCCTCTGCTATGGAGTGATTAAGAAGAGTGAGTCATCTAAAGGAATGGAAAACAGCTTGTCCTGGAGTGAGGGTTGACCAAAAAAAGGCCTAGTGTTCATTCTTTCCTAGCTGTTTTTAACGCTTAAGGAAGTGAAAAAACTCCACAGGAAAACATTTTGTGACATGAAAATTAAATGAAATCAAAAGAAAACTGTATTGGAACAGAGCCATACTCATTCACTTGCACATGGCCCACAGTGACTGTATTTCAGAGGCTGGTTTTTAAGGGTGTGACAGAAACTGCATGACCCACACAGTCTCAGATACTGAGTACCGGCAGTAAGCTTGCTCATGCTGGCACACAGACATTTCCTTTCTATACTATGGAGGTTAAGGTTAGGTTGTAAACTGCTAGACCACATTAAATACTGCAGTTCAAGAGAGACAGCAGTCATCAACATGTTCAAAACTGCTGCTTTAGTACTGTCTCCCGATGCTATACCAAAGACCCTCCATTTCTACAGTGAGAGCTGTGCCTGCTCCAGGCGGTCTGTATGGAAGCATGGGAATTTGATGAAAACATTCCTAACACAGGAAGGGAAAAAGAAGATGGCCCATGAGGTAGAAAGCAGCATATACCTCATCTACCTAACAGTCAGCTTCTTGTATGGGTCATCACGTGATGATCTACAAACTACACTGAAAACGGCACGAGGTTTGCACAATGTACTTCCGCTTCCGTAAAGGTTTTGTTGTGGCTTGTATTGGGTTTAGTGCTAAATTTAGAACTGATAGCTCAAACTCAAGTTTTTACCAATGTTTACCAATAGAAGATGAATGACACACTGTTCTTAGAGGTAGTCCCCCTCTCTCTCTCTCTCTCTCTCTCTCTCTCTCTCTGTGTGTGTGTGTGTGTGGGGGGGGGGGTGGAGGAGAGGAGATTTTGGCTGATGTAAAGCAGGGTTCTAAAGTCATGTACTATGCCAGGTTATGCAAGGCAGAGAGAACAGTTCTCATAGCCCTCTCTTCCTGCGCAGTGACAGAATGTACTTAGGTAAAGGCAGAAGCAGACTGAACTTATAAGAGAAAATGACATTAGTATCAGAACAAAAACTGCAAAGGAGCTAATGACCAGACCAGGGCACCCAAAAGAGGACAACAGTGGCTCTGTTTCTAAAATCTTCTGTGAGGAAAAGAGGTGGTTATGGTCTGAAGGAAAGGGAAAATGCCAGGGCCAGTAAGCTGGACACAAAAGCAAATAGGATAGATTAGCAATTCTGCAGACAAAAATCCAGCGCCATATCTGTCTGTACTTTAGGGCTGAAGACATGGCCAGAAGAGGGGCTGGCTCACTCGGCTCTCCTCCAAAGGACACGTGCAGACAGAGGATTGGGAGGAGGATAAAGCTAACTCCTTTAGCTTCCCCTAAAGCCCCCCTGATAAAGGCGGCAGAAAAGCATCACAGGAGAAAAGCTAGGGAAGTCGGTAGGTCTGTTCTTGGTCTTCTGTGGGTCAGTCAACGACCTTGGCTTCCCTTTTCTTTCTTCACACTGCACTTCTGCTTTCTCCTACTCTCCTGTTGGACTCCGAGTTTTGTATATGGGTCTACTTTATTTTCATCATCTCTTTTTGTCTTTCTGAACTATAGGTGAAATTCTTGAATTTGTTCTTTATTTCACCAACTCAGTTTTCTACAGTAGTCAATGTCTAACTCAGTAATGCTCACTAACCTTCCGGGGTGTCTTTAATCAGTCTTTTAAAACCAGCACCACTACTCCCCTTCTGATCGCAGCTACTGCTTCATTACTGGGTTGCAGAGATAGGAATTCTGTTGACATTTGAGAATTTCTTCCTAATTTTTATGGTAAATATAATTAAGAGGGAGAGATTCCCCCCGACTCTTCAGAGCAGAGCCTTTCTATTAATCTCCAGTTGCCTTTTGCTTTATTTGTTTGTTTGTTTGTTTGTCTGCTTATGCTTATGACAGTTTTATATTGGGGGGCTGACACTATTAGCTTTTATTTCTTTAAGTTTTATGTGCTTGAAACTGACAAATGACTAACCAACAACCCAGTAATCCAATGCATACATTATGGATTACTATACTGCTGTTTATTCCCATATCCATTACCTTTGATTTTATAAAAGAAACATCTCTTAAGTTTGCCTTTTCCCTTCAAAGTCCACACTGTCTCAGTCCTGACCTGTGACCTCTGTTGCTTATCACCCATCTCTAAGACTCCAAATCCACACTCTCTGTGCTATCAGAGTTAGCTCTCCTAGCCCCTGGCTACATTTTCCTTTTCTAAATCAGAATGGTTTAAAAAAGGACATGAAACATCTGAATTTCTATTATTTTAAAAGAGGAAAGAAAAAGGAGGAAATGGCCCAAAGGCCTAAGAGCCAGCAGTCCTTCCCTGCAGAGCACAGTGTCTTGAATATTTACTAAGGTACCAACAACTGACAATCATGTCATCTTGTGAAAGTTTCAAAACTACAGACACCCAGATCTATCCAGACTCACTTAGGTAAATCAGGCAACCCCAGACCTCCCTCTATCCTCTCAGAAGCTCCAGAAAGACGGTACCATGAAGCCAACTCGGGGAAGCAGTGAACTGAAGGCACTGAAAGAGCTGAGCGCCATGGTGATGAACCTTGAATAACCAGAAGAAGCATGTCCCAGAGGAGAAGTAACGAAATCTTTAACAGACTTACCTAAGAGAGTTCATCTCTGTTTTCTGATGAGATGAGTCACCAGTCACGTGGCTAAGCTTTTGAGCTTGGAGTTTTGATTTGGTCTCTAATGACTCTACTGTTTCTTTCATTAGTAATATTTTAGATTGCAATTCATATTTCTCATTTTCAAGCTATAATTTAAATTTAAAACATTAATAAGCATATATATGGTAATATCTTATTTTTCATAGCTATACTTTAATAATATTTCTGGAAGACAATTATGAAAATATATTACACTTTTAACACACTGAACATCATCTGAACTCTTAAGACCGAGATGTCAGGATCGGTGCATCCTCTGCCTTTCTTTCCTCACTATCACTACAACAACAGAAACACACAGCACAAAAGACACGGGACGGGAGACGATAAGCAGGATGAAAATCAGAGGAACTTCCTAAAACACACACAAAACCCTCAAAACCCTCCACAATTCATTTCTAGCTTTTGGAACCAAGAGATACCTCTCCCTCAAAAAGTAACCCCCAAACCTGCAATAAGTAGACAGAAATTACACAAAAATGAGAGTTGAAAAGAATGAAACTACAAAATGGCTGAGATTTATATGAGAAACAAAGTGCAAGTTTCCCTTTAATGCCTAAAAAGAGACCTGACTTAGGGTAGACTGCCACGCTTCTCTGGATAGGAACATAATACTTTAAATGTGTTAAAATTTCATCAAATTATAAATTCAATGAAATGCCAATAAAAGCAATTCCTAATTGAATTGCTTTTAAAAGATGGTACCTTACACTTTATGCTTAAATTCTTTTAGAAGAAAAATAAAACCCAGAAGGACAAACTGGGAATGAAAGAAAAGAAATAAATTTACCATAAGAGATACTAAAATAAACAATAAAGCTACGGTAACTAAAACCGGGCTTTGTGTATAAATGGACAAGAAAACACACCCATTTCCCCATATAAGAGCATGTAGAATATGAAGAAATCATAAAAACAAAAAGAACATCTCTTATGTGGTTTAAAAAATACATCTGACCCTCCACGGGCAGCCTTAGTCATATTCTTTTCCTGCCATACAAAACCACAATCCTGAATCTTCTTTCTTATTTTCTGTTTGTTTTTTGTTTGTTTGTTTTAAAGATGGGATCTTGCTATGTTCGACAGACTATTCTGAACTCCGATGCTCAAATGATTCCCCTGCCTCAGCCTCCCACAGGGCTCAATCTGCAGGATGAACCACAGCAGCGAGCACCCGCTTTTCTTCACTGGCATTCCTTCCTAAGCCATGTACCACGTAGTTTCACTTCTTTTCTGAGCTTTACATGAATAGAATCATACTCTAGGCTTTCAGCAACTTACTGTGTTGGTACAACACGCATGGTAGCAGCCATACATGTTGAGGTTAGTAACTTTCATCCTATTTCTGCTCACCAGCACTCCACTGTATGATTTACAATCACAAACTTGTTCAAATAAACACTTCAGGCTTCATAGGGCCTACCATCCATCACCACCGTCTGTCACCGCCACTCCAGTGAAGCACGGTAGCAGATGCAGACAATACAGAAACACACAAATGACCCTCTCACTATTTTCACTAAAACCCAATTGACAAAGCAGTTAGTGCGTCTAGTCTAGGAACCAGCTTGCTGACCTTCCCTACAGAGCAGCTATCTAGAAATGAGCTGCTGCCTTGTAAGCCTGCAGCTGCTGTTATCACGCCTGCTGTGCTTTAAACACGAAATGCTCACTGCAAACTCGGGCGTTGAAGGCTTGGTCCCCAGCTGGTGGCACTTTTGGGGGAGGTGTGGGCACTTCAGGAAAAGGGGTCTCTTAGAAGTAGGGAGGCTGCTGAGGTGTGGCCTGAGGATGAGGTCCATGCTCCCTGCTGTCAGTGGGCAGTGCTAGTCTAGCAGACCCTGACCACCACCACTGGCTTCAGAGCCAAGCAATGGAAGCAGCCATGGGCTGAGCCTCTGAAACCAGAAGCCCAGGTAAACCTTTCCTTACATTGCCTTGCTCACAGGAAGGAAAGGCTGACAAACAGAAAACAGGCAAAAGAGAAGCGGGCTGTTGTGACTCCCTAAGCAGGGAGTTCAGAGGCCTTTGGAACTAGCTTACGAAAGGGACTTGGAAGAGTTTAGAGAAGTGAGCTACCATAAACCAAGACTGTTATAATGCAGAGCCGGTTAGGCAACTCTGAGGGGAGAAGACCAGAATGCTGACAGGAATGTAGACAGCTAAGCGCCAGGCTCATAGTTTCAGATGGGAACAAGAACTCAGGAGGAAAGAACTAGAAGCCATGTGTGTTACAATGTAAGTTCTGTGCATCCCTGAGACTTGTGACGATGTCACAAATATCAAGATACTAATTAACCTGGAGGAGAAAACTTTAGGCAGTGGCGTACTCATGTGACTTGGTTATGTCTGGCAGCTGTTAGCCAAGTTAACAGCAAATGCCAGAGCAGAGAATTTGAAAGACCTACAGCCTGGGCCAGAAAATAAATAAGAGTAAAGTGGGGCCAGCAAAGGGATGGCTGTTGAAGAAAGTAGCCATACCAACAATCAGCTACAGCCTTTGTAACGATCTAAGAAACCATGAGAGCTCGGCTGGTCCATGTTCATCTCTGGCTCACAAATATAACCCCTGTGAGAGACTAGGCTTTGAGGAAGGAACAGGGGTGCTTCCCTGTTCACACCCTGGGAAGTATTTCTCAGGGGGTGCTGCAGCCATGGTCCAAGTAGGCCTGGCTACTGCTCAAACTGGAGGCAGACACTGTGAACCTCATGTTTCAGCCTCAAGTAGCTAGCTGTAAATAATCTTAAAACAATTGCTGGGTGTGGTCTATTTGAGGCAGAAGCCAATTTCTTATTCTTAATATATGTGGCCGCTCAGTTAGGTAAGAACTACTAAATCACACTCTTTACTCACTGATCTGGGTTTCTGTACATGCTAGGTTCCTTTTATGCAGGTTTGTTATATTTGATTTAGTCAGATAAGGATAATAAAGATTAGTCCTTATCTTAATTATAATGGCCCTAAAAACCCAGTATCAGTGTTACTTAAACTTCTATGTTACTTTTGGCTTTTTGTTTCCATATGAATTCTGGAATTTCAGAGTAGCCAACTGTAACTATCTAGTTAGTCTAGAATGGTTGCATCTGTACTGATCATATACAATTTTCCCCACCATTATTTCCTAAACGACACAGCATTACAATTATTTATACAACATTTACATTGTATAAGGCATTAGATAGTTAAGCTCTATAAGAAATATAAATGTGATTTAAAGATATGGGAGAATGTATAGATTATATGCAGTATTAAGCCGTTTTATACAACAAACTTGAGAATCTTCAGATTTGGGTATCCGAGGATGTCCTGGAAGCAATCTCCTGCAGATACTGAGGGCTAATTATAAAGAAAATTAACAGTGAGCTTCACTTTTTAGTCTGATTATTGGGGTTTATAAGACCAAACCACAATAATCACAGCTAGCCACTACAGATGCCTGCAATATTCCAGTACTCTAAGCGTGACACGCGTGTTGCTCATCCATTACACTTTCACAGAAACCCCAAGAAACAGAAGTGCTAGTCCTAAGACATAAATGAAAAACACCAGAAGACAGAAATCAAGAAACTGGTCTAGATAGGAAGCCAGATTTGAACCAAGTAACAAGTCTCAGAGCACATACTCTCCCTTGCTGTGTATCACAGTTTACAAAGACATACAGGACACTACAAGCATCGCTGGCCCAGCCATCCATCTAATACAATATTCCCCAAATCCTTTGATAAATTACCTGGTGATTCATATATGTCAAATGTTCAATAGTCTTCTCTAATTCTGATTTTCCAAAAACATTCATTTCTTGGATATTCTGAAAAAGAATTGTATAGAGAATGTTCATTTGTATCAAATAATCACAAAAGTAAGTAATGCAAGTTTTCAGCGCTATGTCTCCTATTGCATAGACTCTGTAAATGTTCTAGAAAGGTCAGGCATTTTACAAAAACATTCCTTCAGTTAGAAAACGTTACGTTTCCAATCTTCATGTATCACACTGAGAAGAAAATAGACTCATTTAAAACGACTTAGCTGGATGGATCCTTGTTAATACAGGCATCATACAGGGAAGAGCACACTAAGTCACAAGGGCAGGAATGCGCCCTCACAAGAGGAGATGTAAACCCCCCCACACCCATTTATTTATTTTTTTAAAGGGCCACTGATTGAACCAAGAATCTCATGTTAGATTAGAGCTCTACTGCTGAGTTAGAACTCAGAGGTAAGAAAAACAGAACACAGAAGAAAATGCATGACAGAGAAGTAATAGGTAATAGCATGGAATAAGACTAGTTTAAGAACTGGCTGGTATAGATGAAGGTTTGTTTTCTGGTTATATTACATCACACAAGCCCCAGCTGCTGCCATGTCAAGGACACTGAATGTCATGGTCACTGAATTTTTCTAGTGGAGATGTTTACTCATATTCATGCTATTCATTAGAAAGCTGGATTCCATATGATTGTACATCTAGTTAAAGGGATCATGGCTGTGTTAATTAAATCACTTAAACAGTGTTGATATGTGTTCTATATCAAGCACCAAGGAAGGTGTTAGGGCACAGCCATGAGGAAAGTCTCTGACATCATAGATTATATGCAGTCTTGTAAAAAAGACAGACCTAAAACAAGAAACTAAAATAAAGCCATGAGGGCAGGAGGCCAAGCGTTCAAGGTGATACTCAGTTCTAAAGCAAGTTTAAGTCAGCCTGAGCTACATGAGTCCTTGTCTCAAAATAAATTATATCCTGCTAGAAAGTGCTCTGCAGGTTGCTGAAGGAAGACAGACATTAAGAGTCACACCCAGCCCTAGACTTTGCATGCAGCAACACTCACCTGCCAGGTAACCTGTGCCACTGGTGCAGCAGTGGCAGGGCTGTCACAGGGTACCCCTTTCTCATTAGACTCAAAGCCTGCTCCACAGAGGGGAACTGCATGGCTGACGCTGTAAGCCTGATCAGAGGCCAAGGCTACTGAGGTCAGAGTCTGTAAAGTAGAACCTACTGTTCTACTGTTGTAAATGGCCATGCTGTCAAAGGGCCTCCAAATGCTTATGCTCACACCTACACACCTGGGCTCTTCTGTGCAGGGGCCACAGTCAATGGAGAGATGCAGAACTGCCCAAGTGTTGAGAATAAGAGCCTTACACTGGACATGGATATCAACTCCCTCTCTCCAACCAAGGCTAAGGGAATGTCAGAGAAGGGGAGTCAGGAAGGGTGTGAGAGCTGCAAGCTGGGGAAGGGTGCTGTGAAGTGCTGTCCTCCAGACACGGCATGGCCGCCACACTCCCGCACCCACAGCTGCTGGGATTATGTGTACAAGGCACACACAAAACCAAGCCAGTCAGCACTGTGGCACAGATGGAGTAGATGATCTCCAGGCCACACCCTTCACTGAGGAGCTGCTGGCGGTTGATAGTCTGAGGAGGGAGAATCATTCTTTTGTAAGGATACCATTGTTGATAGGATTCCCATGCCCCAGTGGATGGCCTGAAACCACACATATAGGCAGCACTAACTCCAGTTATTTAAAAAAAAAAAAAGAAGAAGAAGGAAAGGAAGGAAGAAAAGAAATTGAAATATGAGGGGAGTTGGGAGGGGCTAAGAAGAATAGATATATACTTCATTTATATACATGTATGAAATTCTCAAGCACAAAGGAAAATAAACATAAACAAGTAGTTTGTTTACTAGGCAAGGAGCTTTATTTTCAAATGTCAAAAGGAATCTAGAGCCTGGTGCTCACTGCCTGAGGCTTAACCTAGGGTTAGAGGATGAGTAAAGACAGAGAAGGCGTCTGAAGAGGTGGAGGACTCTCAGTCCACTGCAGGAGACTGAGAAAAGGCCCCTTAAGCCAAGAGTCTGCAGAAAAGGGAGTAGGAAATAGCAGAAATGAGTGTCGGGGAAAGATGACAGGCCTTAACATAGCCAGGGCTGGTCACTAACGATCTTTTAACAGGGAATTAACTTTACTAGAAGTAACATGACCAGATTTACATCTTTGAAAGGTGAGTCTAAAATCAATGTTAAACGTGAGTCAGAGCACAAAGGGCAGAAGACAAAGAAGGGAACAACTGAAAGGAAGGAAAGGAGGATGCAAGGAGACTGGAAGCACAGATGGGGGTGGCTAGACGAGTTATTTAAACTCATTCAAATTCAGGGCTCTCAGTTGTACACAGGAACGATCAGAACGGCTTCTGTGAGGATCTCCGGTGATGGCTCCTGTTTAAAAAGCACTTGGAACAGAACCCTCCTGGGGAAAGGCTTAGTTGTTCAGGAGGTGGCACCAATGGCCCTGGCTGACAGCTGTCATTCAGAGCTTTCAGGGAGAGCTTAGTCATAATGGCTGCTGAAGAGCAGGGTGGTCAGGAGACAGGAGGCAGGAAACACTCCAGAAGGCTGGAGGAGTCAGACGAGTAGAGCTGTTTTTAAAAGAAAGTTCTCTTGGAAATTCACAAAAGCCGGCCTCCTACAACCCAGAAGGGTCTGCTAATCAGAATGCAGTCTTTCTGAGCTGTTAGCACTAATACGGTGTTTTTAAAAGTCTATTTTTACATTTCTGGTCATTACAACAGATACGGAAAAGGGTAAGTGCGCAGCTGTGCTAAAGGGTGCCATACTGCACAGAAGCCTTCTCTCTGTAATTTTAACTGACTTTTTTTTTTTTAATTTCTAGAAGGCAGCATTCCAAAAGACTCCAATTAAAAACATTCTTACACTGCCTTTGGGTATAAAACTTTAACTAAGATTTGTAGCATAAAGGCTATGCTTAAAGTGTTTATTTTTTGTTCCTAAGTAGTTACTTTCAAAGCATTTATTTCATAATATTAAGTGGAAGCATCCATGGCTTCTACAATAAGAACACTCAGAACATACCCTGTGGACTGTTATGTATTACCACACTTATTCAGGAGCAATTATAAGACTCATAATCCACCGAAGAGGAATGAAAACTGTACACAAATACTCCTGCGAGCTTTACCCATGGACGAACCTTAAGGATAGCAGGCTGAGAAACACCAAACATTAAAATACGTGTGGACTGGGGTAGCTCAGTGGTAGAGTGATTCTCTTGTATATGCTAGACCCTGGGTTCAATGCCCAACATCACAAAATGAAAGAACAATCACATTTAATGATCCAGTTCATATGAAATGTTCAGAGAAGGCAAACGCACGGAGACAGAAAGTGAATTAGTAGTGCCTACAGCAGAGAAGGCCTGGGGCAAACTGAAGCTATTACAATGGATACAAGATTCCTTTCTGTGGTAATGAGTTTTTCTAAGATTAATTATGCTGGAAGTTATAAAAGACAGGGAGAAAAGGGACAGCAAAAAGCCACTGAACTGTCCCTTTCATTAAATGGGTAAACTGTCTACTAGGTGAAAAATCACCATTGTCATTAAGTAAAAAAGAAAAGACTATCGACCTACAACAATCCCGAATTCAGGGTGTGGCACATGGCTTCTGCAAGGACTGATGGCAAATACCTTGGGTCCTGGGGCTAAATGTGTCCGCTCTGACGTCCCAACTCTGCTACCATGGTAGGAAAGCAGCTATGGACAACACTTAATCAGTGCTGGAATACTCTTAGCTATGAGGCCACACACGAACAAGGTGGTTCAGTTTGGGCTGCTACTATGCTGGCTCCTCCTCGATGGATATACTAAGTAGAAACTTCCCAGGAAAGCACAGTCATGGGGTGGCAGTTGGGCAAGTGTACAATACAGCATGCTACTTCACTTTCTCCCCCAGTACTCAATCAATTACCTTTCCAAAGGATGTAAGCTGAACTACTGACCTTCAACTTCTCTCGCAGAGCTTCCTTTTCTGCTGTGATTCTTCTTAAGTCGGATAACGCACGTTCCTTCTCCTTCTCCATACAACTAACAAGACTGTTGGGGACTGTCACATTAGTAGAATCCTGTCTCAGTGCACACAACTCTTCCTTAGCCTTAAAGCAGTAAGAGATATAAAAGTACTTTAGATATATTCCATTATTTTAGAAAGGGCCTGGGGTAGGGATATATTAAATACATGCTTCTTTCCCTTTCTTCCCAAATTCCAATAAAATAAAAGTAAAAGGATTAAAATTAAAGACTAAAGTCCCAAAGGCAAGAAGAGTAAGAGAGGCTGCGGCCACACAACACTGGAAACTAGAAGCAGACAGACAGAGAAGAACTAACTAGGTAGACTCAGGAAGGTTAAGAGCCAAGTCTACTGTGGGGAGCTCCGGAAGTGGATCCATGTAATGAATGCACTGCCAAGTCCTAGAAAAGCTCACAAAAGTGAACGTGTCTCTTTTCACTTCCATGTCTTCCCCTCCTGTCATGAGAGAGAGGTGTGGACAAACCAGCTACAAACTCCAGGATTTGTTCAGTCAGCTCACTGTTTGCCAGCTCAGATTCTAGCAGGGAGCGAACCCTCAGTGTGTGCATACAACACCATCTCTCACTGCCCGGTTAGCCTGGACTAACAGGCTCTGGAGACCCACCTGTCTTGACCCCTCAAGTGTTAACATTACAGATGAGAGCCAGCATGCCTGGATTTTAGTTGTTCAGTATCTGACTGCAGGGCCTCAGGCTTGTGTGGCAGGCACTCTGACGACAAAGCCATCGCCATCTTCTCAGAATTAGAGGCTAACTTAAGAGTCAATATTTCAAACAGGGGCTGCATATCCAGTTTATCCCTAGGACTCAGATATGTGGTAGCGTGTCTAAAGCTCACAACAATTTTGACAGAGTCAGCTAAGGTCTGTTCAGTTAATTTTAGAACAAAGAGACCATCTCTAACTGACCTGACACATTGATAAACTAGAAAGAGGGAAAACGAACATGAAAAACGAAGAGAAATTTCTGTTTTGAGAAGAAGATGACAGTCCAAACTACTACCACTTTTCATCTGAACTGGGAAGGAAAATCCTGAGTCCCTGTGTCAGGAAAACATGCAGGATACAAAGTGGCTCCGTTATAACTAACTGATTTGAAATGACCTGTGCAATAATTAGGACCCACTCCTTACTTCGTTATACAAGACACTGAGTTTATCCCTTTCCGCTGTGAGCAGCTTCACATTGCACTGAATATCCTCCATGTATTTTTCAAATCTCTCTAGCATGCGCTGAAGCTCATCTCGTTCTCTTGTGATCAGATGAATGTCTGAATTGTGATCGCCCTGAAACAATTACACAGATCCACATTATCATTTGTTATAATTACAACCGTGCGGCTGTCACAGAGACGCTGGTGACGAGGCTGGCTGAAGCAGGCTCACAGACAGAAGAACAGAAGTTCTTTCAATGTAATTAAAGGATAAATTCCGTGAGAGCAGATGAAAGCACTGGCAGGAATGGGGCAAACTCCCTGGCTTTGGGTTCTCAGGAAGGTGCACGGCTGCCAATAACACCACCTGTGCAGATCTCATTAAAGGTTCCACAGGTGTTCCCCCGAGCTGTTCCCAGTGCACATTAGCGGCACCTAAACTATAACCTCTAGACCAGGTGATAGGCAGCACCTAGAGGCTTGGTGTGCACACGAAGTGGAGGGCCCATGCTGGGCTCCTGGGGAGGAGAGCATAGGACATTTTTTCAGGTCTTCCAGTCATTCTGATGCATGCTAAGTGTTCAGAATCACTTCTTTATAACTCTCCCAAGGAAGAGTCCAGGGAGTTATGTGCGTACTGTCTTCTATAAATGACCATTACGGTTGGCATCTCAGGTAAAACAGCCCCAACTGTTGTCCCAGCTTCATACCCACATGGTCCATCTGTTCAATGATGCCAGTCGGTATCTATTGAGATGTGAACTGACTAACCAAAATTTCTTCCAACAATCCACTGATTTCCAACATTTCTAAGAATATATCTGTTATCATAGCACAATTCAGAGGATCCAGTGATCACTACCATGAGGATGGTAAATTTACAGCGCGTCAATGACCTAAATATAGAAATCCAGATAAACTGCTATACTAATGTGGCAGTTGAAATGATAATAGCCACTATAGGCTCAAGTTTGAATACTTAGTTCTAAGTTTCTGGAACTGTTTAGAAAGGATTGGGAAGTGTAGCCTTCATGGAAGAAGTGTCAGTGGGAACAGGATTTGAAGTTTCAAAAGATCCCCTTCCCCAATATGCTCTCTGCCTCCTGCCTGTGGATCCAAATGCGGACTCTCAGCTGTTCCTGCCACGCCCTTGCTCCGCTTTCATGGAGTGGATCCCTCTGAAGCCATAAGCCTAATTTACACTTTCTTTTACATGTTGCCTGGGTCCTAGTGTTTTGTCACAGCAAGAGTAAAGTAACACAACTGGAAAGAGTCTAGGCTTATATTACTTGATATGCACTGAGCATAGATAATACCCATGAAGATTCAGTAAGTAGTGGAAATGTGTGAGGCGGCTTCCACATAGGAACAAGCACAACTAAAGCAATGATGAACATAACTGGATATCACGGCTGCATTAAAGGGCAGAAAACCTGTGACCTAACATCCATCTTACAGAATGTAGTTTGCACACCCTGGAAAAGGAGTGCAATGAATAAAGACCCACAACTGTTTTCATTACTGACTATACCTCAGCTCAAATGTCACTTTCTACAAGGACTCCTTCCAGATTCCCCATATAACTCAGATGGACGTTCTGAATTGTTCCCGTACAGTCTTCATTAACACTTAATATAAATGAGATATTAAAGCAGTCAGGGATGCAGCTCAATGGCAGATATACCCCTAAATTTACATACTGTAAAGGGGTATGATGTAAACTTTTGCATTAATGTACTTACTAGATTGAATTTCTGTCAGAGACACAGGGCTCCTGTTTCTGTCATTTTGTGTTCAGTACCTGGTACGGCACCTGAACATTTCCTGGCTTTTCTGCTTGAGGAAGAATGCTAAACTTTTCTGCAAATGTATCTTGTGTGTAATATTTACATTAGTATTATACAACGCATGTTAACACCCTTTCTCTATTATTCTCAACACATTAATAAGCAACAAGCACAGTGCTGAAGGTACAACATCAAGAATCCCTTTTCTTCTTCTTTCTTACTTTGAGACAGGGTCTCACTATATAACCTTGGCTGCCCCGGAACTTGCTTTGTACCAAGGCTGGCCTTGAATTTATACCAATCCTCTTGCTTCTCCCACAGTACGGAGATTACAGATGTAAGTCACCACAGGGAGGGTGTGTGTGTGTGTTTCAGACATAGTCATTTTTTACCGGAACTGTTCTGTTGACTTTTCTCAGAATCATCATTTGAGATCAGTTTCTTTGTCGACTAACATAAAATATATTTCTGATACTGATTTATTTAGGAACTATTATCACTATTTCTACAGTCCATACCTCATTCATCAAAGACATTATACACCTACTGAAGTTAATCATACAGATCAGAGCCACTTTAAACCAGCAAGCAATAGAGAAACAAACTGTTTCCTAGTTGGAAACTAGAAAAGCTAGAGGACCCGTATGTCGATGACCTCATTCAATCTTTCTAAGCAGATGGAGTTGTGTTTCTGTATCTGCACACGAGGAATCAGGGCTGCATGAAGTCAGCTTCTCCAAGGTCTACCATCAGCTGGCACAAGAGGTTGAAACTTGCATCCATCAGGCTTCCAGCTCCAAAGCCTCGGGCTGTCCTCAGACTCAGGCTGGGAGTCACGGTGAGTGTAAGGTTAAAGGGGAAATGTTCCCATCAAAGACAAAAGAAGCTCGATGAGGTTGGGATAATGAAGTTCACTGATATGAAAAACGCCTAAATTTTTCCTGATTTATTGTAATTCCAAGAAACTGTGCTTAACAGTTTATCATAAAGCAGGAAGCTGACAGCCACAGCACCAGATCCAGATTGAGAGAGCCCTTGGCTGTCTGCTAACCAAGTGTTTCTACACATGATTATAATATCTACTTTTAGGTGTGAATTGCACCCCCAGGTCTCCATGCTCACAACTGTATCACACACTCATTTGACTTGAGTTCTTATGCAGTCACACACCATGCCTGCAGCTAGTACTGGCGCTTTGAAGCTGAGAAGGACATAAAGGCTGTTGTGTGCCATGAGGACAGAGCTACTCTGTTAGCAGAGGGAAAGTACAGCTGTCACAGAACATAAATCCTGGAAAGAGCAGAAACATACAGTATTTTGAGTCTGAGTTTTGGCTTCTGAAAGCCTACAAAGCCTCTCACATGACTCTGCTATTCAACCTAAATTTATAGAAATCAAAATGTTGTCCTTAATTGTTGGATAGTTTCTCTAATAATGCAGGATTCTTTCACATTGCAAGTTATTGTAAAAACAAAAATCAAGATTAGGACTTTGAAAATTATGTATAAATAACGTTGCATTTATTACAGCAATAAAGCAAAAAGGTTTATCACACACGCATGCGCACACATATCCCCCTTTGATTACTCTTATAAAATGTTTTACCTTTTCTGAGCATTTGGATATTGAGGTCTTTTCCCGGGCATAGTAATTTACAGAACAAGTTCTCCGCTGGATGATATGCTGGAGCTTTTCCAGTTCTTTCTTGTAATAGTCTCGCTCCTCCTCTATGCCTCTCAGGAATGTATCTAAACGAGAGGGAGACTTATCTCGACGTTTTATCCCATGTTCTAGCCTCATCCTCTCAACTTCCAAAGTCAGTTCTCTTTCTGCAAATTAAAGTGGTTAAGATAATGTTGTGTATATAATGTGGATTAGTCAAAGAAACAAAAAACTACTAGCAATCCTGAACTGTTCTGTCAACTACAAAGATCAGACATATCGAATAAATAGTGAGAACAAGAAGAAAACAAAAGCCAAACATCAACAATAAATAATGTCCAACAAGTGAAGGCCACCCTCTGCTGATGTTATCACAGCTGGATCCCATCTAGCACTATGTGAAAAGCAATGCATTTCCGAGTGAGGCTTCCCAGAGACCTTCAAGGAGCACTGAGGAAAGCAGAGTCAACAACCCTGCAGGCTCACACTTCAGAGCTTGGGTTTAACACATGCACAAAGAAACCAAAACAACTCATTGTTTTCTCCCAAGAAGCACACTATTACTTTTCTGCTGCTATTTTTGAGATAGGATAGAATTGATGCAAACTCCTGGGTTCAAAATGCCCTTGTGCCCGTCAAGTGCCTGGGACTGTAGGAATATATCACCACAAACAATCCAACTCACAATGATTAGTTTTTATCAGTAAAAGTTACTTTTCCATGATCTAAAACAAAGCAAATACTAGCAACCTCACAGAGTTCAGCCTGTGGGACTACACTCACAACACTGACTAAGAGTCGCTTTCATGACAGATTTAATGCCGCCATCTTCCTCTTCATCCATTCTGCAGATGCACAATTTATTAAATGCAAACTGACTAATTCATGACATTAGAGAGCTCATGAACTGGCCATTTTATCCCATGAAGGAATGACGAGCAAGAAGGAATGAGCAACTGTGGTAAATGTTAAAAAGGAACAAGCTAATGCGAGAAAAGCTGCCTGCATCATGCAGGGCAGTTCTGCCGGTGGGCGGGGACAGGCCGTCTGGAATGGGGTGAGGAGCTACAGTCCTTTAAAAGACTCTGCACTGCAATGTCTGCCATTTCAGAATGGTCTTCTTAGTCTGCCTCAAAGAAGCACACACTTCCACTGCAAAACATTCTAACAGCCTCTCCTGTGTCAACCAGTCAGAATCCAGGGAGGGCTTCCTATCGTGCCCACCCTGCCCAGCATCACTTCTGGTTCACAGCAAGGGCTTGGCACGAATGCACGGAGGGTCATCTACTAGTACAACATACAGAGGGCAAAGCCACTTTCTAACTTACATTTGCCATCTTACCTGTGACTGCAAAAGTTTCCAATTTTTTGCTAAGTCTGTTCTTTTCTTGTTCAAGCTGATGAACAACAGTTTCCAGGTCTGATTTCAGAAGGAGCTCATCATTTAGTCTCTCCTTTTCCTTGTGGCATAAGTCTAATTCCTGCAAAATGGTAATTCTATAATTACGTATGAACCTGCACTACTTCAATCACTTCAATTGTGACAAAATGCACCAACCATGAAAGAACAGAACCCAGTCGGCATACTGGGCTGGGACTCTTAATCACTGCCACGCTGAACTCTCATCAGAGAAGTTTCCTCTCACAGTGGATGGGAACTAACACCGAGAACCATGATTGGATGATGTGCAGAGTGAGAGACATTGGCACTAAGTTCTAAATGGGGTGTCTTATCAAGCCCCCCCCCCAAGGATCAGGAATCTGTGTGGAAGAGGATTCAGAAAGCTGGTAAGAGTCAGCGATGGTGGATGACTACAAGGAAACAGTGTCTTCCACACACAAGACAACTAATACACAAATGAACTCACAGAGACTGCTTCAGCACACACAGGCCTAACTCAGGGTTCATGGCCAGATGTGGCCCAGCAGAGAAGGGAAAATGAACAGTCTCCCACCCCTAATGAAGAAGTTATCTGCAATTGATACCTGCTGGGAAAGGGAAAGTCAGTATTGCCCAATGGAGTGCCACTTTGTATATTAACCATACTCCAAGGCAGGCCCCATGCCCAGTTGGCCAAACAAAATGGACTCTATGTTTTTCGTGTGCATTTTTATTTTGGTATTTTTTTGTCTTACTGGGTTTTCATTTGTTTTTGTTTTGTTTTGGAGAAAGGGAGAGAGTGAGAAAGAGAGATAAGAAAGTTGGGTAGGGAAGGAGAATTTGGGAGAAGTGAGGGGAGAAAAAGCATGATCAAAATAAATTGCATGTAAAAAAATTAAAAGCAAAACACACACACACACACACACACACACACACACACCAAACACACCATGCATGAAGCCCATGCTAACAATGCTCTTTTGTGGAAGGTAGAACCCTTACGTTTTATTCGTTATTCATTTGCTTAGTACATCGTCCCACAACTTACTGCTTAGCACAACACAACTTATTAATGCCTATATTTAAAGAGCGCAGCAGTGCAGACCAGTGACATCGTCACTGCTTCTGTCATGGCAAATGTGTAGTGAACATCAGCAATCAATTATTATCTGAGAAATACATAAAGCATAAAACTAACAGAAAATATAAGCAACTGTTAGCAGGTCAGCCAGGGTCACAGAAATCGACCACGGATCTGAGACCAGCACTGCTGACCGCCCTCAGCACTCAGTGCAGACAATAGTGAACCACAGTAAACCCTCTTGCACACACATGTATGTGTGAGTTCTCTTCTCTCATTCTCCCTTTCCAAATGCCTTTAGCACACTGCTTCAAAGACGTAGAGAGTGAAATTTCTTGTTTATAACATTCACCTCTTAAAAGTCCTGCTGTTACTTAAATGCAGCCAGTGAGTCCGAATGACCTCTTTTCCCTGGAAAGTTCCACTGTCCGTCACGAAGCCACTGTTCATACTATATGTTCAAAACTGAATACAGGCTACCATCCCACAGAAACAGCATGTCACCAGAAAACAGCAGTGTAGACTATACATAGTGAAGAGATGCAAGCTTCTGTTGGTCTTTGCTTCTAATCATACGGGGAACCCTTCCAACATAGCAGGTTATCACAAGGAAGAGAGCCTTCCACCTCTGAGTGATGGCCAGTTTTAGCCTGTAAGGTATTCTCCTAATTCCACACTGGGCCCCTATATTGAGGAGTCTTTTAAAACAAAGCCTATCTTTCTCACCAAAGGCTACAGGGACAAGCATTGTGACTAGAAAAATAGCTTGAATTACATCAAACAAAGCAATTAAAAGGAGAATGAATACTTCAAATAGCAACAAATAAATACCAGGTCTTGATCTTACTAACACTAGGAACTGCTAAGCCACAAAGTAGTTAGAGGAATATAGAATTCCTACCAGGGTCTCACATTCAGTTATAATAATAAACCCATGCTATAAAAGATTAGAGAATTATAAAACTATGAAACTGTATAACCACAGTGTGGAACATTCATCACTCAGCTACAGAAAGGAATGAAATTCCCATTCATGCTATGACTTCACAAACCTTACAAACATGCTAAGTAAAAGAAGCCTGACGCAAAAGGCCACACAATACATGATCCATTTATACAAACAGTCAGCATGAGAACTCTAGAACCTGAAGGTAGGTGAGTGGATGTCAGGGGCTAAACAGAAGGTAATGGAGTGACTATTGATAGGTAAAGGTTTCTTTCCAGAATGATGATGTTCTGGAATTAGCAGTGATGGTCCTACAATTCCAAAACCACACAGTTTAATAAAAAGACTGAATATTATCCATATACATTGATTCTCAATAGACTTATAAAAACTGGGCATCAATTCCATGCTGAAAACACTGGTAATAGTGTGACATCAACTTACCAGTTGAAGTTTTGTCATTTTTTCCTCAAGGTTCCGCATTTCACAGAGGTTTCTTTTAATCTCTTTCTAGGAATAAAAAGTCTATTAGGTGAGCATCTAAGACCCTAAAACTATACATTACTATGGTATAAGGAGTAAGACCAGTTGGTTTGCACTCTCTGTCAGTAAAGTCTAGGACTCTAGTTCAGTGACTAGAGGGTGAAGTTGAGATGAAGGTTCTGTTTAACCCTGTGCTGCCCTGAAAGCCTGTGTGGACTCACTTGTCAAGTAGAGAACCACTTCAAGTTTCCCGTCTCAGGCCTCAGCTCTGGGGAATGATGGTGCTCATTTCCTAACATCCTCTCCATGTTCTCAGCCTGCTCTTATTAACCTGACCTCTCACACCACGACTACGAGAGCAGAAAGCACTGGAAGACTGTGATCCAACGGCATCTGTTGTGTCAACTTGACATCTATGGGCCTCGTCAACGGGCCATGAGGAGTCACATTCAAGGCACTGCATGTGAAAGCACAGAATGTACAAGAAGGAGTATAACAAGAGAGGAAAGACACAGAGGATAGTAATACACTAAAACCAGAAATGCAGAATCAAAACTATATGAATTATACACCTCCACACCTTTCCCCCAGTTCTGAAGAACAAGCCCGGGGCCTCGTGCATGTGGGCAAGCACTCTGCACACTGGGTTACGTCCCCAATGCACATCTTCGTCCCAGACTGTTTAGCTATGCAGTCTCTTGAGAGTCCATATACACTTCCAGACTATTGTCCATTTGAGAAAAATTGGTACTGCATCCTGACAGGACTTGAGTTGACTTCATAGGCTGTGTGGTTTCACAACCTATGAATGCACACAGGATGCCTTTCTACTTACATGCCCTTTAATCTTCATAAATGTTCTAGTATGTCTAAAGTTTTCACCTAACTGGTTAAGTTCATTCTTGCTGATGTAGCTGCAAATGGATTAATTAATTTCTTTGTTGGATTTTCTTTATTCTTAGTATACAAAATTGTATGTGATTTGTGTGTATGTGTATAAGATGCAATTTGTTAAACTTATTTATTCTATCTTATTGTGTTCAAATCTTTGAATTTTCCACAATTAAGGTCATATAACATATGAGCAAAAGTTTTTTTACTATTTCTTTGAAAAGTACATGCCCTTTTCTTTATTGTTTTATTTATTTATTTGTCTAATTGCTGAGAAGGCCTCACAGTACTGTTTTAGTTTTAGATATGGTTTCACAGTGTACCACAGCTAGCCTAGAATACAGTCTTCCTGCTTCAGTCTCTCTGCAAATGCTGGGATTTCTAGGCAGTCACCACTTCTGACTCAGTATTATGATAATCAGAAATAATAAAAGTGTCCTAGAGTTGTTCCTGATTACAGAGTAAAAGATTTTAATCTTTCAGCACTGAGTATGTTTCCTGTGGGCTTCTTATTAGTAGTAAGAGAGGAATATTACAAACAAATTTCACCCTGTGCATCTTTTCAGTGGAAAGATGATGAAGTGGCTACCAACTATAAAATCTGCAAGGAAAATGTTTTAATAATACCTTTAGGGGCTGAGAAGATGGCTCAGTGGGGAACGGACAAACAGCACAGGCTTAATGACCAGAGTGCAGATCCCAAGTACCCATATGAACGTTGGGCAGGTATGGCAACCACCTCTAATCCCAACACTAAGGAGGCTAAGCAGGGATCCCTAGGGCAAGCTCACAAGCTAGACAAAGCTAAAACAGTAAACGCTGAGGTCAGAGGCAGACCCTGCCAGATAAATAAAGGAAGAATGATTGAGGCAGATGACCAACATCAGCTTCAGGCCTACACACACTTGCTCACAGACATGCATGTTCACCAATGCATATATGTATGCCTACACATGTGAACATACACACACAAGAATGTACATGATATAAACACACACATGCAAAAATAATCTTTCAAGGATTCTTGAGCTAAATCTGACAAGAGGACAAACTTCAGAGATAAAATGACAGGGATGGAAGCCAGAGGACATCAGGCGGTGTGTAGACATTTACTCTATGAACAGGTGTGTTTCAGGAAAACTAGCCCAACTACAGCAAAGGCCGTCTTCTAACGGGTGCAAACCTGGGGTTATTAAAGGTAGAAACATGTCTGCAGTAAGCAAGCCCCAAAGCTGGGCATGGCCATCCCGAGCTCAGCTCACTGTGCTCAGGACTAGTGAGACCCCACAGCACAGAGCCAGCATCACCTTTGCCTCCCCGAGCTCCTTGTCGGCAGTCTCCAGCACTTCCTCCTTGTGCCTTTCCAGCTGCTGCGCTAGCTGGTCGATTTCCGTTAGCTCCTGGCAGAGCTTTTCGTTCTTGTTACTGAGGTTCACAACTTCACTTGTCACCGTTTCCTTGGTTTCCACCAGCTCTTGAATATGCTTCTCCAGCTCTTTATTAGCTTGCTGAAGGAAGTCAACCTGAATCCAATTTACAATCGCGTGATAAAGTTTCAAACTAAAAGTTCTAAACAACAGGATTTTAAAAGATGCTGAAACTAAATGAAGCTAAATTTGTATGTGTAATCCTAAATACTATTTTATTTTGCCAAACTGACAATGTGTACCTCAATGAAAATACATGTCCACTGGCTTTTATTTTTCAAATACAGAAAGAAAGGATAAGAAATTTGTGTGAATTTGTTCCCAACAGAGCTATAAAAATACGACAAGACTGTCATAATGACACTAGCTTGTGCTGTCCAATACAGTGGCTACTAGCATCTAGATGTAGCTGCTGAGCACTTTTAAACATGGCGACTCTAAACTAAGATGTGCTATAAACGTAAACGGTATAAAGCTTCAAAGTTCTGGGTTTTTGTTGTTGTTGTTTTCAGAAAGTAAAAACTATCACACACTGAAATAAAGTTTGGGATATACTGGGATAAATACATTATTTGCAATTATACTGCATCCCATCTGTCTGGACTCACGTTTCCATTGGACAGTGTATTTGATGCTGCCTCTACTGTCTCTGAGCAAACTCCACCTATTACACACAGACAGACCCCCAGCCCTGCCCTGGATATAAACTTCTAAGCTCCATGTCACACCTTACAGAGCTCTTATGCTTCTTCATCTCAGGTCGAAGCCTGGTGCAAGCAGACACAAGCTGCATGTTTTATCTACGTTACTACTTCTTGGCAGTGGTGAGGTTGGACTTGAGACTTGCATGTTACACAAGCCTTACTACCAAGCTACACTATCATATTAACAGTCAATAATATATTACATATTAACATATGTTGTATGATATGTATGTAAAGTAGCTAATATTGTGCATCATACAGCATATATCATAGATAGTACATATATCTATAACTTGTAGTATATATAAGCATATATCTACCTTAAAATTATCTTTTACAGCATGAAACAGTCATTAAGTTTTTAAAAATACAGAGTCACCAAGAATTCCCCAAGACACAAAGATAAACTTTGTTAGTATATTTTAAAATATACTAAAACAAAACTTTCTGATTTTTCTCTATATATTTTGTTGCTTTGTTCTTTTGAGATAGGGTCTCATGTAACCCATGATAGTCTAGAATTTACTATGAGGCTGAGACTGGCCATAAACCGATCTTTCTGCCTCTCTCCCTCCCAAGTACAAGATTACAGGAGTGTGTCACCACGCCTCACTCACTCATGAGTTTTAAAGAGCACATGGAAGGCCCTGCCCAGAAACCTGTCTCAAAAAGAATAAAACAAACAAAAACTCCCTTATAAATAATAAAAACTCCCCTATAAATATAAATAAATAATATAAACTCCCTTATAAAAAATACTTCAGTGAACAAGCCTGCCACTTTTATCAACCCACAGGTCATTTTAAAAACCTCAGATTTTTATTGACTCAAGGAAGCCGCCCTAAGAGCCATTACCTGGATATTTAAGTGAGCAATAAGCTTTTCATTGGTTTTATTTCTAGTCTCCAGAGACAGGATATCAGGGGAACGGCCGCCATCCAAAGCAAGTGATAGTCGCTCTATTTCTCGTTCTCTTAGCTCAATCTGAGGATATAAAGTTGATGAAATAGGATGTGAAGCAAATCCTGAACCCGGAACTCTCGTTTAGATACGATCTTTCCTTATGTACTGAAGACGCAGTGCGATCGGTAATGAACGGTCCCCAGACTATCTTACAAAAGATACAGCTTTAATAAAACAGAAGGGAAAACTTACACCAGAATCCCACCCGTCTGGAATGCTGGATCCAGGCCAGAGTGAGAGAGGGCAGGGAAATGCACCCTCCAGGTTTATAGGTAAACTTTTGCCTTAGGGCAACACGCCCCACAGACAGAATTTGATTGGCTGAACTCCCCTATCAATATAGCAACAATGCATACAAGCAGCTACCATTTATACTGGAGTCCACACGTGTGAAAACACAGAATACACCAACGCTATAGTATCAGCATAGCTCTCATCAGTGCTCTTATGGAGCTGATTCTAATTAAATTTTGAGGTTTTTTTCTCCCCTCTAAAATTAGGCAATTGTTTATAAGAACAGAAATGTCTTGGCAGATTATACACATGTTCAAGCACTGGAATAATGCTGACGTACTTCAGCGCTTGCTAGAATGGATGAATGTTGGAATGAATGGAAAATACTAACAACTGAGTTGCTATCAAATTGAGTATCAAGAAAGATAGAAAAATATGGTGAATTTAGTTAATAAATTGAAACCAATTCACATGCATGAATTAGAAAAATGCACACACACACACACTTTGTTTTCCCCCAATTCAGAAAAAAAAATGAAGATTCAATTCAATAATTTCCCAGCACAGTGATGGATGCACTTTGAATCCCAGGAACAGAGAACATAACAGGGAGTACCAGCAAGCACCCCAACAGTTGCAGCATAATAGGTCTTCAACAGTAGAGTAAAGGAAATGATATCTTACGGAACCGGTACTTAAAGGGATGAAGTGGCCCACTCTGCATTCTATGTTTATACCCATAACATCATCAAAGACAATGCAGGATGTCCATAAAGGTTATGGAAGTGTTGGATCACAAAAAGGGGTGCTCCAGGCAGCAACATGCATACACAAAATCATGGGAAATATCAGAGGCAGCAGAAATGACTCAGCATGACTGGACTGGAGAGAAGTGTGAAGAATCGAGCACTGAACAAACACAACCCTGATGTGGAATATCTGTACACTATGTAAAGATATATTGCAGTGATTGGTGCAACAAAAAGCTGAATGGTCAATAGCTAGGCAGGAGAGGAGACAGGATTTCTGGGGAGAGAGAGAAAGAAAAAGAGGAATCTAGGTGTGTGGATTACACCAGGGGGAGACTGAAGAAGTCAGACATACAGAAGGGAGTAGAGGCAACTGGACCACATGGAAGAATACAGATTAGTAAAAACAGGTTAATTTAAGTTATTAGAGCTAGCGGGACAAACCTAAGCTAATGGCCAAACTTTATACATAAGGCCTGAGAACGCTTCCTGGCGACTGGTCTCCTGAAGCTCAGCGGACAGAGGTGTGGCTCTCTCAAGAAGCCCGGCTGCACAGCTGGCACTGGGTACAAATGCCTGCTGCAGGCGGACACAATAAATTCCAAGAGCTGGGGAAGATAAATGCAGCTCCAGAGGCAGTACCCTTTGGCATGAGACTAGGCTCTCAAGGAACTGAGGGTGGCAGAGCCAGCTGCCAGTGTGCCATATGCTAAGCTGGGCCATGCAGCAGTAGCCTAGCAGGTTAAGACGTGGCTCATGTGGTCACAGGAGGCTGCAGATAAAGCAAAAAGTCACGTCCAGACCAAGAAAAACTCTGAATAGGCTATAGTGTGCTTAAAAATGTGCTTAGGTACTAAAGAAAAAAAAAGAAAAAGGGCATAAACAGTCATAAAAAGTAGTTTAAAAATAATAGTCTTTAAATGGAGAGCAAAGTAACATAAAAGGAAAAGCCACATAAAGATGGAAAATACACAGAGTGTCTGGATCCTTTATGTTGTTTTGTTGACTCTGAATTGTTTAAATGTTAATGAACAAAAAGCAATAGCTGTTGAGAGACACTGGATTATGGAAACTGCTAAGTTAAACCAGTCTGTGTATTTTTAGAAAGTCTTAACTTCAGAATGGAAGTCAGAAAACATGTTGTGTTGGGGAAGAGGCTATGCCTTTGTATCCACAGTGAACAAAAAGCTATGGATTTCCTCAAAATTAATAAAGACTAGATTAGACTGGGGAAAACCTCCTAAAAATCTTGGCTATAGACATAAAGGAAGAAACAAACAAACAAAACCCTACAGGACAGGTGACATATATGCTGATCCCGTTACTATGGGGACAGCTCTGAGACTAGATGAGACAGGATAAATCCTGTTGGCTACAGAGTCCTCATGACCTATTATTATATTCCATCCTTTTATGTGGCATGGATAGAGGTTTGGTTATGCAGTGCAAATAGAGTTGTCAGATGCATTTTACCTGCTCAAACGTAAAACAAACATCATCTTTAGCTGGCTTGAGAACACCACTCTTTCCATACTTGTGTTAACACAGACATATATGTTACCTTTAAAAGTTTGTGTGTTTTCAGAAAAAAAAGGACCAGACACCAATGAATACAAATATCCTGTGATCCAACCTCTCAAAATATCTCTGTCACAGTTTCCTCAAAATCTGTATCCAGAACAACTGCAAAGTTGCTACCTAAGATGGTCCATCCAGTCTCACAAGACTGTCCAGTCAAGACTTCAGATAAGTTCTACACTTTCCAAACACAGAGACTAAACAAAAAATAATGTCGCTAGCTCTCTCAGGACTTGACTATTATGTCAATTTTGTCAGGGTCCACTAGAGATGCTGTCACCCCAGACAAGAGGAAGCAGTCTAGAGAACATGGTGCTTGGGCATTCCCAAGAGGTGGGTGGATGGTTTTCGGCTGCTCAATGGATTGTGGACGTTTATCATCATTTAGGAGGGTTGGTTACAAGTTGTGGTTGGTCAAGGTCAGGGAGAAGGCTAAACAATAGAATCTCACTCTGAAAAGAAAAGGGGATATAGAAATGATGGAATAAAAGAGTAGATCATAGAATTTACTTTTAAATTAAAAAGTAACACTAGTTTTAAATATTTTACATTGTTATGGATTTTTGTATGCTGATATGAATTTAAAGTTATTTTTGTTATACTGTATATGTTTCTATTCTTTTTTAAGTATAGTATGCGGTTCATTTAACAATGTAATTGGAAACTACTTAGGATAATTAATAAATACAGGTTAGTAGTTAGTCATTTAACAATCAAATTTATGGCTATGTTAGGTATGTTTTCAAGGTCTAACAGATATATTTTAGATAGATTATGCTCTCCAAACACTTCAGAGATCTACAGACTATGGCATTTAAGATGTTTTAATAACATAAGGTTTTTTATGACAGTAAGACGCATCTGTTCCTGACAGTACCAATCTATTTCAAAAGGATGATGGGTATCAAAGAACCTCCATATGGAGTTTGCTTTCTTTGTGGCAAAGCTAGCCACTTGGCAAAAAACTGTCCTCACCTCAACTGCTGACAGTATGCTGTTCAAATCAGACAAGCAGGACACAAAAGAAGGTGACTACCAAACTTTGCTAAGACAAGGTAGGATAATCCTTCAAAATTCCCATTTCACAAAAAAGTCTGTCATATATTCTTGGCCTGTAGGTTGAAGAAGGATGCGCCAACATTGCAGAAGAACCTTGGGTGACTGTTCAGGCAGCCAGATGTCTCTCTTGTTTCTATAGTTTTGGAAGTTGCTTGTTCTGCACTTCCTGTTTATTCAGGTAATATAATAGCCTTCTGGGGTCTTTGAAGGAGGTGAAGACAGTCATACAGTTTTCCTTGTTACCAAATTCAGTAAAGAAACTTACAAAAGAGATGTAAAGTTTGTAAGGTTGTGAAACATTAAAAACATTAAAGGTTAAGTTGTTTATCTAAAAAGATATTTAAGGTCTGAAAGATTTTTTTTAGTATGGTAATACAATTTATGATTGAAAATGGTTTAGGAATAAAACTTTGAACTCATCAAGATAAGATAGATAATAGAGCAACTTCTCCAAATTTGCCAAATACAAATGGGCTGGATATTGTAAATTTAATTCTTACTTGTAGCATATATAATTTTATCATATATAATTTTACTGTATTAAGAGTAAAAATCTTTTCTTTTTATTTAGACAAGAAGGGGGAAATTTTACACTATGTAAAAATATATTGCTGTGATTTGGTATAATAAAAAGCTGAACAGCCAACAGCTAGGCAGGAGGTATAGGCAGGACTTCCAGGCAGAAAGAGAGAGAACTCTAGGAAGAAGAAAAGTGGAGTCACTAGCCAGATGCAGAGGAAGCAGATGGGCAATACAGATATTAGTAACAAAATATGTGACAAAATGCAGATTAAGAAATATGGGTTAATTTAAGTTATAAGAACTAGTTAGGAACAAAGCCAAGGCCAAACATTCATAATAATAAGTCTCCCGGCCATTATTTGTGAGCTGGCTGTCCTGACAAGAAAGTACCGCTACACAACCCCCTGTCCATTAAGTCTTACGAGACCCCGAGTACAAATATAACTACTTAAAGGTAAGAACAGGACGCCGAAACAAGGAGATACTTTGAGAAAGTGGGGATAGATCGTCAGAAGAAGTCAGGAATAGCCGAAGGGGTGCTGTTACTGTTTTCAGTTGGGGGCTTTCAGCAGGCTGGGTAAGTGCCTGCCACTGAGCTGACCGCTAGCCCTCACAACGCGAATACCTTCTGAGAAGAACAAACACAAGCCAAAGAAGAATGCACAGCAGAGAGGGCACAGCTAAGACGGATAGTTAGTGAACTAGTGCTTTAACCAGCATGACCAAGTGATGTCCTCCAAACACTTCAGCCACCTCAGAGATGGACGGCAAGGCTTGGGCACCTTCTGTTCATAAAGTACTTGGGAAAATGTGGTTATAAACTGAAAAAAACACAACGACGTTCAATTTGTGCTTCTTTTTCCTTTTTCTGCTATGCTACGAATTGAATCTGGTGCCTAATGCTAGGCAAGCTTTTTATCCCAAAGTCACAGCCCAGTGTGATGACTGCAGTGGCTCTCAGCCTTCCTACTGCTGCTACCCTTACAACTCTTCGTGTTGTGGTGACCCCAACCATAAAATTATTTTCTTTGCTACTTCATAACTGTAATTTTACTACTGTTATGGATCATAATATAAGTATCTGATGTACATGATATTTGATAACGTGACCCCTGTGAGAGTGTCATTTGACCCCAAAGAAGTCAAGACCCACAGGCTGAGAACCAATGTTATAGTACCTTCATAAAGGACTTTGAATGTTTGTTTGTGGGGGTTTTTGGTTTGATAATATTAGAACTTTCTTTAACTCCTTTCCAATCCAAATGATTTTCAAAGTACTTTACAAACGAAGAGTTATGGTATGGGAGAATTATCTGTATTCTGTCAATCATGTTTTAAATAAACACTGATTGGCTAGGCAGGAAGTATAGATGGGTCAACCAGACAGGAAGTAGAGGTGGGGCAATGAGAACAGGAGTATTCTGGGAAGAAGGAAGCTCTTCCCCCAGTCCTCCCCAGACCACGGAAGAAGCAAGATGTGACCTGCCCCGCTGAGAAAGGTACCGAGCCATGTGGTTAACATAGATAAGAATAATGGGTTAATATAAGCTACAAGAGCTAATAAGTAGCCTGAGCTAATGGGCCAATCAGTTTATAATCTTATGGAGACCTCTGTGTGACTTTCTTTGGGACTAAACAGCTGGGGCACCGGGCAGGACAGAAACCCCAACAAGCCCAGCCCTCATGTTACAGAGTTATACCAGCATACAGAGTTATATGTGCAGATCATGCAATATAGCCATGCACATGAAAAAAACATTACCCAGTTTAAACTTCAGTAAGCACAGAAGGAAATAAAGCACGCTGTTTAACCCAGAGACAACACAGAGAGCACAAGCACGAAGCTTGCTGTGGCTATGATCTAACTGCAGCTGCTGGGTCCTTCTCCTTAGGAAGCTGCCATGCTGCAGTAATGCTTCCAGAGCAACCACAGCGAGCACAGCAACCCAGAAGAGGAACTGTCCAAAGGCTTAGATTCAGTAAAAAAGAAATGAACAAAAAAAAATTATACAATTCTCTTTCGTGTTTTTTAAAAAAATATTTATTATATATATTGTATGTGTGTGTGCATGCCTCATAAACGGAGGTCAGAGGGCAACTTTTGGGAGTCTGTTTTCTCCCTCCACCGTTTGGGTCCTGGAGATCAAACTCAGGTCATCAGGCCGGGTGACAAGCACCTCTATCTGCTGAGGCATCTAGCTGGCCCTCTTAACAAACATAATTATAAAAATATGCTGCCATACTTATATAAAATTATTCTTGAGATAAACATAGTAACACACTATTTTTATTTGGGGCAATTTTTTTTGATTTGGGGAAACAGAATAAAATAAAAAAAAAAACAAAACAATTTAAAAATTGCTGCTTACCTCAGTGAATAATGAAGGGAACGGACCAGGCACTCTAAAGCTACTCCACCTATTACCTCGACTAACAAGCTTTTTGGAAAAGATAAAGGCTGCACTTAAAACTAGGTAGCTGTAATATCAAGGATAAGACAATTCTAGTCGTGATCAGAGCAAACACATCTCAACCCAGACACACAAATAAGCAAATTCCCACCTGCTTGCTGTAATTTCTCACCCCGTTTTCCATCAGTGCTAACTTCTCTTGCAGCTGGTGGACTTCCTCCTGAAGTTCCTGAATCCTGAAACATGGATAACCAGTGTCAGCATATGGAGCAGACTTGGGTTAAAGAGACAATACAATGGAACATGAAAGTCATTGTTGTTGCATAAAATCCCACTTCCGGCTACCGGGTACTTGGGCGAGGGGGGTGCAATACTGTGCTGCAGGATCCCAGAGCCTCATCATTAAACACAGTCCATCACTTTGGAGAGCTAATTTTATAGAGGGAGGGATCACAATTGAGAGGCAAGTGATTTGAAACTTAGACACGTCATGTAATAATCACCTCACTCTTCAGCTGTGTCCTCAGAGTGACTCTGAGGTACAATTACCAATTTTTAGGCTCAGGAAACTCAAGGTCTAGCTAGAAATTAACAGTATCACTAAGTGAGACAAGGGACAAGCATGTGTGTTCTGACCCTAACCAGCCCTGAGCTGCCTACTAAACTACTTTACACTTTTGGAGAGGAGAAAATGGAGAAAACAGCAATTTTCTAGTGACTCTAGCAAAGTCTATTTTTCCTAGAACCTAAGAGCTCTAAGAATCAAGACTTCATCCAAACCATCTGAGCTCCACATGGATTCTATTGTCTAAGTATGGCATAACCCACTTTTGATGGGAAAAGCCTGAAGCGGGTCTGCTTTGAAGGGACATTGTCCAGGAGCTGCAATAAGTGGGCTGCAGAGCTCAATTCAAAATTTACTGAAGACAGAAGTTTCTATTAACCTACTAAGGATACAAGCAGGCATGCAAGCACTCCAAGATCAATGCAGGAGACTCTATGCAATGTGTGTGTGCACACCAAAGCAAACAGAAACAGAGACTGAGGCACTTCTACAGTGTAAACAATTCTTTAAAGAAGACTACCTGGCAGCCCAGCCATAACTTTAGCCGATAAGCAGCCCACAAAAGGTCAAGGTAGCCACATAAACACAGGCACATGATATTGGGAGAGAATAAATGACTGAAGTGTCTTCAGGAGATCTCAACCAATGCTCTTTTAGAAATGATGAGTGGTTGGAAAACCTCCTCTGTATTCTCTATGAACCACAAAGTCCTTACCTGCACTGTCTTCCCATGTACCCCAGTTTGGAGGCCTCCCCCAGAATCACTAGAGTGTCTCTGGCGTTTGTTCTCTTGCCCTTAAAGCCCTGTAACTCCCTCAGTGACACCTGGGCTCAAGCATGCCCAAACAGTAGCAGGACCTTACTCTGAGGACCTCAGGGCATGGACTCAAGCCTTGTCCAGGAGGCCTAATGAACAGTTAATTAAAAAGAATTTATTTCTGACTCTGACTTATAAAAGGATATAAATATAGGGCTAAAGAATGCAGAAGAGAAGAATTTCAGATCAAGATAGCATTCTATTCATGTCCAGCTGGCATTTTGCTTTAAGTCTGAAGCAGTAGAGATTCCAGTAAAAGTTAACCTACTTAGATGAAACTGAATGTCAAAGCAACTCGATTGAAATAGGTTCCTATCAGCAGTAAGGTATTTTATAGCAAGTATGAAAGTATCAGAAACCTCAGATACAAGACTTACTAGAAAACAAAGCTTTTAAACAAGTAAAAAGTGTCCTTATCATTCTGAAAACACCTACTGAGGACCTATGCAAAGTTCTGTGCTAGATGCAGGGACACAATTAACAAGGCCAAGTTTTCCCACTAAACATCTTACAACGCAGCTAGTAATCAAACAAGCCAACAAATGATGTGGGATATTTGTACACTGTGTGAGGATATATTGCTGTGATTGTCTTAATAAAGAGCTGAATGGCCAACAGCTAAGCAGGAGGTATAAGGGGAACTTCTGGGCAGAGAGAGAGGAAGTAGGAGATGCTCAAGGCGCATGAGAGAAGCCAAGAAACATGGAGAAGAAACAGATGATACAAGATAGAAAAGAGGTAACACGACATGACAGAATGTAGATTAACATAAATGGGTTAATTTAAGTTATAAGAGCTAGTTAGGAACAAGCCTAAGCTACAGGCAAGCTTTCATAATTAGTAGGAAGTTTCCGTCATTATTTGGAGGCTGGCTGACAGGACAGAAACAAAGATGAAGATGATGATGACAATGATTGAACTCAGGTCCTTGAGACACGCACACATCCACCCCTTCCAGCTCAGCAAACGAGTATGTAACACACCTGTTATCAGCCACTTGCAGGAGGTCTGCAATGTATGGGTCCTCTGGCTGTGGAACTGGGTAGGAACTGACTTCAGAGGGTGGGGCTGGTTCATCGATTTGCATCCGCTGGCGCCTAAATGCAATGCTTCTTTTCTTGCCTCCTAAGAATGCAGAAATAGATGTCTTAAAAACCAAGAAGAACCACACACTTTTCTACATTCTGAACAGCACAGATTAACCTTCTCTGTTAAAGTGGGCTCTAATGTAAATATTCACCCTGATCTCTGACTGAACAATGTATTTCTCAAACATTTAATGAGACTATAAAATGAGTTTTCTATGCCTGCGGGCTTGGCATATGCACACAGGTTTAAACTGTTCCTTGGCTAGATTAGATTTTGGCAGGATTAAAATCTAAGTGTGTCTTTCAGTGACCAATGCCATGAGCTACAATGTCACCATCAGACAACTGTCAGGTGAGGAGCACTGGCAGTAAGAACTAAAATACACTGCTTATTAAACAATGCCAAAAGAACAGGTAACTGGAGGCTGGAGATAGCTCAGCTGTCAAAGTGTCTGCCATTCAAGCATGAGGATCTGAATTTGATCCCAGAAACCATGGAAAAAAAAATTAGTGGTGGTGTCAAAGCCTGTAATCCCAGCATCGGAGAAGCAGAGGCAGAAAAATCCCTGGGGCTTGTGGATCAGGCCGTCTAGCCTCATAGACAAACTCAAGGCTCAGTGAGAAACCTTGTCTCAAAACAATGGTGGAAAGCAATAGAGAAAGAAATCCAAAGTTGACTTCTGGCCTACATATGCACACGCACACATTCCTGTACAAACAGAGCAGAAACACACACGGCGAGCAGATAACTGAAACTCCAAAGAGCACAACTAAAATATAATAGGATGTCACCTGTAATACAGTCATACTATAATCTGAATCAATAGTGAACACCTCTGCAATTATCTTTATAGGCAGCAGAAATATTTATAAATGGGTAGATTCATCTTAGAGTCATATAAAACTCATAACCCGTTTACTTTCTCAGGAGCAGGCCAGACTAGGGCTGCACTTTCTAAAGAGATTGGTTCTCATGAGAAAGGCACAGTCCAGTCTGTCGTCATGAGCACACCAGCCAGCTTGGCTCGAGAAGGGGAGGACTCACCGGGAGTCTGAACTACAGCGTGCAAATTCTTTTCTTGAAGCTGTTGGATTTTCTCATTCTTAGCTTTGCTCTCTTTCTCCAGGAGTTTGAGCTTATGAACGTACTGGTTATTCAGAAACTTCAGATCAGCTGTCTCGTGTGCACACTTTTTCAATGTAGTTTTCAACTCTTAAAGTGAGAAAGATGAAAATATAACTCCAAAGATCAAGACATTGGCACCAAGCTGAGAGGTGCCACCTGAGCCTTACAGGTTGGATTAAGCTAAATGTACTTCCTACTGCTAACAAATCTGCACATAATCACAAAAAGCAACTTTATGTTCTTGTTATTATTGTATATCGCTAATGTGTACCATGGCTTTGATCCAGTAAGTCGGCTTTAAGCTAAAGAATTATTGAATACAACGTTTATAGAAAGATAACCAAATAATTTATCTTTGAAATCTCCTTCCTGGCTCAACACTGCCTAATAAGTGCTACACGGTCATTCATTACTTTTCTTTTCAGTAATAGGAACAACAGCTGTTTCAAGAAAATGTCTTTTATTCTGCTATTTAATATTCTTTTTACCAATTGCAAACCAAAAACATAATCCACATATTGTGCGGACTATCATGGCTGAGGACTACACACTTATCTCCGTCCTCACGCATTCGTCAGTGCATCCTCCTGCATTGACGGAGCTGTTCGCATGACTATCAGTTTTCTTGTCAAGGACTTTAAAACGAGACTTTAGCCTTTTCCACTTATAAAACAAAGATGACAAGGTCCTGCATTTAAAAATATCATCAAGGTTTCATGTACCTTTAATGTGCTGGTCTGAGCATTCTCTCAGCTTCATCAACTCCAGATACAATTCATTATTCTCCCTGCTCAGTCTTGTATTCTCAAGTTTATAAGGCTCCAAAACAAAATCGAAGTTGGCACTTTCCTTCTCCGCCTTTGCCGAGGACAGCCTGGACTGGCGTAGGCTTTCTGTTGTATGAACTAAGTCACTAACGTTAAAGGACAGAAAATGAAAGGCAAGAAAGGATTCTATTAGCCTTCTAGTAACTTCAAATACATTTCTAAAAAGGCTTAAATATAATGCTAATGTAAAGTAATACCGAATTTACAAGAATGAACAGTTAGGAACTTTCAAGGTATCAAAGGTCCTCAAAAGTTTCTCAAAACAAGCCATAAGTTATAAAATACAAACACATCAGATTGTTGCTTGGTTATTTTCCCCCCAGTTCTGAAAGTACTTTTATTGACAACTTTACCTTTAGTTTAAAAATCCCATTGTTCAGCAACATCTAACTCAGGCTCCCAACAAATGAGCTACTGTGTCAGATCACTGTTTAAGCTCCCCTCCTGCTCCTTCTCTAGGTGCAACTGGCTCTTTATTGAGTAGTCATGTACTGGTTGTCTGCTGTATGCAACCTCCAGGAAGACAGCAAACCAAAATCACGCTCTTACCTCCAAGAACACAGCTTATAGAACACTCATTAACTAAATGTTTCATGAGAAAACACACACAAAACGCACTTAATAATGACGAATTTATATTCTACAATCATCAGACACTTAGTACATGATAATCAAACATTTCCAAGCTTCCTATATGAGCAATCTATAGCAACTGTAAACGACCATATCTTACGAAATCTGCAATGAAAGGGGACAACACCAAGATGACGATGATGATGCACAGCGACTGTCGAATGCGGCTGATGTGACTGTCCTACACAGCAGGGAGAGCAAGGGTGACACACAAGAAGAAGGGAGACGGTGGGCTCACTACAGACAAAGGGAGAAGTGTACAGAGAGTGCATGTTTGTGTGACTCAACACGTGTGAGGACAAAGCGCCAGGAAACGAAGGCACTGGGTCATGAGAGGTTTGGGGGTCATATCCAAGGTCACAAGTTATCTTTACCATTCCTTGCTATCTACCAGTGTTACCCGTAGTCCTACTAATGAACCTTCTCAAATACCTGCTGCAGTCTCAAACCTCCACACTACAGCTCTTGTGGAAAAGGAGGGGAAATCACAGAGAGCCTGTCAGCTGAGGTCACATGTGACGGCAACAGCAACAAATTAGAGAACCTTTCTAGAATAAAAGAAATCAAAGGACCAGCTGGCAGACAGGGCACTGAAGGGGAGAGCTGGGTGGGAGTACAGCTCAGAGTAGAGCGCCTGCCCAGCGCACTCAGGGCTGTGGACTGTCCTCACCAATGCAGAACGGTAAAAACAAATGACAAGACAGAAAAGGAAAAGGACCTCTGACCTCTATTGGAAACCTCAGAGTGCAATTCCATTGGGAAACCACTCAGAACCGGTGAGTCGGAAGAGCACAGAGGGTATGGTAATCCCTAGCATCCTGCACCATGAAGGCCCTTAGTTGGGGACAAGGCTTTGGACTGAGGAGAGCACACACAGCTTCAGCGGACTTACAGACTTCCCCAAAGTCCCCTTGCCGCTTTCCTGAAGCAGGAAGGTTACCACAAACTCAGGACGTGGATTAAAGAGCACAGACATCTCTAACCGCACTTTCATCTTTACCTGAAGAGTTTCTCCACCAGAGGCAGGCACTCCACCGTCAGAGTCTGGCGGTAGCCCAGCTGGTCCAGCCTCTTCCTAACGTTGATGTACTTCCTTTCCGCGGCCGTGCTCATCTCGTCTCCCGGGCCGGCTTTACTCAGTCTCCACAATCAAAGCCTGAGAGAGGATCAACACACAGCCCTTAAAGTTCCACTGCAAGAGAAGCTCCTTGAACAGGAAAGAACAATTCTGTTCCTTTTCAGGGCATCATTACTCTGTAATATTAACATTGATTTAAATCCAGTACATATGATCTCTATTTTGCTACCTTAAAACATGCATTTCTTCACAAACCTGAATGCAAAAGTTAAACAACAACAATTCTAGAGGAAAACAAAGATTTCCCAGAGGCCGGCAAGGGATCCTTGAAGAAAACTCCACTTTCTTACCTGTGAACGGCATCCAGACATCTTACTCATGCTAGACAAGTGCCCCACACTGGGCTGAGCGCACAACTCACAGGCAATTCCTTAACAGCAATAAACAGAACAGAAAAACCTGATAGGTAGGGCCTTTTAAAAGCGACAAACATCAACTCATCCAAACACCCCATTACGGAAAATGAAAGTCCCAGCGGGGATGGGACTCAGTGGTAGTTCTTGCCTAGTATTGTGAAGCCCTGGGCTTGACCTCACCAAGGAAGAGAAAAGGGGGGTGGGGGAAATGAAAACCAAGCACTGCCATAAAATATTCATAAGCTATAAGAAAATATCTACACACAGAGCAGAAAATGAACTCTTGGAGCTTAATAATAAAACAATCCAATAAGAAAATCAGGGCTAGACCTGGTATGGAAGCACACACCTGTACTCCCAGCATTTAGGAGGCAGACACAGGGAGACTGTCCTCAATCTGAGAGCGTCCTGGTGCACACAGTAAGTACATAGTCAGCCTATGTACTTAGTACATACATAGTACTTAAGTATATGGGTACATAGCAAGACCTGGTCCTAAAGTATCCTCCCAAACTGTGCTAAAACTGAATTTTAGTTGTACAAAAACTTGAAAACACACCTTGCAAAAGATATCTCAAGAAATACATGAAAAGATGCTTAACATTAGGAAAATACAAACTACAACCACAATGAGGTGCAGCTTTGCCTATCCCGGAAGGACGAAGAGGACTGACAATACCCAGTGTCAGCAAATGCTCCCAGGAAGTGAAACCCACGCATGGCTGAGAGAGTAAAACCACCTTGGAACAAGTCCAGCAGTTTCTGACAGCGTTAAACACTCCCAAGCCTATAATGCTATAATTCTATACCTGCATACTGACAGAAGAAAATGGACACGAATGTCCACGAGGAGACTACAGCAGCGTTGAGAGCAGGTTTCCTCACAACTGCACCAAACCTAAAGGAGTCTGATAAACAGGCTACCCTATACCAGACAGTGTGACCCAGACAGGAGGCAACAAGCTGTCAGTACAAACGGACAACAGGGCTGACTCTCAAAAGACTATGCAGGCAAAAAGAAGCCTCTCTCTCTCTCTCTCTCTCTCTCTCTCTCTCTGTGTGTGTGTGTGTGTGTGTGTGTGTGTGTGTGTGTGTGTGTATGTGTGTGATTTCATTCATGAAAAGCTCAGAAACATTCAGAATCAACTGCGGGGCTAGAAAGTCTCACAGGAGGCGAGTAACTGGGAAGGACAGCTCAAAAAGCGTTGAGGAGGGGGGGAAGCCACCCAGGCAAGATGTCTGTGGAGTTTTCAGATGAGCATTTCACCGCATTCATTTCTCCTGCTTTTGTACTTTTTCACAAGTTGAGACCAAGTCTCCTCATGATGTTCTGACTGACCGGGAACTCACTACCGTAGACCAGGTGGTCTCAACCTTCTCTTCCATCTCTACCTCTGGAGTGCTAGGATTACTTGCGCGGACCACCATGTCCACTTTTGCTTCCTTTTTTTTTTTAAAAAAAAACAAACAAACAAAACACACATATAGCGCACCTCTGAATACATTTTTATACTTGTCTATTTTGTTTTTTGTTGTGTTGGGGATCACACCCAGAGTCAGCACTCTGCTTCTGGGCTACACCTCCGGAAACTATACTTGTGCTTTTTTTTTTTTTTTTGTCTTTTTAAACATCTACGACTATTTTCTCTATCAATCTACCCTAAAATAGAGTTATGCAAAGCTCATTTCCTTTCTAACCTTTGCCAAATAAATGTAGTCATAGAACTCTAATTTCTAACTTTTTGTTAGAAATGTTCTTCACCAATAGTAAATTTTAAATGCTATATATGAATACGTACAAAACCTTCTGCTGTGAACACCCAGTAAAGGACAGTGGCATCCTCCCTATTCAAACACTGAGTGAATAAAGGCTGTCCAAAGAAAGTAACTTCCCAGGCCACAAGTCTACTTCTAAATTACGGCTTCTTCTTGATTACTCTCGTTTATAAATCTAGCCTCTCTGAGAGGCCTCCCCTAGGACTTTCTAGTTCCTTCCACAAGAGGGCCTTGACTGATGTTTTAGAGAAACTCTTGTGGTCTCAAGAAGAACACCTGACAAACTCCAAGAAACATTTTTCATCTTTGACAGCTGCCAACTCCAGGTACCCAAAACCACCTCTCTGCATCCTTCGAGAAGAAGGACAGAATGACAACAGAATGAAAGAAGACAGAATGAGAATAAGTAGTAAAATCCTCCCAGCAAAAACAAAAACATGTACATGTTAGGTTGCTCCTATATTCCGGATGACAACTTTTTGATCAAAACAACATAAAAGGGTAGGTTCAGCGTTCAGAGCTAGTTGTCCACGACACTCCAGAGCGTGGGTGTCTTAAGGAGGTCGCCTCTTATTTTTTCAGACACATCCAACGCGTGGATACAGAAGGGTTTAAACACCAAACCCCACAGCGCGGGCATCACGCAGCGGGTGGGCCCGGGCGGCTTCGCCGTCCTTCCGGGACTCAGCCTGGAAGGTGGAGCCATCGTTCTCCCCGCCAGGACATTTTCCCGTGCAGACAGACAGACAGACAGCGGCTCGGCCCCGCCGTACGGTCCCCGCGCCGCCCTCCCCCACTTCCTCCCTCGGGGAACCGCCCCGGAGGCCACGCGACCCCGCCCGGCCCCCTGCGGCCTCTCCCCCCGGGGCGAGCCTCACCTCCGTTCCCGTCGCCGCTTTCCGGCGCGGCGCATCGCCCTGGGGACCCGCCGTCCTCACTGGCTCCTCCCGCTGCGCCCAATGGTTCCGGCACTAGCGCAGTTTGAAAATGGCGCCGAGAGACGGTCGCGGCCCACAAGGAGGAAGCGCCGCGGTTGCCCCGGTAACCGGAGCGGCCCACAGTGGCGACGCGCGCCCGCCCGCCCGGCCGGTGATGGCGGCTCCCGGGCCTCGGTGCCCGGAAACGTAACGGCCCGGCCGAGGCGAGGCCACAGCACCCCCTGGCGGAAACCCTAAGCCTCCGCGACGCCCGGCGACTTGTCAACCGGCTGCTGTGCCCGGCCAAACCTGCGCCCCAGCCTCGGTCCCGGCAGAGAAGGATCTTTCACGGGGGAATTCGTGCTGACCGTCCAATATTCCCCCTAGACATCACTGTCCTTGCAGCTTCTCCTGGCTACACTTGTTCATGTACCCACCTGCTGCCTCCAGTTGTGGACTCCTTGAGGCCAAGATTATTTTATTTAGCTGTATTTCTCTAGCTCTACCTCGGTATTTGTAAACGTTAAGTTGAAATAAATTGTTTATAAATAACCTGTTCACAGATAGAAAGACCATGGTCAAATCCCCAAAGTCCATCACTCCACCAAAAACTTTCTAGACGGTTAAGAGTTGGGTTGTTGTTTTTTTTTTTTCTGCTCATATTCCTTACCAAGTCGGCTTTCCTCTGAACTTCGTTGTTGCATCGTATGTAAATGTTTGGTGGAAAGTGGATTGCTTTGTGCCCATTCGTTCATTGCTTTCACGTCTCCATTTTGTGTGCTTCGTCCATTTTTAAATGGAATTTCTAAGGAACTAATGAATTGAATTCTGTAGAAAAAATTTTAGACCATCTTGGAAATATACAAGTTAACATATTTTCGTTAAAAAAAAAAAAGCAACTATCTTTTTCTGAAAAGAAGCAGCCATAAATGACTGTACAATAGCCATCTAGTGCAGATGAATTCTTGGCTCCCCTTACCCCAAACACATACCAATTAAAAAATATAAAAAACAAAACTCAATGAAGAAATCCTGAAGGGAAATTGGGATTGAAAGACATAGTTCTGCTTTGTTCCAAGTGACTTTGATAACTCAGCATCAGTTGCACTGCTGACATCCAAGGTCTGAGGTCAGGGATCCTGGGGTGCAACAAGTGAAGGAAGAGCAAGCAAAGAAAACTGCTGTTGCTTCTACCCGAATCCCAGACCACGAAGCAAACTGCATGGCGGTGGAGGCTGGAAGAAGAAGAAATACTCCCACAATAGAAAGCGAGCCTGCTGTCTGGGTTTTGTAGACTTCTAGTATTACCACAAACAGGAGTCTGGAAATACTCCAGTGAGATTTGCCCAGAGAGGAGGGGGAGGGGTCCTGATTGCTGGATTAAGAAAGCCAGGCATAAAGCATAAACTGATGCTGTAGTTTAGAGTTGCTCTGGAATGTGATGATTTGAATGAGACCGGCCTCCTGCTGGTGGAACTGTTTGGGAAGGATTGGGTGTCTCCTTGTTGGAGGAGCTTTGTCACTGGTGATGCAATGGCTCAGGTTATGCTGATCACTAACTGTGTTTAAAAATTTAAAATTTCTATGCTTAGGAAAACCATAACGCAAAAGTGAACTTCCAAATGTTATGTGCTGTTAACGGCTTATTTTTGTAATTGCCTGGTCTTGTACAACTTTGACAAAACTGCTGTTTCTGCTTCATAAACAAAAGCTTGCTTTGCAGGAAATGACCTGCTTGCGTGTAGACAGGATGCAACTTGATGTTCTTTGCCTTTTAAAGCCCCTGACTGAGGTGGCTGGGTTCTGTGCTGCCCCGGGGAATTATGAGTGCTGGGTGTAGACCTGGTGCCGGTATATGAACAAAAGCCTCTTCTTTAATATTTGTTAATGGTCAGACTGGAGAATCTCTGAACTACCTAAGACCCATAACAGGGGTAGGCTTTGAAATGGCTTTCAAAAGCCCATTCTATTCCCAGATCCTAGAGCTTGTGGATCAAGAAGTGACTTCTCAGCTACTGGTTCAGCACCATGCCTGTCGCTTGCCCCCTGGCATGCAGATATGGTGGTCACTGCCTGCTTGCCTGCTGACATGCTCCCAGGCATGGTGGTCACAGATTCTAACTTTTCAGAAGAATAAGTTACAAGTTGTCCTGGTGATGATAGCAATAGAAAGGTAACTAAGTCAAATGTTCTCCAGAGGCCTGAGACTGTGTGTTATAGCTTGGTCTGCAGCATGGCACTATTGGAAGGTGGCAGAACCTTTAAGAAATACTTTAGTGAAAGGAAGCTATGTCACTGAGCAACAAGAGCCTTTGGGGTTCAGGCCCAAGGTCCTCCTCAGGGTTCAGACTGGACGCTAAACTGAAAGGCACTTAGGGTATCTGAGGGCGAACAAACCCTCACACCATGCTGTTCCGAACAAGTCTCTTTATTATTCTTCTGCCTCTATTCTAATTCTCCTGTCCTAATTCTAATTCCTCCTAGATTCTTCTCCTCTGAGCTAAAAACGCTCTTCTTTCAGGAAGCTTGAAGCAATGAAAAAAATTTACAAGAGTTACCTTGTCAAAAGCACATCCCTAGGGTAAACAATAAGGAGCCAAACCATTCGCCATGGCAATACAAGATGCCAAGGTTACAGGAGTAAGACTGTGACTAGACGGGGGTAGGGCACAGTTCCCAGTGACAAACTTTGAGACACAGATTTGTTGTCAGCAGACTGGTAAGTGTAGAATTGGCATGATTTTCTTAGCCTTGGTTGGACCCCTATGACTCTGACCTTTTGCATAACTGTAAGGTTTTAAACTTATGATCCATTCACAAAAAGCCTTCAGTCTAGTTTGAACTTGCTCTGAGGTAAAAGTGAGATAACTGTGTGCAGTTAGTCTGCGCAAAAGGACAAAGCAGGCTTTTAAGTGTCTACAGTCTTCATGGGAGAAATAGATCTAGTTATGAAGCATGTCCTAATATATACATATATATGTATATATAAAATTTATACAGATAAATGAAAAGTCATCTTTCTGACCATCCACAGATATATGTGTGTCCAGTAGATGGAAAATTTTCATGAGATAAGCACACAAGCAGTGGAAAAGTACCCAAAGCTGTTCTTAGGGAAGAAATGAAGTGGCACATAAGAGAAATTACAGATACAGGCAACCGGTTTTCAGAGTCAGTCATCCTGGAAGCCTAGATAAACAGACTCCATCAGATTCTGGTGGGTCAGTTGTCATATGCTGTATACTTCCATGGCCTCCAACAACTGATGCCATTGAAGGGGATAGAGTGGCTTCTGTAGGCAGAGTTTTCCCAACCCAGGAGCCACTTCCAAATTATCACACAGAGGTTTATATTAATTGTAAATGTTTGGCCAATAACTCAGGGTTTTTACTAATTAGCTCCTACATTTCAAATTAACCTGTATTACACTCTGCCACGTGGCAGTATCTTGATTAGCATAGCATGTTCATCTTGCTTTTCTGTGTCTTTTGACTCTCTGACTCTGCCCTTCCTTCTGCCTGTATCCTCAGTTTGATCACCCCGCCTATACTTTCGCCTGGCTATTGGCCAATCACATTTTATTAGTCAATTAGAGTAATTCATTGTATACAAAAGGATTGTTCCGCAGTAGACCTCTGCCTCTTTCAGCCTCTTTCCATCTTGGCCATTAGAGACAGACAGATGGCGCCCACGTGGATAACTGAATCCACAGAAAGCCTGAGAAAGTTTGGGAAAGAATAGAGTAAAGCATGTTTTCTTGGTAGCAGCAATTTCTCAGGTCTGTGCTGCTTGCTAGAGGCAAGCAAGTACTCTCATCTAAGAGAGGCTTCCTGACTCAGCTTTAGCTGCAAAATGTTGTAGCTCTTTTAAGAGGTCCTGCCACGAAACACTTAAACGCTGTTGATGAAAAGCTGAACGCATGCTTTTCGGTTTTCAGCTGTAGCAGGAAAAAAGCTGTGCCATTTTAAAATGTCGGCTTTCTGGGCTGTCCTGCCAGGGCAAACTCTGACTCTTTCAGGCAGGCAGTCCGACTGAGTGTGGTCTGTGAGCAGAAAGCTGTAGCTTGCTTGCTAGCAGGGACCTTGAAACACTGTAGAGTTGTGACGATAAAAATGGCTCTGGGGGTACTTCTGCAATGAGGCTGGAAAGCTAAGAAATGGGCTGGATCTAGCCGACAAAGCCACGGCTCTCCATATTGCTTAGTAAATTAAAGGCTCATGTGGTGAGAAAAAGAGATATACAGTAAAGAGTGATTCAAAGACAAAAGAAAACCTCTAAATGGTTTACACTGTGTTAAACTTATATGCAGGCTAAATGTTAAAGTTCTTAAACTCAAAAGAAAGAAAGTAGTTGGGTGTGGTGGTACACACCTTTAATCCCAACACTTGGGAGGCAGAGGTACATTGACCTCTATGACTTCAAGGGGCAGAGGTACATTGACCTCTGTGACTTCAAGGTGTGGTAGCACACGCCTTTAATCCCAATGCCTGGGAGGCAGAGACAGACAGATCTCTGAGTTCAAGGTGTGTTAGCACACACCTTTATCCCAGCACTGGGGAGGCAGAGGCAGAAGGATCTCTGTGAGTTCAAGGACAGCCTGGTCTACAGAGTTATTCCAGGACAAAGATATATACAGAGAACCTGTCTCAAAAAGTAAAAGTAAAAATAGAAGAAATAGAAGTTAAAATAAAGATGGAAAATATACAGAGAATCTTGACACTGTATGCTATTATGCTCTCTTTGAATTGTTTGAATGCTGAGGAAGAAGCAACAGCTGCTAAAGGACTTTTGTTTATAAATGCTGCTGAACTATAGGTATTTTGAAAATACCTTGGCTTCAAAACTGAAGTCAAAAGTTATGTTACTTTGAAGAAGAGATTTTGCTTTTGTTTCCACAGGAAATGAGAGGATGTGGATTCATTCTGAGCTAAGAAAAATCCAGTTTGATCAGGGAAGATCACCGAAGAGGCAACATGTGAGCTTTCACACTGAGAAAGGTACCAAGTCATATGGCTAACATAGATAAGAATAATGGGTTAGTATAAATTACAAGGGCTAATAAGAAGCCTTACCTAATGGGCCAATCAGTTTATAATCTTATGAAGTCTTATGTGTGATTTTCCTTGGGAGTTGCCGGTTGTGGGGTACCAGGCAGGACAGAAACCCCAACAAGCCGGCCCTCATGCTACAAGTTTTAATTGTGCCATGTTCTCCAGCCACAATATTCTGCTTAGTCATGAGTCCAAAAGCAGCAGAGCCAACCATCCATAGATAGAAACCTCTGATGCCAGAAGCCAACATAAGCATTTCCTCCCTTTTAATCTGATAATTTAAGGTTTTTGTCGCAGTGATGGAAAGTTAACCAGTCAGTTTGCCAGTCAAAATGCCAGGACAATGAAGTTTAATGCCTGTAAAGACAGCTAACCTTCCAAAATCAAAATCTGATTTTTTTTCAGGTGAAAAGCGTATAGTGGGTATAATTTGAATGACCTAGAGTAGGGTTTCTCAGTTCACCACTTCTAACATTTGAATGGTCAAATCTTTATTGAGGGGAACCTGTCCTGAGTATTGTGGAATATACAGTACCCTTCCTGGCTTCTCCACATTGAATGTCTGCAGTAGCCTCCAGTCCAGATGTTCTTACAGTCACACTGGATGCCTGTAGTAGCCTCTACTCCAGATGTTTTTATAGTCACAGCACCTTCAGGACTTTCCAAATTGTCTTGGAGACAAAAAACACTCTTGGTTGTGAATCACTGATCAAAATGGATGAAGGAATAATTGTCATTAGAAAAGAATAAGAATTATATTAAATGAAATAGCAACAGGTTTTATGAAGAGGACCAATCAGAAAACTTGTATATTTAAAAATAATTATGAATTTTAAAAATATTGGGCCAGCAAAGTAGCTCAGAAGGTAAAGTCATTTTTCCTACAAGGCTGACAACCTGAGATCAATCGCTAAGTTCCACGAAAGGAGAGAACTTGAAGAGAAGATATTTGGGGAAGGAGGAAGAGAAGATGGCATCGTTGGGAAGATGTAGATAGAGAAAATACATTTCAGTCTGTAATAAATGTCGCCATCTGGTGGCAACTGGGCAAGGTGAGGGGCACAGATCACAATAAGGCTGAGTTACTAAAGGACTCACCAAATGTGATATTTCAGAGCTTGGAGTTCATCCACTACATCATTAGACAACATTAAACTTTAAAATGAATGATCACTTAATGAAATTAAGTGGGTAAAATTGATCTGGGTTTGGAGAATGAATGCTCAATAGTGAAATGTACACAAAACAAAGTTGCCTAGGACAGGAGTCAAATAATCCTCTTAACCATGTGATAAAATTAAAAAAAAAAAACACACACACACAATTTGGTCAAATGCCTGAGGGACAAAGACTACAAAGAAGAACAGAAAGCACGTCGTGAGGGGTCAGCCTCTCTGAGTGAAGGCGGAAGGAATCGAGACCGACGTCAGGTGTTGCCTTTCCGAAAGCCCCCAAATGGAATAACCAGGAAGCCACATTAGCATGCACTGTGGCAGGAATGGGGCGCTTCTGTAGAGAGGTCAAGGAGACTGCAGGACAGATACAAGTGATATGGCTTTGGATGCTGCTGTGGTTAGCATTGCCATCCATTCTTCTGTATCTCCTCCCACTTAGACAATGAGTTCCTTATGAGCTGAAGAGACAAATATGCCTTTCTCTGTAGACATAACCAAACGAAGTGGGGACAGGTAAAATTAATTGAATTGAATGATCCAGATCTTTTATCTAATACTCCGGCGAGCATCTCAGTTGCTATCCAGAAATCATGTGAAGTGGTTTGAATGAAAATGCCCCCCTTAGGCCCATAGGGAGTGACACTATTAGGAGGTGCAGCCTTGTTGGAATAGGTGTGGCCTTGTTGGAGGAAGTGTGTCACTACAGGTGGGTGTTGAGGTTTCAGATGCTGCAGTCAGGTCCAGCGTCTCTCTCCCTGCTGCCTGAGGATCCAGGTGTAGAACTCTCAGTTACCTCTCCAATACTTTGTCTGCCCGTGAGCTTCTATGCTCTCTGTCATGACAATAGTAGACTAAGCCTCTGAACCTGAAAGCCTGCTCCAATTAAGTGTTTTCTTTTATGAGACTTGCCTTGTCATGAAGCCTCTTCAGAGCAATAGAAACCCTAACCAAGACGTCATGCTAAAATGTCAATAGTGCCAGCTACTTCAAGCCCTTTTATTTAAGCAGCAGGGACTCAATTTTCCTGCTGCCAAAGGTGTATAGTTTGGCTGGCAATATGGTTATCACTGTCATATAAGGGACACACTCATGGTACTTCCAGCCCATCTAGAGAGCTTAGAAGACTTGTGACCTGGCCACAAAAAGATGTCTACGCTGTATAAATGACTAGTTGTTCTGAGAAGCTATTCTCTAGCAGAAGACTCTGTGAAATGACTCTCAGGAAATGATCACTTTTAAAGAGGACAGGGCTGGAGCATCTCAGTGACACAGCAATTTCATTTTATGTCTACAAAGACATGGAGCATTTTCGTTTCAAATTCTGGTGCAAAGATTCAATCTTTCTTCACCTTTTCGATTGAGAAAGAATAGAGGGAAGTGTGGAGGCTCCGAGGGAATGATAAGCTTGATTAACATTATTGAATTATAAAAACAGCAAACAGCAAACCTTCTATATGTCAAACATGGCATGCCAAATGACAAACAACAACTAGAAAAACATTTACAACTAATGTCATAGACCTAAGATGCACCTCATTTCTGCAAGCTGATGATGTGTCTATTACATCAAGAGACCAGAGTCCTGAAAAGGAGGACATGCATGTCTGTGACTTTTCATCACTGTGACAGGTACTCAAGGGATACAATTTCAAGGAGGGAAAATTGATTTATAACTTGAATTTTCAAAGCTTTAGCCTGTGATGGCAGTGCATACATGTGGCAGAAGAGGATGCTCACACAGGGCAGCCAGAAACAAGAGAAGGAGCTCAGGACAAGCTAGAGCTCTCAAGAACACAGGGCTAGCTGATCTCCTCCAATAAAGCTTTCTCGGAAAGATTCCCCTTCCCACCACATCTCAGTGATGCCATCGCTGAATGCATAAGGGATACATTTCTAGGTCAGCACCCTCAGGAGCTGATCACTTTTTGTTGTTGTTTTTGTTTGTTTTTCGAGACAGGGTTTCTCTGTGTAATAGCCCTAGCTGTCCTGGAACTTGCTTTGTAGACCAGACCGGCCTTGAACTCACTGAGATCCATCTGCTTCTGCCTCCTGCATGCTGGGATTAAGAGCATGAGCCACCACTGCCCAGCGCTGATCACTTCTTAAAAGCCCATCACCTGGAAATTAAACCTTTAACAAGCAAGCCTTAGAAGGAATAGTTCATATGCCAATCAGAGCAGCACAGAAATGAAAACTTAGGTATGGAAGAAGGGTAGCCATGGGGAACAAAGGATGGATGAGATAATTCGCTAAGAGACTAACAAAGCCACCACAGCTATAGTGTTAGTGCTGGGGAAGTTGAGTGCTGGTTTACGTAGTGGTCTGCTTAACAAGCACTGTCTCATCCCATCACACAGCAACCTTAGGCAGTTGCTAATACTGGCATCTGCATTTTACACTTACTAAAAGTCATCAAGCCCTAGCACCTTGACTTGGACACTGTGGATTAAAGCAACTGTGAACTGTGAAGACCATCATGAAAGAAGTACAAGGGCACCTTACAGATACTATTCAGAGAATGATCAGTTAAACTATGTGAGGACATCATTTCCAGGGTCCTCAGAGGCCAATTGAATCAACTTTCTAAATGGGGGACAGATTTCCTCTCCCCTAAAATGTCTGTGGTAGTTGCCATAGGAACGTATCCATGACTACCAAACTCCACTTTTCAAAGCAACTCCTTGCATTGCTGATCATCTTTGGTCAAAAGAGCTTCTTTTGTGCAGCTGAAGTCAGCTTCCCCTTAAGTGTGCATAATTTGTTCTGAGCATACACATGATGGCCCTTCAGAATAGCAGCCTAGTCTTCAGTTTTTCCTCATGGGCCCTAAAGCTGTTATTTATCTGGCTATTGTCCTCTGGAGTAGAGACCCTCCAGTTTCTTAGTTTTCTTCAACTAACTTGAGTGTTCCCAACTACCTCTACCTCAGAAAGGGAGCATTGTCCAGCATCACATAGAATCAAAGGTAAACAATGGGCCTGACTTTGGGAGGCATAAAAACCATGGCCACTCTGGGACCTGTCACTGTGACCTGGAAAGCACCCACTGTGGTGAAAATGGAAGGACAGCTCAACTCTTTCTAGAGTGATTCAAGTTTTAGACTCCCAGTGAAGGGCAATATAACTTTTCACACAGCAGAAGAAATTGGGTAAAGAACCAAATACAAGGCTAGGGGCAAGGAATCATTTAAAAGACATGAGACCCTGAGAGGCAGCAGAGAAATGGTAGTTCTCAGGATGATACCCTTGGGAGAAGAATGCACTTTGATTTCACCAGTATCCAGTCTCTTGGGCTCATGAACTGTTCTCTCCTGTTTTCTTTATAGAACTGTTCATCATGATGAAGTAGGGTCTGATTAATCTCAGGGGTTTATAACCCTTAAATAAAAAATATATATGGTTATGTGTTTTTATGAGCACAGATTAGAACTATATTTCTAGTTATAAATATAAAGTAAAGACAAATCCCAAGGAAGGTTATCATAAATACATTTTAGCACCATTTCAAGGATACTTTTATTCATAGTAAATGTCAGGGTCTATGAACTCTCCCATGAAACCATGGACTGTTTGGGATTGAATGCAGCTTTGTTCCAGTATTTGAAAATCCTTCTGGAAAGCTCCTTTTTCCCTAACTGCTGTAAGGGTGACAGGTCAACACTGACATCAAGTAGTGGCGGGGTAACCAACACTGGCTGAGTTTCTGCTTGTTAGGGTCTGGAAAATAAACAGCTAAGAATTGCTGGCCCTGGACAGACCTCAGCATGATTGCAGATTGCAATGTTCTCTTTCAGACCTCAGAATGCCAATGGAGATTCTGAGCTCCTGTCTCCTCCCACCCTATATTCCTCTCTAGTGATGGGATTAAAGGCGTGCACCACCACTGCCCAGCCTCTATGGCTAACTAGTGTGGCTGCTGGGATTAAAGGTGTGTGCCACCACTGCCTGACTAATGTATGACTGACTAATGTTGCTAGCTTTCCACTCTGATCTTCAGGCAAGCTTTCTTTATTAAACACAAATAAAATCTCTATATTTCCCCCTTTTGGGTCTAAAATAAAAAAGCTATAACTAATATATGAAAAGCTATATATAATAAGTACAATGACTATATACAATATACACTGGCAGTAAGTACATCAACAATGTCTAATCTATTACATATGACAAATTCAGAGAAAATACTCCATCCTATCTTGGTGAGTCCAAAGTCTTATACCTAATTTATTTTCTATCATAACTTGCATTACTATGCAAAACTATTTTTTGATAGCTCTCAAACTTACATACTTTACAATTCTTTAGTGAATTTTTCGCATAAACAAGGAAAGCTATGACTCTCTAGTCTTCAACTTCCTCAGAGACCCCAAAATGAAACAATATCAACTGAGTAAGCAGGAAGTGAGAGCAAGTGACTTCCAAAAAAACAAAAAACAAAAAAAAAAACATGAGAAATGACAAAAACAGAGGGGTGCCTGGACAGTCACCCAAGGTTCCTCTGAAATGTTGGGGCCTCCATCTTTGGCCTACAGGCCTAAAATATCCTGCTATCATTCTCCATCTTTCAGATTTCTTTTTAATAAGAAATACAGGGGGATTCCAAGGGCTGGTTGATTCTTCAATATGCTGAACACTTAGTTGTGCCTGTACCAGCTGTTCTAAAGCCTGCCATTTCTCTGTTGTTAAAGGCTATGCACAACTCATGCAGGTTTGTCTGTCCACCCTCTTAAAGGTAGGGCTGTTGGAGCCTTTGAAATATCAGCAGTTGTTGTGCCCTGATGGCTGGTGACTGTACTTTATAAACTCTTCTAATATTTCCCCCAGAAACATACGTTAATTTATGGTTTGCTTCTAAGATTGGGGGCATGTTATTCTGAGTATTCCATTGCTGTAACAAATTGTGTTCTCACAAATTCATTGCTATGTTAGCAACATATGGTTTTAATATTCCTCTGTCCTTCTGGCCCTATACATTTGACCCATATCACACTCTGTTTCACCTGAGATAAAGTTCCAATCCCTAAAAGATGAACACTTATGTCCTGAAGAGGTCAACTTGGATGCCAACATTCTGACAAATTATTGTTAAATCCACACCTATCTTCTAGACCTTCAATGACAATATCCGTTTATTCATATTTTTAATTTTGATCTTTACTCATTTATAGATGTTTGCCAAAATACTTGTTTTATGGTTTCTCCTGAATTTTTTTGTTCTCTCTTCTAGAGCTGTTCTATCATCTAGAACAGTATGGTTTCTTATGATAGGCATTAGGTTCTTTAATTGCTCTGGGAGGGAGATTCCTCTACTACGGCAGAAAATGACTGAACCAGATTTGGCATTGGGGCCTTCAAGGCCACCCCTCAAAGAGTTTTCCAAAGGCAAAGGATTATCTTGAATGTCTGTTATTGACCTACATTCATTAGTCCAATGCCTGCCTTTGCCACACCTTCTGCATAATCCAGAAGGGAGGGGCATTCTGTTTGGATTATCCTTAAAATAAACACTGTTTCTAGGAACACCCTGTTTACAATGCCTTTTAAGGTGACCTTGTTTGCCACAATTCTAATACTTGACATTTTGATATTTTTCTCAAATCCCTGGAAATTACCTCTCCTATCCAAGCATCATCATGGTCATGTGATTCAATACTGATTGCATCTTGAATCCATTCCTCCAAGGGTGATGACTTTGCCTTTAAGGCCTAGTTATCCTTCTGCATTGAGAATTAACATTTTTTGAAGTCAGAGATCCAATTATTATTTGTCTAGTTTCTGAATTTGGTATCATTCTATTTACTGCTGAAATCCATCTTTGTAAGAAATCTATGAAGGCTTCCCTTGGACCCTGTGTAACTTTAGTAAATGACTCTTTCTTCTCCAATTCTGTCCCAAACATTCAAAGCTGCTGTGTGGCATAAAGCCAGGGTGTGGTCATCATATAGAGATAACCTTTCTATAGTAGCATAATCTCCTTCTCCAAGAAGTTGATCTTCAGAGGTTTTCATACCTCTAGCTTTACTTTATTGTTCAATAGTCTTAGCCTGTTGAAGGGAGGCTGCTCGTTCATCCTGGCTGCCCAGAACCTAAATAATCACACAGAAATTGTACTAATTAAACCACTGCTTGGCCCATTAGCTCTAGCTTCTTATTGGCTAACTCTTACATATTAATTTAACCCATCTCCATTAATCTGTACATCATCACAAGGTCATGACCTACCAGCAAGGTTTTAGCACAACTGTCTCCAGAGGCAGCTCCATGGCTTCTCTCTTTACTGTCTCCTTTCTCCCAGCATTCAGGTTAGTTTTTGCCGCCTAACTGTGCTATGCCCTGCTATAGGCTCAAGCCAGCTTTATTAACCAATGGTATTCTCAGCACACAGAAGGGAATCCCACACCATTTGCCTCTTCTCTAAACCACATACTCCACTGTAATTGTGGACCAGACTCTAAAAACAGCTTTAACCAAGTCTTCTAGTCTTTACAGATAATTCTATTACAAACTGACCATGGAGTTTAACATTTGTTTCACAAAAGGTGAATGCATGCCATATGAGACCATTGTTTCCTTGAATCTCCTTAAGCCTAACATTGGCACAGGAATCCAACTAGCTCTTACAGAGTGAGTATCATTTGGCAATTCCTGTAAGGTTACTGGATATACTAAGGTTGGTTGTTTGAAAACCTAAGGCTATTCCTCTCTATAATGCAATGCTGAAACTGGTTCTCCATTAAATTCCTGTCTGAATCTGAATATCTCTATGAACTGTTTTATTAAGTTTTTCTAAGGCCTGTATCTTGGCAGTCAAACCAAATAGCTTTTTAAGAGAAAAACCAAGAATTATCAGAACAGCAATGATTATCAAAATGATAATAGTATGTCAATCCCAGTTGATTATCACTTCATTTAATTGTATCATTTTTAAATCATGCATTACATAATCATGCAGAGACCTAACTTTCTCTATTGTAATGGTGTTTCCCATTTTTCAATGTGGGAAAAAAGCTCTTTTAACTAACTTCTCTCTTAAAGAATTCCCAATTTTCCCACCAAACCTGCTGCCAATGATTGTTGCTGCGTAATACTGTAAAAGCCTGACTGGATTTCAAGGCAGCTACCTAATTTGGCAGTAGTCTGAGAAGGTTCATGGAAAATCCACCAGGAGAAAAGAAAACCTAGCCAGTAGGGTGGCGACTCTGGCCATGTGTAGCTCTGGCCTATGCCAGTGGCTGTAAAGCCACAGGCAAATCGCTTTTTCTGTGAATTTGTACCCCAAAAGTTGGGTGCCAGATGTAGCACAAATAATAAAAACCCAGAGACAGATATTGGGGTTCAAGCTGAAGATCAGAGAAGCAAAACAGCTAAGCCACTAGAGAGTTCTTACCTCTACTAAGGCTCAAACAAAGAGGCCATCCTACGCTCAGTGTGACTACAGACTGCAATGCTCTCCACCAAACTTCAGACTGCCAATGGAGATCCTGAGTTTGTCTTCTCCTGTCTTATTCTCCTCTCTAGTGCTGGGACTAAAGGTGTGCACCACCACTGCCCAGCTTCTATGGCCAACTAGTATGGCTGCTGGGTACAGGCATGTCCCACCACTGCCTGGACTTTATGGCTGACTAGTGTGGGTAACTTTGCACTCTGATCCTCAGGCAAGCTTCATTTATTAAAACACAAAATTAATATCACTATGGATATCTTTCACTTGGGATCCTTAATAAATTTGAATCATTCCACAGGCTTTTCTTAAACATATACTGCATTGGTTGTTGTTCACGGTTAAGAACTATGTGTAGGACACATTTTCTTCTCTTCCAGGGCCAATTTCCTCACAAGAATCCTCAGCGCGAGTATGCCACTGCCCACTGTGCTCAGTGTGCACACTTAAAGCAAGGCAGCAAATTAACACAGGGCAGGAGGGCAGGCTGGGCTCCAGTCGCCTGGAACCTCACTGAAAACAGACTGTGGCTGTGTCTAACATTGCTAAAATTCTAAGTGTTCTTTGGTATAAGGCCTCACAATTAGTTTTGATATGGTACAGGAGAATTGTCTGTATTCTGTCAATCATGTATTTTAATAAAATGCGGATTGGCCAGGCAGGAAGTATAGGTGGGTCAACCACACAGGAAGTAGAGGCAGGGCAATGAGAATAGGAGAAGGCTAGGGAGGAGAAGCTCCCTCCGCCATTCCTGCACAGACCACCGAAGAGGCAACATGTAAGCTGTCACACTGAGAAAGGTACTGAGCCGTGTGGCTAACATAGATAATGATAATGGATTAATATAAATTACAAGGACTAATAAGTAGCCTGACCTAATGGGCCAATCAGTTTATAATCTTAGGGAGTCCTGTGTGTAATTTTCTTTGGGGCTTGCCGGCTGTGGGGTAGACAGATACCCCAACAAGCTGGCCCTCATCACTACATTGATACACAGCTTCTTGCTTTTATGTGCAACAAGTATAAAACCTAAGGATATTACCAAATATCAACTTTAAAAAACTTTTTATTTAATATACAGAATCACATAATCCTCAAAATCCAGGCTGGTAACCAACTACCTCTTCAGCTCCCTGCCCATGTGCACACCTGTTAAATAAGAGACAAAATACTATATAATGCTTTCGGAGATCCATGATTTGTTAGCAACCGGTGAGAAGTGAGTGCCGACGAACTCCCACAGTTCCTCTCAGGACAGCCACTCACAAACACAAGAAGCTGACAATTAAAGGAAATGTCCTGCCCAGCACTGTGAAGTGAGTGCTGAAGGCATTACATGATGAGATAAATGCTTACATAAGTACATCACCAGGAGGTCAAGTAGAACTGACCCCCAGGCTGCGCTCTGCACTCAGGACCTGGGGCAGAGCACCACAGTTATCTGACATTTAGCCACACACAAACGCTTGAGTCTGCCTTCTCAAAGCACTTGCTCTATTTTTTAATGTAGTGTTGGTGCACTGAGAGTGTGTGCTCATTTCTTCTTGTTCTTCCATCAGGCTTATTTAGTGGGACTGTGCAATGCTGGAGCAATAATCCAGAATGTCCTGAATAGTGAATTCCATTGTGACTCCAGACCCAGGATAGCAGCGAGCTATCAAGCCCTCGAAGTGCTTGTATTGGCGTATAAATTCATCTTGCATGGAGTGCCACACCACCTATGGCAAAACAGAAAGTGAAAGCAAAGAACTGTGAGGGGAAATGGTTACATTATCACACACGGAGAACAGACTGTAGGAGGGAATCTAGACTCTGGCACAGCATGGTAGTTAAGAAAATGCACTCTGAAGCCAGCATCCTTAGATGACTATGACCTCAGGTTCCTATCTGTAAACAAGGCGTGGCTAACAACACTTCTTCCTCCTAGGGAATAAAGCAGAGTACTTAGGACAGCTCTGCCATATGCAAGCACCCGTCATGCTTTAGCTGGTATTTCACAGACTCTAACACCCACAACAGATGCAGCTCTGCACAATTATGTGTGGAACGAAGACCATCATTCAGCAAGCACAATACTTAACACTTTAGGTCCATTTCAGACAAAGTTAAATTTTTTTTTCTTTAACAAAAATTGATGGCATAAATATTGCTTGATACTGGGGAAGGAAAACAAGGATGATCCAGGCAACTACCTGATTCACAACGTTGCCATGGAGGTGGACATACAGGTAATTTCAAGACAGAATTCCATACACACAATGATTCAAGGCTTAAATCGAATTAAATTTATCTGCATCAGTACTATGCAATTTAAGTCTCCTGAGGACCAGGGGAGGATGGGAACTATGATCATATTCCAGCACGTCAACTGAGGGGATATACTCTTCTAGGGTTTTCCTCTGAGCCTTCTAAATTCTCCATTTCTCTCTTAAGACCAGTCTTAATTTAAGACTAGTCACCGTCTCCCATGGTATTTGGTACACCGTTTGCTTTTTGGCTCGTGCTGCCTTCCACTGAGTACCACACTTGCCACTCATTAGCATGCTGTTCTACTCTGGGAAGCAAACACAAATGCAGCACCATGGTGAGCATGTCTATGATGTCTATGATGCTGAAACTAGCTATTCTCCCCAGCCCCGAGTCTTCTGGCATAGATTATAAAGGATATAGCTTAAATTTGGTTCAACTCTAGCCCCGCCGCTCATGAACGAGGCTTGCTGCCATGCTACTCCATCTCTCTGAGCACCCATTCTTCCTGTCTATAAAATGCCAGTGCCCATAAGAGAGGCATCAGTTTGGAAATAAGGAAATTTGAAGCTCAGGATGCAAGTAACTTGACCCAAATTGCATCTGGATCCAGATTACATATCCATTTCTAGCTTCAACCTCACTCAATGCCCCTGCACCGTACTAAGCAATACCACACTCACTAAGCACATCCTTTAAGACAAAACCCCAGTTAAACAGAGAAGCGATGTCTCACCTTAGAAACACAAACAATAAAGCAGAAATAATTACATACGAACCTTTCTTCCTTACAATCATTACCGTGACCTGTGCTTAATAGAACTTTCATTTGTCTTTTACTTTTTGTCTTGCTTTCTGGAGGCAGAGTGTAGCTCAGGTTGGCCTTCAGCTCACTATGAAGCCTAGAATGACCTCATGTCCTTGTGCATTAGCCCCCAAGTGCTGGGAGTGCAGGCGTGCGGCACCACACTCCGCTATGGCACTGCCGAGGCACAAAACAGAGCATGTGTGGCGCCTGTGGAGAGAAGCCCGAGTCTGTGGAGCCAGGGGACGCGCATACCTGCAGTAAGTTCTCCTCGTCACACAAGTGCTTATCAACCTTCTTGTAGAGGTTATCCAGGCCCTTCTTCACTTCTTTGCCAGGATATTCTTTAATGACTTTGCGAAGCTCTTGCTTGTTGAACGCAAGCTGGTAGCTCACTTCCTCCTCCCGTATTCCCTGTGCTACTCGGGCTTCAACGCCTTCAAAGAAATGCTTCGAGGAAACGAAAACGAATAATGGCTAAGGACGTCTTACACAATCACCTGAACTTTGTAAAAACCAGGCTTAAAAGTACGTAAGTGCAGAGAAGCTAAAATAACTTCATCTACTGCCATGGTACTCAGTAGTTGCTTTTTATCACTTAGATTCTCTTCTGTTTCTGTAATGTGAGTATACAGAAAATAATCTCATAAGAGGCATTTGCTTCATTTTCCATTTAATATGTTTATAGACTCAGAGGTTTTCTCTCTTTCAGTCTTCTGCAGGTTAGGATGGGATTATAAACATAAACCATTATACGCAACAAAACAATCATTTCTTAATTTTATTATTCATCATTTGCTTAGGGAAATGATTCAAGTCAAAAAAGAATGACAATGTACAAAATAATTCTTTTATCTTCTGTGTTATATATGTGTGTGTGGGGGGTGAAGGCCAGAGGTTGACATCTGGTTGTCTTCCTCAATGGTTTCTCTACTTTATTTTTTGAAGCAAGATCTCTCACCGGGCCTGGAACTCACTGTTTAGACTACATGTGTAGGCCAGTGAGGACTTGGGACTTGCCTGTCTCCATGTCCCTGAGCTGGGGTTACAGCATACTTTTACGGGGACATTAGAAACTCAGCAAGTGTTTTATCCCAAACCTATTCTCCTTTTCATTTCCTTTTCTTTTGTGTCTTCCTCTCTCCCTCTCTCTCCCTCTCTCTCCTTCCTTCCCTCCCTCCATCCCTCTCCCTCTCTCCCTTCCTCCCTCTCCCTCTCTCTCTCTCCCTCTCTCCCCCCCTCCTCAAGACAGGGTTTCTCCGTGTAGCCCTGGTGATTTTAGAACTTGCTATGTAGACCAGGCTGGCTTTAAATTCACAGAGATTCACCTGCCTCTGCCTCTGCCTCTGCCTCCCAAGGGCTGGAATAAAAGGTGTGCGCCACCATGCCTGACCTTGTTCTTTTATCTTGACCAAGTTTTTGAAAACTTCCCCTGAACTATGTAGAACTTGGCCATTTATGAAGAAAAAGATGGGGAGAGTTCAGTCAAGGTTCCCCCTCAGGTTCATTTTGTTTCCATATTTGTAAAATGGGATAACAGCACCTTAGCTCATATCATTGTTCTATGTATGTATTATTTACTTTGAGACCGAGTTCTGCCCATGCAGGATTGAATATAATTCTTGTCTCAGCCTTCAAGGCAGTGAGGACTATAGGAGTGTCTTCCACACCTGCATGTATCACCATTTATACGAATTAAAGGAAACTACATACATAGAACATCTATTAATGATGGGCACACTGGCAGCTTCAACAACCAAGCCTCCATCCTCATTCTTCTGTGTCTGTACACAGAACCTCTGTATGCTATAAGAAGGAAAGACTAAATGAAAATCTACTCACGTTTAGTTTTTCAAGAGGCTGTCCTAAGGAGTAAATGACGTAAGACTGGAGGTGATCAGTGTACTTCTGCTTGGCTTCCTTTTTCTCAGCTTCTAGACATGAGATTTTCAATCGAGAAAGAGTTGCAAAAATATGGTGGAAGTTTTCCATCATAACTACATCCCTGGGGGTCTTCTGGCTTTCATTTGCTACTTTCTCCACTACAATCAAAGCAGAAAAAGAAATGAGAACTTCTCTGATATGAGTCAAATAGTTCACGACTAAACACAATATTCTGCATTGCGAAGTCTTCACAGCATCTTCAAACAATACCGGGCACATGTGGAAATTCAGTATGGAATAAAGGTAACTTTTCAAATCAACAGAGGAATTATGAATTATAGCTGCTATGTTAGGGCAGCCAGATGATTAACATCATGGCTAGATTCTAAAATGTTTAATTTCTTAAATATAAAAAGCAATAACAGGATCATGAGGATCAAGAAAAATGTATCGAGTTAAAAATCAAGTTTTGTGATAGCATGGTCTTCTAAGAATGACCCAAACAAGAGCTGGAAACTCCTACATGAACACCATGAGCAAAATCACCATGTGCAGTAGAATGGGTGAGGTCATTTAGCGCTTACTGGCATGGCAAGGGATAAAACTGACAATAGGGAGTAATATCCAGCACTTGTAGAGTATACATTCCACCAAATACTCAGAGTATTAAACTGATATAAACTCTCTGCACCATAATTTGGCAAAAATCTTGATATATACATAAACCTTTGAATTTCATTTCTAGCTGGAAAGAAACTAAAATATACTGAAGGCATATTCAGTAAGTAAATAGTGGTATATAGAAGACCACATGGCCATTAAAATAATTATAGTTACTATAATGGTTAGTACAGTCAGTTTGACAGAATCTAGAATGATGTGAGAGATGGGCCTTGGGGCATGGCTGTGGGGGATGATTTTGATTACATTAACTGAGGTGGGAGACCTGCCCACTGTGGGTGGGGCAATTTCCTAGCCAGAGGACCTTGGACTGCAAACACTAACGCATACACTCACTGCTACCTTCTTATGGCTATGGATGTATATGCCCAGTCGCTTCCAGCTTTGCTGACCTAACTTCTCTGCCATGATGCACTGTACCTTAGACTGTGATGTGAACTAAATCTTTCTTAAGTTGCTTTTTTATCAAAGCAACAGAAAAAATAAAAACATACAAATCTACATTAATGGATAAGGAAAGATAACAGGTTTATGGAGTTAAGCAGCTTCCACGATATGGAATAGTATACTAAAAAGTATAGTAGAAAAAATGTTGATTACAAAACCATACACATTTTATTCATTTCATCTGATTCCAAAATAAAATATGCTCACATGAATTCACAAAAACTAGAAAATAGACAAATCGAGGGAAAGATTATTTGTAACATTTAATGTTTCTACTTACAAACTTTTCCATGCCCCTCTCCTCTCTCACAAAAAGACGTCACAAGCACTGGGACATGATTCAACTTTCTGTTCAATTTTTGCTTTTGAAATCACTGAGTGTAAGTAATCAGACAATTCCAAATTAACATGTCCAAAAATGTTTCCAACTTAGTGGGCTTTCACACAGACTAGCTCACAGTGAAACTCCCTGAGTAACAGATAAAAAAACTGCAGCCTAAGTGAACTGACTTGTAAGCACTACACAGACATCCTTGCCTAGCACCCAGAAGACCCTTATTAAAATGCAAAGGTCATTTTTTACATTTAAAAAAAAACCTTCAATTTCGAATAGTAATAAGGCCTAGGAGCCTGGTCCAAGAGTGGCTCTTGATAGTAATTAGCTTATGTGCTGCTTAGCTTTCACATTTAATAGATGCTCAATTTCAGGAAGCCTAAAGAGACTACAGTCTATTAAAAACAGTGAGCACGTCTGCACCCAGCTCCAGAGTTACCCAGAAACAACAGAAAGAGCCACAATGGTCTTTAGAACAAACCATAAAAATTCACCATTAACAAACACTCCTCTGATTAGTTTGGTGTATGCTTTGTCCAGATCGCCACGACGTTCAGCATTTTTGAAGATTGATTCTGCAAGTCCAGCAAATTCTTCAAATTCAGCAACAAATGGAAGAATTCCTACTTTACTTTTCTTCGAGATCTTTACTTCTTCCATTTGCCTTATTTGGTTACTCTAAAGTAAGGCAGAGAGCAAGGGGAGAAAAAGTCAAGCAACTTAGAGACCACAGATGACCAAATGCACACACAGTGCACAGAGCACTGGAGAAGCTTGCTTGGAACTGCAACAAGGTAACAAAGGAAAGCGATTCTCTAGATGGAAACATTCTATACTGCATTGTATTCAGAAAATAAAAGCAGGAAAAGAATTAAACTTATTTAAAAGATGATTCAGTCAAGGATTTTGAACTTCAAGTCTGTATTCCAACTAGAATCAGTCTGTCATTCTATCATTCATAAAGGACAGGGACAAGGAAGAGCCAAGGCCAGGGCATGGAGGATGTCCTTAGTTTATTTCTGGTTGGTGGCCAAACGGCAAAGTCTGAAAAGTATAATCACTTCCAAACTAGTACTAAACTACTCTCTAAAACTTTTATTTAGACACATTCTCTAGAGGTGGGAGTACAAGACCAGAGAAGGATGACACAAATCTATTATGGACTTGCATTTCATCCAGCCATCAGGATAGAGAAAGATCTACTGATTTAAGTATGACTCTACATGCTTCTCTGCTCACATAGACAAATTAATTTCTACCTAAAATTTCACTCTTGAGATATGGGAATATAAGCCAAAAAATCACATAATATATGGATTAATCAGTAATTTCTAGACTGCAGGCACTGATGTAAAAAGCTCTGAGAACTCTGTCTACTACTTGGGCTTATGGTTCCGAATGCTCCACCTCATCAGCACTAACAAACACTAGGATGTGGCATTAATATGGATGGATGGAGAAGGCAGTAGAGGACTACGGGGTCACACTTTAGGAGAGTAAGAAGCTCCTAGTTACCAACACTTCTGGAGAGGGATGTGCTGTCTGTGTGATGCTGTGGAATGAGACTCCAGCCTTACACATGCCAAGCACACCATGTACCACTGAAATACATTCCCAATCTAGACAGTGCTTAAGCATAAAGCATGGAATGAGTTTTAATTGTCCTTAATATTTTCACCTGCCATTATTCAATGGATATTTAAGAACTAGATATAACTTACAGGCTACATAGTAGACATATTCAAATGATAAAACTCCAAAAGTACATTAACAAAACAAAAATGTTTTAAAGAACCAGGCTTATTCATTCCCGCAAACTGTAAAAGGCTAACAGGTAACAATAACGCTACTTATATTGTTGGTTTTATTTTATGAGGAACATGATGATTGCTAGATGTTATTAGCAACAGGTTTCTCTGTGCAGCTCTGCATACCAGGCTAGTCTAAAATTCAGAGATCCACGTGCCTCTGTCTTTGAGTGCTGGGACTAAAGGCATGTGCCATCACGCCCACCCAGCAGCAACTGATTCTTAAAAAAAGATAGCAGTATGACTTTGCATACTATTAATTAAAATGAATTGTAATCATTTAAACTATCAATTAAAATAAATCAATTTTACTAGACTATATGAAAATAACAAATCCAAATGCCTTTCAATTGTTTCATTAAACCAAATGTCGCAGATCATTAAACTGAGCCATCAGGGACCCACTGGGTCACTCGGGCAGAGCTGTCCCTATGCATGTGCCCGTCTCACCAAACACTCTAACTTATCTGTTCAAATGGACTGCTGCCGATTCCCTACCTCACAGCTTTGGGGGTTATAAATACTAGACCCTGGATTAAACAAATTAGTCATTTACATAACGACTTGTTCTTGAGTTAATCTTAACAGCTTACAATGCATTTGTCAAAGTTCCTCTTCACAGTCACCAAAACGTTTCCCAATGTAGTACTTAGGAAAGAAGCAGGGTCCACATTCTGTGCAGTCCACACGTGGTGACTCATTTTGACTAACATGTAAAGGGAGTTAAAGCTATCAATTTTGTCTCCTAATGCAATTAAGTTGTTCAGTTCTGGTTCAATGCAGCGAAATATTTTAATCATCATTTGGCGAATCATATCTTTCCTGTTCAGAAAGTAAGAAAAATAGTTCATTAATATAAACCTCCGGTAAATCCACCTTTAATGTAACTGTAGTTTAGTATATAAAAATATAGCTAAAAATTGGTACTGCAGCTGAAAATGTCAAACTATGATGAACTATTCTACAGCAGTTTTGAATATAAAACTAGCCAATTGTTTGCTTCATTTGTAGAGCTGGGCACTGGACTGTGCTTTTCTATCTCTAAGAATCCACTACTATTTACCAGCAAACACTAGCATGGACTCATCCATCTGTGATTTCCAGAAAGGGCAGTTCAAGATGAGGCCTATAATAGGACCAATAACAGGAGAGTTATAATTCTCATGAGGCCAATAATAGACCAACAACAGGAGAGTGAGCACATGTAATGACTAGTGTTGACTGCCACCTTTGACAGGATCTAGAATCTCCCAGGAAACATGCCTCCATGTGTATCCGTGAGAAATTATCTATGCTAGACCGCTTCTGGGCATGTCCATGGAGGATGACCTTGATAAGGTTAGTTGAGGTGGGGAGATCTGCCTACTGTGAGTGGCACCATTCCCTGGGTTGGCTTCTGGATTGTATAACAAGGAGAAAGTGAGTTAAACACAGGCACTCACTGCTTTCCTCTTCTGACACTGATAGAACATGACCATATGCTTCAAGTTCCTGCTGCCTTCACTTCCCCACCTTAACTATGGGACAAAATAAACTTTTACATCATAGCAAGAGCAACACAGCCAGAACAGCACACACAGGTCTATTCTATATGGGGACCAGCAGGTTACTGAGAATCGTGTGGCTATTTCCATTAGCAACACTTTCTTATGCCCCAATCCAGGTTTATCTCTTCCATTACAAACAACAGATAGTAAAGACATACTCAGATGAAACAGGCGGCAGTGTGCCAGAACTATGCTGTCGTGATAATGAGCCACCATCCACGTCTTCTGCTTCAGTCTGCAAAAGGAGTGACAAATTTATATAACAAAAGTCTGCTACATGTTAAAACACCTACCAGAAAATACTTTATGGAAAACAGCAATGTTTTCACTACTATTAAAGTAACATATACATTATTTAAGAAAGTTTCATGAAATGTGTTCTTATATTTTAAAAAACTAAACTGTTGCATGGGTGTGTGTGCACACACACGTGACGTGTCACAGAGCAAGAGTGGAGGACAGAGGACGATGTGGTGGAGGTTGTTCTCTCAGTTCACTCTTACGTGGGCTCCGGGAACTGAACTCAGATCATGAGGTTTGCTCAGCAAGTACCTTTACCCACTGACCCATCTTACCAGCCTGTTTTTACTCCGACCCCCAAGGACTAATACAGGGTAAAAAGTTAGTTATCTTTATTTATGTGTACATGTGGTATGTTTGTAAAGAAAAGAGGACATGAGACCAGGAACATACTCAGATGTAAATGGAGTTTGCCACAAACAAAACAAAACAAACCAAAAAAGAAAAACATCCAACAACAACTTTAGAATGAAAACTTCAGCATTAAAAAATGTTGTGGGGCTGGAAGATGTCTCAGCACTTGGGAGCACTGGCTGCTCTTCTAAAGGACTGAGGCTGGATTCCCAGCACCCCACTCCCCCCATGACAGCTCACAACCTGTAACTCCAGGTCCAGGGCATCCTACACCCTCTTCTGGGCAATGTACACATGTGGAGTACAAACAAACGTGCAGACAAAACATGCACAGAGATAAAATAAAAATAATAAAAAATAAATATATAAATGCTATCAAATTCTTTCTGAAGCACAGCAAGCAACACTCCTACTATGAGGAACGGACTCCCAGTAGTAACGAATTTCTCACTCATCTTATGATGGCTTTGCATAGGCTGGCTGCCTGAGGCATAACTTTTTGAGATGACTCTAATTTGAACTGTGGTTTTCCAGAAATTCTCTCATTTCATCCTCTTACACTTAGGGTTGAGGAGGAACTGCTATATTCACATTACGGGAGCAGAGTCTGGGGATTAGGGCACCAGGTACAGTGCACATGTACACTTGCAAGGCCACAAGACAGAATCGGACTCAAAGCTGATGCCCCCATCCCTCTCTGTACAGGTTGTGTTTTTCTTTTGGGACACTAAAATAAAATTGGTAGGATTTTTGGTCTTTTAGATCTTATATTCTGCATCCCAGGCTAGTTTGGAACTCATATAATCATCTCACCTAAGTTTCCCAAGCTTGAATTATAGACATGAGCAACCACATCCTGCTTAAAATTGCTTTTTGAATGATGTTCTCTACAGAACAAAGGCAGACATTTCCTCCTTCGTTAAGATAGAGGTTGTTGGTTATGGAATGCTAGAAATCCAAACTCCCAGCTACTTTCCTGTCTTCAGTATTCTGTGAATAACAAGAATACTTAAAGATTTGTTTATTGCAAATCTTTCCTTTTCAGTTTGGATACTAAAATTGTGAACACATAATAATAGTAACTAGGTTAATTATGTTACAGACTACAAACATTGTTCAAATAAACGTAAGCATACCATTGATGCAGACATGTTTTGATGTTGCTGTAGTTTGAAAAATTTACTTATGAAGTCCTGTTCTGCCAGACACAGTGGTTCCAGTTCACTCAGTACCTGTTCAAAGATCTGAAGGAAATCAAATGACCCAAGGATTAAAGAACTGAATTGACGCTTAAACAAATGCCACCTTTAGTTCACTCTTCAGCAAGGACACAGGTCAAAGTATGAATAATTTCCTAAGTTAGATTCCTCCAATATGCCAAAGACAAACTTTCCCACAACTGACAGAGTATCATAATACCAAGGTGAAACAGACTGAAGAGAAGACTCACAGTCACTCTGAACACAAAAGGAAAACAAACCTTGAAACTTACTCAAGGCATGGCAGCTGACAGTGAAGCTGTTACTCCCTTTGATTCTGTCATTCCTCAAACAACTAAGGTGTGATTTGATGTCATATTTGTAACAAGTAAATGTTAATGAAGCTCTTATATTACTTAATTGATAAATCATATTTTAGTTGCCATTTTTGATGGGGATTTTTTTTTCAGATTCAAATAAGAATTGGAGAGACATGGTAATGACTTAAAAGTTGTCCCAGGAGCCTCCATCTCTGAAAACACTTAAGATGATCACATGCTAGTGCTGAGAATCGTCTGTTATTTTACCTTATCAAATTTGGTTCTATCGGCGACATCGAGGTCAGAGGCAGACATGTTCCCCATGTCCAGCAGGGAGGATGACTGGGACCTGCGATTGCCTGAGCTCTGGACGCTCAGTTTATTCAAACTCGAAGTTGATCCAGTGAGTTTCCCAGAGCTCCCATGGAGACCTAAGAAATAACAGAACTTTGAAAGCTGTGTCTCAGGAACAAAAGACCTATAACCTGCCTAAGGGCTACCTTTTAGAGTCTCGGTCTTCTGGGACTTAGATTCTACTGCATGTTTTGTAGAATCCATGACACTCACTAATACTGGGTCCCACTGCAGAGACAGAGAATGTTGAAGGAGAGCTACATGTGTCTATGGACTAGCATGGAAAGACCCTCGCTGATGAGACAGTCTATGCCCTGCCCCGTCCCATCCTGGTGCTATCTCTAAGCTCAAGGAGATGGGCAGGAACATAGATGAGGGCCATGTTAGCTGTGCTAACATTACAGTTGACAGAATTCTGTAATATTTCTAAAGAAAACCTACAGCCAAGTATCAATCATCTCTATTTTAAATACCAATCTGTGAAGTTGGACCACAAGAAACTATCAATTCCTGACAAATTTTCCCATGAAAGCCAATCATTTATGATTAAACTTAGTATGTTCTTGTATCTAAAAACCTTGCTTTTCTCAGTAGGTGACTTAGCTAATGGCAGGTACATGTGCATCTGATATCTTTAAAATATAATTGAAATGTGACATTACTAGCCATGTAAGTAGAAGGCATTTGTGCTTAGGTAGAATTTAGGAATTCATCATGGCCATGGAGAAAATGAGTAACAGCCTCCACACATTAAGGAATTAATGGTTATGCTTAGAAGAACATATAAGGTTTATCAGAATATAAACAATGCAACACTTAAGAAACCACTCTTCCTGAATACTGCTCTGTTAACTTGTACTATTTACTAATGGGCAGAAAGGGAAAATGATGTTCTAATAAGGACAATTCAAGCTTTGACCTCATTATACAAACCATTACCAGACCTCTAAGACTTTTTTCAAGGATTTATTTTTATTACTATTTTAATTGTGCATGTGTGTGCATGCGCATGTGAGTGAGGGTGTCAGCAAAGTCAGAGGCATTGGATCCCATGGGAGCTGGGGTTACAGGTGGTTGTGAGGTACTGAGGTGGGTGCTGGGAATTGCACTCAGGTACTCTCAAAAAGCAGTATGTGCTAACTGCTGAGCCGTCCCTCCAGTGCCCCTTAGTAATAGTTATAGCTCTTCTAAACACAGCCTGTAACAGAAGTGCAATGTTAAGGTCTCCCATAAACCCTGACAACAAAGTTTTCAGCCCTTGCTGTGTAACTGTAACCACGTCACTTATTTCTTGGATGTACACACAACCACCATGCTGGGTTTCTTTTTCCAATACCTGGTGATTTGTTGCAATCAACATATCTGCTATTAATGTTTTCAAGACAGTAACTAACACCTAGACATTGACAACCATGCACTGAGGGCGCCTACTAGCACAGGAAGCATACTCACTCTCTGGGTCCTGTTTGACAGCACTTTCTTTTCGAGGCAGTGTGGCTGTGATGGATTAGGTTGCAAGCATCAAAGACAAAGACAAGTTAATAAACTGCAATTTGCACAAACCATGCACAAGAGGCAGTTAGAGCTCTAGTTTAAAAGACACATGCAAAGAACTGTGAGCACTGACTAACAAGAGAGCAAACACACGGAGAGTTGCCCTGCGACTGTTGAGAAACTATGAGAGATGTCTTACCACTCCTTTAATGTGGGGCTTCTACTTAGATATTCAGAAAAAGTATCAGTTGTTAAACCCTCTCCCCAACCCTTTAAGTGAGTGAGATTGTTGTTGTTTTAGCTTGGGAAGTTGGTACAGTTATGTTTAAAAGAATGAATTCACAAGGCTTTATTTCTTGAGAAAATGAAGCTCAAGTAATTTAATACAGTGAAGAATGAAGGGGTCGCTCTAGACATTAACAATCTTCTATCTCCTGAAAGCCCCTGAAGGGAATCCCCACCACATTAATCTTTTACTTTATCTGTCAAAGATAATGCAAGTGGGCCTTTGAAGACAGCTTTAAAATGAAAATCAAATATGCACTGAATTCCTTGGCAACTAGCCTGTGAATACAAGACTGACAGGCGGGAGACAGCAGTCAGGAGCTGTGTGTGGAAGAGCAATGCGAGGGGCAGACTAGCTAGGGAAGTCTGAATCTATCACAGACGTCTGACATTTCTTTTATTCTCAAACTCTGCTCTACACTGTATGTACAGATCAGCGTTAGAGCTGATGCCATGAACCACTCTGAACTCACACTCAGATGTTCAGGTGAAAGGTTAGAACCAAATCATAAAATGGGACTAAAGAATAAACGATAATCTAAAAGCTGCTTAAAACAGAGAGCAATGTGTCAACCGGCATAGTGCCAGGCCACGCCTGAGGCAAAGGCCCAAGCAGAGTTTTGACCTGGTCATTGCCATGCTAGCGCTGGGATGCCAGCTTTGGCCACCAGAGTTCAAGTGGAACAAGAAGGGCAGATATTAAAGTGGCGAACCCACAATGCAGCTAAGTGTCTGCTAATGGGAACACTATTCTGGGCCTGAGGTACCATTCTGTGGGCTCACCTTCCGAAAGCAAAGTCTATTTCAAAGTCTTTTTTAAGCAGACAATCATGACTAGTCACCAGTACTGTCTATTAGTAATTCGGAACTCAAAACAGTCTAAATTCTTTCTCAGCAGCGAAGTCTCAGATAAAGTCTTAAATATCTTTAAGTAATCTCCAGTAGATGATAAACACAAGAGTAGTGGACCAGGGTCTCTGTTTACTGCTACACTTCCAGTGCTTACAATGGACATTTATAAACATTTACTGAATTAATCTTCCACCAAGCCTTGAATCCAGTCTTGTATTCAACTACCTTTGGAATCAAAAATCTTAGTTTCGTTGAGAAACAATAAGATGGTTTAGGACACCATTGTAAAGATTTTATAATATTAAACAGGGGCACTATAATCATGTAACTATATTTACAAAGGAACTAAAATCTTATGCATATTTTACAAATAACTTATTTGTTTCTTATAGTTAAGATATGTATTTTATATATGGTTATATGCCAAACCCAACAGCTGAAGTCCATGTGTAAGCACTACCTTGTCCCCAGCGACACCTGTCTTTAAAGTATGCATCTTAAGTGAGGAAGGAAACCCAGTAAAAATAACAGTCTCCTTTGCCTCTATCTCATTAAGTACATTTGGAGAAGAGGAATGGAAGAATCCATCAAAGTTTCAATGCCAGGAGGAAAACCCTACATCTCTGAGAATATCAAGGTAAATTATTCATCAAAAGAGGGAATAATTTATACAGAGATTTTATCACAAAAAACAGATATTCTCTCGACATCATCAACCTATTTTGAATTTCTTGAAATAAGTGATGCTAAAGATAAAATTAAGTTTCTAGAAAGGAAGAGGCGTCCCCATTCTGATGATGCCCACTATGTCATATTCTTCCTTTTGTAAGGTAAACTGTTACCAGCATCTATGAGGAATGATCGCCAGAACAAGGACAATAAGAAGTTTCTATTTAAAGTGATAACTTGAAGTCATTGAAAAGCTAACCTTCCAAACCCTGGGGTTCCAATTTTAATTATAGTTACTATTAGAATTAATTTACACATAATCTGGATTATTGAAAAAAATCTCTTAGGAAAAATTTCAACCTACTTAATTAGGAATTTCTTAAGACATGTGTGTTTAACTTGAATTTTACTTTTAAAATGTTAACAAGTCAAAGGCTGAGAGACCAACAAACTGCTGCTATCCCCTGAATTTAGTTTTCTCTTGTACTTGATAACAAAATAACTAATACTCTAATCTTCTGTGATGAATTATCACAAATTACCCTCCTATCCATCAGCATTTATTAAATACAGATTTATCCTTTTGCTATGGCATTGCTTTAAAATTACAAAAATGTATTTTAAATCTATATGATGCAAATTAAAATATTTTAACAAGATAATTTGAGAACTTAGAGTAAGAAAAGGCTTAAGCTTTAAGATGTGGTGATAATATAAAGATACTATTACATTTTATTTAAGTATTTTTATATCATTTATCTTAAAGTATATGCAACTTGTTTTGATATACTGAAACGAGATTTCTCAGCATAAAATGGCACATTAACAAGTGATGACGAATATACTTAATGAAACATTAAACACGTAACTGCATTAATAATATGCTCTTTGCCAAAAAAGGCATAACATATCCACAGTGAAACATCAACAAGATATAAACACACTGTTGTTTTAGAACAATTAGCCTTTAGGATGAGTTAGCATTTCTGTTTTCAAAAGCCTACTGTGCCAAGACAGTATTTTACAAAGTGTAGCATATTGAAGACAAATCCAAAGCACTTCAAAATCTGGACCACAGTAATTAATACAGTGGCTAAATTGGTGACTTCTAAGGGCAGAGAAGAACAGATGGGAGCAGGACCCAGCAATAGTCAACACTGCTGCCTGTTTCCTGCCATTGCTTTGGGCACAGGCTCATTTCAACAGTCAATGCTAAACTCAGCATTCTAAAGGGACTCCAGAGACACCGAGGAGTACACGATGTAGCCCTTTAAGGCCAGGTTTGGATTTGAATAGGTACAGAACTCCATCCAAAGAGAACTCCAGAGATGGGTACATGCAAGAGCAGAACGTGGCCTCAGCACATCTTTTCTGAGCTTGATACTTTCATTGGCTTTGCTTTCAAACAACGTTTTTGTCCCTTTAAATATTAGGAAATAAAAAGCAATATACCCCAAATATTTTGTTTTAGAAAATAAGGAACAATCACAAGGGAAATTTGGGTGACATTTCTGTACACCACAGGCAAGAAAGAAAATAAACACTTTTTCTAAATTCAAAGCAGCCAGTGAGAAGTAAGAAGCCAGGAATGACTTTTAGTTCTTTCTCTGTGGAGAGCAATGACTGCCCCCACCTGCAAAGGTCTTTGGGGGATCAGAAAGTACAGTCCGGGCAGTCCCCTGCCTAATCCCTTCTCTGCCAGGCTGCACTTAACTTTCTCACCTCTGCTTTCCCTAGCAACAATGACCTCTAATCACGTGAATGTCCAACTGCTGTTGGGCTGATACACTACATAGTTTTAGCTTGTGAAAAAAATACCGACAGATACACATTTCTTTTCAAATACACTTTCTTTGAAACACCAGTAAATCAAATATATTAGCTAGCCTTCCTCTTTTTTTTTTTAAACTCTATTGTGTTTTCTCCCGCTTTGTTTAAAGCCTTGGAGTTACCATTCAGTAAGACAGACTACTTCAAAAGCAGACACTGAGCCCATGGCTAGGCTTACCAAACTTCTTGCTTTCTTTAGTGGTGCCAGTCATCTTGATCTTTGCAACTTCAAAGAAATCTTTGATTTCTCTTTCATAGAGTCGGGATAAATAATCCATGTAATTCTTAAAATAAATGAAATATGTAATTATTAGTAAACTAACAATTTTCTCCTTAATCGTTCCTTTAAATCCTTCATGCTTGTAAAACCTTAGTGTATTTCAGAGAATATAAAAAAGTTAGGCTATTTTCTGTCTTGAGAAAGAAACAAAGCAGACTGAATAGGTAAGGAAGCATATCATTAAAATTTATAGAAACGCCAAGTCGAGCAATCACACTTCTATTTCCATGGTTACGCATTGCCTCGGTACATTTTAAATGGGGTTGCAACCAGTCAGGTTAGGGTATGTGAAGCGGAGCAGCTGAGCTTCTCCTGCTGCACTGTAATGGCGGCACATGTTCTAGTGTGTGGTGCATCGTGATCTAGTAATCCAATTCCCAAACAAAGGACACTGGAGCCGTTTCAGTGTTGTTATTACAATGTCACAGTGGGTTTTCTGGTTCCCTGGGAATTTCCTACGGGTGGATTACAGAGATGAAGGGTGCAGGAATCTTCATGAGGCTGATGCCAATTCACTTTGAAGGACTCTGGGAATCTTCACCCTTCTCCCTCCATGCTACCATGTTGCCTGGCAGTGCCAATGGCAATGGAGGAGATCTGTTTGCACTGACCCTTGTCAGCTTTGGGTGCAAACCCAAAGGTCAGAATTTCATTAGTACACATACAACACAATTTCCAAAATATTTTTTCTGAAAACAGATTTGATTAATTGAGCCTTAAATGAAGACATCTATTATTTAGCATAAAGACTAATTTGGTTTTTATCACACTTGTCTATCCTTACATGAAATACTCTATGTAGCCCTATAAGGATTCTTCAATAGTAGAGATCATGTGTCTTTCCAGGTCCTAAGTTAAATGAATTAAAAAATTTAGCTAAATTTCAAGAAATCTACAGTAGAATAATTACTCGCAGTTATTCTTTTAAACTCAGGACAGAATTTTAGCTTCAAGATTCTTTCTCACAAATTAATCTATGGTTTTCTATAGAGCAGGCTCTCTAACTGTCTGCCCCTTTGCAATGTACAGATCATATCTGCAAGAAGAGTCGCTCAACTAAGCAGCTATTCCCTATGATCGTGTATTAATTCAAAAGCACATACAAATTAAAATGCACCACAAAATATCCTTGTAATATCTGATTTGAAATTTAAATACTTTTGTCCCAAGCAGTCTTTTCAATTTTGCTTTGTGCTGGCTCTAAGTTGTCTTCCAGAGATCTTTTTCTTCTTTTTAACACAACCAGGCACATGCCTCAACTGTGAACAAAGACTGATAATACACTGATAATCACAATGTGGATCCGTCTATCCGTGAGTATGAGGATTTTCCATCATAAAAACATGGAATGCTTCATGAATATGTACCCATGTACGCATGGAATCTCGCTACTCTGTGTTGTTCTAATTTTACGGTATACGTGCTGCTGAGAAGGGCACTAGAACTAAGATATGTCTGTCTGTCTCCGGAAAGCTCAGATGTCCCTAATCACAAGGGAAACACATTATATATGCTCACACAGACAGAAGCTGGAGTCCTGGGAGAGAAGGTGTCTGAGCAGATGGACGACATGACCATAGTTCCTATGCCTTCCACAGGCTCTAGTTATGGAAACAAAAATCAGGTCTAGAGTGAGCCTGAGGACAGCTGGGGGACAGCGAAGATAAATCCTCATCCCGCAAGAATTTGGGATGGGCTTTTCCTACTCACTCCACCAAATGTGAGCTGTGTACCCCCAACTGAGTGCTAAAAGAATATGGGCTTGCTCTTGGTTTATTTGGGTTCTTTTTGTTGTTGTTCTTATGTCATTTCTTCTTCCTTTTTAAATGCAATTCCTGAATTTTTTTTTACAAAATTCAACAACTGACCATATAAAGGTGTGTGTGTGTGTGTGTGTGTGTGTGTGTGTGTGTGTGTGTACACATGTGCACCAAAAGCTCAAACCAAAGGATCAAGTAACATTCCTGGGAAATAAGTCAATTTCATTTAAAAAGTTCATTAGTAGTGTCATTCAAAATTACCCTCTTGTAGGAAAAAACTACCCTCTGAGCAGAGAATGATCCATAAGTCACCACTAGGTTGGCATCCATCTTATTTCTTCACTTTAAACTGCATTCATGAATAATGCATAATATGTAAAGATTAAGACAATCCTCTGAGAACACAATTAGGCAAAAAGCTTATTGATTACTTATTTGAATAGTCACTAGGGAACAAAGCACTTGTTTGCATGAAACTCTTAAGAAGATGTATTTAATTATTTAAAATATTAATCTCCTAAAACTTCAAAAGGGAAAGAATTTGAGTACTATAAATATTTTTACTTAATGCACCTCCAAATCAGAATTCTGTTGATAAAACAAAACAGAATAATGTAACAGAAGAATTGCATAATACTCAAAACACCCATTTGAGGAGCAAAAAGAATCATACCAACACTAGCAAGCCAGATCAGATGCACATGGACACTTCAGGGGATAAACCTTTGTTTTGAAAAGTATTTTCTTGCATCCACAATGCTTGTGTTTGTATGGGGGGTGGGGCAGAGGCTGAGAGTGGAAGAGCCGGTGAAAGTCAGAAGGTAGGTTATGAGAGTTGGCTCTCTCCTACTACATGAGTCCTGGGAACTGAACGCAGGCTGCTGGGATTGGCAGCGGTCATCTTTACTAGCTGAGCTGTCTCTCCAGTCCTTAAAAGGCTTTTTAAATTACGGTTTGAATACATTTTACCAGATTTATCTTCCCTTTTTAAAAATCTCAGTTTATGAACGGTAAGGTCCTATTGTTGAGGACAACACTTACATGTCTCACTGCACCCAGTTAAGTACCTAAGGGCTGTGTAGGCCATGTCGCACCTACTTACAAGTGTTCATGGGACCGGAAGGTATTCTGCATACTACCAGAGGAGAAAAGTAAACACCAACCCAGCTACAAACCCTAAACAAAAATTAACAGAAAACAAAAACCAAACCCTAAAAACTGTAATAGAAAACCAAAGAAGAGGAAGGGTCTGAAGAGAGTACAACAGGGTGGGGTAGGGTTGGGTTCAAACCCAGGGTTTGCTAGTTTTTGAGGAGTGAAACAGAAGAAACTGAGCTAATTCAAAACCAGAAAGCAAACTACTAGGAAGATGTGACAAGTGAATTGGGAGGGGGAAAAAGTGAGCCAAACAACAGAACAACAAAAAGACTCACCTCAGCTTAGAAACAGGAAGCCAGATTTTACTTTAAATGGGCAAAGGAACTTCAAAGAGAAGACATATGTGAACTGATATTAAAGAATGTGCTGCCATCAAATATTACCCTCAACACATGGTTAGGAACACAACCAGTCTTTTGTTGGCATCTCTACCTATCTTCTCTCCCTTGAAGCACAAATTTATGGCAACTGCTAGGAGTTGTTTTTTTTTAAAAGTTTAAAAAAGGAAAGCTTAAAAAGGAATCCTAGACACAAAAGAAGAGAGTTAAGCATGGTTTGGTAGTGGCATTTTCTTGGGTGGGCTCTGTTTGCTAGAAGAAAGCAGAGGTATGGCTCCTTTAAGAGAGGTTTTCCTGATTCAGCAGTAGCAAAAAAAAAAAAAAGTTGTGCTATTTTGAAACTGTAGCTTCCTGGGCCATGCACGAACTCTGATAAGGTCCGACTGTGGAACATTTAAAGGGGTTTGTGAACAGAGTGCTACAACTTGCTTAATAGCAACCGGCTGTGTGCCTAAAAATGGGGCAATGTACATGGCTCTCAGAGGCAGCGAACAGCTCCACTATGCTGGACTGGGTGGAGCAAGCAGGCAGTACCATATTTCCCCTAGCAATGCCACCACTTAAGTTCATAAGAAGGAAGGGCTTAGCATTTTAAGAAGCACTTCTGGTCATAAAAAGGATTACAGATATGCAATAAAGACAAATCCAGATTTTTTTTTAAAAAAGGACCTCTAAATGGGTCACAGTGTTGGATAAATGTACGTAGGCTTGGGAGAGAGAAGAAAAAGAGTATAGAGAGTTATAAAAAGAAATAAATAGTTTTAAAAAAAACAAAGTCTTTAAAGAGACAGAGACAGAAAAGTAATAGAGTAAAAACAAATATGCCCTGTAAAGATGAAATATGAACAGTCTGGATTATGTATATTACTGTGTTTTCTTTGAATTTTTTTTGACTGTAAAGGAGTTAAGTAACCAACATATATACATTGAAGGTATCTTGTCTTCAAAATATGGGTCTAAGTATTTGTTGCTTTGGAAAAGTGGTTCTTCTTTCATTTCCATAGAGGATGAGAACCTGTGAAATCCTCCCAGACTAATGTGATTTGATGGACCAAGATCCCCTGAAAGTTGCCATAAACACCCCCAAAAATTACTTCACTCAACAAAAAGCAGAAAGCAGTCTGGAGAGAACTACAACTAGATTCCCAAATATTGCTTATGTTTATTTACATTTAAAGCTGGATATGATAAAAATACTTTGCATTAGTATGGATCTTGATCTATTGATACAGTTTAAGATCAGTTTTGTTTTCTGTATATTTCTTCTCTAGATTATGGTATTGTGTCTGTGCAGCTCATTCAAAAATGTAATGTATAATTAAGAAATACAGGTTAATAAAATTAAGAAATACAAGTTAATAAAGAGTCATCTATAATAGTCAAGCTCCTAGTCATGTTAGTTAGGTTTTCTAGATATATAAAGATATAGTTCAGTTAGATAGGTATTCTCCAAATCTTTCAGAGACCTTCATAATATGGCATTTAAAATGTTTAAATTATTAACTTAAGACTTTTCATGACAATGAGACACATCTGTTCCTGGCCGCACAAATCTATTTCAAGAGGAAGATGGGCATTGAAAAGACTCCTTATGGAGCTGTTTAGCCATTTGGGCAAAAAACTGCTCTTGCCTGGACTGCTTGATGGTATACTATATGAACTAGACATGCAGGACTCACAGAGAAATGACTGCTAAACTTGCCTAAAGGTGAGACCGTCCTTCAGGTTTCCTGCTTCATCAAAGAGTCTGCCAGACATTTTGCAGGATACAGAAGAAAGTGACTGACAAACTGCCAATATAGATGGAGCTGTCTTTGAAATTTTCTGCTTCATGGAAAAGTCTGCCAGATACTATGGGCCAGTAGACTAAAGATGGATGCCCCAACGGTACAGATTAACTTTGGGTGACTGTCCAGGCAGTTAAGATGTCTCTGTTGGAAGTTTCTTACATTGCACTTCCTGTTTACTTAGGTAATATTATATCCTTCTGGAGTCTTCGATGGATTTGAAGAATTTATAGTTATAATTATAGTTTTCCTTAGTTATGATAAAACATAAAGTAGATATAAATATTGTTACTGTAATTTTTGCTTGATACCTGTTTTGTTATATGTAATCTTACTATGTTAAAGATAAAACCTTCCTTTTTTATTTAAATAGAAAAGGGGAGGTAATGTGGGATTCCCCTCTGCATGCTGTGAATATGATTAGTTAATTAATAAAGAAAACTGGCTTGGACTGATAGAGTACAGTAGAGCTAGGTGGGGAAAACTAAACTGAAAGCTGGGAGAAAGGAGGTGGAGTCAGTGAGAAGCCATGTAGCCCTGCCAGAGACAGACACCAGGTGGAACTTTACCTGGTAAACCACAGCCATGTGATGATACACAGACTAATAGAAATGGGTTAAATTAAGGTGAAAGAGCTAGCCAATAAGAAGCTAGAGCTAATGGCCAAGCAGTGATTTAATTAATATAGTTTCTGTGTGGTTATTTGGGAGTCTGGGCGGCCAGGAAACAAACAAGCAACCTCCTACAAACAAGCAACCTTACTACAATAAACACATACTTTTTTTTAAAATTAAAAATAGATGTATTTATTTAAGTGTATTTTTTCCTGTATTCATGTCTGTGCATCATGTACATGCCTGGTCCCTTTTATCCAAGTAAATAATTGAGCACTCAGAAGTTCAACTATCTTTCGCTCTGTTAAAAACATACTTCAGTTTTATGTTAAGGAGCTTCAAATACAATCTAAGACTATACTGTAGACCCAGTGAGTAACCGACATCAAAAACATACCTTTGTTAGTCCTTCATATTTTCCATAATCTGTACTCTTTAGCCACTCCATCAGCTTGGCATATCGGAGCAAGTCTCTATGAAATGGATGATGATTGGGTAGAGTCAGTTCAGCAGAATGCTGAGCAAGAGTTGAACTCTGATCATGACCCTAGAGGGAGTAAATAAGTAAATAAATATGATGGAAAGTTCAAGAGAACACCGTTACAATAGAAAATTCGAGATAATAACCAAATGTAGTCAAGTAATACCAAGCAAATCAGAAAAATAAAAACCAAGCACTTACTTGTCAACTTTTACCATCGTGTGTATTCATGGAATACTACCACCATTAATACTCACGAGCGTGCCTGGGTGGCACTGTGATAAAGCGTCACTCACTCCATCTTTCTAAAGAGTTGAGAGAGTTGAATAAAGCTTGCCTCTCTCCATCACTTTACAATGTACTAAGAAATGAACTTCTTGATACAGACTATATTATGAAACACACCAAAGGAAGTCATCTAAAACAAACTGTCCACTTTTCTTAATGAGATTCCTATCAGAAGCTCTATTTTTTCAACAGATAAAAATGTGTAAGATATGAAATTCTAAAGTTAGTAAGGACTATAGATGGCTATATCTTGGTCTTTCCATGATAATCCCTAATAATAATGTTAATTCCAATTTTTTCATTAAAGTGATGTGCTAGTCAAATGACCACATATGATTATTTTAGGCCTTGACAATTTATGTGAATAAATTAGTAATAAACAGATCATGTCTCTTGACTTTTGCTTTAGAAAAATACAGACTGCTAGATTATTGGCTTACTAACCCTATTTTCTAGAAGAACCCAAGGTTCAGGGTATTAAGTAACTTGCTCAGGTCACAGAGGGCGAAAGCCATAACTGGAATCTGTGTAACCATGTCTAACTTCTGTCTTCCTTTAAAATATTCAAACAAAAGCATTTAGCCAGAATCAAAAGCTGTAACTGCTGCGTAGCTGTGTGTAGAGATGAGTGAGCATTTCTCTACAAACACCTCAGCCTTTTGTTGGACAATCTAGCTCTTTCTTGCTATTCAGTCAACATCTGTGATGGAGAGGAAAGCCAATGCCAAAAAGATGAGGAAGTTTCAAGACTAGATTGTCCTTGAAATAGAATTTTTCAACAAGCAAGCAAAGACCAACACAAGTCACATTTACTTGAAGTCATCTCCATTCATTTTAGTTACCTACTCACAGACTATCAGTATTTTATATAAATCATTAAATTTACAAAAGTTGCTGAATCAAATAAAGGATGGATAATTAACTTCTTCATAAAATCACCTGAATGTATATACTACTAGTTGAAATACAATGGTTTGATAAGCACCCTGAGCTAAAAGAATTAAAATTATTTTAATTTGAAAGATTCGTCACTTCTAATTTACATGCTTTATTATGCATGTCATTGGTCTGTCTCCATCTCTACGGTTTTCAAGGCTAATATACCATTACATTACAGAACAGCTCTACGGAACTGCACATAGAAAACAAAGGTATCCATAGATGCTAACTTCCAGGTTCAGCAGTGTCTCCCAGGATCTCTTACCTATTGTGCTGATGGAGAAGAAGAGGGTGTCCTGCTTGACAAATGTTCCAAACACTGTGTTACTGAGCAACGTCACATATGCTTTCATTGCACAAAACATTCTTCTTCATTAACTTTTCTCAATGACTCAAGACACAAAATGATGTTTTCTACAAATTTCTATTTACTCAGGCTATTACATATTAAGTTACATTATTTCAGGTTGAGAAAGCTTTTAAACCATTAAAAATCTCTTCTGGAGAGTGGAAGAATTAATCATCAACAATTGTGCGGAGGGCCTTGCAGTTTACAAAGTTCTTTGCATATGTCACTATGCTAAGTTTTCCCAGCACTTCCATGTCACAAACACCTGAAAAACTGGCATTTCACATATCAACTATCAATCCTTTAATTATTACCATCAAGATAGACTATTATTAAAAGATTTATATTTAGATAAAATGATTCCAGAAAAATAGGAAATTGTAAAATTGTTTGAGTTGCTTAATCCAATCAACAATGTAAAATTATCACATGCAAAACACTAAGTATAAAGAAATTTGTCCTTCATATACTTAAAACTGTTAATTTTTAAAGTTTCTCTTATACATAATCATAGATTACCAACAATTACAGGATTACTGAATGCTCACTGCTGAGGCAGTTTTTATATATAAATTTGAATCCTTATACTAATCTTTTAAAGTAGTTCTCGTCTAATAAAATGGCAAATCTATGATTAACATAATTCATAGGTATTCATATTAAGAAACATTATAAAAACTTGGTGAGTAGCTGGGTGGTGGTGGCACACACCTTTAATCCCAGCACTTGGGAGGCAGAAGAAGGTGGATCTCTCTGAGTTCAAGGCCAGCCTGGTCTACAAAATCTAGTTCCAGGACAGGCTTCAAAGCTACTGAGAAATCCTGTCTCGAAAACAAATAAACAATCAAAAACAAAACTTGGTGAGCAACAAAATTTTACCAGCATACATATATATATATATATATATATATATATATATATATATATATATATATATATATATATTATAATTTTTGTTTTCGAAACATGGTCTTACTATGCAGTCTTGACTAGCCTGGAACTATCTATGTAGGCCAGACTGGCCTCAAACTCATAGACATCTGCCTGCCTCTACTTCCCAAGTGCTGGGATTAAAGGTGTGCACCACCACATCCAGCTAGATACTAGAATTTTTAATAAAAGGTAACATGGTGCACCTTATTAGAGTCAAACACTGGTCTAAGTGAAGCAGATACTTTTATTATCTCTGCTATTAAATGAGGCAACTAAATGGGAAGTGGCAGAGGAGCACCATCACACGCTAGTCAAAACCTCCCAGCTCTCTTGTCGCCTTGTCCTGAACGGAAATCTCCACGTTCTTTAGTCCCTTCGCCAACGTCCTGATGACTATGCTCAACACAGAGACAATCTCTTTCTTCTTGTACTTGAGACATCCTTTCCCACCTTAGGCAACACATCACAGGCCATTTCAACATTGTTTTTTGTTTTTTTTTTAATCATGCATCACTCACACATTAACAGCACATATTAGATTTTCAGAAATGGGAAGCATTCACTTTAAACAAAGCCATTAGTTTACAAGGCAAAGAAGCACACAGAATGAGTAACTGCATATTACAGTCAATAGTTAAGGATGCAAAAAGACCACTGTTTGCTGACTGTCTTTTTTGATGCCATCCACACATGTGAATAACATCTGTCAAGAGCATCAAAAATAATAAACTAAGAAAAATAGGAGTTTCCTATGTGAGTTTCAGTTGACTTCCTTCTTGATACTTTGCAGGCCCAGTGAAATGAGAGTCTGCCCTGATTTCCCCTCCCAGAGTTAGTGAGGTGGTCTTCCTCTATGCTTGCACAGCACCGCCATCACTGCTGCCATTCCCAAGCGTCTGTCTGTCTCTCCCTAGACTTTGAGCTTCTCACAGACAGAATGAGAAGCATTTATTCCATAGATCCCAAAGGAAAGTCTAATATGCATCTCAACCACCAAGCAATTACTAAAAAATCAAGGAGATGAGAGAAACGGAGAAAGGCAAGCAGGATAAGGTTAAATGCCTTTTTGGCAAAATGGGATATTTTAAAACTATTATAAATATAGTTAATGGGTAGCTTAAATCAGTCAGTTAAGCTGTAAGCATAAAATTCTGCTGCTAAGTTTAACAAACTTTATATATATATATTTATGAAAAAAAAGTCAGAGATGCTTGAGCCAATTTGATGTACTCACAGGAACCCAAAGAAAGCAGGACCTGCTATAGAGCTGAAGGAGGGCCTGAGTGAACTAGTTGGGAGTAAGACATAATAAGATAACTGTTTTAGAATACTACAAAGAGAAGCCAATGTTTCCAGAGAGAACACACTGATTATTAAGATTTCTCCTTATTTTTTCTCTTCAGTATGTCTAATAAAGTAAAAGACAAAAGAACCCCACAAGAACTCAAGTATATTAATTATTAAAATACCTTCTGCTCAAATCCCTATATAAGGTTCCCTTGGCATTATTAAAATATTGCTGCCATGTCATTAATTATAAAACCTCTTTCCATTAAAATAGATGCAGTTTTGTAACATGGAGACTGAATCAACCAAAATTCACAGTTGCTCTAGTTTCCTACATGTATACAATGTGTTCAACCGCATAGAACCTATGACACATTTAAAATAATGTCAGATCTGATTCTCACCTCTAAACCCCGAGAAATACAAGAGGCTCAACAGCAACACAGACCGGCCACTGCATATGTAACTAATGAATGCCATTATCTGTCTGATTCCTAGAGCCAGTTTCAGCTGAAAGGAACTTGATATCTGTGTAAAGGGTTACTGTAGTCCAAAGTACTTCTATGAGGAACTAGGTACAGACTTCAGAATCTTACAATCATTGAAATGTATAAAGGAATATATTATAACCCCAAATGAACATGTTAAATTTTTTTATGAAAATTTAGGTTTAGGGCAACATATAAATGAACTATGGAAACACGCTGGTTAATAGTAAATTAAAATTACCTGTTGAACAAAAACATTGTTGAGATGACTGGCCAGTCTTCGGGCAAAATGCTCCCTCAAGTCACTGAAGCGCTGCTGCTGCTGCTTGACGGCCAGGAGCATGTCGTGGCCTGCATCAGAACACAGTCCCTCAGCGACTCAGTAGGGCGAAGAGTCCCTCCATGTTTACCGAGAAATGCCATCCCAGTGTGCATGGAGGTCAGAGGACAAGCTTGTGGAGCCCATCCTCAGCCTTACCTTTACATGAGTTCCAGTGATCCATCTCGGGTCACCAAACTGTGCAGCAAACATCTCTTCTTCATGGACTATCTAGCATATGCTGGCCTTCTCTCGAGAGCCCTGTGCATTTAGGCAAATAGTCTCCTACTGAGCTGCAGCTCAAATCTATATAATTCTAACGATACCCACACTTAAGTCTTTGAAGAATCTAAATCTTTAATGGCTTTTTATTTGTTTTATAAAATTTGAGGAAAAAAATAATACAACAGACTGTTTCTTCTTTGGTATCATCTGGCAACTACTAGAAATATTAATTTCAGGACTTCAGCTTGACCAACAAATGTGGGGCTTTGCCTGGTAATGTTTATTAAGTCCTCTAGCTAATCTGAATACACATTCATGTTTCATAAACATTGCCTAGAAAAACCGTATCCTCTTTGGCATATCTTAACGGTATTTGTGCTTGTTTTTAATAAGAAAGATCTAAAGATCATGGTAGGGCAGCGAGACAAATCTGCAGGTAAAGGTGCTTGCCACACAAACCAGGTGACCTGAGGTCAATTCCCAGAACATACGTAAAGGTGGAAGAAGAAAAGTGAATCTACAAAGATGTCTGGCCTTAATATGCTACATATGTACACATCCTGCACAATACAACAATAAATACAAGTACATTTTTAAACAGGATTATGGTGAGAGCGCTGCATGGTAGTGCATGTCTGTACTCTCAGCACTTGGGAAGCAGGGTGATGATGGGCTTGAGACCAGCCTTGGCTATTTAGTGAGATATTAACCCAAAACTGAACAAAATAAAAGCTGGACAGTCACATACTAAATTTGTGAAGGTAAAGATATTAGAGTTAATGATGTTCAATGAGAAGGAACTGAAATGAAAATGTTCTTAGTATTAATAGAAATAAATTTGTTGGAGAATCTGTGAAACTAATTTTCACAGCTAGTAAATTAACACTCAATCACTTAGCCCAAGTTATTTCTACCAAGTCAAAGCATTTCCTTCAAGTTCCAGTGCTGGTCTCAGCTCTTGATCAGATCTTATCACGGCTACTGAACACACCTGGTCGAAGAGCAACATTCATGCACTGCAGAAGGGCATCAGCAGCGTTGGTGCAGGCCTCAATGCCTCGGGAAGAAGCAAGATCCCCTTCCTGAAGGGCCTTTATGTGACCTTTGGCCAAGTCCATGTGGTTCTGGAATACATTCAAACACACCACTTGCACATGTAATTGTGGGGAAAACACAGGCAGGGTGCTATTGAGCCCTACCACTCAGTCTGAACCGTCCTTAAATCCTGATCCCACAAGGTTTATAAGTGAGTTTTACACATGATTATGACTTCCTGAGTGTGCTCTGTGGGTAATCTGTGAGATGCTCACCACGAGGAACTCTATCTCGGACAGGAGCTTCACGTTATTGGTGTTGCTGAGATGAATAAGGTGGTTGCTTTCAGAGATCTGGTCCATTTGCTCTTTCACACTTTGGAGCATTTCCTCATAACTGCTCAGTTTCAGCTCAATCTGATCCACCTCCTTTAGGGCCTCATCCAGCAACTGCATCAGGGTATTCACCTGCTTTTCAGAGGCCATGATTGACTGAATGTTAGCCTACAAAGTGAAAAGAAAATACAATGGTACATCTTGTTTAAACATGCAAGAAGCACAAAGGTGAAACACTGCCAGGTCTCTTTGCATCTAGTCAATTAGCTCCCGCTTCCCTTTCCCACAGTGCTTTGTGAAGCTTACTTGCCTCTGTACTAAGGTTTGAGACTGTCTCAGAAACTGTGCAGAGAAATCAGAGGGCTCTGCTCTGAAGCCCAGATTCTTCTTATTACACTGACTCGGCTTGCTTGCTAAATGATTCACTTATTCTAATTTATACTTATTGGTGTTTTTGTTTTTGTTTTACAAACAATGAAAATGCTCTTCTTTGGCAATGTTATTCAGAGGCTAGAGAAATTAATCCCTAAGATGGTATCTGGTTGTCTATTTTTCTTCATCTACCATTGTATATTATGGACATTCCAAAACCTAAAACCTTAGCCAAATGTATTCACTGGAAATGGTTTTTATCATGTGCGTGCGTGCATGCGTGTGTATACACATCTGCAGGTATATGTGTGAGCATGAACTCCAAATGGAGGATGTCTTCCTTAATTGCTCTTCCCCTTATTACTGAGACAGGGTCTCTCACCTGAACCCAAAGCTCCCTGATTGTCTAGTCAGCTTTCCCCAGGGACCCCTATCTCTGACTGACAATATTTGGGACTACAGAAGAGCTACTATGCCCACCAAGTATTTACTTGGGTTCTGGGGATTTGAACTCTGGTCCTCAAGCTTGAGTGGCAAGTGCTTTAGCTACTGAGCTATCTCCTCAGTACCTGGCTCTATCTTTTGAACAAAAAGAGTAGAGCTTGGTGACAGCTGGCACTAAGCTTACAAACACAACAGCATTCACCCTGTGAAAGCTGAAGCGGCGAGGCAGAAGACACAGCGCCACCAGCCTTTGCAACCCACGTGCACCACTCACTCCCAGCATGAGGAAATCTTACCCCATCGAGCACTTGCAGCTCTCTGGACAACTTCTCCGCGAAGGCTTCAGCATTAGAGATCGCACACTCACAGCCTTCCATCATTATTTCAATGTCCTGCTCTTCTCTCGCATTTAACTCCTGGTACTCATCCACGGCTTCCTCATCCCCTCCCGTTACACTCTGATTCTCCCCGCTGGGAACAGATTCTTAAAGAAGGTAAAAATGTAATGAAAGCAAGTTGTCAGAAAACAGGAAGAACTATAACATGGTACTTAAAAGGGATAGCTAGTTAAGACTGATTATAAGCACAGGCCACACTTAGTGGTTGAAGAATAGAAAAGAATGATTCAGAATAGTTGAAAAAAGTCTCCAACCTTATTTTCAAACAGAATCACAATGTTACTGAAGTGAGGTCCTAAGAGCATCAGAAAGCATGTAGTCTAGTATCACTGACCTACAAGTGTTAAAATGGGCTTTAGTCAAAATCTCTCAAAACAATTCCACTAGATGGACAGCAAGAAGAACGAACCCGATTCCTGTTCCCCACCAGAGATGGCTGCTGCTCTAACAACACAGTGGTGATGAACTGTGAAAGAACAGTTCCTTCGTTTCGTTCTGGGTAGCATTTCCCCTTGTTTTTGCTATTTTCATCTCTCTCTCTCTCTCTCTCTCTCTCTCTCTCTCTCTCTCACACACACACACACCTTTCAAATAACTTTTCATTGAAGTAAGAGGCATGTGTATTATCCACAAATATGGCAAATATTGAAAATACTGACTGTATTTCCTATTTCTTGTTATGGTTTAAAAACTTCTCATGCCTAGATAAAGCAGCTAAAGATAGACTACAGAAATTCCCTTACTTATTCCAGTGAGGGACACAAAGTGGTGACCTGAAGTTAGAGCACTGCACAGTTCCCATGCTTCCAAACAAGTACCGAGAGGTCAAATCTGAAGTGCTTTCTAGATCAACACCTCGATTCACTTTGGGGAAAGAAACACTGAGTGTGTGAGCATCTTGTACAAAGTTTGATAGAGGTAAAATAAACAATCACTGTTAGTCCTAACTATAGCTTTACAGAAAGTCACCGAATTTCTAGCCTGATTGAGACAGGAATTAAATCACAACATCTGGATGCTATTAGTGTTTGTTATTTTACATGAAAATAAATACCTTCATTCAGCATGGCTTGAAATCTTTATTTGTTTCAGAACAAAAACAATTTCAAGTGAGATAAGTATTGACTCTGAAGAAGACAGTATGTTAGGCGGATTTAGTTATGTATGGGGTGTGTGTGTGTGTGTGTGTGTGTGTGTGTGTGTTAAAATTTCTGGTACATGCAATGTACAGATTACACTACGGAAATGATTCTAGAGAGGCACTGCCATGTTCCTTGTCTTTTCAGTGAGGCCATTTAGCTCACTGTGCAAATGCAGAACTATCAGATGTGACTCCATATTAAACACTAGAGGGCAGAGACTCCCTAAATCACCCAGCACAGTGCCTCACACTAACAGGAAAAATAAACAAAGCTACTGTAGCAGCATTTCCTCCTCCGGAGTCAGTTCTTTGGAAGCTAATAAGGAATAGTACTATTATTTTTATTACTCTGTGGATTTTGTAATAAATTTATCCTTGTACACACTCCACAAAATATGCAACCATTAGTATACAACAGAGGCAAGTAATACATACACATGGAATAGAGTAAGAAGAACAGGTGTTACGCACCTTCTGTAACTTTAGGCAGTTCTGGAGAGTAAAAGGTACGAGAGAAGCAGAGGAAAGTAAGCAAAGAATATTAGCTGGGTAGAAAAGTATACAGATTTAAAACTTTTAACTACTACCCATATCTCATTTGATTTCACACTCAACTTGGGTTCTCAGGGCAGCATCAAAATCAACCACAGTGGACAGATTCTAAGAAGCTTAACCTCTTGCTTGTCTTACTCACTGTCTAAGTGTCTTTCCGTATCCTTCTCAGTCTTTGAGAAACAGTTCTGACTAGTCCTTGAAGAAGAAAACTGGGAAACGAAATCATTTCCTGGGTAGTATTTTTAGGTCAGCTGTGACTCATGCATTTAGTGTCGTTATTTTCACCCAAAGCCCAAAGCTTTGCTAGGACACTTTCTCACAAAGGATTAGTCATAAAACACTGTTTCAAAGAATAAGACTGAGGCAAGAAACAAACACAGGAGACAGCAGTGCAAGCAGGCATTCAAAGGTCAAGTGGGAGAGTATTAAAAACCTAGATGCAAGTCAAAGCATGAAAAAGAAAAGACAAAAAAACAAAAACAAAAACAAAAAAAACTTCCCTCTCTGTCTCAAAAACCCCAACGTTCAATTACCATTTATTAAGAACTACAAAAGTTGTTGCCGCTGCTGCATGAACAGTTACAACAGTATCAACTTACTTGGATGAATATTTAGTTTTTCAAGTGAGGTGGTAATGAGCCCACCCACCCCCACCCCTGCAACATTATCCAAAGCCTAGAGACATTTACTAATAAAATATATCAGTTTAAAATATATATTAGGAATAAATAACACCTAGAAACACATATTTGAAAACAGAATGACAAGCTTTTTAATGAATGGCTGAATCATCAGAATAGTCTTGCCTCAATTGGTAAAACAAACAAAACTCCTAAAGTCATTCAAAGCAAATGAATCTGTAATTGAAGGCAATAAATATTATATAATTCTAGGGAGTCATCTCTTCAACACACCCTGCAGTCAGACACTGGTGACATAGCAGCCCCTTGATGCTCCTAACCTAGGCCGGTGTCTCAGTGGCTTCTTAGGATCTGACAGACAGGAGTATTTGCCAGTTCTAAGCACCACAGCTTGAGAGTAAAATTGCTGGGAAAGGAAAATCTACTTGAAAGGAGAAAGGTCCATAGGTAAATAAAAACCGATCTAAATAAAACAAAAGAAGCAAGTGGCTAGATAGATGGCTTGCTTCAAACTATATCTTAAATTACTGAGTACTGGGCCAGAGAGTGGCTTGGCAGCCTTGAATGCTTGCCTGGTGACCTGAATTCAAACCCTGGAAGCCATATACAGATGGAAGGGAGAACTCTACAACACCTCTGACCTCCACAGGTGTCATGGGATACACTTTCTCCCTCCAACAAACACATGAGTAAAGCTTTCATGAGGAAGGTGAGACAGGAGGACTGCCAGGCATTCAAAGTCAGCCTGGAATTCACTACACAGTGAATTCCAAGCTAGCCTGGGCTTCACAACAGGACTCTGAAAACAATAAAACAGCAGTTTTCTTCTAGATAAAGAGAACTATACAAACTGCATCCAAGGGGAATTAAGAACCATTTCCATACAAGGCTTACACCTTTAGGAAAGAAACTCGCAAAGAATGAAATCTCACTGCACATTTTAATACTTCAGAGCAGAGATTGTCCTGAGACCTAGAACAATCCACAGGGACATTTGCAAAGGCAGATGAATCACAAATACCTCATCAACCTCTTGTCTAAGGATTCTGTATTGCTAAGATGAAAGGAAGTTTGTTGAACATTTGCTATACACTTGTAATATTTACAATAACCATAGGAAGGTATTATCATCATTTACTTTAGAAAAAAGGGAAATTGGCAGAATTTAAACTGGGGCTAATGCCAGAACTGTGTTTGTTATTACTACATCTACTGCTAGCCATGAACGTACTGCTGTGGGGGCATTTACCTCACAGCTGTTTAAAATAAGAAAGGGCAGGAACTTTAATAAACAAAAGCCTGGAATAAGTATTTAGTAATATAGTAAATGTTTGGACTGAATTCATTGTATGAAAAAAATGTTATGAAACATAAGTGTAAATTTTTCTATTTAAAGAAAATTAAGTATTTAGAGAAAAAAGTCTAGAAGAATATGTCAGAATTTTAACAGTAGTTATCTCCAAGAAATACATTTATAAGTGAATACTGTTTAAGTATTGAGATTGGATCCAGTGTCCTGGTACATGCTACCAATGAGCTGTATCTCTAGCCATCAGTATTTACTTTCAGACAGGGTCTCACTAAGCTGCCCAATAGCCTCACTCTGGAGTTGAGGCAGGTCTTGAATCTGTAATCCTGCTGCCTTAACCTCCCACGTAGCTGGGATTACTAGGCTGTTTCACCAAGCCCAGGTTTATGAGTGATTTTGCTTTTTAAATTTAATATACCAATATCCTATAATTGCACACACATAATGACTTCAATAAGACATTTTTAATGACATATTATGAAGTAAATTCAATATCCTGATTCCTTGAACTAACACCAGATTATACATTCATTTAAGGATATACATGACCATGCATAAATATTTTACCTTCCAAAAGCTGTGAGCTAACATTGACAAAATCAATTTTCTTGCGGAGATAGCGCTGATTCAGTTTCCAAATGCATGAGATGAATGCATTCTTTTCAGCAGTGCTGCTGGCAACCCACTTATAGATTTTTTCAAAATGTAAATCAAATTCGGGATTTTCCTAGAACAAAGAAATGTAGAAATATATTGATTTTGATCAATTAGCAATTTTCATTGCTAATATAAAATCTACTTAAAATTAAGAATGGAAGAAGTTCTTGGGGGGAACAAAAAAAAAGACCAATTAAAAATATTGTTTACATGTCTGGGGATGTAGCTGAGTGGTAGAACTCTTGTCTCACAGGTCCAAGAGCCTGGCTTCAATTACTACTACTACTACTATTACTACTACTACTACCACAGTACTACACACACACACACACACACACACACACACACACACACCAACCGGATTATTTGAAGTGCTTAGACAATGTAATATATAGCAAGAACTGGACAAGCAACAACATCCCACAGTGGACTCTTTCTCCCTGTGCCCTTAGAGTCTAGGGGTGAAAGGAGAGGATACACACTTAGTGACATTGTGCTCAGCATCGCTGTAGTGACATGACAATGGTGTATAGCTCAAGGTGGCTCTCATTTCCTCTTTTTAAAAAGCTGCTTATAAAATTTTAGTTACATAATTTCTTTGACAATATATTATTATTTATAGCTGTGGTTTGACACTAACTCCCAATTTAAGAACATAACTAATTAAAATATAAGGAAAAAAATTAATCTAAGCCCTCATGTACTTTCTAAGAACAAGGGGAGAAACAAGAGCTGCACTTACTGTTTTCTGTTTTGGAAACGCAGAATTATCATAAGCATCTCAAAAGGCAGAATTGCCGGTGAACCTTAAAGTTGTCTTAAGAAACTGAGGCAATGTGAATCACATTATGACTTCTACAAGCCTGTTAGGTCAGAACTTTGTCTGCTCTCGGTTGCTGTGATAAGACAATGAGCAGCTTGGGGAGGAAAGGGTTTATTTCATCTTACACTTCCAGGTAACTGTCCACCATGAAGAACATTCAGGGCAGGAACTTAAGCAAAGCAGGAACATGGAGGCAGGAACCACGAGGAAAAGCTACTTACTAGTCTGCTCCTGGTGCGGGAGAATTGTCTGTATTCTGTCAATCATGTTTTAAATAAATGCTGATTGGCCAGGCAGGAGGTGTAGGTGGGAAACCCAGACAGGAAGTGGAAATGATGCAACGAGAGCAGGAGGAATTCTAGGGAGGAGGAAACTGATTCCCCCACTCCTGCCCAGAACACCGAAGCAGCAGGATGTGAGCTGCCCCACTGAAAAAGGTACTGAGCCACATGGCTAAAATAGATCAGATAAATGGGTTAATCAAGATGTGAGAGTTAGCCAGTAAGAAGCCTGACCTAATGAGCCAATCAGCATTATAACTTACGGAGTCCTGTGTGGGTGATTTTTCTCTGGGACTAAACAGCTGGGGGAACTGGGCAGGACAGAGAAACCCAAACAAGCAGGCCCGGCCTCTTCATGCTACATGCTCCCAGGGTCACATTTAGCTACCTTTATTATACCTCCAAGGAACCTGTCCAGGGATAGCATCACCCACAGTGGGATGGGCCCTCCCACATCAATCAACACTCAAGAAAATGCCACAGATATGCCTACAGATTGCCTACAGATATGCCAATCTGATGGAGGCATTTCCTCAGCTGAACTTCCTCCCTTCCAGGTGACTCTAGTTTGTGTCAGGTTGAGAATAACTACCAGTACAACCACTATATAGCAGTATTTCTTTCTTGTCTATAGGACTCGACCTTTATGTGGAAATGAAACATATGAATGTATACTATTGCTCACTTCCAAAGAATTAAAACATAGACTCAAATGCACTACAGTATAGGACAGTAACATGCTCCAACATATTAATATTCCATAGGGTATAAAGATAATTTGACTCATCACAGCATTATTTAGGGGTAACAAAATGTCAATAGACCTTCAAGACAAGAGAAGTTAGGTATAACAGATATTTTGAAGAGTGGAGTATTTTAAGAAACAGGACATAACTTTTATCATGATAACCATGTAACATTAGGTTAAAGTTAGTAATTAGTCAGCTTACATACAGAGCTTAAGCATCCAAAAAAGTGAAAACTTGGTCTGGTGAGACAGCTCAGCAGGTAAAGGCTGCTGCTGCTGAGCCTAAGAACCTGCATTCCATCTCCAGACTCCACATGATGGAAGGAGAGGACAGGCTCTCTCAGATTGTACTCTGACCTCCACATGCATGCTTTGGCACATGTGCATCCCCCAACACACACACAAATGAACTAATATTATTTGAAAACTTGTACTTAGGATTAAAAGTAATTACTACTTATAAACATATCTAAGAGTGTTGGCAACTAACATGAACTTGATGGGAAATGATCACTTCCCTGGGAATCCTTCCTATAACGCCAATAAAGATGCTGAGTGCTCTAGTGGCAGCATCTGCACAAACCAATGTATGATACCAAATGGCTACTGCCATGCTATGTATAAAAGTTTCATAATCATTTCCATATATAGTAAACACACACCAAGATGTCTACATAAAGTGAAACGAAACAACAACAAACCCATTAAGCAAGCTGGCATAGAGGAGTCTGTCTGGGAAAGAATTGGGCAGCGTGAGAAACTGCATAGGAACAGTCACGAAGGGGAGAGCAGCCAGAGAGGAAGGCTAAGTAGGAGGTGTACTTCTGAAATGCTGCCAGGGCGTTTCTTAACTTTCCAAAAGGGTTCCTCTTCTTGCCCCCACCCCCCCCACCCCCGCCCGAATCAGAAAGTATCTACTGAAACTTACAGAACAAAACTATTTTTCTTTCCAAATATTCTTCCCTCTCCCTACCCCCAACACTTCTCAAAACACTTTCCACATTTTCCTAAAACCCAGGTACTTCTTAGAAATAACACAAAAGTCTAGTTCACTAAAATACTAAAGAAGAGGTCTCGCTCTCCTCTCCCCCTCCCCTGTGTGTATGGGTGTCATTTAGGAGGATTCTGACACACACTGGCAAGGATCCTCCTGAAATTACTTTTGCTTTGCATTTCTTTGCACACGATTAAATTACTGCTCAGTTTATTTAGCTCTTTAGTGCCTAGATTTATGCTACAGTAAGAATAAAGCCAGAGTTTCAGCCAAGCACAGTGATGCATGTCTGTCATCCCAGTATTTGGTAGACAAAGGCACAAGAAGCAGGAGTTTGAGATGGCCTCAGCTACCAAAGTAGCTGGCCAAAGAGCCAGCATGGGTTGCATGAGACCCTGTCTCAAAGTAATAAACAAAATCCTAACGTTTTATCTTATCAGGTCAATTTACAAATGTCTACACCATTTTCTCCTTTGTAACTTTTTTCTTTTCTTTTCTTTTTTTCAAGAGAAGGGTTTCTCTGTAGCTTTAGTCTTGTAGACCACATGGCCTTGAACTCACAGAGATCTGTCTGCCTCTGCCTTCCAAGTGCTGGGATTAAAGGTGTGCACTACTACTACCTGCCCCTTTTTACTTTTTTAATAAATAGACACGACTTTTGGGGTTACAGCAGGGAGCTGACATTACATCAGGGCAAGCCTTGGTCTAAGTGGCATCAGTAGCACGGTGGGTATGCTGCCGTGTTCCGCTGTGTTCTGGAGGCACCTCTGGGCTGCAGACAGACAGGGTCTGGCCAGGAGGGGAGGTGCAGGAAGTACCGGCACCTAAGAACTAAGAGGAAGGGAGCTCCACTAAATTTCACAGGGTACGACTGAGAACAGTCTTGATCTGCCAAGAATACAGATGGCCCTTTTATGTGACTACTGAAGTATTCTATGTCCATGAAGTTTGAGCACACTCAAACATGGTATGAAATTTATATCCTTAAAATTTTATTTAATCACCTCAAAATAGGGTATGCAACCCCTTATGACTTCCTTTAATTGAACCACAAATGTCAAATGTCCAGATTGGCTGCCTCAGGTGGAGAGTTTTCATTCTACTCAGGAGAACTAAAGAAAGCAGGCCCTCTTTATGTATATCATACATACTTTGAACCAAATCTTACCAAAACAATGAATATTTTTTAGAAAGTTAACTTACACAACATATACTTTATAGAATTTTCTACTAAGCATATTAAATTTAAATAAAAAAACACACAGTATTAAGGCTATCTTGTCCTAGCTTATGTAGCTTGAATACAACTCTAATTGGAGTTTTAGCAAAGTAAAACTGAACCACACATGCGTACACACGTAGCTATTTTAAGTAGTCCGACACTGGGGGTGAAGAGGGGGAGATTAGTGTATTTCAGACAAAAGATGGCAGGCCTATAGTCACAGAACAAGCTTAGAGTATCTCTTCTGAACACCAGTCCAGGGACGACGGAAAACGTACTTTGATGGCATCTTTGGCGTCTACCACAGCCAGGTCACGAAGGGCCCAAGCAATCTGCCTTTTGTAGAAATCTCCCTTGTCAGACTTCTTGACTTTGACCACCTTCACCTGCACGGGGCGCTCAGTTGTCACTGTTAAACAAAACAGACTGTTAGCAACGTCAGTCATCTCTCATTCTTCACTCACTGCAGATGTGACTTCAGCTCCTCTAAACTGCACTACAATAAGCACAATAGTCTGTAATAAGTCAACTGAGGACACAGAACCCTAAAGGAAGCATCTACATCAGACTGTAGAAGGCAGACAGAGGCCTCGAGGCTCCAGACCTGTTTTAAAGAGTGTAGGAGGGGAATCTAGTGATTGACATGTCTGAGTGCAGAGGCCCGAAGGAGCCTAACGCCATCACAAAGAGCAGCAGGAAGTAATCAATACAGGCAGCACAGAGTGCAAGGTGAACGGAATTGAAGTCACCACAAAGACGGGTGCTCAGTTCCTCACGGAGTCCATCTGGGGGCAGTGAGGGCTGTGGTGAGAGAAAAAGTATGCTCTAATTTCTAGTTTCAAAAATGACTCTGACAACAGAATAGAGTTTGGATTTGGAATGAACTCTGATACATTTGAAAAGCAAATGGTTTTCCAAACAACAACAATGAACAAACAAAACCCAAATACTTTTAAAAATCTTATATACCAAAATGGACTAAAGCAATGGTTCTCACCTGGGGGTTGAATGACCCTTTTGCGGGGGCTGCAATATCAGATACCCAGCACATCAGATATTTACATTATGATTCATAACAGTAGCAAAAGTACAGTTATTTTATTTTAAGCACATAAGATATTTACATTATGATTCATAACAGTAGCAAAAGTACAGTTAGGAAGTAGCTATTAAATAATTTTATGGATGGGTCACCACAACATGAGGTTCAATATAAATTAAAGGGTTGCAGCATCAGGAAGGTTGGGAACCACTGGCGTAAGGACTATTTGGAAAACATACCTACTAAACTACACTTGCTAAGCAAAAATCTGCCATTACCCACACTCCCCCAAACAAGTCCAGCAGTTCTACCTGCTTCTCCTGCCAAGTTTTAAGGAAAAAAATAACTTCAAACACAACTATTCTAGTGAGAAAACAAGGCACGTGCCCTGATTTATTTAATAACTGTGGTGAAAACGAAGCAAGAGGAAAATTGCATATAGATAATGAACATGGAGGCAAAATCTTAAAAACAGTGTGCTGCCAAACGGTATTATAAAAGACACCATCATTTTCTTTCATCAGACCTCACACTATCACTGGTGACAGTACACAGATCTAAGGAAGAATTCCTCATGACAAATATGACCACATGCAAGACTTTTAGAGAAAACAGTAAAGCTTACCATGTTCACGAACATAAACATATTGCTAAAAAAATGCAAGTTTCCTACAGTTTAAACAATACATCAAAGCCAATTCCAATCAAAACCCCAACAAGATTTGAAGCATAAGAACTTGATTCTAGATGTATGTATGGGTGAGATAACATCTCCTGCAGACTGAAATAAACTAGAACAATTCACACACACACACACACACACACAAAGAAGTTGATTCTAAAATTAAAGTGAAAGAGTAAAGAACAAAATAAAACAAAAATGAGATATGAGAAAATCCTGAAATACCAACATGTACTCTCACGAACATAGACAGACAGACACATACAAATACAATACACTCTCTAAGACAGGAGTGAATCAAAACTTTTAAAAATAATGCAGCAGGATCTATAAAGCATCAAACTAATTTTATTTAATGACAATTATAAATCTCATTAAGAAGAAGCATAAAAATGCAAAGAGAAGCCACAAACCAGAAAGTGTACAACCATATAACCAAAATTCCTATGCAAGTAATAGATTGTACAATATCTCTCCAGATAATAATAATAATCAAAAACTGTTCAAAACCATATAAGGACAACCAATCCAATAGGACAACGAGCAAAGGGCGTATGTGGTAAATTTCACAGGTAAAGTAAACGGCTATAAATTCATGAGAAGATACTCAACTGCATCATTAATTAGGAAAGTGCATTTTAAAACCACAATGAGATACTATGTCCCTCCTGCCATCCTGGCAACAATTAGTCTGTCAGAAACAACTGTTGATTAAGGTTCAAGGCGTAGAGAACACAAGAGAACCACACTGCTGTGGTAGGGAAAAGGAAAATCCCTTCTTAAAATAACTCATAGTAGAGCAGACTCCATATCTAAGTATATGCTTTAAAATAATTTTGGCATATACGGCAGAAGACAAGCACAAACACATTCACAGATGAACTGTCGAAACACAGAGCCTAGAAAGAAACCTACTGTGCACCCGAGAGGACTAGTATGGCGACAACAGGACACACCCAGTGGAATATGCTACCGCAGTGACTATGAAGGGATCAGAGTCTTGTGAACGAACAAAAACCAAACTTATGGCTGGCCAGCTGTGGTAGCAGACTGCTGAGACAGGTGGATCTCTGGAGCTCCAGGCCAGTCCAGTCTACACAGCAAGTTCCAGGCTAGCCAGGGTAACACAGTGAGAGCCTATCTCAAAAAGTAAAACAATAAAACACTCCAAAACAAAACAAGATTCCCATGAACAAACTGTTGAACGGGAGGGGGTCACAAAGAATTATAATTCAATTCATTAAAAGTTTAAAGACAAGCAAAACTAAATACTCTATAGTTTGAAATTATACACGGGAAACGTGATGAGAGTCAGGATAGCAAACACCTGTTACTGGAACGCAGAACAGGGTGAAGGCGGCACGTCAGGGATAACGGAGCTGTTATCTCGTTCGCCCTACTTGTCAACTACCTGAGATACAAGCTATAAAATTTTTCTTACATCCACTCAATATTCAATAAAAACAAAAATTAATTGGTCATTTCAATCATTTTCACCAGCCATAGCAACAATGAAAGCATTTTTTAAAGAAAGGAATGGCCCTCAGGACTGAAGGAGTACCAAGCACACATCTGTGCTCACTAGCTGCCCACCTGTGGCACACAGAAAACAGTTCTTTTTCTTCTTGCCCGCTTTGCAGACATTCACGATGCTCAGCAGGCGCTCGTCGCTCGGTGTGAAGATATCTCGCTGTAGCGCGTGCTTGATGGCTGTCATCTTTCCTCAGCTGAAAAACATTTAGAATAATGAGCACCGAGCTCATTATCAAAATCACCCTCACAAACTGTTCCGTTTACAACTCAAATGATAAATTATTCATTAATAAATACTATAAATATATAGTAAGTTAATATATGTACACCATAAAAGCTTGAGGCTACAAGTTTGGAAATGAAATCAGGAAAACCAGTACCAGTATTGTCAAAGTCAAAAAATCTTTCCAAGTGTTCAACAACACACACAGAGACAAATAATCATACACACACACATGTCCATACACATACAGGTTTCTGTGTTAGGTACTTAACAAAAAAAAACCTCTTGATGTAGCCTGTTTTACTTCAACAGTCAAAACTAGTCGAAAGAACAATTAATAATGGCCAATGCTCACCACACTAAAGACTCAGGGCATGGTAAACGGTAAAACAGGAGAGGGTTGGTCGTAACTCATACTGGAATTAAACATAATTCAACAAATATTGCTATTTGTAAGTGCCAGGCAGCGCTCTGGGGTACAGTGAAGAATCTGACAGACACGAATGGGAAGACGTAACTACGTGACAGTCTTAGGAGCTAGTAATGAACTTTGCAGTGTTTACAGTACGTTTCAGTTTGCTAGCAAGTAAATTAACAGTGGCCTACACAGCTATATTCCCAAGTCTAAAACCCATGCCCAGACCCCAGGTTCTCTTTAGACCTTTGTTTTCTAAAACCCCAAGCCTTCATGGTATAGAGGCGGCTAATCACTGTTCATTGTGGGGCTCAGCTGGGTCATCTTACACTATGTGTTTGCAAATGCATTCGTGGGTCGGGTCATCTACTGCAGAGACATCTCAACAGGGAGAGCTGTCATCCTGAAGAGAGAGCCCGGTCTCTCCCTCCACTGTTCCGCCCATTCGGGACAGATTTTAATTTTTGCCAAACTAGCTTGGCCTGGGAGAGAAGGACGTGACATGGCTTCACAGGCCCAAATCAACATGTACTTATAAATCTCTTAAATGCACTGCCCAGTCTCTGCGTAGTTTCCTCTTCTGGGTGACAGCAAGTGGGGAGGACGCATCCCCGGTGCGGAGCAAGGTGGGCCGGGTCACCAGGGAGCGGCGGACTCGGCGAGGACCGAACAGCGCCTCCAATGAGGCCACCGCCTCCAGGACCGCGGGTCTCCGGCGAGTAGCTTACCGCGAGGCCGCCCCGCAGAGGCGGGAGCTCCGAGACCGACACTGGACCGGCACCGGCAGCGACAGCCGCCGTGAAGCGCTGCTCATTGAGCAAGGATGAGGAGCGACCAGAACCCGCCACTTCCCGTATCCGGTCACGTGACTCCCCGTACCGGAAGTTGACCCTGTAGAAATGGAAGTGGAGGTGGTGGAGGAAAGGGTGCCAGCCAATGGACGTGGAAGAGGCGGGTCTGACGTCCCGGGCGTGCTGTGGGCGTTGAAGGGCAGGGGCGGCGCCCGTAGTCGCTTAGGGCGGTAGTTCTTAGTTTGTCACTGTCCAAAGGACCTTTTTGCAGGGTTCCATTGTCAGCTATTCTGCACATCAGATATTTACATTATGATTCGTAACAGTAACAAAATTACAGTTATGAAGGAACAACGAAAATAATGTTATTGCTGGAGCGGGGGAGGGAGGTTCTCCACAACGTAAGGAACTATTAAAGGGTCGCAGCATTAGGAAGGTTCAGAACCGCTGAAACAGAGCAACTGGAGAAGCTGATATGGGACTTTTTCTTCTGAGCACAAGAATATTGTCTTAGACATCTTACATCATAATTCCATGTGGGTGTTTTTGTTATCGTTTTGTCTTTTTGTCTTTTTTTTTTTTTTACTTGTTTGTTACAGTTCTCCTCAGAGTAGGGAAGTGAATGGTATTCCAGAAGTCTAGACTCTTTCTGAACTCCAGATTTGTGTATCACTTCTCCACTTCTGATATTTGTTTTGATAACTGAAAGGTAATAATAATAATTATAATTTATATTAAATAATTATATTTAATAAAATAATAACTGTTGCTATTATTTTATTAATTCTCCTTCCTCTTGTTTTCTTTGGATTTTTCTCATGTGGTATAGTCATTTTGGGGATTTGACCCTATAGGGCAGAAATGAGTGGTGTGGGAGAAGAAATGAAACATATTGCGGAAAGATGCAGTCAGAGGAGTAGCTTTGGTTGATCTTCACCGTATCGGGATATTTTCTGTTTCTCTTAGACCTTTTAAAGAAACTTTATGAATCCCAGAACTGTCTACTACAGGCAAGAATGAAGGAAGTCTTTGGATGTCAGCCCCTTCCTTTGATAAAAGGCTAATACTTCTTGGCATTACCTGCTCTGCACTCTGAAATCACACAGTCGTGAATCTCAGCTTGCACTTACGTCCAGGATGTACAGATACATGAAGTGAGAGAAAAGGTGCAGTTCCGTTGCTCTTCCCCTGAGCTCCTCAAACCCTGCTCAGGACAGGTTTCTGGAAACAGTAGTTAAGATGGTGGAGGACTTTGAAGTGGCAGCAGAAAGTGTACTCTCAGACACACTGCACCATTCTCATCTGCTCAAGCCTCCTGCTAAGTTTAGCTTTCACATGAGTCTCTTCAAAGTGATGACCAGCCCCAAGATTCTCAAGAAATTAGTAAAAAAGAGCATTAGTGGAGTAAGTTTCCATTCTCGCTGGTGCACTTGTGCTACGACTGTATTGGTATTCATCAGCTATCTCCCACGCTTCTCAGTTTGACAAGCACATCAGCTGGTCTAGGTCATTTCTATAGTAAGGTAACAAGCATCCTCAGATTTTCTTTGTCCTACTTGGGCCACAGCTGTTATAATTTCCTCGTGAGATTTTTTTTTCCTGGGTACAGGGCCTCCAAGATAGTCCCTGATCAATTGTTTCAATTCCTAATTCCTCCATTCTGATGTTGTGTAACAACGGTATGTTGTGTAATGTTTTTGCTCTTTTGACTTTTGAGGGACCCACCACCCAGTTCCCAAATGAATCACACACAGAGGCTTATTCTTGACTTGTTCCTTGCCCGCTTTTCTTAACTTAAAATATCCTGACTATCTTTTCCCTCTGGGCTTCTTTCTTCTGCCTATATTACTTTCCTTCTATACTCCATGGCTGGCTGGGTGGCTGGGTGGTTGGCCCCTGTAGTCCTCCTCTCCTGTTCTCTTGCTCCTTCCTGTCTCCTTGCCTCTCCTGTTTATTCTCTTGCCATCCAACCCCTCCTGTCCTTGGCACTGCCTTGCAATTGGCCATTCAGCTCTTAATTAGGACTATCAGGTGTTTTAGACAGGCAAAGAATCACAGCTTCACAGAGTTAAACAAATGCAGCATAAACAAAAGTCACACACCATAGAATAATATTCCCTAACAGCAATCCCAGGTTCTTTTGCTAATCACAGTTGATTACCTCCACCAGTTTAACTCCTTTCTTTGCTCACTGATTCATTTCTATAAGAAATACAAAGTAACAAAATGACAAAGTCTCAACTTCAGTCAATTCCTCACTATATCCTGCTGGACTCACTCTGAACTTACTGACTAACCAATGTTGCAATCTAGAAAAGAGTAAATTTGATAGGTAGGAAACCAATGAATCACTGGGATCTATAATGTGGGCCAATTCTTTTCTTATTCCTGAGTTTCTGGTGCCAGGCCTTACACTGTTGAGAGACTCTTTAGTTTGTTCAATGTGCTGATCACATATTGCAGGACAATCCTACAGTCCCCAGATAGCAGTGTCAAGTCTGGAAGAAGTCATTATAACACTCCACAAGACCAGCTCTGTTAGGATAAAATTATGACAGTGTGGTGGTTTGAATAGGAATGACTCTCTTAGGCTCAAATGCTTGGTCTTTGGGGAGTGGCACTGCTTGGCAGGGATTAGGAGATGTGGCCTTGTTGGAGGAAGTCTGTCACTGGGGGTGGACTTAGGGTTTCAAATGTTCAAGCCAGGCCCAGTGTCTCTCTCTGCCTGCTGCCTGCTAGTCCAGGTGTAGGACTCTCAGCTCCTCTCCAGCACCATGTCTGCTTGCATGCCATCGTGCGTCCCTCCATGATGACAATGGGCTAAACCTCTGAACCTGTAAGCAAGCGCTTATTAGATGCTTTCCTTGATAGAAGCTGCTGTTCGTGTCTCTTCCCAGCAATAGAACACCAACTAAGACAGGCAGTGTCCATGGATTTTGTAGTTGTGCCTGCACCCTCAGGGTGCTGTAAAAGGGATGTGTGGGTTGAAGTAATGATGATCAGGGATGCTATAGTTTTAGAGATTATGAACATTGTCAGAATTAGGGAGAGAAAAGATGACTTTAGGTCATTTATATATAAAAATGAATAATAATGTGTGTTTTTACAAGCTCTATTGAATGGAAAGATGCCCCAGGGGTCATTAGTATACCTAAGAGCTATCCTAGTGTGAGAATAACAACCAACCAGATGTCATATAACAACCCATCTGTGAGCCAGAATCCAATCCTTTATTCTGTGTTTGATTCTGTAAAGGACTCCTATGTGACCACAGAAGTGAGAGCAGAACAGATGTCAGGGTTGTGAAAGCAAACAATGAAGGAGTCTGAACTACACATCATTGAAATTGCTTGTGTTTTCTGGACCCGCTCAACTTGATTCTATGCCATTTCCATACCTCAGCGGGTTGGCTCTGAACCTGTGCACCTGTGAGTTTGAGAAACTAATAGTACATCCAGTTCATGATAGCTGACTCTTACTTTCCCAGTACAGAATGATTCTCTGCTTCAGAAAGCATGCCTCACAGAAGAGTAGGGACCTGTGTAGCTGGTCTTCCTGTAGTTTTCTGGAGATTTCCCACAGTGCTTTTATCCATCACAGAGCCCAAGTCTTCAGATCTATTGAGGCAAACAGTCTGGCATTAGGGCAGCTTGTATGACATCCCTTCTGGGCAACAAAGGCACGTGGTGAGTACTATAACTTTGTATGAAGTTCAATCCAACATCCTTCCTCTGGGAAGCAGTCTAGTCACTCCTTCATTCTTCACGGAGTAAATTCATTCTGACATCCCTGCTTCCCCTCCTTCTAACTCTCAGCACCTATTCAGCCCCATCTAAGTATCTTAGCCTCATTTGGCATAGGTCATCATCGGGTCAGGAAGCACAAAGGCTGTGTTAGAACTTACTCCACCGGTCCTTTTTGAAACATTGAATGGCAAATCGGCAGATGGCTTCTGCTTTCTTCTGTACAGCCTTACAACTGTATTTATTCTTCTGATCTCAAGCTCTCAATATTTATTCTCACATACATTCCATTTGACCCTATTGGTGCATACTAGCCCATGTTTTGAAGTATCTTTGATTTAGCTTAGTTCAGTGTTTCTCAACATCAGATGTATGGTTTACTACCTGAGGGACATTTGACAATGTTGAGACTTTTTTGGTTGTTATTACTGAAAGAGATCTGCTGACATCTAGTGGGTAGACGGCAGAGTAGGTGCTAACCCATGTATAACACTAAGACTAGCTCTTCTCACCAAAGACCTATCTATCCCCAAATGCCCCAATTGTTCAAAGTGAGAAACCTCTGCCCTAGTTTTCTCTAGAACAGGGATTGCAATGTCTCACAGAGTCTGTGCTGGGATAGAGTAGCTTGGTTTTGAAGTCAAGGCAGTGGGGAAGGGAGGTGAAGGAAATAAAGTTATATTATGAAACAATTTTCTTTGCAACATTTCCATAAACAGAGAGATTGCTCTTCATTCTCAGGAAAGAGATTGTTGTCATTGAGGGTGAAAAAAAATTGAGAGTTTAAGAGCGTGATGTCTATACAATGTTCCCATTCTAGATTTCAAAGACCCATTCCTTTTTCTATGAGGGCACTGGCTTTGACATAGATGACAGTCCCAGATGATGCATTTAGATTTTCTTGAGCTTCTGTTTCTTTTATGTTTAAATATAAAGCCTGGGTTTCAGCATAGTCTGCAGAGTGCTTCCTCTGCCCTAGAGGCCCTCTGTCTTTTGCACTGAGCTCTGATTTTGTGGAAATTTCTGAGAATCTTAGAGATTTGCCTTACAATTCTGCACAAGTTAGAGAGAGAGAGAGAGAGAAAGAGAGAGAGAGAGAGAGAGAGAGAGAGAGAGGTGTTTATCTGTTGGCTTCCCCTGCTACTGGTTGCCATTTTACCACTTGCCACCACATGCGACTGGAGGACTAAATTGTGCAGGTATTCCCAGCCATGGTGGCATTATCAGCAGTATGGCAAGCCAGGGAGTGAGAGAGGCCGGCTGTTGTCATATATCCCTGAGAGATAATATGACATCATCTAACTAGCTGATGCCTATAATTGTTCCCTGCAACAAATACCTAGACTAAAAGAAAGATCTAGAAGGGTGCTGAGTGCTACACAAGGTAACAGAACTGCCGGGCCCTCGATTGTCTCTTTGAGGTAATGTCTCTCCATATTTTTAGTTGCCCAAATCAGTCCTCAACTTCTCCTTAGTGCTCACATTCTACATGTGATGATTCCGGAACCTTGTTCTGCCTCCAGGATGTATGCCGAATCCAACCAGCCTTCAGTCTTTTCACATCTACTCCTTCCTGGATTCCACTATGACATACCCCTATTGAATCCCTCTTCAGTCACGCTTGGTCAAACTGTTCAGTGTTTGATCTAATCTGCACCTGGGGCATGTGGGAATGATGCCACTAGCAAACCCTGACTTACCTCCTAGAAAAGTAAGCAAGCCAACACAGATATAACTGAATCCATGGGTTTGCCATATTAATTTTTATTGAAAAATCATATTTCATGTTAAGTATGTTAAATGCTTTAGGCTTTCATTCCTGTTTTATCCCAGTAGGTGTTAAATTATGATTTATTTGTATATTATTTAGCTGGAGAATGTGTTCTCACATAAACTCAGCAACCCACATTTAAACAATAGAAGTACTTTTCTGAAAAGTGGCATTAAAACTACATAAAGACAGGCCTGTTCTTAACTAGAGACAGGTAGTGAGCATAAAATAGTAGAAACCCCGTGGTTGGTGAAATCACACAGACATGGGTTCAGATTTTTGCTATAGAGATTTGCCTGGACTATCCAGGCAGTGAGGTGCCTCTGTCAATTCTAGAGTTTTGGAAGTTGCTTACAATGCACTTTCTGTTAACTTAGGTAATATATCCTTCTGGAGTCTTTGGTGGAGTTGAAGAATACATAGTTATAGTTTTCCTTAGTTATGATAAAAGATAAAATAGATATAGATATTGTAACTGTAATTCTTGCTTGATAACTGTTTTGTTATATACAATTTTACTATGTTAAAGTTAAAACCTTCCTTTTTATTTAAACAGAAAAGGGGAAATGGTGTGGAAAGTCTTTCTGTATATGTGTTGCTTTTATTGGTTAATGAATAAAGAAGCTGCCTTGTTCTGTGATAGGGTAGAATAGAACTAGGCAGGGAAAACTAAACTGAATGCTGGGAGAAAGAAGGCAAAGTTGAGGGAAACCATGTAGCCACTGCTGGGGACAGATGTGCTGGAACCTTGTTGGTAAGCCACAGCCACATGGCAATGCATAGATTATAGAAATGAGTTAATTTAAGATGTTAATACACTTAAGCTATTAGCCAAACAGTGTTGCAAATGATACAGATTTCTGTGTAATTATTTCGGTTCTGGGCAGCTGGGAATGAACAAACAGTCTCCCCCAACAAGGTTTGCTTTCATCCTTTTATGAGTCAGCAACCCCCGGGGAAGTTCCTTGACCCCTCTGATTCTCATTTTCCTCCCCTGGAAATTTAAAACAACAGGCTCCATTTGTGTATCTTTATCTGCTCAGACTGAGAGTTATGTGCTCTGTGGTTTTACTGCCTTAATATTTATATCAATTTTAATTTTTAGGAGAATTTATAGCCTTTCTATTATCTGGTCTTTTGGTTAAAGGTAGGAAGAATTGAAAACGTAATACATTGTTTATTTGCTGTGTTTTCTTTTCTCAATTTTTATTGTCTTAAAATTTCTCTAATATAAAAATCTAACCATTTAATTATATTTAAAAATTTTTTTTTTGGAGTCAGGATCTCACTGTGAAGCCCTGACTGTCCTGGAACTCACTATGTGGATGAGGCTGACCTTGAACTCAAAGAGATCCCCCTTCCTCTGACTCCAGAGTGCTGGGATTAAAGACATACATAACTACACCTGACCTCATTTTAGTCACCATTATGGGTAGAGTTTGGTGGTGCTTTTAAGTACATCTATTGGGCACAGAGTCACATACCTGTAGTCCCAGCACTCAGGAAGCCGAGACAGTCAGATCTCTGTGAGTTCAAGGCTAGGCCAAGATATAGAGTGAGACCCTATCTCAAGAAAAAAAAAGCACAACAATAGAATTTATAATATTGTGTGATGTTACCATTACTCACTTCAGAACTGTCCTTATTTTTGCCAAACTGAAACTCTGTATTCAACAAACAATAATTTCACTTCTCCTTCTTATCCCAAGCTGATAGCGACAGTTTGCAGTTGTGTTCCCTTCCTCTACTCTTCCTTCGCACTCTAATCTAGCTACATATATGATATTTCAAGAGGATTTTAGGGTTAGAGAATTTTAGAAATATTGTTATTAGCTAAATATTATTTATGCAACCCTATAATATTTGGAAAGTAATTGTGTTAACTAATAATATACTGACCCAAATTTTTCCCAAGAAAGCAAAGATGCTTGCACACCGTCTTGGTTTGATCCCCTGGTAAGTGGAGTGTACTTCCCCATTTCATGCTTTTGGTTTGGCTTGCTTGTTTTGACCAATGGGATTGCTAATGGACCTGATATGAGCTGAAGCTTGAAATTTGCTTGAAAACTAGGCTTGTCCTTCATGTCTTTGGTCACATGTAAGACCCTGAATCTTATAATACTAAAAATCAATTTGTCATCATTATGATATTTAGACATTGATGACTAGAGAAAAGGTGTCAGTATGTGTTCTATTTTTCTTTCCTAATAGGAGCTGTCCTGTAGATGACAGCAGAGAAGGGAACATCTTCAGGAAAAAAATCCCAAATGATAAGTGAAGGAGGTGTGGCAGAGCCAGAAAACGAAATAATGTTGAGGATTTCTTGAAATATCTTTCTCTTATAAAGAGACCTAGAGGGCTGGGAAACAGCTAGAAGAGAGAAATACTGAGCCTAGAATAACTGTAGCGCTGGATGATGAGGAAGTGTTCCAAAACCCATACCCAGATGTTTAAAGATTAGTAGGAATTAACATTGCAGTGCAATTTTGGCTTTCCAAGGAGTGTGGTAGACAAACCATATGCCAAATATTAATTTTGTTAAGAACTGAGGATAAGAGAGAATATAATCCCATAAAATCAAAGAAGTGGAAATATCATACTTCTAAATGTTACTTGTAAATATGAATATAAACTTATTAACATGAACTATTGTTTTCAAAAGCAGCCACGCATTTCCTAGATCTGTTATCTTGAAGCAAAGTGTGTGCGGTAAACATCCTCATCTGCTAGCTGGTCATGGTTTTCTTCAAGAGGACCACATGCAGGAAGTAGTAGCTTCTGCCCACCTCACATGGTAAGATGCCTGATCAATGTTATCAATTGACCTGCTTGCTTCAAGGTATCAGTGAACAGCTCTAGGAATTGTGTGCTTATTTAAGAAAAAAAGTTTGTACTTTTATTGTGTCTCTTAGTTATTGTTCTCTGCTGTGAAGAGATGTCTTGTCCAAGGCAATCAAAAAACATTTAATTTGGGGTTTAATATAAAAAAATTAGTCCTTGATAGACATGGCATTGGATCAACAGCTGAGAGCTTATACCTGATTTGTAAGATGGAGGCAGAGAGAAAGAGAAAGATTGGGCCTGGTGTGTGCTTTTGAAACCTCAAAGCCTACTACACCTCCTCCAAGAAGGTAACACCTCCAAAATGCAACCCCTCCTTCAAGAAATCCATACATCCTCTAACAAGACCTCACCTCCACCAAGACCACACTTTCTCCAACAAGGCCACATCCCTAATCTTTCCCAGGTCTACATGGTGGGGATCAAGAATTCAAACATATGGACCTAAGGGAACCATTCATGTTCAAACCACAATCTCTAAGTATGGTTTTAGGTTTGCTGGATTTTGACAAATATACATAAGATATTTCTGAATATTCTAACAATGAATAGATTGAACAGATTATGTGCAAAAACAAAACTCAGGCTTACAACCCACAGTACAGTCCAAGAACCAACATGCTATGTACAGCAATGAGTCCATGAAGTTACCCACATGTATAACATGTAGTCCAGACACCTAGCCAAAAAACCATAGAGCAATGAGCCCCCAAATGAAAAGAATTTAATAATTAATGGCTTCCCTATTTATTCATTCTTCCTTAAAACTTAGGGCCAAACTGAAGAACCCAAATAGGTATTCCTAAGCAAAAACATTAGATTCCCTGCTTCTAATTATCTACCCCTACCCCCAGAGTGTGCTGAAGCCTTCCCTATTTTCTCCTATTCACTGTTTCATTTTTTATACACAGTAATTTATTCTATTAATCATCCAATATTAGACACTTGAACTCATCTAAAAATTTTGCAAACAACACATGCCTGCTCATATATCATTTTGTAGCTGCTCCAATACATCTTTTGGATCACCACATTTAAAAGTACATACGTACACACACACACACACACACACACACACACACACACACACACACAATTTGAAAAAGGATGTCAACTTTCTCTCTCATGCAGTAATAAACCCAAGAACTTTTTATTTTCCATATCAATGAAATACTATCAATATTTTGGGCTTTCCCTATAAGACAAGAAATGAGCTCATCCACAGATACAGTTCCAGTTTCTCTTTCGGACAAGGTCAAGCATCCTTCCAAGCTTTCTGGGGTCATTGGCAATTCCTCTCCTGTCAACTGTCTGCTCATATAGTTTCCAATTGGCTGCTCGCCTTTTTTAAACTCCTCAACTTTAGCAGTACAGAAATGCAGTTTTACACAAGTTGCGTTTTTTTCCAGCTTGCAATTTGCTTTTGGCTTTGTCTGTAGTGTTTTCAGATGTATTTTCATATAATTAATATTATTTACTTGGTCTCTGGATTTTGAGTAACAGCGAGGAAAGTTTCTCCCACTCTTAGTTTGTAATGGGTTCACATATTTTCCTTCTAGGAGACACAGGATATTCTTCTTTCCTTTATATATCAATTATCATATAACCTATTCATTTAAAGTATATCACATATCATATAACCTATACACTTAAAGTATGTAGTATATGCTGTTTATTTATCGCATCATTTTTACTTATGTTCAATATAAACATTACATTGGCTATTTTAGCTATTTTAAATGTACAGGAAGGTAGTATTTGCCACATTCACCACGTTACACAATGATTTCCATTTCTAAAACGTTTCCATCACAGAAACTGTAACAGTTGAGAATGCCTCCATTCTTCTCTCCTCCAGTCTCTTATCTCTTCCTCTGTTCTGCCTCTGAATGTATCTACTTCAAATAATTCATAAAGTCAAATCATGCAATAACTGTCCTTTCTCTTATGTATTATTTAACTTAGCATAACATTTTCAAAGTTTACCCACGTCATAGCATGCATTGAAACTTTTTATCTCTTTAAAGGTTGAATAATATTCTATTATTTGACTATACCATATTTTGTCAATTTACTAATCTTTTGATGGACACATGATGTTTTCGTCTTTTGGTATTATGAAGAATGCTGCAAACACCCTTATAAGCCAACACAATAGTATGTACATCAGTATACAACACTTGATTCAAGTCACTGGAATCGCTTGGGTCTGCCCTCGGAAGGAAATGCTGAGTCATCTGGCAACTTTGCTTCTTAGGAACTGCTTGTACAGAATGAGCCATCCGGATTTGCATGTTCTATGACTACCCTTGAACAGCACCTCTCAGTTTCTCTCCTTGCTTCCCAGAAAGTTAAAATAAATCATTAGAGTTATGTGTTTTACAACTGAACCCAGAATGATAAGACCAGCGATACCAGTTCTTTAAGGGACACTTTCATACTAGTGTGATTAAACAAAGTACATTACAGCTTTTGTCCTCACCCAAATTGCAAGGATGCAGATGATGTCCTAGCCACCAGACCTACATTTCTGCTAGTAAGTCCCCAGTAGGTTGTATTCTGTACAGTTCTGGATCTGTCAACATCTGTCAACAGTCTGTGGTCCCATGACTCCCTGAGGCCAGTTGGTGTGCAGTGAGAGTGTGCTGCTCCGGCATGCCATCAAACCCATTTCTTACATGGCTGTAGCTTCTCATCCCCACTAACAATGGAAGAAGGCGCCAGATGCTCCACACCCTCAATAACTCTTATCCTTTTCATTTCATAAAGACATAGTCATCCTAGGGGATGAAAGTAGATCTGACTTGACACTTGTGTTTTGATTTGCATTTGCCTAATGACAAGTGATGTTGGACATCTTTCTCATGCTTGTTGGCTATATGTGCATTTGCAGAAATACCTGCCAATGTCCTTTGCCCATTTTTAAAACGGGTTGCTTTGTGTCACAGAGTTATCTGTGTGTCTGAATTTAAAATCCTTTTCAAACTGATAATTTACAGATATTTTTTCCCTTCGAGGCTTACTTTCAGTTTCTTGATAATGTCCTTTGGTGCAAAGAGATCTTTACATGAAGTCTGGTTTAGTTATTTTTTTTTGGACATTATAAGAATCCAGCGTCAATCCCGAAGTTCTTAAGATTTACCCTTATATTTCTTTCTAACAATTTATGGGGTTGGTTACTATGCTTAGGTTAATGACTCATCTAAATTTTTATAGTTGGTGTGAGCTATGTATCTAACTCAATTCTTTTGTGTGAATATCCAGTTATCTCAGCCTCACCAGTTGAAGAGATTATTCCTTCTTCCTTAGATGAACCTAGTAGCTTTGTATTCTAGAGCTATCTTTATGCTAGTACCATGCTGTTTTAATTATAATAGTTTTGTAGTGAGTTTCCAAAACAGAAAGCATGAGTCCTCCAACTTTATACTTATTTTTCAAGGTTTTGTTTGTTTGTTTTTGCTACCGGGAGCCTTTTGCAGTTCTGAATGAATTTTGAAGATTGGCTTTTGCATTTCTACAATACAGGCCATTGGAACTTTTAGAGGAATTACCTTGGATCTGAAGAATATTTTGAACAGGACTGATACCTTCAAAAGATTAATGAACCCTTATTTATGAACCCAGGATCTCTTTTAAAGTTTTTTCTTTACTCTAACTTAGCCCAAGTCACGCAACATCTTCGAAAATTATCATTGAACACAAGGGACCCAAAGAGTCCCGACTGTTAACAATTGCACTAAAATCCGTTTCACTGTAGTTCACAAAGCCTCATTTTATTTTAGTTTGAATAATAGCCATCGAGAAAGAGGCAAAACAAACTTTTGACTCTCGGTATTCAGTTGGAGAACCATTTCTTCGGACATTGATGAAGGACTTTGGGCTACATCTTCAAAGTGGCAGGGGACACAGGGACAAGCACACAAGATTGAAAGCATAGAAGCATATTCTCATGAGGACCAGGCAGTCCTTGTTGTTGGAGGACCAAATGGAGTCATCGTTGATGTAAGTTGAATCGAAGTTGACGATGTGCAAGTCCTTCTTAAGATACACATGGTTCAGCCTGTTTACCGTTCGAGCAAAGGAATACTTAGAGGCACAGCTGTAGGCCTCCAGGCTGTACACTTTCTTGAAGTGCAGATCAAAAAATGGATTGTCCTAGAAGAGAGGGAGAGAGAGAGACTGGGTTTACTTTTCATTCAGAGTCATTTCCTGGATACCCACAGTTTGCTGGCTGTGCCTATTGATTACAAAGTCTCAGTGTCAGGCATGTTTCTGAAATTTACAGATCAGCTTTCCAAAGCTAGGAGAGCCAAACAGAATCACTCCTGAAAGTCAACAGTACAATCTTTGCTTTATCCCAGTCCCCAACTCCTGCAGGCATTCCCTGGGAACCTGCAGGCCACTCTGGTCGGGGAAGCAGGTAGGCTAACAACAGATCTTCACCTTCTTTCCAGTCCTCTAAATCCGATCTACCAGACTCCTCCCAGTCCTTCAGCAGACCATCTGTTGCAGCCTCTCTTCTCCTCTTCTCCTCTATCCAATGGATCACACAGATCTTCCACTCTAACGCCACTGCCAATTCATTCATTTATCCCAGCCCCCAACTCCAGCAGGGATTCGCTGGGAACTTGTAGGCCACTCTGACCAGGAGAGCAGGTAGCCTACCTAAGATCTCTACCACTCCTTACACTCCTCCGGATCCAGTCCTCCAGTCCCACACCATCTCTATCGAAGACCTCCTGCTTTTGGCCTCCCCCTCTTCTCTGCCCCCATCTCCAGTAGATCCTGCAGACCATCTCCCCCAACCTCCTTCCTCACCCATCTGTTATCCCAGCCCACAACTCCAGTAGGCTCTCTCTGGGAACCTGCTGGCCAAGCCTGCCAGAGAAGCACGGAAGCCAGCAAGGATGGCAGGTAAGCGTCAGATCTTGACTCTCCCTCCCCTCCTCCGTAGCCAATCTCCTAGCCTCATCTCCAGCTCTGTGGCAAACTAGCAGTTGTGGCCTCTCCTCACTCTCTGCCTCCATTCCCAGGGGACTAAGCAGACCCTGGTGGAACACTGTGGGTGACCATCTCAGGGACATGAAAGCAGATCAGTTCAACATAACTCAGTAGCCAGTGTTGGTTCAAACATTGAGATTCTAACACCGAGAAGTTTATTTTAGTCATATTTAAACACACCACAATTTGGTTTTATTCCCTTGATCTCCTTTGGTTGTATTATTGCTCTAGATAGAACCTCAAGTACTATATTGAAAAGATATGGAGAGAGCAGATTATCTTGTTCCTGATTTCAGTGGGATGACTGTGCGTTTCTCTCCATTTAGTCTGATGTTGGCTGTTGGCTTGCTGTATGTTGCCTTTATTATGTTTAGGTATGTTTCTTGTATCCCTGCTCTCTCCAAGACCTTATTTATGAGGGGATGTTGTATTTTGTAGAAGGTTTTTTCAGCATTTAATGAGATGATCATGTGGTTTTTATTTTTCAGTTTGTTTATATGGTGGATTACATTAACAGATTTTCATATGTTGAATCATCCCTGCATCTCTGGAATGAAGCCAACTTGATCGTGGTGGATGATTTTTTTGATGCGTTCTTGGATTCAGTTCGCCAGTATTTTATTTAGTATTTTTGCGTCAATGTTCATGAGTCAGATTGGTCTGCAATTCTCTTTACTAGTAATATTTTTATGTGGTTTGGGTATCAGGGTAATTGTAGCCTCATAAAAAGAGTTTGGCAATGTTCCTTCTGTTTCTATTGTGTGGAATAATTTGAGGAACATTGGTATCAGTTCTTCTTTGAAAATCTTGTAGAAGTCTGAGCTGAAATCATCTGGTCCTGGGCTTTTATGAGTTGGGAGATTTTGATGACTATTTCTATATCTTCAGTGGTTATAGTTCTATTTAATTTACTTATCAGGTCTTGAATTAGTTTTGGTAAGTGATATTTATCCAGAAAGTTGTCCATTTCCTTTAGGTTTTTCAATTTTGTGGCTTACAGATTTTTGAAATATGACCTAATGATTCTCTGGATTTCCTCCATGTCTGTAGTTATGTCCTTCTTTTTATTTCTGATTTTGTTAATTTGGATATTCTCTCTCTGTCTTTTGGTTAGTTTGGATAAAGGTTTGTCTATTTTGTTGATTTTCTTGAATAACCAACTCTTTGTCTCATTGATTCTTTGTATTGTATCTTTGGTTCTATTTTGTTGATTTCATCTCTCAATTTCATTATTTCCTGCTGTCCAATTCTCCTGGGTGAGTTTGTTTCTTTTTGTTCTAGAGTTTTCAGATATTCTGTTAACTCTCTAGTGTGGGATTTTTCAAGATTAATCTATCTATCTATCTATCTATCTATCTATCTATCTATCTATCTATCTATCTATTATTTATTATGTATACAATATTCTGTCTGTGTGTATGCCTGCAGGCCAGAAGAGGGTACCAAACCCCATTACAAATGGTTGTGAGCCACCATGTGGTTGCTGGGAATTGAACTCAGGACCTTTGGAAGAGCAGGCAATGCTCTTAATCTCTGAGCCATCTCTCCAGCCCTCCAGTTTCTTTATGTTTGCATTTAGTGCTGTGAACTTTCCCCTTAACACTGCTTTCATTGTGTCCCATAAATTTGGGTATGATGTTTGGTCATTTTCATTGAATTTTGGGAAGTCTTTAATTTCTTCCTTTATTTCTTTCTTGACCCATTGATGATTCAGGTGAGCATTTTTTAATTTCCATGTGTTTGTGGGCTTTCTGGAATTAGTGTTGCTGTTGAATTTTAATTTTAAGCCATGGTGATCCAATAAGATACATGAGTTATTTCAATTTTTTTTGTATATGTTGAGGTTTGTTTTGTTACCTAGTATGTGGTCAGCTTTTGAGAAGGTTCCATGAAGTGCTGAGAAGAAGGTATATTCTTTTATGTTTGAATGGAATGTTCTATAGATGTTTGTTAAGTCCATTTGAGTCATAACATCTGTTAGTTCCCTTATTTCTCTGTTAATTTTCTGTCTGACAGACTTGTCCAGTGTTGAGAGTGGGGTGTTGAAGTCTCCCACTCTTAGTGTATGGGGCTTAATGTGTGATTTAGGTTTTAGAGGTGTTTCTTTTACATATGAGGGTGCCCTTTTATTTGGGGCATAGTTCTTCAGTATTGAGATTTCCTCTTGATGGATTTTTTCCCTGTGACTAATATGAAATGTCTTTCTTTGTCTCTTGATTGATTTTAGTTTGAAGTCTATTTTGTTAGATATTAGGATAGCTACACCAGCTTGTTTTTTAGGTCCATTTGATTCAAAAAACTTTTCTCAATCCTTTACTCTGAGGCAATGTCTGTCTTTGAGGTTGAGGTGTGTTTCTTGTATGCAGCAGAAGAATGGATTCTGTTTTTGTATCCAATCTGTTAGCCTGTGTCTTTTTATAGGTGCGTTGAGTCCGTTTATATCAAGGGATATTAATGATCAGTGGTTGTCAGCTCCTGTTATTTTGTTTTTTGTTGTTGGTGATATTATTGTGTGTGTTTTCCCTTCTTTGGGATTTGCTGCTATGAGATCATCTATTTTCTGTGTTTTTGTTGATGTAGCCAATTTCCTTGAGATTTCTTTTTAGCACCTTGTGTAGGACTGGGTTTGTGGCTAGGTATTGGTTGACTCTGTCACAGAATATCTTGTTTTGCCCTTCTATGATGATGGAAAGCTTTTCTGGGTATAGTAGTCTGGGCTGGCATCCATGGTCTCTTAATGTCTGCATAGTACTTGACCAGGACCTTCTGGCTTTCATTATTTTCATTGAGAAGTCAGGTGTACTTCTATAGGTCTGCCCTTATATGTTACTTGGCCTTTTTCCTTTACAACTCTTAATATTCTTTCTTTATTCTGTATGTTTAGTATCTTGATTATTATGTGGCAAAAAGATTTTTTTATCCAGTCTATTTGGTGTTCTGTAAGCTTCTTGTATCTTCATAGGCATATCTTTCTTTAGGTTGGGAAAGTTTTCTTCTTTGCTTTTGTTAAATATATTTTCTGTGCTTTTGAGTTGAACTTCTTCTCCTTCTTCTAGCCCTACTATTCTTAGGTTTGGTCTTTTCATGGTTGTTTTGTGTTAAGCTCCTGTTAGATTTAAGTCTATTTCCTCTATTGTATCTTCAGTGCTTGAGATTTTCTCTTCCATCTTTGTGTTCTGCTGTTTATACTCGCATTTGTGGTTTCTGATCATTTTCTTATAATTTCCATTTCTATAATTTCTTCAGTTTGTGTTTTCTCTATTGTCTATATTTCAGTTTTCAAGTCTTGAATAGTCTCTTCCATATGTTTGATTCTTTTTTTCTTGGTTTTCTTTAAGAGATTTGTTGATTTCTTTCAATTTTTAATTTGTCTTTTCCTCCATTTCTTTGAGGGAATTATTCATTTTCTCTTTAAGGGCCTCAAACATTTTCTAAAGTTATTTTTTAGGTCATTTTTTTTCTGCTTCATCTATATTTGGTTGTTCAAGTCTTGCTGTTACAGGGTCACTCCTTTTTGTGTTTGTCGTGTTGCTCTTTGTGATGTTGTGTGTGTTCTTACCTTGTGTACCTATCTTTTCCTCTGATTGGTGGAGTTGGGATTGTCTGTGTCTCTGGCGATCAATGTTCTAGGTGCCAGTGGATCCAAGGCTCAGGTGCACTCGTGGTGCAGTCAGGGCCATGGTTTCTATCACCCTGTTGGTCACTCCATGTTCCTGAAGGTTGCTCTGCACTCCTGGGGGTTCTCTGCAATATTGGGGGTCGTTCAGGCCTGCTTCCATGGAGGTTGCTGCTTAGGGCTGTTTTCTGCTGTAGTTGCTGCCTTGGGCCTGCTCTGCAGAGGTTGCTGGCTCAGGCCTGCTCTGGTAGAGGTCACTGGTTCAGGCCTGTTTCTGTAGATGTCCCTGACCTTGGTCACTCCCTCAGAGGGCCCTGTCTTGGGTTCACTCCTGCAGAAGTCCCTGGCTCAGGTCCAGTACCACAGAGGTCTCAGGCTCTGGCCTACTCCTCTGCAGTTGCATTTTTGTTCTGATAAACCCTTTCAACAAAGTAGTTTAATATACAATTAACTCACAAAAATCAGTAAACCTATTTTGTACAAATGACAAACAGACTGAGAATAAAATCAAGGAAACAACACCTTTCATAATAGTTTCAAAAATATAAAAGTAACTCTAACTAAGCAAGTGAAAGACTTGCTTATGCTAAAAACTTCAACATATTAAGGGAAGAAATTGAAGAAAATATCAGAAGATGGAAAGGCAGTCCCTGCCCATAGATAAGTAGGATTAATATAGTAAAAATGGCCACCCTTCCAAGAGTAATCTATAGACTCAGTGTGATCCCTATCAAAATTCCAACACAATTCTCCAAAGATCTTAAAGAGTGAATCTTCAGGTTCATTCTGAAACACACACACACACACACACACACACACACACACACACACACACCACACACATTCACAGATGATAGCTAAAACAATCCTGAATAATAAGCAAACCACTGGCAGTATCACCATTCTTGACCTAAAGTTGTACTACAGAGCTGCTTTGACAAAAACAGCGTGGTTTTGGCATAAAAAGACACTTTGATCAATGAATTCAAATTGAAGACCCAGAACATAAATTCACATGCCTATGTACTCCCTCCTTTTTAAATAAAGAAGCCAGAAATATGCATCAGAAAAAAGACAGCACCTTCAGGAAATGCTGCTGGTCAAACTGAATACACACACACACACACACACACATACACACGCACACACACATGCACACATATATATGAATCCAAAGACCCATATTCTTGCGTAATACTCAACTCTGCATAGATCAAAGACTTCAACATAAAACCATATACACTGAACTTGATAGAAAAGAAAGTGGGGAATATCCTTAAAACTTACTGGCATAGGAGACAACTTTCTGAACACAACATGATTAGCATAGGCACTAAGATCAACAATTAATAAATGGGACCTGATGTAACTTAAGTACCACTCTACAAGATGAAAGCCATACCTGACACTGCTTTTGTGACAAAGAACCTGAGAATAGATAGCATAGGGTAAAACCAAAAACTACTGTTAATAAACAAAAAGCAAAAAACCCAAACCTAGCAATAAAATGACTCCTAATGACATTCTGCTGTACTCATAGAACAGAGTCTTGTTCATCTCTAAACGGATGTCTCCATTAAATCCTCCTCTCAGGGATCAGAAAACCCTGGAGAGGATTGGGTGGAAGAAGTGGAAGAGCCAGAGAGGATGGAGGACATCAGGAAAACAAGGCCCTCTAAGCCAACCTGATAGAAGCACATATGAACTCACAGAGACTGAGGCAGCAGGCACAGATACTGCATGGGTCAGCACCAGTTGGGGTCCTAGGAGAACCTCCAATTGATAACCACTTGCAAATGAAAACTGGCTTCCCCCAAGGGAGTCTCACTGGGGAATCAAACTACTCTTAAGGGTATAGGCTACATGCCCAGCAGTAGATGGCCAAGAGTAAATGAACTCAATGGCATCTTTGGAGGTTTCTTGTCTCAAACTCTGTCAGGACTCTCCCTTTAAAAAATTATCTTATTTTTAGTCTATATTTTATCTCTTTTTACCTACAAGTCCTTTGATTATACATTACATCTTTCAGTTTAGTGTTTTTATGGGTTTCCTGAGTGTGCAAACGAATGGATCTCTGTTTCTTGTACCTTGTCTTGGGCTCTTTTCATCCATTTGTTTACTTTATCAATTCTGATGTATTAGTTTTTGTTTATCTTCCCTTGTTGTTATCCCACAGAAGCTTGTTTATTTTCTAGTGAAGAAAAAAGGGGCTGAGTCCAGATGGGAGGGAAGGGGAGAAGGATCTAGGAGGACTAGAGGGAAAGGGAACCATAAATCAGGATATATTATATGAGAGAAAGAAATCTATTTTCAATAAAAGGAAAAGAAAAAAAGCAAGCAGTAGCAAAGCTTGTTTGGAACATCCATGACTTTTCAGTTGTATAAATAAAATGTCATATAATGTTTAGTAACCAAGTCTTTCCAGTAAGTTTAAGAGAATGGGTAAGGATAGAAGAAGGAAACAAATTCTCTTGCAGACTTCTGGAGGAAGTCTAGGTTTCTTCCTACACGGACTAAGAAATTGGTCCTTCACACTCCTTTGGAGACAAATGGGGACAGCCTGGATAGCTCATCACCCTTTGATATTGTGCAGTTTGTCAACTTGATAACTTTGAAGTGAACAATATAGAATAAGTTTTGGCAGAATAGTGAGAGCCATGGAGTCTTTTGACCGATATGGGCAAATAACCCAATACTGACAAAGCTCTTGCTGTTGCCAGTGATCTTTTTTTGTTATGTGTTAGAATCGCGACAATCCCTGCTGTTGTTAATAGGAAAGGAAATGTTTGTAGTAGTGCTCAAAATACATCTCCATTCACAAGGTACATCATCTGCCCAGCTCCTAACTAGCATGGAGGGCAAAGAGTTTAAATTATTTGTTTTGCTTTCCTAGTATTTATCTACTGTAACTCTAAGTTCTCAAAAAAAATGTGTGCTGGACTGATGTAAGTGCATCAAAAGGAGGGATGGAATTAATTATTGCCCTAAATAACAAACAAACTGGTAGGGTCCAAACCACATGAGAACACTAACAATCATTTAAGTTCCTGTTGTAACTATAGGCAAATTATTTATCTGATTTGACTCCCTTTTTTAGACCAGTGATTCTTACCCCTTCTAATGCTATCACCCTTTAGTACAGTTACTCATGTTGTAGAGAGCCCCAACCGTAAAATTATTTTTATTGCTACCTCATAACTGTAATTTTGCTACTGTTATGAATTGTAATGTAAGTACCTAGATTTTCTGATGGTCTCAGGTAACTCTTGTGAAAGGGTTGTTCAACCCCTAAAGGGGTCTCAGCCCACATGTCGAGAACCACTGCTTTAGACCGTCGTTTTAGATCAGTTGCCAGCTTACATAAGGGGCATTCTCAGGAGATCAGTTATAAAAGCTGCTAGTATAATACTTGATAAAGGGAAGGTCTCTTTCTCAGATCTGCCCAGTCTTTCGTACTTGTAATACTTCTTTAGTTTATACAATCAATATTTAAAAAAAAACAAAAAAAATCCAAAAAAAAAACCAAAAAGAAAAAACTAGTTCTAGACTAGAGGCTGGGGAGACGGCTCATTGGCGAAGCTCTTGCTGGACTGGCGTGAATATCTGAATTCAAATCCCCAGCAATCACGTAAGAAGCTAGGCATGGCAGCCTGTATCCATAACCCTAGTGATAGGGAAAAACAAGCAGACAGAGATAGGTAGATCCCAGAGACTCAAGAGCCACAGATTGTTGGTACTATACTGGTTAGTTAGACTAAAAATAGGAAGTTCCAGGTTTGTGGAGAGACTTTGCCCCTCCCCCCATACGGAACAGCCAGGCAGTGGTGGCACACACCTTTAATCCCAGCACTTGGGAGGCAGAAGCAGGTAGATCTCTGAGTTCAAGGCCAGCCTGGTCTATAGAAAGTGTTCCAGGACATAGAGAAACCCTGTCTCGAAAAACAAAGACAGACATATGAAAAAACTGAGGAGCAATTGAGGAAAATATTTGAACATACACATGGGCAAGCACCCTCACACACACACACACACACACACACACACCTGCATACATGTACCTTTCTACACACAAACATACACCAATGCTTTAAAAAAGTGATATACAGGTTGACCATAGCAGCATATGTCCAGACTCCTAGGACTTGGGAGGTTGATGCACGAAAATATCCATGATTTGAGGCCAGTATGAGATGCATAATGAGTTCCAGGATAGCCTGAGCTACATAATAAGACTCTATTTGCAAAGCAAAAATAAATGACGTACAGTGGTGCAATGATTTCCAAGGCTGCACTTTGCAAGTCACATCTCACAATGCTTTTCTAGCTGTCATTATGGCAGTTGAAGAACAATTGCAGAGAATCTCATTCGTGTGTGTGTGTGTGTGTGTGTGTGTGTCACACTGATTGTGCTTCCAGATAGTTTTCTCTCCCAACACTTGCCCCTCATCATGTGGGGAAAATCTTTCATGTCCTTGAAATACTTAGAAAAGGTCAATGTTTTCCTTTAGCCTAATACCTAAAGGCAGAGCAAGCACATACACAGAACACAGTCTCTTCTTCCCTATCCCCTTCTTTCTCACTCTACTCTTTTTCTCTGCTAAGATTCTAGAGCTGAGAAGGGAACTCATGGATTTGTAGTACCCCCTAAATGTATAATTGGGATAATAGTTTTTAAAGAGGACATTTAGGTGACCCATGTATTTACTGGCAGAGCCAGGACAAGATCCGAGACCCCAGCCAGCCCAACCCACCTTTGGTACAGCAGCCTATCTCTTGCTATACAGCAGTCAATCTTCAAGCCCAAAATTATTTTTGTTTCTGCTTTACAAATTGAATTTAATTGCAGACTTTTCCATTTTAAAGTTGACAACTGGCCTATATTGCTCTATTTACTACTGTGTCATTACCACTGATAAAAATTGTCATTGTATCATTGCTATTGATAGAAATCAACAGTAAGTATTTACTCCTGAGGATTTAACCCCAAGAGAAAGGTGGAAACTCCCAGAGGAGCCTGGAAGGGAAGTTTTTAAGAGAGTGACTATTTGGGCAATATAGCATTTCTCCTGGCAATTTAGTATTGCAGGTCCTTAAGCAACGAGAGAAGCAAAAACGAAGAGCTTTCCATTTTTATCTGGTTCACTCTCAAAGACCATAATCTTCAAGTTGGAGAGGGGAGAATCAATAACTGTGCAATGGAATTAGAGGCCAAGAAAAGTAGGAAAGAAATAGAATACAGCGAACTGCTTCAAATGGATTAAAGTTTTTTAAATGACAGGCTTCATTTATATCACCAGGTGCTGGTCAAACTCAGCAGAAATAATTATGACATAAGTAATTTTTGAGGATGAGGTGGGGGAAAAAGACAAGTGGAATGAAATGAATGAGGACAGCTAAGTCCTAAACCACAGATTGATAAACGTGCTATAGATTTCCCATAAGTATCAATGCAATATAAAAATTTGGTAAGTGCCAAAAAGTAGAATGAAGAAAATAACTCAAAATTTGTACCTCTGTCATGCAGGGAACTATTATTTTATGTGAGATTATGAATATGTTTTATTACCATTGGTTATTAAGAAGCTGTTTCAACCAATGGCTTACTAGAGTAAAGCCAGGCAGAAAGTCTGAACAGAGATATAGAGAGAAAGTAGGTGAAGTTGAAGAGATACCGTGTAGTTGCTTAAGGAGACAGATGCTCAGAACCTTTACCGGTAAGCCGTAGCCTTGTGGCAGATACACAGATTAATAGAAATGGGCTAATTTAAGATATGAGGTCTATCTAGAAATATGCCTGAGACATTGGCTGAACAGGGTTGTAATTAATATAGTTTCTGCGTGATTATTCAGGTCTGAACAGTTGGGGAATGAATGAGCAATCTCTGCCTACAATTCTTAAAGTTTGTTTCATATATAAATTTACACACACAAATGTATATTTACATATAAAAGCTAAGGTTTAACATTTTGTATTGGGTGCAAACTAATCTAACTTTGTGGACATGCCATAATATGTTTAATCAGTTTCTAAGAACTCAACATTTAGTTAAAATATATTTTCAGAAAATGTGAGTACTTAGGACACAAAGCAATGACATATCTCAATTCTTTGATCAAAAGTCCTGTCAAATACACTCAGTTTTAAAAGTGCTATTTCTATGTGACCCAAAAGGTAATAATGGAGTACAAAGTGGTTCAGAAAATGACGAAGATCAAACATTTTTGATTGGCACAGTCACTGAGTCGATGGCACCATCAAACGCTATAGCTGAGAGAACAAAGGAACCCCAAAACTTAATCTGGATTAGAGAGGGTGGCCGTGGAAATATCTGTTGGAAAAAATTGCTTTTAAAGTTGCAGGACTGAATGGTAGATTGCATTTAAACTGTCAAGAAGAGCTTGGGAAAGATGCTTTTAGATTTCATAGACAAAAGTCAGATTCCAACTCATAAAAGCAAATCATAAAAGACAGTATAGATCATCCCAGGAAATTAATCCATACCACTTAAGAACAACATAATGTCATCTTAACACTTCGTACATGCCAAGAATATAAAGCAGGTCATCGAACATAACGATCGGCTGTGTATCGATCCTGCGCTACCTTTATAAAACGCTAACGCTTACGGTATCAGCTTCTTTTCCGTCAATCATCTGAAGATCATCCAAAGACCACTTCTTTGTTACTTCGTACTTTTCATCTAGACCCACTCTGTAATGCTTCACCATGATAATCTTCACTTCATCAGTTTTGGTCACTGTAGGACAGAAAAAACACAGATTCTTACTTCATACCTTCATTCTCCAAGTCCCATATCAGTATTATTTCTCTCCCTTTTATTTAATGTCCTTGTACCCAAATTATAAGTACACTCCTAATGTAAGTCCTGGTGTAACTGAACTTTTGTCAATATGCCCCCAGATTTGCCTAAGACTTTAACTTTATTTTGTGACAATTGTCCGTCAGAACACCGAGCAATGTACTTCGAACTCTGGCCTTTGTGGTGAGGCAGAAAACAGAAGACTGAGCAGAAGCAGACAGTGGAGGACAAAATGCTCACCAGAGCAAGCCAGAATCTTATTTGGTGACCTTATGAAAAATTAAGGTACGAATAGCAAATGGCTCTGCCCGCACAGCAACTCAGTCCTGAAGAGTGACCATGCACAATGGTGACACTTCCTTCTAAAGTTGCTGTGAGACTTTGAATGCAGGTGTGCCCGTGACACAGCTTCCACTGACTTGTTTGGTAATGTTTGAGATTGTCACTGTGTGGCTCCAACTCTAGCGTTCCAAATGTGTCACCAGCACAGACAGTTTTAATATTCTGCTTTGAAAGGCATGGGAGAATCCTTCTGTATTTCATATGAACAAAACTGAAATTTCCTTGTCCTGAAATCACTTGTCTCTGGTCTCATTGGAATATCAAGTTGTTCTATGAAATTATCAATGAGTCAAATACTCCTCAGTATTTACGGGGTATTTGCTGTTTGCTGAGTAAATGCCATAGGGAGACTGCTAAGAAACCTGGTTTCTGCCCTGACACTCAGGATTTCAGTAAGAAGGGAGACTATGCAGGGGTCATATGTACTAGGTTATTGGAAGGAGGTGGTTGCGGGTCCGGGGAGGATGCCTAAACTCTTCAGATGGTTAATGTCACCCGGAGAGTTGTGAGCTGGTTGTGTCTTCTCAGAGTGAGACTGGGATTTGTTTTGGGGAAAGATTCCTTTGGTTATGAGAGACTTTGGTATGCTGCTGTGATTTGAATGGGTCCTCCAAGTTCTGTTGCTGGAAACTTCATCTGCATTGCAGTGATATTGAAAGGTGAGGCCTTTCAGAGATTAGGTCAGGAGGTCAGAGCCCTCATGAATGGATCAATGGTGCCATGGCAGGGGTGAGGTAGCTTTTGCAGGAGGATGCTCCAAGTGAAAGGATGCTCAGCCTGACCTTTGCACATATTTTTTCTTCTCTTGTTTCCCCTCTCATACTCTTTCTCTCTCTGCCTTTTACTACAGGTGATGTAACAAGAAGACTCTCGCTAGATGTCTCAGTCTTGGAATCCTCATCTCCCACCAAACTCTGAGAAATAAATCTGCTCTTTATAAATTCCTAAGTCATGAGTCATTTGTTATAGTAGCACAAGTCACACTGAGACAGACACATGACCTTCTAGCTATGTAGATATAAAGCAATGCATTAGAGTACCCTCATAGTCATAGATGAGAGACATGAACAGACTGTCCAGAGTGGAAATAGAGGATCGCTATGTGGGCACTTCTGGGAGAGGGTCAGTCTGAGGAAACTGACAATCTCACCAGGTGAAAGGAAAAGAGGGGACTGTGTAGAGTGGCTGGAATTAAGATACGGTGGACAATAAGGTTAGTTAGGTTTGGAAAGATGTTAAAATGTTTTAAGTGGCTTTGGACCTCAAAAGAGGCAGAAACCACTCTGGAGTTGTGAGGAATCTAGAAGTGACCGGCTGATCTCAGAGTTGACAGAGTGAGTACAGCTTCCTAGAGAAGGGAGTCTGGGCCAGCTGACAAGTCCAGCTTAAGGGCATTGCGACAGGTGTTCCGTGCAAGTTCCTACAGCAACACCTAGTCAATAGTGAGCCAAGATTTAATGACACGGTGTCCTGGGCAAGAATTTCCCTGGCAACACAATGCACAGGACTCATAAGAGAAGGTCATGGAGCTGAAGGACCTTGGGGAGGAGACACTGCTCTCAGCGGGCTCTGCCGTGCCATGTCCTAGAGTCGTATCCTGACACCACTGCAGTGTGGTTTACAAGAGATCATTAACCACTAGAGAATAAATGGCACTCACTGGTGTTAGGAGGGGCTCACGAGAGTAAAACAGACTCATATGGAAAAACGAACGCACACAAATGACTCAAGAGAGTGCCCAGTAGACCTCCATGGTTGTTGGTAGCCTCAGAATGGTTTGTGGGCGGTAAAAAAATTGTCAAATTGAAGTCAAGTTTCAGGTAAGGTTTTGATGATGCTGGATTAGGATGCTACATGGTGGGAACCAAACAATGGTGGTGAATCCAAACAGAAAGGGGGTGGATGTGGGCCAGACGGTGGAATAAAGGTGGTGTACGAGTGAAGTGTCTGCAAGTTACCTCGGCAGGGACTGAGATGGAAGTTACATAGTCTTGGAATGATTTGAGACTTGTGTCTGCGGGATGATTTTCAAGGTCAGACTCAAGGGGACATTTTCAGAGGCAAGAAGTGAGAGAGAAAAGATGACAGCTAAGAGGCTGGAGAAGAAAGAAGAGGCAGGCCCGACAGCATCATGCCATGGAAATCAGCTAATGAGAACAGCTCCTATGGAGTCACTGAGCTGAGACAGAGAGGCAAGGGCCTGAATCTGACTCGAAAATCACTGACCCCTGCCCTGAAGGCTATTTCTATGTGGTGACTGGTGAAGGCAGCTTGCACTAATGTGCAAGGACTCTGTGCACTAACACAGAGTCCATGTGTGCTACGTGCTGGCTCCTGGACAGTAGCACAAATAATAACAACTCAGAGACAGAAATTGGGGTTCGACCTGAAGGCCAGAAAAACAAACAGCCAGCCACTGGCTTTTACCTTTACCTCTGTCCAAAATGACAAGCCTGCTTCCAGGAATCTCAGAATGAGACTGCGTGTGAGAGCTGTCTTCTCCCATCTTATATTCCTCTCTAGGGCTGGGATTAAAGATGTACACCACTGGAATCAAAAGCATGCACCACCAGGTTTCTATGGCAACTAGTGTGGTTATGGGGAATAAAGGTGTGCGTTACCACTGCCTGGTCGGTAAGGCTGACCAGTGGGGTGATTTTACTCTCTGATCTTCAGGCAAGCTTTATTCATTAGAATATAAATGAAATATCACTACACTGGGCCAGGTAAGACTTTAAAAGCTGGTAGTAGGAGGAGTTAAAGGGTATGATGTACACCTCACACTCTAGGAGTTTCGAGGAGAAGGGATGACACATTTGGGGACAGAGGAAGTAACTGAGGGGCATGTCTGGAGAAGACATCAATTATAGGTCTTAACTTGGGGTCAGTGAAGGCAGAGACTCTGGGATCTTCCTGAAATTGTGAGAAGTTGGTGTATTTCAGCACTTCTATATTTATCTGACTCCAAAGAAGATCCAACCGCATGGGCCTACCTGTTAGCCTTGGGAAGATGCACACACAAGATGAGGACGGTGGGCTGAAGGGGAAGGTTTGGTAGCTTCCACGAGGAAGCAGTATGTCTGTCTCGTTAGAAGACCCACCTCAGAATCAGGACTGTTATCGCCCCAGCTTGCTGTCTCAGTAGCAGTAGAGGGCCCAAGAGACGACAGCGGCAAAGAGATTTGGAGAGATTATTGTACATTGTATGGAAGTATGATTTTCAGGGAGCAAATCCCACGGCATCGTCTACAAGTTATGAAAGCCTGCTGATTGACTGTGGAGCCTCTCACCCTCTTCATTAAGCCCATAAATATTTAAATGTCCCTTGTGAATCAAGCACAGTGCTAGGAATTGAAAAAAATTAATGAATTCCCATAAGGCCCCATTTCTGCTCTCACTGTGGCTGCAGAGAGTGGAGGCTTCAGAAGAAAATCTGCAAAGGGTGTTGTCAGCAGTGTGTGAATGAGGCCCTGTTGGATGAGGGCCAAGGAAGAGGGGGTGTGGCCAGGACAATAGAGGAGGGGCATGGCCATCTACCTGACTACAGGAAAAAAGGCTCGGAGAGGGATGAACCCGAACTGTCAAAGGCAACAGAACTTACTAGAAGGAAGAAAGGGATAAAGGCAATTTTAGCAATGTGTGGGTGCAAAAGCAAAAAGCATCCGGCATTTTTTGAGTCATGGCAAGTATTTGGTATTGTTGGCATGAAGCAAGAAGGTGAACAGGAAGAAGGGTAGGGAGGCGTTAGTTCCCGCAAGGACTGGAATAGGTTCAGACATTATTCTGAAAACTGTGTACACACGGGGTGCCACTGAAAGGGATTAGATAAATGGAGAGGCCATGATTTGCATAAAGGATGGGCTGGCGGTAAGGAGAGGAGAAAAGATGTTAAGACGATAATCCCTACCAGCGACCAAATTTTCTTACGATAATGGTCATTTCCCCTTCGGACGAGACTCAGACAACATAAGGACGCGCCTGGAAGTTAAGCTTTTGCAAGATGGCGTGGTGCAGAGGGAGAGCAGCCGCCTTCGTCTGATAAAACGACAACCTACTTTAGGGCTAAGGACTTTCCAAGAGTTCTCTTCAGCCACGAGCCAAAGGAGTCTGCTGAGGCTGGAGTTGACCCAATCCCTAATTTCCATGCCTGGGCTTGGCTGCCAGCTGGAATTAAGTGGCTGTCTCCACATTAATGCAGTTGGAAAATGGAAACTTGTCACATTGTCTTAAGAGCCCAAATGTGTTTTATAAAGTGTGAATGTTAGCGAGTTGTTTTCTCTCACTCAGAGGATCCGGTTTGTTACTGTGATTTAAGGGTGGTATCTACGGATCTGGTTTGTAACTATAGTTTAGGGATGATATCTACGGATGTGGTTTGTAACTATGGTTTAGGGGAGATATCGATGGTTTAGGGGTGATATCTACAGTTCTGGGGAGCTGCAGAAGAAGCCTGTTCTGGATTTAAGATTTTATTTTATTTTCCCAGGTTTTACATTTCAGTGGATATTTTCAGAATTCCAATTTTTATAACCATCACTATTTCAATTTTAAAGGAAGTTTTGTCTTTAAGAAATCCCATCACCTCTTAAAAAAAAACACCAGCATTTAGGAAGCTAATGGAAGAGAACTGGCCACTGGCCAATTGGTTTGAAAAAAAATAGTCAAGATCGAGGAAATGTGAAACTCACAATTAAGTCTCCCAGAAATGCATTAAATAAATAGATGCTTCTTTTGTTTTGTAATTTGGTGTTATGTAATGGTTTTCATCATTTAAATTAAATCACAGAAGTCATCATGAAATACTTTTAAAAGCCTCAGTGAAATGTCACACTCGATTGCTAATGCCCTGTGGTTGTTGAGAAGGCTAAGGCTGATTTCACCAAAATCATATTTTCAAATAAAAATTTTCTATAAATGTCTTTATAAAATCCATTTTAGGCTACATCATGAAATCTTTAAAATAGCAAAATGATTGGTTTGAAACAAGTTAGGACTTGTGTTATTGGTGAACTTATAGAAATGCAAGACGTGGAAAAGAAAGAAGCTGGTTTTTTGTAGAAACAGAAGAGCCAGTGAGGTTTATTCAAGGTTTGTTTTATCAGCCCCATTCTAGAATATTCCTAGTGTACCACCGAAAGCAACGTGGTTGAAAAGTTAAGCACACATGGACCTGACTTTCAAGTCTCCCTTTGTCATCTACTGGTTGGTGATCTTGGGCACTCTGACTTCATTGTCTGTAAGAAGTGACAAATGTGCCAACATACACTAAGTTCTTGAAGTATCTGCACACACGTGCTGAGGTGCAGCTATTATCAGTTAGAGTGTGGAGATGTGGAAGGAAGTTTGGGTTTAGAATGAGAATCTGTAACCTTAGGTTAATCACTTAACTTTTTGTGAGCGTCGTCTCATCTGTAAAGCATCTCATCTGCACAAAGATAAAAAGGGAGAATTCACGGAAATGGCCTTAAATGAACTCATGTCTGACTCTGAGCAGGCAGACCTCACGGCCCTCCCTGGCATCTCAGCTGTGAGGCTTCACTCTAATAATGAAAGTGATTAAGCAGTTTTCCTTCTTCAAAACTTTATAGTTTTTGTGCAGGCTACACGTGGTGTGGCACAAAAATGTGGCCGATGGCAAAAACGTAAAACCCTTCGTGAAGTCCAGAAGCTTCAGAGAGCTCACCGAGATGCATAGTTTCACAGAGACTGTGGCAGCAGGCACAGGACCTACACAGGTTCGAGCTTGATGGGGTCCCAGCAGTTAGAGGGAAAGCAGACAGGGGTCTCACTCCTAACCGAGAAGCTGTTTGCAACCGATACTAGATGGTAAAAGGAAAATCAGTTTTATCCAATGGAGTCTCATGGGTGTACAGCCATGCTCCGGGGAAGGCCCAGGAGGAGTAAGGCCAACCCAAAATCAACTCAATGGTATTTTTGTGGACTTTTTGGTTTGTTTTGGCATTTTTTATCTTGGTGGTCTTTTGCTTATTTGTTTTGATTTTCTTTTTTTTGTTTGTTTGTTTCTTATTTTTTCTTAAGGAGGGAGATGGAGGGAGGGAGAGAGAGAGAGTGAGGAGGGAGAACATTAAGTTTTGAGTGGGGAGGGACCTGGGAGGAGCTGTGGAAGGGGAAAACATGATCAAAAGATATTGTACTGAAAAACAATGTTTAATTAAAGAAAGAAAGAAATATAAAAATGCATAAATCAGGACTAGTTAAGTATTTGAATGGGCACCTTAAACTAGTTGCATGCTGTTTTTATTTGTGAGTTCAATACAATAAAGTAATTTTTATTAAAAAAAACCATGATTGAAAAATGTTTTCCTAAAAGTATAAGGACGCTTAAAATAATCTAAAAATGAGTATATGCATCATTTAAAAAGCAACAGAATATATCAAGCTTTTATTATATATTTTATTTTTTATTATACAGATGTATTTACAACATATATATACAATCCAGTATATATATATATATACATACATACACATATATAGACATTAAATACTTTTCTATATATTTTAAAAGTTTAAGCTACCTCTTTCAAGGCTCTACTTTTACTTGCTTGTAATATAAACTATCATTAATAAAAATTTAGAAGGGAGAATTGTAGGGGAGCACTTTAGAGGTGTTTAAATTTTTTATGAGTTCTTTGAGAATGTTATATAACATACTTTGATCACATTTACCCCCATCCAACTCTTCCCAGATTCATCTCCCACTTAACCTACCCACTCAACTTTGAGTCACTCTACTCTTTTTTTTAATGATTAAGTTTAATTTGTCATATTCTCTTGTGTATGCAGCCATCAACAGGAGCATGGTCAACCCATCAAGAGCTACAGCCTTAAAAGGAACTGACTCCCCTTCTCCCAGTAGCTGTCGGTTGCCAATGGCTCCTCGGCTAGGGAAGGGATTCCTAGCCACCTCCCCACTCCATGGTGGGATTTTATCTAGCTTGAGCTTTCCACAGGTCTTCAGACACACTGTCACAGCCACTGTGAGTTCATAGGAGCAACTACCCTGCTTTTTATTTCTATTTCAGAGATGTGAGCAACAAGGCCATGAAGGATCACTCTCTTATGACCAACTTCACAGCTGACAGGCAACAAATCAGAGTTCGATTTTCCAATATGACCTGTGTCAAGAATTTCTAGGTCTGTCCCACCACGCCCTTTACTTCCTATCCAGTTTTGGCTAAAGCTACAACACAGATTTTCAAACTCTTCACTTTACATGTGTGACTTATTTTTTCCTCGACCTGCAGCAAGCAGGGCTCCTCCCTACACTGGAAGACATGGCTTTGAACTGGCAGGAAGAGTGGTGCTTTATGGTGGGATAAACTAGTCCCCAGGGAGGAGACACCATGCAAAGCCTGAGATGCAAAGCAAAGAGGTTCCAGGGGATGCCCAATGTACTTTGTAGCTAACTTCTGACAGGGGCATTGAGTGTATGGTGTCTTATTCTGATGTCAGTCATTGAATCATCAAGATGGAATAGAAATTCACAATTCTTGTTTTGGGTGGTTTTGAGACCACTACAAAGGTTGGACTCTGCTCAGATAAGAATGAAGTTCAACCATAGTTAAATGTATTATCTTTACTCAGAAAAATGCAATGGAATATGACTACTCTGGACCAATGGGTCTAATAAGCAGGAACCACTGGATGAAAGGCAATGAAAGGGTTAAAGAGGATGAAGAGGCAATCATGTGACCTTACTCCCTGAAGGTAGACGGGGCTTGAAGTATGGAGCCCCCTGCTTCAACAAGTATCCAGTGACTTGTTTGATTCCTGCCAATAGATGTTTTCCAGGTGAAGTAGTGTCCCACTTTCGGCACTGTCGAGAATCATTTAAACTGCTGTTTGGTTGAAATGTTTTTTCTAACGGTTCTTTAAAAAAAGTGTTACATTTTGGGAAAGTTCTCCCAGGCTGAGGGACATGAAGTATAGCTGTGAAAGTGAGGAACTAATAAGGCTTTTATTTTGTGTGCATTAACTTTAGGTGGAATATCCTGAAATCATTTCTTCCTCATCTCAAGAGGAGCTTGATTTCAGAATCCCTGAATAAATACTTTCCAAATGTTTAATTGTAGGATATATGTATATATATATATATATATATATATATATATATATATATACTTAGAACAAACTTAGTTAATTATAGAATTATTAAAGGGAGCCCCTAAGATATTTTTGGCAAATTAGATTTCATAACTTACTATGACTATTCTAATTTTAAAACTTTTTATTTTAAAATACTGCCAGTGCTACCTAGTGAGAAGCTACTTTTATAAAGCAAGAATCATAACAGGTAAAAATTATTATATTTTATATTAGAATAGACATCCTCTTTTAGCATAGTGAGTAAAAATACCTTTTGATTCAGTGAACGGGTGAATGAGAACACAATGTGATCTACTATGTAATTTTAATTCCTCTTTTTACATAACTTAGTTGATTTTATGAACTGTTTAAGTCTCTTACATCTGTTAACATGCCAATTCCCCATGTTTCAGATGTGTAGTAAAATAAGCTTAGGCATTAGATAAGTATTACTATTCTTAATGTTGGATAATTACTTCTACATTTATTAAGAATTGTAATCTTCTAAAGGATTCTTAGAACTTTCTTCAAAGATGCTTGGCTTCCTCTCAGCACGTTTAGAATGCTCTTACAGACCAGTTGTCAGGAGGACAGAGGTAGTGGGCTGTATGAAAATGGGCGTTTGCCTTACAGAGGAACATCTGCAAGTAGCCCTAGGGTTTCTGAGCTCTCTCCTCCTAAGTCCGCGAAGGGGACAGAGTGGCTCGGGCCAGGAAAAGAGAGAGCGGCATACCAAATTCAATAATGAGATAATGACACAAACATTTCTACATAAATTCATAAAAAGTTTGGAAAATCATAATGAATGAAAAAGCCAGTGCAGGGACAATTGTCGTATATTTTGGCAACAGGAAGGAAATACTTATTTTACTAAGTTCTTTATACTTCAGATCTCTACATTAGGGACTGTGCCCCCCTCCCTAAAGTTCTGTCTTCTTGGACTAATATCTACTATTAAAGCATTGGTATTGTTTTTCTGTAAGAGAATGTTTCTAAAGAGGATCTCTTTCTTCAAATTATCCACCAGGAAGTGTCAATAGGTCCTTGGAGGAAAAGTCTAAGGTTCCGTTTTTGTTCTACACAGAAAGGCATTGGGAATGGCTATCTAACTGGGTTCTGTGATGCATTTAATCATATTCAGAAAGCTGCAAAATTGTATGCTATGAAGCAAATTGGGTAAGAGATTGGGGGAAAAAAATCAAACCAAGAGAAGGTCAGATCCAATTTCACTTCTGAACCATTAATGTTGTGTAATACATTTTTTGGGGTGGGGGTGGGTGGGTGCTCCTTAGCACTCTAAAAGTCCGTAGAATATACATTCCTTAACCTGGCTGATTAAACTCTCAAGACGCTCCATGCATGCCTGAGCTGGGTAGGAAGACAGACAACGCTTTCCTATACCGCATATTTAGCTTTGAGTTCTTTGCATTTTGAAACGATACTAGAAAGCGCTGCTTACCTGACACGCAGAGGTAATACCTGTCCTGGACCGAGAACTCGATCTCAATAAACTCGCAGAGATTCTGCGCCAGCGGCTTGAACAGTTTTTTCTCCAAGTCCTCCTTCACCAGCGATGACATCTCGGGTTCCACCTGGCTCAGCCGCTTTCCTTGCGGCTGCCGCTGCTTGTTGCAGCTTAAGTCTCCTTTGGGTGTGCAAGCCCCGGGGTTTTCGCTCTACCCTTCTTATTCGGAGCAAAAGGCCCAGCTCTGACAGTGGCAGCCCCACCTCAGCAGCCTCAATCCAGTATTTATTAACCTCTTCGGCATCTTCAGCATCGCGCCTGCTGCAAGCTGCTCTGGGGAGCCCTGGGCTGGCTCGCTGATGGGGGAGCATATTGATGAACACTGACAGATGGCCACAGGTCTACTTGTGGAGCCTCTGGGTCGGCAGCCTTTCCCCTTTCACGGCAGCACTATGCAGAGAAAGACCACGGCTTCAACTTGAAGCCATTATATAAATCAGCTGTCTGGTGCTATTGATTCGGATCAGCTTCCATTAAGAACTTTGCTTTCACTGCGCAGAAAAAAAGGCATCTGTGTTTATTGCTAACACTTCCAACAGGTCTCTCTCCTCGCCCCTGCGATGCACACAAGCCTTTGCTTCCAAGAGTTTGCACCAATTCCTTGGCCTAAAGTATTCTTAAGATGGCCATTTCTATGGGTCCACTTTAATTCTATGTGTGCCTCCACTCCAATGAAAATCTGTTAGGCACCTGCTAGAGGGAAGCACTCATTATTTGTTTCTCAGGAGGATGAATTTTCTCTTCTCAAGGAGCTTATGGTCTAATAGAGGAGAGGGACACCACACCAAATAAATATTTGACCCACACAGGTGAGAACATGGCACACAAGAGAAGGGAAAACTTGGGAGGAAGGGTGTATGAGGTGTCTTAATCATGGTCCTATCGCTGTGAAGAGATGCCATGGCCAAATGAACTTAAAAAAGAAGGCATTTAATTGGGGACTTGCTTGCTGTTTCAGGGGGTGAGCCCATAACCAACCTGGCAGGGAGTGTGGCAGCAGGCATGCGGGCACAGGACTGGATCAGTAGCTGAGAAGTTACATCCTGATCCCCAGGCAGGAGGCAGAGAAAGAGAGAGACACAGAGAGAGAAACAGAGAGAGTTAGAGACAGAGAGAGAGAGAAACAGAGAGTCAGACAGAGAGACATAGAGAGAGAGACAGAGATAGAGAGACAGAGAGATTGGATCTAGTGTGGGATTTTGCCACCTCAAAGCCCACCAACAGTGGTACACCTTCTCCAATAAGGACATGCCTCCTAACCCTTGCCACACAATTCTGTCAAACGGAGGACCAAGCAGTCAAATATCTGAGCCTATGGGGGCCATTCTTCATTCAACCACCTTACCAGAAATCTGAGGAAGTGGCATGTGAAGGTGAGGAACAAAGCTGGCAGAAGAACACGGAGGTGGAGGCAGAACCAAAGCCTCAGTGAAGCCCAGGGTCTTGACTGCGCCCAGTGCTCCCTCTTCAAAATGCACAGGTGGTTGGGACTTGTTACCAGCACTGGCTGCTCTTCCACGTGACACAGAGTCAGTTCTCAGCATCTCCCTGTAGCATGACGGGCTGGCTTGTTGGGGTTTCCGTCCCGCCCGGTACCCCACAGCTGGCAAATCCCAAAGAGAAAATCACTCACAAGACTTCATAAGATTATAAACGGATTGGCCCATTAGGTCAGGCTTCTTATTAGTCCTTGTAACTTATATTAATCCATTATCATTATCTATGTTAGCCATAATGGCTCAGTACCTTTTCCAGCAAGGCAGCTTACATGCTGTCTCTTCGGTGGTCTGCACAGGAATGGCTGAGGAAGCTTCTGCTTCCAGAAGACTCCCAGTCTCTTTGCTCCACCCCTACTTCCTGTCTGGCTTTCCCGCCTATACTGCCTGCCTGGCCAATCAGCGTTTTATTAAAATATGATTGACAGAATACAGACAATTCTCCCACATCATCTCCCTAGTGGGTTTCGTTCCCAGTACCTCTATGTTGACTTGCAACATCCACAACCTTAGTTCCAAGGAGATCTTAAGCCCTCTGGTATCCACAGACACCAGTCACACATGGAGTACACAGACACACATGCAGGCGAAACACCAATTCACATACAAAAATAATCAGTCCATCAAAAAATGCACCAGAGGCCATGGGATTAGGATGGAACAAACTCTGCTAGACCCTGACCAGGAATGCTCTGTTCCTCTGAGGCTTACTGAAATCCCGTCTCTCTGTTGAAATTCCAGACCCTTCCCTCCTACGGTCGCTGCCCAACTCCATCATCCACTACCAACCACATCTAGCTAGCCAAGGCAAGGCAGTTTCTTTTTTTCTTTTTTTTAATTTAAATTTATTTATTTATTAAAAATTTCCACCTCCTCCCCACCTCCCATTTTCCTCCCCCTCCCTCTACTCCCCCTCACTCTCCAGTCCTAAGAGCAGTCAGGGATCCCTGCCCCATGGAAGTCCAAGGTCCTCCCCCTCCATCCAGGTCTAGTAAGGTGAGCATCCAAACAAACCAGGCTCCCACAAAGCCAGTCCATGCAGAAGAATCAAAACCCAGTGCCATTGTCCTTGGCTTCTCAGTCAGCCCTCATTGACAGCCACATTAAGAGTGTCCATTTTGATCACATGCTCCATCACTCCCAGTCCAGCTGGCCTTGTTGAACTTCCACTAAATCAGTCCCACCATCTCAGTGGGTGGACGCACCCCTCGCGGTCCTGACTTCCTTGCTCACGTTCTCCCTCCTTCTGCTCCTCATTTGGACTTTGGGAGCTCAGTCCAGCGCTCCATTGTGGGTCTCTGTCTCTATCTCCATTTGTCGCCAGATGAAGGTTCTATGGTGATAGGCAAGATATTCATCAGTGTGGCTATGGGACAAGGCCAATTCAGGCACCCTCTCCTCTGCTGCCCAAGAAACAAGCTGGGGACATCTCCTTGGACCTGGGAACCCCTCTAGAGTCAAGTCTCTTGCCAACCCTAAAATGGCTCCCTTAATTAAGATATCTACTTCCCTGCTCCTATATCCAGCCTTCCTCCATCCCACCCATCCCATTCCCCCAAGCTCTCCCCAGTCCTCCCCTTCTCCCTTTTCTCTACCCATCTCCCCTTACATCCCCAACCCCACCCCCATGCACCCAACTTTTGCCTGGCAATCTTGTCTACTTCCAATATCCAGGAGGATAACTATATGATTTTTTTTGGGTTCACCTTCTTATTTAGCTTCTCAAGGATCCTGAATTATAGGCTCAATGTCCTTTATTTGTGGCTAGAATCCACTTATGAGTGAGTACATATCATATTCATCTTTTTGGGTCTCGGTTATCTCAGTCAGTAAAGTGTTTTTTATTTCCATGGCAAGGCAGTTTCTAAAGATCAAATGGCCTTGCCTGGACAAACAGCTCCAGAAGTAGAGACTGCACACTGGCATGTGTTGCAATATAGAATAGTTCTACACTAGCCTAGGACAACAAAGGTTTGTTTATTTGAGCACAAACTCACAGAAAGAGTAGAAATCTGCAGTCCTCTCTGCATGTGCTGGGAACTGGAACCATATCCAGCGGCCAAGGAGCTCCCACACGCCCCTACGTCTGCATTTCTAGTACATGAGCATAAACCTGGGAGAGCAGGACAAGTCTTAGCTTCCTTCAGTAACCTGCAGGTGGCCACCTTCTTAGGGAGGTCTAACCTAATTGACAAACGTTTGTGGACACTTCAGTACACTGCCTGGACCCCCTTTAATGAAGGCAGGTGGACAGCAGACAGTCAACAGTGATGACTTTCCCACTAGACTGTAAGAGGAAATGTGATCTTTCAAAGGAAAATAAAAGTACTGAATGAAAAAAATGAAGTAAAAAGAGGACAAGACTGATCCTAAGGGGTTGAGGTTTTTATTATAGGTAGAAGGGAGAAACCAAGGAGACGCAGATATGACCAGCAGACGGGACCAAGCCTTGTGAAGAGATGGAGAGAGGGGAATCAGGAGCAGTGGCCAAGAGGGCAAGGGGCAGAGGGCCAAAAGGACATGTAACCAAAATGAATGGCATGTATAAAGATCAGAGAAGCTGCGGGAAGGGAAAGCCCTGCCCAGTCCCGGACCTGGAGAAGTTTAGGGTAAGGGGCGGTGTATGTCAGCCATACCTGTAACTGGCAGGGACTGAGGGATGCTTGGAGGGAGAACCTGGTGGCCAGCATCAGCCTTGATGTGTTAATGGGCACCTCAGTTAGTCAGTTTTTCCAGAGGAGGGCGGTGAGACCTAACAGGTAGAGGGAGATTGTGAGACCCAGAGGACTAGAATGTGTGCTGTGGATAAATCCACATACGACACAGACTGTGACTAACTTCATCTAAGAGAGAAGAAGGCAGAAGTAAAGTTTGTTAGACACACTGAGGCACAACCACAGTGAGCCAAACAGTAAAGAGAAGCTGCCTGCAGAGTCAGGCTCAGGAGTCACTACTAAGGGAGACTCTGCAGGGGCGATGGGGCAGCGTCTCTCTCTCTCTCTCTCTCTCTCTCTCTCTCTCTCTCTCTCTCTCTCTCTCCTCTTTATCCCTTTTGGAGTGGTCACAACTGACCCTACCAGGCCAGCAGGGGAAGTGTCCTCTGCCTGACCCTACCTGGATAGAAATCAAAGTGTGCAAGCTGTTTAAAACCGTCCTAGCTGGGCCAGCACCCTCAGGAACCCAAACCAGTAGCTGTGATTATTTGGAGCTTCTCCACTGCCCCTGTTTCTCACTGTAGCCTCCTTTTAGGGGGGGGGGGTCCTTTCTTGTTTAGACTTCACAATTTTGCTTGAGTCCATGAGCATGCCAGTGGTTTAGGGCTGGCAAGCATCAGCTTCGTACACTGAGTGACTGCATGCAGTGCTGTTGATCCTAAAGAAGGGCTTTAATTTTCTTTAACTAACGACCCCAGCTGGAACCAGCTATGTGGTGTTTCTCTAGCATTCGTTCCTTTCCGGTGGGAGGATTCCCTTGCCTGTGAGAAGCCCTCTACTTATAGAGGAGAAGTTGTTTGCCTTGTGTTGGCTTTGGGCATAGCAACAAACAAACTTGTGAACCCAGCCTGAATTTGGATCAGCGACATGGTCCTTCCCTTACTTAGCGTGAATAGTTCAGGGTTGTGTATGTGTCTCAAGTAGGACTGTACCTAATTTATTGGCTCCTTGTCCAAGACCTGCTCTTTTTCTCTTTGTTTTACAATCTTGAGGCTGAGCCCGAGAAATATTTTGTTTTGGATTTGCCCACTAGCAGAATGGTAAAGCCATGTCTGTAAAAATATGTATGTATGTATGTATGTATACTTATTCATTTATCCATATGTAGCTACACATATAGTATATGTAATTCTTTAAAATTATGTATTAAAAATCTGTTTACAGAGGCCATAAATTTGAGGAGGAGCTTTGCAGGACTTGGACTGAGTGCCCCTGCAAGGCAACAGCATCAAAAGATACTGCCCTTCTGGTTCTGAGCCTCTGTTACCACGGTAGTGAGAGCCTTGTGACTATACAGCAGGAGCTCTCTCTGCATCCTCTGCCTGGCTCTTGGGTCAGGGAGATGAAATAAGCTAACATCTGTAAGGCTTTTAGAACTGTGACTGCCAAATAGCTCTGTGTGATGGCAGCTATCACCGTGAGTTGATTGGTGGCTATCACATCGTACGACTGGCGCTCACTTGTCGCCTTACCCATGGACTTCCCTCAGCCAGGCTGTCTGGCAAGGGTGGCTGCTTCTCCAGGGCAGGCGTCGCCCATCCAGTCCACTCCCTCCCAGGTTGGCAAGCTGCTTCTGTAGGAAGACCTCTCTCTGTGCCTTGTGGCGAATTTTCTCAGCAGCAGCAGCAGCTTTGGCTTCCTATGTAGCCACGCCTCTTGGGAGGGCTCTCCAACTTATCACTATTCAAGGATGGCCTTTTTTTATTCCTTAGGATCTATAAATTACTATTATTATTATTTGATTAGCTTGTCAAGAAATAGTTTTTTACTTAGGAGTTTTACCTTTCATTTTGGTTGACTTTCTGTCTCCCACGCCCATCCCGCTAGTCGTCCCCTTGCCTCCCTTCCTGGTTGCACCCTTTCAGTATCACCTGCGCTTGGCTACCGCACCTTCCCAACGGCTCATCTTTATGCCCCCGGGGCTCAATGTCCTCGTGTAGTTTCCTGGCCGTCACTCATATTCACTCCCACTTAGACACACATAGTTACCAGTTGAGACGAGGATCCAAACATGCAGCTTTTGTCTTCCGTTATTCTAGCCCCTGAAGCCTGCAGCTAGGAAAAGCTTATCACCACCTGCCAACTCCCTGCCGTTCTGAGTCTTTTCTTGGGTTTTAGTGATGTTTCCTTCACAAAGATAAAAGGGGTAGGACTAACGGTTCAGGTAAACCACCTTCTACACACTTCTAGTTAGAAATAGAATACATTAAACTGTCCCCATCCGGGCAAGCAGCTGGGTTTCTGTGCCCCAGCTGATCCTGGGTGATGTATCGCCAATCGTTGTCCCCTCCGGTTTTTGCTTAAAGATTCTAGGGGAGGGGGAGAAAGGCAGCTTTTGCCATCTTTCTTCCCATTGGATCTGGAATTGAAAGGGTAAAGCAAGCAGGAGCTGTCCCAGGCCACTCTCCTGACAACAGAAAGGCTATTTTCAGATAAAAGAAAAAGAAGATGATGAGGTCATCCGCAGAGAGAAAAATAGATGTGAGAAAGATGGAGATGGAGAGGCTCCTGCTGACATCATTGGGAGCCCTCGGGTCCGGCCATGCCCAAAGACAGCATTCCATTCCTCGAACTGTGCTGTCTTTTCACCTTCTTACGTGTGAATTAGCTGTTCCTCTTGAAGACTGAAGAATACAATTAGAAGAGAAAGTAGCTTTGCTTAAGAGAATGAGTACCCACTCGCTTTTCATTTTTTTACTTAGTAAATTTGTCTTTAAATTTTATATTTGTGCACTGTATTTACGTCTTTCCCTTAATCCTCTGATTCCCCCCAAACTTCCTCTCAAATTCATGGTCTCTTAAAAATTATATATATTATATTTGTGTATCTACATATGAATAAATGAATTAATCTATAGATACCACCTATTGTATTCATTTAGTGTTACTCATACACACACACACATACACACACATATGTGTGACTGATCACAGATATCAATAGCCAATTATGGGGTTCATCTCTAGGGTTCTGGGGAAGATTATCTCCCTCTCAGTAGACCTTCATTGTCTGTAGCTCTTCATCATGGATTTTCCTCCATCTATTTTGGGGGTCGACTGGTGTTTTCATTGTTTGGGCAGCTATAGTGTTAAGATTATATGGGTGGGTATATAGAAGAAAGAGAGAGAGAGAGAGAGAGAGAGAGAGAGAGAGAGAGAGAGAGAGAGAGAGAGAGACGCTGCCCCATCGCCCCTGCAGAGTCTCCCTTAGTAGTGACTCCTGAGCCTGACTCTGCAGGCAGCTTCTCTTTACTGTTTGGCTCACTGTGGTTGTGCCTCAGTGTGTCTAACAAACTTTACTTCTGCCTTCTTCTCTCTTAGATGAAGTTAGTCACAGTCTGTGTCGTATGTGGATTTATCCACAGCACACATTCTAGTCCTCTGGGTCTCACAATCTCCCTCTACCTGTTAGGTCTCACCGCCCTCCTCTGGAAAAACTGACTAACTGAGGTGCCCATTAACACATCAAGGCTGATGCTGGCCACCAGGTTCTCCCTCCAAGCATCCCTCAGTCCCTGCCAGTTACAGGTATGGCTGACATACACCGCCCCTTACCCTAAACTTCTCCAGGTCCGGGACTGGGCAGGGCTTTCCCTTCCCGCAGCTTCTCTGATCTTTATACATGCCATTCATTTTGGTTACATGTCCTTTTGGCCCTCTGCCCCTTGCCCTCTTGGCCACTGCTCCTGATTCCCCTCTCTCCATCTCTTCACAAGGCTTGGTCCCGTCTGCTGGTCATATCTGCGTCTCCTTGGTTTCTCCCTTCTACCTATAATAAAAACCTCAACCCCTTAGGATCAGTCTTGTCCTCTTTTTACTTCATTTTTTTCATTCAGTACTTTTATTTTCCTTTGAAAGATCACATTTCCTCTTACAGTCTAGTGGGAAAGTCATCACTGTTGACTGTCTGCTGTCCACCTGCCTTCATTAAAGGGGGTCCAGGCAGTGTACTGAAGTGTCCACAAACGTTTGTCAATTAGGTTAGACCTCCCTAAGAAGGTGGCCACCTGCAGGTTACTGAAGGAAGCTAAGACTTGTCCTGCTCTCCCAGGTTTATGCTCAGGGAGGGCTGTGTGCTCAGGGAGGGGCTACAGCAATTTGATGATCCTGCAGACACTGGGGATTCCTGCTATTTATTAGGTGCATATTACTTTGACAGATATTAAGTTTTTAAAGCAGAATGTTTGCCCTGCTGTAAAGAAGTATTATTGATCATTTATTTATTTTTCTATAATCTCATGTGTTAACATCTGGAGCCTCAGTGGCCCTGGAGGACTAACTCCTTACTACAACTTAAAAGAATTCCCAAAGACAGGAAAGTCAAGGGTGAGTAAGCTCACCGACAGCTACACCTTTGAAATGTAGGCCAAGTGACCATGCAGTCACCCTTACAGTTTGGGGAGGGGCACCTCACTACCCCAGGAGAGACAAGTCAAGTAGAGGCAGCCTCAGTTTCCCAGAGTCCACAGAAATCATTCAGACTAGCTAATCCTAAACACACTTACTCGGTTTCATCCATGGCTGCCCACAGAAACCACAATACAAGCTTCTGTCCATAATTTCTCCTATTCCACTGTACCTTCTGATCAAGTCTGGTGCCTGCTGTGTGCCTGAGGTAGTCCCTGTGTGCTGTAAAGATCATCTGCTTTGGGGTCCTTAAGTGCAAAGAGCCACCTTCTTCGTGGAAAATGTCTTCTGACCCAGGAGCCTTACCGAACCTTGAATATATTTTAAGAAGACAACCCCATGAAAAGTCAAGTGTATTCCCTACTCACAATTTAACTTGATGATAGACCCCATGCACCTGCCTGAGGCCCATCCCCACTAGTAACCTGTATTTACAGTTAAACCATCCACAAGAATTTCTAAGCATCAATCACGTATTCACATTCCTCTCTGATTCTGACCAACTCCACTCTCCTCAGGCAGCTATGAGCTCATTGGTTACTGGAGGTGCCGTTCTCATACAAATGACAGTGTGGAGACAGTAGTCCCTCAGGACAGCAGTTGTGCCTCAGAGCAGCGAGTCTCAGAGCAAGGCCACTGCTGTCTCCCAGCAGGACTGTTATCCCCTCAGAAAGAGTTCATTCATATCAAATTCAAGTTGCAGAATGTGGATGCCACTTCAAGAAAGTAGTGGCTATGAGAACCATTTTGGATTCAGGACAAGACAATCAACATCCAATCTCTTGTTAACCAATGTTAGCCCCGACTACAAATTATCCCCAAAGAGTGTGCTGTTGGAACTCTCCCCATACAGTCCCTCCACCTTATGAGGTGCTCTTTAGCATGCTTCTGAAGCATCCTTCTTTGGCTCACTCTAGCAAACATTAACTCCACCTTCTTCTGTCCTAAGTGACCTTATTGCCAGTCCATGTGTCACCAGCCTGTCAATGACCTCCGAGAAAAGGGAGTTACATCCCATAGAGTTCTGTCTTTAAGCGTTTGTTCATCAACAAATGACAAATCCACAAACCTCTCTTGATCCTCTCAGTGAGATCCTTGATTTTACCAACTGCCAGGTTACCCATTTCTTCCTTTTGTTACTATTTAGTGATATTGGGGATTTGAATTTAGGGCTTTAGGCAAGCTAAGCAAATGCTCTACCATTGAGTTACAACCCCAAACATATTCGTGTTTGTTTGTTTTGAGACAAAGTCTCCTTAAACTGCCTAGGCTGGCTTTGAAATTAGGATCTTCCTGCCTCCAGAGTAGCTGAGATTACAAGCCTGGCTTCATCCTATTTTTTCCCCTTTGCCTGGTTATCCATGTCCCTGTCTGTTTGTCTCTGTCTGTCTCTCTCTCTCTCCTAGATTGTTACACCCTTGTGGAAGGAAACCATACTTTAGGCCATGCTGCATTCTCAACTATTATCAGTGTCTTCTAGATGGTGCTCCATTAACTGCTTATCATATGCAAAGAAAAATATTGGATTGTAAAATCCCTTTGGGCAGAAACTATGTTAGACTTCTTGTATCTTTGAAATACTTACTGCAAGACCTTGCCTAAGGATGATCAATACTGAGTGACTTGAGTAAGCCTATAGGACAACACAATACGCAGAATTTATAACCCCAGGTGACAGAAAAATAGAGATTCAGGGAAGTTAATGTCTTTTTGAAGGGGGCTGTGATGGTTCACTTTGGTGTCCACTTTGTCATGAATAGAGTCACCTGGACAGGGAGTCTCAATGGTGAGGAATTGTCTAGATTTGGGTGGCCAGTTGGTGATTTTCTTGGTTGAGTTAACTGAGGTGGAAAGATCGGCCCTGCATGTGGGCAGCCTTAGCTTATGGGCAGTGTCCTGGACTAAATGAAAATATGAGAGTGAGATGAGCTTGGATGTACATACATCAATCCATTGCCCGCTGAACTTGACTGTGGATGTGATGTGACCAGTAAGTTGCTCCCACCTTGGCTTCCACACAATGATGGATTATAACCATCATTATAATATTGGCTTTTGTCAGGCTATTCCGTCAAAGCAATGGGAAATGAAACAATGTCACAGACCAAGCATGATTGAGCCTAGGAGGAAGATAAATGTGTTGGGAGGTATACCACTTGGCAAAGTCTTGTTCTTTGTTATGTGTGTTTGAAAGCCTCTCTGCTTTCATAATGTTAGAAATGTGTCAGGGTTCCCATGTGACTGTCCCTTGTATCATAACGGGCCAGCTTGTTGGGGTATCTGTCCTGCCCAGTATCCCACAGCCAGCAAGCCCCAAAGAAAACCAAACACAGGACTCCATAAGATTATAAACTGATTGGCCCATTAGCTCAGGCTTCTTATTAACTAGTTTTTACATCTTATGGTAACCCATAATTCTTGTCTGTGTTGGTCATGTGGCTCAGTACCTTTTCCAGCGGTCAGCTCATATGTTGCTTCTTCGGTGATCTAGGCAGGAATGGTGGAGGGAGCTTCCTGCTTCCCAGAATTCTCCTGATCTCATTGCATCACCTCTACTTCCTGTCTGGTTTTCTGGCCTATACTTCCTGTCTGCCCAATCAGCATTTATTTAAAATATGATTGACAGATTACAGACAATTCTCCTGCACCAGTCCCTAGTGAGGATGTGGTGGAAGGTGGCTCTGGAAGTCCTGGGAAAGCGACAAATGGGAGTTAGTGTTGTTATGGGAAGACATGGCCCTTGCGAGGGTGGTGGTGGTGGTGGTGGTGAAGCATCATTGGAGAGTGACTCACTGGGACAGGAGGCCTCTAAGGAAGAAGCCCACCAAATTCAGCGAGGTCCCCTCTTCCTCTTCCTCTCATGGTTCACTAAGGCTCTAGGAAGACCCCCATCGACAAGGGGAATAAAGATCATACTGCCAGTGCAAAAAAAAGAAGAGGTTTGAACAGTCCTAGACCCAGCTGACCTTTCCAGGTATCAAAGGACAGGTTAGAAGCCGAGAGGCAGTAGTTTAATAACGAGCACAGGTGAAGATTCGATTCTAGTTTTTCTTTGGTCCGGAATTCCTGGCAAAATCATCAAGTCTTGATGTTGGCAAGCACAACCTGGAGTCAATTTGACTGGACTTATTTGTATACCTAATGTGAAATTACTTGCCTTAAAACAGTTGTGAGGGGGAGAAAATTACTTTCTGTAGGAAGTGAACTGAAAGAAAGCTAACAACCGTTGATCAATAATGATCACTACAAACTTGGAGTGTGTTAAACTCTTCTTTACTACTTTGGTGTATTTAAAATTTTTCCATAATGAAAGCATAATCAACAGTAAAAAAAAAGTGATGGGGAGAAATGGACAGTTCTAGAAAGACCTGGGCAGACTATGGATTTAGAGTGTACAATAGATAAAGGTCTCTTTTATGAAGCCAAATACGAAGGAGGCAGCCCTGTCCCTGACTCGGTTCCAAGTCTTCTTTCTTAGCTGAGGGTGGTCCTGGGTCCATCTCGTCATCTCTCTGAGCCTAGGTTCCCTTACTTATGAGATTAAGAGAGTCAAAACCATCTGACCTCCAGGTCTAGCCTGGGTCTCATATCCTTTGTACTTGCCCAGCTTGGAGAATTCCTGGAACCTTGCCTACCCATGACATTCCCAACTTTCAGGCCCAGCCTAGGCTTGCTTAGCCTGGTGCATGCTCACGACTCTGGCTCACCTGCATCATTCTCAACACTGCCAGGCATCGTTTGTTTGGGCAGTGGAGTCCACATACTAGTATGGGCTTCATTTTCACGTGATCTCATCTTCCACTAAATTGGAATCAGTCCTATTCCTTCAGTTCACAATCAACACTGAGAATACGAAGGGTTAACCTATCAACCCCCTTATACCAGACCTAAAATCAACCAAGCTAGGTGGGCAACAACAGAAAATAAAATTTTTACTCTTTCCTTTGGGGAAAAAAGACCAGCTTCAGCTGTAAGGTTCCAAGACTACCTTCCAATTCATTACTTTTTACAAATGCTTGGAGAGTGCTTTTTATGTAAGTACTCCTTGGGAAACACCGTCTGGCCGAGACAATGACATCATATGAGACACCCTGCACAGTCATCGACACTACTGTGATAATGGGTGGCGTCTTAAAAGCATAGGGAATTTTGTTTAGTGTTCCATGATTGATGACTTACTGAGCACTATTCTGGGAAAAAGCACTTTGTCAGTGTTGGAGGATACGCTGATAATAAGTCCTGATAGTTCTTTTAAACATTGTTTTATAGCTTCCTACTAGCATACATTCAACTGCTAACTGATGGGGTATTGTTGGAGACGCTGTGCCTAGGAAGGTTTGATTCTAAAGTCTGAAGCATAGTAAATTATATATTATTGCTCAGTCTAACTGCTCTTTAGAATGATATCACATTTCTACTGGAAAGTATTAACATTAAAATTAATATTTGACTGGCGACTTGAGTTGAGTTGAAATGGAGAGGCTTTCTATAGCCAGAAAGGAGGCCGTGGGTAGGTTTCTGGACTCAGTAATTCAATTGACTCCTCTTTAAAAAGTATGTCTAATCTTTTAAGCACGAACACCCTCTAAGCACTGGGGCAGCAACACTGAAGGCAGGACGTGAAACTGCAGTTTGATTGGATTATGAAGATAGCAGGCCCAACCAGGAAAACTACATTATTTCAAAAGTATGGTTGACCAGGAGGAATGTCATTAGCCAGTAATGCTAGGCAAAGTGGGAAAATCAGCAGTGTTATTAGGCATTTAATAAAACATGAAGAAAAGTAATTTAAGAAGGCTTAAGGCAGAACTATAGCCAGTTTATTTTAAGATACACAAGAAGAGGCTATTATGGGTGCCAATAGGAAAGATGCTGAACTCTGACCTTACTGTTTTAGATTATCTTTGTCTTCTTGGTGATTTGGTTACCTAAAACGATCTCTAATTTATCATTCCTGTTGCTTCTTTATGGTAAAATCAAATTTTCTCTACATATAATTTTAAAAGATTGTTTACAAAACTTCTTTGAAAAGCAGCAGTCCTTGCCAGGTGGGGTGGGGAGACCTGTAATCCCAGAATGTGGCAGGCAGCTCTCTATGAGTTCAAGGCCAGCCTGGTTTGCACAATAAATTCCAGGCCAGCCAGGGCTACATAGTAAGACCATGCTAAAAAGTAAATAAATAAATACAAAAATAAAAGAAAGAAAGGAAGGAAAGTAGCAGTCTACCATCTTTGGAGTAAAACACTCCCAGTGGATAAGCTATTTCATTTAACTTTGCTGCCATTTCTTAAGGATTGCGTGTTTCACTGTTGCTGTTATGGTAAAACACATACAAGACTTATCATTTTAGACACACCATTTGTTGTACCGTGGCCACCACTATCCAGCTCAACTTCTCATCCTCCCCCACGGAGATTCCACAGCCGCTGAACAGTTGCCCTCCCCGAACCCCAACTGTTGGCATTCTTTTTGGCGCTGTGCATTGAACGACACTGGATACCTCACGTGAGTGGAAGTGTGAACCATTTGCTCTTTTTCACTGAGTTGTTTCAATGCACAAAAGGCTCGTCCACGCTGCAGCATGGATTGGAACCCTCTTTTTTTCAAAGGCCGAATACCATTCCATTATAATCCACATTTTGTTTATCATTTACTCGTCAGTAGGCAAGGGAGTTAGTTCTAGCTTTTGACTGCTGTGGATAAAGTTGCTTTGAATGGGTTTGTACAAATACCCATGGAAGCTTTTGATTTCATTCTTTTGAATAGATGTTCAGAAGAGAAATTAGTGCATCATATGGTTCTGAGTTTGTTTCTTTCTTTATTATTTATTTTGAGAAACTGTCTCATCATTTTCCATTCTGGCTCACCATCTTACCCTTCTAGCCACAGGGCAGCAGAGTTTTACTTTCCTCACCTCCTCGCCCACATTTGTCATTTTCTATTTTTTTTAAATGTAGATGTCATGACTTTGTGGTGTATGTACTCAGAAGTGGAGTTGTTCCATCAGAACCGGAATTGTTGGAACAAAGGGTCTCGGGTAATTATGTGGATTTTTTTTTATGTGTGTTAACAGGTTTTTCACCTGCATTCCTCTCCTCTTCTCTGTGATGAAATACCCGGGAAAGTCAGCTTAAAAGAGGAAGGCTTTACCTTTGGCTCCAGTTTCCAGAGGTTTTAGCCGGTGGTCAGCTGGCTCCATCACTTTGGATGCAGGTGAGGTGGGGCATGACAGTGGCAGGAGGGTGGACAGAAGGGGTTGTTCATCTCATGGCAGCAGGGGAACAGGAGGAGGAAAGACCCCAAGGACACAGATAGACCCATCAAAGGGCACACCCCCTCGGACCCACTTCTTCCGACTAGGACCCCTCCGTCCAATAGCCCACTAAACTATGTAGCACCCTTGTGATCTAATCCCCTCGGAACAGTGCCACGAGCTGGGGATGAAGCCATCAGTATGTGATGTCTTAGGGGCATTTCATATTAAAACCATGACCTCATTCTGACAAGGGGTCATGCCAAGCCCCTGTTGTTCCAGTTTAAGGCATAAGCTGCCAAAGCCTGCCCTCTGGGTGGATTTGCGCTCTACCTTCCAGAAGATTTGCCTCACTTTGCCTCCTTCCCTTTCTGTAGAGTTTTTATTTCTGCGATTACATACATACTTGCCAAGAAGTTTTGGTTTCCTGAAAATTTATTTTAAAGACATCTTTGGGTCTGGAAAGATGGCTCAGGGAGTAGAAGCACGTGCTGCCAAGCTTGGCTGCCTGAATTCCATCCCCGGACTCACAGGAGGAAGGAGAGAACCAACTCCTGAAAGTCATCTTCTCACCCCGACAGGTACACCAAGGTGTGAGCAGGGGTGACCATACTCATGTGTACGTGTACACACACACACACACACACACACACACACACACACACTCATACACACACACAGAAAGAGAGAGAGAGAGAGAGAGAGAGAGAGAGAGGGAGGAAAGGAGAAAGGGAGGGAGGAGGGAGGGAGGGAGGGAGAGAGGGAGAGAGACTCTTTTTTTAATGGATAAATTATTATTTTCTGTCCAAGCAAGTTAATTGTTTTACTTAAGACATTATCCTGCTTACAGTGGCCTCTGCTTTTGCCCCTGTGGTGCTCCCTCCTTTAGGCTGTGTTTCCCCTCTAGGTATCTGGTGTTGCTTAGCCATTGGCTCATGTTTAAGAGCTCTGAGCTATCTGGAAGCTGTAGACTTGTGCGGCTCACTGGAGGGTGATTTCTAGGGGGTGTTTTGTGGACATCACCACACGCATCAATGCTCTTTTTCCCTCGGGAAGTATTTTCTAGATTTTCACTTGAAAGAAACAGCTCTGTGGTCATTTTAGAAGATGCCCCATCAAGAGGTGTGAGGTAGACTTGCAGCCGTTTGTGATGATTAGCTCCTAAGTGCCTTGACATGTGCAAAATGCTCAGTCCACGGTGCCTGTTTCGTCTTCCTTAGGATCCTCCTCCTTTACTGAACAGGAACTGAGGGGCGGAGAGGCGAAGGAACTGCTGACAGGCACAGCTGGTAAATGCCGGGGTGGGGTAGGAAGCTCAGGTCTCTCTGACGTGAAAGCTCCAACTCTTCCCACATTCGGCTTCCTTTTGCCCATAGGTCAGCAGTTTAGCTGGTGTGATTGTAAAATAAAGGGAAATAGCTACTATATGCAAATACTACTGGGCAGTGGTTCTCAACCTAAGGGTTACGACCCCCTTAGGGGTCACTTATCAGGGATCCTCTATATCAAATATTTACATCATGATTCATAGCAGTAGCAAAATTATTATAGTTATGAAATAGCAGCAAAATAATTTTATGATTGGGGTCATCATGACATGAAGAACTGTATTAAAGCATCAAGGCCTTAGGAAGGCTAGGATCCACTGCTTTAAGTGGCAGGGCCCAGTGGGAAGAAGTTAGGTCATTGGGGTATATCCTTGAAGGAGACAGTGGTGCCCCTGGTTGCTCACTTGCCTGCACTAGGTAATAGGCCTTCTTCATCAAAGCAGCCACTGTGCAGTACTGGACCAACCTAGACCCAGAGCAACAGGGTCCAGTGATCGCAGATTGAAGCTCTGAGCTACAACAATCCTTTTCTCCTTTCAGAGTTTATTTATCTAACGTATGGTTGGTGAAGATCTTTTCCCATTCTGTAGGCTGCTGTTTTGTCTTGCTGGCCTTGTTTTTTTGATTTACAGAAGCTTTTCAGTTTCAGGAGGTCCCGTTTATTAATTGTTTCTCTCAGTGTCTGTGCTACTGGGATTATATTTAGGAAGTGGTCTCCTGTGCCAGTGCATTCAAGGCTACTTCCCACTTTCTCTTCTGTGAGGTTCAGTGTGGTTGTCTTTATGTTGAGGTCTTTGGTCCATTTGGACTTGAGTTTTGTGCATGGTGATAGGTATGGATGTATTTTCATTCTTCTACATGTTAATATCTAGCTATGCCAGCACCATTTGTTAAATATGCTTTTTTTCCATTTTATATATTTATATATTTGCTTCTTTGTCAAAAATCGGGTGTTCATAGGTGTGTGAATTAATATCTAGATCTTCAGTTCAGCTCCATTGGTTCTCTTGTCTGTTTTTATGCCAATACTGGGATGTTTTCAGTACTGAAGCTCTGTTGTAGTTTGAAGTCAGGGATTGTGGACTGATCTCTAAATTATACAAAGAACTCAAGAAATTGGTCATCAAAAAACCAAATAGTCCAATAAAAATGGAGTACAGATCAAAACAGAGAACTCTCAACAGAGAAATCTAAAATGACTGAAAGACACTTAAGGAAATCTTTAACATCCTTAGCCATCAGAGAAATGCAAATCAAAACAACTCTGAGATTCCGTCTTATACCTGTAAGAATGGTAATGATCAAAAACACTGATGACAACTTATGCTGGAGAGGATGTGGGATAAAGGGAACACTCCTGCACTGCTGGTGGGAATGCAAGCTTGTACAACCCCTTTGGATATCAGTGTGGCAATTTCTCAGAAAATTAGGAAACAACCTTCCTCAAGAGTCAGCAATACCACTTTTGGGTATATACCCAAAGGATGCTCAATCATACCATAAGGACATCTGCTCAACTATGCTCATAGCAGAATTATTTGTCATAGCTAGAACCTGGAAACAACCTAAATGCTCCTCAACCAAAGAACGGATAAGGACGATGTGGTAAATTTACACAATGGAGTGCTACACAGCAGAAAAAAATAATGACATCTTGAAATTTACAGGCAAATGGATGGCTCTAGAAAACATCATATTGAGTGAGGTAACTCAGACCCAGAAAGACAAATATCATATGTATGAACTCATAAGTGGCTGTTAGACATAAAGCAAAGAAATCCAGCCTATATTTTACAATCCCAGAGAACCTAGACAACAATGAGGACCCCAAGAGAGACACAAATGGATCTAATCTACATGGGAATTGGAAAAATGTTGGGGACTATGGACCCCCAGATCCTGAATTTCCTGTGACCCTCCCTGCCTGCTGGAGTTAACAACTTGTTTTACTATGCTTGCAGCTGCTCTGAGCAAACATCTTGCAGCTGCTCTGTGCACCAGACCCTCAGGAGTTCCTGATGGCAAGGGAGTGATTTCTGGGGGGCTTGCAGCTGAGAGTTAGGGCGTGACCATTAGTCAAGGAGACCCTATATAAGATGCTCTGGAACACAACATAAGGGCATTCTTGGCATTACCCCCCCTCGTGTGTATGTGTGTGTGTGTGTGTGTGTGTGTGTGTTTCAATCTCTAGCCCCTTGCCCGCCTTGTGAACTATACTGTAGCACGTAGCACATAGCGCAGGTGTTTCACCGCTACAGAAGAAGACAAGATCTCCTGAGTAAATTGGGAGCATGGGGACCATGGGAGAGGGAAGAAAGAGAGGGAAGAGGAGAGAAGGGGAGCAGATAAAAATGTAAAGCTCAATAATATTAATAAAATAAAAAGAAAGAAAAAGGAGAGAGAGAGAGAGAGAGAGAGAGAGAGAGAGAGAGAGAGAGATGATTTATCTCAGATGTTCTCTGTTGTGGTGGAAACCTAACAGCCTCTGCCCCAGTCTTCAAAGAGAAACATATGGAAGATTAATTTGCTTGACTTTAAACCCGGAGAAATTGCCAAATAAAACAAGGGTGTGCATCTGGGCAGTTTCCTAGATGTGGATTCTTTAGGTTATGGTTAAGTTTAATGTGGGGGTGATAACCTGACTCCTCAGTGTCCAGCTGTGTGGAACAACTGGCTAGCGTCTGCTTACTAACCCAGCTGGTGTGGGCATCTCTCGGAACACCGCAGTGGCAGCAGATCAAATTTATGTTTGGCGAGCATTCGTGCTGTCATTGATTCTAAGAGAATTACATGCACGACTTTCTATAAAGTGCTATCCAGAAGGCTTGCATGCATTTGCACTTAGACCCGTGAGTGTGCGAGCAGCTGCTCTCATCAGCTCCCTTTCCAGATAAGGAAACAGAGATACAGGCTACTAAATGCTGGAGCCAAATTCAAAGCAAGCATTTTCCCTGTCCTCAGGGCTCTTCCACAGCAGTGTGTGTGTGCGTGTGTGTGTGTGTGCGTGTGTGTGTGTGTGTCCATCCTTCAGCTTCTCTGAGGCCAGGCTTTCAACGGGACACAGTCCCACCTTTGGAAGTGAGTAACCCTTGCTGAGGAATATCTAGGAGGTTATGCCCCAACTCTCCAGTGTGGTGCTTAGCTGGACGATAACAGGAAGGGGAATCTAAGCAGCCAGTCTCACGCTTAACCAGGGAGCACTCTTTAGTGTCATGCTCCATGGGTCCCTGAGGAGTCGGGCTGGGACTGGAACGTTACTGGACCCATATCTTTGCTTCTTGCCTTTCCTGGGCCCTGCTCACCCTGCTTCCCCGAAGTTTCAAACCAATTGCATCAGAATGCTTGCCTCAGGCTCTGCTTCTGTAAAATCTGATGGAAGAGGACCATTCTGCTATACTGGAGTTTTCAAAGGTTTATTTACTCACTAGCAACTAGCGAAGCACCCACTCACTGGCATCAAGTGTATGGCAGAAGACTCTCTTTTGATTAACACAGTGGGATTATATTATGCAAGGAAGGCTCCTAAAATAGTCATGAGTTTATTAATAACGGGAAGGAATGTTTTCTGGGAAACGTCATTAGGCAGGTTGCTACAACATCAACAGACTATATAATTTTATGGATTCATTGTCATATATGTTGTTTATCATTGATCAAAACTGCTTTATGGGGCTGGAGAGATGGCTCAGTGTTAAGAGCACAGGCTGCTCTTTCTGAAGTCCAACAGCTCTCACCACCCATGTTGGGTAGCTCACACTTGCCAGTGATGCCCGTTCTACAGGACCTCATCTGGCCTCCTTGGACACCTGTGCATACCTGTGCGCGTGTGTGCGCGCGCGCACACACACACACACACACCAAAATAAATATTTTTAAAAAATATGTTTTATATGTGTACAGAAATGATAGAATGTCTTTCTAAGTTATTCTTCAGGCAGAGACCAAGGATGTAGACAAGTCTGCATAGGCAATGAACATCATCACTGACACTTTTTGATTGATGGACAGGGGGCTATGCTATTACAACTTTATAAAACTAAAATGGACATTTACATGTACATTTTTAGAAGTTTCCAAAGTGTTGCCAAAATTATAATGAAAATATCCACCATTCCCAAAAGTTTCTCTTTGTCTTTGTCTTGTCTCTCATTCTGGCACCTGTTGTATGTCTGTTGTTGGACTATAAGATGGAAAAAGAACATGAGCTTCAGTCTGAGTCCATTTAGCTTTTCTAAGTGCAGGATTTGAAGGCATTTTCCCAGAGTACGACTTGTGATGAAGCCGAAGTAAAGGAAACGATAACTGCTCTCTGCTCCTCAGGAAAGGGATGGGAATGAAGCCATGCATAACGACAGTGAAGCCTTCAGGGTATTAGCTGTATGGCAATCCAGATAAGGGACTATTTAAATCACTGTGTTTTAACTGTATAGTTAAAAAAAAAAAGGATCCAATCAAAACCTATCACCCCAAACCACAGCTCTAGAACTGCCATTGCCAAAGGGATCTTGAAGGATGTCTGTCCTTCAGGTCCATGGTCCATGGGACAGCTGATCTTGATTGTCAAATTGACACACCTGGGAGAGGGAACCTCACTTGAAGAATTGCCTCCATCCGCTTGGCCTGTGGACATGTCTGTGGGACTTGTCTTTATTGCTGATTGATGCTGATTGGCTCCAGTCCACTGTAGGTGGCACCATCCCTAGGCAGGGTAGGCCTTGACTCTATGAGAACAGTAGTTGAATGTAGGTTTGAAAGCAATCCAGGAAATCGTGTTCCTCAGTGACCTCAGCTTCAGTTCCTGCCGTGGCTTCCCTCAGTGATGACACATAAAATGTAATAATCCTTGTCCTCCCCAGGTTGCTTTAGGTCGTGGTGTTTGCAACAGAAAGCCAACTGGGACAGTCCCTTAGTTCCGCTGTTCACGCCCGGATGAGGAGACACTCCTCTCGTTTTCCCCTAGCCTTTAACTCAGGATTTTATCTTGCTGCAGCACATAGAGTCAGAGTGGTTGGGGACATTATTCCAGAGTCTCAGATTAATGACAGGGAATGACAGACCTAGGTAACCTGATTTAACCCCTTTGGTTTGTGGCTCTCCTCACGTTTACCCATGGGAAATCCCCCTCACCAATTCAAGTCCAAGCCAAGCCCACGTAGTTTTTTTTTCCTGGTATCTGTTAATGTTCACTTTATTAACATCTGTTAATGTTCACTTTATTAACATCTGTTAATGCTCCTTTCTGAAGGATGCTTAGGACACCCTGATAGCTGATTCATGATCTAAGACTGATCTCATTGGTGTAGACCATTACTGACCCATCCAGACATGATGGAAGCCACAAACATGAGCTGTGCATCGAATCTTAACTTTTTGAGTAGCTACGGGCTAAATGGGGGACTAGTTATGTACAAAAATGGGGAAGAAGAAGTTGGTCATGATGACACATGATTGTCATTGCAGCAGTCAGGGGGTGGAAGCAGGAGGATTGCGACCAGCCAGGGCTACATAGTGAGCCTGAGGTCACCCTGGGTTGTATAATAAGGCTTTGTCTGAAAAAAAATATAGGAGGAGAAACCAAGTGAAAATACTCTCCTCTCTCTCTCTCTCTCTCTCTCTCTCTCTCTCTCTCTCTCTCTCTGTGTGTGTGTGTGTGTGTGTGTGTGTGTGAGAGAGAGAGAGAGAGAGAGAGAGAGAGAGAGAGAGAGAGAAGGAGAGAGGGATATAGGGAGGGAGGGAGAGAGAGAAAGAGAAAGAGAGAAGGGGAGGGAGAGGAGAAGGAGGGAGGGAGAGAGAGAGGGAGGAAAGGAGGGAGGGAGAGAGAGAGGGAGGAAAGGAGAGAGAGATGTTGAGTGGCATGTGCATCCACTAGGATGGATGTGTGTGCATGTGCATGCAAGTATCCATGCATATCTGTCCGTGTATGGAGACTAGGGGTCCACGTCAGGTGTCTTTTCTAGATTGCTCTCTCTCATGAAACCTGAAGCTCACTGGCTGAGCTAGGCTGGCTGAGCTTTAAGGATCCCACCTGAATCCATCCCCTCCAGGTCTAGAATTGTAGATGGCAACTGCCACACTTGCTTTCTTCTATGGCTTCTGGGACCCAAAGTCAGGTCCTCATGCTTGGACAATGGACACAGTACTGACTGAGCCACCTCCTTGAAACCTCCCCATCCCGCAAAGTACTTTTAACACATTTCAACTGGTGCTTTAAAAGTTATGATCATTTTAACAATATGCATATATCTTTTAGATATTGTTTTAAAATATTTATTTATCTGTATGAATGCTTTGCTGCTTGTATGTATGTGCAATATGTGCCTAGTGCTCATGGAGGCCAGAAGAGGGCACTGGATCCCGTAGAGCTGGAGTCACGGATGCTTGTGAGCTGCTATGGGTTCTGGGAACCCAACTCAGATTGTCTGCAAGAACAGCAAGTGCTCCTAAACTCTGAGACTTCTCTCCAGCCCCTGAAAATTACTACTTTAGTTACAGAAATGCATAGGATCCCATGTGATAATTCCCTACATCAATACCATATGTGGTGGTATTAGGACAATTGACATTTCTACCTCAAATGTTTTACAGAAAGGGGGATGTTTTGAACCACTCATCAGACAGAATTAATATCTCAAATATGGAAGAAACTTTTGACTGAATACTGGAAACCAAGCAATCCAATCAAAAAGCAGGGAGGGAGTATGAATAGATTCTTTTTGAAAGAGGAAATTCAGATGACCAACAACCTGGAGAAAGAAGGGTCTCCTCCATTAGCCATCAGGGAAGTGTGAGTCAAAGCCTTGAGATCCTACACTTCCAGTCAGAATAGTAATGGGCCAAAGCTCAAAACTCACACACCTGGGAGAATGTGGTTCATCACTGACGGGAGGGAAGGCCACAGTGCCCACCTCAGAGAACAGGGTGGCGGCTCCTCAAGTTCTTCTACTTCTGAATGTCCGTATTCAAAGGAAACGATGTCAGCACCTCAAAGAAACACCGCCACATTTGTGAGTCAAGATACAGAGTAAATCAAAGCCAGTTGTGAGACGAGTGGATAGAGAAGATGTAAAGAACATTAAAAAGTGACACATATCATATGAAAAAATGAAATAGATGGAACTATAAAATGTTATTAAGTGGGAGAACTTAGACACAGACAAAATGGTCATGTTCTCTCTCGTTTGTAGGTTTTTAAAGTCTGGTGGAACGTATAATAGTGATTAGTAGAAGCTGGGAAGGGTAGTGGGGAGGGAGGATGATGGTTATCTAAATAATGTGTGTCCACCACAGCTAGGTAGAAACAGTAAGTCCTGGTGTTCTATGGGGCAGTGAGGGGACCATGACCCACTATATATCCCATGAGCAACCGAGTGAGAGGAGCTTGGAGGCACCAGCCCTCAGTGTTGCTGCCTCGTGTGCCAAGTGTGTCTCCATCAGTCCCTTTGAGAATGGGTTGTTACAAGAGAACCTGACTTCAGCTCCCTGATCCTCTTATGTGCATTCCCATCACGGTCAAACACAGCTGTAAGGACGCCAGCAGTGCATTCTTAAGCCCCAAGTCCTGAGAGATAAAGCAACCTCTTTCCTCTGTAAAATATCCAGCATACAGTGCTTTAAAATGGTAACAGAAAATAGGCTAGAAGAGCCACTTGGCAGATGGTTTAATTTATGGTGAGTTTTAAGTCCATGCCGTAGAGTTTCCCCCAGGCTCCGAGTCTATACACTAGTGTGTGTGTTCGGCTCAGGGAGGTGCTGTTTTATATTCAATACAGAGAAGTCACCATAAGCCACTGCTTCATTCCCAGTCAGGAATTGTAACTCGGCAGCTACCAGCCGTGGGTCCGCTCCACAGCCCTCAGGCAGGCAGGAAGTCTCAGGCACCGGCTTTATCACCACCTCTAAAGGAAGCTTCAGTCTTCCTTTAGAGTTCTCTATCCCTCTATAGAACTCAGGATTCAAAGGTTGAGGTGAAATTCTGCTTGCTCAGAGATACTGAGTACCAAGTTGCTAAGTCCTCTCCTAGCTTGCATCTCCCCCTAAACAGGGCTTCCATCTGCTCAGCCCTACTTAAGAATCCTAGCTACACTTAGTATCTTCCTACCGTTTCCTGTCAGCTAGTTGCTGACTCAGCCTCCTGATAACAGGCTAATTTTATTTAATCAAGCAAATGTAACCTGTCTATTATTTATTTGCATCACTAATAAAAGCGGGAGAAACAAATGAAACATACCTTTACACAGTTAAAATAGTATTCCACAACAGGTAGACTTATCTCCATGCTTGTTTGTTATCTGGCATGTTTTGTCTATATAACCCTTTATTATGTATATATTTCTATGTGTTTACTATCTATCTATCTATCTATCTATCTATCTATCTATCTATCTATCATCTATTTATTTATATTCTGTTTCCTTTGGGTACATTGAAAGGAATTGGGCATGGCAGTGGGCACTGTTTGATTTGAATACCACTAGCCAATCAGCTAGTAAGCTATCTAGCATGAGCAATTTTTCTAAATATGGAATGGTAAGTATTTTGATTTGCATCCTAGTTAATAGTGATCTGACTTTTAGAAAAATAAACTCTTTAATTTTTAAAGTGGTAAGCAAGTGGGTAATTATATCACTTTAGGACATAGTAAACAGAAGAAAAACGATGTCAGTTTTTTAAGTAAGGGAATGGGCCCTTCTACCCAATGATATGGGAGTACTAACTACCATTGAGGCTTTTGGGGTGACTTGGCAGGACTTATCAAAAGTCAAAGTGTGCATACAGCATTCCTTGACCTAAGGATCAAAAGCTGGGGGATCGCCATTATATTTTCTTTGAAATTCCACTTTTAAAAATTTCCCCATGAGTACCATTGGGGGAGTGTTCAAATTTGTACATTCAGGCAAGTGAATCTAGTTCTTACAATTTTGGAAAGGGGAAAATTTCCATTTTGATACCTGTTGGGTTCTACCTCTATTGGGTACTGTAGATGATGTCGCAATAGAGGTGGGAACCCCACAGGTGTCAAAATGGAAATTTGGTACCTGTCTTCACACAGCTTGGAGTTCATCAAGGAGAGCGATCCGTTCAACATTCACCAAGTGCTGTGCTGTGGGGCCGGTGGAATGGACTGTGGCTGGGGTACATAAGTGGGGTGTTGAACCAAAACACTGGGGAAGCATCAACGTCTTACGGGAGGTGATATGTAAGATGGGTACCAAGAAGGGACTGGCTGGATGGATGTATTGTCATGCGTCCTGTACTAGACTTTGATGCAGCCATGAAAATGACACCCTAAAAAGTTACTGTATCATGGAGGGACCAAATAAGCCTACAAAATAGACTCTGCCATTTCAGAGTTGTCAGTTACATTGTTATATGGAGTTGCTTGTTTTTTTTTTTTAACTCTTTGGGGGCCAGCCACCCAGCTCCCAAATAAATCCTTGGAGTTTTAGTCTTACTTATGAATGCCTGTACTTAGCTTGGCTTGTTCCTAGCCAGCTTTTCTAACTTAAATTATCCCATTTCTTTGTAACTGCATTTTGTCTCTCGGCTTTTTACCTTTCTTTATTATATATGTCTTTCTTTCCTTCTTACTCCGTGGCTGGCTGTGTACCTGGATGCCTGGTCCCTGGTGTCCTCCTCTTCTTTTCCTTTTCTTGCTCCTCCTCCTTTTTCAAGCCTAGATTTCTCCTCCTATTTATTATCTCTGTCTGGCAGTCCTGCCTATCCCTCTCCTGACTTGCTATTGGCTCTTCGCTCTTTATTAAACCAATCAGGTGTTTTAGACAGGCAAAGTAACATAGCTTCGCATAGTTAAAAAATGATACATAAAAGAATGCAACACATCTTTGCATAGTTAAACAAATATTCACAGCATAAATGATTGCAAATCTTAAACTAATATTTCACAACGGTTGCATGTGTACACCTATGTATGTATATTTGAGTCTATAAGTATGTGTTTACACATGCTAGCAAGAAACACAGAGTGAGAGTAAGTTATTGAAAGAGAAGAGAAGGACAGAGAGAAAAATAGAGAGATTGAGATCTAAAATGCATCAAAATAAAACGAGAATTGTGTTTGGCAGAATTTCATTAGATTTTCACTTTTAAAATATGAAACATTATTTTAATAATAAAAATTATTGCTGTATTTTAAATTTGAAATATAAAAGCAATATTGGCTTAATGTATAAAACTTTGATATTATTGTGAAGTTATAAAGGAGAAATTTTAAGAGATTTAAAGATTTCATTTCCAAGATGGGGTATGGTAAACCTTAACATTTTAGATTAATGGATTCTCCATCCTGTGCAGATGAATCTTCTGGACACTTTTGTGTTGGTGTATGTTTTATCTAGTAGCTTAAAATTTTTATATACTCCATATTGAAAATAATTAGATTATAATTCATATATGACTTCTAGCATAGATAAGTTAATTCTGTAAACTATTACGTCTAATAGTTAATTTCCTATTGTATATAGACTGTCTTGACAGCAAATAGAACTGATCACTCCTCTCAGTTATTCAACACAATTAAATGATTTTCTTCTGCTTGCTGGAGTAGGTTAAACATGGTTACTTGAGCTCGTTCCTGGGATTCCTGTGAACAGTATCGGTAGACCCCAGGGGAACAGTTCTAGCCATGACATTCATTTCCGTGTAGACACACAACACAGTGGAGCGAAGAGCCTGGCTTTAGGATCATATACTCTCTCAACTCCGGCATTTTCTCAGTACATGACTGATCTCAACCATTTCATAAAATGTAACATGTGGGCTGGCTTGTTGGGGTTTCCGTCCCGCCCGGTACCCCAACAGCCGGCAAATCCCAAAGAGAAATTACACACAGGACTCCATAAGGTTATAAACTGATTGGCCCATTAGGTCAGGCTTCTTGTTAACTCTTATAACTTATATTAACCCATTATTCTCATCTATGTTAGCCATAATGGCTCCGTACCTTTCTCAGTGTGACAGCTTACATGTTTCCTCTTCGGTGGTCTAGACAGGAATGACTGAGGAATTCTCTCCTCCCTAGCCTTCTCCTATTCTCATTGCCCTGCCTCCACTTCCTGTCTGGTTGACCCACCTATACTTCCTGCCTGGCCAATCAGCGTTTTATTAAAATATATGATTGACAGAATACAGACAATTCTCCCACACCAATAAAAAAGAAACACAGAAGAAATGAATCAGATTATTTCCTGTGTCAGGAAGCCCCAAACTAGAAATGGCTTTTGTAAGCATATGTATGATTATGGTGAGGATTGCAGTTAGTAAGAGCAAGCAGTTCACTAGATTAGGTCTAGGAGTGTCTTGATCTTACTCAGATTTAAAAAATCCCCCCTCCATATCCCCCCCTTCCCGACCGTGAGACTCTGCACATGTAGAGGTCAGAGGACAAACTTGGTTGGTCTTCACCTACCACCTTGTTTGAGATGGGGTCACATACCAGGCTATCTGGACCAGGAGCTTCCTGAGAACTCACCTCTCCCCCCCCCATCTCCCCACACAGTCCTGGGACTGCAGAGAACTTGCCTCTGAATTCAACTTTATACAGGTGGTTTGGTAAAGTGAATTCAGATCCTGACCCATACACAACAGGTTCTTTAGCCTTTGAGCCATCTGCCCAGCCTTGGATGTAGAATTCTTATCATCGCTGTCTGATGGGCGGAGTAAACTGCATTATGATGTAGTTTAGAGGCCACTTTCTTTCGCATTTCTGACTAAAGCTGAAATAAAACGACAGTTGGTGAAAGCCCACTATTGTATTTTCTCTCACGGTGTGACCCTCAGTCAGTACACCACATTTCACACTGAATTCCCTAGATTATAAGAAACTCAATAGTCATTGTGCCTTTACCCACAGCTTCATTTCTGTGACTTTCAGCTTACCCACGGTCAACTGAGGTCCCCGAATACTAATATTTGCCCTGACTGGCTCAACAGAAGAGACCGTGTTCATGTAACTTTCATGCTGCAGAGGGCACCAGTTGTTCTGTTTCACCATCTTAAATAGATCGTCGTGCCCCTTTATAAATTAAACTTCTATCATCAGTATGTTTGCATAGAAAAAGGAGCGTGTGTTTAAGATGTGTTGTCGACTGGTGCAGGGAAACGCGGAGTTTTCGGAACATATTGGCTCCCTCTTGGAGGTTTCTGAAGAGTGTTTGGTCAGCTTAGCTGACCCAAGGTCAAGCTGTACTCAGTGCCTCACACCCATCAACGCCAGTGACACCCGCCTCGGCACACTGTAACGGTTTCGTTGTCTAGGTGATAGTCAAACTCATCCCCCTACATTGGGACTGGCCAATCCCATGCTGGGTGCAGCCAGTGTTTAGTGTGTAGAGCACCGTCTATTTCCTCCAGTTATTTCAACAAAGCTTACGTGCAGAAATCAAAGTCAATATTACATGCACACAACACATTGTGTTCCCCAGCTAGAAATTCTTCCCAGACCGTTACAGAAACTGTGGCCATGAGGACAAGAAAGGAACAGTCAAGGTAAACATTCTTCGCTTTACAGAGCAGAGATGTTGAAATGCCTAAGAGGTTGCCGTGCACTCAACCCAAGCAAAGGAGTCAGGGGAACCTCAGAGAGGGAACGAAAGAAAATGCTTATTTTCTGGGGCACAGGAAATCCAGTTATGCCCCACTTTGCTTCTCTGATAGTGCGAGCAAGAACAATCTAATACAAAATACAGCACCATGCTGTATTATTTCCTTCTGTGTCCATGGATTCTATTTGATCCTTGCTTCATTTTTTTTAAGATTTATAAACAAAATGAGGAAACTATACATTTTCTTTTGATCTGGTGAAGCAATTCATTTCTTTCATTAATTTCAAACAATGATTAAAGAAATACTAATCCTTGTCAGGCATGGTGGGGCACACTTTTAATCCCAACATTCAGAGGCAGGCACATCTCTGTGAGTTCTAGGCTAGCCTGGTCTACTTAAATTTTTTTTTTTAAGAGAAAGAAAACATGAGAGATTAATCCTTGAGTTCTTATTTCCTCTTCCAGTTCTTAGTTGTTTGAGGTATGTATTTGAGAGAAAAAAATTGACTATGGAACTAAATGGTTGTGATTAGGCTGTTAAGATGTTTTCTGTAATTTTTAACCTACCTACTAATCATTGCATGAGCCCCGCCGAGCCATTCGGCAGACATGGATCTCTGTTTCTAAGTGATCATTTGAACCTTTTCTGCTTCTGTTAAAAATTTAATGTGCTCAGGGAAACTGAATTTATATTTGTTGTTTTTAGCCGTTAAAAGAGGGGTTATCTGTTTTATAAGCTGGCAATAGAGTAAGAAGCGGTATTGATTTTTCTAACATTTTAAGATAAAAAACATTTCGGAGTATTCCGAGGAACAAAGTGTTATATTACAAGTATCCATCATTCTTTTAGCACCGGGCATATCTCAAAAGAAGTTTGTTTTTTTTTCTCTGTTCACCAATTACCTTGAGTCTCTCAACATCGTTTTAGCTTTGGTGGTGGTCAGCCCTCAGTTAATTTCTTGCTGAGTGGAAATTCTTCCCTGAGTACAAGCAGTCCTGACCTTACCAGTGAGCTTACAACTTGAACAGAGTAACAGAAGCAACCATGGCCTCAGTTAAATTCTCTTACAACCATTACATGACATGTATCTGTCTGTACCTTTAAGTTCATTAAGTCCAGCTGACTGGGGTGGCTAGGTCTCATTCAGAGACAGCAAGCTCCACTCCTGAGGAGAGTGTGTTTAAGAATTTGCAGATTCCTGTTGGAACCACCACAGTATTGATCAGAGTTAGTGAGACTCTCTGAGGCCAGGGGAAAGCCTTCCGCACTGATTTTACTGCTTGCTGGTGTCTCTTGGCTGTGGTACTGTGGTGGTTTATTTTCTGCATTCTTTTTCTACTTACTATTCAAGTCATTTGTGGGGGAGGAAGCACCCCCTCTCTTGTCTCTTTCTTTCCTTCCACTGTATGCACAGACTCATGACTATTTGTGTAGAGAGATATTTTATTGTTTAAGTCATAATTCAGTCTGTTACTGTTTATTGTATAGCTCAAATTATTTCAGCCTTGGCCACTGAAACGTTCCCACTTCTCTGGTTTTAGAAACTTTCCCCTAACACTACCTTTCTCTCATAGTCTAGTCTCACCGTTTATTTTCCATGCCCAGAGCTCAAGAGCCACCAATCCTATAATAAATATGGTTTTTATCATTAGAGAACGGTATTTAGAACCCCAAATCTGGCCTCTGTCAGCCCCTGTTGTGAGTAGGGGGTTCACCTTTAGCCCCTCTTACTGAAAAGAACTAGTGAATGTTTGCAGACAAGGATAGATGCCAGTCTTGATGTGCAGCTGTCCCGATGTTGCGTTGAATCTAGTTTGCTAATATTGTACTGAACATGAAATCTCTCTACCTACCTCTCTTTCTATTTGGTGTCTTTACCTGACTTGGGTATCAAAGTGATGACTGACTCAATCAAATATACTTGGAAGAATCCTTTCTAGAATTTAAGAAGTTTTGGTGTTAACTCCCCTTTACATATTTGGTAGAGTTTGGCTATGATGTGAGAGTCTTTGCTTTTTATTACTGTGTTCTATTGATGAATTGACACCTTTGATTTGTGCATTGATCTTTGTTTCTGCAGCAGTTCTTGACTTGATGTCCGTAGGGTCAGATACTGTAGAACCACCCTGCTACCCTGCGGCTGCCGTCTTCCTCTCACAAACAGCCTGTGTACATCCTTAAGATCAGCCAGGTCCCTTACGAGCAGCGTGCAATTGGTTCTTTTTGTCCGATGTGTTTCACTGATCCACGTTTTCTGAGTTAGTGGGTTTAACCCATTTCAGTCCAGAGTCGCCATCGGCAGGCAAGGACTTCCTGCGGTTAAGGAAGGACTTGCCTGGATCTTCGCCCTCGGGTGCTCTGTGGTCGTTCTTTTCATTTCCTTGTCTTTGGGTCTGGGAATTCTCCACAGTGACCGGTTTCAATTTCTTCCTCTTTGTTGTTGATGTATCAACTGTCACTTTTTTCGTTTTATGGTTTTGTGAGACTTACATGAACAAATCTATAAGCGACTCTCTTCATCTAATAACTTCTGTCATATACAAGTATATATATATAGAATTTGAAACAGAAATATATATATATATATTTCTGTTTCAAATCCTGTAAGAGTTTGTTATAACCATTACCTCCAACTCTTTTGAGTTGTAATTTTTATAAGATGTGCGGGGGGCATTCAATATTTGACCATGTATTTTCTATGTATTTTCTGTAGTAATTTTACTTCTGCCCATGGAACTCTCCTGTTGGTGGGGCCAGCTTCTGATGTCTGTGAAAGACTATTTATGAGGCATAGCCCTGCTGGACACAATATTCTTGGTTGGTCTCTCTCTCTCTCTCTTTTTCCCTCCCTCCCTTCTTCCCTCTATTTTGAACATAACCTCCCATTCACTCCTGGTCTGTAAAGATTCTGCTAAGAAATCCATGGATTCTTTGAGTATTCCTGGTTAGATGAATTGACCCCTTTGTTGTTTTAAATTCTCCTTTTGTCTTTGACTTCCACCATCTTAAGTACAATGTGCCTGTTAATCTCTTTGTGAACCTTTTAACTGCGCAGGTCTGGATGCTCATCTCTCCTAAGATCTTTGTGTTCTCAGTAATTACTTCCTTAAATGCCCATTTGTCACTTTTTCTTTCTCAAACTCCCTTTCCTTATAATCCATAGTATAAATATTTATTTGCTTAATCGTGTCCTGCAGTCTATAGGCTGCTTGCAGTCTTTCTTCATTGTCCTCTTCTCTGAGTTAGTTCAAAGGTTCTCTCTGTAAAATCTACAGATTTTCTATTTATACATGGTCTAGCTAGCTGTTGGGGCTCCGAATTTTACTTTTACTTAATAGATTAAATTCTCCACTTTTAAGGTTTCTATTTGGGTATTTGTTATGCTACCTTATCTTTTTAAAACATTTCTTTTCTTATTTTGTGAGTGTGCATATGTGCATGCTTGCAAATGTGCATATGTTTGTGTACGTACATGGACATACAGATGTGTACGTGCATGCATGTGTATGCATATACATGTGTGGTGCATGGACATGTGTGTGTGTGTGTGTGTGTGTATACCCATACATGTGTGCAGAGATCAGAAGAGGACATTTGAGGGCCTTCTCTATTACTTTCTGCCTTATTCCTTTTTGGTATCTCTCACTGAAACTGGACGTAGGCCAGCAAATAGCAAGCCCTGCGATCCTCACCTGAGCCCCTAGGTTCCAGCACTGGAGCTGCGGGCACATGCGCATCCCTGCCTAGAGTTTCACATGGGTCTTAGAGCTCAAAACCCTTCATGTCTAGCAAATCTGTCCATCATGAGGCCATAACCTCAGCCCTTAACATTTTTTTCTTAATTTTAATTTTTTTAAAATGGTGTCACCATGCTGTGTAGTCCCAGCTGACTTGATACTCACTATGTAGCTTGAGCTGGCCTTGAACTTGTGGTCACTTTCTGCCTCAGCTCCCTAAATGCTGAGATTGACAAACATGGGCCACCATGCCTGGCTAGAATTTTCTTCCTATTTCTATTGAATTACTTGTTTATATTCTCTAGCTTCTCGTGGAGTTTCTTTAAAAAATTGTTGTTTTGAATTTCTTTTTAGGAAATTTATAGAGTTCTGCTTTGGGGTTAGAAACTGGAGAACTTCTGTGTTCCTTTGGCGTTTCCTTCCCTTTTATGTGTATTTTCCATGTGTCCCTGTGCTGACCTCTGTGAACCTGGCATGCAGGCTTCTCTTCCAGGGTTTGCAGGGTGGCCTTTCGGGTGTTTGAATTTTTAATTATTTTTAAATTATTCTCTCTCTCTCTCTCTCTCTCTCTCTCTCTCTCTCTCTCTGTGTGTGTGTGTGTGTGTGTGTGTGTGTGTGTGACAGAACAGCTTTTAGGAGTCAGCTTTGTCTGTCTACTGTGGGTTTTGGAGATCAGACTCAGGTCATCAGGCCAGTGTGGCAAGTGCAGTTTTTTACCTGTTCATCCATCTTGCCAGTCCCAGAGTGCCAGCTCCGAAGCAGGCTCTCACCTGCAGATGGACTTGAGGGTGCTAACAGGGCTAATAGTGGCTAGGATTCAGGGAGCACAGTGACAGTCTCTGTGTCTTCAACGTTAGCAACTGCTTTGGTCTGGGTTGCAGGGACCTGCGACAATGATAGTGGCACCATAGATTCTTAGGAGCAGGGCTCTAAGGATCCTTTTCTTCCTCTCTTCCTCACAGTGGGAAGTCATAGATGAACGCATCTCTCTTGCTATGGTGTCTTCCAAAACCCAGAGGCTGCTGCAGTGGTATGGTAACCAGCAAAAAAGGCGATCAGAGTGTCCTCGGAGCCAGGATGCAGGAATATTGGAAAACTACTGGACTTCCAGAGAATCAAAGCATAGTTTCACTCCCCAAGGCAGGCATGAATGTAGTTCTCCCACTGAGCCAAGTCTTTTTTGAGGCACCACCCAGTAACCGATCCCAGGAGCCTAGCACATAGCTGTGGTTGTGACCCTAAGAGGGGGAGACAAACTGTGGGCGTGGCTCTGGGAAACAAAGGATGCTTAGGCCCCAGGGGTCAGAAGGCAGCTGCAGAACCCAGAAACAATGGGACCCAAGGCCACTTTGAGCTCTCGGGAACAAGGTTCCACAGAGCTGAGATTCTGGATACTGTCGTGTGGAAGCCCATGTCCTGTGGGACCAACTGCGGCAATAGCAGGACACTCAGGCTGGCTCGGGAATGTTATAGCTTGGACTCCAGGGGCCCAGGAGCAGCTCAGCAAAGGCTCTGGAGAGTTAGGGTGCGTTGACAGTTTGGATGTGGTCTTTTCCCAGGCGGACAAGGACTGTGGCTACCAGGGAGGAGGAGGTAGCAAAGTTCTGCCAAGGTTCTGATTCCATGGGGTTGAAGGCAGCTTGTCTGTTTAGCCCCAGAAAGAGCATCTCTTTGGCTCCCTAAAGCCTTGGGATTCCTTGGAAAAGGTAATACTATGGTAATTGTGGTGCTCGGAGGTAGAATTACTCTAGAGGCTTGTCACTTCCAGAGAGAGGTGTTCACACACCTGCGTCTGGGTGGAAGGAGGGTAGGAGATGACAGAGGCCTCAGGTCCCCAACAGACGAAGTGCTGTCTTAGCTGTGGTTTCAGAGTATGGCTACTCCTGTAGTTAAGACTCTGGGTCCCTCGGACACAGGGCACCACATCGGCTTGGCCCTCACAAAAGGCTACACTAGGGGCTGGAATGGGTCAGGGGTGAAGTGGCTTTGCATCAACTTGAACCTAAAGCATAGGTACTAGAAGCAACTCGCCCAGGGATGACGTGCTTCTTGGGTGGACATGGTTCTGTGGTGGTTGAGCCTCAAAGATGGAGTCATGCCAAGGGTGCCTGCCCCTGGAGCAATCTACACTTAGCTATGACACGGGTCCCAGCGGCAGTAGCAGCATAGCATAGCCAGGGCATAGCATGCTCTTCTTTTCCGGGAGATTCTGGGGAGACCCCCTCCTCAGTAGGACTCAGAGCCCACGAAACCTTCTAGAACCTTCCATATCTAAGGCTACGGAAGTCTAGTGGTGATGAGGTCTTCCAGGGCACTCTTGCTTATCCCTCCCTACAAGAAGTTCATCCTGGTTCTGGGCTCATCTCACCTGGAGGGATGTGGTACCAGAGTAAGACCTTTTCTTCTATTTAGTGTGTGGTCACCCTGAGCTCCCACGTTCACCATGATTTCTGCTTCATTTTTGCCTTTTTAAAGTGTTCTCTGTTTATTTTGGTGATGGGGGTTTGCCAATATTTTCTAACTGGTCATTTTGCTGAAGCCCAAAGGTAGAGTTAGCTTTGTATATGATAAAAGTTAGAGGTTCTGAGCTGTCCTTTTAAGACTTTTAAAAATGCAAACATTTTAAAGATTTAGTAGCCGTATCACAGTTCATTCTCAAAAATAGCAGTCAGATGCAATATTAATGCCTATTGCAACATAGTACTTTAAAAAAGAAAGCAAAAAAAGCCATATTTGAGCGTCACATTCCCAGGCCTCTGCGGAATGATTCCTGGGCCCCAGGAAGTTTGCATTTTCCTGGCTTCTGGTTTGTCCTGATTGCTCGACACAAGAGTTAATACTGATTGTCAACTCGACAAGGTCTAGAACCACCTTGAAGACAAACCTCTGGGCTCATCTGTGAGGGATTATCCAGATAGGTTCACTGGAGTGAGAGGCCCCACCTTCACTGTGGGTGGCACTGCTCTACATAGGCTGGAGTTAGGGCTAAGCAAAAAGAAAGAAGGAAGTAGAGGTTATCATGAGTCTCTCTGCTTCCTGACTGCTGTAAATGCAGGGTGACCAGCTGCTTTAAGCTCCAGCCAGCTTTACTTCCCCACCATGCTAATTGTTTCCTCAAACTGTGAGCTAAGAAAGCCTTCCTTTCTTAAATTGCTTTTGCTGGGTATTTTGTCCCATCAAATGTACAAACAAATACACACCAGGCAGCTAGATTTAGAAGGATTGTTTACCAGCTTCTTTACTGAGGTTGGCAGCCTGGTCCTATGAAAGCTCATGGATGCTGGGAGCACAGTCTCCTTGCTGTGTGAGACATCGCCTTCCAGGTGTGTATGGGGTTTGCTTTATTAGGATCATGACAAAGTCTCATGGTTCTGTATACAGAAGACTGTACTTCCTGGCATTCACCATGTGGAAGAGAAAGAGAGAGAGAGAGAGAGAGAGAGAGAGAGAGAGAGAGAGAGAGAACATTTGGAGAACACATAAGAGCCATTCTTATTCTTATTTTGGTTATTAGAATTAGTGGAAGACCCCAAGCACCATAACATCTCTCTGCCTCTTTCTAATTTTTCTTTCTTTCTTTCTTTCTTTCTTTCTTTCTTTCTTTCTGTCTGTCTGTCTGTCTGTCTGTCTGTCTGTCTGTCTGTCTGTCTTTCTTCCTTCCTTCCTTCCTTTCTCCCTTCCTCCCTCTCCCCTCCCTCCCTCCCTCCCTCCTTCCTTTCTTCCTTCTTTCCTTTCTTCCCTCCTTTCTTCTTTCTTTCTTCCAAGATTAGCTATTTCAGTGCCAGGCAGTGATGGCAAATGCTTTAGTCCCAGCACTCAGGAGGCAGAGGCAGGTGGATCTCTCTGAGTCCAAGGCCAGCCTGGTCTGCAGAGTGAGATCCAAGACAGCCAGGGCTACACAGAGAAACCCTGTTTCAAAAACAAACAAACAAAAACGAAACAAAAGATTCAAATATTTGTAGAGAAGAACGTGTCGTTTTGCAGTTTGTCAGGTGAAACACAGCTTCAACTTTGCCAGACTGTGGTGTATCAAGAGTACATGGTACAAAAATGTTCCCTGTTCAGGCAGTTCTCTAAGAAGAGAAGCAAAAGACAGAGAATAGAGTTAAATGGTACTTCAGAGACAAAGTCGTGTTAGTAACTGGCAATTGTGGTGTAAGCATATGACCTTAGCTCACAGGAGGCTGCGGCAGAAAGACAACCATGAGTTCCAGGCCAGCCTGTACCACATAGTATGCTTAAGGCAAGCCTTAGCTAGCTGTCCTGTGAGATTCCTCCTCAAAGGAGCAAACCGTGTAAGTAGAGACTGTTTTTTCATTTCCCGGCCACCCAGACCCAAATAATCATACAGAAACTATTAATTACAATATTGTATTAATTACAATACTGTTTGACCAATGGCTCAAGTGTATTCCTACCTAGCTCTTAAATCTTAAATTAACACATTTCTATTAATCTCTGAATAGCCATGGCTTATGGGTAAGGTTCTGGCATCTTTCTCCTTTAGCAACTACATGTATTTGCCTGACTCTGTCCTTTTTTCTCCTGCATTCAGTTTAATTTTCCCATCTAGCTATATTCTGCCCTGCCATAGGCCAAAGCAGATTATTTATTAAGCAATGGTAATAAAACATATTCACAGCATACAGAGGGGAATCCCATATTAAAACCAAACCAAACCAAACAAACAAAATACACACACACACACACACACACACACACACACACACCACTGGTGCGGGAGAATTATCTGTATTCTGTCAATCATGTATTTTAATAAAACGCTGACTGGCCAGGCAGGAAGTATAGGCGGGTCAACCAGACAGGAAGTAGAGGTGGGGCAATGAGAATAGGATAAGGCTAGGGAGGAGAAAGCTCCCTCAGCCACTCCTGCGCAGATCACCGAAGAAGCAACATGTAAGCTGCCCCCGCTGGAAAAGGTACTGAGCCATTATGGCTAACATAGATGAGAATAATGGGTTAATATAAGTTATAAGAGTTAACAAGAAGCCTGACCTAATGAGCCAATCAGTTTATAACCTTATGGAGTCTTGTGTGTAATTTCTCTTTGGGATTTGCCGGCCGTTGGGGTACCGGGCGGGACAGAAACCCCAACAAGCCGGCCCCTCATGTTACACACCACAAATTTAATATTGACCAAACAAAATGTGTCTGCTGTGGGAAAATGCTTTTGTACACTGTAAAGATTTGTCACTTGTATAGGTTTAATAAAGCACTGATTGGCCAGTAGCCAGGCAGGAAGTATAGGTGGGGCAACCAGACTAAGAGAATTCTGAGAAAAGGAAAGGCAGAGATGTACTCCCCATCCAGACGCAGAGGAAGCAAGATGAAAATGCTTTACTGAGAAAATGTATCAAGTCACATGGATAAACAGAGACAAGAATTGTAGGATAATTTAAATTGTAAGAACTAATTAATAATAATCCTGAGCTAACAGGCCAAACAGTTTATAATTAATATAAGCCTCCGTGTGTTTCTCTGGAGCTGAATGGCTGTGGGACCGGGTAGGACAGAAACTTCCATTTACCTATGTCAGTTTGGAATTTGTGCTGTAAACTCAGTAATTTAATGATGAGTTTTTCAGATCCACCTGAAGGAGAGTAGAACTGAAAATAGTGTGAAGATCATATGAGCAAAGTAGCAAATCAGCTCTTAAACATTGGATGAGTGCTGGAACAGCCTATGCATTGTCTACAGCAAGGAAAACACGCAAAATGCACCAGGAAAAGCTGCATTGTTACCTGTAACTTGGCTTGAACAGACACTAACATTTTATTTTTCTTCCTAGTATAAGCCTTCCATTTTTATAAAGAATAGAACTAAAGAGCAAATTTCCAGGCCATTGTTTCTTTTAGACTGTAGATAGGATTTTAGATCCTGAGGGTTGGTCCTCTTTGTGACATTTTTATTTGAATTTTTTTGGGAAAGGGGGGCATGAGCATCAGAGTTCCTGACACAGATTTGGGCAATAACCACATGACTTTTTGCTCAGCGACCGTGTGTTTCTAAGGTTTGTCCAGTGTCTTCTCCAGAGTTGTCGCTAGAAGCTTAAAGAAGAAGGTTTCTAAACCTTTTTTAAGATTCTGGAATCTACCTTCTACCCATAATAAAACTTTTCTTTCTTACACTGGCCAGAGTGGGTTCTGCTCTGTACAACCCAGAATTGTCTAAGATTCTTTTTGTGTGTGATTCATTCTTTGAAAAAGTTCAATAGTATTGCCTCACTTAAAATTATGGATACTTATAAATTTCAGTGGGGAATTGTTTTCTTTAAGCAACATTTCACCCAATGAAGATTGACATTAATGTTCAATCAAATTTACCCTCTTAAGTTGAGACTAAAAGCTGAAAATAAATCAATATGTTTATAAATAATTAATGATGTTCATAGGCTCTTAGAGTACATTAAACTTATCTATATAGACATATGTATAATTATGTAGGTATTTAATTTCTGAAACGAAGGTATTACATTTTTATATCTTGAAAAATACTCCAACTTCTTTCTGAGATATGTTGGTATAACTTTATCTAGAGGGTCATTAAGAAAATAATTTAAGGAAGTTACATTCATAAGTGCTTCAAATGTTCCAGAATCATATATTAAATGTTTAAATATGATAAATACATTGAGTATGGGTTTTTTTTTGTCTCATTGCTAAGTCGGCTGTTGAAGAATCATTCAGGAGTTGCAATATAAAGTAGAGCACAGGTTCACGTGAATATTTTATGGTTTATTGTATAGATGATGGTATTCTTAAATCTTAATGCTGCAGAAGGAAAGGGCAGTTCTGCCATCCTTGTGTCAGGGAGATGTAGAGGAGGCCGGTGAGCCAATTAGCGGTAATGGACATCTGGCTCCCAAACGGTGCACTTCAAAACCTGGCTGAGAGGGACTGGCCCTCTTCCACACTTTCACAATGTGAAGGATGGCAGGATGGCGAATAATCCTTCTGCGCGATGCTTTTAGGCCAACTGAGTCCTGAAAACTAGATTCTCCCACTGGAATCTTATCGCCCATATTAGGTCAGCCTCTCACATGCTCTCTCTCTCTCTCTCTCTCTCTCTCTCTCTCTCTCTCTCTCTCTCTATCTCTCTCTCTCTCTTCTCTCTTTCTTTTTTCCACCATCCCTCTTGGCCCCGTTCACATGACTCCATAGTGATTGGTCCCTTTGAGTATTTTTCTATTCTTAGTTCATAAAAACCAACCATAATTTTGAGGGTGTTTCTCTAAGGCAGCAGTTACCCCTGCAATTTAAAAATAATTTTCAATCCTATGAAGTTTAAATGATGATTTTAAATGGATGTCTATAGATACTCAAAGGGCTCCATATCTCACCACAAAGCACTTGAAATACTCTTGCTTATTGCTTCTGTATTCCCAATAACAAGGCAATGCAATCAATGTAGATGCCCATCCACAGAGGAATGGATCAGGAAAAATGTGGAACAGATGCCAAATAGAGTCTTACTCAGTTGGAAAGAAAAATGATTTATGAAATTTTCAGGAAATGGGTGGATCTGGGAAATAGTGTGTTACGGGGGTGATTCGAACTGAAAGACAAAGGCTGCGTGTTCTCTCGTACGCAGATGCTGGCTCCGTACATCTGTGTAAGTGTGGGCAAAGCTTAAAATTAGAACAAGACTCGAGGTTGAAGGAGTTAAAAGAGTGTCTTCGGGTTGGGGCAAAGGGACATATTGATATGGAATTGGAAAGGAGGTTGATGGAGGAGGATACGGGATGGGAAGATGACAGGGTGGAGTGGGAGGAGAATAAACTTAAACACATTTTGGCTGGAAATGCTATAATGGGCCCTGATACTCAGTGTGCCCATTAACTTTTTTAAAAGTTGATCACGAGAACCTAGATCTTCACATTTCTATCCTGTGACTTTCTTTCAAAGGCACTGAGATAACACGGTAAGGTTTCCGTCTTATGTTCTCTTCTTTGAAAGCAGGCACATAGCATCTCAAAATCCTGTTTATTTGAATTATGACACCTTAGAATTATACTCTTGCATCTTCTATGGACCCCTTCTGCCCCTATACCTTTGGCTGCATGAGCCACTCTCCTGGGGGCACTGACCATTCTTTTATATGGACCATTTGCCCTTGATAACGTGGCAGAGACAGCTCATTGCGATTCTTTCCACTGTGGCTGGGTTCCTTCCAGCAAGCATCCTTGTCCTTCCTCACTGCTTGCTGTAGAAGCAACAGACTCCCTGAGCTCAGGTGTCTTGAGACTGCCCTGGCATGCGATCCCCTGGCTTTCCACTTGGCCCCATGGGATGTGGAACCACTGCAACCATGCTATTCCACTCCCAGCCCCACTCCTCCCATGGCTGTTACAGTCCTTTGTTTCTGACTTAGAAGTCTGATGCTTTCTACCTTTACCCATGGAACAATGGCAGACTAACTTCCAGGCTTCTATAGATATTTTGGTGGAATTTGTCAGCTTCTAACATTCCTTCACAGTATCAGATGTATTGAATTTGGATAAAAACAAAAAACAAAAACCCCACAAGATTCCTTGCTCCTCATAAAATCTATTTGTTTTAGAGATCACAACATCGTTAGATGTTTTGTATCACCTCCCACTATCCCAGGAAAGTCTGTAAGTGCAGCTTTATTCCCACTTTATAAATGAAGACTTCAACATGACAGCTGATTTCTCAGCCTTGCTTTATTAGTTACACAGATCAAGTGCTATCATTTGCTGATGGCACAGGAATAGAGGTATCCTTGCTGTGTAACGCAGACTCCACCATTCTCGCCCATTCTCTGAACTCCGCCTGTTTATTTGGGGCTATGGAAATGTGAATTGATTTTTAAGGAAAGAAATTACATTTGGTTTGAAAGAAAATGGCCCCCAAAGAGAGTGGCACTTGAGAAGGTGTGGCCTTGTTGGAGTAGGTGTGGCCTTGTTGGAGTAGGTGTGGCCTGGTGTAGTTGGTGTGGCCTTGTTGGAGTAGGTGTAGCCTTGTTGGAGTAGGTGTAGCCTTGTTGGAGTAGGTGTGGCCTTGTTGGAGTAGGTGTGACCTTGTTGGAGTAGGTGTGGCCTTGTTGGAGTAGGTGTGGCCTTGTTGGAGTAGGTGTGGCCTTGTTGGAGTAGGTGTGGCCTTGTTGGAGTTGGTGTGGCCTTGTTGGAGTAGGTATGGCCTTGTTGGAGTAGGTGTGGCCTTGTTGGAGAAAATGTATCACCGTGGAAAGACTTTGGTTTTGTCTATGTTCAAGATACCATCCAGGGTCGCAGTCCACTTCCTATTGCCTGAACGATGTAGGACTTTCAGCTCCTTCTCCAGCACCATGTCTGCCTGCATGATGATAATGGGCTGAATCTCTGAACTGTTAGCAGCCACCTCAACTAAATGTTTTCCTTTATAAGAGTTGCTGTGGTCATGGAGTTTCTTCACAGGGATAGAAACCCTAACTAAGACAGAACTATCCTAGATAACATAATTACTAACTGATAATCTGATATGTTTAAAACTGATTACCTAAATGCACAGATCACCTTGTATTCCAGTAGAACATTTGTTTTCTTCCAGCCTTCACCAAAAATAAAACTTAAATAAGAAAAATAAAATCAATGATAATCCTTTTCAACCATCAAATATGGTGTTTGTCAAGAGTGGTCTCATCAAAGTAATTTGGAGAGTCTTTAAGGAATTGATTCCTGGTTCCATCTCCTCTGACTAAATACCTCCAAACAGAGGAAATGACACTTAGAAAACTGTCCCAAAAGATATATATTCACACCACAGGCAGGCAGACAGACACACACAGATAAACACACAGACACAGACAGACACATACATACATACAGACAGACACACACACACATGCACGCACACGCACACACGTACACACGTGCACACACACACACACGTGCGCACGCACACACACACACACACACACACACACACACCAACATCATATTTATTTCCTGGAGAAACTAAAGACCTTGTCTTTTACCATGAGTGGAGCACCGGCGGTTTAAAGCTTGGCCTGCATTTGTGAAATAGAAAGACTTACCTAGGAGATCATTTCTCTTCTTGTGTGACCCTCCTTTCATGACACCTCCTTTTGTGCACACTGAGTGGGACTCGGGGCCTGTGTCATTCCATACCCTGATGCTCCCACGGGATCTGCACAGAGCCCCAGCAGTAACTGCTTCTTAGCAGCAGTGATTTTCTTTATGTAAGACATTGACAGGTATGCGTTTTCATCGTCACCAATGACTTTTACTAGTCTCCTTCTTAAGAGAAATGTTTTTAATTTCTCAGCTCCAAGTTTGAAGCTGAAAGCAAGGTTCTAAGACAAAAACATAGTCCACTTGAATGCTATTTGATCCCTGAGGGGCTTTGAAAAGTCATATCTGGTAATAAGCACGAAAAAAATTTCAACTCTGACATCTTATATGAGTTTGAAAGTGACTATTTATAGGGATAAATATTGTCTCAACTTCTCAGTCTCTTTTTTCATTTTTAAAGGTTTATTTTTAATTTATGTGTTTGTCTATGTGTGTGTCCATATGTGTATCTGTGTGTGTATGTACATGTGTGTGTGTGTGTGTGTGTGTTCATGTGCACCTATATGTGGGTACCCTGGGAGGTCAGTTCTTCTGGAGCCGCAGGTGTTGTGAGCTGCCTGATGTGGGTGCTGGGAACTGAACTCAGGTCCTCTGGGAGGACAGCAAGCACTTTTCATTGCTAAAGTCACCTCTATCACCCTTCCTTATAATTTTTATTTTAAAATTTTAGACATTATGCAGCCGATATGGAAGTGTAGCTCAATGGTAGAGTGTGTACTTGCCATCCTTCCCTCAAGGATTAAATTTCTCAGTAACCAGACTGCTTTGAAAACCATGTTTTTCTTTACTAGTGCAGAGCCAACATACAGGACACACAGTAAGATTTATAAATAATTGTTGTTTGCATAATAGACTGGTTAAATAAATTATACATAAGCCAGTAGCTTTGGAAATAAGGTCATATGAACATGCAGAGGTGCAGAGAAAGCTGGACTGGGGTTATTGTTTAATGTTAGAACACTGGCCTAGTGTGTGTAAGGCCTTGGCTTCGATCCCCAGCCACTCCCTACCTTTTGAAGAAATGTACCAAAATGGTTACTGCTCCAAAAATCTCTTTTGCTTCTTTAAAGGAGGTCTATATTTGCAAAAGATTTTATGTCAAAAGAATAAGTTTTAGGCTAAGAGAACAGCTTGTAATCAAACTCAATTCATTTCTATATTGAGCCAAGGCCAGACTGAATTTGGAGGTCCTTGAATCCAGAAGTCCTTATTACTGAGGTCTTGGAATGTGGGAGAAAGTATTTGCCAAGGTTGGTCTTGAAATACAGCAGAAGCTTCTTAAAATTAATACATATATGGAATAAATATAAAGAATGGGGCAATCAAATAATGGGTGAGACAATGCCCCAGCTGGACATCTCTTGCCACCAAATGAAATCCCTAATGCCAGGAATGGGTTACATCTAAACAAGTTGGTGACTCAAGGGGCCCCATGGAAACCCCCAAACAACCAAGGCTGTTGCTGAGGCTAATGGTTGTTCTCCAAAAACTGCTAGTAACGCCCTATTACTGAAGATGACACCTACGCAACTCATTGAATATGGAGAAGTCGAGTAGTGCCTACCTTGAGCCCGACTGACGAGGGTTCATGGAAGACACTCTGCACACTACCAAAGGAGAAAGGAAAACACCAACCCAGCTCCAAACCCTGCCATCTACAAGGGTGGACGGCCTACAAGATGAGCGGGTGCAAAGGTGGCCCAAAAGCAAGAGTAACAAACTTATTTGTTGCAATTAACGCCCACTCCAAGAGATGCAACCCATGCTGAAACCCAGGTGGCCCAGAACCTGAGACCAGATAGACCATGGTCCTAGGGGGATCCACTTCTGTTCTACTAAAGGAGCACAGTAGCAAGATGACTCCTGACAACGTTCTGCTACCTCAGTGCCTGGCTCAGTCCTCATCAGAGAAACCTCCTCCTGCTGTAGATGGGAACAAACATAGAGACCCATAATTGGGCAATGTGCAGAGAGTGAGAGGCCTTGAAACTTTCCGTCCTAAATGGGGACTGCCATCAAATCCCTTCCCTCAGGGCACTGGAAACTCTGCAGAAGCAGAGGAGAAAAGATGGTGAAGAGCCAGTGAGGATAGAAGACACCTTGTTCAACACAAGACCCATGGACATATGGGCTCAGAGACTGTGGCAGCATGCACAGGGCATGCGTAAGTCTGGGACGGATGGGGACCAAGTGCTGAGAGAGAAAGTGGACACAAGCCCCAGTTCCTAACCTAGAAGCTATCTCCAATTGGCAACTGGTCACAAAAGAAATTTTAGTAGTCTTCAGCCGAGTGTCACTGGGTATTCAAACCACACTTTAGGGCAGGCCCTGCATCCAGCAGTAGACGGCCAACATAAAACTAACTCAATGGCATCTCCGAAGGTTTCCCTTTTTTGCCCCATAATGCTTCATCTGGGCATTTTTTTCCCTTTTCCCTTGTAGATCTTTTGCTTATATATTACTGTTTCCGATTTTGTTTTTATGGTTTTTCTCTGTGTGCGAATCCTTGTGTCTCTGAGTCTGTGTTTTTGTGTTTTTCCTTTGGCTCTTTATTATCACTATTATTATTTTTTTAAGTAATTTTATTAAATTATAAAAGTTTCCATTTCCGCCCCTCCTTCCAACACCCTCCCACTCCCCCCACTCCCTCTCCTCCTCCCTCTTCGTCCCTAAGGGCAGTCAGGGTTTCCTGCCCTGTGGGAAGTTCAAGCTCCTCCCCCTCCCTCCAGGTCCAGGAAGGTGAGTATCCAAACAGTCTGGATCCCCAAAATCCAGTAAATGCAGAGGAAACAAGTCCCAGTGTCATTGTCAATGGCTTTTCAGAAAGACTCCGGGCTAGCCACATTCCGAGAATCTGGCCACATTCAGAGAATCTGGTTGGATCACGTCCTCGTTCAGTCCCAGTCCAACTGGCCTTGGTAAGCTCTCATTAGATCCGTCCCCTTGTATCGGTGGGTGATAGCATCCCTCGCAGTCCTTATTTCCTTTTTCATTTTCTTCGTCCTTCTGCTCCTCATTTGGACCTTGGGAGGCTCAGTCCGGTGCTCCAATGTGGGTCTCCGTCTGTATCACCATCCATCTCCAGATGAAGGAACTATGGTGATAAGCAAAATATTCATCAGTATGGTTATGGGCCAAGGCCGGTTCAGGCACCCTCTCCTCTGTCCAGAGAACAATCTGGGGATCTCTCCTTGGACCTGGGATCCCATATATAATCAAGTCTCCTGTAATCCCAAAAATGACTCCCTTAGTTGAAATATATTCTTCCCTGATCCCATATTCATCCTTCCTCCCTCCCCCCCATCCCGGTCCACCGAGCTTTCCCCAATCCTCCCCTACTCCTTTCTCTCTAACCCTATCCCCTTCCAACAACCCTCCCACCCCCTATCACTATTATTATTATTATTACTGTTATTATTATTATTTAGTTGTTTCATCTTTTTCTGACTTGTTTGTTTTTATTTTAAAATTATTATCATTATTATTTTAGATGTTTGCTTGTATTCTAGTAAGAGTGAGAAAGAAAGTGTGTGGATTTGAGTGGGTGACGAAATGGGGAGGATCTACGAAGAGCTGGGGGTGGGAAAACCATAATCAGAATAAACCGTTTGAAAACATCTATTTTCAATGAAAATAAATAAATAATGGCATTAAAAATAAGCAACAAAAGAAGTGTCAGTTGAGGTGAGATTTGGTAACAGATACCACAATAAAGTCTGGTCTTAATTCTATAGTTAGTGGAACTCATTGAGGATTTCACAACGGGAACCCACTGACTGCTGTACCATTTGGATCAATGACTGGAGGTGATACGGTGACCCTAATGGTAGAAGAGAGACAAAATGGACTTGGAAAACATTTGAGTGACTGTTGGTCAGACCCTGGACTAAGTCATCGGTCATGAGGAACGCCAAAGAGGAGATATACTTCATTGACAATGAATTCATATTCATTGAGAATGGGAAAAGGGGGAAATCATATATTTCGAGCAATTAAAAGAATCAGCATTCTCATTGTTTAATCATAAAAAATTATGAATAGTTTAAAATTTTGTGATGGAGCAAACTGAAATGTTTGAGCAGGCATTGGATAAGCGTTGGCCAGCCCGTGACTAGCTGGGAATTGTGAGCTGAGGCTGTTTCCAAGGCTCCCATAGAGCCATACTGTGGTCCTCTGTGGGTTCCAGCTTCCTGTGTAGGGTCAGGCTGACTGAGTCTCTGAGGACAGCTGAGCAAAGCCTTTCTAGCACGAGCAAAGGGAGCTCCAGGGTAGCCCAGGGGGTTAGTTCTATTTACACAAGAGCTTCTAGGCCAACAGAAAAGCTCGGTGCTGAAGTAAGTTCTCTTGAATTGCCTGGGCCAGCACAGTGCACAGGTGCCTACAGAATAAATGATATGGAAGCTGTCATGTGCTGACAGCACAACCTTAATCTGGTCACACTCAGTCACAGCCCTCAAGATCTTCTCAAGGACTGAGAGGAAGCTGCTAGTTAGACCACGGACCGGACTAACTAATAAGAGAATGGAATTAGCAGTAGCGATGGTCCGTGTTGTCGGTTATCCAGGGAGTCACTGCATTTGCACCTGTGAGAAAGAAACTTGGACGCCAGCTGAGGGTTGTGGGTTCATGTCAGCGTGTCCCTTCAGACCGACACCGGACCAAGCTCCCTCAGTGATAAAGAGTTGTGGAGGGTGCAGTCATACCCGTGTTCACAGACCACGCTTCGGTTTTGACTCATGCTGTATTCTAGTTATTTTTTATTAAAATTTCCACCTCCTCCCCTCCTCCCATGACCCTCCCCCCTCCCCCCACTCCCCCTCCCTCGTGCTGTATTCTAAAGAACCCCTCAACCCGTGGGTCTGGTTTTATATAGTACATTGCACAAATTACTGAGGCTCATGGGTTACGTGAAATGTCAAAAAAAAAAAAACCAACTAATCCTTATTTATTAACTCTTGTAAGCTCAAAGTTGTTTTTTTTTGTTTTTGTCTTTGTTTGTTTGTTTTTTAAAAATCATTTCCTTAGGAGAAGTAAGGTCTAATGCTCTACAGTGTGGTATGGTGACTATACTTAACAATAATTCATTACATACTTCAAAGTGTCTAGAACAAAGGATTTGAAATGTTTCCAACATAAAGAATAGCAATAAGGGATGGATATACCAGTTACCTGGGTTTGTACATTGTGTGCTTGTATCAAAATATGCTGTACTCCCAAATATGTATAGTTACTCCAATGATTCAAAAACTCTAGCCATCTGTTTGAAGTGATATATGATTATAATTCTACAGTTTCCCAGAATTTTATTACATGAATAATGTCAGAGCTGACATCCGTCTCAGAGAAATACACCCACTTCTGTCAAAAAAATCTGCCTCTTGCTAAATACCAGTCGGTCTACTTCAGTTCTCATGAAATGAATGTAAAACACCTGGTCACAAGGCAAGAGATACGTCCCCAGTAACACATGAAACCTTCATATCTTATGAAAACCTTCTGGTGAAACTTAGATACATTTCATAGCCAAAAGTGCTGGCATTAGGAATGAGTCCTGTGCGAATCCTACTACAGGGTAAATGATGCTAGCTCTTCTTCTGGGTGCTGACAGATAGGCCAGCCTTAATGAGGTAACACGCTGTCGCAGCCCACAGATGTTCTCAGGGACGAAAGGGAAAGTGCTAGTCGGACCGGCAACTAGGGGAAAAAAAATGGAATCAACAGCAGTAATTGTTACTGTTGTTGTTATATAAAAATAATTACTTGGCATTGGTGGCAAACATATGTCCCTTAAAAAACAATTGCCATGTGTTTGCTCTCTATCAATTTAGTAACAATCATAATTTAAAAAAAAAAAGGGCGAGGGAATATAAAAGCTGCGTTGCTTAGGAAACCAGTGACTGGTTCGTTGCTGTCTATAATACCAGGTTAAAAATTCCTGTTCCCTGACTGGGCTGAGTGGCTGCTGCAGCTCAGTGACTGGGCAGGGGCCGTGTGCCAGGTGGGCATGCGACATCGACAGTGTCTTCAAGCAGAGAGCGGGGTTCGTTCTCATCATTTGGGAAAGTGATGAGAGAAGCGTTTAGCAAATTTTTTATAGCCTGCTCAGTGGTACACTAGAATCCTCTTTTTATTTAAAAATATATCTTGTAAGTCCCACGGGGCCCTCCGTCTTAGTCTGGAGGTTCACACTGATCTAATGGATGCTCCTGTGAGCCGGGGATCTTGTTGCTGTTTATTGCTCATGACAAATGGCTTTCTGCCGCCACTTGGGCCATGCATTCATATTCTGTCTTATAAATCTTGATGTGCCAGCTCTGGAGTGATTGCTTAGTTGATCCCCTGGGAAGACTGAAGTGAAAGCATTGATTAGACGCTTTGGGGCTGAGAGCCCTGTTCAGCTATTCCACTGCCAGGAAATTCTGTTCCATCATTAGGGAAACCAGGGCCAAGCAGAACACTAGCTGGAGATGGTTAGTAGTGGTGAGGTCAGGGGTTCCATCTTCTGTCTGCTCACGAGGGCTGTTGAGGAGCTGCCCTGGAAGCAAAGGGGTGCTCTGGAATCTATATTCGATTTAGAAGATTTGAAGTGGATATGTTTGTCAATACTTATTGGATAAAACGTGTGAGGTTTTCTGTGTATGAATCATCCTGTGGCAGGCTCCTCGAACTTAGAGCAGAAAGTACGCTAATCTGATTTGAAAATGTCAGAAGATAGTTCTGGACGGCTGTAGTGTCGATGAACATCAACCTAATAGCCTTGTGCTCTCACCGAGCCAGGAACTTGATGGACTTACAACTGCTAGAATCATTGTGGGGGCCACTCTTCAAAGGTCCTATGAAAAAGGCCCCAGGAACACGATGATATGTAGGATGTGGTTTTCATTTTAAATATTATATTTGATTTATTATTTATGGACAAATATGAAAGGTGACATTCATTAACCCAGTGACCTTGATTTTTTTCTCAACAAGATAATTGCATTCTAATGGAAACGTAGGAACCGTAGGTATTAAGACGACACGTGAGGTGGTTCGGTTCAGACTCTGAAAGTATCCAATGTATCTAGCACATATTTATAAGCAGTATGGTGTTCTTTACAAATGAGAAGAGAAAAATGTCACTCATGGTTCAGCATCAGGAATGTGTTCTCACCCTGTAGCCCGGGGTGGCCTTGAACTCACAGATCTCCATCTGTTTCTGCCTCCCAGGTGCTCAGATGGAAGGTGTGTGCCACCAAGTCCAGCCCCAGACCACACTGGTTTTGTTTGTTTGGTTTGGTTTGGTTTGGTTTTTCGAGACAGGGTTTCTCTGTGTAGCTTTGGAACCTGTCCTGGCATTTGCTTTGTAGACCAGGCTGGCCCCGAACTCACAGAGATCTGCCTGCCTCTCTGCTTCCCAAGTATTGGGATTAATGGCATTTGCCACCATCACGTGGCCAGACCACATTCTTTTAAAGGCAGTCACCAGCCAGGCTGCCTAAACGTGGGCTGAGAGCATCGCTGTGGGTATCTCAGGCACCGCAGTGGGGTGTTCATATCTGTCAGCTCTGTAACCACCACTGTGAAGCTTACTGTTCCCACTCACACCCCCTTTATAATCTTCCGAGTCCCATGGTCAGATTACATCATCTGGTTCTTGGAAAATGAATTTTTAAAACTTCCTGGGATCCAGCAGGAGAAGACTGGAGTGTCAGGTGACTGCTAGAGTTTGCCTGTTCTGAGATCACAGAGAAAATAGGAGAAGTGGTTGGTGACCCCCACGCGGCAGCCCTTCTATCACTAGTATTGTCTAGATGATCATCACCTATCAGGGGCCAAATGAGATCGCTATGAACAGTATCCATTTTCCACAAGGCTACATTTATTCTCATTCGGAAATAGCATCCTTTACTTTTGGGAATTATGTCCTTTCTATTCTTTGTGTGTAAGACCATTTGTTTTATGAAATGATGTCGGAATTCTCTGGTGATTATTATTGTTTTAATAATATGCAAACAAAAAGAGGTTGCCATTCATATCACACACACACACACACACACACACACACACACACACACACACACCTACCACTTAAAAACAAAAGGAACCGATCTGTACACTCCAGTATCTGAATGGTATGTGTTCTGTCAAAGCAGCTTGTCTTTGTAAAGACAGTGCTAGGAAATGGGTCACATTCATGGCCCTGGCCTGCCATTTATAATGAAAAAATTAAAAATGCTGCAGGATCCCTGGCAGTGGCAGGCAGCAGAAATGTTGTAGGTCCCCAAGTGGTGGTAGTGGGCCATGTGGCGGCAGTAGGCAGTGGGCCCTGAGAGCAGCCAGTCCAGGGCAGAGACGGCTGCCTGTCCCTAAGCGGTGGCTTGTCCCAGGCAGGGAGACATGTGGCAGGTGGGCAAGAGACAGAGACATGGATAGGCACGACATGTAGAGTGAGGTTAAATATTTATTCAGGGGGTTATGGAGGGGGAAGGGAGAAGTGGAGAAGAGGAGAGAGAGAGAGAGAGAGGAGAGAAGAGAGAGACAGACGCCGGGGAAAGGGAGAAGTGGGGAGAGAGGCAGAAGCGAAGCTGCCTCTCTGAGAGGAAGACAGAAAAGAGAGCGAGCTCAGGACGGAAACTGAAGATCAGCCTGCCTCAGTGGATGGGGGAGGGGGTGTGCATGGCTTGTCTCTTAAAGAGACAGAACAATCATTACACCATTCATCCGTGCAAACTTGTCTATCAAAACAGTGCTGCTTGGTTCTTAAGAGCATGGGCTATGAACCCAGGTGACCAGGGCTCAAATTTTGGTGCTTCCAACTGACTAGGCTGGGTTACTTGGCTAGCACTTTGTCACCTCACTTTCTTATTCATCTAAGCACCAACAATATCAGGACTAATTAGTGTGTGTGGGGAAGTTAACAATGACCGGCAAGTGAGTAGATATAGAAAAAATGTTTGTAACAGTTCCTGCCATACAAGACACAGGCTGGCATATCTGGATGCCATAATTGGTCATTCGTTCCTTTTCCCCATCAGCAGCAGGATATTTATGACCCAATTTACCTGGATCTATGTATCCCAAGGTTGCCTGGGACATGATTTGGCAAAATGATGGTGCTAAGCTTTCTGTTTCCCACTCTGTATTTTATTGCATGTCTTTAAAAAAAAGGCCACACACATTTTTAGAAAAAAAATCCCATAGATATCTATGAGTTAGGTAAGACATAAATAAATTAAACAAGTAACTTTTTGAAAGCTTTCTATTCTGCCCCAACAAGCCCTTACTTATTGAGTTTGGAAGATCAAACCTGTGAAATGTCACGGTTCTCTGTGTCACAGTAGATTTGATTGTATGACTCACATTGCCACCCACAGACTCAGAATGTTAGGATAGAGCGTCTCAGTGAAGTGGTCACGAGTCACAGGGGGGCCCTAAGGGACAGGCTTCTGAGTAGGAGGCCATCAGTAGAGCTGGGAGTGGGAGAAGGTTACAGCTAATGGGCGTGACTCACACTGTGACACACTGATTTATTGAACATTTTAAAATCAAAACTGGCCATGGTCTTTTCGGAGCACACTTCCTATGGTAGGATGCCTTGCTCAGCCTTGATGTGTGGGGACGGGGTGTGGGGAGAGGGAATGCTTGATCCTGCCTCAACTTAATGTGCCAGGCTTTTCTCTCTCTCCATGGGAGGCCTTACCCTTTCTGAGGAGTGGATGAGGTGTAGGTTGGGAGGAATGAGGGGAGTGGGAGGAGAGGAGGGAGGGGAAACTGTGGTTGGTATGTACAATAAATAAAAATTAAAAAAATAATACAAAATCCTGGTCATGCTGAAGTTGTGGGGTTTACTTATATTTTATCATTCAATTCTTACGATGCCCCGTTAGATATCTCCCTAACAGAAGTTAATGGAAAGCATGCTAGGAGATAAGATGTAAGCTGTTCAAGGTCTTAAGACCAATGACTAATACAACTGGGACTCACCCCATGGCACAGACTCAAACCACCTCTAATAGATGCTTCTTGCCTGCTAGGTGATTCCAACTGGGTAATTCCTTGAACATCTTCCCATAAAGCTCCAACACGTTATATGACAAGCTCGCGAAACAAGCAGGCCATGGTGAGACTTCCAGACTTCCAGGCTAACACAAGCGGTGTCTTGATTCGTCCGTGCCAAGACTTAGTATGGAGTGGCCCAACCCACATAGAGTATGGGACTGGACTAGTGGGACACACCTCTCGGTGGCCTGACTCACTGCTTTCATCACAGTCTTGTACACTCTGTCCTTACTGTCTGGTTCAAGTGCAGGCAGAAATGTTTACTTGCTATTGTATGTGCTTAAAAGTTTTCCATAATGAAAGATAGGGCTGGGTACCGAGAAGAAAGCAGTTGGCACTCCCATGTCACCTGGGACTTGGCAGCCGAGCTCCTCCCTTAAGCAGTGTGGGAAGTTCATCAGAGGACACCAGCAAGCGTCAACAGCCCTCTGGGTTTGAAGAGTAGTTTCGTGTAGGTGTGTCGTGTGTGACCGGCGCTCGTGCTAGCCAGGCCACTGAGTGGTTCCAGCTAGGTTTGCCTTTAGTGGGCAATCACGCAGAGCGTGAGTACAGCCACGGAAATTCTTGAAATCCTCCTTCTGTGTGTTGAGCACCTGATTTACAGGTTGCACCTAAAACTGAGTGGCTGGCCATAGCTGTCCTGGAGAAAGATAGGAGAGGTGTTCTAGCTTCCCGGGTTCTCTTTTGGGCTTGTTTTGATGTTTGCTTAGAAACTTGATCATTGAAACCGTTTCAGATTTGTTTGGTTTTGTTTCAATTCTAGATTTCTGGAAAAGAACATGTTGAGTCCCTTAAAGTGAGTCCCTCTGAGAACAGCCATTAAGTCTCAGTAGCAAGTTAATCTGACCTACCAGACCTACGTGTGTGTGTGTGTGTGTGTGTGTGTGTGTGTGTGTGTGAGAGAGAGAGAGAGAGAGAGAGAGAGAGAGAGGAGAGAAGAGAAACTTGTCTCTAAAAAGCCCCTAAGAATTGGAATGACCTGGGATGTGCGTTGCTCATTGATTCACAGTCTCTGCGCTGTCTACTGTCTGCTTTTCTTTCCAATGTGTTGGGTAACGACACTTCATTTTATGCAGGCGGTTTATGCAAGCTGGGCAGCAGTATATATACTATAGTGAAAGTCTGCAGAAAGTCAGATTCAAATCCCCACACCCACTACGCCCTGGATGTGCAGGTTAGGCATCATGTCTTAACCTCTCCTAGTCTCAGATGAGCATCTGAGACTCATTTCTGAGTGGGGAGGATACAGCTTGTTACATATAATAGGCTCATTTCTCTGTGCCAGGCTGCCTTGACTATCAGGTAGAATGTCTTAGAGAGTTAAAAAAATGAACAAAAACCAAAATTGTTTTGGACGTTATGCACACAAGTTAAATCAGAACCCAATCTCTCTCTCTCTCTCTCTCTCTCTCTCTCTCTCTCTCTCTCTCTGTGTGTGTGTGTGTGTGTATGTGTGTATGTATGCATGTTTCTATGGGAGCTATGTGTTCCTTTCCATTTCTTTGTATGTAGAGTAGAAGGAGAACACAGAGGTTAGGCATGGACTTGAAGAAGGAGGCAGATGAGTAAGAAATTTAGATCAGAGTTTTGAGTATTATTCCAAAACAGTGGCTTGCGTGAAGGAACCTGGAAGCACACAGCACACCTCAGATGATGACAATAATGGCCTTCAACAAAAGATACCTGGGTTCTTAATATCAGTTAGACCTGAAAGGGAGGCCATTCTGTCTGCTGAAGGATCACCAGGGAAGATGGCCTCTAGCATGTTGTAATACAACACCACATGCACAGACAGAGGATGATACATCAGGGTTCCAGTCTCACCCAAAGAATGGCTCTATAGAGTCCAGTGAGTGGTTCATTACTAAATTTTGTTTATTTAGCAAATTCACTCTAACCTTGTTTTAAGTGTGTAATTACGTACATGCATATTGCATAGCCCCCATCCCTGTCTGTCTAGAAAAGATGTCTACTACCTCAACAGAGGTCTGTACCTATTAAACAACCACTCTTCCTCACTCCCCCCAGCTAGGCTGGCCTGCTCTGATTCCTGTCTCTTTGTATCCGACTCCCCAGTTATCTCATGTAGTGAAATCATCAGCATTTGTCTTTCTGTAGCTGGTTTGTTTCACTAGCATAATGGCCTCATTAGGGTTTATTTTTTCTGGAACTCCACACATTGACTAATAACATGGGGATAGCTCAGATGTTTGGAGTTCTACACTCTGACATTATTACATGTGAACAGCTTAGATGGTACTTCAGACCACCACTAAATAAAGTGACCTAGTCAGACAAAAGTCGCAGCATGGATGGGGGAAGCAGACACACACACACACACACACACACACACACACACACACACACACCATCATCATCATCATCATCATCATTATCACCATCATCATCATCACCCCACCACTAGCAGAAGAGATACTAGCATTTGATAGATGCTGGGAGAGAGGAGAGTCAGTTTTCTTTAAAGATGATATAGATTCATCACACATCAGGGCAGTCCCTACTCCCAAGATGAGGTGGGCAACACAACCTGGACTTAATGAGGATGGAAGAGAAGGAGAAGAATGGTAGGAGAAGAAGAAATCTCAAAGTTGTGTGAGAAAGGATGGGAGGGTAGATGGTAGAAGCCATGGGAGTATACAGCAGGTGACAACTAGTGTTCAGCAGGCTGACCTACCAGATGAGTGAGTCTCTGCGGGGAGCCCCACCTGGAGAAGAACATTGGGCCATTGACTGTGAATGACTATCTCTGTCTGTAATTTTTCTCATCTGTCACTGAAAACAGCCATGGGTATTTTCCCCACTGCTTGTGTGTTTATCTCATGAAAATATTCCATCTACTGGGCACACATATAGCTGTGGATGGTCAGGAAGATGATTTTTTGCTTAATTGTATAATTCTGATGAATAGAAATAATACTAGGATATTTTTCATTACTCAGACTGGCAGGAAAGTAATAGTATTCTCAGTCACTAAGACAGTTAGTTTTACACTTCCGTACAAATTCAAAGCAAACTGGTTGTCCCTGGAGATGAATATCCAGTTGCCCCTAAAGACAAACACACAAGGTCAATTTCCCAGGTGTTTATTTCTGATTCAATGTCAGAATATGAAGCAACTATAGTAGTCATAACATTCTCAGCTATGGACTTTCTGCACGTACTCCCCAACTAATTGTTTAAGTTCTCAATTCCAATGTTGCTTTCTGTCTGGGAGCCCTGACCACTCAGAGCTACGCGCTTGCTTTGTTCACTGACTGGTCAGTCAGCATGACCTCCCTTACGTGAGAAAAACTGTGTGATCAGTTTGGCTCTACTTCTTCTTCTTTATTCAAGAAGAGCTTCATGACCCTGAAAGGTGTGTTCCATATTTGTCCAGAGGTTTTGGCTGTGAGAAGAAGCAGAAGAGATGTAGCAGGGAAATTAGGAGAGAAATGGGAGAGAAGTGTGTGTGTTGGTAGGAAGATATAGCTGAATGTATATAGAGAGATATGTGAGGGAGGAATAGGAGAGAAGAGAGGTGTGTGTGTGTGTGTGTGTGTGTGTGTGTGTGTGTGTGTGTGTGTGTGCTGGTAGGAAGACGTAGCTGACTGTGTAGAGAAAATAGTGTGAGGAAGGAGTAGGTGAGATGAGCGAGGGGTGGCTGTGTAAGAAAGAGCAAGTGTGAAGGTACGGAGCTGTGTGGAGAACGTAACTGTGTGGAAATAGACGTAACTGTGTATAGAGACGTGTGGCTGTGTAGAAGATAGATGTAGCTGGGGAAAGAGGTGTAACCATGTGGAAAGAGATAGAATTGTATGTAGATGTAGGGCTGTGCAGGAAAGGGATCTATGTATGTAAATAGAGATTTGTAACTGTATGTAAGGAAATGTAACTGTGCGGAGAGATTGTCAGGATAAAAGGATACCATCAGGAAAGCGTGTATCTGCTCCTTTTTTTTTCTTTATAGCATGTGCTTCCTTATTTTCTCCTCAGATAGAAAAGTCTAGCCCGAAGATAGAGAAGAAATGTTTCCTAAGTTCTTACTGATCTGAGAAGGTTTTCTTTTCACTACCCTGGGTGCAGGCCGGGGAGCTGGCATCCTGAGCTGCAACAGGAAGAGATGGTGGTAAAGGGAGGTATTGGGTGTGTTGACAATTCACTGTATAAAGTGTTCACAGAATATGAATATTACACTATACTACACAACACACACACACACACACACACACACACACACACACACACACACACGACCCAGCAGCATCTACCCTGTATGTGAATGGCTTACTGAGTTACCGTGCCTATGGCCTGCACGTCCTTAATTACACACTCTGGGTTTGCTCACAGAAGGACAGTTGTGGTTTTCTACTTTCTTACAGCCCACCCTTCTCACTCTCCAGCACAATTTTTGCAGAAACATCAGTTTGCAGACATGTACCCTCAGTTGCATAACAGAGAAATTCTGTGGACTGCGAGATGTCTCTTCTCTTCAAGTAGGATAATAAACACACAGGAATTATTTTAGGATAATCTCAATCTATACTTATATTAAATCTGTGTGGTAGCTTGGATCTGCCATGTGCTCTAATGACTCGTGTTAAAGGATTAGTTTCCAGCTTGATGCTGTTGAAGGCGGCAGAAACTTTAAGATGTGGGACCTACTGGGAGATTGTCTCATGGCTGAGAGCATGCGCTTGTGAGATCTTCCCCTCTTCCTCCTCTTTGTCACACCCTGACCATAAGAAAAAGAATGTTGCCTTCCACATTCTCCTTCTAGGATGTGCTGCCTCAGACTAGGGACTGAGATCTCCCAAACTGTGAAGTAAAGCACACCTTTTGTCTTATAAGTTGTTTATGCCAACTGTTTTACTGCAGTTAAAGTTGGCTGATACAAACAAGAACAGCTTGCCTCGTGAAAGCTTTGCACTGTGATGAACAGTCCAATTACCGGCCTGATCTATGCACTCAGTTCTCTTTTCTCCAAAAACTTTTATGAGTTGCTCCAAAAGGAAAGAAATCACTTGACATAATAGTCTTATAAAATCTCGCCACTTCTCATCAGTAGTTTAATTTCCTGGAGAGATAATGGTTTTAAATCATTTCCTTTCCTTTCTTAAAACTTTATTCATTTAAAAATACTTACCAAAGGGCTAGAGAAATGTCCCCTGGTTAAGAGCATGTGTGGCTCTTTCAGAGGACCCAGATTCAATTCTCAATACCCACACAGTGGCTCACCACTGATCATAACTCCAGTTCTAGGGAATCCCATGCCTTCTTCTGACCTCCATTAGCACCAGGCAGGCATGTGGTGCACATACATACATTCAGGCAGAACACTCATGCTTGTATTTAAATAAAATAACCATGAATATTAATTCTCTGCTTCTCTTTTTAAACTTCTTAATTTCCTAAAATATGCAAGATATTGCTTATTGGTGTCTACAGAAAACAAGATAGATGTGTGGTCTGTTCTTGTAAAGTCTAATGAGTTTAATATTGGGTTTTAATTGGCAGAGTTACCTTGCAGAGTTAGTTCAAATAATTGTCAAGAGCTAAATCCACAGGATACTAAGAAAAATCACATAGTCATCATCATCTTCTTCTTTTTTGGTAACACAATGGACAGGGCATCCACGGGGGTCAGCTAGCCAATCACTTAGCCGAGTCACTGGGTAGTGGACTTCCTCTTGTCTGGAACTGGTTTTCCATGTGCTGTTCTAGGAGGTTCTGTGCCAGTACCCCAGTGAATGCTTTCCCAGGAAGAGAAAAGGACAGGCTCACATTAACTTACGAGAGAATGGTAGATAAGTCTGCTTGTTGGTTTATTAATTTTAATGGGATATGTCTTTCAAGTCACTAAAATATTCATTTTTATCACCTACTGAGTCGCTCCAGCACTAGGGTGCTTGAGAGTCTGATTCACAGTCAGAGAGTTGCTAAGCGAAGACAAGATTGAAGTGAACTTTGTAAATGGTTTCAAGGGCTCTTTCACCCTGCCTGTGGGGACAGTGGAACATATCTAAGACCTGCAGCTCAAGGCACTCTAGACAGAAGTGATTCTGTGGTGACTGATGTCACTGGTATTTACTGCTAACTTTTCTAAGTCTCCGTTTCCGGTTGGACTGTTACTCTCCCGAGTGACACATTTCTCATCAGCTATAATAATATCGAAGTCAAGCCGAAGTGAAGTCAGACTGCCTCTTTGGAATGGGGTCATTTCTCATGTAATCTGGAATGATTTATAGCCATTGGCCACACTCAAGGGCTATAGACTGTCTGATCACATCATCCTCTTGGTCTCCACTTACCTTTTACTGCATCTAAAAAAGAGGTAGGAGCTAAGGGTGTGGCTCAGTGGTAGAGTTTTAACTTAGACACTGTGGAGCCCTGTACTAAACCCCTAGCACTGAAAAAAATAAAACAAGAAAAGCTTTGTATTTCTTAGGAGCAGAATATTATCCATTAGTAATCTGTGGGTTTTTTTCTTTCTTTAATTAGATTTCTGATTCCTTCCTCTACTAAAACGTCTCTGCTCTATTATTCTATGCACTATATTTTAGAGAGGAGCGTAGAACTAAATTCAGCTGGGAATTTAGCCTCAAGCAAACAAAGAAAGAAAATCTGGTGCTTAATTATGACCAAACCTCCATGGGTTTATTTAAAATAAAATAATATCATTTACCCAAATTTTTATTTTTTTATATATACCTTTCTCAGTGGCCACTTTTAGCTCTGGTTTGGTCTATCTTCTTGATTCTGAATATCCACCTTTTCCCTTTTCCGGTGTACCCACCCCAGACAGCCAGAGTTGCATGGACTTAGGCCAGTTTTAACCATCTCAGGAAAATGGTGGATTTTGCATAGCTACATGGAATTGAATTTCTTTTGTTCATGGACTTCTAACAGTGACTTTGGGGGTTGGATCATATTGTCTATTTGCTAGCCTACATGCAGAATAGAAAGACTCCAAACTTCCTTTCTAAGAAAAGGTCTTTTGGGGTCACCCTTGTCATCACTATGGATGTTGCTTATATGGGGAAAATGAATATGCTGAGTTGGGATGTTTTCACTTCCCATTTAATACTTCTGGGTGTGGTAAATAAAATACTTCTTTTAAACTGTATCTAGTAGATTTAAAATGGCCAAGATGCAACTTCAAAGACTACGATCTCGGGATTCAGAAGAGCAAATGCTATAGAGAGTGGATTTTATGTCTGGAAAGGGAGCAGATACTACAATGAATTTTTAAGTTAGCAATTTGTTTGGTCTCCAGAGGCCCTGGCAATGTGCTAAGGGTTATGGGGGTAAAAAGCACCTGCTCAGAGGAATTTCTCAGTCAGAACCAACATTTAAAGTAGTAGTGTGTTAATGCTTAAAAAGAAACCCTGCATGCATTTTTCATCAGCTCCAGTGTTTGCAGCTGGATCCGACGAAGCGGATTGTGCCAGCTTGCCATTTTCCAGCCTCCAGCTTTCATTATTTATACGCTTCCCTACTGAGCCCATGGCATACTCTGAAATCAAAGTCCCAAGTCTTCTAAGAGTACAACCTCATGCTTCAACAGGGACGTGTGTCGGATGCGGCCAAATTCCATTTTATTTAGGAATAATTAGCCATTTACCTTAAAATCAAGAACACATTCAACCATTCTCATTTCTGGGGTTTGTTCCTTGAGAATGGGCCCCTACATGATCAGTGCTGGAGTAAATAGTCAGAGAAGGCAGATTTCTTTTTTGCAATGTCAAATGAAGATATGTCATATGAAATTTGATTAAAAGCTCAAAGGTAAATTGAACATTTCATCAATTTCTATGACATTATTGCAGAGAAATCTGAGTTTGAAAGACAAGCTAAGTATTCTGACAGTCTCTAGTTAGAGGTTAATGGAGCCCTGACCTGAATTCAAATGGACTTGCTTGGGTTTGAACCAAACTTCATGTGGAAATTCAACCTTTAAATTAATGAGGATTTTTGAGGGATGGTTAGACAAAGCATGGGTGTGGTGGGCATGATGAGATGAATGGTTATAGAAGAAGAGGAAGGAGCACACGACCTCATGAACTCTCCTCGTTCTTGCTATGTGATGCCCTCTGCCGTGAGACAGACAGCACAAAACCCTCACCTTGATATTGGACTTCCATGGTTCTAGAGCTATAAAAAACCTTATTTTTGTTATAAATTACTTAGTACTGGGTATTCTGCTAAGCAGCTCAAAACAGACTTAGACAACAGCCCTATAGACATAGTAAAGCATAGTTTTTCAAGGAACCAAGAAGGTTTTCAAGAAGGGGTGTGGATTCTGTTTTTGGGAAGGATAAAGAACTCCTGACACCATGTTTGAAGGACTATGTGGGGGGCTCGTGTGACCATGCTCAGGACTTTAGTGACAAATCAGCTCTACTCACTTTAGTGTCTGAACCATGGGTAATTCTCAGTGACCAATTGATTTATTCTCTAGGCTCTCCCTTCTTGTCCAGATATCCTCAAGGTGCTACGTACTTGTGTTGAGAAACTCATCCACTCAGCTCCTTCAGAGCTCCTTTTCACTCAGGTCTGTCTTTTGGCTTCCCTGAGGATGTTACTCAGCAGTGTCAAGTCCACGCTGTGGTTTTTTAATCTGCTGTGGGGTGGGGTCGCTTCTCCATGTCCTCCAGTTCTTGTTTGAGCCTTCTCTAGTAGTTACCTTTTTGTTGCTAAGACAAAAATACTCAACAAGGGAATTTAAGGAGAAAGGAAGGGTTTAGTGTGACTTGCCCTTTAAGAGGGTCCACCATAATGGTGGCTAAGGTATGGCAGAGTTCACAGGGTCAAGGACGTACAGCTTTGATCCCTTACATCTGGGAAGACCAGAAAGTTCAGAGCCTAGAATGGGGGTACTCAGACCATTCTTCTTTCCTTTCTTCATTCACTCTAGGCCCCAAGCCTACTGAATGGCCAAACCACATCACCTCTTCAGAGTTCTTCAGGAATGCTCTTGAAGACCTACTCAGAGAATCAAGGAGATTGTAGATTTGATCAACTTGTCAAGTGGAATTTGTCATCACACCTTCTCTCCATCATGATTAAAAACCAGAACCTTGAGGTTTGGGGAGATGGCTCAGTTGGTAAAGTGCTTGCATAGGACCTGAGTTTGATTACAGTGACCATGTGGAAAGCTAGGCGTGGTGACGTAGTCATGTATTCCCAGGGCTGGAGAAGCAGAGACTGGCAGCATTTCGGGGACTCAATGAACAGCCAACCTAGCATAATAATTCCTACTGAGAAATGTTGTCTCTGGACAAAAAAAAAGGAAAAGGAATGAAAGGAAGGAAGAAAGAAAAAGAAAGAAAGAAAGGAAGAAAGAAAGAAAGAAAGAAAATGTAGTGTAGTAACCAAGACAGGTGGCTCCAGAGGAACAAAATCCAAGGCTGAGTTTTGGCCTCCATGCACTTGTACATGTAGACACTGAAACACACACACACACACACACACACACACACACACACACACACACACACACACGTGCGCGCGCACGCGCGTGCTAGGGAAGAGGAGAGAGGGAGAGAATGAAAACCTTGGACTATGAAGGACATGGACACTGTCCTTTCCCGTTTGTCCCCTACTGCCCATCTTCTCTACCCAACCAGAATAGGAATGTTCTTCTTCAGTCAAAGGGTCATGAGCCTTCTTCATGATTAGTCACAAGATCAGTTCCTTGGAATTATGAGTCTCCAGACCTGAAATCACAACCTCTTTACCACAGTTTCAGTTACCTCACCCTCTGGATGAGGCTTTGAGACTGTCTGCTGACCATTAAAAAATAGAACCTTCTTTGTCTCTGATTCTTCTGAGTTACAACTGAGTTCTGTGAAGAAGAAAGGCTGCAGAAAATTTAAAGCAGGACATGCAGAATTTCACCCTCTAGAAGTAATCCTAGAGAAGCATCTATCAATCTATCTATCTATCTATCTATCTATCTATCTATCTATCTATCTATCTATCACCTTTCTATCAATTCCTTTTCCATCTAGCATGTTCTATCATGCATCTTCTACCTCTGTCATTCACTTTCCACTTGCTTATTTTATCTCTTCACTTAATGTCTCAGAGGCACATATATGTACAAATATGTACATCATCCTAAGAGGCACATTATGTAGTTATATTGCATATAATTTTATCAGCTACTCATCCACTCAGTCATTTAGATGATAAAGTATTAATTTAAAAGCAGCACTGTCTACGATTATATCAGAATAGCAGCTGAGGACTCTCCAACATCACATCATTATATTCAGCAGCATCAGCTCGGACTACTTTCTGTACTGATAACTCCACTCTGTGGTGAAGTTAAGCAAGGGCCTTTGAAAGAGGTCTTGTTTAAGCCTCTTCTGTCCCTGTGGTTTGTTTGTGTGTTTTAATTCTAAATGCATTCACGTTATTAATATTCAAATGGAGTCAAGAGCCCAGTTCAGTTCAGTGTCAGTGCTTGGATATTTTCTACTTTGTAACTTCCAGCAAGAACAAGAGGGATGCAATTCGTTGCTAATAGATAGCATCTTGAATGTCCATCCTTCATGAGGTGGTCAGCGCTTAATCTTTGCTATACAGTTGGAGCAGACCTGGGGTGAATTAACTCTCCAGTTCCTCTTCCTGTGGTGACTCTGCTGCTGGTCCTTTAAGGGTAGATAGAGGAGGTGCTCACGCCCAGTCTTTTGGCATACAGCCATCTTGCTCTGAGGTCAGCATGAGAGGATTAATATCCAGAGGCCTCATGCTGTTCAGCCTGACCTAGACACCTCTGTCTATCAAAGGCTTCTCAGAATGAATGACACCATTTTTCCCAACCCACCTAAAGGTCACCCCAGCCCCGAGCTTCTGTATTGTTTGTACCTCTGTGTCATTCTGTATTTCCTCTCATTGACCCTATTTCCTGCTCTTTTTAGATCCCTAATTTCCCACCCGCTTTGCCCTTTCGAACTAAATGGTCTGTCATGGCACAGTCTCCTGTGTCCCCTTCTGGTCTCTGACACTCTGGAAACCCTTTTCCTGGATCTCCCTGAAGCCTGGGAGTTTACACAGTCACCATTGTCCCTGTAGCCCTCTTCAGAGGAGGTGTTTGTATCACTATAGAGACCCCATCTCCCAAAGCCATTGTATCGTGGTTCTGCTCTCTCTGCTTCGTGAAGCATTCTCTTCTCTTCTAAGACACAACGTTGTCCTATTTCCTCTTGTCTCACGGTCCTCTTCTCAGTATCATTTTATGACCACTACCGTTTCATGTCTCCACGTGGAGGGTCCTAGGACTGGCTCTGTAGCTCTCCTTATGTGGCGCCATCTATTCTAATCATTGAAACTGTTGTTAGAGTCCCAGCTCAAGCCCCCTATGTTCAACTGTGTCTCTTCATTTCTGTTGTTCTTCTGAGTTCCATAGACTCAAACTGAACCGTGTGCCTTTCAACAATCAATGGGTCAGAGAAGAAATGAATGGGGAGACCAGAGAAACAGCTGGAGGTAGACACCCACTTCACTTCTGTCTCTGCATTAAGGGCTAATGAGAAGCTGGTTTGATGAAGCGTCTCAAGCCATAGAAATAGAAATATGAAGTGGTTTTGTTTATTTATTTTATTGCTATACTTGGTTGGAAATACCTTTAACATGATCTTAGCCCAATTCTATAATTACTTAATTATTTTTCGTTGTCAAAATTCAACCCACTCCAGTCTAATGCTTCAGTCGTTAAATTTGACTTCTCCCTGTGTTCCAGTAAGATCTAGAGCTACAACCTGGTGGTTGCTTAAGTAGAGAGGGAGTCATCTGTCTTGAGATCCCTATTCTTATTTCAGTTTAGAGAGACACAGGTGAGGCATAGGAGGGCTGTGGTCTCTTTAAGAAAAAAACCTGACTTGGCCTCCTCTGATGCTATGTGGGCGGTGCCAACATTTACCAGCTCACTGACCCCTCAAAAAGGACAGACTGACTATTCCAGGCTTACTAAGGACCTCTATCCCCCGCCCCCGCAATACACACACACCTTTCTGCTAATGTACATGTTTCTCTGCCTCCCTCCACAAGCTCAGAGCACTGGAGAGAACAAAGAAGCCATGGGGTCCAGGTTGTCTCTTTCCCGAGTTTTCTTCTAAAATGGGCGGGGCCACTAGACCACGTGGCTTGAGAACGTTCTGCAGCAAAACTGAGCTCCAGCTTCTTCAAGACATCTGGGAACAGCTGTCATGCCCTCCCAAGAAGTCTTGCTTCTCTGCTTAAAGCTTCCACTGGACCCAGGGCAAACGTTCAGTTCAGGAATAAGAAATCGGTCTCCTTTCCATGAGTGCAGCTCATCGACTCCATTGCAAGTTTCTCTTAGCGCCTTCTGCTCGTTAGCAAGCTTCCCCCCTCCACCCAGGAGAGCAGGTTCTTCCTTTACCACGATTTCTCTTCATGGATGACGGCCTTCTTCCCCAGCAGTCCTTTGGTTACGGCACAGGAAGAAGAAAGGGGGCTGGAGGCAGCGACTGTGCCCCCTGGAAAACCCTGCGGGAGACATCCCCAGTCACAATGTTGTGTGGCTCATTGTTGCTGTCTTTAGAAGGCGGGGGTCAAGTGGACCTTGATTTCAACTGCAAGCCTTCCTTCTTAGACAATAAAAGAACATTCCACATCTGTCTATCATATGACTACCTCAAAGCTGACACAGTCAAAGACAGCTCTGAATTTCCTCCCCAACTGATCGTCTAGAACTTCTTCATTTTGGTAAATGGCACCACAGTTAGGCTCAGGTCCAAACTCTGCTGGGTCGCAATTGGTGTTGGTCACACACAGTTACAATTCGAGACACACTGCAAACTCTGGCTGTCACAATTCTTTCTCTTGGGGTTCCTTATCTGTTGGTCCACTTAGCTTCGGGTAGGTGAATATTGACCGATAGAAGTTTCGCTTTGGGTACAGACTGTTTTGGGATGTGTGGTCTCCATGCCGTTCATTTGGTTCTCGAGATCAGTCACCAATAGGAATGGAGGAACACCCTAGGATAGCCCTGTAACTTGAAGACAATTGCTAGGCCATTTGTGCTGGCATTCTAACGACCAAGGACAAGTTTATAGGGGGAGAGCAGAGACAGAGAAGGAGAACTAGAGAGGTGTAGAGATTCCGTTAGTAAGCCATTTCGTAAGGCCTCGCACATCCTTGCCATTACCACATCATATACCTTGTTCTAAGTGTGTGGTTCCTTTTCTGTCTTCTGTGAACACAGCAAAGTCCTGTCTACTGTCGCTTCATGACATTCCCCCATCAACTTGTGGATATCGTTATCACTAAAGTACTGCTTCCAGGGGAATTCAGCAACATGATAACAATGTCTTCATTTTCACTAAAATTCTTTTTATTAAAGTTCTAAATCTAATTTTTTTGACCCAATTAGCTCATAAATAAAAACATTGTGCAACTAGTTTAAGGAAATCACTCCAACACTTTTCAATCCTAACATTCCTTCTCTTTCTTCATTTGTTTTCAGCTCCTCATTTTACTTGAGAAAATCTGTTCCTTTAGAGCATCCATTGACCTGAGGACAGATCTGAAAGCCTTTCAGATTCACCAGTGAATCAATAAAACACTTTTATTTTTCTCTAATGCTGTGAAACTTGCCAAAAGATGAAAAATAAATTAATTTAGTTTACATCTGCTCAATAAAAATGAACCATAGATGGAAAATATTGAGAAAAAGCCACTTAGTGGAGCTTTGGAATTTGTGAGTTGAGATAGCTTGAATTCACTTGAGATAGCTCGAATTCACTTGAGATAGCTTGAATTCACTTGGCATAACCTGAATTAGCCTGAGATAGCTTTAGGATCTAAGACTTGTGATATCGTAGGTTTTGTGAGCGTTAGACTTCAATAATTGTTTTCTAAGTACTCTGAAGCTAACTTGGTTTTCCTTTATCCATATTGTAACATAGCTGGCGTGGAGTTGCCTAGTGTAAGGCAGGCATGTGTGTGCTAGTCAGAGACGCTGAAGAGCGAGGTTGCGAAGATGAATAGAAATGGGGAGTGGGACCAGGGATCGCTTTGTCTTCAGACTCGTGGATAACAGAGACTAGCTGGTCCCAGGGAGTTTAATTCACTATGCCTTTTTTTTATGAAAAAGGGAGAGAATTAAAGTTAAGCCACAAGATTAGAGATATTCAGGTATCACTTTATGGGAACCCAAGCCCATTAGGAGTGGTCCTCTGCTTGGCTCACAAGTACATTGTCACTGTTCATCACTGTCGCCATGACTGTGACAGTTGCGGCTAAACTAATTGATGGCATTCGGCACTCAGACCCCAAAACTACTCCATTGCTCATATTCCTCGAACCCAAATAACCTCCCTGCACACAGCCAGGGCTATCGTTACCATTTCCATATTTGCAATGAGCTTAAGAAGGGCTGGGATGGATAGTCACCTGGCCAGCGATAGGTAAAGCCTAGGTTTGTCAGATGGTGGCGCCAGAGAGCTCAATCACTGAGCTATACTGCCTAAAGTGGAGGGGTGAAGAGGGCAGGTGGGAGACACTGGGGCCCACTATAACACGGAGGACCCCTGTCACTGCAGTTCTCAGGGAGCACACCTCAGCGCCTGGACTCTAGGGAGCTGACAACAACCAAGGAGGAAGCAGAGTTACTCAGTCTACAAATTGCCACTGGGTGCATATTGGGGGCTTTATGGTGGAAAGGCGCCAAATGACTATGGTGACTTGAGGTGACTTCAAATAGGTGTCAGAAGCAGAGCTATCTAGGTTGATAGCTATGTTAGGGACAATCTGTCAGTCATCCTGAGACTCTTATTGCAGATCAAAAAGCCTGTGTACTCCAGAGAGGCCTGTCTGAGTATCAGTTGTCAGGAAGAACAAACACTGACCTATTCCATCATGGCTGATGTTTGTTTGTTTTAAATCACCATTTATCCAGCAATAGTTCGCCTTGAGTAGACGCCTTACATTTTCATTGTATATATTCTCGCTATCACAACTACACTGTAGTTTTGCGTCTTCACTTCAGACGGTCGTGGGTAGGTCTCTATGCTTAAGTGAAAAAAATAGATACAATATTGGTACTATTGAAACTTATTTATTTCATAAAATAAATACTCAACTATGTTGTGGGATATTTATACTCTGTGTGAAGATGTATTTGTTGTTATTGTGTAATAAAAACTGAATGGCCAATATCTAGGTAGGAGGTATAGGTGGGGTTTCCAAGGAGAGAAAGGAAGAGAAGGAGGATGTAGGCACAGGAGATGCCAGGGGACACAGAGAGAAAACAGAAGGTGCAAGATGGAAAAGCGATAACACCATGTGATAGAACATAGGCTAATATAAATGGATTGATTTAAGTTCTAAGAGCTAATTAGAAACAAACCTGAGGAACAAGACTGAGCTTTCATAATTACTAGTAAGTCTCCATGTCATTTGGGAGCTGGCTGGTGGGGCAGAGAAAAGGCTCATTGCACATCATTTTTCTGACTTATTTCTTATGACATAAGAGTACGACTTAACAAAACAAAATTAGGGTGAAAGAATTGCAAGGTTGTGTGATTGTGAACACATTAATACCAATTAACTTTTACTTTGTTGTTTGGGATTTTAATTGTGCCCTTGTACAGAAGGTCCAAGTATCAAGACACATACAACTTCCTTAGGCACACATTTCCAGCAGAAAAAAAACCATTTTAATCTTTACTTTTACTTTGTGTGTATGGGTATGCTGGCCCTTATCAGACCGTCCTGTGGGCAAGCCTGTGGTGTAATTTCTTCGTTAATGATTTATGTTTATGGGTCAGCCCATTGTGGATGATACTGCCCCAGTGTCCCTGGGTACTATAAGAAAGCAGACTGAGCAAGCCTGGAGAGCAAGCCAGTAAGCAGCTCTCCCCTGTGGCCTTGTATCAGCTCTCCTCAGGTGGCTTCCTGATTTGAATCCCTGTCCTGACATCCCCCAGTGATGGCCTCTGATGTAGAGCTGTTAGCTAACAAAACCCTTTCTCAGGTTGCTTTAACTAAGACGCTGGGTGTTTTTGTTGCAAGGTCTCTCTGTCCTTCTACCTTGTGGGGCCTGGATACTGAACTAAAGTTCTTGAGTGTGGTAACAAACACCTTCACCTGCTGAGCCATCTCACCAATGTTGGAGGGGGGCTGCTTGTTGGTTCCCGACTGCTCAACCCTGAAAAAAACACACAGAAATTATATTAATTAAATCACTGCTTGGCCCATTAGTTCTAGCTTCTGATTGGCTAACTCTTACATCTTAATTTAACCCATCTGTATTAATCTGTGCATCACCATGAGATCGTGGCCTACCAGCAAAGTTTCAGCACATCTATCTCCAGCGGCGGCTCCATGGCTTCTCTCTGACTCTGCCCTTCTTTCTCCCAGCATTTAGCCTAGCTTTTCCTGCCTACCTAAGTTCTGCCTTGCTGTAGGTCCAAAGAAGTTTCTTTATTCATTAATGTCAATCATAGCACACAGAGAGGACTTCCACATCACACCAACTTTTGGTTTTTGAGACAGGATCTCATATAGACCAAAATGACCTCAAACCCAATATGCAGTTGAAAATGACCTTGAACTCCTGATCCTCCTTCCTCTGCCTCTCAAATGTTGGGATTACAGGTGCCACCATGACTGGCTGTTACTTTTTTTTTATCTGAAATTCAGGCTGCTATCTGACAGGTGTGTACCATGGTAGATGGAAGTAAGTGTGCTGAGAAGTACCTTTAGCATACCGTGAGTCTTTAGCATGCAGTCTGAAGCTCACTGTTATCGCTTACTAGAAATGCATATTTGGTGAACCACTTACTAGCAATGTATATTTGCTGAAGTTGAGTCACTTCTTGCAGGCTAGTTTTCCACATATAAGTATGAACTTATAATAGTAATGCTCCATTGAAGTGCCATAGAGTAAATGAAGCAAGTCAAAAATGTTTCATGGTTCTATTTTGGATACCTTAGAACATTCCCTGGTAATGTATAGTCAATAAATATTTATTGAATGAATAAATGATGAAAAGTGTAGTGCTGATAAAAATACTGAAACTTATGTATAAATCCCATAAGTTTGCATCTATTTCTGGATGTTTCGCCTCTTCTGCCACTCCCCCTGTTCTTGGCAGGCCACCAGCTCAGGCAGCCCATACATCCGGCAGAAGCCAGTAGCACCGTGTGCATAGACACACACGTGAGTCCTCCAGGAGATGGTTCACTTTTAGAATTCATAACATGAATGTGTGCTGTAGCTAATGCATTTTCCACATCTTTGTGTGTTTGATTTACATATGATTCATGTACTCCACAACTTATTTCAAGTCAGATATATAGATATAGATATAGATATATATAGATATATATAGCATTTTCCCCAAATGAGTACACGAGTTGACTAGACTGAGATGAGGAATAAAGACACTTTAAGAATATTCACCGAGCAGCTTAAAAGTAGTTTAGTTTATTTTTATCCCACTTTTCTTATTGTTTAGATAAAGTAGTATTCCTAGAGCTCATTTATGCTTGTGCCTCCTTGTCACAGTTTGTCCTTTTTCCTAAGGAGAATGAAGGTGCAGAGAACAGAAACAAGAAGAAACACGGACTGCTTTTGCCAGTAGAGAGTCTATAATCCAAGAAGAGAGACAACCCACAAAAATGTTTGACCCACTTAGTGAATATGCGCTGGATAAAGTCACTGTATCCCAAAGACACCAGGGAAGTGAGAACACTTAGTGAGGGATGACCGTGTCTAAGTATACCAAGTCCAGAAGTCAAGGTGTGGAGGGTCAAGGTGAACAGCATTTTCGGTCAGAGCCTCACCTACCAGTAAGGGCTGTTGATCTTAGAGTAGCAGACTCAGATCACAGACATAATGGCATCTTAGAAACAGGAACCTGCCCGTCCCAAGCACCTTTGCCAAGAATAATCATACCATGATTTACTGTATTGACTCCAAGCAACAAATGAGATAAAAATTAGTCAGTGGTGCTGTAGGCAGAAATGGCTTCTGTGTGATTGGCTGAGCAGAGCTGCCAAAGCTCCGCTGTTTCCTGCTCTTTCCAAGAAGGATCAAGAAATACTTCATGGGGATTTTTGCTTTCGCAGTTTTGGAGTCTGGGTCTCATGGCCTACATTTTCCTACGGAGACGCAGTGGAAGGAGTGTGGTAGGTTAGAAGGGAGCTTAGCTTCGGGACTGTGTCACTTCGTATTGGACTGCGTCACTTCTTGTTGGCTCTGCAGCTTTAGACTAGTTCCCAAAGCTGAATCAGAGCGTGTATGGCTCTAAGTGATGGAACCTGTTTCTAGCTTCTGCAGCCCTGACGCCCTAACATCTGACCTATATGCCTGTGCTGGGCGCACCTAGTTCTAGAATATTCAACAGTATCCTTAGGTCACGTTGCCTTGGCCTTCATCTTTAAAGAGGCGCCCCACTCCCAAGAGCACGCTTTTGGCACACAGATCAACCAATCCAGAGTCTACCCTTTGCCAGGCTCACACGCTCATCACCACTGTGCGCCTGCTTCAATGATCCCTGGCTCAGTATTAGACATTCGCAGACAGCCCTAACAGTCTCCAGTCTGGGGGAAATATTCAACTTAGCCAAAGCTAGAGCTGTTTATCTCCCACCCGCCAGGTCCTTTCCTGGACCTAAAGTGAACGCTCTCTTGCCCTCAGCGCTCATCCGTCTGCATCCTGACTGATTCCGGTCCTTTCTGGCATAGCCTCTCTTCTCGGGAACCATTCTCCCGTAGTAACTGCCCTGTAATATAGTCTCACTGTTCTTCAGGTCTATCTACACTGCATTTTAAAACACTTAGGAACGGGTCTCTTCTAAGCTCTTAGCTATGGTAAGGACTCAGAAATATGAGAACGAGGAACTACGGGGAAAACTGTCTAGCTGCCAGGCCTCTTACTTTACTTTCCTTGGAAATCCTTTTTTTCCCCTTGTTTTTTGAAAAGCAACTTCCTGTGTTGTCTTGGGTTTCGTCGTCGGCGTTGTCCTTCAATGGCACCATGGCCCACAGGACCATCGGTTTCTGAATCCATGTCTTACTGTCAGGATTTTCCCTGACCTTATTCTAGATTCCCACGAGGAGAAGAAATCCGGCTAACTCGGTCCAGTCTTGGATTGGCTTACTGCGTCTCCACTAAGCAGTTTAGGCAGAGAACAGAGCCAACGTGGCTTCAGAGCTCAGAGAACGGAAATGAGAAGGACGGGAGGCCAACCAACGGCCCTTACCAGAGCATTACTCAGTAGTAATCCAAAAATGGAAAATACGTTCTTCTTAAAGAATCATGTAAGTATTGTGAATTAATTGAGCGCAAAACAACTTTGTTTGGCCAAGTAGCCATCTACTGAGGAGGAAAGAATAAAAGTGAAATCTAGAATCTTTATGCTCCATCCTTAAGGAGGAGTTACAGATTGATGACTTCTCAAACTCCAAAGCAAAGCAGAGAAAAGCCACACCGACTGCGTGCATTCAAGCTGGAACTCTGAAGCATGTGGGAAGCTGAGTCTCAGAAACGACCTTACAGCGATGAGGAAGTATTCCAGAGACTCGCTGGAAACACCATGAACGGCCAACACTTGCAGAGAGACCAGCATAGGAGTGCATTAGCGTTAACACAAACTGTCTTTCCATTTATTTTATTCTTTATCTTTCATCAGTCCTGAAACTTTTCCTCATATACATCTTATATATACCAAATAATGTTATTTTCAGCAGCATTAATAAAAATGGTAATACATTTGAAGTCAAGATTTTCACGTATTTGCTCCTGGTTTATGGGATCATGACTGACTTTGTATCACACAATCTTGTCATAAACACCAGTTCCATAAGTTTTTCAATTGGTTCTTTCGATTTTTTAGATAAAAGGTTATTATGGTTTGGCTATTATCTAATTGCTCCATATATGAAAAGTTTGATTCCCAGGACGATAGTGTTGGGAAGTTCTGTGGAACCTTTGAGAGGCAGAGCCAAACAAAATCCTCGGGTCACTCGGGGACATTGCCGAAGTGGGTGTAGCACGCCAGCCTTTCTCTTTGTCCCCAGTCCTGACTCAAGACATGGCTGCTTGCCCTAGCACGTTCCCATCATCGCTGCTCTGTGCATGTCTTGTGGATTCTGGACCAACCCAAGCGCATTGTCCTTGAACATCCAAAGTCGTGAACAAAATAGAGCTTATTTCTTTATAAAGTAGGCTGCCTGCTCATGTATTTTATTTAGTACAAAGCTGGCTAATGCAGAGGTCATATTTCCCACAAACAGAAACACTCCCCTTTAGTCTTAGTTTATGGCAAGATATTTATCATATCGTGAATGGGTAAGAGATTTTTAAATGTTTTTATGAGCTTATTGATGTGTGCCTTTTCTTCTTCAATCTATTGAGATGCTGAACTACATTAACTGGTTTTCAGATGTGGAACCTGACTTGCATACCTGGGTTAAGCCCCGCTTGATAGATTGTGCAGTGCTTTTATGCACCTCTTGGTTTAATTCGCTGATATTTGTTCAGCATCTCTGTACCTATGCATGAGCAATATTAGTTTGTAGTTTCAATTTCCGGCCATTTTGAGCTCCTGCAACACAACAGAAGCTCCATTGGGCAATCGCCTTTTCCTGGTTCAGAGATGGTATGTTTTTGCTCTGAAATGAAGAACAGGAAATAAGCTCCCTCAGGGTTCTTTCGTAAGGGTCCTAGTCCCAATCAAGAGGGACTAGCTTTCAGCATTTGAATTTCAGGGAGACACAAACATTCAGACCAAAGCACAGTTCTTGTATTGTTGCCTGGTCTTGATGCTAGGGCAGTGCCAGCCTCCAAGATGAGCATATCAACTACAATTGCTCATGGAACTCTAGAATCTAGGACCCTTCCCCAGGATGCTAGAATCTTTAGGTGCTTGTATCCCTCATGTAGAATGACACAGTAGTTCTATAGAACCTTATGAATCCTCTCCAACGCTCTGGACCATCTCCAGATTAGTTATGAGATACCTAATACAAAGTAAATACCACACAGTACAGTAAACAGTATAATAGCATGCGAAGAGTCATTATGCTGAACTGTTTAAGAAATAATGAAAGGTAAAAGGAACCTGTGTGTTTGGTACCATGGATTTTCTCAAGGACTTTTGATCAGTGACTGATTGACTCTGCAGATGTGGGAACTAGGAATGCTGAGACCGAGGGTAGTCCCTTCACCTCAGAACAGCTGGGAAACTCTTCCTTAAAGGCTTTCTAGAGTTCACCAGCAAACCCACCTGAGTCTGCAGTGTTTGTGCTTGGAAGGTTAGTGGTAACTGATTCAGTCTGAATCTGTTCTCTTACAGACGGGTTTATTCAGGTTTGGTATGTCTTCCTGAGTGAGTGAGTTCTCAAAACTGTATCTTTAAAGGTTCCTTTCGTCTACTGAGTTGGTGGATACTGGGAAGCTGAGATTAAAGGTGCCTGCCACCAAGGCTGAAGACCTGAGTTCAATTCCCCAGACCCACATGGTAGAGAGGGCTGGTAACAACCACAAATTCTCTGTGGGCTTTCACATGCATGCTGTGGCACATGCAAACACACACACACACACACACACACACACACACACACACACACACACACACAATGTAGTTTTTTAAATGTGTAAGTATTACATTGTTGATAATCCTTCATTATCCTTTTAATGACCATGGGGATCGCTACACTTACCTTACTTCTGGATTGTTGTTGGTAATTAATCCACCAGGTGGTGCTCTGAAACCAAATGACTTAAATTCTTAATTTGAAAGATTATGTCACCTGGGGATAATACTCAACCTAGTAACTATTAGCAAACTGGGGAAGGTATATGGCCAGCTACCCTTTAGTTGAAAATATCTTTGTTATGTGATTATGCCAAATATGTTCACTAGAAACATTTCAGGATGGAAACAGAGTTACACTACTTTTGTTTTTCTTAGACCGTGTGTGTAAAATTCGAGAGACTCTCAGCGGCTGCGGGTGGTACAAAGACTCCGTGTTTACTCTCCTCCTCCCAAATCCTAGAGCTTCAGCTGGTCCCTGTCAGAGCTCACAGTTCACTGTGTGTTGGGCAAAGCCCTGGGATCTATGACAAATTCAGGGGGCATGTCAGTCACGGGTTTGGATTTACCTCACAGGAAGCAGCTTAGAAGAAAAATGATTTACTTCAGCTCGCAGTTGTAGTGAGTCCATCCTAGGTGAGGGGGGGGGGGACAGGGAGAGGGACAAGAAGAGAGGTAGAGACAGGAAGAGGGACAAGGAGAGGGACAGGAAGAAGGACACACATAACTGTGACAGTGGCCATGTGAATACAGTGGCAGAATCTTTGTAGACAAACTGTCCTGAGTTCAAGTTCTGACTACTCTTTGACACCTTTTTGAATTGTGTAAAGCTAGACGGTATCTTTGAACCTCAGTGTCCTCTCCTACCCAGTGGGATGATCCTCGCTTTGTATGGTCGCTGTGGAGTGAGTGAAATGACAGGCCGGACACGTCTCATTTGTCAGCGCCCCCCCCCACGCCGTCCCTGCCAGTGTCAGTGCCCCCCGGCTTTTCTTCTTCCTCCCGTGCTTTCACTTGTTCAGCGCCAGCACCACCGCCAGATACTCCCAAACGTCACTCCTGCCCCACACTCTGCTCCCAGATTTCTCACTGACCACACCTTTATCTCTCTCAGTATTGGCCAGTATGATGGTTAGTGCCGATTATCAACTGGACAGAATCCAGGGCTACCTGGGAGATGGGTCTCTGAGCATCGCTTTGAGGGTTATCTGGAGTGCATGAACTAACGTGTAAAGACCCGTATTAAGTGTGGGCAATACCTGGACCTTGATTCTTTGTGGTTCTGATGTTATAGTGGGCATGGAGGTCAGAACAAAATGCTTCAGGTTACCAAAGCCATTGCTTCTTAATTGCCTTCAGAAACTAAAAAACAAAATAACAAAACACAGCATTTCGTTCCACAACACTTTTGCTTCTCTCTCTCTCTCTCTCTCTCTCTCTCTCTCTCTCTCTCTCTCTCACACACACACACACACACACACACACACACACACATGCACACAAATAATATCCTGAACACTTTTGCTCCCCTTGAGTAGTGCACATGAAACACAATGAATAGTTTTTAATGATAGGGAAGTTAGTTTTATTTGAAATTTTGCTTGATTGGAACTTTGGAAACCAATGTGAAGGCTTAGTGCTGAGGAAAACTTTAAGAAGTCAGTCTTGGGGCTGGGGAGATGGCTCAGCCATTTGCTGCTCAAGCAAGAAGACCTGAGTTTGGACCCGAGAAACGACGTAAAACGCCAGGTGGGTGTGGCGACACACCTGTAATTCTGTGATTCTAGGCTTGGAAGATGGAAACGGGGAAGTCCCTGGAGCAAGCTGGCTAGTCAGACTAGAGAAGTCAATGAGCTTTGGGGTCTTAATTGAAAGACCCTGCCTCAAAATAAGGTGGAAGAGAAATTAAAGAAGATTCTAACTTCAGCCTCAAACCTTCACATACAGACACGTACATGCACGTACATCCACACAACACATATGCCTACGCTCCTGCAAACTTGTACATACACTACTGCACACCACATACACAAACACATGAAAAGAGATAGGGGTAGAAGCCAGTCTTCAAACATTATTTACTATCTGATCTACTAGGGAGTCGTGGACATCAGTGGACACCCAGGGCCAGAACTTGGGGGGAGGGGCTAGACTATAACACTGAACTTTCTTTACAGTGATAGAACTGTTCTACTTTACACACGTAGTGGGTAAACCTCACAAACCTATAGACAAAAAAAGGAAGAAGAAAAGAATGACATTGCAGACTAAACTGTCAAATCTGAATGGGACCCACCCCGAGTTTAGTATTTAACAATATGGATTTTCTGGTTTTGATTTTGTGTTCTGTGTTTTTATTTTATCAGAAGACTCTGGGTAAAGGGAAACTTTCTGTACTATTTTTTTTTCTGATCCCTTATGAGAAAGCATTTCAAAAATAAAAGTTAATTAAAAAGATAAATTCAAAGAAGTAATTATATATATACACACACAAATATATATTCACATAAATTTCCATAACAATGGCTTTATAGTTTTTGTTTTGCAATGTTGCAAGCCAAACCTAGGGTCTCAGGCTTTCTAGGCAAGCATCACACTACTGTTCTGTCCACCATCCCCACGTCCACGTTTCCTCCAGGGCCAGTTTCTCTGCTCACTCCTGTCCGCCACTTCCTCCCAGCCTCCCATGCTCCTTCATGGTGTACAGCTGTGCCCGGCTGCCTTCTCTTCCTTGCACATAACGCCAGTTCATTTTATCCCCACGAATCCAGAATCCAGAACAGTATTTCCCATTCATAGTTTCAACTCTGGTCACTACTCTGTGTGTATATGTGCATATTGCCGTAGAGAGGGTGACATTCAAAATCTGAATTATTCCTTTGTATAACAAAGAGATGCCTAGATGAAAAGAAAACAGAGCCACAAAGAATCAAGGCAAAATTCCCAGATGCCTCACGGTTAGAAGGATTCTTGAAGAAGCATCTGAGAGAAGAACATGAAATAAGACTGCAATGCTGTAACATTGGCTTTTGTAAATCTGTGACAACATGGATATGCTCACAGATAATAATTTATTCTGAGTATACTATATGATGCTTTAATCCCTATTTGATTGTCGTTCTTTTTTCATTTGGATATGGTCACAGATAATAATTTTATTCTGAGTATACTATATGATGCTTTAATCCCTATTTGATTGTTATTCTTTTTTCCTTTTTGTATGTATTTTACTTTATTTCTTAAAACTTTTTATTGATTCTTTGTAGATTTCACACCATGCATCCTGATCCTACTCATCTTACTGCTCCTTTGCATCTGCCCTCTGCCCTTGCCCCCCCCCCAAAAAAAAAACAAAATTTAAAAGTAAAACCAAAACCTGATAAAGCGATTGACTGTCGAGGACCAACTTTGACAAAAACCCAAAATCAAACAAACAACAACAACCACAACAAAGACTCAGCCTGGAAACTGTCCTGTGGCCCAGTGAGTCATACAATATCCCCTTTAGTCCATACATCTTGACTTGTAAGTGTTCATTGCAACAAGTCATTGATTTGGTTTGAGGCCTCTGGCTTCTGCTACAGTATTGATACTGGGCCCTCCCTGAGACTCCTCTTGGATATCCTATTGTTGCCTTGTGTAGTGGAGATCCTGTAGATTTGGATCTGCAGGTCCGGCCCCTTCACACACTCCAGCAGTTCACAGAGAAGATGGGTATTGGGATGGGCCAACTCATAGCCCTGGCTCTGGGCCTGGGTAGCAATTGGGTTGGTCATCCCACTAGCTTCCCCTTGTCATCCCACCTGGGTGAGCTCTAGAACTGCCCCAGCTAGGTCACCCCATACAGCAGGCAGCAGGGAGCAGGGCCAGTTCTCTTGCTCTCCCACTCTTGGGTCTGGATCACTCGCACTTACACCACCAGGGCCAGCTCTACTGTTTTGCCCATGCAAGGTGCAGGGCCTGTTCTCCCAGTTATTGACGTTGTGAGTAGCAGAGTCAGTTCATCCATTCTCCTGCCTGCCACAGGAGGGGGTGGAGGAGAGGGCTTATTTCTCTCACCCATACCACTATATGGCATACAAGGGAGGGGTCTGGGGCATCTCTTCTGCTCTCATGTCCTCGGGGCTGGCTCATCTTCTTCCCCACCAACAGGGTCAACTCTACTGTGCTGCCCAGGTAAGGTGCAGGGCCTGCTCTCCCGAGTGTTGCTATTGGTGAGGGACAGGGTGAGTTCTCTCTAGTGTTGCAGCCAGTGAGGGGTGGGACCAACTCTGTGCAGCCCTATCCTCACTGCACGCAGTAGTAGCAGAAGCCAAGGTCATCAACACAGACCACAGCTGTGGCAGGGCCATGGACCTAGACACAGCTTCTGGCAGCAGCTTAGGACCATATAACACCATGGGCCTTGATTGTTAGTCTTTACTTAAAAGGAAACTATGTATGTACCCAAATGTTTCTATATATTTAAGTATTCTTTATTATTTAATTACATAAATGAATGTTGAAGACTTGGGTAGGACTTACAAATTTTTAATTCCTTTATAGTTTGGACCACTTTAATCTGTAAACTCTGTAGTAGTTTTGAGATCAAAGGAAGGATGACAATGGTGGCTCTGTAGAGTGTTTGCCTTGGAGACGAAACACAACTTCTATTAACTATAATACAAGTGGTTGTCGGACCCCATGATCTACTGGTGTAAAATGTATATTAAACATTGTGAGGTAGTGGTGACAAATAAAATGAAAATAACATTTATGAGACATCAACCTGACTTTTTAAAGTTTTATTCCCTGCGTGCATGTCCTCTCTATTTTTTCTTGTCTTAAAAAAAAATGTCCAGGTCCTAGAAAGCTTTGGAAAATAAATGTAAAAAGTATCCTCTGGAAGTTTCTTGCTGATTCACTACTCTAAATAGCTTCGTTACAGCTTTCCCAATGCTTCTTAGTCATTTAGAAGAAACTGAAAAAGATCTTAAATACTTTCAATGTTTCAAACGATCTTGGAATCCTGGCATGCAGACCTCTGAAGACAGTGATTTTGTCCATGTTTGAAGTCAAGTCCCCAGAAGTAGTGCAGTGCCAATGTCTTTTGTTAAATTGTGTTGAAAACTTGTTATCAGGAGGATTTGGTCTCTATTAGAATCTTGATTCTGTCACTTGGTTACCTGGAACAAGTTACCTACTCTGGCTAGTTTTTTGTTTTTTTGTTTGTTAGTTTGTTTTTGTCAACTTGATACAAGTTGAGTCACCTGGGAAAAGGGAACCTCAACTGGGAAAATTCCTCCAGAAAATTAGCATGTGGGCAGGCCTGTGGGGGCATTTTCTTGATTAGAGATGGATGTTGGAGAGTCCAGCCTACCATGAGTGTTCCTGCCTCTGGGCAGGTGGTCCTGGTAGTACAAGAAAATAAGGTGAGGAAGCCATGAGGAGCAAGACAGTAAGCAGCATGCTTCCATGGTCTCTTCTGTAGTTCCTGCCTCCAGATTTCTATTCTGCCTTGATTCTCTGCCTTGGATCCTCTGAATGATAGACCATGTTTAGCAGCTTTGGTGGACCAACTTCTCCAAATGTTGTTTTGGTTTTGCCTTTATTATGGCAACAGAAAACATATCAGGACCCTTGCCTCCCTGAGCTTCAGCCTCATGTAAGATTCTCTGGGCCTCATCGATTGTGCACAGAGCACTGAGTACAGTGATTAATTGGCTGATTCACCCATGACTATTCCCTCATCCATTTATTCTTCAATCCTTTTTTTTCTGGTAGAACCTTCCATTTTCCCAAAGGCACTTGATTAAAAGGAAATACTTCCAGGGAAAACAATGATAATTTATTTCTAAAAGCCTCATAATTTAATAGCTTAATATTTCCTGAGAAACAGAAAGAACACCTCTGTATTTCTCAGTAACACTAATCCAACTATCACCTTCACACAAGATCCATGCCTGCATAGACACAAAACCAGCATTTTTTTGAGAATTCTACCAACTTTCATGTTCATAATTTTCAGACCAGAAGGTGAATGGGTTCCGTCATAGTTTTGTTCTATTTCATTTGTTTTCATTTTGGAAAATTTTTGTAGTTCTCCTCTTGTTGGCTGTGGGAACCATGACATAAGGTTGCAGTCTTGTGTGTTTTTATTTTATTTTGTGTGTATGTGTAATTGTGGATGCATTTTCATACTGTTTATTTGATTTTTTGTTTGTTTGTTTGCTTGCTTGTTTTATTCTTCTTTGCTTTTTTATTTGTTTGTTTACTTAGAGAAAAAAGTCATTGACTTGAAGGGATGGAGAGGAGCATAGGACCTTGGAGGTGAGAAGGGGAAACCATAATCAGAATTAGTGTATTGAAAATAACTGTTTCGAATGAAAAAATAAAAATTTAAAAATAATAAAAATGACTCATAAGAATACAGAAAGAGAAGAGAAGAAGGAGGAGGAAGATGAAGAAGAAAAGGGGAAGAGGAAGAAGAGGAAGAGGAGGAGGAGGACGAAAAAGAGGAGGAGGAGGAGAAGAAGAAGAAGAGGAAGAAGAAGAAGAAGAAGAAGAAGAAGAAGAAGAAGAAGAAGAAGAAGAAGAAGAAGAAGAAGAAGAAGAAGAAGAAGAAGAAGAAGAAGATGACATCTCCCTTGAGAAAAGTGTCATCACTAGATGGAAGCCACTAGGACAAAAGGGAAGAAGGTACTAGGAACACAGGAATTCACCAAGGACAAGGCATCAAAGAGATCTTAAAATTTAATTTCATGTAAAAGGACCTGTGTCCCTTGAAGCTTATCCCTCTGTGTACAGCAGGCATACGGTAGAGTAATCATGTGCTAGCACTTCCCAAGAAGATGGAGTTCTCAAGACCAGCAGATCCTTTCCACAAAAGAGCCTTAGTCCCCCTCATCTTGGGACACTGACTGAGAGGTGGTTGTTACTCTTGGGTGGCACTAGAGCAGGCAAGTGGAATAGAATGGGAATATAAGGAGCTGAAGAGTGGATTCTGTGGAGTCAAGAGTGGAGCCTGATAGACAGAACTCACGTGTCTGACTTTGATGAAGAATGAACACTTGGGAGAAATTTGAATGACTGCTGAAGTATCTTTCTAGATTCTGATAAATGTGTTCCTCTCTTTCAGCAGGAATCTTGGGTAATTCTCTTCATGCTCCAAAGACAAGATAGACTTTCTGGGTTGTTCCTTATGAAGATACCACAGATTTTAGTGTTATACTTTGTACTTCCCAGTCCTCTTTTAGAATCAATTAATAAATACTGGAGTAAAATTTATGAAATTAATTAGAAGACTTGGCTCTCTTTACCTTTCAAAATCCTCTCTGCTTGTTTCCCCCAATAACTATTGCTTCTAAGAAAACCTGTTATGCTCAGGGCTCTCTAGAGGAATAGAACTGAGAATGAACATGTGTGTGTGTGTGTGTGTGTGTGTGTGTGTGTGTGTGTGTGTGTAAGTGTATATCTATATATGTTTTATTTGATTTATTATGGTGATTTACAGGCTGTGGTCCCACTAGTCCAACAATGGCTATCTACCAATGGAAAGTTCAAAAATGCAGCAGAGTTCACAAATACAGCAGTTGTTCAGTCCACAAGACTGGATGTCTCAGGTGGTCTTCAGTATACACTGGAATCTCGAAGAGGCAGACTCTGATGCCAGTGAAGGATGAACTTGCCAGCAAGATCAAGAACAAGCAGGCAAAGAGGAAAAGCTTCCTTCTTCCATGTCCTTTTTAAAGACTGACACCAAAAGGCATGGCTTAGATTAAAGATGGATCTCCCCACCTAAAAGGATCCAGATTAAAGATGTTTTTCTACTGCAAAAGATTTAATTGAAAAAAATCCTTTGCAGGTATATGCAGCTTCTGGATTATAGTTAATTATAGATGCAGTCAAGTTGACAACCAAGAATAGCCATCACAGCATATTTGAAATCACCATGAAGTCACTCCTGGCTGCTCTATCTATGTGATTTCTTCAGTCTTTGAGCTCCGTGCCACCTTTGTGTGTTCTTTGTAGTCCTCCCAAGGATAGTCATCTTTTTTTATTAATTAATTTATTTATTAAAAATTTCCATCTCCTCCCCACCTCCCTTTTCCCTCCCCCTCCCCACCTTCCCCTCCCTCTCTAGTCCTAAGAGCAGTCAGGGTTCCCTGCCCCATGGGAAGTCCAAGGTCCTCCCCCCTCCATCCAGGGAAGTCAGCCTACCTCAGGACCCAGCAATTCCACTCTTGGAAATATACCCAAGAGATGCCCTATCATACTACAAAAGCATTTGTTCTACTATGTTCATAGCAGTACTATTTGTAATAGCCAGAACCTGGAAACAACCTAGGTGCCCCTCAATAGAAGAATGGTTAAAGAAGGTGTGGAACTTATACACATTGGAGTTTTACTCAGCGGTAAGAAACAATGACATCTTGAGTTTTGCATGCAAATGGATGGAAATAGAAAACGCTTTACTGAGTGAGGTAACCCAGACCCAAAAAGAGGAATATAGTATGTACTCACTCATAAGTGGATTCTAGCCATAATTAAAGGACATTGAGCCTTTAATTCATGATCCTAGAGAAGCTAAATAAGAAGGTGTACCTAAAGAAAATCATATAGTTATCCTCCTGGATATTGGAAGTAGATAAGATTGCCAGGCAAAACTTGGGTGCAAGAGGGTGGGGGTGGATGTAAGGGGAGATGGGTAGAGAGAAGGGAGAAAGGGAGGATTCGGGAAAGCTTGGGGGAATGCAATGGGTGGATGGAGGAAGGGTGGATATGGGAGCAGGGAAGTAAATATCTTAATTAAGGGAGCCATTTTAGAGTTTGCAAGAGACTTGATTCTAGAGGGGTTCCCAGGTCCAAGGAGAGGTCCCCAGATTTTTCCTTGGGCAGCAGAGGAGAGGGTGCCTGAACTGGCCTTGTCCCATAGCCACACTGATGAATATCTTGCATATCACGATAGTCATCTTCTTATTCAAAACATTTGATTATTTCATTGTAAAATTTATGAGGCACTAATGTATTCTCAATTATTTTGCATTTTCATCAAAGAAAATTTTCCTCCAAACTCTTTGAATACCTAGGAAACTCTTCTCTGCCCCTTTTTCAAGTTTCATTAGATTCGCTACCAACATAGCAAGTACATTTCTAGAGCTGAACTGGGGAACCAGGAGATCTCTTTGGATCCCCACTTAGGTGCACTTGATACATCATAGCCGGTCAAATAAGCCGCTGGGAGGTTGTTCATCAAGTTCTAGCTGCCCCTGTGAAAGAGAGCTATTTATGTATTCTCTGCTGGGCACTGGCTAATGGGTAGCAAATAAGGTGAGGAAATGATCCTTCTTTTCCAAATGATGTGGGAGCAGCTGGATACCCCTGCTGGCCATCATCTGTGACTTGGGCCAAAGTGTGAGTGGGATGCTATGGGTACACAGATATGTGGGATTATAGGTTCTCACCATGGCAGCATAAAAGCCACAGATTCCCCCAAGTCACTACCTTGTTTCTATATTTTGTCTAAAATAATTATGAAGGAAATTCCCTTAGAGGCCATTTTAAAAGTAAAGCATATCTATTAAGAAAGCTGAATATTATCGTGAGTGCATTTACTCTCATCTTAGTTTTTGCCGTTGTGTATAAATAAGAATAAGACAAACTTTAGAGTATAATTCCCACCCAAAATTGACCTTTTAAAATTGTATATTTGTTACAACAACTAACATCTCAAATAATAAACTTGAATCATAAAAATTTTCTTATAGGACCTATTTTTTCAAAATTGCTGGATTTTTGCTGTTTTATTTTCAAAATTAGAATAAGTTACTAATTTAAGATTATGAGTTTGATTGCTCTTCTATGAATTACAGTTTACTCTGAGGAATGTTCAGAAATTTTAATTTCCTAGATTTTTCTTCCGTTATATAATCAAATCAGTACCAAGAATGGGAAACTTCAACACAGAAAGAGGATAGTGAACCATTCTAAAAAGCCAGCTCCATGAGTTTATGTCTGCCCCGAGCTTTGTCATCACTAGCTTTTGTACCTGTTACAGTGCGACCAAGAAAGGATTCAAATCCATGATGCACAGCGTCTATGTGGACAGCTTGGCAAGCCAAGGCCTTGTAGGCAGGGTCCAGTTTGACAGGCCATTCTGCTTGGTGATGCTTGAAACCAACAAGATGGCCTCAGAAATCAAAGGCGTAGCTGCAGAGAGAGTTTGGCTGCATTCCAAGAGGACCCAGGTTAGATTTCTAGCACACACATAGCACCTCACATCCCTTTGTCACTCCAGTCCCGGGGATCTGATACCATCTTCTGGCCTCTATGACACTACATGCATGTAGTGCACAGATAAACATGTAGGCAAAACACAGTTTTTAAAAGTTAGAAGGAGTGATAAGGAGAATAAAATAAATATACATAGGTGATTTGTTGACAGAGGTTTCTATTCCACCAGGTCCCACAGCCATTCAGTCCCAAAGAAACACACAGAGGCTTACATTAATTATAAACTGGTTGGCCTATTAGCTCAAGCTTCTTATTAATTAACTCTTATATCTTACACTAACCAATAATTCTTGTCTGTGTTAGCCATGTGGCTTGGCACCTTTTATCAGTGAGGCATTCTCATCTTGCTTCGTCTGGGTCTGGGTGACGACTGCAGACTGAACCTTTCCTCTTCTCAGAATTTTCCTTTTCTGGTTTCCACGCTTATACTTCCTGCCTGGCTACTGGCCAATCAGTGTTTTATTAAACCAATATAAGTGACAAATCTTTACAGGGTACAAGACCATTGTCCCACAGTAGTGCCTTCTATATTGAAGCAAATGAATAGCCAATTCTTGGCCACATTTCTCAAACTTTTTGACCGTTACTCATAGTAAGACCTGTGTCTGATATCAAAGCCTTGCTGAACCTCATGGTGTCAGGGTTTGAAGAATAGCTTTGCCCTGGTCATGAGTTATGCATGTTAGCAACTTCACTTCTCATAGTTGCAATGATGTGTCATTTGAATATTTTGGTAGGAAATTTACTAAACTAATAAAAGCAAATACCTGAAGATAGACTTATCTGCTGATTGGAGCAATGGGCTGAAGATGGCGCCAACAAACACCCTTGACAAAGGAGGGCACGGTTCTTGGCTCTAAGAAATCTTGGAGGGAATTGGAATGTGATCTCAAGACTACAAAATCTCACACTTAGAGGAAATGAATCAAAGTCAATAAAGAAGTAATCAATACAAATACAAGTTAATTGTGGAAGAGCTGGCTCATGGCATCAAAAGCTAATAGTTGCGTAGAGTAGTAAGGGTAAATCCCACTAGCTTCAGAGAGAGGCTAAATTTACAGGCAAATATACTGTAATAGCAGGTTTGGGCAGAGGACTCTAACTGTGGTGGGAATGTAGTTTATTATATGGAAAGATGAAGAAATTAGCACAGGAGACAAGAGGCTGGAGGAAACTTTTAGCTTGGCTCAAAATGATGCCAAAAGAAATTGCCCTTATTTATTCCAATGAGACTATGTTATTGTATTTAAAGATTATTCATTTTTCTGAGAGGGGATATAAAATACTGTTAGTGTAATCTAGGGAAAGTAAAAACCTGATCTATTGGCACAGAAGTGAAAATCAAAGAGGAAAAGTTCCAGGAGTCATAAGGATGCGTTTTGCTCTTCTTGACCAGTTTTGTGGCCCCTCTCGATCAGTTTTGTGGTCTCTCTTGGCAGAATACTTCGTAGCTCAAGGACATGGGATGTGTGAAGAATTTGGTGGCCCCCACATTCCTCTTTACTGTCCTGCCCAACCTGCTGTCTTTTCTCCAGCATGTCTTATGATAATTACAATTCATCACACAAATTTAAACCACAAAGATAAAAGCCATTGGAAAGTTGTCACGTTCAGTAGAAGAGGTCATAACCTTGCCTAGAGGCCTCTCATTGTCAAGAGAATATGCCAAATCTTCTAAAAAATTAGACCTAGACCCTTCAAGATAATAAAAAAGCCTGCTCATTTAGTTAGGCATGGCTAGCTCTCAAGGCCGCCTTTGTCCAAATGCAACTCTCTCTTTCAGGAGTGGAGGTGGTCCTCACCAATGACTCTGTTCTTCCACTCATATGCCTAGGGAGATCTGGTTCCAGTTTAAGAGCCATGGACAGCAGGTTTGGGGGGAAAGCACACTAGCATACAGCTTCCCATGTTTTAGAACCAGGAGAAGAAGCAACCCAACAGCCGGTGTGGTAAGGTCTCTGCAATTCCAGCCTCACAGGTATACTACCTCCCATGGTCCTCCTTGACCAAAGCCGCCTGTGTACTAATCTCCTCCTAAGCAGAGGACAGAGCCCTTAGGGACAGAGTTAAACTCTTAGTTTATAGCCCCTAGAGTCTTAGCACATGATTCTTTGCACTGGTTTTATTTTACATCACAGGACAGCGGGGACAAAAGGCGTTGCTATTCCAAGTCTTGGAGCCTGGGAGTCTGTCAGGCTTCAGCTAAATTCACAGCTGTTGGAGCCTGGCTGCAATTGCTTCTTAAGATGAGCTAGCAAAAATCGCCTCATCACATTGACTATTTCCCATTGGGTGAGCTTTGAGGCTGTGGATGATGAACACGAAGGGAAAGACTTCAGGAAAGGACCAGGGAACCTCAGAGATACCCAAAGCAGGGCACCTAAGTCCAGCCTCATTTATTCAGTCATCTTATTGCAAATCACTGTTTATATCACTGTGCTTTGCTTAAATAGTAGACTTCTCATCCTCACCTTTCTAATGTATTTCTTCAATAACTCCACCTACAGGGCAAATCTAATATAATCCTACTTTTCAAGAGTAGGTGCTATGGGATAGTCTCATCCCTGCTCCAAACCTGTAATGTTGACACCTGTAGTCAAGAATTGCCTGCAGTGGATAAATACACACATTGAAGGGGTGTCTCTGTCTTGCTGCTTCGATCTTGAGCCTAGCATAAAGCAGTCTCTACGAGCCCTTCTGGATACGATCCATTCACACTCTACTTTTCTTTCAGGGCTGGGATGGTCACCATCTCTGATGATTTAAGTACCCACTTGGTTATATTCATGTCAGTAAGTGCATAACTGAAGCATGAACTTTCTCAGGTGAATTCTGCCAGGGATCTACAGCCCACAATTACAGGTGCCCCGCAGTGTCTTTTGGTGACTGGTTCGAGGGTCCTTAAAGATAGAAAAATCTGTGTAGATACTCAAGTCCTTTGTACAAAATAGTGTTTAAACTAATCTGTGTTACTTTAACCCCTTCCAAACTAACTCAATATTCTAAGTCATCTCCAGATTACAGATAAAACCTCAATGCTATATAATGGCTGTTATGTCCCCTTTTAAGGGAATGATCCTCACATGTCAATACAGGAGATAACACACTTGAACGCTAAGTTTCTTTGGTACTCAGTTGTTGCCATATTTCTGGATGTTGCTTGGCAATCTCAAAGATAAACTATGAGAAAATAATTACATTTCTTGGAGATGAAGGCAGGTCCTTCCACTGTGAAAAATGTCCACGCTGTTCTTTCATCCCAAGGGATCATGGGTAAACCTTAGGGAATCTTAGGAAGCAAGAGCATTTCTATGTAATGAAACCTCATGATCACTGGAAATTACTCCTAAATTGGCTTGTATCTGCAAGATTATATTTATTCTTAGTAATTGCATAAAATAATGTACAATATTGAAAAGCAAGAAAAATTAAAATGTACTTCCATAAAGACAGACAAAATGAAAAATGGGCACTTCATTAGCTATTCTTCTATAGTTTCATCTTACAAGTGCTTATTATTTCATCTAGCGACTGGATCATAACATGAATGTGCTTAAAATGGAATCTGTAACAGCAAAGCATATTCTTCTTCAAGCATCCACAGTTTCTCCCTAGACTCCTGCCTGTGCTACTAAAAGAGTGGCGCTCCACATGATGGAACAGCATCTCTAGGTAAGAGGGAGATTGAACTTGATGCTTCACTAAAGTCTTTACAATGTTGAAGATCCTTGTTCGAGGGGATGCCAAGCGGTGAAGCAGAAATGTCCCTTTGGTCTCGTCTCACCAAGGAACTCTCAGTTCCTAGACCCATGCTGGCGGGCAGATCTGTTCATTCTTAGTCATCAGGAAGCTTCCAGGATGAGAGAGCCACCCTTTCCCTGTGAGATAGTCTAGCGAGTCAGAGAAGACAAATGACAAGACTGTCCACACTTTTTCTTGATTATATTTAACCAGTCCCTTGTCAGGCAGCCTTTCTTTGCTGGATCTGGGGGGCAGAAGCACAAGTACAAGCCAGTTTTGTAAGAAATACAGTTCTGAATTTCCTTTGGCAAAGTGAATCCCTAACTGTGAACACTGTGAAGGGAAAATGTTTTCGAGATAACATTTCTGTGTTTGAGAAGTGCACTCACACGTGTAGTACCCATCCCACATGTATGTGGAGTAGCCAGACCTGATTCTTGGAGGAATCATACCTTTTCCTTGCTGAGGGCCTATCACTGATGACCACATAGGACCTCTGGACTGCTGACGTACTTGAATGTCTTTGTTACAAACTTGTCAGATGAAGTATTTAATAGCGACACACAGAGGCCTAGATTTGTTATCTACACTAATAATTTCCCACTTGCTACCTTCCCTCCATTCCTCCCTCTTTCCCTCATTCCCTTCCATTTTCCCTTCCTTCCTTCTTTCATAAGACCTTGCTATGAAGCTCAAGCTGATCTGGAACTTTCAACTACTGCCTTGGCTTCCTTAGTGTATGTGTGCCACCATGCCTCTTCTGTGCCATGTCTGAATGTCTTATAAACACTCATCTTCTGCATTTAAATGCTGTATCCCTCTTACTAAGAGTGTTCTAGCAGCTACCAATAAGATAGGTAACCCCACCATGCAAAGTGGGTCTTCCATCCTCCCAGCAACATTAGCAACTTCTTTTAATTTATTGTCCCACTCATATGTTTATTGATCACCTCTATGGTTCTGCTAGTTTCTAATTATGTCATATTTGTTGGGTCCAAAGTATGTACTTATTATTTTAAAGGCCAAGAGTTGCTGGGGTGGACGTGATGGATGTAGTGGTAGAGAGGTAGTGGTGAAGGTGGTGATGCTGGAGGTGATGGTGGTGGAGGTGATGATGCTGAAGGTGATGATGGTGGAAGTGGTGAAAGTGGTGGTGGTGAAGGTGGTGGAGGTGATGGAGGTGGTAGAGGTGTCAGTGATGGTGGTGGTGGAGGTCCTGGTGGTGGTGGTGGTGAAGGTGGTGGTGGTGAAGGTGGTGGTGGTGATGGTGGTGAAGGGGGTGATGGTGGTGGTGGTGATTGTTGGTAGTGGTGGTAGTGATGGTAGTAATGGTGCTAGGGATGGAACCAGGGCCTGCTCAGAGCTTGGCCATAAGTGCTGTATGATCTGACCACACTTCTGACCCCATGGTCATCTTTTAATGATCTCTCCTCTGCATTCTCCAGATGTTCCAGAGATTTTCCTGGGTTCTTGCTAACAGTAAAGTCAGACAACATCAGGTGAACCAGACTAGGAACATCTTATTTGACTGAAAGAAGGAAAATTACAAGCATCTAAAAGTTTGGATTAGCTTCAATAAAGAAAAAAAATCACTTAATTAATATATCATTTGTTAATTTTCATTAAGCCTTTGTTAATTAAATCAGATGACAAAGTTAAATTAAAAAGATAATGGTTTGTGATTTCAAACATCTTTGAAATTACCTTAATTGACAAGCACACCATGATGAAGTTCGCAACAGGCTGATGGAAGGCTCTACACAGGTGGAGTTTTATGGTAGCGTGAAATTGAGAGGTTTATTTTGCAGGGATGACTCCTCTTTTCCTTCTTTTTATTTCAGTAGAAATTGTAACTCAGTTTCTTGGTTGAGAATTTGACACAGTCAGCTGACTAATGTTTATAGCTTATCTCTAATATTCCAGACATTTTATTTTGCTGGAAGCGGAGAATTTATCTAAACAAAAATAAACTTCTTTGAGAATTTGATGGAATCTAGGGACTTCTCCCAATAGAAAAAAATAACTACACAGTTATACGTATATTCTCAAGCCAGACTTATTTCTGCTCGATCTCAGGAAGCATGTAGACTTGTCTCTGGGGTACATCCATAAAGACTACTTGTTTTGCACACCTATTTTAGAGACCCCATTGTTGACAGAGGTTTCTGTCCCACCAGGTCCCACAGTCAATTAGTCCCAAATGAACACACATAGGCCTACATTAATTATAAACCTATTAGCTCAGGCTTCTTATTAACTCTTATAACTTATATTAACCCATAATTCTTGTCTGTGTTAGCCATGTGGCTTGGTACCTTTTTCAGTGAGGCAGTCACATCTTGTTTGCTCTGTGTTTGGCTTCCTCTGTGTCTGGGTGATGACTGAATCTTTCTCTTCCCAGAATTCTTCTGTCTTTCTTGCCCCACTTCTACTTCCTTCCTGGTCACCTTGCTTACACTTCCTGCCTCGCTACTGGCCAATCAGCATTTATTTAAAATACAAATGATGGGGTACAGATCATTGTCCCACAGCACCCCATACTCTACTGAAGCTACTCAATCTAGGAAGAAATGTGTCTTAGAACTAATCACCTGCTCTCTCCAGGTCCACGCTTTTGTTAAAAGAGAACCTAGATGAAGGCTTTCTATTTCTGAGACCACGCGTCCATGATTAGATGTTACAGGTATGCCTGCCTGCTTATACCATTTCTTTCTGTTGCCCATATTTGTTTTGGTGGTGGTGGCAGGAGTAGCAAACAATAGCATATTGTGAAATAGGAATTAGAGAATTATCTAGAATTTGGAGAGCATGCCAAACCCAATGAGAAGGGTTGATAGCCATCTAGGTGACAAATAAACCCATATAGTAAATGGTGAGTATCTAAGTCAGGATTTAGTTCAGTATTTCTTGGTCTCCTGCCCACATTCGTTTCTGCCACACCATAGTGTGCACAGAGACTTATCCTTCACTGATGCCCACAACTGCGTAATAGTAGATTATAATTTTGTTTGTAAGTGGGGCCAAATGTCAATTATTTTCTTGGTGAATTGAGAGACTTGTCTTTAATTAGCGATATCACCAGTGAAAATGTTTATATACTTGGTTCCTTAAAATAAAGACACTTATGAAATTCAAGATATCTAGGAAGTCAATAAGTGCTGCTCACTGGTGGCCATGGCCCTACTGTTGTGAGCTGAATTGTCTTCTGCCAAAATTCATGTGTTACAAACCTGCAGAATGTGATGGTAAGATCTTGAAAGAACCACCTGCCTAGGGATGGTGCCTCCCACAATGGGCTGAACCCTGTTACATCATTTAACAATCAAGAAAACTCCCACAGATCAATCTGACACAGGGCATCCCTCATTTGAGACAGGCTATGCCATATTGACAACCAAAGCTATCTAGGAAAGACTCCAAGATATGTAAAGCAGCAATTGCTGTATACATAGTTATGCCTCCTTCCTTTTGCCTTTAAGGGGGAGGGTATGACATTTTCAAAAGTAACTGTTCGTGAGATTTGGAGACATTCACTCATGTACATTGTTGAAGGGAATGTAGAATAATGCTGTGTATTTGGAACATACATAACTCTGATAGTTCCTCCAAAACCTGAATGTAGTATTATTACATGACCTAGAAGTTCCATGCAGATATACTCCATGAGAATAGAAATACTTGTTTATAAAAAGTTGCACGTGATTATACATTATTATTCACAGTGTGCATTCTTGCTCATAGTAGCAAAACCTTATGTATACAACCCAAATGCTTATCAATTGGTATGCAGTTAGATAAAATGTGATATGTATCATACACTGGAACTTTCAGCTGCAGTGAGGAAATAAGAGTGATAAATGTCACAAAAAGATAAACCTAAAACTCAGTGTGCTAAGTGAAACAAAATAGCTACAAAATACCACTTAGCGTATACACTCATTTGTATATAATATTCAGAATAGACAAATCTGTAGAGACAGTAGGTATATCATTAGTTTGTTAGAAGTAGGTGAATTGGAGCTCATAGCTAAAAGACAGATAGCTTCTTAAGGTGATGGAGTTATCCTTTAACTAGCTGGTAGCAATGTTTACACAACTTTATGAGTAAAGCAGCAACTACAGACTTGAACACTTTAAAGGGGTGAATTTTACACTATGATAATGATATTTCAAGTTTTAAAAACTTGCTGGAAGAGAAAATACTTGTTTAAAAGAAGAGTTTAATGTTTGGGTAAGAATGGTCCCCATAGAAGTAGAAAGTAAAAAAAAGACAAAGTCTCCTAAGTAAATTGGGAGCATGGGGACCTTGGAGGAGGGTTGAAGGAGGAAGGGAGAGGCAGGGAAGGGAGCAGAGAAAAATGTAGAGCTCAATAAAAATCAATTTAAAAGAAGAATGGCCCCCATAGGCTCATAGATTTGAATGCTTGGTTTGAGTGGCATTATCTGGAAGGATTAGGAGGTGTGGCCTTGTTGGAGGAAGTGTGTCATTGGGGGTGGGCTTTGAGGTTTAGAAAGCCACAACAGGCCCAGCATGGTTCTATCTTCCTATTGCCCACTGATCCAGATTGAAAACTCTCAACTACTTCTCCAGCACCATGTCTACCTCTGCCCAGCATGCCCCTTGTCATTATGACAATGGACTGAATCTCAGAATTATAAACCAGCCCCAGCTAAATGTTTTCCTTTATAAGAGTTGTTGTGGTCATGCTATCTCTTTACAGCAAGAGAGTGCTGACTAAGACAAACAGCAAGGTAATATTTTTAATAGCACACACAGAAACTGTGAAGTGCTTATCACAGTCATCTCTGTGTAAGTAGAGGAAGAACTGAGCAAGTAGGACACCAGGGAGAAAATGAGACTTTTTTTCAAAAACATAAAATTTAATATTTAATGTGACTTGTAACTTTAATACTTCATATTGAAATTTAAGCCATATGAGTGTATTGTTTTATTAAAAATTAGGAACAAAAGTTATATATCCTGTATTTGGGGATTTTCTTATGTGGATTTCACACATACATGAGCCACATGTCTAGCCTCTCCATCATTTTTACTTTTTTCTGAGTCAGATTCTCACTAAGCTGACTAGACGCTCATCTATGTATCTCGAATTCTAATTGTCTTAATAAGAAAAACCCAAAGTCAGTTATAGGGGTGAAAGCTGAAAGATCAGAGAAGCAGAGCAGCCAGCCACTAGAGTTCTTCCCTCCGCCAACGCTCAGATTAAAAGGACGATCGTGTCCTCAGACTGCTCCTCCTGCCGTCTCCACCTCCCTAGTGCTGGGATTGAGGGTGTGTGTTACCACTGCCTGGTTCTGTTTCTTTCTGAGACTGGCTCAATCTAGTGTAGCCCAGAGTGGCCTTGAACTTACAGAGATCGTCTGCTTCTGTCTCCCGAGTGCTGAGAGTAAAGGTGTGAGCCACCACTGCCTGTCCTCTAGTGGCTTAGCTCTGCACTCTGATCATCAGGCGAGTTTTGTTTGTTAGAACACAAACAAAATATCACGACACATTTGAACTTCTTCAGTAGCTGAGATGTTGAGATTATGGATGTGGCTCATCATGCTCCTTGTCTTTGAGTTTTGTCATACTTTGTTTGGTCTCATAGACATGAGAAGCTGAGTATACACATATACCATTTGTTTTGAGAATATTTGATTAATTTTCATTTGTAAATATTGTTAGTTTTCTTTACTACTTATAATACTTCATTCGCATCCTGGAGAACCCTTTCACTGATACAAACAGTATTTGAGTTAAGGCTGCGAGTCTCCACATTAAATAATTCCATCACATTTTCCACCATTTTTATCTACTTACTTTTATTTTCTTTTGGGAGTGCATGTGTGCACTGTATGCATGTATATATGTGGATACACATGCAATTGTGTGTGCATGCACATGGAAGCCAGAGGTCAGTGTCCGGCATGTTCCACTATCACCCTCACCTGATATCTTGAGATGGTGCCTCTCACTGGCCACTGATTGGCCTCCCAGGCCAGCCACTGAGCTCCAGGGATCCATCTGTCTCTCTCTAGGGGCCCACACCACCCCAGCCATTATGGATGTGCCCAGCATCTGAACTCCTGTCCTCCTGTTCACACAGTAGGCTGTTTACAGACTGAGCCATCTACCCAACCCTTGAATAGTTTTAGAAGAAAATTTCTCAGTAACGACTTTAGTAAAAACAACAACAAAAACAGTCAGAATCTTCCAAACAGAACCATTTTTCTTCATTTAAAAATACTCTTGGTACCCATAATTGCTATTGTGACAGCCATGTAACTACCATAAGCAAGACACACTCTTGGTACTACTAAAAAGATACGAAAGAAAAAATGATTCTTCTGGAGGAATTCGTTCCCTTCATGGATGAAAATCCCTTCAATAAGAGGTGCAGCAATTTGTGTAGGTGTATTTGAAACAACTATCATATTTCTGTAACTTACTGGAGAATATGTGAGCTGTGTGGTCATTGCACTCAATATTCAATGTTTAGTGCTGCCAATGTGATTGGGTGGCTCAAAACATAAATATGGGATTCCAAGGAATGAACTCTTGAGTAACAAAATTAGATTAATGGCCATTTTAAAATTGATAAACATAATGTATCTGATTTGCACATCCTAACTGTATGATAATGATTACATGTGACTCATCCTAGTTCATTTAAAGAGTAATGTTATTTATGCAAATTACAGAGGACGTTGCCTCGGACAAAGGAAATATGTTAGCATGTTAATGCAACCACTTCCTTCCAGTTAAATTTAATAAAGACACTCGTTAGGAACCATTATATCCGAAGTTAAGCTGGACTGTCTAAGAAAATATATCTGTTTAATTTATTTAAGTATAAATGTAGCTAATGATTTTAATGTCCATTATAACAAATATAGATTGAGGTTTCACCCTATGAGAAGCAGGAAGAATACTACCTAAAAGTTTATGACATTCTCTCTTCTTTGAAGAGTTTATAGCTTTTTTGTCCTAATTTGCGAGTAAAACTATATGTAAAATAGGCCTGTGTGTTGTAACTAAACTTGGAGGTAATCACACAGCAAGACCTGGAGTGTTCGGACAGAATATGAGCTTAACTCTTTCTGAGTGCATAGAGCATCTGGGAATTAATGATAGAATCTTCTTTACAGAAGAAATGTTTTGATGTGGGATTCCCCTCTGTATGTTATGTATGCTATTGGTTAATAAAGAAACTGCTTTGAGTCTATAGCAGAGCAGGGCAGAACAGAGATAGGCGGGGAAAACTAAACCAAATGCTGGGAGAAAGAAGGTGGAGAAAAGGGAGAAACCATCTAGCCCCACTAGAGACAGATGCGGTAACTTTACCTGGCAAGCCACAGCCTCATGAAGATACACAGATTAATAGAAATGGGTTAATTTAAAATGTAAAAGTTAGCCTATGAGAAGCTAGAGCTAATGGGCCAAGCAGTGATTTAATTCATACAGTTTCTGTGTGATTATTTCGGGAGTCTGGGCAGCCAGGAAACAAACAAGCAGCCTCTCCCAATACAATGTTTAATTCAACTTGGATCTTTAGAAAACTTGTCTAAGACAAACAAGAGCTTGACAGGTCCATTACCTCCCAGGATCAGAAACTGAAGAGAACCCAAGATCCAAAGTCCCATGTCAGCTGGGACTCGGGTCCGAGAAGACCTGGTATTGATGATATGGGGCCGGATGAATCTTATGTTCAGAGACCTTGGAAAGCTTTGATCTTCTGAATTTACTAAATTTCTGTCTCCTTTTCTTTCTTTCTGTATTGCTTGAGATGAAACCTAATGATCCCATATGTGTTAAATAAGTTCTGTATACTATGTGGTTCTGCAGCCCTTGGTTTTAAGACAGGATCTCATTTTGCCCAGCTTGGCCTCAGACCCACAGTGTCCCTGTCTCTGCCTCCAAGTGGTAGAATGACAGTTCTGCACCACCACACCAGCATTAAACTATCTCATCTGATGCTCATTGTCCACATATCCCTTGAATGAATTTTTAATCTATTATGGTACATGTAACGTTCATCTTAGCAATTCTAAGTTCAGAAGTCTTGACTATTTCACATTTCTATATTGAATAAACATTGCTCTGTGCTCATTAGTTGACAGCTTCCCATGTCTTCCTTCCCCGTCCTGTTGTGGGATATTTGATGACACTCTGAACCCCGAGTTTATGCTGGCATTAAATAAAATCAGTCTTGAGTTAGGAGGCTGAGTTAGCAACTAGTTGACAGAAAGTAATCATAGAGAAACATAAGGTGTCTGTTAGATGATAGAGAGACACACAGGAAACAATAGGGAAAGACTTTGACAGATCGGAGGTCCACTCTTTTTCAGAGACGCTAGCAAAGATAGTTACCACTCAGCCTCTCTGAGCTAGCAGGTTTTCACCACAGCATTTGACTCCTAAGTCTTATAGATAGATAGAATGATAGAGATTTGATTAGAAGCAGTGTTTGTTGGCAGCATCACAGCCAGGGCCTGCAGGAATTCCCTCCTGAGCAGCAAGTCACATTTGCTGGCTAAAACAGCAGATTCAAGTGCAGCCTCTGTGCTGACAGAAAAAACAACTTCCTGTTCTGTTTTTCCTACAAGCTTGACTCTTCAGATGCTTCATGTAAGTGGAGTGGTAACATGTTTCTGTGGTGGAATACTATCCTTCCAGGTCATCCATGTGGTAGCATGCAGCAGAAGCTTCCTCCTCCTTACAGACGAGGAATATAGCTACTCTATGTGTATATTTTGCTTTCACTTATATCTATTTTGATGGACATTTGGATGGTTTTCAGCATTGGACTATTGGAATGCTGCTACATTGAATAAGGATACAAAACTATATGTTCAAGTTTTCATTGCAACTCTTTTGGATATATGATCCAAAGTGTATTTTTTTATTTCACTTGGTAATTCTATACTTCTCTTTTCTTTTTCTCTTTCTAGTTCTTTTTGTTGAGGAATTTCTATACTATTTTTCATGATGACCATGTGGTTTCACTTTCTCACCAGCGTTTTATAAATGCCCCAGCCTGTCCAGATCCTGTTGCTTTGTTACTTTGTTGTTAATCTTTTGTTTTATTCTTCTTAGGAACCTTCACCAGCAGCATGATTTTTGGATATAAAAGTTCTAGAAAAGCTGGAATTTTCATAAGTTCCTTTACTGATTTCTAATTATTTTCCTTTTTTCTAGGTAGGGGCAAGAAGAGTACTAAAGATTGATACTACTTAAACAAATATATTGAGCAAGATAGAATTAGTTCTTTTTCACTCACACATGAAATATCTATCTATCTATCTATCTATCTATCTATCTATCTATCTATCTATCCATACATACATGCATACAAATAATAACCTACTAGGGTGAATATAAGTGTGACATTTAATGAGTGAGCTATAAAGTGAACTGTTAATCATTGTAGATCTTCATAACATTGTCTCATGCGTTTTTCAAAAGAGGAGAACTGTTTCACTCTTAGGAATTCATATGTGAGTACTGTATTTTCATTTTTTCCCCCAACCCCAGCTCCAGCTCCTCCCATATTCCCCATCCCACTCAAATTCATGATCTCTTTGATTATTATTATTTGTTTATATATGCACACACACACACATATACACATACAACCTGCTGGGTCCCTTTAATATTTCTCATAAGCATAACTGTTTGGTGCTGGCCATTTGGGATTGAGTGCCTACTGGGGGCTCATCCCTGGAGAAAATGGATTCTCCCTGTCTCAGCAGCCACTGATGTCTGTAGCTCTTCAGTCTTATCAGATTTTCTCCCATCCGTGTTGACCTGTCTATTGGTGTTGTCACTGTTCAGGTTTTGCTTAGGTAGCCATATTGTTAATATTCCTTGGTGACTTAGTTGGGGTTTTTTATTGCTGTGAAGAGATACCATGGACACGGCAACCCTTATAAAGAAAGCATTTAATTGAGGCTGCTCACTTACAGTTTCAGAGGTTCCGTCCATTGTCATCAGGATGGGGAGAATGGCAGCGTGCAGGCAGACGTGGTGCTGGAGCTGAGAGTCCTTCATCTTGCCTCAGACGCAACAGGAAGTCGATTGACTGTCACACCGAGGGAAGCTTGAGCAAGAGAGACCTCTGCAGAGCAAGTTCTAGGATGGCCAGGGTTGCACAGAGAAACCCTCTCTCGATGCCCCCCAGCATGTGACAGTGTAATGTAAACTTTGGAGATGGCTGACAGCAGCTCTGGAGCTAAAACTCAGACCCAGATCTTCCCACTTAGCACCGGTTCCTGTCTGTCACACTGCCCTCTAAATTTTAAATAGTGGATCTGGGGGTACAGCTTATTTGCAGAGCTCACCTAGCACCTAGAACATGCAAGACCCTAGGTTCGATCTCTAGTACTGCAAAATATAATATCTAAGTAAATAATAATAAAGCTAAAATGGCCAATTTGAAAACTTTGCATAACAGGATGGTAATATGATTTGTTTGGGTGATTACACTGGGTCTTTTTAAACAGGAGAGACAAATAATCCCTTCCTTTAAAACATTTAACTGCCTTTTGCTTCTTTATGCCCCCTTCTTGTCCCGTTATGAAAGGGTTCATTAAAATTTAGTCACGGTTATTTTTGGTTGTGTTAAAATGTTAGTATTAGTACCATCCAACCCCAAGCTGGTGGAAAAACAACATGTTCCAAAGTGAGTCGATTTCATGAAGATTTCTCCTTGCTGCTATCTCAGCAGTCATGGAAAGGTCAGGGCACTGAATTCAGAGCCCCTGGCTGGGTGTTGCCTCCTTCGTATTTACCACCTCCCCCCCCCCAGTTCTCTAGCCCACTCCAGGAACACCATCTGTAGGAGCTTCTATCACCTCAGCTGCAAAGGGAAAGTTATTGGGTCTACTTCCCAGCAATGCTTGAACACACAAGGTGCAGCACATAGTAGGTATTGTAAACACAGCAGGTCTTCCTTGTGTGAGTTCAACTCATTACAGAATGGACCTTTGAGTTTGTCAGTGCAATTGGATCAGTTCAAATCGCCATTCTTGTCCTGCAAAGCAGACTGGTGTTTCTTTCCCAAAAGGATGAGCTCTCTGCATCCTTCCTACGCCCTCCTCCATTCTAAGGGCTTCCTGATTGCTTCTCACTTTCCCCAGGCGTGTGCACTGATAAGATACTTTGCAGTAATTTGTAGTGGGTTGTCATTTTCACGGACTTAAGATTGAAAAAGGCCCTTGCGTAGGACTTCAGGTTGTCTGTCACCAAGGAAATGAGGAAGCTGATTATGGCCTCGGTGTGCTGTCACTGTGGTCTCGTCTCTGGATGTGGCCAGACAGAGAATGAGAAATAAAGCCCATTCTGACTCATACATAACTGCTGATATTAGAACGACTCCATTCTTGATGCTCTCTGGAAGAAGGAGACTTCAGACTCAATTACATAGTCTTCCCAGAACCCGCTATTAGAATCTAATATGTGGCGCATTTAATATTTAGTTGCATATATGGAATTAAAACAGCCATTTACATTTTTGCATGTGCTACTAGAGACTAGACAGCTATCAATTCTAAGGTCAAGGACGCCTGTGCTGCTTACACAGAAGGGGAGTCTCCCACAGGAGCAGCCAACAAGGGGAACCCACACCAGAGATCTAGAGAAGTAGTATTTCCCATGCCATCCTCACAGTGACTCCATGAGTTAGTTATTATCCCCATTTTACAAATTTAACAATCACCACAATGCAACCAAGGCTCCACAGAATTGTTTGGTCCTAACTCTCTTAAATTCTAGCCTATAGAACAAGGATCTAGTTCCAACTTTCTATTTCCTTTCTGTTTCCTCCCCTCCAATCCCCTTCCCCTCCCTCCTTTTTTTTCCCCCTCCATTACCCTCCCCTCCCCTTACTTTCCCTCCTTTCTCCTTCCCCTCCCCACTCTTCCCCTCCCTCTTTCTTCCATGCCCGTTCCTTATTTTCTTTGTGCATACAAAACAAGCATTCTACCACTTAGCTTTGTGCCCAGGTCCCAAACCCTCCCTCATAATGATATAAAGGTTTTGTCATGAAAATTCAAAACATAGAAATATGAATGCTAGAAGCTGGAGTAAGGTCATGAAGTTAAATTTGAACCAAATATTACATAGGTGCAGGTAGAATAGAGCAAAACAATAAATGCACAAACCTGTCAGCACAAACAGGGGACATTTTATGTGGAAAAGATAATGATTATAAAATTTCCCTTTGGGAGAACTTGTATTTACTCAGAGTAGATATTTTAAAGATAGAATTTAAGGGCTAAAAGGACAGTAATGTTTTAATTAGTGACTAGACATATCAGGCTTATTAAATTGTTTCATAATTTCTTGCACATGGCCTTGAAACAACTCCGTTTTCACCTCTGCCAACATTTGATACAGGGCATTAGGGGCACATGGGTACTGGGTGTCGCTCCTTAGAGCATAGGTTCTGCTTAATTCTGGTACTCATGCCCTGTATAGAAATAAAAGCTCAAAACTGAATTACAATGGTTAGAATAGAATGATTGCAATGCATGAGAAGTTCTTTTGTATAAATTGAAGAAAATGTATAAAGATTTGTGTTGTAAGTTATGCAATGATGGCTCAGCATGAGGAGGCTGAGGCAGGAGGATCACTGCTCATTCAAGACCAGCCTAGTCTACGTAGTGAGTTCCAGTTCAGTCAGGGCTGCATAGTGAGAATCTGTTATGTGTGGGGAAGAGAATATGAATAGATCACACATGGGGTGAAAGGTTCGTGCACACTGGGAATTAAAATGGGAATTAACTCAACACCATCCTCCCCCTGTGCTAGAACTTCTCTGCCCTGCGTGTTCCAGCTAATATCTGTCTCCCCAATAATAATCATCATCCTTTAGAATGTTCTTTTTTTGTTCTTTTGTTTGTTCATTTTTGAGACAGAGTTTCTCTGTGTAGCTTTAGAGACTGTCCTGGAACTTGCTCTGTAGACCAGGCTGGCCTTGAACTCATAGAGATCCACCTGCCTCTCTCTCTCAAGTACTGGGATTAAGGGCTTACGCCACCACCACGTGACATTAGAACAATGTTCTTAAGCTTAATAAAAGTAGATCTCTCTGCTTGGATATGGTAAATAATGGTTCACTTTGTTGTGTGGCCCATCTCTCTCTCTCTCTCTCTCTCTCTCTCTCTCTCTTTCTCTCTCTCTCTGTGTGTGTGTGTGTGTGAGAGAGAGAGAGAGAGAGAGAGAGAGAGAGAGAGAGAGAGAGAGGGAGGGAGGGAGAACTTTACCTGGTTGTTAGAGCATAGTAACAATTTATGCTCCATTTGATTTCACTTCTCAAGAACCAAGTATAGGCCCATTAAAAAAAAAATCCACATTTCTTTTTCTTTTTTTTTTTTTTCTGAGACAGGATTTCGCTGTAGGTTTTAGAGCCTGTCCTGGAACTAGCTCTTGTAGACTAGGCAGGCTGGCCTCAAACTCACAGATATCGGCCTGCCTCTGTCTCCTGAGTGCTGGGATTAAAGGCGTGTGCCACCACTGTCCAGCCCACATTTCTTTAAAAATGTTTTTATTGCATTTATTGTGTGTGTGGTGTGTGTACAAATGAATGTGTAGGTCAGTGGACAACTTGTATGCGTTAGTTCTCTCTTTTCTTCATGTTATTCGTTGAACCATTTTGCCAGTCCCAAATCAATATTTCTTTTTAAAAGTGTTTTTATTGATTTTACTAATTTTTGTTAATTTTATTTATTTATTAACAATTTTATTAATTATTTTGTTTTACTGTTTTATTTCTCCATTCCCCTCCCTTTCTCCCCCTTTCCCTTCTACCCTCTCACATGATCCCTATGCTCCCAATTTACTCAGGAATTCTTGTCTTTTTCTACTTCCCATGTAGATTAAATTCATGTATGTCTCTCTTAGGGTCCTCTTTATTGTCTAGGTTCTCTGGAATTGTGAATTGTAGGCTGGTTTTTCTTTGTTTATATCTAAAAGCCACTTATGAGTGAGTACATATTATATTTGTATCTTTCTGGGTCTGCGTTATCTCATTCAATACGATGTTTTTTAGATCCATCCATTTGCCTGCAAATTTCAAATGTCATTATTTTTCCCACTGTGTAGTACTCCATTGTGTAAATGTACCATATTTTCCTTATCCATTCTTTGGTAGAGGGGCATTTAGGTTGTTTCCAGGTTCTGGCTATGACAAATAATGCTGCTATGAACTTAGTTGTGCGCATGTCCTTGTGGTTCGATTGAGCATCCTTTGGGTCTATACCCAAAAGTGGTTTTGATGGGTTTTGAGGTAGGTTGTTTCCTAATTTTCTGAGAACTTGCCAGACTAGTATCCAAAGGGGCTGTACCAATTTTCACTCTCACCAGCAATGGAGGAGTGTTCCCTTTACCCTACATCCTCTCCAGCATAAGTTGTCATCAGTGATTTTGATCTTGGTCATTCTTACTAGTATAAGATGGAATCTCAGACTTGCTTTGATTTGCATCTCTCTGATGGCTAAAGACATTGAGCATTTCCTTAAGTGTCTTGTAGTCATTTTAGATTCATCTGTTGACTCTGTTTAGGTCAGTACTCCAATTTTTTTGTTGGATTATTTGTTCTTTTGATGACCAATTTCTTTAGTTGAGTTTTTTTTTTGTATATTTTGACGATCAACCCTTGTTCCAATGTGGGGTTGGTGAAGATCTTTTCCCATTCTGTAGGCTGCCATTTTATTTTGTTGACCGTGTCCTTTGCTTTACAGAAGCTTCTCAGTTTCAGGAGGTCCCATTTATTTATTGTTTCTCTCATTGTCTGTACTACTGGGGTTATATTTAGGAAGTGGTCTCCTGTGCCAATGCATTCAAATGTACTTCCCACTTTCTCTTCTATGACATTCAGTGTGGTTGGTTTTATGTTGAGGTCTTTGATCAATTTGGACTTGAGTTTTGAGCATGGTGATAGATATGGATCTATTTTTATTCTTCTACATGTTGATATCCAGTTATTCCAGTACCATTTGTTGAACATGCTTTCTTTTTCAAACTTATATATATATATACACACATATATATAAACTTATATGTTTATATATACACACACATATATAAACTTATATACATACATGCACACACATATATAGACATATATGTATATATATATATATATATATATTTGGAGAGAGCAGGAATACAAGGGACATACCTAAACATAATAAAGACAATATACAGTAAGCCAACAGCCAACATCAAACTAAATGGAGAGAAACTCACAGTGATCCCACTGAAATCAGGAACAAGACACACACACACACACATATATATATATAAGTTTTTGCTTCTTTGTCAAAAATTAGATATTCGTAGGTGTGTGTATTGAAATCCAGGTCTTTGATTTGGTTCCATTGATCCTCCTGTTTTTATGCCAATACCAAACTGTTTTCAGTACTGTAGCTCTGTAGTAGAGTTTGAAGTCAGGGAATGAGATGCCTCCAGAAGTTCCTTTATTGTACAGGATTGTTTTGGCTATCCTCGGTTCTTTGCTTTTCCATATGAAGTTGAGTATTGTTTTGAGGTATGTGAAGAATTTTGCTGTGATTTTGATGAGCATTGCATTGAATCTTAGATTTCTTTAGGTAAAATTGCTGTTTTTATTATGTTAATTCTACCTACCAAAGAGTATGGAAGATCTTTCCATTTTTTGGTGTCTTCTTCAATTTCTTTCTTTACAGGTGTAAAAGTTCTTGTCATACGGGTCTTCCACTTGTTTGGTTAGAGTTACTCCAAAATATTTTACGCTATTTGTGGCTATTGTGAAGGGTGATGTTTCTCTGATTTCTTTCTCAGCTCACTCATCATCTGTGTACAGGAGGACTACTGATTTTTTGACTTAATTTTGTGTCCTGTTACATTACTGAAAGTGTTTATGAGTTGTAGAAGTTCCTTGGTAGACGTTTTGGGGTTGCTTATGTAAACTATCGTATCATCAGCAAATAGTGAAAATTTGACTCCTTCTTTTCCACTTTGTGTCCCCTTGATCTCCTTTTGTTATCTTATTGCTCTAGCTAGGACCTCAAGCACTATATTGAATAGATATGGAAAGAGTAGACAACCTTGTCTTGTTCCTGATTTCAGTGGGATCACTGTGAGTTTCTATCCATTTAGTCTGATGTTGGCTGTTGGCTTGCTGTATATTGTCTTTATTATGTTTAGGTACGTTCCTTGTATCCCTGTTCTCTCCAAGACCTTTACCATGAAGGGATGTTGTATTTTGTCAAAGGCTTTTATAGCATCTAATGAGATGATCATGTGGGGTTTTTTTTTCAGTTTGTTTTTATTGCGGATTACATCAATAGATTTTCGTATGTTGAACCATCTCTGCATCTTTGGGATGAAGCCAACTTGATCACGGTGGATGATTTTTCTGATGTGTTCTTGGATTCGGCTTGCCATATTGAGTATTTTTGCATCAGTGTTCATGAATGAGATTGGTCTGTAATTCTCTTTCTTAGTAATGTCTTTGTGTGGTTTGGGTACCAAGGTAATTGTAGCCTCATAAAAAGAATTTGGCAATGTTCCTTCTGTTTCTATTGTGTAGAACAACTTGAGGAGTATTGGTATTAGTTCTTCTTTTAAAATCTTGTAGAATTATGAGCTGAAACCATCTGATCCTCAGCTTTTTTGTTTGGAAGACTTTTGATGACTGTTTCTATTTTTTAGTGGTTATAGGTTTATCTAATTTGTTTATCTGTTATTGATTTAATTTTGGTAAGTGATATTTATCCAGAAAATTGTTCATTTCCTTTAAATTTTCCAATTTTATGGAGTTCAGTCTTTGAAAATATGACCTGATGATTCTCTGGATTTCCTCCAGTCTGTTGTTATATCTCCCTTTTCATTTCTGATTTTGTTAGTTTGGATATTCTCTTTCTGCCTTTTTCTTTAGTTTGGATAAAGGTTTGTCTATTTTGTTGATTTTTCTCAAAGAATCAACTCTTTCTCATTGATTCTTTGTATTGTTTTCTTTGTTTTTATTTTGTTGATTCCAGCTCTCAATTTGCCAAATCAACATTTCCAATTTGACTTTGCTGCCCTGGTCTTTACTTGATACACAGTTACCTTTGTTGCTTAGTGATTTGGGTTCCCTCAGTTTTAGTGCTTGGCAGGAAGTGTGGCAAAGACATCTGCGTGTCTGGTAATACCATCTCCATTTTCGCTTGGTGGTCTCTGAGTCATTCTTACAAAGACCGCTGCTAAGTCTGATATGAGAAAGTAATTAGTCTCCAAGTCCACAGCTATGTCCCCAGACCACATGGACCCATCTACAATGTGTAAGTGTGTTCAGAAACATAGATCTGACAGACCAGAAGAGAAAGCTCGGGACTAAAGTGTTGTGTCACACCGAGGGACAATTAACAGACCCTTAGTCCGTGTCACCTAAATATCGTATATGTAAACTATGTGTCACCTGTCTATTAGACTTCATATTTTCTAAAAGAAACTCACTTTAGTTCTTATACAGAATCTCTTAATATATCAGTGAGGAGAAGGCCAGGACAAAGACCCGAGGTGGTCACAGTCTCTGTCCTGTTCTCAGATTGGGATCAGCCTGTAGAACTCCTTTTACACAGCCCACGTTGTTGACTGCTTAAAGCCTAGCGGTCCACAGAAGGCCGATTCCTTTAGGTCTGCCATACGCTGTATTTCTTTATGCGTTAGATAACTCCACATTCTTTTTTCTAGATCAGTGAAGGAGCAGGTTGCGTTTTCCTCTCCAAACATTTATTTCTAGCGGAAGGCAGCCCCGAATTCAGGAGCGCTGCTTAGAGATGGCTGGTGCTTACCCCAAGTAGGAGGCCACTTGGAAATACCTCGCCAAGCAGCAAGTATGGGGTGAGCACAGGCCAGGCTCCTGACAGCGCACCGAACAACAGGGCCCAAGATCATGCACACGGCTCCATTTTACTGTTCATGGAAAATCTTAAATGAGGCTGAAACGGCGAGTAGAGGTCTGCTTCTAAATCCTCTGGCGCCCTCCACAGAGGTCGTGCCCAGCTTTGACTTAGTGTCGCCTGCTAAACCTGAGACACTCCAGTTTGCTCAGAGCCCTGGCCCGTCATCTCAGCTCACTGAGAGCCGTAGGTGACGCCCGACAGGTTTTGTTGAATGACGGGCTCAAGATTTAGTCATTCAAGTGGTATCCCGTTGTCTCAGAAAACTTTCTCCGTGTATTTGTGTGGTAATATAGTAAGCTGTAAAGCCGTGCCTGATGGACTTTCCGTAAAATTACATGCAGGTACAGCTTACAAAATGGGCGTTGGCAATGGTAACCGGCAATGGCCCAGCTTTCTGTTTTGAAGTTTTTCTTTTTGTAGTTCTGTATTTTCAGACCAGATGTTTCCTTTTAAATGTTTAATTGGATTTTATTTCTCAGTAAAATTATGCACACTAAAATCTCTTCACCTGAAATTGAAATTGAATGCAATCCTCTGTTTTATCCGATAATCCCATCCAAATGGAAACTCCCCACACACATACACTTTGTGGAGAGCTGAGGTGCTTAAACTAAAGCTCCCACCAGCACCTGGCACTGTACTTGTCTGAAGACGGCACATGCTACAGAAATCACTCAGCTGAGATTAGTCAGTTTTCAACATCCTAAGACAAGAAGCTACCATCCTAAGTGAAGTAGGATGGAGGCGTGGTTTTTTTTTTGTTTTTATTTTTTAAAGTACAAAAGGATATGTAAAACAGAGCTGGGATGAACTCTACCTCTCTACCTGTGACTTTGTTACCAACACTGGTCACTTGTTTCCATGGTATTAGGAAGCAGACAAGCCTGCCCTAGAGTTCTCTTTCTCCTTTCTATTCAGCCTGGAATCCCAAGTCCTGGGCTCATGCCAAGCATGTTAAGAAAGTCTTCCCTCTTCAGTTAAACACCCTTAGAGACATGGCCAGAGGTGTGTTTCCATGGTGACTCCAAATCCAGTCTCGCTGACAATGAAGACGAAGCATCCTGTCACCAGCAGGTCCCTGAGAGAGTCCTGGCTCTGCAGATGTGAGGTAATCCACATTGCATTCTTCAATAGCTGTGCTCTGAGGGTGAAACAAACTCTCAAATTCTTACTTCACTCTCTTGTTTTAGTTACGAAAACAAATGTAAGGCTGGCGAATTTCTCAGCAGATAAAGGCACCTACGGCCAAGCCTGACAACCTTTTTTCCAATCCCCAGGACCCACATGGTAGGAGAGAAACTACTCCAACAAGCTCTTCTCTGTGTTCTGTGGCACACACACATCCACACACATTACACATACCATAAATAAGTGCAATAATCAGTAAGCATTTATGTATAAGAAAGGAGAACAAATGTAAACAGTAAAGGAATTAGAAATTTGAGCTGCTTTCAAGTTAATAGTCTTCAGCAGCCCTTTGGAGCTGAGTCTCAAGACAACTTTTCAGAGGAATGGGGGAATTTCTTCATCCCCTTCTGTCTGCTCCAAAATCTTCTTCCATTGTTCCCCTTCCACCTGTCTCTTCAGTCTCTCTCTGTTCTTGACTTGTTCTCCTTTGAGAACAGAGAGAGTGATTTTTTTAAACAATAATACATAAAAAACTCCTCCTGTGTACAAAGCTCTTGATAAAGTTCAGAACAGCAATAAATACACATGGCGTAGATAGGAAGACAATACAGACAGGGACAGCAGCAGTGACTGCGAGTGTGGACTTCAAACCAAACGGCCCAAGGTCAGAAGCCATAAACCTTGATAACCCCTGCAAACAACTTCTCATTGGCCATCTCTAGGCAGGGTGCTACAAGTTACACAATGGCAGAAATGGATTTAGTGATAGAATGAGTCTCTCAAGCAACTCTGAACAGGCCAGCCATAAAGCAATAAAAAAGCAGCAAGCGATTAAAGATGCAGCCAATGGTCCATTTTGTCCTCTTTTAACCCAGAATCAATTCTGCTCCCTTCCTTGATGATCATCCCGTCCCTTCATGGTCCTTTCTGCCTCTACCCTGATCTAAAGAGTTACAAGCCTGACTTCATTCTTTCCTCACAGGAATAAAACTTGATTATTAAAGTTGCAAATTGAGAAACTATTGATTTTAAATAAGAAATTTCGATGACAACATTTTGGAAGGGGGTTGAGTGGGTGTTTGTTTCGTCTTGTCCTTACACATTTGAATACTTTGGGAGGATTCAGTGTAAGCTGCCCCAGACAGGCTTTCTTCAATTGTGTACTTAGTGATTCCTAAGAAGTATTAACTGGAGTCGCCTCACCGGTAGTTCCTCATTTCCCTTCTCATGGTGTTTTCCACAAGACAGTAATTCAATTCTCCTTGTTCCAGTCTCTGAAAATTATAGCAATGTCTTGTCAAGATCAATTCCAACTTTCAAGGTAGACACTATGCATTTAATGAAATCATGGTTTGATATGGAAACTTGGTACCAAATATGCTATAGCCTTACTATTTCTTACCTTTTTTGGTTTTATTACTTTAAATGAATTTCCTTTATTTAATTGCCAGCTCTTAGAATAAAAAGGTCCCTTTTTCTACCACTGGAAGTCTGGTTCGGTATCTAGTAACAAGCATCTTGTCAATACTCACCGAAGAGTCTGCAGTCGTTCAGTGTTCCAACCTAATGCAGAATGTGCTCAACCCTTGGCCTCCAAGATGGTTCTTCATATCTTCTGCTTAAATCTTTCCAGTTCCAGGGTTCCATAGGTTCCTTTTTCCTGCCCTCCCCCCTCCTTTCATCCATGGATCTATGTTGAATGCTAACTAGCTGCTAGGCCTTGCACTAGGCTTTGAATATTGAGAGTAAAAACACATTCCCTGCCCTCATTCAAGGGGTTAAAAATAATAATCTAGAATGGTCAAATGCACAGAATCAGAATGAATAGACTATAGTTGCCAAGGCCTGGGAGCAGGAAGCGGGGTGTTACTGTCAAATGGGCACGGTCAATCGGCACAAGTTGAAAGTATATTCTGGGGATGGATAGTGGCAATGGTTACACGGTGTGGGAATGAACTTGAAGTCACAAAACACAACACTTATAAGTGGCTGTAATTGTATATATTTCATTTTATAGTGTACATGTATGTTACACACATCTCCATGGTAAAAACAATCAGAAAAAGCAGAAACTACTTTAATAAGCACTAATAAAGAGTACCACATGTGGAGACATGGTGCAAAAGAGCCTCTTCTTCATAGGCAGACATCTTTCCCAGTGTACAGGAAGCAGAGCTTCAGGGTGAGCGAGGACTGACTGATGGGGAGGAGAGAGCGCCCAGCACAGGATGGGCACACTGAAGAGGTGGAAACAAGCCCACTGCCTACCAGAGCCTCATTGCGGAGTCGCTCAGTCATTTTAGAGGCGGAGCAGCGTGACCAAATGTGTGTCCCACTTACCGTTTATGGGTGTGAGTGTGTGTGTGTGTGTGTGTGTGTGCGTGTGTGTGTGTGTGTATGTGTGATTATGCAAATTTGTTGTGTTGCATTTGTTTAACTCTGTAAAGTTGTGTTACTTTGTCTTTCTATAATACCTGATTGGTCTAATAAAGAGCTGAACAACCAATAGCTAGGCAGGCAAAAGGATAGAGGGGTTGTCAGGAGGAGCCTAGGAGGAGAAATCTAGGATTGGGGGAGAAAAGAGGGAGCAGTGAGAAAAGGAGAAGGAGAGGAGGATGCCAGCCACCCAGCCACCCAGCCATCCACCCACCCAGCCACCCAACCACCCAGCCACAGAATAAGAAGGAAAGTAAGATATATAGAATAAAGAAAGATGAAAAACCCATGAGCTAAAATGAAGTTAAAGAGAAAGAGGATAAGTTAAGTTAGAAAAACTGGCTGGAAACAAACCAAGGTAAGGTTAGACATTAGTAAGTACTTATTTGGGAGCTGGGTGGTGGAAGTAAAAACAAACAGAAAACAAACAAATACATTTTGGCCTACTAACATGGCACTCGACTATCCACCTAGGGCCTGAGAAAGTGGGAAAAAGAGAGAAAAAGGAAAACAGGCCCAGCTCCTTTAAGAGGAATGCGGTTCAGCTGCCAGCACTAAATAGAAGCAGCAGGCTATGTAAAAAGGTTTGCAGCGATGCAGGCGCGGCTTCCTACAGATCGGGAGGTTGAATGCAATTCTCAGTCACTTCCCTCCGACCCTCCGACCCTCCGACCAGGCCATGAGCTTTATCAAAGACCCAAGAAGTGGCTGCGCCAGCCACTGCAGCCACAGTGGAGGTGCCGGCTGAGCTACTTAGTAGTTTAGAGATTCGAGTAGTCAGAAAAGGATAAAGATACATAGTAAAGACAAAGTCAGATGGTTATAGGGTGTTTAACAGTGTGGGTAGGCTTAAGAAAAGAGAAAGGATACAGACAGTCATACAAAAAAAGAATTTTAAAAGTAACAGTAAAGATTTATATTGAGGTCTTTAACCCATTTGGACTTGAGTTTTGTGCGTGGGGATAGATATGAATCTATTTTCATTCTTCTACAGGTTGACATCCAGTTATGCCAGCACCATTTGTTGAAGATGCTTTCTTTCGTCCATTGTATAATTTTAGCTTCTTTGTCAAAAATCACGTGTTCATAGGTGATATCCGGGTCTTCAATTCAATTCCATTGGTCAGCGTCTCTGTTTTTATGTCAATACCATGCTGTTTTCATTACTGTAGCTCTGTAATAGAACTTGATGTCAGGGATGGTAATGCCTCCAGAAGTTCCTTTATTGTATAGGATTGTTTTGGCTATCCTGCTTTTATTTTCCATATGACGTTAATTATTGTTCTTTCAAGGTCTGTGGAGAATTGTGTTGGGATTTTGATAGGGATTGCATTGAATCTATAGATTGCTTTTGATAGGATTGCCATTTTTACTATATTCATCCTTCCTCTGCAAGAGGATGGGAGATCTTTCCTTTTTCTGGTGTCTTCTTCAATTTCTTTCTTCAAGGACTTAAAGTTCTTGTCAAATAGGTCTTTCACTTCCTTGGTTAGTGTTACCCTCAACATATTTTATGTTATTTGTGACTATTGTGAAAGGTGATGTTTCTCTGATTTCCCTCTCTGCTTCTTTATCGTTTGTATATAGGAGGGCTACTGATTTTTTTTGAGTTGATCTTGTATCCTGCCACATCAAACCTGGCCCTAGAAAAATTCCCAGAAATCCACAAGGATGACCCCAGCTAAGATGCTAAGCAATAGAGGAGAGGGTGGCCTTGCCACGTAGTCAGACTGATGATTATCTTAAATATCACCATAGAACCTTCATCCAACAATAGATGGAAACAGAGGCAGAGACCCACATCGGAGCACTGGACTGAGCTCCCAAAGTCCAGATGAAGAGTGGATGGAGTGAGACTATGAGCAAAGAGGTTAAGATCGTGATGGGGACACCCACTGAAACAGTTTGCCTGAGCTAATGAGATCTCACCAACTCCAAATAGACTGGGAGGGAGTGAAGGGAGTGAGCATAGGACCAAGCTAGTCCCTCTGAATGTGGCTGACAGTTGTATGACTGGGGCAGACTGAGGGGCCACTGGCAGTGGCACTGGGTATACTGGGTGGTACTATATGTACTGGCTTTTTGGGATCCTGTTCTCTTTGAATGTATGCCTTGCTCAGCCTGGATGTAGTGGGGAGGGCCTTGGACCTTCCACCAAGCGAAGAGACTTACCCTCTCTTAGGATTGGAGGGGGTTGGGTGGGAGGGTGTGTGGAGGGAATGGAAGGAGGAAAGGGAGTGGGAATTTGGATTGTTTTTTTTTTAAAATCTAATAAAAATCATAATGTAAAAAAAAGAAAAAATAATAATAGTAAAGTCTTTAAAGAGAGAACAAAAGTAATATAAAACAAAAAAGCCACACAACAATGGCAAATACACAGGGAGTCTAGATCCTATATAGTATTGTGTTGATTTTGAATTTTTCTTTTTTTACTTTATTTTTAGAAAAAGAAAACAAGCTATCTTTATTATTTTATATACAAATTCCAGTTCCCACTCCCTTCGCTCCTCCCATTCCCTCCACCTTCTTCACCCATCCCCATCCACTCCTCAGAGAGGGTAAGATACATTGCTTTGGAGAAGGTCCAAGGCTTTCCATACTATACCTAGACTGAGCAAGGTATGCATCCAAAGAGAATTGGTTCTCCAAAAGCCAGTAAAAGCAGTAGGGATAAATCCTGGTACCACTGCCAGTGACTCCACAATCTGGAGTTAAAGCCATGCAGTTGTCAGAGGGACTAGATTGGTCCTATGCTGGTTCCCTTCCTATCCAGCTAGAGTTGGTGAGCTCCCATTAGTTCAGGTAAACTGTTTCAGTGGGTGTCCCCATCATCCCGCTAGTCTAGCTAGGCAGGAGAAAGGATAGGCAGGGCTGCTAGGCAGAAAGAACAAGCGGTAGTTAAAAAGTAGTTGAAGAGAAACAGAATAAGTTAAATTAGAAAAGCTGTCTAGAAACAAGCCAAGCTAAGGCTGGGCATTCATAAGTAAGAATAAGACTCATTGTATTTATCTGGGAGCTGGGTGATGGGCCCCCAAAAAGAAAAAAAAAACAACTGTAGTCCTCAACTTTTCCATGTGTAATATTAATAAATCAGGAGGCCTCTCTCATTCCTATTTTTACTCCATTGATTTTCGCTTAAATGTGAATTAAGTAAAAGAGAAAACCTAAACCACCTTTGGTTTCAGCTGTGGTACAGCCGCTGACCTGCCATACAGCCTCTTTGAGAAGAAGCTGACCCACAGAACCCCGAGCTCTCACCTCCTCTGCGCTACAAGTGCTCACGGTCATCTCATGGAGTCCTGCATTGGGGCCCCAGCTTCCTTGCATTTCAGGCATCTCTCTGTTATCAGCTCACATCACCAACACAGTGACACCTTTCTCTTTACTCCCTACTGCATTATTTCTCAGTTTGTTCAGTTCACGATGATACAACTGAGACCCCACCCTGCCCCACAGACCATGAGAAGGTGATCCATATTTGCCGTCTAAATGTCCTTGTCCCTAGGATCAGGCCTTGTCCCTAGGATGAGGTCAGGAAAATGGCCTTAGGTTGATTTCAGCCTATTTCCCATTACAGTTAAAATCAGTATTAATTGGTCTGCAGGAGTAAATGTCCTTAACCAATTAGCTAATTGCAAAGAAATGGCCTTGGAATCCCTTCTAGAAAAGAAATGCAGTAAGCTGGAATGCGGCCATAGCATAACGTCTGTCACATGCTAACAATTCCACAGAAGGCGCCAGTAGTTAAATGTCATCTCTTAGAGAGGTTCACAGTCAGTTCTACTCTGTAGTATACACTAATGTCACAACAAGGTCACATAGGAGTGTCTGACGCACTCCTTGAAAAGTTTGTCAGTAGTACCAGTTACCACAGTGGTACCAGCTACCATAGAAATAGTCACACAAATTGATGATGACGGTGAGTCAAGATGCCAATGGCAATTATATGGGTGAACAAAGAAACATTTAGGGACAATGTTTCAGTGGGGTTTCCTAGCAACCCTGTGTCGAAGACAGGGTGAGTGTCTATCATCATTGTGTGGCTGGGGAAACAGACACTCATTGAAGGTGATGCTGCTGAAAGGTGATGGAACTGTGAAGGGCTGAGGCCTAAGGAGACACCATCAGGTCACTGAAAGAGTACCCTTGAAAGATACTGTGGTGATCTGGCCTCATTCACAGTTTCTTTTTGTCTTCCTCCTATTGACGAAATGAATGGTTTTGTATCATGTGCACTTCTGCCACAATCTGCAGCTCACCACACAGGGTCAGACTCTAACAAAACTGAGAACCAAAAATTAAGCCTATGTTTTTGACATTGTGTTGTCTCAGGTATTTAATTACAATGACAGAATCGTGTTTTTTAAAAGTGTCCCTAAGAACAAAACTGACTTTGGCAGGGCATTTCTGTGGCCACGGCTCCTTCGTTCAGCCCATCAGTGTATCAACAAAGGAGTTCCAGCCACCGCCTCATTGCTGCAGCACAAGATGGGGCAAAAACAGCTTCAGGAAAGAAGCCTTTACTTTGTCTCATAGCTCAAAGGCGCACCAAGTGTGGGAGCCTCATGACAGGAGTGTGAGGCAGTTGGTCACATGGCGTTTGCGGTCAGGAAGGAGAGACCAGTGAATCCCAAGGTGCAGCTCAGTTTCTTCAGCCCAGGGCCCAATCCTATGGAATGGTACCATCCACATTTAAGTTGGGGCCCTCCAGTTTTCCTTAGCACGGTTTAGAAACAGACACATCAGAGGTTTGTTTCCATGGTGACTCTACATCCCCTTAGGCTGATACGGTCAACCATTACAGAAGGACTCATGTGCTGTGATGTGAACCCAAAACATGGGGGATGCGTCTCTAAGTCAACTTTAATAAGAGTCAACCGTGTGGACTTCATCCACCGCACCATGAGTTCAGTTAGAAAAGTCCGGAGCTTTTCCTTAGTCCATAACTGAAAAGAGAGGGGATGGGTGCCGATGTCGGGGTTCAGGATGGTTGGTCCCTGCTCGGTGGATGAGCGCTCAGAGCACAACTGGCTAGGGAAATTTGTTCCAGAGTATCTCTGTCTTTGAAGACATTTCCTACATTTCTAGTGTTCTCTAAAAGGGGGCACATGAGAGACAAAAGATAGTAATCTTCTTTTGAGGCAATGGACAGCCACTAAAAATGACAATAACTCCGTAATCCAGATGCGGAGTGTAAACTAGAGATATGGCGCCAGAATAACGACCTTTCACCTCCACATTATAAATCACTCCTGGCTTCTGTAGAACTTGATGCGTTACTTGTACATGACAAGTAGTAGAGTTTTAGGTATAGAAAAAATGTAACGTTGAAAGATAATTGCCATATTTTACTTTTTAACGTTTAGTAAATTAATACCGTTACAACACAGAGGACCAGCTAAAGTCCCTTGCCACCAAGGCTGGCCACATAGGTTTGATTGCTAGAACCCAGATGGTGGAAGGACAGCACCCACGCCCACATTTGGGCCACGGTCTGCACATACTCATTCTGCCTGCAAGTATATAAATGTAAAAAGGTTTAAAATCCTACAATATGTGCCTAAGAAGATCGGAGATAGAAAATTATGGTTTTGTTTTGCTTTTACTAAAAAATAATACAACTGGTTTAGTTTTTAAGGGTGTCAAACATAGAACTGAATTTTGATGTTGCTCATAAGTGGACTAAAGATGGATTTCACTCCAAAATGCTCCTCCGAGTTGGTATTATACTTGCTATCAACAGTAACAGAAACATATCACTTAAGTAATTCAGTTCTATGGAGAAAGGCAATCTCAATTTAACACAAAACTCTTTCAAGGGTCTAAACTAGTAAAAATTGGACAAGTGGCTCAGAAGACCTTCAGTCAATGGACAAGCATTAACGAACTTTTCCAAAATGTGGGATATAAATCAAAAGTCTGTTCCCTCTGACTGATCATGACACACTGGACACACATCCTTGTCAGTGCGTACAATTGCTATGTGTCAAGTTAAATAAACAGCAGTTTACTTAAAAAAGAATAGAGTGAATGAATGATGTTATTTGATAAACTTGTATCCACATGAGCTCTTTGGAATGTAGTCACCATTCCCTAACCAGATAGCCTAGGAAGTGGCAGTGTGATTCTTGGCCTGGGTATGACAGTGTATTTGAACTATACTAGGCTCAGTTTTTTCTTACAGAACTCATCCTGGGTTGGGTCCTAGAAACAACAAGCCAGGAAGTGTCAAAGGGAGCAGGTAGAGAGAGGAATGTCTTATCCGCGGCGTGACGTTAGCAGAGCTCTGGCTTCCCCCTGTCTCTTCCTTCTTTTCCAGCCTGTCTCCTTCCCTCCAGAGGTAAACTCCCTACTCCTTGAAGGGCTCATACCCGTCTCTGCTACTCAGAGTGATCTCAGAAGGGCTGACTTCAAACTTCTACAGCATATGACCTGCTAAACAAGTCTGTTCAACTCCCAGCTCTGCCAATGGCAGGGTTTCTAGCTAGGTCACAACGGAAGATGCAAAGATCCAGGCAGGGAGCGTGAGACAGGATGCAAACGGTGCCGATGGCAGCTCTCTAGTGCCTCTGAGTCTGCCAGGGCTCGGTGCTTCACTCGTCAACACTGTCTTTTCCTTACGTGTCACCTCTCCATGTTTTTCTCACTTCCAGCCTCGGTTTTTCTAGCATACCTGGGACTATTCCAGGTGATTTGGGCAACCATAGAGCTGTCTTGGTGAAGAGTCAGAGGAGGGAGCACAAGTTGTGATTTATCTTCTAGCGTGGCCTGAGACACCAGTATACACCAATATTGTGGACTTCGGGATAGTCTCTCTCTCTCTCTCTCTCTCTCTCTCTCTCTCTCTCTCTCTCTCTCTCTTTCTCTCTCTTTCTCATGTGCATGCATGCATGTCCACCCACCAACCAATGATGTGTGGAAGTCCAGTGTTGATGGCCGTGAAACATCCTGATTGGTCCTCCACATTATCCATCGAGGCAGGGTTTCTCACTTAGACCCACTAGCAACCTTGCTCTGGGGATCCCCTGTGAGTCTGCCTGCCTTCAGAGGCTGGGGTCAGAGATGGGCCACCACTGGTCTCCTGTCACCTGGCATTCACCTAGGAGGAGGATCCAAACTCTGGCTCTCATTGCAAGCACATTAACCACTGGGCCACACATATCTCCCCAACATGACTTTGGGGCGCTTTAAAGGCTCAAAACTATCTTCAAGGGCTGGAGATAGCTCAGCAGTTATCCCCCTTAAGAGGGATCAGAATTTAGAACCCAACATCCACCTGATTGCTGGATGGCCCACATAAAAGTAATCTCAATTCCAAGTAGAATAGAGACAGGAAAAAAATTTAAATGTCCGTAGTAAATATTTCCTTATTTAATGGTTGGTAGCACCAAGTCAAATGGAACCTAGCAACTATTTAGGTCAAAACAGATTCTGCACTAGTCTAAAATGACAAGTAATCTGGAAACAGACAAATGGGATCCCCTTGTGTGTGCAGTTTCTCAGGATGTGTGCTCGTGGAATAAGGTAAACGGATGGGTGGAGAGCAGCTCCCACTCTGTGCTAGTCCCTTCTTTCCGTGAACTCGCCACCATCTCCGCTGAACCCGCTCTCAGCTCTACCTCCTGCTCTCCACACCCACTGCCTGAATCAGTCCTGAATATGCCCGGTACCCTAGCTCCCACTCCTTTCTCCACTCAGCCTCCTACGCTGCATTAGAGATGCCCTTCTAAGACAGACCTCACCCTGACAGCTGCCCACTTGAAAATCTCAATGGCTTCTCTTCGTCACGTCCAAATAAAGCCCTTCTGTCCGCACAGTGCACAGCCCCTCCTGCCTTGCATGAGCGGGTCTGCCCAGCTCTGCCTCTGCCTGTTCTCTCCGGCTGTTCACTGCTGCACGGCCACACGTAAACCTCCTTTTTCTCTCGCCTGCCTTCTCCTACCCGAAATTCTTCTTTTCCTTTATTCCCATCATCCCCAGCTATCCTCCACTGTAAAGAAAGAGTAATCACTCCCAATTTCTCTGAGCAATTTATGACATTCTAAACATTTGTACACTGTATCGTATCACTTCCTATGCACTTCTGTCTGCTTCTCTACATCCCAGGCTAAGGAATGAATGACTCCGGGATGAAAATGTCAGGATCAAACTGAAAAATAATGACAGGAATTGAGCCAACTTAAATAAAGCAGAGAAGCTGAAGTCCATTCAGATGTCCTTATTTAAATCTTAATAAAACTCCTGTCTTTTCCTAGTCTTCCAGTTAATAAAAAAACAATTTTCTGCCTCATGGCTGATAGCTCTTAAGTTTTGGTTTTATGTTGCTCTCAACTTTGATTTTGATTATTTTAGCAAAAAAGAAGAACTATTTTAATTTATTGCAATTAATTATGTATTTATTTAGTGTGTGTGTGTCTGTGGGGATGCATGCTTGCCACAGTACACACGTGGATGTCGGAGGATATCTTGTGGAGTTGGTTATCTCCTTGTAACATGAGGGCCAGCTTGTTGGGGTTTCCGATCCCGCCCGGTACCCAACAGCCGGCAAATCCCAAAGAGAATCACACACAGAACTCCATAAGGTTATAAACTGATTGGCCCATTAGGTCAGGCTACTTATTAGCTCTTATAACTTATGTTACCCCATTATCCTTATCTATGTTAGCACATGGCTCCATACCTTTCTCAGCGTGACAGCTTACATGTTGCCTCTTCAGTGGTCTGCGCAGGAGTGGCAGAGGAACCTCTCTGCTTCCCAGAATTCTCCTGTTCTCATTGCATCACCTCTATTTCCTGTCTGGTTTTCCCACCTATACTGCCTGCCTGGACAATCAGCGTTTTATTAAAATATGATTGACAGAATACAGACAATTCTCCCGCATCATTTCCCTCTTTTTTTTTTAAACAAAAGAAAATACCCATAGTCCATTTGCTGGGAATGTGGGCGTAGTATTTCAGGCTATTTCCTGCTGGTTGGGGGCGCTGATGATCTTATGGGGACCTAAAGAAAATTTAGAGTTATAATCAAGTCCTGACTGGAGTATCCTGTGAGTCTTGATCATCTCAGGCAGCAGTGTTGAATCAGTTCTGGATGTAGAATTCAGACATCCAGGCCATCTGTTCCTACCGGAAATTTCTCAGGAGGTCTCCCTTGATCAAAGATGATTTTTCTTAACTCTGAATAAATCCAGAGCCTCTCATTTTCTGTGGAAACAAAAGCAAAATCTCTTCTCCAAAGTAACATACCTTTTGACTTCAATTTTGAAGCCAAGGTATTTTCAAAATACCGATCTTGGGTTAGTTCAGCAGCATTTATAAACAAAAGTCTTTTAGCAGCTGTTGTTCCTTCCTCAGCATTCAAACAATTCAAAGAGAGCATAATAGCATACAGTATCAAAATTCTCTGTTTATTTTCCATCTTTATGCAGCTTTATTTTTAACCTCTATTTCTTTTATTTTTACTTTTACTTTTTGACACAGGTTCTCTGTATATCTCTGTCCTGGAATAACACTGTAGACCAGGCTGTCCTTGAACTCACAGAGATCCTTCTGTCTCTGCCTCCCCAGTACTGGGCTCAAAGGTGTTTGCTACCACACCTTGAACTCACAGAGATCCATGCCTCTCTGCTTCCCCAGTGCTAGGATTAAAGGTGTGTGCTACCACACCTTGAAGTCACAGAGGTCAACTACCTTTGTCCCTTAAAGTCTCAGAGGTCAAAGTACCTCTGCCTCCCAGGCATTGGGATTAAAGGTGTGTTCTACCACACCCAACTACTCTCTTTCTTTTTACTTTAAGAACTTTAACTTTTATCCTGCATATATTTTTAACATACTGTAAACCATTTAGAGGTTTTCTTCCTCTTTGAATCTCTCTTTACTGTCTATCTCTCTTTTTCTGACCACTTGAGTCTTTAAGAAGAGGATGAAAGCTGTGGCTTTGATGGCTAGATCCTCGTGGCTGAGGTACCAGCCAGAGCTGTGTTCACTGCCACAACTCTATGGCGTTTCAAGGTCCTTGCCAGCAAGCTGCAGCATTCTGCTCACAGACCACACTCAGTCGGACTGCCTGCCTGAAAGAGTCAGAGTTTGCCCTGGCAGGACAGCCCAGAAAGCTGGCTATTTAAAACAGCGCAGCTTTTATCCTGCTACAGCTGAAAGCTGAAAAGCATGCATTCAGCTTTTCGCCAACACCGTTTAAGTGTTTCGTGGCAGGACCTCTTAAAAGAGCTGCAAAGTTTTGCAGCTAAAGCTGAGTCAGGAAGCCTCTCTTAGATGAGAGCATTTGCTTGCCTCTAGCAAGCAGAGCAGACCCGAGAAATTGCTGCTACCAAGAAACCATGCATAATGCTGTTATTTTGTTCTAGAATTACTTCCCAAGCTGTCTCAGGCTTTATGTGGATACAGTTGTCCACACGTTGGCGCCATTTGTAACATGAGGGCCAGCTTGTTGGGGTTTCCGATCCCGCCCGGTACCCAACAGCCGGCAAATCCCAAAGAGAATCACACACAGAACTCCATAAGGTTATAAACTGATTGGCCCATTAGGTCAGGCTACTTATTAGCTCTTATAACTTATGTTACCCCATTATCCTTATCTATGTTAGCACATGGCTCCATACCTTTCTCAGCGTGACAGCTTACATGTTGCCTCTTCAGTGGTCTGCGCAGGAGTGGCAGAGGAACCTCTCTGCTTCCCAGAATTCTCCTGTTCTCATTGCATCACCTCTATTTCCTGTCTGGTTTTCCCACCTATACTGCCTGCCTGGACAATCAGCGTTTTATTAAAATATGATTGACAGAATACAGACAATTCTCCCGCATCATCTCCTTCCAACATGTGGGTCCTGGGTCCTAAGCTCAGGTTTTCTGTTTTGGCATCAAGTGTTCTTTCCCTCTGAGTGACAAAGAAGAAAGTTGTAAGAGTCTCAAATAAACATGGTCAGCAAGAAGAATTCAGGAAGTCGAAGAATCTATTGTTTTCCCTATGAACACCGGATGATGGAAAGAGAGTATTTCAGAATATGTTTCATAGTTAAAGAGAAAGTGCCTCTCCTGCTCAGTGCCCATTTCTTACTGATCTGATGGAGCATTAGTGGGGTAGGCTCGTAGGCATTTGCATGGCAAAGGAAAGCAGTGATCCTCAAGGGACCTTTGCCTGCCCTGTCACGGGCACCACCCACAGTACTGGAGCTGCCCAGCAGTGCCTCACTAGGACCGAGTTCAAAGTCCGTGTCAGGGACTGGCCTATTACCCTTTGGCATCTTCACGCTTTCTAAAGGAATGTCCGAATGGTGTAATGGACAGGAAGATCAGGTCCTGACTCCAATGCCAATGTTAGAAAATTGTTTTTAGTGTAGGTGGTAAAAGTCTAGGAAATATTTTTGAGTTGCTTTGCAGACATCTGGTCTTTACAGGTCTTCCTGTCAATGCCTTGGTGCAGCAAGCCTGCACTCTGAGCCCCTTCTTCGCCTAAGTCAGGGCAGAGACCCATCCTGCTGTCTAGGTGATGACTGACCTGACAGGTTGTGTCTCGGTTCTGGCTGCTATACGAAATGCACCGCACACTCATATTTAGTCAACGTCAGATAAATACGGGTCAATAGTCCCATCGTTTATACAGAACTGAACATTCCTTCTATCTAGTGGCTTGGTAACTGTGGTAAAGTCTAACATATCACTCACGTGCTAGTGGGATGCTTTTGTAAATAAACCCACTGCCTGCCTGTTGGGTTAAAGCACAGCACAATAGCATAGCATGCGCTGTGTGATGCCCGGCAAGGACAGATAAAGCAATACTGCTTTATGTGTTTACTATATGACAGCTCTTATTATTTTAGAGAGAATGCTGTCTATGTGCTAAAAAAGAAAAAGAAAGAAACTTATTGGATTCTCTGACTGTGGCTGGCCCGAAGTCTTTCTGAAAAGCCATTGACTATGATACTGGGACCTGTTTCCTCTGCATATACTGTTTTTTGGGGATCCAGTCTGTTTGGACACTCACCTTCCTGGACCTGGAGGGAGGGGGAAGGAACTGGAACTTCCCACAGGGCAGGAAACCCTGACTGCCCTAAGGGACGAAGAGGGAGGAGGAGAGGGAGTGGGGGGAGTGGGAGGGTGTTGGGAAGAGGGGCGTAAATGGAAACTTTTATAATTTAATAAAATTTACTTTAAAAAAAAAAGAAACTTATTGCTATACATTGTGTGTGTCACAGTAGCAGCCGCCAGCTACGTCTCATTCCCCAAATTTCAACCACCTAAGTTTGTCTTGTGCCTGGTTGGATCTCAAGTTCTTTTGTTCTTCCTGGCCAGAGGAGCACAGGCTACACCATAGGTCAGTCCATCTAGCCCAGGTCTCTGCAGGTGGGTGGACAATGCCGGTTTATGTCACTGTGGCAACATTGATACATCTCTCAGTCCATGCTCCCGTGGTTCAGCAAGTCATCTGCATGCCACAGACTGCGTGGTCTCAACAAACATGACACTCATTAAGTGACTGAGGGAGATTCCCAAAGTCCAGTTTGTTTGTTTTTAAAGGTGATTTTTATTAAAAGGCTATTTGATTCTTAGTGGAGGACAGTATTTATCTGTGGGTATAAGTTCTGCTTCCAACAGAACCAGATATTACAACTACTATATTACAACTACTCCCACTTTGTAGACTAAAGTTTGCACACAAAATGTCTTGGCCGTCCTCCCTTCAAAAGCTGCGCTCTTTATAACCTAGCTGGCCCACTTTGTCTGTGAACTTCGAGAAAGTTTTCTTTGGCATATCTTACACATTTGCTGCGAATGTGCATACAATCATTTGGTTTGAAGGTGCAGGGGCCAAAGGGATGGGTGTTGCTTGTCTGGTTTTGCAAGTAAGGCTTCATTGACTCTTCAACCCTCTCAAAGTGAACTCCGTGATCTGAAAACTTGACCTCTTAAGACTTAGTTTTAGCATGGCAGGCATGGTCACATCTCCCCTCCAGAAGGCACTTCCTGGTTTCAAGGTGTCTTAAAAGTTTGTATGGAAATAAATCAGTAGGTGTCTCTGTGAAATCACTTCCGAAACCAAGGGAGGCGGATGGGGATGGAACAAAGGGAGGGAGTAGGGATTGGTTCACCATAGAGTCAGGGCTTCTCCCTGGACAATGCTCAGGGGATAGATCCTGCCAACTCCAGTTGTTCTTACCTGCATTTCTGGGCTTTCATGTACACCACCTCTTACCTTGCCACAATTCTAGTAAGAGATATTAAGGATGAGAACTGTAGTTCAATGATACAGTATTTGTTTCCCATGGATGAGACCCTGAATTTGTTCCCCACCACCAAAGAGAAACAGAATAGAAGAAAAGAGAAGAGATGAATGTCATCTTAATAAATTCTCTCTTCCTCATCTTGGTCCAGAACCCTTTGAAATATCTTTTAAAATTTTGACTATATTTTATGTTTATGTTGATTTTTTTCAATCAAGTTGTTTTTTTGCCCTGTTCTCTACCCATTTTATGCGTAGTTGTAGCTTGCTCAGGATAGGCTAAATACGTAAGCTCTGTGCAAGGTGTTATTTTTAAAGCTTACTTCTTCCTTGCTGAGGTAACTATAAAGGGGCTGCTGGGGAAATCAAAGAAATAATACAGCAGTATTCCCACACGCTATCCTCAAGGTTATGGCCATTTATATTTTGCTCTTATATTGGTTTGTTCTCCATAAACGTCCCTTACAAAAGCCCAGAAGAGGTCTTGAGACAGTCCGCATGGTCATGTCAGAGGACCACGCTAGTTTTTAATACCATTTTTTTCTTTGGGGTGTATTCTTCGAAATCCCATCTGCTGACTCTCTTATTAACTAAATCTATCAATGTCATTATGTTTACTTGCTGACTTTCAAGACTAAAGGCCCCGCTCATCATTTGCTGTGGGTGCTCATTTTGCTTTGCAAAAGCCCTTCTTGATTTATAGTAGGAATAAGGGACCTTTAAGGGATATTCATCTGTTTCTTGAAGTTATAACATCATCTATCATGTAAACGCAATTATTATTTATCTTGGCTTATCCGTTGACTCAGTGTTACACTATATACAGTTTCTAACCACCAGCAGTAAGGGAATAGAAGCAGAGCTCCACACTGACACCTTTATCAACCTGGGGAGTTCCCTTAACCTTTTAGAGACCATGATGCAGGCAAACTCGGGATAAATGGTTTTTGACACAAAATGAATTTCGGGACTGGCCAGTATGAAACAGAGTTGGGTTTTTATGAACGATAAAGGGAATCATGATCAGAAGAATAAAGCATACCCATGAGTATGGGGGTGGGCTTCTCAAGAATATTCACAATGTATTAAAAGACACCGGCAGAAACAAACTGTAAACCCAAGATTTAACTGCTTGTGGATGGGCTTTCAAGGGAGGAATGCAAGTAATTATCTTAGTATTGTCCATTTATGCCATTCTGATGGTTCAAAGGTTATGCTTCAAAACATGGCTAAGAAACTTTGCCCCCTTCTTTCTCTCTCTTGATAAGTGAGTTTATCGGGTGGCTCCATATGTGTTTTGAATGGAATCACAATCTAATGAAGTAAAGCCATGAGTCACTAGGGTTACACAGCAGAGTTCAGACATGTCCTTTAGCTATAAAGGGGACTCCTTGTGAGATTCGTCGAAAACTATAGGTTGCAGGTGCTGAGGGAGAAAAGCCCCCAGCAAGTGTTAACTGTGTTGTTCTGTGAAGTAATCCTTCTGTACACTGTGTAAATTATGCTGTGATTGATTTTATAAAGAAGCTGACTGGTCAATAGCTGGACAGAATGAGGCTAGGTGGGAAAATCGACTACGGACACTGGGAAGAAGGGTAGAGTCAGAGGAGTTGTCAGAGAGTCGTGGAGAGGCAACAGGGCATGCAAGATGAAAGAATGTGGATTAATATAAATGAGCTAGTTTAAATTGTAAGAGCTAGTTAGTAATAAGCCTAAGCTACTGACCAAGTTATTTGGGAACTGGTGGGTGGGAGAGAAAAACCCAACTACAGTGTTGAAATTCTTGGCTGGCCAGAGGCTTCAACCAGACTCCTGGATGAGGGGACCTTTTCCTCCCCAGGTCTTCATAATTTTCCCTGGCTTTCTCTCTTGCCTCACAATCACCTCTGTTCTTCAGCTCTGAAGATGAAACTCATGTTCTAGAAGTCAAGAAACTGTTACCAAGTGAGAATGACTTGAAGCCTTCTAAGGTCCCCACTCTGCTTTCCTTCACCACAACCCTGGGAGGTTCCAAAGCGTGCCTCCTCCTGTCCCTCCAGCATGCTCTAGACCCTTTCCCTGGGCACATCTCCAGGGATATGTGCTGTAGGAATTCCTACCATCAATAGCCTTTAAGTTACCCACCCAGTTGAGGGTGGCCTCCTATACTATATTCCAGCTGCAGGATTCAGGTGCTGTTCCCTGGTCCAGCAGAGGATTGTGATCTGTGAGTCTGCCCTAAATAAATAACCCTCTATTATACTTAGTTATGAGCTAGTATGGGATTTCTTTTAAGAGTCTTTCTTCATCTGGCACCCCATGTGGATCTGAATTCTACACCTACCAGGTGGATCGGCTTAAAGGCCGAAACGGGCCACAGCACCGAAAGTCTCCCACCCCCACCCGCTTGACTTGCTTTTACCTTCTAAGCATTTTTTTTTTTGTAAAACCCCCAGCACAGTGAGGCTAAATGCGTGAAGTGACTTGGAAATTTCCCAAGCACATGCACGCCCCCTGCCCCCCGCCGCTGTGTTCCCTGCCAAGTGGCGACTTGCACAATTTTCAGTTTGTACTCCCAGCTCCTGACTGCTGGGCTTCTTGCTCCATGAATGGAATTAATTTAATTACTTTTAATTTCTTAAGCAAAGGCATATTTCTCAGTATTTAACCAGCACCAAGGTGGAGAACCCAAAGTCTCTCAGGACTGTTTGTGGCACCAGGTTCGTCCTCTAGTCCTGACTCTGCAACCACGACACCTGCTGGACAATGAAGCTTATTACACCTTAAACAATTGACCAGATTTTATAACAGGTAATTAATAAATCAATAAACTTGAAAGTTATATAATGGCAGACAATATTACTATTGAAACTTTTAGTAACTTTTTTGCTAATACTATGGATTGTATCCTACAAGGCTTATATGATTATGGTGATATAACCATTTATTGGTTATTGGTACTCAGTTTTTTATTCATATTATATACTTAAGAAAATGGTTTGATAGCAGAGCCAAGAATAAGGCACTTTTAGAAATGATGCAGTCTTTAGAGACTAATAATGAACAGTTAGGTGACAGGTTTATTTCTATTGAAAATCAAGTTACCTGAAAAAATTAATTCTATTGAAAAGGGTAAAATTAATTTGACAGACAAAATTGAATCCATGTCAGAGGATACTGAGAAATTATCTGAAAAAATTCATACTGTTGAATTTGACAATTGAAGTTTGCTAAAATGTTATGATAGGTTAGCAGATAGAGTATCTCTCCAGGATAGCAATCTGCACACTATCCAAATGATGTCCAAGAAAGAGGTGTTATCTTTAAAGGAAAAACATCACACCTTGGAATCACATGTGCAGAATGAGTATCAGAGGCTAGGTGCCTCAATGAAATCACTAGAAATATATACAGGTCAGGAGATTCAGGCTTTACAAAAGACAGTAATAAAAAGATTTGAAATGATTGAAGAAATTATTGGAGCTGATGAACAAGGAAAGAAGGTACAAGGACAAGATTCAACATTGCCAGTAGCTGTCAGGGATGACTTACCCAGGGTTTTAGCTTCCTACCCTGTAATCTACTCTGAGAAAGCTTCAAGTTCTAAAGGCCAAAAAGGATTCAAAGAAGGTAGATGGATACCTATAGGAATGCATGATCTAAAAGAAATTAAGCAAGCTATCATAACTTATGGCTTGCATTTTGCAATTGTTAGGGAGATGATAAAGACATGAGCTTCTTGCATTAAAGTGATGCCACATGACTGGCTTCAGTTATTTTCAGCAGTCCTGGATGACAGGCCTCAACTGATGTTTAAATGCTATTTCAGAGGAGAGAATGAAATTTTAGAACAACAAGGAGAAGTAAAAGAACTTGAGACTTCCCAAGATCAAATTCTTGGTGAATGCACTTATATTGACCCACAGGCTCAAGTTCTTTATAATGAACAAATCTTGTCCCTATGCCACAAAGCAATCTTAAATGCTTGGGATTTAAGAACTAGGAAAATGAATTGAATCATACACCAGAGCTAAACAGGATCAGAGAGAATCCTTTAGTAACTTTTTACAAAGACTAACTAAGGCTGTACAAAAAAGGAGTAACAGACCCAGGTGCTAGATGAGTACTTATTGAATCTCTGACTTTGGAAAATGCCAACTTAGAATGCAAAAAGATATTTGGGCTTTAAAGGTTAGATCAGCACCAAGGATGAATGGATCCTGCATACAATGAACATTGAGTCATTTGAATATAATAGTGAATCTTGGGTAGGAGAAGCAATTTCCAAAGGTATGAGGAGACATCAAAATGCCAAATGTTTTAATTGTGGTAGACTAGGACATCTGAGAACGGATTGTAGACAAGAAATTCCTAGATATAGTATCTCCTCTGAGAATGGCAATAATATGAGGAGTCAGCTTTTGGGTATATGTAGACGATGTTGCAAAGACTGACATTGGACCAATGAATGCAGATCAACAAAAGACAGACAAGGCAACCTGAAACCATTGGGAAACTCCTTGGGGAGCCTCTCACAGACCCCAAAGTCAAAGGTGGTCCAGTCATTCCCAGTCACTGTGGAGGACATGTCTCACCAGAAAAATTAAAAAATTGAGAACCTCTGTAAAAAACCATACTGTTCTAGATGATGGAATAAACATGGAGGATAAGTCAAAAATTACAATAGGATATAGGAAATAAATATTCTGAAATACTTCTATAAAAGATCAAAGACCAAAACTAAGAGTGTGTATAAATGGCATTGTAATTGTGGGTTTGATAGACATGGGTGTGGACATGAGTATCATTACTCCAGAATCTTGGCATCCAAATTGGCCTCTTCAAAGGCAGATGTTCAATTACTAGGAATTGGAACCCTATCTCAAGTGAAACAAAGTACAAGATGGGTTGAATACATAGAGGCAGAAGGACAGAGAGGAAAACTGAGGCCATATGTGGCTAATATTGCAGTGAATTTATGGGGACAATGGAAGCTGCAGCAATGGAAGACAAAGATTAACGTTCCTGCAGTCTCAGAAACTCATAATTCTGGGAAGAATATTATAAGGTACTATACACAAAGGTCACCAGCCATTCAGACTGTACAAGAATACAAAGCAACTAGCAAACCTTTAGAGGTACCAGCAGCCCTACCTGTAAAATGGTTAACTGAGAAACCAATTTGAGTTAAACAGTGGCCATTAACAGAAGACAAACTGCAGACTTTAGAACCGCTGGTACAGGAGCAACTAGATGCTCACCATATTGAAGAATTAACCAGCCCTTGGAATTCTCCTGTATTTGTTGTTAAAAAAAATCTGGTAAATGTAGAATGGCGACAGATCTAAGAACTGTCAACAAGGTAATTCAACCTGTAGGTTCTCTACAATCTGGAATTCCTCTGCCTTCTCTATTACCAAAAGGATGGCCTCTTATAGTCATTGATTTAAAAGATTGTTTCACTATGCCTTTACAAGAAAAAGACAGAGAAAAATTTGCCTTCACAGTGTCTACTTATATAATAATTCTCAGCCTTCTAGGAGATACCAGTGGAACATTTCTTCCAAAGGGAATGCTTAATAGCCTCACCCTATGTCAATACTTTGTAAGTCAGCCATTGGAAATAGTATGTAAAAAATTTCCTAAATCTATAATTTACCATTACATGGATGACATTTTTCTATCTGATTCAATCACAGATACTTTAGAAAGAATGTTTGAAGAAGTAAAGAAAGTTTTGCCAAAATGGGGATTACAAATTGCTCCTGAAAAAATAGAGAGGAGATTCTGTCAACTATCTAGGTTATAGAATAGGTTTACAGAAAATTAGAACACAAAAGACACAAATTAGGAGAGACCAGTTATGGACTCTTAATGACTTTCAAAGATTGTTAGGAGATATTTCCAACCTATGATTGACTGTTGGGATAACATCTGATCTAATAATTTATTTAAACAAAACATTAGATGGTGATAAAGACTTGAATAGTGCCAGAGAATTAACAGCTGTAGCAGAAAAAGAATTGACAATTGTTGAGAGGAAATTATAGGAGGCACATGTGGACAGGGTGAATCCAAATCTTAATTGTATTCTAGTCATATTGCCCTCCAGAATTTTTCCTACAGGAGTTTTAATGCACAGGATGATATTATCTTAGAATTGATATTTTTACCACATAAGCCAAGTAAAAAATTAAAAGCTTATGTGGAAAAAGTCTCTGAATTAGTTATAAAAGGTAAATTGAGACTGTCAATTAGCAGGTATAGACCCAGCAGAGATTATAGTGCCTTTTACTACTGATAAAATAAAAAAGTTATGGGAAGACAATGAACCATGGCAAAGAGCTTGTGCTAATTTTCGGGAGAGAAATTAATAGCAATTATCCCAAAAGTGATAGACTTAATCTAATAAAGAGAACTTGGATTCTTCCCCAAATTGTACGTGATGCTCCAATAACTGGAGCCCATATATTTTATACTGATGCAGATAAATCAGGGGAGGAAAGTTACAAATCAGAAAAATTAAGTAAGGTGGAATAAAACCCTTATAATTCTTTCCCAAATGCAGAATTATATTCTATTCTCATGGTACTAAGGGGTTTTAAAGAACCTCTTAATATAATTACTGATTCACAATATGTAGAAAGAGTTATCTTGCATATTGAAATTGCTGAATTTATGCCAGATGATACAGAATTGACTTCATTATTCATACAGTTCAAGATATAATCAAAAATAGGCTTTGTCCCATATACATAACACACATCTGATCCCATATGGGTCTGCCAGGTCCTCTAGCAAAAGATAATGTAGAAATTGATTAATATCTGATTGGAAGTGTATTGAAAACCTCAGAATTCCATAAGAAACATCATGTCAATAGCAAAGGTTTAAAGAAAGAGTTGCCGCTTACATGGCAACAAGCTAAGGAGATTATAAAGAGATATTCTACTTGCTCTTTATATAAACAAACACCACTACCTGCAGGGACTAACCCAAAGAGTACTCAGAGGAATTAAATCTGGCAGATGGATGTGTTCCACTTTACAGAATTTGAAAAATTAAAATATGCACACCATTGACACTTATTCAGGTTTTCAGTGGGATTTAACCTTTAACTGCTTTAGGCTTAGAAAAGGCAGATTCAGTAATCATACATTAGAAGTTATGAGCATCATGGATATATCTGCACAAATAAAGACAGATAATGATTCAGCATATGTCTCTAAGAAAATGAAACAATTTTTTTCTTATTATACAATAAAGCATATTACAGGTATACCATACAATCCTACAGGCCAGGCAGTTGTAGAAAGATCAAATCGAACTTTAAAGGATATGTTAACAGAAAGGGATAAAAAATGCCACCAGAAATAGATTATATAATGATTTATTAACCTTGTATCTTCTTAATGCTAATTAGAAAGGGACAACAACAGAAGAGAGACATTGGATAATAGAAAAGTCTTCTGAATTAAATCAGCTGGTGTATTTCAATGATGTATTGGCCTCACAAAGGAAGTCAGGAGATGAGCTACGTTGGGGAAGAAGTTTTGCTCTTGTTTCCACAGGAGAAGAAAAACTACGGATACCATCAAAAGTAATAAAGATTCGCTTTGAAAAGAAAAAAAAAATCTCTTGAGAAAGAGAAATGACAGCTCATCCAAAATGGTGACAACCATACAGGTGGTTAAGAAACCATGCATGGTTGGGGCAGGTTTCTGCTCTTATCTTTACAGGAAAATATACATCTTCAAAAACTCAAGACCCTGGATGTTTGGATGCCGATAGAAGGAAAAAATAACTATCCACTAAGAATCATCAAGAAAAAGGGATATGACCTGTAAGCACAGGTGATCAAAACATATACTTTATATAAATATATATATATATTTATATTCATATGTATATGAATATATAGAGCTGACTTTGGAGTTGAACAATGACTCTGTCCTTCTCTAAATCCAACCATTTTGTTAAAAAAAATTCAGAGTTTCTGTCTCATGTCAAGAGTCGTCTGGTGTGGGACAGAAAGAAAAAAGAATTTAGAAAAAATTTTACTTTTCTTCATACCTATTTTTGTTTCTATTGTACCTTTTATTGAATATATATATATATATATGTCTGTATATGTCTATATAAATAATGTTTAAGTTTTTCACAATGAACAATGAATTTTCCTGCAGTAATCTTTGAAATTTTCAGGAAGAAGATGGGGCCCCACAACAACTCCACCTGGTTGATATGATGTCATGATGCTGATAGCACTATTATAAGACCTGTTTTTGGTATCACCTGCTCAAGATAGTTCCAACTAGGTTAGCTGAAATGGTGCATTTTTGTTATAACATTCTGGCCAGAATTCCAAACAGGAATCTCAAAAAAAAAACCCTTCTGAATAATCAGAGAATATTTGCAATTATACCAGACAGTAATCTTGGAACTTAACCATCATTTTACTTTCACAGGATCCCATAAAAAAAAACACCACCCCCATGACAGCTGGAAGTAATTCTAGAAGATGACGACCCCTCTCCCAACAAAGTTTGTCCTCAGGGTTAGGGACATCATTTAGGAGTAGATTATAATTGGTATAGGGTTGGAGGTTGGGGGAAATTATGTAGGATCAGGGATCTCTTTTAAAAAAAGAGAAAGAGGAATTTGCATGGGATAATAGATTAATATGACTAACACTAATAGTAATAGTGAATAATGGAGTGAATACTTGTGAGCAATTTACATTGGTATAGATTCTTGTATATTGACACAAATTTAAATTACATTGAATATGTTACTATTTTCATCTATAATATTTGTATATCTAAGCAAAATTATTTTGTCATATTGTATGCATGCATGCTTCTACCTCTGCTTAAGACATTTTTTATTGATACAATTTTAGGATATATTTATCATATTGCAATATACATTTTTACCTCTGATCAAGATACTTAAACATTGTTTACATTTTGAGATCATTGTCCTCATTTGTTGCACAGTTGTTTAAAGATTGTTTAATATTCTAATATGAAGTCTTAGTCTTTAAGTTATATAGGTATGAAGATTCATAGGTCAATAGTCATCCATGTTTGTCATACTTATAGTTAGACTAATGAGGTTCTTTAGATACATAGAGACTGTATTCTGTATAGATAGGTAATCTTCAACCACTTCAAAGAGCTGTAGAATATGGCATTTAAATAACTTAGAGTTTTGTTGAAGTGAGACATGATTGGTCCTGGCAGCATTGATCTATTCCTGAAAGAACGTTGAACACCAAAGACACTCCACTTGGAGCTTGTTTTCTTCATGGCAAAACTGGCCTTTGGGCAAGGAACTGCCCATGCATAGACCATTGACAAAACGCACAATGTTTGGACAGAACAAGGGATACAAGAAAAAAGACTGTCAAATTTTGCCAAGACAGGGTAATATGGTTTTGAAAATTTTCCTGCCTCTGAAAATGATCTGACAATTACTCTAGGCCTTAGCCAAAGTTTGTTTCTCCAACGTTGCAAATGAGACTTTGGGTGATTGCCCAGGTAGCCAGTTGTCTCTGTCATTCATTGCACATTTTGGAAGTTGTTTGATTGCACTTCCTGCTTACTCAAGTAATATTATTTCCCTTCTTGTGTCTTCATTGGGTTGAAGACTAGATAGTTGTACTTACTTTCCTCTCATGACTTGGCCAAGTTATTTATTATACAAGATTTAAACTCGTTAAAATAGGATAGTTATTGAAACATTTATCACATGTTTCTTGCTTGATATTGTTTATACTGGTTGCAATTCTAATTTTTATGACTGATATTTGTTCTTATTGTATATAACTTTGTATTAGGCTTAGAACACTCTTATTTAAACAAAAGGGGGAGGTGCTGTAGGAATTCCTACTGCCAGTAGCCTTTAAGTTATCTGCCCACTTTGGCGTGGCCTCTTATACTATATATGCTGATGTAAAGCCCTGTGCCCAGCCTCTCTTCTGGCTGAGGGATTTGATTGCTGTTTCCTGGTCCAGCAGAGGATTGTTATCTGTGAATCTACCTTTAAATAAATAATCTTTTATTATACTCAGTTCTGAGCTAGTGTGGGATTTCTTTTAAGTGTCCTTCTTCAGACATGTGTTTTGGCCTGTCATCCGAGTACTTAGGAAGCCAAAGGAGGGGGTACACAGGACTCCATCTTTAGAGAGAGAGAGAGAGACAAACTTCCACTGTGGTTTATATTCGAGGAGCAGTAGAAGTGGCGAAGTATGTGGGATAAAAACCTCTGCTTGCATCCCCAGCCCCACCCCTCCCTAATTGTGCAGCAATAGCTACTGACACTTATCTAGGATCTTCACACTGTTTGAAGTGTTTGATGTGTGCTAAGCCGTCAGCCCTTTATCTCTCAGGGTCCTCATCCGCACAGACGTAAGAGCCTCGTGCTATATTAGTAAAAAGCTATTTTAAAACAGTATTTTATGTTGCCACCTCACAATGCAGTTGTTTGAAAGAGCTCATTTATTGATCTTCCTATACCAATGCCTAGGCCATAGTTGGTGCTCTTCTTGAATGTCCCTTCTGTTTTAAGCAGAGCATACATGAAGGAAAGAGGGTAGCTTTATCTATATCTGACATTACTGAATATCTTGGTATTCACCTGTAGTCACTGGTAGCCAGGGGTGTAGCTATCCTGGTGGGAGCAGAGATATTCTTTTTTGTTTGTTTATTTGTTTGTTTTGATATGCACTTCTTTTTATTATTTAGTTTATTTATTTGTTTTACATCCTGACTGGTTTCCCTCTTCTCCTCTCTTGCCATTCCTTTTCCCACCTCCCCTCCCTTCCCTCAATCCTCTCCTCCTCTGTTTCTGTTCAGAAAGGAGCAGGCCTCCCATGCGTTTTATCAAAACATGGCCTATCAAGTTGCAGTAAGACTAAGCACCTCCGCTTTGTTTTTAGGCTGGGCAAGGCAATCCAATATAAGGAATAGGTTCCCAAGAGCCAGACAAAGCATTAGAGACTGCCCCTGTTCCCACTGTTAGGAGTCCCACATGTAGACCAAACTACATCACTATCACATACATGTAGAGGGCTTAGGTTGGTCCCATGTAGCCTTCCTGGATGTTGGTTTAGAGTCTGTGAGCCCCTATGAGCCCAGGATAGTTGATTCCGTGGGTTTTCTTGTGATATCCTCGACTCCTCTGGCTCCTACAGTTCTTCCTTCTTCTCTTCATCATGGTTCCCCAAGCTTGGCCTAAGGTTTGGCTGTGGGTCTCTGCCTCTATTTCCATGAGTTATCAGATGAAGGTACTTTGATGACAATTGGGGTAGTCACCAATCTGATCACAGAGATGGCCAGTTCAGGCTACATATCCACCATTTCTAGGAGTCTTAGCAAGGGTAATCCTTGTGGATTCGTGGTACTTTCCCTTGTATCAGAGGAGGACACAGAAGAGATATACTGGGTTTGGGGGCAGGTGGAGATGGGAACTCAAGAGATCAAGTTGGGGTTTGATGGAGGTGGAGAGTACTGACAGAGACTACTGGATATGGGGACATTTTGGGGTCCGGTAAAACAAAGATATTCTAAGGAGAGACACTTATGCCTCTCCCTGTGATTTTGAATAATTGAGACAATAGGTTCCAGTCTATACACATATCCTACTTGCCAATTTTATTATCTGTCCTCTCTGCAATAAGTGATAAGTGTGGATACGGCAGCCCTTTGTAGTTCTATGACGTGTCTTTGAGCTTACTCATTCTGACTAGGGGCAGAGAATGAAGAAATCACACACACACACACACACACACACACACACACACACAGAGAGAGAGAGAGAGAGAGAGAGAGAGAGAGAGAGAGAGAGAGAGAGAGAGAGAGCACTAGGATAAGGTGATCAGATGGAGAAACCCCAGAACCCCAGAATCTTGGTGTTTTCATTATATAAAGCTGAACAGGAAGGTGGGATTGTTGCATATAGCTGAACAAGTAGCTGGGTTTGACCTATAGAGACAAGAAGGCAGGGTTATTACATACAGCAGAACAGGAAAGCAGGTTTATCTAGTCTCAGCAGAATCAATCTCTGTAAGGAGCAGTCTTCAGACTCTAACCATCCAGGGGAAGAAAGCTACAGTGGACATTTTCTGTAGAAACTTTTGACACGCACACATGGATTCAGTGAAGACTTTGCCATCCCTCTGGGTCTCACCTAGGAAAAGCTTTGTCACTCCAATGGGTCTGAGGCATTAGGGTTCTTGACATGGCTGTGTTCATGTCAACAACATACTCAGGATTTCTGTAGATGGAAGTTTCTGTCCTGTCCAGTCCTGCAGCCATTCAGTCCCAAAGAAACACACAGAGGCTTATATTAATTATAAGTTGCTTGGCCTATTGCTCAGGCCTATTACTAACTAACTTTTACGATTTAAATTCACCTACAATTTTTGTCTATGTTTAGCCATGTGGCTTGGTACTTTTTCTCAGTAAGGCATTCTCATCCTGTTTCCTCTGCATCTGACTTGTGACTGACTCTCTGCCTTTCCTCTTCCCAGAATTCTTCTAGTCTGGTCACCCTGCCTATACTTCCTGATGGGCTACTGGCCAATCAGTGTTATATTAAGCCAATATGAATGACAAATCTTTACAGTGTACAAGACCATTGTCCCATGGAATTTCACTGGATCCCTATGTCATGCAAATCATAAAACCTAAAGGTAATCGTAAGGATTCCTTACAAAATACATGACTATCGAGACTTATCCTGGGCCTCTCTATGAAGCAGTTTACTGAGGGTGTGATCAGATAAAGAAGGGAAAGTGTGTTGTCGTGTTCATCATCCTTGTGGATGCCTGAAGCTAGAATCTGCTGGAATGTTCTGAAGGGCCACACAGTGTCTCAGAGCTGTCTTTCTGCAGGTAGGGCCAGCTATCTGTCATCTCCACCACCTGCTACCTAGGATTAATTTTTTCAGAATAATAATCACCCCTTACACTTACAGCCTTCAGATTGTATATAGTTGGGTGTCACCCACTAAAGCATCCAGAAATCTCCAGAACAGAGATCAGGAAGTCCTTGGCAGAGTCAGGCTAAGGTATTGACTGGTTACACCTGTGTGAAGCTGGCTGCCATTATAATGCCAGTAATGAACCATGAGCAGAGAGGGTGTGAGGCTGAGCACATTGCAACCCATTCCATGCCCCCATCAGATGGGCTGGTGCCCTATATTAAGCCCAGCCTAGAGTCTTCAGGATGACAGAAGGCCACAACTTCTAAGAAAGAGTCAATTCAGAAAATTTAATGGAATGAGTTAAAATCTACGTAGATACCAAAACAAAGAGAAGCTCAGGAACATCTCTCTGTGTCTCTCTGTCTGTCTGTCTGTCTGTCTGTCTGTCTCTCTCTCTCTCTCTCTCTCTCTCTCTCTCTCTCTCTCACACACACACACACACACACGCACAGCTGCTATTTACATTCTGGTTTAAATTAATGTCCTCCTAGTAAGGAAGTCAAAAGCAGTTTGAGGTCAGGTGTACAATTGTACAGTTAACTAAAGGACTTGCTTTTTTACCCCCTCCCCCTAAATAGATAAACAAGGTAAAAATATCCAAAGAAATTAGGAAGTGTTCATGTCATGACAGCAAATATAGTAAGAAATTTTAAGCTCTTCTTATACAGATGAGAGCAAACTGTAGAATGCAGGTCTTGCCGTAATTATTGTTCTGTTACATTTTGAGGTTTATTTTATGTGCATTAGTGTTTTGTCTGCACGCATGTCTATGTACCACATGTAAACAGCACCTCTTCCATCCAAAAAAGAGTGCTGGATCTCCTGTAGCTGGAGTTGTAGATGCTTATGAGCAACCGTATGGGTACTGGGAACTGAATCCAGATCCTCGGCAAGAACAGCAAGTGCTCTTAACTACTGAGCCATCTCTCAGCCCCTCATTATTGTTTCTATTAAAATTCTTCTCCTCCTCCTCCTTTTCTTCCTCCTCCTTCTTCTTCTGGTCTGTAAGTTTCTTATTTAAAGCTCGTAGGTCAGGTGTGTTCTCCAATAGAAATATATATATATTTAATATATAAATTATATATCCTATAACTAATATCACACATTAACAATGATATATAACAGCCTGTAGATGGATATGATAAGGTAATCCCACATTAGCTCAGAATGGGGTATAATAAAGGTTTTTTTTTTCTTATTTACAGGTAGACTCACAGTCTTCTGCATGAGCAGGAAACAGGAACCAAATCCAACAACTGAGAGAGAGAGAGAGACAGAGAGAGAGAGAGAGAACATTTCTAGTACCCAAAGCCACACCCAACCTGGTCCAGCATCTCAAAGGCTATTGGTACCTTTCACTTTTGTCTGAACAAGAGAGTTCCAAATCCAATACAAAACTATATACAATAATTTGGGTGGCTATTCAGACAGTGAGATGTCTCTGTTAATTCTAGAGTTTTAGAAGTTATTTACAATGTGCACTTCCTATTAACTTAGGTAATATTATATCCTTCTGGGATCTTTTTGGAATCGAAAAGTAGATAGTTATAATTATAGTTGTCCTTAGTTATGATAAAATATAAAACGGATATAAATATTGTAACTATAATTCTTTCTTGATAACTGTTTTGTTGTATGTAATCTTGCTATGTTAAAACTAAAACTTTCCTTTTTATTTGAACAGAAAAGGGGAATGGTGTGGGAAGTCCTTCTATATATGTGTTGCTTTTATTGGTTAATGAATAAAGCTGTTTTGGTCTACAACAGGGCAGAATAGAGTAAGGTGGGAATTCCAAGCAGATAGAGGAGGAAAGAAGGCAGAGTCAGAGAGATGCTATTAGCTGCTGAAGGAAACAGACACTCTGGAACTTTGCCAGTAAACCATGAGCCTCGTGGCAATACCCAGAATAACAGAAATGGGTTAATTTATGATGTAAGAGCTAGCTAGAAATATGCTTAAGCTATTGGCCAAACAGTGTTGTAATTAATATAGCTTCTGTGTGATTATTTCAGGTCCGGATGGCCAGGAACTAATGAGTAGTCTCTGCCTACAACAACCCCTGTTTGGTCTAGGGAAGAATCCTACAATGGACATATTAAGGCTTATGCACCTGTTGTGTGAACATTCCCACGAGCTGACATAGCCGAAGCCATGAATAGTCTTTACATTTTAGGCTATGCTCTGCCACCAGAATCCAGGTCAAGTTTCACTGCCAGATGAATTATGAAAGCTAGGTGAGAGCTTTTCCATTTCAAAATTGCAGATACAAGTTTATCACCATTATCTTTATTACCATTATCACTAAACAACTCGGGCTTGGGTCACACAGGGTTGATTTCAGCTGAGGATTAATTGCCCTCACCCAGCTGTAGCGCTGGTTTCTGAGACTCTCAAGGAGCGGACACCATCTGAGTGGTGGGGCTGATTTTTGACCATTGCAGCTCCAGGGACAGTTATAATACAAATGATCATGATCAGTTTGCTTTGTTTTGGAAAGCAGATATTTAACACTATATATTATATATTAAGGCTGGATTAACAAATTGCTTTGGTCCTTTTCAAAAATATGTCTGTGTGTTTTCATTTATTTATTATGAATATTTCAGACATAGGATTAGAAAGAAAGGGTGAATGGACCATAGGCATCCATCCACCAGCTACATCATCTTTGAGACTCAAACTTTGCAGATTTGCAGCTCAATCTTGCCTTGGGTATGGCATATCCAAATATACAACTGAAATATGAGGAGGATTGGCCTGGCATTTCCTCTAGAGGATTGAGGATCTATAGTAACTATTTTTTAGATGATGGTTTCTGAAGCAGAGACATTTAGTATACATCAGTGTGCAGAAAGTCCATTCAAGAGACAAACTTTTATAAACTGTAAAATTTCCCTTTCAAGTTTCTTGTGCTCCTGTATAGATGAACCTGTAAAAATCGCTCTTCCCTTGATCCAATTTTAATATAATTCACAAGAGAACACTTTTCTGCTGTCTGAAGAGCCCTTCACTTTGAGAAGATCCAGGACTCGGGGGTTGTCTGGAGTGGTGAACTTTTATCATACCCACTCACAGTCCAGTTAGGTTTAGGTTAAGAGCAGTTCAGAAATCTTGAGTTGATCACAGTGACGATGAAGAACTCAGAGTGGCTGCCTGGAGTGGGTTTTTTCTTTTTTCTTTTTTCTTTTTTTTTTCTTTTTCTCTTTTGGTGTTATACTATCCCAAAGTGAATAAAAATGAAATGCAAGATTTCACCATTAATGAAGTCTGGAGGAACACTTGAGTTCTCTCCACAGCTTAGAGAATTAAAACGACACTCAGGAAATCACATCCCCACACAGGAGAAGATGACAGGGTGAAATCATCAATTCGATGCTACCCACTTGATACATTTGTAAGTTTTAAGTGGGGACTTTGTGCACTTTGAAGTGAAATCTTCATCCAAAACCATGGGCAATAGAAGCTTCCCTTCTCCAGCCCATGAGGAGGGCACATTTTTAGAAATGACATTTAGAATGAACTCTTTTCTGACCTCATCAGAATGAGGGTGGTCCACTGTCCTCTGCGAATGGCCTAGCCGGTGTTCTGATTACAGTTTTTGGATGAGCAGCAATCATAGATGAGAATGTTAAAGTTAGGCAAGTGAGATACCATTATACTAAAAAAAAAAAAACTAACCTAAAAGAGAAAAATATATACTAGAAGTTCAGTCCCCAAGAAACTGTTTCTTTATCTGTGGCCTAGGACAAGTAAGTCGCCTTCAGATACTGACAATAATCCAATGATTTAATAACGTAATATGTTCAATTATAATGCTTCTCCAGTGACTATATAGATATTGAGCTTTTTTGTTGTTGCTTATTTTTCTACTTTTTAATTTTTTTAATTTTTGGAGGGGTCACAAGGGTGGTGGTAGACATGGAAGAACTGGAAAGTGAGTGTGATTGGGGAGCTTGATGTAAAATTCCCAAAGAATCAACCAAAATATTATGTCGGAAAAAAAGAAAAAAATATGGTCTATGTTCCTGGGATACCAACGCACTCAGAGAGTGACTTCCTTATATCCTCTAAAAAAAACTGAAACAACTGGTCAAGCCAGTCTCCCAAGAGCTGGCATCTTCACTACTCAAGTTAAAAACATCTCTAATGGGTGGCCTTTTCTCACTTTTCAGACCTCCCTCAAAAAACACCAGATCATATACAGAACTGATTATATCAGGAATAATCTCTTCAAGAAGACTAGTTTGCAAGGTAAGTGATGTGATCTATAAGGCACTAATACATACTTGTGTTCTGAAGCAGGCATTATATATTAAGGCTGGCTTAACAGATTACTTAATTCCTTTTCAAAAATATGTTTGTGTGTATTAAACCTTTATTTATTATGAATATTTCAATCATGGGATTAGAGAGAAAGGTTGAATGGACCCTAGTCATCCATCCACCAGCTACACAACCATCAACTCAGGGCCTCTTATTTCATTTAACTCAACCTCAACCCTAATCTAGTCCCCCACCAAACTTAACCTGTACAAAATGTATCGTGGTCCTTAAATAATGAGAGCACATAGAAAAAGCATGTGAATAATACTATTTTTTAAAAAGCAATAATATTACATAATCATTGAAAAGATTGATGCCAACAGCTCCTGAGGCTATAGACACCTATAACTCCTGTGCCTTTTTGCTGGGAGTATAAAACAATACAATCATTTTTCAGCTTTTTACAACATCAAATGTATATCTACTGCCAGCTAGCAATTTCACTTCCACAAAACTAGACTCAAAAACAAAATATATATTTACAGAACACTGTGTGCAGTAATATTTATAATGTCTCTCTTATAGCGGATCCCAAAGGAAAGGCATTAAAGTACTCATGGATAGAAAAAATGCGTTCTTTTTTTTAAGTGGAACATTCATAGAATAATAATGAAAATATGTGAGAATGAACTACTAATGCATCCATGACATAGATGGATCTGAAGAGAATTCTTAGATATACTCATTATAATGGCTGTGATTAAAAATTACAGTAACAAGTGTTAGTGAGGAATGGAGAAATCAGAACCCTCGTGAATTGCTGGTGGAGTGTAAAATGATGCAGCCACTTCGGAAAACGATGTGACAGTTTCTTCTAAAGCTCCACATAAATGTCCCAGTAATTGCTTTCCTCGTCACCCATCCAGGAAAAGTGAAAACATATGCTCCAAGTTTTACATACAAGTGTTCATAGAAGTGTCATTTACAGCCACTAAAAAAGAGCAACTAAAATGTTCATCAACAGATGAACGGGTAAGCAAAATATGGGCTATGCATATGATAGGATAGTATTGAGCCATGAGAAGGCATGAAGTCTAGATCTATGCCACACTTAAAAGAGCCACAACATATCATGAAATGTGAAGGAATCCTGAAAAAAATAACTATGTACTGTACAATTCAATTTGCATGAGATAGTCAGAAAAAGACAAATATAAGGAGATGAAAAATAGGTTACTATTTGCCTGGGTTGGAAATGGGAATGATATTTTTTTTTCAAAATGAGAAGGTGACAGGTTCTTTGGGATGATGAAAATATTCTAAACCAGCATCTGGGTGATAGCTTCACAGTTCAGTAAGCTCGCTAAAAGGCCTTGTGATGTCCACTTCAAATGGGTGAATCTACTCACGTGTTAGGAGAGAAAATGGTTATAAGAATCCACACTTACGATGAAAATGAAAAGGGTTGCACAGAGCCACACACACACACAGCATGTGTGTACGTGTAAAGTCTGATTAAGCTGTATGATTTGTGCTAATACACCTATTTCCTGGTTTTGATATTATGTTACAGCTATTTAAGATTCTCTCTCAATAATAAAACAAAATGATGTTTCATTGGTTTCCTGGCTAATTTTTTGTAAGCTTGGCAAAAGTTAGTATTCTGCAAGGAGGGAACCTCAAGTGAGAAAAGGCAGCTGTAGGACATTTTCTTAATTAGTGATTGATGTGGGAGGACCAGTCCATTTTGGATGGTGCTACCTAGGGTGGTCCTAGGTGCTATTAGAAAAGAGGCTGACCAAGCTGTGATGGGCAAGCCAGTAAGCAGCACCCCTCACAGCCTCTGCATCAGCTCCCACCACGAGGTTCCTGTCCGGTTTGAGGTCCTGTCCGCACTACTTTTGATGATGAACTGTTGTATGGAACTGTGAGTGGAATAAACCCTTTCCTCCCCAAGTTGCTTTTGGTCGTGGTGCTTCATCACAGCTGGATTAATCCTAACTAAGACAATTGGAGAAAGCAAATGAGATGTACATGGAAATTCTCTGTACAGTTTTGCAACTTTTTATGAACCTATCGTGATATTATAATCAAAATCAGGTGTGTTGGTGCATCACAATAATTCTAGTTCTTGGGAAGCTGAGACAAAAGGATCTGCAGTTGGAGGCCTGTTTGGAATACATAGTGAGTCTCTGTCCTAAGCGGGGAAAAAGTGAATAAGATGATATGGGTGCAGCTAGGTGCCAGCACTCCAGCCTAGCAGTAAGACGACCTGAATCCATCAGCACCACAAAGGAAAAGGAAGGCAATTTTAAGCCAGGCACAGGGGCATGCTCCTGTAGTTTCCGCTACTTGACAGACTGAAGCAGGAAGACACTTTGAGCCTAGAGTTCAAGACCAGTCAGGATGACACGACTTTGTCTCGATCAATCCTCAGTTGGTTTCTGAGAGCCTGGGTACTTAAAGACAATTGTGATTACGACCTCCAGGCCCATCTTCCTGAATATATAGGACTTAGAAAGTATCATAGAAGAGAACAAATTCCCTACTTCATGATCTTCTACTTCTATACATTTCCACTTCTCATCATAAACTATTTCAAAAGGGAGTGAAAATAGATGTTTTCAAATAAATCTCTTCCTTTATTATCAACATCCTAAATGTTGTTAGGTGTGTATTGAGTGCCACACACTGTTGAGGACTTCAGATCTCAAAAGGAAAAAAATTAGCAGGATTTTGTTCTTTGAGACAGGGTCTTGGGTAGCCCAAGTTGGCCTAAAACTTGCTATACAGCCAAGGGTATATCCTATACAGGCAAGGATGAATTTGAACTTCTCTACCTCGGAGTGCTCAGACTACAAGTTTGCCACCACCGCATCTGGTTTGTGTGGTGTTAGGGATCAAATCCTGGGCTTTGTGCATGTCAGGAAAACACTCTGTCAACCAAACTACATTCTCAGTCCAAAATGGCAATTTTTATTTGTCTAAAGCCAAAAGTCAAAAGATGGAATTAGTTTCAGGGATGGCTGGAACATCATTCTTTCTCCCTCCCTTTTTCTTCTCTCTGCCTCTTGCTCTCCCTTCTCTCACCTTCCCTTCTTCTCTTCCCCTCTTTTTCCCTTTGTGTCCTCTCCCCCCACCTCTGTCTCTCATTGCTACTTGATGTCATTCCAAGAAAGCTTGCTCCCATGTAGCCAACACTGTCCTGACTTGTGACATACACAGGGAAGAGCCAGCTTCACCATAGTGCCTCAAGAATGTAGTGATGCCTCCAGTAATTCCTGCTCTCCTGGTTAAGCTGTCCTGTATATAATAAGGTCTCTGTTTGTTTTCACTTTCTCTCATATGATTAATAACATTGTCTATCAATTCCAAGTCTCCCAGATGGACTAGAACACAGTAGGGAGCGGAACCCAGGAAGACGCCAGGCAATAGCTTACTTCTCATTCCCACACAATTAAGGCAATAGCATCATTTATAAGGGGCTGTGTGTGTGTGTGTGTGTGTGTGTTTAAGGCTGCCTAAAATTTAATTGAAATGTCATAGATCCTGCTATTTTCCTTGTTAATTTTTCCTTTGTTAATTTTCACAACCTGCAGTGTTCACCGTGAGGCAAGCTCTAGCAGTACTAAAGTCTTGAGATATTGAAACACTAGGAAAGCTAATATAGACTAAATATCTTTTCAAATGCTAAAAAACTATCTAAATCCCAGAATTGGAATTTTCTACTGGGAGGAGAAAACTAAACACACATTGCATATATCCATTTATACATACACACACACATGCATGCAGACATAACATGTAACAGGTGGTAGTAAGTCTTTAGAAGAACAAAGAAAACAACTCAAGGAAGACAGGAAGTGCTGAGTGGAAAGAGGGTACCATTTACTATCAGGAGACGGGGAAGGATGATGTCACTAAGAAGGCAATATGTCACCTACCTTGAGTGCTATTGACACTCAAGTCCTATTGAACTATTGACATAGTTATCTGAAAGTCTATGTGAGAGGCTGTGCTTGGCAACTTGACTCAAGCTAGGGTTATCTGGGAAGACAGATCCTAAGTTGAAAAAAATCTACATAAAGTTAACCAATAGACATATATGTCTTTGGTGGGGTGCATTGTCCTAATTAATGTTTGTCACTGTTGGCGATGTCACAGTCTGAGTGGACCATGGAGAGCAAGCCAGTAAGCAGCACTCATCCATGGCCTCTGCATCAGCTCCTGCTTCCAGCTTCCTGCCCTGCTTCAGTTTCTGCCCTGACTTCCCTCAGTGTTAGGCTATGATTGAGACGTTTAAAGCAAATACACGTCTTCCCAAGTCACCTTCGGTCATGGTCTTGGTGACAGTATTGAAAGTCAACTAAGAAAGAAGGTAATACTGCTGTCTCAGAAGGGGATAGGTGGTGGAAGCAAAGCCTTGAATTCTTAGATACAGAATAAAAACACAGGAGGAAAGAAAAACGAGCGAAGGCAGTTGACACTGATTCTAAGGACTAACAAGTTCTACAAGGTGCTGTTGGATGATGGATGACTGTACCGAGGCCATGCCAGAGAAAACTGTAGAGGTGGCCTGCCTGGGAGGCCGCTTGGTTGAAGAAGTGATTGTCTGTGTTTTCAATTTCCTCTAAGAAGTAAATGTTTTTGTGTTTCATTATTGAGGGGGATGGGCAGAGACTAAAAAACAGAGGGCCTCACTTCCTACGTGCTTTGCCAGTAAACCATAGCCCTGGCCTTTAAAATATTTTGTTGTTTTGTTTTAAGACAAGTTAGACTTGAGCTCTTCTGGTAAGCCTGGGCAGGCCTCAAACTTGCAATCCTGAACCTTAAGTTACTTGACTTATTTTCTCTCTCTCTCTCTCTCTCTCTCTCTCTCTCTCTCTCTCTCTCTTTCTCTGTGTGTGTGTGTGTGTGTGTGTGTGTGTGAGAGAGAGAGAGAGAGAGAGAGAGAGAGAGAGAGAGAGAGGTGTCTTTATGGCATCTTTTATGGCATCTGGTTGTCCTGAAACTCACTATGTAGACCATGTGGGCCTGGCTTATTGTACACAAACTTTTAAATTACGGCTGAGATTCAGTAACATTGAAATTAACATCCATCAGAAATCATACTACTGGATAAAACCAGTAAAAGGCCAGTTTAGACAGCACAAGCTGGACTTGAACTCACAATTTTCTGCCTTAACTGTCAGAGTTATGGAATTATAGATATGCACAGATTGATTTTTGAGAAAAAAGGGTTTGACAATAACTGAACAAAGACTAAACAACTCAAAATTGGGTATTCTTATGGTTCTAGAATACAAATATTTTAAAATAATAACAAATATCATTTAACTTAAAGCAACCTGACACACATGTGTGAGAACACACACACACACAATATAGCTTACAGCACCCATGTCTCTGTAGTCTACATTAAAAACTAGAACTAATATAGAAATGCTTGAGGTTAAGTGAGTAATGACCCCCTGTTATGATACCCAATAACATGTCATTTGTTTCTGTGTTTAGAAATTCATTCCAGGTCTCTTGATTATTTCAATGCTTTTTAAATGTCAAATTATACCCATTTTTTATCTTTTCAATTGCTTTTGGCTAACACACAATAAAATGTTAATTTGAAGACATCTATATAAGGAATTAATGTAGTCTCATTAATAATGCATTTGAGGAAATAAAGAAATATTTCCATTTATTTTAGGAGGATTAAAAACAATCTAGTCATTTAGAATGGTTACACAATGTCCTGTGCAGAAGGCACAAAAGCTACGTTATCTGCCCTTGCATTTTTCATAGCTATCATTTAATTTTAGGTTCCGCTTTCTTTTAAACCTCATGAATCTACTAGTACGTGTTCACCTGCCAGCGTTGTCCGGATGTGATTCACAGGAGTGTCAAGAAAATCTAATAAAATCTTTTATTGGTGAATATTAATATTCTAATTGTGATGTAAGGAACAAAGAAGAGATGCTTCCTTCAATGGATTGGAATGTTTTAACGTGGCATCTCAGACTAGCAAACCACTGTTGCGTCTTGTAACGGCTTCACCCTCAGAACTTCTGTGGTGTGAAAACCGAGCATCGTGGGCATCAATCAACCAGCACCAACTGCTGCCTTTACTCTTTTAAAGGTCCATATGGCCTCCCTCCCTCCTTCCCTCTCTCCCTCCCTTCCTCCCTCCCTCCCTCCCTTCCTTCTTTTCTTCCTTCTCCCAGGCTGACCTCAAGCTTGTTGTGGAACCCAAGCTGGCTTTGAACTCCCAATGCCTCAGTCTCCCAACAGCTGAGATTATAGGAGCTGTACCTTTCATTACCTTTTTTGAAAGGGATTTTATGCCTTCAGGCTGTTCTTGAGATAACCTTGTGCTGCTGCTTCTGAACCTGGTCTGACCTCCTCCAGGTGGGAAAGTCAGTAACTAGACACCGACCTGCAAATGGCTGTTAACTTCAAGAGTCCCCAAACCAGTTCTGTGCCACAGAAGAGTAGCCAAGGCAGCCTTGGACTTTCACGTGGGTCTTTCACTTGCCATCACCCTGCCTTCCAGTGACTGCACACATTGGATGAAGCTGAAAATCACTTCATGGGGAAGGCCTTTGAACAGCATGGCTTATTATTTCTGGAAAGCGCTTTAAATGACTATTAACAGCAAGTACAAAAAGCTTCCCTCTTGCAAAAGATGTGGTGTTTCTCACAGTTCCGTGCCCTGATGTCTCACCAACATTAATTACCCCACAGTGGGAATCTTAAACAGCAGTGACCTACTTGGCTTGCATCCCTCTCTTCCTTGTATTTATTGTACTTTTGCTGTTTTTGTTTTGCTTTGGTTTACGGGTTCCTGAGACAGGGTCTGGCTCACGCTAGAACTCTTATGCCTTAGCCTCCTAAGGGTTGGATTGACAGGTGTTTAGCGCCGCCCCCTGCTCTTCTCCTCCTCCTCTTTTTTTCTTCCTCTTTTTATACATTTGATGGTCCTGTGCACTCAGTCTCCAGCTGATTTTTGGTCACGTGAGACAGTCTTGTTTGAAGTGATGTATTCATTGTATAAAGTAATGGTTTTGGTTGTCTCCTGAAAAGTCTATCTCTGGGGGTGATTTCCAGTAAGAATAGTGCATCCAAACATCTTTCCAATCAAAAGACTTGACTTTAGAAAGGGAGAGGTTAGTATCTACAGGGTTAGAAGAGATAGATGAAGACAAAAATACAATATCCAACAAAAATTTGGATTTTGTAACACAAATAGGCACATTTAGCTCTCGCTAACTTGATTCCCAGTATCCAGCCCAACCTGTCATATCTAGTCCCGGCCTCTTTCTCTGTTAGAAATTGAGATATAATCCAGATTTAGAGTTTAGCTTTTATTTTAAAAAATATTGAGACAAAGAGGGATACACATGTGTAATCATCTTCCATTTAATAATTCCCAATCTTTGTTCCTAGGGAAATAAATCTGCCCCTATTCACCCGTCTACCTTGTCTTGCTATCCATGTCTCAGAATGATGTGACCTCTGGGTCCATGTTTCCTTAAACACATCCTCAAAAGTGGAAACTCACATGAGGCAGTAGAGAAGCCACAAGCAGCGAGGTGTCTGTTGCAGTTTAACCAAAAGAGGTTCCACAGTACATAAAGCCTCTGCATAAATCAGCGAGAACACAAACTACCTAACCAAGTGAAGGGGTGGAAAAGGGAGATTAATGGATGTTCACTATAGAAGAAACAATAATGGTCAATATACTTACAAAAAGGCAGCCGTTCTCATTGATAAACTAGAAACTTCAAAGTACATCCACAGTGAAATACCACATCCACCAGACTGGCAAGGTTTTTTTTTAATTATTATTTATTTATTTACTGAGACAGGGTTTCTCTGTAGCTTTTGGAGCCTGTCCTGGAACTAGCTCTTTTAGACTAGGCTGGCCTCCAACTCACAGAGATCCACCTGCCTCTGCCTCCTGAGTGTTGGGATTAAAGGCATGCGCCACCACTGCCTGGCACAAAGATTTTTCTTAAAACATGAATTAGCAGCTATGGAAACTTCATTCACTGTTGAAGGGAGTGTAAGTCAGCATAATCATTTAAAAACCTATTTGCTATAGAGTTTAACTAGATCATCCCCTTTGACCTCACAATTCCATCCCTAGGTATACAGCGCAGAAAACTCTCCCATGTGTGGCCCAGGGACACATTTGAGAATGCTCAGTGCAGCCCAGCTCGGGTCATGCATGCATTTTCTTTTACATTCCTGGCACTAAAGGGTATGGTCGTGGCTGACCCACACCACACTGGCTCCTTAGACCTGGGATCTTTCAGAGACCCCTGGGAGACATGAGGAAGAAATGGGAAGAGCAGAGCCACAGAGTCCCTGTCTCCCAGCCCCTGCTCCATTATGGGTCACTCTGCTCCACTGTACCACCTCCCTTAGTTCATTTATTACTACTTCGGGATCGCATTAGAATGCAAGCAATCTTCAATCAAATATATTCTCCTCCATCACTGCATTATAATCTTGCCTTTCTCACATGTGTCTTGTATATAATTAACTTTAAAATAGTAACCAGTATTTTTTTTTATCTGATCACCAGGATTTCATTCCTACTTCTCTCTGTATTTGCAAAGACACAACCCCATTCTGCCTCACATTGCACAGTATTGGGTATGGATTTAGAAGGCTTTACCAAAAGCTAATCGTCTTTAGGGATTGCTAAACTTGACTAGGTTGTCACTCTCTCTAAATCAGAATTTTCTTACATACATTTTAACAGTGTATTTTACAATAGATTTTTTTTAGGATTTTTTACACTGCAGATATGTCGTGAATATTAAATGCAATCGCCTGAGAAAGTTCATGGCTACATGACCCCAAAGTGCCCCTTTAAGGAACCGTACTGTGCTTCCTTCCTGCCCTTTCCTTGGAGCTCCTCACCTTTCAAAAAGAGGTCAAATAAGATCAGTTGCCCTTTCTTCTGCAGAAGGAAATTAGAATTGCAATTCTCCGTGTCCTGTTAGAGCCTGGTTCCTGGAGTGTGGGGATGGCGGAAGTGAGGTTCCGCTGGAAATTAGAGGGAAGAGCATCCTCAGGGGAGAAAAGGCCACCTTAGCCTTGTGCCCTGCAGCACCTTCCACACTTCAACCCCGGCGCCCAAGTCCTGTCCTTTCCTCATCACATTTTCAAACTGACTGCATCTCCAGGAATGGTTTAGGACTTTGCAGGAGTTTGGGGCTTTGGACCGCATAGTCATGGTCCTCACTACATTGTGGCGGAAGTAGCATTGCTCTCACGCCCTGGGTACTATACACCAAACTGGAGCTCAAGCAGGGAAGGGAAAAAGAGGGCACTTGGACAGCCAGTAGACTCAGAGCTCAAGTAACTGCAGGCCAGGGAACCCACACAAACGGACTAGGCATATTGTTCCATTCCAAGAGACACAGTGACAGTGTTGCCTCCTCTGCCAACTTGACCACCCTGATTTCAGGCTCTGGAAGCTGACAACCTCTCTGGCTCCCGCCCAAGTCCCACCAGAGGTGGGAGTGAACCGCCATGGTTTAATTTCACTCTCCAGCTCAGAGCCAACTGAGTGGTGCCCTGAGTCAGACACCCGGCCAGGGAGAGCATGTCCCGCGGGGGCGGCTGCAGGTCCGGGTGACGCCAGGGAGCCAGGGGGCGGCGAGGTCATGCGCGGAGACCACACAAGCCAGCCCACGTGTGCGCCAGATTTAAAAGTTGGTGGCGCGCGGTGATGGTCGCTTTGGTGGTTGAGCTCAACAAAAGACGCACCAGGGACGGGACGCTGAGGGACAACCAGAACACCCGCACAGCACAGGGTCCCTGGTCGCCAGTCCAGAGCCGCTTGGAAGTGACAGAGATGTCGCGAGCAGCGGGTAGCCGCCCAGGGCTGTCTGGGGGACAAATGGTCTCGGCATACCCGCTCCTGTCACTGCTGCTGCTCCTCACCTGCTTCGCGGACGCCTGCAGAGGTAAGATGCCACCCTCTGCTTTCTGCCTTCTGCATTCCTCAGGCTCCCGCTGCACCGATTTCTCTGTGCTACCTTTCTCGTCTCTTCTCCGGGTTTCTAGAACCCACCTTCCACTGAAGTCTGGCTCAGGACTACAGGGACAGCCAGCTGGGGAAGCAGCGGGGATGAACTGCAGACTCCGTAGTGGGAGTTAAAAGAAAATTAAAACACTTCCCTTTTCATCGCAGTTATTGGAGGGAAAAAAGTCTACTGCTTCCCTTTCCAAGGCGAGGTTAAGTTGGGATGTGCTCAGCCTCCCGGTAAGCTGGCTGTTGGGTTACATACAGAGTGGAGGAATGTCGGGGGCTTACGGGTTTTCAGAAGGACTAGCATTCTGATCACAGAAAGTTGAAGCGATGTTAGGCTTGCCCGGGTTTCTAGTGATGGGCACCTAAGACTAACAAGGCAGGTGCGACCTGATGACAACAGGGACTTCCCCCAGCTTGGCTCCGGAAACCACAGGAGCAGCAAAACCAGGAAGGTCAGAAGCTCCGAATGAGTGGCAGAGCAAAATGTGTCCCTTGACTCTTCTGTAAAGAAAGTTTAGTTACCAGGCAACCCGGGGAGGCTATTTAATCCTGCGTTATTAGGGTCCTTCAAATTCCAAACACTGTCTTGTTCCAAACGCAAATTCTCCAGTTAGGCCCGGGTCAGCAGGCTGTTAATTTTTCAGAAATATTAAGGACTTCACATCACAGCCGCTGAGCGCTTTAGGAGCTCATAGCCTAACCCTCAGTTAGAGATGGAAAGAGACAAATATTCCTTTCCTGACAAGTTTTTATTGCCTTTGTTTCATCATTTTGATCTTTGTTGCTGAGACACTGAGGAAGAATAGGTTTCCTTATTTAGAAAGCAAGGTAACAGGAACGGTGAGATGACCCATCTGGTAAAGGTGCCTAGTGCCAAGGGTGAAGCCCTGAGCTAGATTCCCGACATCCACAAGTTGTCCTCTGAAAGAAATGAAAGTCAGACAGCAGTCACATAGCAGCATATTAACCTTCTGCAGCAGTGATTCACCAAGACTTATGAAAGCCAAAGTAGCCTTTTCTCTTTTAAATATTTTATTGGAAATACTAGAATGATAATTTCATTTACCTTCTCAAGGAAGGAGATAATTATAGCGCTTTTTGTTTTGTTTCATCTTTGAAGACAGAAAGCAGGCTTATTTAATATGTTGCAAAGAGATCAGTAGCCTGGCAGTAGCAGATAAACTGCCTGTAGCCAGGTAATCATAACCTTTATTGGTATTTATTTAGTTAACATATATGGGTGCTTTTTCCGGATGTATGTCTGTGCCTCACATGCGTGCTTGGTGTCCAGGGAGGTCAGAAGAGGGTGTGGTATCCCCTGGGACTAGAATTATATAGACAGTTGTGAGCTACCATGAGGATTCAGGGAATTGAACCCAGGCTCTTGGAAGGACACACAGTGCTCTTAGCCATGGTACCAGCCTTGATAACTATAGTTTTAAAAATTGTTTTGTTAGGGGGAAAAAAAAAGCTATGCTTTTCATGCATGTTGCATGCAAGGTGCTTGCAGTGGCTTCTGCTGCTGTGGGAAATGACTATCTTAGAGAACTGGGTGGGCCGCAGGTTTCTAGAAAAAAGTGGATGAGCTGTCAGTTTTATTTCTAAAAGAGCAAATCTGCTGGCTGACCTAACATATCATAAATAACCTTGATATTATTCAAGCAAAAGGCTTCCTCCACTGTCGGCAAGTCCCCTGACTGCTTTTCTCTCCCTTCATTCCTTTTCAGACAGGAAAAAAAATTATAAATTTCATTTCTCTTAAAATGCAGTAGGGTGAGGCATGAGCAGGATGAACAGCCGGTGTGACTGATCTGCAATTAGTCCCAAGCCCCTAAACATAGGGGTAGGGACATGTATAGGGACAAAAGCAAGAATTGTCAGTAATCTAACAAGAGCAATCAGTATACAAATGTAACTAGACATATCTATAAAAAAGAGACTCAATAAATGCCATAAAGACAGGAGAAAATAAGTGCCAATAAACATAGTGAAAGGAAGAAAAAGTAGCAGAGTACACAAGGGCCGTGAGCTAGTGAGATGATAAAGGCCAGCCATGCAGGGTGGAAACAGTTAACTCAGGGGACATGTTGGAGGAGATTTCTCATAAAGAGGAATATACTCTGGGTATCTGCCAGTCATCTGATTATACCTGTAGCAATAAGAGATCAAATGGCCAAGACTAACAATGAATGTTTTTCCTACCCAGAACTCCCATTCATTGACTAATTCTTAATACTCAGTTAATAGTCACTGTTTCTCACACGCAAACTGCAGGGAAGTGTTAGCAAGAACAGCATGGGTGCCACCTTTAAAGTAATCAGATCTGTTTTAGTACGCAGTGCTTAAGTAGAAATACCTCAGTGAAAAGGAGCAAAAGCTGCCATCTTTATGACCTAGAAGGAAATAGCAGTGTTGAGTTGGAAAACGAGGAGCGTAGTGCCAGCGCCAGCTTCTGCCAGTACTGTGTACAGTCCACATCCCGGGTGACATGGATCGAGCGAACCTTCCGGAGTCTAAGTTCGGGAATCTTGGTTCTCTATGCGGTGACACTGAGAGATGATGTGCCTCTGTGAATTGGGGTTAGTGGGGCACTGGGAGACTGGGTGTGTTAGTCTGGTTAGCAGCAGAAGGGTGTGTTAGTCTGCCTCAGAAGGGATTAAAGGAGTTCCCTTGGGACTCTGGATGATTGGAGGGTGGGTTGTTATGAGATTGAGACTGGCCCCTCCTTGCCCTCTGGCTGTCTCTCTCATTACACAATCACTCTACCACAGTGGTTCTCATGACCCCTTTGACAAATATCAATCTCCCAAAATATTTACATTGCGATTCATAACAGTAGCAAAATTACAGTTACGAAGTATCAATGAAAATAATTTTATGGTTGGGGGGTGACCACAACATGAGGGACTTTATTAAAGAATCACAGCATCAGGAGGATGAGAACCACTGATCTAACAAGTCCTCTATCCACCTCGAGGCTCTCACCAGAGGCTGGATCTTAGACGCTCAGTTTCCAAAACTGTGAACCTCCTTTTGTTATAGTTTACCCAGCAGAAACTGGAATAACACTCCAAGGGCTTGAGGGAAACATCGTTATCGGTTGTAGAAAAGGGGAGAGATAAGCAATGCTCCTCTGTGTCTGAGTTCAGACAAATATTAGTGGATTTCTATCAATTATAGAAAAACATTTTATTTTAGGTTCTGCACCTTTCTTACCCTGAGACTGTACATGTGTTTGTAGAAGGGCCACAACGCATGGTTTTTTGGTTTTGATGTAAGTGGTTAAGTACAATGGCGATTTCTAAGTGGCTCATGGGAACCTGGGGTTTGGAAGGAGTCAAACTCCCTATGGTTTTGGTGAGGAAGTCTGGGCTAATGCAGGGTAGCTGAGTTGGAACTTCACTTGTCCTGGGATGATAAGGACTAGGAATGGAAAACTTTATTCTTCACACCAAAATGCTGGGGTTGGAGAGATGGCTGAGTGGTTAAAAACATGTGCTGCTGACGCACAGGACCTGGGTTCTCTTCCCACGCACTCACATGGGACCTTGCAACTGCCCATGGGATCTGATGCTCTCTTCTGGACACAAGACATGCATGTAGTGAACATGCATACATGCAGACAAATACTCAAACATATAAAATCAAGATGACTAAATCACAGAAGTGCCTGTCAAACAGAGTCTCACTCAGGAAGAGCTCCAGAGACTTTAGACTTTATAAGAAGATGTGATATCACAGATTCATCCTTTCCTGCAGACAGAAAGAGCTCAGAATACGGCTCATGAGAAAACAGTGCCGGACACGTAGGTTTGTGGTGTGGTGAGAAATGTATCACTGCGTGAAGGGTTTTCCATGAGAAGGGGTTCCACCAGGTTCTGAATGGAATCAACTCTCTGTATGATGCTTCTAAGGTATTCCTAAACCGCTACCACAGAAAGGACTGGGCATCATTAGTAAAAGTCTCATGGCTGTTGGTTTGAGTCCCAGCACACATACACACATGCAAGCACGTACCAGAATCCAATCAACAGCACAGAAAATGTAGCTAATTGCAACTATTACTATAACTTAAATTAAATAATATGATATGAGGATTAAGAAATAATGTATTTGAAGTGTTTATCACAGCTTTTCATATGTTATTGGATTGTTTCCTCTTTCAGGTCAATTGAAAAAGCTGATCAGAAAAACATATCTGATATGAGTATCAGATATGTTTTTATGTAAAGATATAGGTAACTCATTCTTGAGAGTACTATCTCCACTGTGTTGGTGGGGTTTCTTTCATAATTATGGTTTTTATCTAAGGTCAAATGCTGACATATCTAGTTGAATTAGCTTAGTAGTAATTTATAGCAAGAAATGACAACTGGATTCTAAAAAGGAGTTGCATAGGAATAACTAATTTGAGAAAAAATATAATATAGTAACATTAATGTATTCAAAACTTTATCTTTAGGTGCTCCAGTATCACCTCAAAGATTACAGCCAGAACAAGAACTACAATTGTGGAATAAGGTAAAAAATTATCCTTGCAAAAATTGGCGAAGATTTCATTCTTCTTTAGAATTACTATGGCAAAGTGAAATAGTGCAATTGAACTTGGGGAAAAACTGTAATTTTATGAACACTGTGGCATCATAATAATTAAGAGTGTTTTATTCAAATAAAAGAGTCAGATATGGTGGAACACACCTATAATTCTAGCACTTGGGAGACTGAGGCAGGAAGATTCCTGTAAGTTTGAGACTGAACCGAGACACATAATGAGTTTAAGGCCAGCCTGATCTATAGATTCATACATATATGTAGATATATGAATATCAAGATACAAGGAAATTCTAAAATACAGAGAAAGAAAGATAAAAGAAAATAATACAGCAAATGGTAAAGCTTAGAAGGCAGAAAAAAAGCTTTAAAAACAGAGTAATTATAATAAATGTGAACTTGCCAAGATATATCACTTACAGACAAGGATTCTCAGATTGAATTTGTATTCTATTTGTTAAAGATTTAGGAATAGTTATTTATTAAGAATCACATCTTGTGGGCTAGAGAGATGGCTCAGTGGTTAAGAGCACACAGGCTGTTCTTATAGAGATCCTGAGTTCAGTTCCCAGCAACCACATAGTGGCTCACAACCATCATTAGAGGGATCTGATGCCCTCTTCTCTCATGCAGGCACACATGAAAACAAAGCACTCAAATACATACATGAATAAATCCAAAAAATTAGAGGCACACCTAAGGGCTGAAGATCCAGCTCAGTGGTTGAATGCTTGCCTGGCATGTGTGAAGTCCTAGGCTGAATGCCTAGTACACCCAGTCCATCATTCCCACACAGAAGAGCCACACATAACATGGGGAGGAATTTAAGAACCAAAAGATGGGAGTAATATATAAAGCAAATATGAACTAAAAGAAAAATGGAATGGCAGTCTTAATAGCTGATGCAATAAAATCAAATAAACAAGCTACATAGCTGATGAAATAAAATCAAAGAAGCAAACTATCAAAACAGACAAGTAGGCATGAATATGCTTACATAAGATAGACAACAAGGTGTAGCCATCACCCTTGGCACATACCAAGAATTCAGCCTTAGATTCCACCAGCTACCAACTGGTAGGAAATCACGGGGAAAGTTCAGCATTAAAAAACCAGAATGAGAGGTTAGGAGGGAAAGCCATAAATTAGAAAGGATCTAGCAGATTTTTCCCAATCATAATGCAATACAATAAGAAAACAATAACAAATCCACGATGTAAACATCCCAAACTAACATTTCTGATGGATAACTCTAGAGCAAAAAGGAAGAACTGAATGATAAAACCTTTACAAATCAAAGACTGCAGGTTGTAGCTAACTTCAGATAACATTTGCTTCATTATAAAATCCCAATTTATAAGCTGCGTGCAAGGCTACCCTGTGCTCCAGAAGATGGTCTTACACCCATGCACATTCTGGCAGCACTGAATAGACTCAGAGGTTTTTATTGTTGTTGTTTTTGTTTTGTTTTTTAAAGAGCACATGAAACTAGGCGGTGGTGGCGCACACCTTTAATCCCAGCATTCAGGAGGCAGAGGCAGGTGGATCTCTGCGAGTTTGAGGCCAGCCAGGTCTACAGAGCGAGTTCCAGGACAGCCAGAGCTGTCACACAGAGAAACCCTGTCTCAAAACCACAACAACAATGAAACAACAACAGCAAAAGTGAGAGAACAGAAGAGCACATGAGATTGGGAGGGGAAAGTGGTGGAGGAATGGGGGGAGGGGAGGAATGGAGGGCTTTGATCAGAACACAGCACATGACATATGTAGGTGTGAAATGATCCATCTTTAACATGTCCTCAAGTAAGAATTCCTTCCTTGTGTCAGTGACCAAAGCCTGTGCTTGTCTTACACTGTCAATGTGTCATGCGTTTCTCTATAAAAGAAAACTTTTCCCTGACGTTCACACGTCAGCCATTTACCTAGCTAAGGAACTTCTTTTCTTTCTCTGTCTCACTAAAAAGTGTGTCTGTCTTCAATTTCCAGCTTAATCAAATACTTTATCTGAGTTCATTTGAAATATGCAATGACCTTTTTCTTCCTGTTCTCTGTGATGGTGAAGAATTGCATTAATTAAGTTTCTTGATGCTCAAATGTAAGAACTAGTACAAGAGCTCACAAGACCTGGGGGTATAATACCAATGTGTAAGAATCATTCACATTTCCTTTCCCTAGAAGAAAGCAATATAACAATATAGTTTAAAATATAAATATAATTGGCTCTCTGAATCCATGAGTTAGTTCTACATCTACAGACTCAACCAACTATGGGTTGAAAATATTTAGGGCCGAAAAACTGTAACTTTTCTAAGTGTACCCAGGCTCTTTCAGTTATTATTTCCCAAACACTACAGTATAGTGACCTCCCACACAGCACTCACATGGGAGCACACGCCTTACTCCGAGCACTTGAAAGGCAGAGTCAGGCGAATCTCAGTGAGTCCTACGTCAGCCTGGTCTACATTGCATTCACATTGCATTAAGAATTGCAAATAGTTTAGAGATGACTTAAAGAATACAGGCGGATGTGGACTACATTCAAGTATTACACTGCTTTGTATAATGAACTTGAGTGCCTATGGATTGTAGTATTCTCAGGGGTGGTGGAGCCAAACCCTACAGATACTTAGAGACAATTGTGTGTCGTCCACAATGGCAACAAAAACCAGCAGGTGATAAATACACAGTACATTTATGGAGGGAAAAATAAATTACATTAAAAACTAAGTGTGTGACTAGAAGGAGAGACATCTTTTTTTTGATGGAACAGTTATGTGTAGCAGGTTGTTTTAAGGAGCTGTCTGTCGTGTGTGTGTGTGTGTGTGTGTGTGTGTGTGAGAGAGAGAGAGAGAGAGAGAGAGAGAGAGAGAGAGAGAGTCTCTTACTGGGATCTCGAGTTCACAGGCTAGGCTGAACTGACTGATCAGTGAGTCCCATGATACCTCCTGTCTCTGCTTCCCCAATACTGATTTCAAGCATGGTGGTTTTTCATGTGAGTGTTGGGGATCCAGCTTAAACCCTTTTGGGACAATCGCTTTGCCCACAGGACTCGGTATAATTCATTCACCATGATAAAAATACCCAATCTTTCTCAAATTACTCAAAGAAAAGTCCATACTATCAGTGTGGTTTGATTTAGAATAATTCCACTCACTTTTTGAAAGGAACATCTAAATTTAACCTAACATTGACACGAGAAACTAAATGTCTACAAATCCAGATGACATTTTAAACACAGGGAGCTTAAGGGCAAGAACTATCTGTTCCTGCTTATGAAGACTCCTATAAAACCACAACTTGGAAAAGTCATATAAGGACCCAAAAATAAAAGCATGAAGTCCTGGAATAAAAACTAGAACTTGGAAAGTCCAGCCTTTGACAGCTGACATCCCAGATCCTCCAGCTAATTTCTTATCACAAGCCTCTGTGGCTCTGCTTGTTCTTCAGGTGTTGGCAAAAACCACAGTCTGCCCCCGCCCACCACACCGTGGAGGGCAGCACCACACCGTGGAGGGCAGCACTCACATGGGGCAGGAAGGGTGGTGGTAGGAAATTACTTTTGCCCCCTTAACTCCCTCAGCATGGCTGGCAGCAACCTATTCTGCACTCTCTCTAGACTCCCCAGACAGACAGAACCCAGTCAGTCATGGTGGCGATCCCTTATTAAATTCCTTCTCACCTCAGTTTCCTTTCTTCGTGCTTCTGTTGATGCTTCGAGGTTCATGCCTAAAAAGACACACTTTCAATCTAGCCTCTCCTGTTTTCCTTTCTTCCACTCTGTTTGCTGATTTACTGACTTCGGTATTTGGGGATTCAACCCAGAGAATTCGGCATGTGAGACAAGTGTTCTACTCCCGAGTTATAGCCCCAGCTACACCACTGCCTATAAAGTCTGTTTCTGGAGGAAGCCAGACCAAAGGCGGAATGGACACACACATAAACAACACTGTGAGTTTGAGAAAGAGAAGAACAGGCTGAAATGGATCCACTGTATCGAGAGACATAAAACCAACACGCTGTACAAAGATGACATGAGGGGAAATAAAGAGCCAAACATAAAAGATAGATCAGACAGGAATAGGAGAGACGCGTAGGATCAGCGAAAACTTTTCCAACGGAATTTCAAATGCTCCAGCACTTCCTCCCCTGGGAAGAGAGCCCGCAGCGGGTTTTTCACAGGAAGATGCCTAAAGAACAGTGCAAGGAGACTAGCTGCAGTCTGTTTGTGGTAGAAAGAATTAGATGGGACCCCGTGTCTGTTCGTCCCTGGGAAGTGGATCGGCAATATGTTAGCACGCAGTCTAGAGGGCTATGCAGTGGGTAGAAGCCACATAATAGATGGACACATAGCATCATGGCGAGATCTCTAAATAGTGTGCTAAGCAGAAAATAAATAAAAAATCTTAAGGAATTTCCACGCATGCAGGCAAGACAGATTTTACAAAAACATTTACAAATGAAAGGTGCACGTCGAATACATTGGAAGAGGTGTCTATGAGAGGATGGATGAGAACAGCAGAAGGGAAGATTACAAAGAAGGCTGACGATGATATGTGCGCCAAGCTGAGAAAACTCTCTGTGACTCAGCCACTCCCCAAAGTACATTAGGTAAAAAGACAAAGAAATGATAAGTACTGGGTAGCGAACAGTCTTTAACAAAACAGATATTCATAAACTCTGTTAGAAGGGTCTCTGCTCCACTAGGACATCAAAGAACATGGGGAAAACAGAAAGCAAGGTGAACCATTGAAATAATTCATACTAATGTAAAATATAGAAATTTATTTTAGCATGAAATGATCCCTTTCAGGAATAGCTTTGGAAAATATTTTAGATCATAATTGCTAGGAAGAAGGTGGCTATGAAAACATTGACCTTCTTTTACAGGAAAAGATAAAGAAATTAACATGCAGCCAAGTATAGTAGCATGTAGTCATAGTAGCAGTATTCAAGAGGCGATTTCAAAGCCATTCTGGGCTACACAGTAAGACCCTGCATCTCTTCTCCCACCCCTGCCCCCCCCCCCCAAAAAAACCACAAAATCCCAACAGCAGTGCACAGAAAGTGAACCGCTAAGAACACAAAAGACAATTTTTTTTCTGCTGGAAACTTTTACATTAAAGAGTGGGCCAGACACTGGAAGTTTGTGCTTCTCCAGCCATGTGCAGAGGCCTGTCCATTTTCAACAGATTCGCCAATAGACCGTGAGGAGCCATTAGTGGCACTGGAAAGCACTGGAGCCGTCAGCTGGGGAAAGCTGGCAAATGCTCACCCAAATGGCGAAGCAGTGAATGGAGCTGCTCCCCCCCTTTCCAGAGAACGAGCAAAAAAAAAAAAAAAAAAAACCAGAGCTTTACAATAATCTCCTAATTGGTTCATTAGGTTTGTGAAGTTTCTGATGTTTTTATTTAAGCGGCTTGATGCACCGGTCAGCTAGCTGAGGTTCAAGGCCGCCTGTTCCTGTGCACAGGCCGCTTCACAGATACGGGGGCAGCCTGGTTTGCAGGGGGCGAGTGACTGTGACAACATCATCCTTTTATAGAAAAAGACATTTAAAGGATTTACCGTGCTAGCCAAGTGTGGTAGCATGCGATCGCTGTACCAGGATTACCCAACAGTTCCCCCGGGTGTGCAATGGCATCGAGCCTCTCTGCACCAATGAACTCTTCAGAAGCCATTTCCTCCCAGTCTCCCAAAGCAAAGACCGTGTATTTGGAGATGACAGCATTGTGCACCAGTCAATACAGCTTCAGGGAGCATTGTCTTTTCAGCTAACTCTTCAGTTAACTTTTTTTTTTTTGCATTTTTGTTTTTCAAAAATTCAAGAACTTTTATTTAATATTGATTCTGATCAAGTTAAAGACAATGTAACTCTTGACTCAAAAGTCTTTCTCTCTCTCCCTCTCTCTCTTCCACTCCTCTCTCCCTCTCTTTCTCCCACTCCCCTCTCTCTCTCTCTCTCTCTCTCTCTCGTGTGTGTGTGTGTGTGTGTGTGTGTGTGTGTGTGTGTGTAAGTGGGAGCAGGTACATGACACAATTTTTACATATTCCTCACATACCTGTGATTTGCAGGGTGATGCGTTCTGTGAGCTGTGGCAGATGTGAGATCATGCTTTTCTGCACTGGCTTTGGCTCTCTCTATTCCCCAAGCTCAAAAATCTTGTATTTCGGGAGGCTGTCAGCTTGGAAGCAACAGAGAGCTTAAGAAGCTACAACTGAAGTTATAACTACCCCTCTTAGTCTGGCGTGAGAATACAATTTCAATTAAGAAGACCAATAAAGAATTCTGTCGCAGGAAGGGGCTCTGTGATGCCGTGCCATAAAGAAGATTTAACTGAACCCACTCCAGACACCCGAGCCTCGGTGCTGTTAGTTTCTCTGGCCCTGTTTTGAAAGGCCACCAAAGACGTGCAAGTCATAAAGCCAGCTTAGGGCTTAACTTGTCAGCATAGCTTTTTATGATTTCTATAAATCGCTGCTTTATTTTATTCTTCTTGTTTATAGCAGTCTCACTAGGTAGTCTAAGCTGGTCTAGAACGTTTGATCCTCCTGCCTCAGCCTCCCAAGTGCTGGGCTCATAGACCCATGCCAGCTGAGGCAGCTTGTGCGCTACAGTGTAAGACCGCTAACCTTCTCTCCAGCCACAGTCGAGTCAGCCTTCATGGGAGATGGAGACCTGTGGCTTCCGTTGTCCTCAGAGTTTTCCTATCTGCTGTGTATCATTCCGTTATCAGGCTAAGTGAGATGACATCAGAGTCGTGTCGAATGCAGATCTGTACAGCAACCAACAGGCACACTCCATTTTGAGGTCTTTTTTTTTTTGTCATGTTTTCAGGTTGCTCAGGCTGAATGATTTCAGAACTCTTCCTTTTGCATCAAACACTCTGATGGTCTCTGTCAGCTGTTATTGGGGACATATATTCCAATGTCTGGGAAGGAATCTTGGACAGCTCCCAATTCTAGGACTTCCTTTCTCTCCCTTTGTTCCCTCACATTCCCCCTTCTGTCGTTCTCCTTTCCTTCTCTTTCTTTCCTTTTTACGGGGTTTTACTATGCATCCCAGCCTTCAATCTACTGTGTAGTCCAAGCTGGCATCTAACCTCACAACAATCCCCCTGCTGCAGAGATGGGATCGTGGGCATATACTACCACGCACAGCATCCAGGACTTTCTTATAAGGCTATAGAGTTGCCTCTTCTCTGAACTGAGGGGTCAAGGCTGGCATGGTTCTTTGATTGCTGCCTGTATGTGATAACTCTGTGAGGTCTGCTTTATGTTTTGGTCTCTTCTATTTTTAGGGTATAACTTGATGTGGGATGTCCTTCTGTATATGTGTTGCTTTTATTGGTTGATGAATAAAGCTGTATCGGCCAATGGCTTTGCAGACTAAAGCCAGGCAGGAAAAAGAGGGAGAGTAGGGAAAATCAGGGGGATGCCATGTAACTACTGACAGACACCAGATAGAACATTCCCGATAGGTCACAGCCTCGTAGCAATACATAGATTAATACAAATGGGTTAATTCAAGATGTACGTGCTAGCAAGGAATACGACTAAGCTATTGGCCAAATAGTATTGTGATTAATATAGTTTCTGTGCGATTATTTGGGTCTGAGCAGTCGGGAAACGAATGAGCAGTCTCCTTCCACAAAAATAACTGAGGTCTTTGTTTCCTACAGGTACATGAAGCTTGTTCATCCGTTCTGTCTGTTGACTCCCAGGCTCAGGTAATTTTATCTGGCAGTGTTGTGTAATAATGCAGGCATTTGCTGCTGCTTAAAAACCTTCATTTCTCCCTCAGACTCACTGAGACTTGTCACAATCGATATTAGTGCATTACCTTCAGGTAATATCAGTACCATGGGCTTCTGTTTGAAAAGGGTAACCTTTTATTTTTAAGTAAAATAAATTTATTATGAAAATTGAGGACTATCAAAATGCTAATTTCAAAATCAAATTGTGTTTTTAAAAAAATGCTATACTTACTTTTCTATCCAGAGAGCTAATATCTTGCTCCTGAGTGAGTTTGAAACCCATTGGAACACTTATTAAAATGCTAATTTGGCTATTGCTATAGATCTAGTACCAGAATCAGCTTTCTGGAAGGGCTTAGGCAGTGTTCCTGAGTCTCCCACCAGAGCCGAGGTGGATACTGCACAAGGACAGCTGACCACCGTGTTGGCATAGAACACCAAAGGCTGAACTGCGCATGCCCACTTTCCTGCTTCCAGCTACCTGGGAGGTAGCTCACATCTTTTCTCATAGGAGGAGGGATGAAGGGAGTGCTAGTCTACCTCCATGTGGAGACAAGTGTGTTATCTCTATCCAGATTTTACTGGATGCTGCTGCTTCCACCTGCAGGTCTGAGTGCAAGGACCCAGACTTTGCCTTACTGACTTTGTTTTCGGATTCAATGCCTCCAGGGTCTTTGACAGAAACACATGCACCTCATCCACATCCTCTGGCCCAGGCTAAGTGACCATTTCTATGGTTCTCTGTATGGTAATCCTGACAGGCGTGGAGATGCAGCCTTGTGTGATGCTGCTTCCTAGCTGCAGAGATTTCCCTGCCAGAAATTAGAGGCATTTGTGTGCGGCTGGGCAGAGGGGAGGGAAGCAAGATCTTTGGAACAATGTTTCAAATTCTTATGTGCAACTCCAAATTTTGCCTTAGTTACTTTCTCTCTGCTGTGAAAAAGCATCCCAACAAACAGTGAAAGGCTAAAAGGTTTACAGGGGTCATGGCTGGGGGAATACAGTCCGTCAAGGCAGGGGAAGCATGGCGGCAGGGGCTGCAGGCTGACTGGTCACACTGCATCAGTACACAGGAAGCAGGCAGTGACAGGAAGTGGTGCCAGGCTGTAAAGCCTCAAGGCCCATCTTCTGTGACCCACTTCCTCCAACAAAAACTCCGCCTCCCGAAGGCTCCACAGATTCCCCCATAGTGCCACAAACTGGGGCCCCAGGGCTCATACATGTGAGTCTCTGGGAGATGTGTTCAAACCACAAGAAGCACTGTCATGTGAGTGACATGGGATGGATATTAGTGTGGAGGCCTTTGTGTTGAGCTTATAATTCAGGAACAGCATTAAATAGTTTCCTATCCACAATGCCCACTGGATACATTTTTAATCACTTGTTTAAACTTTATCAACATAAACTAACTTAAAAAATCCTTTTCTATTTATGGTGTGTGTGTGTGTGTGTGTGTGTGTCTCTCTCTCTCTCTCTGTGTGTATGTGTGTATCTCTCTGTAGGTGTATGTGTGTGGTGCATGCGTATATATGTATATATGTGTATATATGTATATATCAGTGTGTATGTGTGTGGACACACTATATTGTGGGTGCACACTGTACACTGTACATGTGTGCTATGCATGTGAAGGTTCCAGATTAATGTCAGGAATCATCTTTCATTCCCCTCCCACCTTATTCACTGGAATAGAGTCTGTCAATCAAACCCAGACCTTGTCTATATGGCCAGTCTTGCTAGCCAGCTCTAGGGATCACGTCCCCACCTTCTGAGGCTGAAATGGGGCTAACACACACACACCCTGCCTTTGCATAGGATCCAAACTCTGCCCCCACACTTACGCAGCAGTATTTAAGCACTAGGCCATTGTCCCAGCTCCACAAGTTAATTCTTTATTGGACTTCATTTCTGGGCACCTTTTTAAAAGTAACTCATTTTTTTTTCATTTATTTTACATCCTGGCTGCTGTTTCCTCTCCCTTCTCTCCTCTGCCTCTCCTTCCCCTCCCCACACCCACTTCTCTTTTGTCCTCCCTCCTCTTAGTGGGACGGCCTCCATTAACAAGAGCCTAGCAGGTCATTTACATCTATACCTTCTAGAATACATTTCGATACTTTCAATATGAATTTCACATTAACTCTTATTAACAATATGACTAATTTGAATAGTGCTTCAAGATATTTTTCCAAATTAAAAAAAAAATCTTTAAGGCCCGTAAATACAAGATAAAATATCACCTATCCCATGTATGAAAGTCCTTTAAGAATTGTTGAGAACAATGGCTTCTTACAAAGAGGAGCTAGAGCAAATGCATCTATTTTTAAATGTTTCCAGTCAAATGTCAGTGTGATTGCCAAGTCTCATCCAGTTTAGCCACGGTTTCTTAAAGAGAGACTACAACCTACTATGTATGGAAATACAGTCTTCTTTCATTGAAATGCATCTTTGACAAGGGACATAACTAAGCATTTCCATTTTGTTATTTTGGATTTTACTGCATCTCCTTATGGGCTATTTGAAAAAAGAACTTTAGGGCTTTTATTACCAGATTCCCCGGGAGTGGCCTGAAAGGAACAGGTAAGGAAAGGCATGCCACACTGTGCCCTTCTGTCATTGCACTCCCGATAGTCGGGGGCTGGGCCTCAGTGGTGGAGCACCAACCCAGCAGGCGTTTATGTGACACCCCCAGCACCATAAAACAACTGAAAAAAAAAATAGTTAACTCCAAACTATAGAATCAGCAGGCATTGCTAAGGCCACCAAAGTGTATCAGTAAGTAGAAGGCCTGGCTCCCAATCCACACAGTCAACTACAACTTGGTAAGGTACCGGGCAAGTGACAATCGGGTGGGACCTCATTTCCTCTCTACAAAAGATGCCAATTGCTGTCCTGTGTCCCTTGCCCACACGTTTTCAGAACAGAATGCGAGTTATCTGCAAGAGAGTATTTTTTAACGCATTGAAACACCATGTATACATATGGTCCACTTTGTGTTAATATATATCCCAAGGATTTACCTGGAAAGCAAACAGACAGAAGGAAGAAGATAAAAACAGATCTTCAGCACAGTGACTCCAACTGTGTTTCTGAGCACAGACAGCCACACCAGGTCCACTGGGTGAGAATACTGACAACACGGAGCCATCTTTTCTAGACTGAGAGTACCTGCCACCATAAATTAAACCAGAGCCTTTCCTGCTTTTAATCCTTCCAGGAACTTCCTGCAGTGACGTCACCCCAGATTTCTGGCTGAAGAAACTGAGGTTTAAAGAGATTAAGTAACCAGCCTGCAGTAACCCGGTGTGAGGCAGAAATGGAATCCTCACTGTTGTCTAGCTTCAGGCTCTCTACCTTCACGGCCCACACTTTAACCACGGTCACGCTGCCCCTCACTTCCCAGCTCCAGAAAGGAAGGACCTAGTGGCGCGACTCTGCTAGGTCCTGTGCACAGCAGGGTTTGCCCCTACTTGTCCATTGGAGCCACTCCTTACCACGCCCAGCTGGCTACCAACCACAGGATTCCTGTCCTAATTCTGCGCTCTGATGCTTTGACAAACCTGATCCTGGGATGTGCAGTCAGCAACCTGGAAAGGGTGGCGCCCAGATTAGGGGCACCACGCACGACTTCTCGTCCTTTGGTTCCCATTGTTTGAGAGCAATTGCAGGATTTTCAAATTAGGCAGGAATGAGTAATGCTCGGTGAGGCTCACAGCCTTGGCATGCACACACACTCCACCACAGGCTGGGAGGGAGGATAATCCCTCGCTGGCACGACCCAGGTTGTCTTACTCATAGAGTTCCATGATATCTCAGCAAGTGTTGAGAGCTACGGAACAGGACCACAGCGAAAGCCTCAATCGGTGCAAGGCTGCTGCAGGGAAAGAAAGATGGTTTTGTTTGTTTGTTTCTTGAATGGGTGCTCAAATATGCATGCAGGCATGCGTGGATGCATATGTGCATGCGTGTGTATGTGTGTCCATGAGAATGCACACCCATGCCCACCCAAGCAGAGGCCAGAGGAAGACATGCATCTTCCACCATCCCGCTCCATCGTGTTTGGTGAGATGAGGACCGTATGAAACCTGAGTTTGTCCCTGTGTCTAGACTGATGGGTCAGCACAGTCCCAGGATCTACCTGTCTCCGTGCCCAATGCTGGGGTTACAGAATCACTCAGCTATGTGAGAGTTTTGTGAAGGTGCTTGGGATTTGAACTCAAGTCCTCTTGCAGTCCAAGCAAACTCTCTTATCTGCTGAGCCATCGCCCTGGCCCAAAGTTGTTTTAGCAGTCAAAAGATTATTTTGAGAGAAATCCGTTGAACCCTATAGAGTTTCAGTGGACCCCAGTAAGGACCTCTTTGCAGGGTAGATGGAATACACTTGTGCTTCCAAATCTTAAGCTTCACCCTGTGTGCAAGTGGAAGGTGAAGCCCAGCCCATGTGTCTTCTTGTCCGCCTTAGGCATCGTCTGCACTGAGGAAGTTTTGCCATGTGGTGATGGAGATCCACCAGAAGCCTCAGGTAAGATGGAAGTCCTGTAGCCAAACAGCCAAACAAACAAACGTCTTGAAATTCCTCCTCCTCGAAGAAAATATGCCCAATTTAGGAAGCCTGTCAACAGGAACTTGAAGACTTGAAGACTCATCGACTTGGGATGAGAAACAAATGCTTCAGTTTCTCTGATACCTCATAATTTCATATTGGTAAAGTTCATAATCAGCTAATTAGGAAATCATATGTCTTCTTCAAGCATAAAATGTGGTCTGATGGAATAAATTTATTATCATACAGTCTTGTCTCACCCACTCGTACAATTGGGAGACAAGAATGAATTTAAGCTGCTGAATATTGTTATAGCGTAGGACATTCAGAATGGAAAAACATAGCTGGGGAGAGCATTTGGCTGGGATGCATGAAGCCTCGGCTTTCACACCACCACCAGGAAAACAAATAAGCAAACAAACAAGCAAGCAGACACAAGGAAAACCAAACCAGACAACTGAATTATCAATGTCAGTCTGAAAATTCTGATGGCTTCTGTGTCCTGGTTTCTGCTTTGAATTATTTGATTTTTCAGGGAGAGCGTGTTGGCCTAGGTGAAGACAGATGGAAGCCTGAGAGATCACACACCATTAGCCCTCAGGTCTAGCCTGTGCTTCAGGTTGAACAAATCTTAACACACACCACCATTAAAGGCGAAAGCCTTGGGTTCCGAATGATGTATTTCATTAGCCTCTCAAACCTACCCTACACTCCAGCCACCAAACCTTCCACAAACAGTGACTCAAGGAAAGAAACTGATAGTTTGAAGGCATCGGTGTTTTCTGAAACTTCAGATTCGGAGGCAAATTAATCTATTCTTTCTAGTGGTGGCGTTCCCCTCCAAAAGTGTAATAAAACGTATTTTTTTTCTGATTAAGATCAAAGTAATGACAGTAACATCTATCCATTGTCTTTCTATGGTGCTAAGAGTAAATGAAACAAAAAAAATGATATGAGTCTTAAAACACAGATATTTTAGAGACAAGTGACTACGGGGAAGCTTATGACAGAAAAATAGCTCATAGTTTTATTTAGTCATGACAATTAAAAGTACTTTGATGTTGTCTGTTTATTCTTTTGCTCTGGACACTCTATTATGCGGTTGCGTTAAAATTTCCCATCCCATCACTGTTAAACATGAGCATGCTTTGAGTTTTTATTCTTATAAGTAATTTTATAGAAAAGATCACTGTCTATTTTTATAAGTAATATTTAATCAATTTTCCATTTATTTTTGGAGCAAAAGATGCTTAATGAACTTGAGTCCGTCCTATGTTTGAAATACAACATCATATTTTTTAAATTTTACATTATTCCATAATTTCCAACTATGTAACATAAAGTTTTATAATGTATGTTATAATGATATATATCTCTTCACTAGGAACAAAATGAGAAAGCTAATACTAAGAGGGTAAGGTGATTTTCCTGAATACATATACCCTAGAGAAGAACAGAGGAAGCCGCAGCTCTTTGACATGCAACTCTCCTTTCTGTTTTAACAGTTCTTATTTCATTATTCAAAGACAGAGAAGTCAGGAAACTCAAATATTGTGGTAAGTAGTCATTAGCACGTGTTTAAGAGGAAACTAATTTTAAAAAATCATCTAGTATACCATGAGTCTACAATTCATATTTTTTACTCAAAAAGTTATGTATGGGTCTGAAGATGTAGCTCAGTGTCTCCTTCTTCAGTAGCATAAAGGGAAAAGAACTAAGCTTCTATGTGAGTGAATGAATGGAAATCAATATTTACTTTTCATGTCAATAGTTGTGTGTGCCTATACTCACCCAGTCACAATTCTGTGTCGGACACAACTCTAAATGCCAGAAATATGGTAGTAAGTAAAAAACATTTAAGAGAGAAACCCCTCCTTCATCAATTTTATTCAATGACAAAAAAAGTCAAAGAACAAACAAATAAGTAAACCAAATTGTTTGGGGGTGATATTAATGGAAGAGAAATGTGGTGTCACCCAAAGACACTCTTAAAAAGACACGGATCGGTGGCTAACTGGAAACATCATCTATTCTCGCTCATTACCGTTAGGTAGATGTTCACTGTGAGAATGTATTCTCAGAGTACCCAGAAATGAGTAACCCAGGTTCAAGTCACATCAGACTTCTGTGGTTTCGGTGGTAGTTTTGGTTTGTTTGCTTTTGCTATTTCATTTTCGTTTCAGGTTTGCATGGGCTTTAAAAGTACAAACTGACTAGGGCTGTAGCATGATAGTAGAGTCCTTGCGTGCTATAAACCAGGCCCTGGGCTTTACCTTCTGCACTGGAAAAATAAATAAACATAGAAGTTATTTGTCTGTAGTAGTCTTCATAAGCTTGGGATCCACTATTGTGCACGGTTTAGGGAATGAGGACAATGTGTCTTAAACGTATGGCAGAAAGGTAAATGTGAACTTGAATTCTATTTGAAGTTTGCACCACACAGAATAACCTTACATGTGAACAGATGAGAGTTTTAAGTTAGATTAATTGCCTAGCAAACACAGGTTGTATTCATAAACAGATAATCATTATCTAGGATTGAAAGTCGTCCATTTGTTAAATGAATTTAATGGTAGCAAGGAAGCTCAGTTCGCCCCAGATCGTAAGAAAGTGCAGCTGTATCAGGTGGCTGTCCATCTCAGATGTGTTTTCATTTTCTTCCACACGACATCTCTTCATTTTTAGAAAGTGCGTCTTTGTCACCTTTTCCGCTACCAGTAGCACACTGTCATCTTTGTGTCCCCTCTTGTCTTGCTCTTGTTCCATTTTAAATATTTAGCTTATGAAGGAGATTTCCAGGTGTGTGTGCTAGACGCACCCAGATAGCAATGTTTGTAAGGGAAAACTGATAGTGGCAAGTTGCCTTCGTTTGGACCAAATTATTTTGAGTAAGTGTAGAAGAGGACAGATGGCTTTCTGCCCCCTAGAGAGACATCTGGGGGTGCACCTGTTGGCGCTGTAACTGATCTGAGGCCCTCAGCAAAATGCTTCTCCAAATAATGACAAACAGCTTAGTTTGGGACTAGCAACCTGTCCCATCTCTTGGTTTATGGACTAGAAAATTCTATCCCACTCCTTGGTTTATTTACTGCAGTTCTTCAAATGACTTACAACAGGCTGTCTTAGGTAATATCTTTAATCTCCTTTTTTGGTCCTCTGATCTGGGGGCAAGAGTAGTGGGTAAAAAGCAGGCAGGCAGGCAGACAGACAGACAGACAGGAAAGCGTCTTACTACCCAATGCTGAAGAGCCTGGTGCTCACCGTGTGTGTTCCTGTTCTCAGTCGTCTGTCGTGCATCCGTTGCTGCAGCTCGTTCCTCAACTCCATGAGAGAAGAATGAAGAGACTCAAGGTGGGCGCATGTAACACAAAGTGCATGCTGGCTTTGCCACTCGCGGGCAGCCCCTACTGCTAACTGCAGCGCTGGTCTTTTGTAAGATACCCTTCATCAGGGCGAGGTTCAAACATTGGCTTTCTGTCGCAATGACAGTATGTCGGAGGAAACACGATTTAAATGGAGAATTTGGCCTCAATGAGTTAGAGATTTCAGTCTTTGGTCAACTTGATAAACCACATCGCTTTCTACCTGTGGGGAGGCGGTTGTCTTGACAAAGCCTCTCACTCTACGGTGACCAGGGTGGGGGAGGAAGAGGTTGGTGTCCCCATTCTCTTCAACCTGTGTGTATGCAAGGACATAGTGTCCTTCTACGAGCTTTGCCTTGGAAAGATCCCACTACCTGTCAATGGGACCACAGGCTGATGACCAAGAGTCAGGTCTTTGGGAGACATTTTACATCTGAATCATCACATGCTTGGTTAACCTGCATAATCGTGTCATGCGATCTTTTTCCCTCTCTGTGTTCTGGCCCCTTCTAGTTCGAGCCCTGGACATTGAGGAAAACTTGGGTGACCTTCTATATCACTATCATTGAGAAAATATTCTTTTGTTTTAAGAAAGGGAACTTCCGGGTGTTTGGTCTTTAGGGAGGAATTGACAATCCAATCAAGTAAAATTTATTGCCCCTGTGTCCTTGATGACAAATAGCCAGGGTGGTATAATTATTTTTTTGTCCAAGTGTTAAAACATTGATAAGAATAAGGACCGTAAATATACACATCATAAAACAAATGTCAATGTTTCATTTTTCCCATGGCTAACAAAAATAGGAGCTAAATATAGTACTAATGTGTAAGGTGACTATAACTAAGCTAACACTGTTAACTAGTACTAATGTGCAAGGTGACTATAAGCTAACACACTGTTAACTAATACTAATGTGTAAGGTGACTATAACTATGCTAACACACTGTTAACTAGAAACTGTGACTTTTCAGGGTCAGTGAAGAACAATCCTGATGTTCTTCGTGTTGGAAGTCCTGGGTAGCATTTTAAAGCGAGACTTTGCATTTTGGGTCTAGCATTACCGCTTTGATTTTTTGGGAGCCTAGCTGGGCTTTCGCAGGTTCTGAGAACTCAAGCTAACAAAGAGGAAGTCACATTAGTTAAATAAGTTTCCATGAGTTGTCTAGTATGAGAAGTGACCATGCAGTTCATTGACCCTTAGTTTAGGCAAAACAAACAAACAAACAAGAATGTCTTCATTGTGATATTCCCTTTATGGTTTAATGATGGTTACTTTCATTATTATATGGTTACCACTACATATTTAAAAGCTGAATTTGGGTCTGGTGTTTTCTTAACTTTGACACTGATTTTTTTTAACTCTTCATAATGCACATTTTAAAAAAGCATGCCGTTAGATGAGTAAATGTCCCAGAATTTATTTTTTATGATCATTATTTCCTTCTTTCACAATTTTAGCGTCAGTTGAATGCTGCTATCTGCTGCTAACTTTAAAGAAACATCTAACAGGGGATTTAATAACACCTTAAATATGTAGAATTCTCAAGACTGGGACTAAAGCACGGTGGTAGAGCACCAGCCTGGCATGTGGGAGGTCCTAGGTTCAATTCCAGAACCCTCCATTCCCCAAGGGGTAGAATTCTCGGATTGAAGAAGAAAGTCGATTGTCATCAAGTTTTCTAGACATAAATGCACACTTTAAAATTTTGGCTTTATTTCCTACAATGTCTGTATCAACCAGAGATAATTATTTTGACTACATTATTTCAGTCTCATGAGTTACACAAGGAAAGATTGAGTGGTGTTCATTATTATGCCCAGTTTAGCACATGGTTCCCTTTTCTGGCTTGAACGAGACTATCGTAGTTGCGGACAGCTATCTGATTAGTCCCTTTTTTTAATCTCTCCTTTCTAAAGTACTTCAGTTTTTGAGGACTCCGTCCCTGATGACAGCATCCTGAAAATCTTTGCTTTGGTGTTGCATTTGAATGTTTTAAGTGATTAGTATAGTTAATTTTCATTGTGCCCTCTCTAAATCTTGAATATACACAAGTACCTAAACACACAGTTTCTGCATATACATTTTAAATACCAATAATTCGATCTTAATTTGAGTATAATAAAAATAAGAATTAAGTACAAATATTGGGAATTAGAGATAAATTTTCTGTAAATCAAGAATTTATGAACTTAAATACATATGAGAGGCATTTCTTAGAATAAAGACTATAACTGTACTTATAAGAAAACAGTTTTGACTGATAAATTTATTGATCTCCACGAATTATTACTGCAAACAGGACACTACAAGTCAATTATAAAGGAACTATAAAATGTTAAATTTTCTTTTCATAGTTTAGGATGGCGTGCTTAAGTAACGCTATGTAATATGCCTGGATAACAGCTCTTCCTTTTTGCCATCTTTTCATTATTGTTCTGCACATGCAATGATATTAAGATAACCTCTTTCAAGGCATTGGCTAATCACACATGTGCCAAAGTTGTCCCTCAGTTTCCACGCAGAAATATTCCATTCTCCTTTAGCAGCAACCCCAGCTTGTGTTTTCCCTGCCCATGCCACCACATCCAACATCTGCGCTAAAGGGAGTCCTTTATTCTAGAAAAATGGCAGAGAGAGACCTTTAAATACATTCATTGTATCTGACATTTTATTTCTACTTACTGATGAATATACATACACTTGACAAAATTTTTAAAAGAAAATCTATGAGGAAAGTATTTTTAAATCCGCTATTCTGGGGATACTGGAGGTTGTCGAAATGGTTCAGGTGTAAACCTAAGAGTTCTCTATGCCATGAAGACTCTGCTTTAGCCTTTGGTACCTTTCGTTGAGTTGGAAAACTTAAACTAATATTGAACTTCGCTACACATTTGTTTTTGTGCTGTTTAATTTGCTATGCCATCCTTATTTCTTTCAGGAAGAATTCCAGAGATCTTTTGCTGGTCAAAGTAAGGGATACTTTTTATTCAGGGTATGTATGTATGGCATTTTATGATCAATATATATGAAAGTTGACTAAGTATTTTCAATGTATGTTCACTGAATTAACTTGTTTTAATGCAGTTTTGCAGTGAATTTATAGACCCTTGACATCCGGTGTCTCAATTTGATTTTACTTCTCACACTACCCTAATGGTTGGAACCAGAGCATCTCTAATCTCCCTTCCACTGCCCCGTGTGTAAATGCTCCAATGACGTTCATTACTCCACAGTTCAATCTCATGATATTTTATGTAAAGGAAGCAAAAGCCAAGGAGTTGGTTATTAGAGCTTTGATCCAATAAGTTGCAAGAGTTGTGACTATGCTTCCAAACTGTTAGTTAAAAATTCAATAATAATAAAAACTATATCTAGAGATAGCTTTGTGACCAGGTTTATCATTTTGCATTTGTATAAATCTATCTCTAAATAGCCATGTTTTCTGCATGTTTCTTAACACACAACCAGAAAGTCAGATATTTAGTAAATGTATTCAACAATTGTTTACTGGACTTCTAATAGGTATTAGGGAAGGTATTAACAGACGGGAGTGAAAAGACAGAGCACAAACTACTCTTACAGAGGACCAGAGCTCAGTTCCCAGCATTTGCTTCCAGAAGCTCACAGCCTGTAACTCCAGCTCCAGGGCATCTAGAGCTCTGTCCTGACCTCTGTGGGCACCTGCATCTACACATACACCAACACACATATATGTAATTTACGGTAAAAGAAAATATTTTAAAAGAAGGTACAGTGTTGGCAGAGGTTTCTGTCCTGCCTGGTCCCACAGCTGTTCAGTCCCCAAGAAACACACAGAGGTCTACATTAGTTATTAACTGGCTGGCCTAGTAGCTCAGACTTTCTTATAAAGTCACCCCTTGATATCTAAGGAGGGTTGTGTAAAAAAAAACCAAAATCAGAGGATACTCAAGTCCTTTATATTAAATGATGTGCTATTACACATCCTCTGTAAGTCTGCTTTGGACGAGAGTTGGGACAAACATCTTACCTGGGGACTGGAGGTGACACAGAGATGACTTTGTGTGCAAGTACCTGAGATTAGACAGGATGAGTTTAATGAAACATTTAGCTGAAAATTTTCAACTTTATCCTGAAGTCCAAGGTGGTGTTCCTGTGGGAAAATTTATATCAGCAAGTTGGAGAATAGACTGGACTGGATTGCAGGACTGGATTGACAAGCAGGAACATACAACATGGAACCACCATGACTTTGGAAAATTAGCATGGTTCGCATCAAAATGAAATTTGAGAACATTTCTTATCGAATGTTGGTTCCCTATAAGCAAAACGAAGTAGTTTCTAATTCATTGTGGTCCTGGCAGCTTTAGCAGTGTCTCAGAACTTGGTAGAAATATATATTTCCAAGTTCCACCTCGGACTCAGTCAATCAGAAACTGCAGCTGTGGGGTCCAACGAGCCCTTTTCTGTTCTGTCCATAGCTTGTCAGGTCACCTCAATGACCTCCTTTATATTATTAGGCTTCTTTCAATGGCAATTACCTCACATTATTAGTTACAATGATTTCTTTCCAATCTATTATTTTGCAGCCACGCAATGGGAAGAGGTCAGCAGGTTTCATTTAAAATGGTATGTGTCAAAAATAGATAAATAAATAAATATGAAACAGCATGTGTTTCACAAATGAACTCGACTTAGAAGTTTCTGTTTGCTGCAAACTAAACCACACTCATATATGCTTCTATTGTTCAATTGCATATATACACTAACATTATATATAAATACTTCAATTATAGGGGCAATGCAGGCTTTAGGAATGGGAAGTACTGGTATTTCAGGGTTAGATTTGCTTTGATCCTAGTATTCCTTGGTCTATGACACAATGGTCGCCATCCAAAGAGATTTTTGGAAATGATGATCCCATCATTGTTTATTGTGCACATCATAAAATTAATTCCTATTCTGTTCGTCAGCTCCACTGGAGCAGGCTGGGATTCACTTGAAGGTACTTCTGTCTTCCAACTAACTCATACTCAAAAAATGTTTATAAATCTGGGGATGTAGCTCAGTTGGTAGAGTGGTGGCCGACATGCACGAAGCCACATATCCAGTCTCAGGACCGGTGAAGCCACATAAGACCCTATCTCAAAAGTGGCGGGTGTTGCTGGGTCCTGAGGTAGCTTTATTCCCGATCTTCTGAGAAATTGCCATACTGATTTCCAGAGTGGTTGTACAAGTTTACATTCCCACCAGCAATGCACATTCCCCTTACTCCACATCCTCTCCAGCATCTTAAGCTATCAGGGGTCTTTTTTTCTTAGCTATTCTAATGGATATAAGATGGCATCTCAGAGTCATTTTTGCGTTTCCCCGTGTCTAAAGTTGTTGAGCACTTCCTTAAGTGTCTTTCAGCCATTTGAGATTCTTCTGTTGAGAAATCTCTGTTTAGTTCTGTACCCCATTTTTAATTGGATTATTTGGAATTTTGATGTCTAATTTCTTGAGTCCTTTATATATTTTGGAGATCAGTCCTCTGATGTGGGGTTAGTGAATATCTTTTCCTGTTTAGTAGGCTGCCTTTTTATCTTTTTGACTGTGTCCTTTACAGAATCTTCTCAGTTTCCAGAGGTCCCATTTATTTATTGTTGCTCTCAGTGTCTGTGCTGCTAGTATTATATTTAGGAAGTGGTCTCCTGTGCCCATGCATTGAAGGCTACTTCCCACTTTCTCTTCTACCAGGTTCAGTGCAGTTGGATTTATATTGAAGTCTTTAATCCATTTGGACTTGAGTTGTGTACATGGTGATAGATATGGATCTATTTTCATTCTTATACATGTTGACATCCAGTTATGCCAGCACCATTTGTTGAATATGTTTTCTTTTTTCTATTGTATATTTTTAGCTTCTTTGTAAAAAATCAGGTGTTCATAGGTGTATGAATTAATATCCGTGTCTTCAATTCGATTCCATTGACCCTGCTGTCTGTTTTTATGGCAACACCAAGCTGTTTTCACTACTGTAGCTCTATAATAGAGCTTTATGTCAGGGATGGTGATGCTTCTGGACGATGATGGGGACACCCACTGAAACAGTTTACCTGAACTAATCAGAGCTCACCAACTCCAGCTGAACAAGGAAGGAACAAACATAAGTCCAAACTATACCCTTGAATGTAGGTGACAGTTGTTGTATGGCTGGGATAGACTGTGGGGTCACTGGCAGTGGCACCAGGATTTATCCCTACTGCTTGTACTGGCTTTTAGGAAACCTATTCTCTTTGGATGGATACCTTGTTCAGCCTAGATATAGTAGGGAGGGTCTTGGACCTTCCCCAAATTAATGTGCCTTACCCTCTCTGGGGAATGAGGGAATAGGTAGAGGTAATGGGAGGAGGGGAAGAAGAGGGAACTGGGGTTGGCATGTAAAATGTAAAATATAGTTTGTTTTATTTAAAAAAATAAAGTAAAATAAATTTTTTAAAAAGTGGCAGGTGGGAGAGCACTGGACAGATGAAGCAGAGGTTTGAGTGCTTGCCATTTATGCAAAGGACCAGAATTTGGTTCCACCACCCACACTGGGCAGCTCTCAATTTCCTATAATTAATACTAGCTCCTAGGGATCTGACACTCTCTTCTGACCTCCACAGGCACCCCACACCACACACACACACACACACACACACACACACACACACACACACACACACACACACTTTAAAAATTAAAATGAGCAAAGCAGAAATTTCTTAAAGCAAAAAAAATCTGGATCTTTGAAGAAAAATAAGTTATTTCACCCAGCTTATTCTAGATAAAGACAAAACTATAAATATACAAAAGCAGAAATGAAAAGCTAGAGATTGAAACAACTAGAGGAGTTAAAGTCACCAGAACCTTTTCCACACAGTCACAGAGGGAAGTGGAATCTGATCAATTTAGTATGAACCTTGCTCTGAAGTTCAGAAAATGCAGTTTTATGTTCATTCCCAAGGCTAGGGTCTACTTAGTCTATTTTGCTCACAATTTTATTTGCAAATAAAATAGTAATTCAACAGTCATTTCCCTCTCTTGATTTTGTCATCTGACTACCTAATCTCTTGCTTTATTCTGGTAACATTTAGTAAGAAAATAAGTATAAAATGTGAGTGACATCATGGCAGATATGTGAGTAAACCAGCAAGAAAATCTTTTTTGATAGCTCTTATTTTATTGAGATAGCAGTTTCATTACATGTGGTCCAGGAACATTCAAATGGGAGCTTAAACAAAATCAGATATAAAAGACCAATCGCCAACTATAGCAGCCAATGACATCACATTTGCTGATGATACCTCAGTGGCCACAGAGCCATTCAGCATGGCTTCTTTAGCGGTGAGTTCTTGGAAACCCCCAATCAGCACTTGGGATTTTTCTTCACCATCTGAGAGTTGTAAGAAGCTTAGCTGGAGTTGGAGACCAACTTATCCTTGGTACAGAGCCAAAATGTGGCTGACTGAGGCTTGGATTAGGTCACCGCAGCATTCAGCAGTGCCAGGGTTTTCTCTGTGAGCTTATGGATAAACTGTGCCATGGTCTAAGGCGGATATGGGGAAAACGTGACATATTTATAATTCTTATTGGTACTAATAAGCTCCAGTAAATTACTTTTACATTGTTAAATATATTGTTAAATATTATAACCTATTAGGCATACAGATTTGTAGAATAAATGTGCCATTAGAGAGTGATTAGGTGATAAATTGGAAAATACAGAGAGAGAGAGAGAGAGAGAGAGAAAGAGAGAGAGAGAGAGAGGCTGAAGAATAGTTGGGAAATATCTCAATTGCCAATGTTATTATACAATAACAAAATATTCATAGAAATGTCTATATAAGCATAATATGTACATATTCCTCGCCTCACATATATGTGAACCTAATTCATCTTTTTCTTTTTACAGATGTCAACTAATTTTCCATTGAAACAGTGTGATGAGATATATAATATACTTACATTTTGTTTTAAAAAAGGATTCCTCCTAAATTTACTCTGTTACAAACCCCTGCTTCGTAACATTCTCTGTGTTCGAGTTGTTGAAAATAAAACAGCATCTTAAAAACCTTTCATGGAATGTTTCAGTGATTAATCATGCACAGCAAAGCCTCTGTTAAAGATGCTCCGTAGGTCCTGTAGCTCTCGATAATGTTGACACACATACATTTTAGGTGTTTACGTAAGACACTCGCTCATAGAGAGTTGGATGAACGATTTTAGGTTTTCCAGATTGGATTACGTCAGTGATGAAGTCATAAGGTCCGATTGCAGATTCTCATAATGGTCCATGTCTGTAATTGCAGCCTTTGGGATGCTAATGCAAGACAGGGGCAAGTTTAAGGCTAGCCTGGGCTATGCAACAAGGCTCTATCTAAAAAAATAAATAAAATAAAATAAAATAAAACAAAAGCAAACGAAACAACAACAAAATAGAGCACTAGCTATGTTAGAGTACCAATGGGAATTACTCAAGTTATGACTTAGTCAATATTCTAGTAAGCAAGCTATGATTTATATATTACAAAGTAGATTTCAGATTGCTACAAATCAGAAGGCTTTCCCTGGCCAAGTGACAGTAATTAGTTTCTCTGAGATTGTTTCCCCTTGAAACCAGTGAAGGACATCCAACCTTCTATCATTACCAGGAAAAAAAACCCAGCTTTTCCAGGAGTTGATGATAACCATACTCGTGGAATTTAAATAACATGTTTTGTGAAGAAAGCTCCTGAATTATTCTTCCTACCAAGCGCTAGGAAAGAAATAAATTAAGAGGAAACTGAGAGGAAAAACCATCACATTCTTCCTTTAAAAGCAAATTGCTTTGGCAGGGTGAACCTTAGTGCAGTGAGGGTCCTCTACACTAAAGCCATGAATGCATGGGGCAGCATTAGCTGTCTGTACACCGTAGTTCTATTAACTTGGATTTTAAAATCATTTCTTTTTTTAAATATTTATTTATTTATTATGTATACAATATTATGTCTGTGTGTCTGCCTGCACAGAAGAGGGCATCAGATCTCATTCCAGATGGTTGTGAGCCACCATGTGGTTGCTGGGAATTGAACTCAGGACCTTTGGAAGAGCAGCCAGTGCTCTTAACCGCTGAGCTGTCTCTCCAGCCCTTTAAAATCATTTCTTTTGTTAACATACATCATATTGAAAGACCCCCCGATATCAGGGAGACTCTTACTCAAGCCTCGGGATAACACGACGCCCCCCCCAGTAACTCATGAGAGACCCTCCTTGCTGCAATCACACGAGGTTTAATGACAAGACGACAAGATGGGAACCAGTGCACTGGGGCCGAGACTCATAACCTATGCAGGGGAAGAGTTCGACCTCGAGTGACCTGGAGAAGTAGTTTTTATAGGAAGAAACCAGACAGCCCAGTAATCCGAAAGGGGGGCAGGGAGGGTGTCACAGAAAATTCCGAAAATTCCAGTGATGATTACAAGGGGGCAACTCCCTGCCTCTCAAGATCATTCTCAAGGTCATTTCCTATTCTAAAAGTACCAATGATAATTACTAGGAGGTGATAATTACTAGGGGGAATCTCCCTGTTTCTCAAGATTACTCTCAAGATTACAATCTACCTTTATCTTCAGCTAGTTCCTGAAACCCTGAAATTGGCTAATCCTAGATTTCTGATTCTTCTCTTCCTGCTAGATTTTTGGCTCTGTTTTCCTGCTAGGGGGATCTGGATTTATCCAGGTCTTTCAATATATTGTGGTATTTTAATACATATTTATAGTTGTCCTTACTCATATTTACCCCTCACTGTTCTTGCTACCCCTCTTGGTTCCCTCCTCCCTGCCAAGGAATCCCTCTTCTGATTCCATATCGTATATCCATATCCATACATTACATATGAGAAAAAAACATGCACTATTTTGTCTTTTTGGCCCTCCCCCTACCTTCTTTGATCAAAATAAGGAAAGGGGGCTTGAATATTTGGCAGGAAGGTCCCTTAAAAGTCCAGGTAGATATAAATTGCTTGTGTATTTTAAGGAGCTTCACGTAAAAGTGAGGAAGAGTGAAAAGCAGAAATACCAGGACATGGTTACTGATATTTCCACTTACCAGTGTGTCATACACAAACACTAGAGGGTGCTTGGGGAGTAGAAGCCATAGTAGAATCTATATTGATTATTAGAATCTATATTAATCTGCACTGATCACTGTAGGTGAATGGCTCCACTGATGAACTCAAGTTTAAAATTGTGTCATTAACTACATTTTTTTGCTTTTAAAAAAATTCTCTTGAGTATATCTCTGGGACCATGAGCATAAATTTATGTGGTGGCGCACGCCTTTAATCCCAGCACTTGGGAGGCAGAGGCAGGTGGATCTCTGTGAGTTTGAGGCCAGCCTGGTCTACAAGAGCTAGTTTCAGGACAGGCTCCAAAGCTACAGAGAAACCCTGTCTCAAAAGAACCAAAAACAAAACAAAAAAACTCCTTTCCCTAATGTAAACAGATTATGTCTCCTACCTAAACCAGAGCTCCTAAAGGGAGTGGGGTTCTTTTTCTAGTGATTTTTGTTCTGTATTGATTTTGTTTTGCGACAATATATAGCCCAGGTTGATCCCCCAGCTTCCATGCTCCTTTCCCATCTACCCACGGGCTTGTGGTACCAGGTGAACTTATAGTCTCATTGAGAAGCTGATGGAAAATTTTGGTCCAAGTTTAAAAAAAAATAAAAATTAAAAAAGACAGACACAAAAAATTACACTCACAACTTAGGGGAAGTGCCTAGATACTCCTTAAAATCTATCTTCAGACAGACGATGGACACAGTTTAAGAACCCCTCGGAAGGGTTCACCTCCCAAGGAATTTTTTTTTTCTCTCCATGAATACTGGATTCAACCTTGAGGAGCAGTGGACGTGACAGTGGTAGAGGTTGGCTTGAATAGCAATAAGAACACCATTACGTGACCAACAGGCATCCCACAGCTCGAGCTAGAGCCCCCTCCCCCTAGACTTGATGAATCAGGGCTCACACACCTGGGACCTGGGCCTCTGTGTTGCCTGGCAACTGAGCTTACCGTTGCACATGCGCAGTAGGTTCTGTTACTCTCGCCCCGACCCTAGGGCGTTAGAAACTGCTAGCCAGAGCTGACTGGCTACCTATGCCAGTCTGGAGGAAGTCCGAGACCTTGAGCCCTAGTGAGGGGCATAAAAGAACATCATGCAGGTGAGGGTCAGGTCTGTGGGTGACCTTGGAGTCCTGAGTGGAATAAGCCGGCTAGTTCCAAGCTGAGGGGCGTGAATGGAGTGGTGTGGGCCATCCCGGGGTTACGTTCTATTAAGTGCTGTTTTGTGCATCTCCTGTCTAGTTTTAAGAGAACTCCAGTTTTCAATATTCATGACTCCCATGTGAGGCTGAAGGAGACACTCAATTTTCAGTATTGCCTTTTACCTCCGAGTCCTGGAAATCCAAATGCTGTGATATTTTTGAATTAAGGAGTAGCATTGGCCCAAGTGGATTCAGTTTAACTGTCCTCTGTTTACTTACTTTTAAAAGGAGGTAGGGGAGTGCACCCATTGGCCTGTAAGATGGCTCAGTGGATTAAGGTGCTTGCTGCCAAGCCTGAATACCTGAGTTCGATCCCTGGGATCCACACGGTGGGAAGTGAGACCCAACTCCTGCTGGTTGTCTTCTCTCACACATACACACACACACACACACACACACACACACACACACACACACACACACAGAGAGAGAGAGAGAGAGAGAGAGAGAGAGGGAGAGAGAGAGAGAGAGAGAGAGAGAGAGAGAGAGAGAGAGATTTAAATTTGTAAATAGAGAAAGTTAAATTATAGCTATACATTTCAAGACTTTGGGTCTCGGTAATTTCACAAGGTGGTGGGTTTTTTTATTTGCGAGTTCTTTATAATAAATTTTAATTTAGTTAAAGAGCATCCTCCTTTGTTCTCTCCCTCCCTCCCTTGCTCCTTCCCTTTTCTCCTTTCTCAGAAAAATCCGCACTTTCTGATGTAAAAAAGCCTTCTTGTACTTGCTCCCCAGTGAAGTCCATTGGGATTTTCTTGGTTTATCATACTTACTTTGGGCAGTTTTGTGGAACATACAATTTATTAAGCTATTTTAAGGATAATTTGTCTGTAATCAAATCCTTTCACGTTAGACGGTTGTTAGTAAGTGTATTTGTACCATTAGCCTGTCTCTGCAGTCTGTCCCGCTCTGCAGTCTGTCTGTCCGGCTCTGCGGTCTGTCTGTCCCGCTCTGCAGTCTGTCTGTCCCGCCCTGCAGTCTGTCTGTCTGTCCCACTCTGCTGTCTGTCTGTCCTGCTCTGCAGTCTGTCTGTCCCGCTCTGCAGCATTGGCTTTTCAGGAATTCCACTGAAGTGAAACCAACAGAAAACAGCAGCACATTGACCTCTCTTTGCCCTTACTGTTGTTTTCCGCTGATTTATTCAACAGCCAGTTCTTAGACTTTAAACATGGACCTGTCCTATAAGAGCATATCTGAGAGAATAATAAAGGTAACCACACCACGGCAAAACACTAATACCATTTGTGGAAAGAGATTGCGGCCCCTATTTCTGTTAGATACCATTTCATACATAATTGTCAAAGTCACGGGAAGGGACAGTCGAACATTTACATTAAGTAGCATTGCAATGAAGTCCTGGGTGAGTTAAATAAGAACAATTGAGAAGTTTGACTGATTATATAAGAATATATTATTGTGTCTCTTGAGAAGAGTGTTTATCAAGAAAAACTCAAGTCAGATTCAGTTCGGTGTATAAGGACTGTTCTTTGAAATCAACAACACACAACTTGTAGGTAACCCAAGAGAGCGAGCCAAAGAAATATCCAATGCAACAGCCAAGAATTGGCTACGATTCCTATTCTTTCCAGTCATCTATTTTAAGAAGTTTAGCAATGCTAAAGGAAAGAAAGCACCAAGGGACTGTGAAGTGCAGAGAGTGTTCTATAAGCGTGATATGGCTCTGGGCATGAAAGCGCTTCGCTGGCTGACCCCAGTGATGCAGGGCTCACGACCTGAGAGAGATCCCAAGACCCATAGAAAGATAATGTACTCCACATGTATGTCACGGGACATGTGATCCACACAGCTGAGAGACAGAGAGAGACAGAGACTGAGAACAAAATTTCAAGAAAAAATATAATTACTAGAACTGGTAGTAACATCTGGCTACATTACAATCCAGTTCTCCTACTGAATAAAAATAGAAACATCAGGAGTGGGAACTGCAGATGAAACTTCTAGAATGTCTTCTAAGAGAATCAAGTGAACCCCTGAGAGTGTCGGAGAGGTGACGTGCTAGGAAAATGGAAACCAGGAGAAACGATGGTAGGAGACCAGAGGTTTTCACCCCAAACCTCTCGGGCATGAGAAGTATTTTCAGCAAATACAAGAGAAGCTCTGAAAACAGAGAAATCATTCTTTTGAAGGAGAAATTGACATCCAAAAAGAAATCTCCAACTTGAGGAATCAGTTTTCGTGTGTGTAGAACAGAAAGCTGATTCAAATTCACAATGGGATGTTACCTGTAAAGAGGATCCCGGCATAGACAGGTGTGAACCAAGTGCCCCTGCTTTGTAGCCTCCCCTAGAACTCGCCTCCTTGGCAACTTTCTCTGTTTCAGCTGAACATAGTAAGTAAACTTGGGTTTGAGACCACCGTTTGGTATTTCCTCATTCCCTATTGCAAAATACATATTAACAACCGTCTGTTTGTCTGTACTATATTCCAGAAGTTCCTCCGTGCTACGAACTCAGACGGGTGTGTGTTGGAGCAGTAAATCCCCCACCCACCCTGTTTTTCAATCTCCAAAGCCAATTTTAGCATGAAAGTGATACAATTTGCATTTTGTTCTTGGGTACAATTGCACAGGGACTAAGAACTAAAGAGTATGGTGTGCCCAAGGGTGGGAGACAACCAGGAGGGAGAGTAGGACCACTGCCTAGAGAAATTCAGGGACGGTCACCTTGTGCTTAGTGGTCAGGAATCCAACCTGCCCCTCAGGCAGTCTTGGCCCATGGCAGCTTTCCCACGAATTCACAACAACATTGTTGTAGAGGAAGACTTTCTTGTGTTCGGTCTTAACAAATTGCCACAGTGAAATTTCCAAGAGAGCAAGCAGAAGCCAAGCAACAGTGTAGAGCTCACAAAGAACAAGGGCGACACAATCCTAACCAGTGAAACAACCTGCAGAGAGTTCCGGTGTTAGAATGGACAGAAGCCAGTTATGAAAACAATTGTGCTTATTGTATTCCAAAAATGTCTACAGGAAGTAGTTGAAGACCATAAAATTTTACAAAGATATGTCTATGTACTAACAATAAAAAACTTCCATTTATCATAACATCAGAAAAATAGAACACAAAGGATTAAACTAATGAAGTCGAAGACTTACATGAACAGAACTATAAAACAGTGCTGGGAAGTATTGGAGACGACAGAAAGTGGAAATATCCAAATATCCCATATTTATGCATGGGGACACGGACTGTTTCCTGGGTTTGAAGCTTGGAAACAAATACTTGCCTTCATTAAGAGGAAAAGGTATACAATTAGTTAAAGAAGAGTAATGAGTTTGTTAATAACTTGGAATAAAATAGAAATGATATATATTCACAATCTGTCTCTGCCCCACCTGTCATAATGCTACGAGATAATATAAAAGCTAAGAAATAAATATCGACATGTAGACTCAGTTGTGTGTCTGAGTCACAGTGGCTGTTCTCCTGGGAGATGTCTTTCTCTGGCCCTTGGGCTCCCTGGGTTCCCCCCTTTTGTTCCTATCATGTTGTCTTCTTCAGGAATCCAATTGCAGGATCCTTGTTAGATCACAGATGTCAAAAGATCAATACTACTTCCAGAAATCTATAGATTCAATTTGTTTTGTCAATTTCTTGAAATTATTTTTGCAGGAACAGAAAAATACACCTTAGACTATACGTGAAATCTCAAGGGTCCTCAAGGTAGCCTCAAAAAGAGTAAGAACACTGGAGAGCCCTGAAAGGATGATAAGGCTGGGTGTGCGTCAGCATGACTGTGCTTCGTTAGGTTCTGCTCTTTGTTTGTAAATGCCCAAAATGGTTGTCTTCATAGTATGTATTTTTTCCAAGTAAAAAATGCTGATATTCAGGCATGGTGACTGGTAGGCCAGCTCAGGTGGTAGAGTGAGTCTCTGTCTGTCTGTCTGTCTATATATGGTGGTCAAAAACCTGAATAGACAGCATGGGCTTAGGGGAAAACCAAAGCTGTTGTTCTGCTAAAGGAACATAGCAGCAAAATGACTCCTGACAACGTTCTGCTAGACTCATAGATCCGTGTCTTGCTCAGTCATTATCAGAGAAGCTTCCTCTTGCCTCAATGGGAACAAACGCAGAGACACAGAACTGGACAATGTGCAGAGAGTGGGAGACCTTGAAATACTCAGTACTAAGTAGAATGTCTTCATCAAACCATCCCTTCATGGTTCTGGGAAGAGGAGACGGACAGATTATAAAAGCCAGAGGTAATGGAAGATACCAAGGAGATAGTGTCTTCCAGACACAGCAGGACTGATGGACATATGAACGCACAGAATCTGTGGCAGCATGCACACGGTCTGCATGGGTCCAAGCCAGAAGGGGTTCCATTGCTGAGAAGAGGAGCTCCCATCCCTAACTAATCCATTGGTGTCTCAGTGGGTATATGAGACACACTGAAAGGCAGGCCCTATTCCCAGTAGTGGATAATCAACACAAAACAAACTCAGTGAAATTTTGGAGATGATTTTGTCTCATATTGCTTTGTTCAGGCCTTTCTAAAAAACCTTATTGGTCTTTTGCTGATATATTATGATTCCTGATTTTGTAGTTTTTATGGGTTTTATTTTTGTGTATTTGTTTCTTTTTCTCATACTTTTAATTCTGGTTTTGTTGCTTGCTTATTTGTTTTCTAAAGATGTGACATTGGATGGGTTGGAGGAATCTGAAAGGATTTGAGGGAGAGGAACCCATAACCATAATATATTGTATGAAAGAAACAATAACTTCCAATTAAAAAATAAAAAGTAAGGGGCTGGAGAGATGGCTCAGTGGTTAAGAGCACCTACAGCTCTTCCACCTACAGCATTCTGGGTTTGGTTCCCAGAATGCCTATCAGGAGGCTCACAACCACGTGTGACTCCAGCTTCAGGGAATCTAATGGCTCTGTGCCTGTGAGCATCACATGCAGATGCTGCACATAGATTCACAAGGCACATACACACAAATTAAAATAATCGATCTTGAAGCCAAAAGATAAAATGACTTTAGCACACTCTGCGTAGGTCCACAAGCTCTACTCAGGTTGTGTCCTCTGGATTGAAACTTGGGTGCCTCTCATTCTTCTGTCATGGACCCCAACACCAGACTCATTAAAAACATGGCACTCATTGAAAGCATTGCCCATCAGAAATTCGTGCAAAAATGATCCTGAGAGGCAAAAGATACGCATATTATGGGTAAAAAAACAATATTTTCTTCAAAAACTATGAAATTGAGAAAAACTGATAGGACCTTGATACATGTCATTTATTCTCTGTATTTTTAGTGTCTGAAAAACTCTAAATGGATAATTTGAAAAGCCACGGAGAAAAGAAATGTTACACACTGGGGAATGACTAATTTCCCAGCTCATGTAGGACTGTAAACTGTAAGGTGAAATAAATTCTTTCCTTCCCAAGTTGCTTGTGATCCTCATGCTTATCATATCAATAGAAACCTAATTAGGACAGAAAACATGTATGTATGTGCACTGTGTGGATGCCAGTGCCCCTGATAGTCAGAATAGAACACTAAATCCTTTGCAACTGGAGTTAGAGATGGTTGTGAGCCAACATGTGGGTGCTTGGACCCTTACCTAGGTCCTCTGCAGGAGCAACAAGTGTACTTAAATGCTAAACTGTGTCTTCAGCTCCATTTTCTGAAATTTTAAGCTGGTATTTAATAAATAATAATTTCTAACATGTCAGAAAAGCATCATTGCTTTTGACATTGAACTAAAACATTTTTGCAATAAAATAATAAAACTCATAAAAAGTCAAGTAGAACTTGTGAAAACTAAAATTATCGATGAATGAGCTTTTTATTTTTAATGTCAGTAAAATAGGAATAAAAAATATTAAGAAGGGGTGGAGGAATATTTGGAGAGAAATTTTCTGCTGTGGGATAATCTTTTTGTACACTGTGAAGATGTATCTGTTTTACCTCCTCTGTCTAAGGTACCTTTTGATTAGTTTAATAAAGAGCTGAACAGCCAAAAGCTAGGCAGGAGAGGATAGGCAGGACTTCCGGGAAGAGATAGGAACTCTAAGAAAAACCTGAGAGGCAGGGATTTGCAAGTGAGACTCAAAGGAAATTGGATGTAAAGTGCTGAGGAAAGGTAATGAGCCACTTGGCAGAAAAAGATTAAGATGAATGGATTAATTTAAGGTATAAGAGCTAGTTAGGAACAAGCCTAAGCTTCGGTCAAATGCTCATACTTAATAAGGAACCTCCATATCATTATTGGGGAGCTGGTGGTCCAAAGAACGACTTGCTACAAATTTCTAGAATTGTTAAAAGATACCATTCCACAACTGCAGAACTCCCAGTGAGCCCATACAAGACTAGTGAGATGCAGACCTGGTGGGGAGCAGTAGACAAAATCTTACAATTCTTGAATCTGTACACCTCAAAATAGAAATCAGTTCACCTGATAGTCTGGAACACAGACAACACACATTTGGACATTAAGCAATGTGGGTTCACTGTATAGTCATCAGTATATTTTGTGTGACTTTCAAGTTTACTTTCTTCATATTTTACATCCATGGTCTAATTAATTTTAGAATTTATTTATTATTGTTGTATTATACTGTGTACATGATGTGGGTGGGCACATTACCACAGTGGAGGTCAGAGGGCAACCCTATGCAGTGAGTTCTCTCTTTCTACCTTTATGCAAGGTCTGGATCCTGACTCAGGTCACCAGGCTTGTGTGACAGTGCCTTTATGTTGGAGGGAGAAGCTGCTTGTTTGGTTCCTGGCCACTTACCCCCAAAATAACCACACAGAAACTGTATTATTTAAATCACTACTTGGCCCATTAGTTCAAGCTTCTTTGGTATAGGAGGTCCTTCTGTATTTGTGTGCTTTCATTGGTTGAATAAAGAAACTGCCTTGACCTGTTGATAGGGCAGCAATTAGGTAGGCAGAGTAGACAGAACTAGATACTGGGAAGAAGGGCAGACAGAAAGTCACCATGGAGCCAACCACCAGGTAAGACATGCTGAATCTTTCCTGGTAAGTCACGACCTCGTGGTGAAATACAGATTATTAAAAATCAGTTAAATCAAGATGTGAGAGTTAGCCAAGAAGAAGCTAGAAATAATGGGCCAGGCAGTGATTTAATTAATACAATTTCTATGTGGTTATTTTGGGGGTTAAGCTAGCCAGGCGGCGGGACATGGCCCACTCCACCTACTACACTTCTCATTGGCTAACTCTTACATATTAATTTAACCCATTTCTATTAATCTGTGTATTGCCACATGGCTGTGGCTTAGCAGCTAAAGTTCCAGTGTCTGTCTCCAGCAGGGCTACATGACTTCTCCCTGACTCAGTCCTTCTTTCTCCCAGCATACAGCCTAGCTTTTTCCACCTAGTTCTGTTCTGCCCTTGCCATAGACTCAAAGCAGTTCTTTATTCATTAACCAATCAAAGCAATACATAGACAGAAGGACCTCCCACACCATTTCCCCTTTTCTGTTTAAACAAAAAGGAAGGCTTTGACTTTAACATAGTAAAATTACATATAACAAAACAGGTATCAAGCAAGAATTACAGTTATAATATTTATATTTACTTTGTGTTTTATCATAACTAAGGAAAACTATTCTTCAACTCCATCAAAAACTCCAGAAGGATATAATATTACCTAAGTAAGGAGAAAATGATTTGTAAGCAACTTTCAAAATTCTAGAATTGACAGAGAAATCTCACTGCCTGGACAGTCACCCAAAGTTCTTTTGTACCATTAAGGCATCCATCTTCAGCCTACAGTATCTCAGTGCCACATTTTTCTGTGTCCTGCAAACTGTCATGCAGACTCTTTCATGAAGCAGGAACCACGAAGGATCATCTCACCTTTAGGCAAGCTTAGCAGTCATTTCTCTGCAGGTCCTGCATGTCCAGTTCACTGGCAGTTTGTCAAGCAGTCTAGGCAATAGCAGTTTCTTGCCAAATGGTCAACCGATTCCATGAGGAGCCTCTTCAATGCCCATCATCCTCTTGAAGTAGCTTGGTGCTGCCTGGAGCAGATGTATCTCACTGTCATGAAAAGTCTTAAGTTCTTAAACTTTTAAAATGACATACTTTGAAAATCTCTGAAATACTTAAAGAATACCTATCTATCTGAAATATATCTCTATACATCTAGAAAATCTAACTAACATGACTACAATCTTGACTATTATAGATGATTATCTATTAACCTATATTTCTTAATTATACATTACATTTTAAAATGAGCTGCACAAACAATACCTTAATCAAGAGCAGAAATATACATATAGCAAAATTGACCTTAAATTTGTATCAATAAATAAGATCTATACCAATGCAAATCTCTATAGCACTCCCCCTTTAAATGTAAACAAACATTTATAGACAATATTTGGGAACATGGGAATAATTCTGTCCAAACTTTTTTCTGCTGTTTATTGGGCAAAGTAATGTTTTGGGGTGTTCATGGCGACCTTTCAGGGGATCTTGGTGCATCAAACCACATTAGCCTGGAGTGAATCCACAGGTTCTCATCCTCTGTGGGAACAACAGAAGAACCTCTTTTCCAAAGCAATATGTCCTTAGACACAAATTCTGAAGTCGATACCTTTATAATATACATGCTGCTTTAGCTTCGCAGCCTATACAATGAAATGTCTCTCTGTATGTAGCTCTTTCACAGTCAAAAATTCAAAGAAAACGCAATAATATACATAATCCAGATTCTCTGTGATTCATCTTTATGTAGCTTGTTTTTATCTGATAAGCCTTCTGATCAGCCCCTAAGTTGATCTTCTTATAAACCTCTCTATAATACTGAGGATAGATGTGTCCTGTTAATTCAAATATGCAGTCCCACTCTTGGTGGGAGAAGTAGGTTTGTTCTTCAAACCTTAGCTGTAAAGTCCATAGACAGCTTTGTATTTGGACATGCCACCCCTCGTTCAATTTTATCAGCACTTTTTACAGTGTAAAATCTATTAGATTGTCTTTTGTGTGTAGGATCCAAATGAAGATACAGAATGGAATGAAATATTAAGAAATTTTGGCATTCTTCCTCCAAAAGAAGAACCAAAAGATGAAATTGAAGAGATGGTGCTACGCTTACAGAAGGAGGCAATGGGTACAGTGTGCATTTGGTGGGCTGCATGGAGGGGGTAATGCAGTGAAGGCGGTAAAAATGCACTTCGTGACACAGGAGAGGGGACTAGACATTGTTTAATATAAACTCTACCTGTCCTCTCAAAATTAGGAAAGTGCCACCTAAAATGTTTGATTTGTGTGTTGAAAAGCACATGCCAGTTAATAAAAGTGCTGAAATATATGTATAAGACACAGTGAGATTTCTTTTATCATATGCCTCTACTTTGAAATTACCTTCTCTTTTGTTCATTCAATATAGGATCTTATTCATTAATATTTCCATGTACTTGGAGAAAACCTAAATTTATGGGTTCTATTTAATTTTCCAATCTTTGCTTGCAAGTGTCCTGTCAGTTCTATGAACTTTGAGGAGATCAAAAATGCTAATATTACAATTTTTGTAACATGTAACCATGTTTTAGCTGTTTGCTACAAGTTTGTTAAAGATATTGTTGATTTCTATTACCTAAGCTGTTAGGGTTATCGATTTTTTGTTTGTTTATTTTGTTTTCTAGAAGTTGACTATAAAGTAGAAATCATGTTCAGACCATTAGATGATCTGAATTTTTGTTTTAGTTAAACCGTATGAGAAGATGACCCTTGCACAGTTGAAAGAAGCTGAGGACGAATTTGATGAAGAAGACATAAAAGCTATTGAAATATATAGGTACAGTATTGTGTTACTGTGGGATTGCTACTTGAGAAACTGGCTTGTTAAATCTCACTAAGAACCTGTTTTATGCCATAACTTGATTTTCTCTCGCTCTTTCAAGATTCTGCCTTTGTCTTTTGACAATTTAACTCTGCTGTGTTGTAATGTGGGTATCTTTGGGTTTGTCCTATTTGAAGTGTATCTGATATATTGTGTCTTTAATTTACATCGATCATTAATTCTATAAATGTTCTCTTTTCTTGTATCTGCTGCTTTTGGGCTCCCAAAATGCTATGTTGAGCTGCTGGACAGTGATCTGTAGGCCCTTTAGTCCTTGTTCACTTTCTGCACTTTTTTTTTTTAAATCTGTGCTTCTGGGTTAATAGTAGCAATAGTCCTACTGTTCAATTTTCTGATTCATTCTTTTGGTTGCTTGGATTTGTGAAACCCTCCAGTATGGTCTTCATTTTAATCCATTTTCTTTTCGATTCTCCTGGAGTGTTGCACTTGTAATATGAAAGTTGTAGGATTTTTTTTTCTCTCATGGGCTTGAATATTTGAACGTTTGGTCTCCATTTGGCAGTAATGTTTGGAGAAGTAGTACAGCCTCAGTGGGAGGACTACATCACTCACCATTGGGGAAGACTATATCACTCACCATGGGGAGGACTACATCACTCACCGTGGGAAGGACTACATCAGCATGGGGAGGACTACATCACTCACCGTGGGGTGGACTATGTCACTCACACAGGGAGAACTACATTACCGTGGGGAGGACCACATCACCGTGGGGAGGACTACATCACTCACCGTGGGGTGGCTTTGAGAGTTCATGGCCTTGCCCTGCTTCCAGTTTGCTCTCTCTGCCGTTATGCTTGCAGTTGAGGGTGTGGTCTCTCAACTTCTTGCTCTGGCTGCCGTGCCTATCTGCCGCCACACTTATGCAGCATGATGGACTCTTGTCTCTCTGGAACCATAAGCCATTCGGAGATTATCTAAACTCTTCCTTCCACAAGTTGCCTTGGGCATTGTAGCTACTCTGAATACCAAATATATGAACTTTGAAAATACCATCAGAGAAAGAAATAAATCAGAAAAGGCTGTATAAGTAGAACAGACTGCTAGATGCCAGATCTTGGAATGAACAAGTAGGAGGTAACTGCAAATAGATACAGTATTTATTTGTGCCAATCAAAAAGTTCAGTGGTGCTGGAGAGGTTGCTCAGTGGTTAAGAACACTGACTGATCTTCCAGAGGATCTGGTTTCCTAGCCTGCACATGGAGGCCCACAACCCTCTCCAGTTTCAGGGGAGCTGACCCTTCTTTTGTCTTCCATGGTCTTCCATGAGGACCAGGAATGCAAGTGGTATACAGATAAACATGCAGGCAGAAGACCCATACACATAAATAAAATAAAAATAAATTTTGAAAGTGTTTTGAATTGTATCATGGTAATGGTCCCTTAACGTTTTGCTCCATCTCCTATACTCCCCCGGGCAGCTCTTTCTCAGGCAGTGACTGTGACCTGGGTACTTTAGGACCAGATCACCTTAGGATCCTGAACCTCCTCCCACGTGAGTCAGGGATCTGTGTGGAAGACAGCACAGGACACTTTAGGACTGAGAGCTGGAGATGGATGCACCACTCTCACCTCTCTCTGTTAACATCTACTCTCACAAGGAAGCCGGCAAATGTGATTTTCCTGCAAGTCACCAACGAGGAATCTATAATGATAATTAGGTTCTAGCAAAGCCTCGGGTTAAGATAAAGAAGTGAAAAATATCTTATTCATGAAATTAGAGACAAAAATGCCATCTGGTAGGTAACCAGGTATGAAATAGCAAGTGAATTGAACCCTGTAGCTAAAAGGGAAAAGAAAATCTAAACGTCACCCTGAATGTATCTGCAGTCTGTTTTTGTGGCACATACACTAGACTGTCTTCCTTAATATGCGTTCCTTTCTCTGGACGCGTGTTACGGTGACACAGAAGGTAGGAGCTAAAGCTACTTTTTCCCCCAAACTCCATTGCAATAAGGATAGCAAATGCGTTTCAGGTTCTGCTAACACACTCACAGAATATTTGGGTTCAAAGCTGTATTAATGGAGCTTTAAAACAGTGGTTAAAAAAATAGCCTAAAGCATTCACTTAAGTGGTCTGAGCCTAGAATTTGCGTCATAATTCTGGAGCCATTGTTCTGGCAGCACTTTCTCATCCTCAGATTGTTGCTAGGGAGACTGGTTCCTAGTGCCAGCGGTTGTTATTGTGCCTCTCTGGGTCTCAGAGTAATGTAATATGTGGGCCAACAACTGGAATCCAGATTCCCCAGTTTCTGGATTGCGGCAAAGATGCCTTGGCAGACCAGTTTTGCAGTGTTGTTCTGGGAGTCATTCCTGGTGGCTCAGCCTAGAGCCTGCTCTTTCCGCCTTTTCAGAAAGTCTGCAAAGCACTTAATTTCCCAGATTAAGTTCCTTTCTGCTTAAAATAGCTGGAGGGTTTTCTGTCTATGTACAGAGTCACAGTTGATTTGATTGCTAAGAGAAAGCTGCAGGCCACTCAACAGAGTCTTCCTGGTGGCAGGATTATCCCGTGCTAACCTTTCCAGTGAACTAGGGAGGGAAAATGAGTGGGAAGAGAGAAGCTGATAGTTGTACCACTAAGAAGGTGCCTAGTGGTAGACCTAGCTCTGCATTATTATTCTCTTTGGATTCCATTGTGTTTGACTCCATTGTTACGTAAAGTGAGTCTTCATCTGGCATGCTTCACGTATGAAAAGAGGCCAATGTGTTCCAAAGTGTGCGCAGGAGTTTTTGTTGACATTGCTACAAGTATGATCAGGAGGTGGGTGCCCTTGAACAGTTACCATTCTCAGGGGCAGGGGCAGGGGCAGGGGCAGGGGCAGGGGCAGGGGCAGGGGCAGGGGCAGGGGCATAACCTGACACATGGTCCCACAGAGGGAAGCACCTGAATAGGTCAGGATCAAAAGCAGCAAGGGAAAAATCTTTGACACAGTCTTGCTGTGGTTTCTGTACGAAAGAACATGCAAGGTGGGGTAAAGAGGCTTATGATTGGCTAGTTTGAATCATTTTGGTGGGCTCTGGGTTAGATCTGTTGTTAGTTATCTGGTACCAGGTTCTGGGATGACTAGGGCAGGGAGCCTTGTAAGAAAAAAATAACAACCACAGGAAAAAAGATGATTGAAACCAGGCGTGGTGGTGCATGCCCAAAGCCCCAGACACTTGGGAGCTGAGCTGGGAGGACAGTCTGAGCCCAGGAGTGTGAGACCAATCTCAGGGACAGAGCTAATCCTGCCTCAGAAACTAAGAGCAAATAAAAATGACCAAGGATGTGCTTTCAGAGTTGGCTGCCTTGCATCTGAAGAATGTGCTGTTTGGCGAGTGTTTGTTCTTTCTCAGAACCAACCAGTTCTGAAATGAGTATTCCTTAGAGGATTAGCAATGTTCTAGATGCCAGAACATCAAGAATGCAGGAAATGAGGACCACTGAGATGACTCAGTGGGTAGAGGTGCCTTCTGCCAAGCCCCATGACCTGAATTTGTCCCCTGGAACCCACCTGCTGGAAGGGGAGAATCAACTCCTACAAGATGTTCTCTGATCTCCACACATGTGCAATAGCATACACAGGTATGCACATATACCCTTGTTCATATGCACACAGGCACACGCGTGCATATATGCATATGCTAAAGTGTTCAGTTCCCAGATCCCCCCATCAAATGGCTCACAACTGCCTGGAACTCCACTGCCAGGGAATCCAAAGCCTTTTGGTCTCCTTAGGCACATGCAAGCACCTGGAACAAATAAACTCATAGACACGCACATACAGAGAGTAAGAGACAGAGACAGAGAGATGAGACAGAAAGAGAAACAGACTGAGAGACACAGAGAGATAAATAATAAATAAATACATAATAAATAAAAGAATATAATACTTATCTAACATTTTTTTTCAATTAGAGAAAAACGGTTACAGGAATGGAAAGCACTTAAGAAGAAACAAAAATTTGGGGAATTGAGAGAAATTTCTGGAAATCAGTATGTGAATGAAGTTACAAATGCAGAAAAAGATTTGTGGGTTGTAATTCATCTGTACAGATCAAGGTAATTATTACCACAGTATTTCAGACTGTTGGTGCCATGATGCTTTAAAAACGCTCCTAGCTTTAGGGTCTGTGATGCCTACAATGAGGAGTATTTAAAAGAAAGGAACACATATTACGCATGAATACATTATAGAATTTTTATCTTTAGGGATTAAATTAAGTATACTAAAATATTTTCATTTCCAATCTGAAGAATGCAACATTTGTTAGAAAAGAGGTGACTGGTAACTAAACCTCCTATTTATCCCCCCAACACCCCACTAAGCTGACCTCAAACTCAGCCAAGGATGGCCTTGAACTACCGATCCTTCTCCCACACCCAACATTCTGAAATAACTGTGCACCATCCCATGAGTTTTATGATGTGTTGGGGACCCAGCCCAGGACTTCATGCATGTTAGACAAGCACCAGCGGAGCTCCGTTCCCAGGATCTTGTAGGCTTAGAAAACTGTGGGTTTTCTAAATCTTGTAAATCTTTCTAAATCTTGATGGTTTCCTGGCCCCCCAAATTTCCTTAGCTTCCTGAGTCTTGTGGTTCTCCAGCTTCCCTCCCTCCAGGGGGAAATGTTTCAGCCCTGAGGAAATCACTACACAGACAGTTCTCATCCTGGCGTTGGCTTAGAAAAGAAAAGAAAAAGTTTCTTAGGTTGGGAAAGTAGACAGACTTGAGTGAGGTATTGTAGATGAACTGTGCAATATAAACAAAGGTTCAGAAGTCCAAAGTATCACAATACTTCCGGAGTTTGGAGTATTAGATCTGCCTCAGTCATACAGTGTGATGTAGTGTCAGGCAGACTACTACGCTGGACAGGAAAGCGGTGTCTGCATTATGAAGACCTTCTGGAAGGACATGAAGGAGTTCGGATTCTATGCCAGTGAGGAGGAACCACTGGAGTTTCCTGAGCTTGGGCAATGTGGACAATCTGACTTATTTCCATGAGGGTTTTATGATGACCCTTCCATGAGGGGTATATCACAACCTTCCTGAGGGTTCTATAATGACAGTTCCATGAGGTAACTATGATGATCCTTCCATGAGGTAACTATGATGATCCTTCCATGAGGTAACTATGATGATCCTTCCATGAGGTAACTATGATGACACTTCCATGTTGTGTTCCCTTTGTAAGTAGGGCCAAGGATAGATATGAGTAACAAATCTGGGAACAGATTTATGGTAACTTAATGTAGCTCAGATAAGGAGCCAGTGAAGTGATGGCCAAAGAGTGGAGATTGCAATTTAAAAAGGAGGTAGAGTTGATATGACTTGATACTAACTAGACATTGTAGAGAGATTTTTGATGTAGGTCAATTTAAGAAATATCAAAAAAATATCAGTTTGTTTTCCTCCTTTTGGACATGGAGTTGGATAAAGAAGAGAAATGAAATCTACTAGCTGCTTTAAATTTAACATGGAGACAAAAGAGGGAAGTCAGAGAGGTCAAAAGGAAGTTAACAGAACATGGCATCACAGAAACCAAAAGAGAGCATCCCAAGAACAGAGGCAACAGAAATGCAAGAGGGCAGCTTTTGTTGTCAGTTTCTCTCTCTCTCTCTCTCTCTCTCTCTCTCTCTCTCTCTCTCACACACACACACACACACACACACACACACACACACACACGCACCTTTTCATCTTGGTTATGACTACAAGGAAAGAAAATGGTTATTAGAAAGAGATGTGAAGTTATGAGATATTCTTTTAAAAAAAAACAAGATTTTGAGCTTTAATATGTTTATGTAAAGCGGAGAAATTCTTTGGAAAAGGGAAAGTGATAACACAGGAGAGAGAAACGGAATAAAACCAAGAGGTGTGGGGAAAAGTGGAGGTGTGTGGGTGTAGGGTGGCCGGAAGTCAGCCCTGAGCTCACATGCTGAGCTCAGAGTGGGAGACTAGGAGGAAGGGAAGGATGGGAGAGTGGGGGGGGGGGGGGGTCGGGGGGCGGGGGCGGGACTTCGGCGACGAATGGAGCAGGAAGAATGGGAAGTTTGGGATTCTGATTTCAATCAGCTTCAAATCTTAGATGAGAAATAATTCTGGATACTGGGATCCGGGATGTGGAAGACTGTGGGTGAAGTTTCTTAGGGACAAGAAAGCCAAAGAAGTCTGAGATAACACACTCTGCATGTGAGCACCTGTGTAATTGGACTGAAAGAGTTGGGTCTCTTTACTTCAGCTCAGGACTGCCCCACATTACCTAGACACACCTGTTTTTTGTTTCTGTTCCTATTTCTTCCACCTAGGATGCTAAGTGATTAAAGAAATGCTAAGTAGAATGTAGTTCACTTAAATTAGGATGTAAATTCCCAGGGTACCAGCATCATTCCTAGGGTACAAATATGCGTAAATTTTGCCATAGATATTCCTTTACTTTACTAGACTAAGGGGAACAATCCACATTTGAAATACTCTGAATACCTTCTTTTATACACTCTCTTTTTTAGCGTCCCCATGTGCTTGTTGGTTAACCAGCATCTTAGCCTCCTAGCAAGAAAGTTCCCAGAAACTAAATTCCTTAAAGCCATCGTGAATAGCTGCATTGAACACTACCATGACAACTGTTTACCAACAATTTTCGTTTATAAAAATGGCCAGATAGAAGGAAAATTCATTGGAATTATAGAATGTGGAGGGATAAATCTCAAGCTAGAAGGTAATGATGTTATTTTTTAATGTTTATAAAGTAACAACTAAAAAGCTCTCCAGAGGAACAAGTATGAAAGTTTATTTTTTTGAAACAAAATTTCTTCCTTAATTTTCTTCTCTTTTTAAGTTTTTGAAAATTATTTTAGCATGTGTGTGTTTATCTGTGTGTATGTGTGTGTGTGTGTGTGTGTGTGTGTGTGTGTGTCCCTGTGCCAATGTGCGTGTCTGGTGCACCTGGAAGCCAGGAACAGGTGCTGCATCCCCTGGAACCGGAGTTACAGGAACTCATGATCTGCCACGTGGGACTGGGATCTGTCTCTCTCCAGCCCCCATTCAGTTCCCTTTTAAAATACCGCCAGATCAGGTTTCCTGTCAGCATGCTTAGAATATCATAATACTTTTTGCCTAAAATTCTTAATGCGTCTGTGTAAAATAACTTTTAAAATGCAAACCATCTCGTTCAGAATCCAGTCTGCTTCCTCACCTCTGTTTCTCAGCCCTGGGTGGTGCCTGCCTTAGTCGGACTGGGCTTAGTCACCGGAGACCCCGGACAGAGCTTTGTGCTCACACTGTCTCCTGTAGTCTCTACCTTTACCTTCCAGTCCAAACCCTGTTCCTAAGGTTCTCCTCGTTTCCATTTATCCTACCGTGTGTTCCTGGACTGATTAAGCCTCTGTTTTGTGAAGCTGAGATTCTTTAGCATCATCGCGTTAGATTATGCGGTCCAGTGACACTGATATTCACATTGCGGTGTTGCTGTAGCCTGCATCCTTATCCACAGCTCTTACCATCTCGTATGGTGAAACTCTGGACCCATTAGACAGCAACCTTCCATTACCCTCTCTGCCACCTCTGGAAGCCACCAAGATGTTTTCTGTCTTTATGAAATTGATGATTTTAGACACATCATGAAGTAGGATAATACATTTTTCTTTTCTCATTGTGCCTGATATCACTCAGCATTACATTATCAAAACTCATCCTTTGGTTTCCTTTCTGAAGTCTGAACAGTGTCTAACAGGCCACACTGCAGGCATACTTCCTTCTTCAGTCAACACTTACATTGCTTTTGCCTTTTGATTGTTATGAATGATGCTGTGGAAACATGGATGTACAAATCATCTCTACAAATAATAAATCCAGAATTATATTGCTAGGTCATATGGCTATTCTATATTTATGTTTTGAGGGACTGGGTCATTTACTTGTACTTTAGCCATAATGTGTATGTGAGCATACATATATGGATTTTAGTGCGTGCACACACAGAGAAATGTAAGGAATGATTGTATTTAAAATTGAAACTATTCAGTAAATTGCAGTATAGCATCCTCAACCTTGTTTTTTAAGCTTAACAATAATTTTCCAAATTTCTTCCTTTTATATCTGATTTAATAACTTTAAATATTATCAATCTTTCATTAAATACCCCTTAATTTATGTGCTTGTCACTTTCTTTCTGAGAGAAAGTGAGCTGATTGCCATTTTCTAATGACAATTTTTCTGTCATCCTTGTGCCATTTGTGAAAAATCTCTTTGTCTTTTCCACTTTTTAACTCCACTAGGAAGGTACCTGTGATGTTGTCAACTTGATAAAAGTTAGAATCACCCGAGAGGTGGACTTTGGGCTGTCTAAGGGGGAATTACCTTTATCATGTTGAGTAAGGTGGGGAGCCCCATGTACTGTGGGTAGTACCACTCCCTAGGCAGAGGGTGCTGCAGTAGGAGTGGAGAAAGTCCACTGAGCTTGTACGCATGTATTCACTGCTCTCCCCTGACTGCAGACATAATGGACTATAACTTGGAACTGTGAGCGAATAGACCCTTTCTCCCTTAAGTTTCATTTGCCAGAGTGTTTTTTATCACAGCAACAGGAAAATAAACTAAGGCTCTACCAATGATGCTGTTGATTTCTCCTCTTATCAGCCCTGTGAGAGAGCTCTCATTACCCACATCTCTATTAGCTCTTAGAATTGTTTTGCTGCTGTGATTTTAATGTTGTCTTTCTGGGTTTGGCAATATTGGGAGTTGAGCCCAGGGCAGGGCCTTATGCACACTAGACGAGCGCTCTACCCTCGTCTATGGTGTCACTACAGAATACCCTGTCACTCTTTAAATCTGGAGGGCCAGTGGGATTGGCATTCTTTCGTAGATGTTGGTCATTCGGTGTCTTCCCTTTGCTTTGCTCATTTTTCAGTGTGTTCTTTCAGTGGATTGCAGAAGTCTGTGAAGTTCTGTCCACTGCTTCAATGGCATTGCACACAGGTTCTTGGCAGCTCACCACTTCAAATTTCCTTTCTCTGAGTACATGTATTATCTGTGATGGAGCCAGCTCTCCACCACTGGGCTGCACTTCCAGGCCAACACTGCTGCTTTCTTTTTTTCTTGATACAGAGTCTGGCTTCAAACTCTTAGGCTCAAATAATCTTCCTTTCGCATCTCAAGTAGCTGAGGCTCTAGGTATGCATACCTGGGTCTAGTTTCATTTTAATTGTCAGGCAAAAATTATATTAGCAGAGTTAAACTTACTAATCTTTTTTAAAATTTACTAATCTTTTAAAATTATATTTACAATGCTTCCCTTTAAAAATAGATTATTTTTATTTTATTTTTGCTTAGGTCTTAAATAACATTGTAATGAATAAAGAAGGGATCTAAGTTTTATCTGTTGCCCTACTGCCATTTACTGAAACTTCATTTCCCACTGTTTTTAAACTTATTTTTAAACTACCAAGTATGTAAAATATGAACTTTTACAATCTTAGTCATTTTCCTTATCTTATTCTACACATTTCTTTTTGAGATGGGATCTTGCCCAGCTGGCCTTGAACTTGTAGTCCTCCTGCTTCAGCATCCCTGGCCGCAGAAGCATAGATACGTGCGTCCCGCCTTGCAACTTCCTTCCTTTTTGAGGCTAGATGGACAGTCAGGGTTCTTCTGTCTTTGATCTGTAATAAATGCTGCTACCAAGAAAGTGAGTGTGCAGACACCTGCTGCAGTTCCTGTCTCCATCCGTCTGCCAACACCCAGAACTGCAGTTGCCAGAGCATACAGTAATTCATAAGTTATTTTAGGAATCGCCATACAGTTTTTTATAGCTGTTATACCACATCACACTCTTCCCGACGGTGTTCAAGGCTCCCATGTTCTCTTTGACCCTTTCAGCACTGGTCTCTGCTGTAATTTTTACATGCACCAATTTATTTCTGAGGTCTCCGCTGTGTTTTTTATCACTGTATTAATAGAACACTGAAGTTTAGTGTTATGTTTTAGTAACATATATTTTTTTTTAGAAAGTTCTCCCATTAACAGTCTAAATTATTTTCAGGTATTTTGATGTATGTCTCTTCCCAATAGTCCGCTATTTTTTAAATACCGAGTTTTAATCTTTATGAACTACTCAGTTATTCACCCTGTACCAGAGATTTGTTTAGTTAGGGATTTTACTTTGTGCATGTCCGTCCGATCCCCAAGGAATAATGGGATCTTGTCAGTTTGGTTATGACCCAAATACGTTCCTTGTTACTTGACTTCTTGCTTATCTTGTAAGCATTTCTGCCCAGCCCTCAGCTACTGACTGTCCTTAGTTAAGGTTTCTGTTGCTGTGAAGAGACACCACGGTCACTGCAGCTCTATAAAGAAAAACATCTAATGAGCTGGCTTTACATTTGCAGGGGTTCAGTCCATTATCAAAATGGTGGCATGCAGGCAGATATGGTGCTAAAGTGGAGACTCCCACATTTTGAACTGTAGGCAACAGGAAATGGGAAAGGGGAAAAGGGAAGCTTGAGCAAAGAAGACCTCAAAGCCCGCCTCCACAGTGACGCACTTCCTCCAACAAGGCTGTCCCTCCTAATTGTGCCATTCCCTTTGTGGGCCACCACATGCTCCAAAGATCCAATTTTGATTTTCCTGGTAATCTCCATTGCTTTTGTCTTCCTATTTTTACCAAGATCTTTTATTATATCTCTTATTTGGGTGGAATTTGTGACAGTTCTGTTTCAGCTTCCCAGATGCTAGGATTACAGCACAAAGCACCACATCTGACTTATTAGCTTCTTGGTATACACTTTTGATCTTCTTATTTTTAGTCATTTTAAGATGAACATTTTACCCATTTCCTCTGTTAAGGATAACTTTACCCAATGTAATTCTGATAGTGTAACACTTTATCATTGAGGTTAAGATGATCTTCACTTCCACACTATTAATTTTTACATTTGGTCTATTGTTTGTGTGTGGGTGTCTATGTGTGTATGCATAATGGCATGCCAGAGTGTGTATGTTGTGTGTATGTGTGTGTATACTGTCATGGCATAGTGTGATTGGTGTGTGTATCTATGTGTGTGTGTGTGTGTGTACTGGAACGCAATAATTACATAGTGTATGTGTGTGTGTGTGTCTGTGTGTGTACTGGCATGCCATAGTGTGCAAGTTGAGCATGTATACTGGCATGGCATAGTGTGATTAGTGTGTATGTGTGTGTACTGGCATGCCACAGTGTGCATGGTGTGTGTGTGTGTGTGTGTGTAACAGCATGCAATAGTGTGCACGTGGTCACAGGATAACATTAGAAGTCAATCCTTCCCTCGTGTGGGTCTCAGGGATCAATCTTGTGTTGTCTGGCAGACTTGGTTGTGAGCACCTTTGTCTGGTGAGCCCTCTCACCAGCCTCAATTTCCATGGTAATTTTTAGCAAAGTCAACTTCTGTTTCATGTAGATGAGAGATTTATCTCCATTTCCCCAAGATTTTTATCCAGTTTGATGATGGGTTTTTATCTATTGTAGAACTTGAATGGAAACTGTCAGAAGTTGGCGCAATACAGACTGACTTGGAAGAAAACCCCAAAAAAGGCATTGCAGATATGATGGTGTCTTCAATTCGAAACATTTCCATTTATGACAGTGACAGCTCCAACAGTGATAATGATGCCAAGTAGAACTAGTTAATAAATAACTTCAACGTATATATATTGAATGTTTTATTTTCTATTGACTTTATAATCAGATAAAAATGTATAGACCTTATTTTCATTTTTATGTAAGAATTAGAGCCTACATGTCAATTGAAAAGTTTTCAGGTGTTTAAGAATATTGTCTCTTGAAAACAGGACCTTTTACTCCTTAGTATTTTTCTGTGACTTACTTTTTTCTGACGCCTGTTGAACAAAACCAGCAAATACCGTAAGTCTTTTGTATTGCATAATCACTTCCAAAAAGACCCATGGAAGAAAATAAATTTAACTTTATAAATAAAATTAATGCATTTTGTATTTATGTATCCATGTATGTATAGGTGTACATGCCTACGAATGTGCATGGGAAGGTCAGAGGTAGATTTTGGGTATCTTCCTTAACGGTTCTCCTCCCTAATTTCTGTGATAGGGGCCCTCACAGCAAAGCAGGACTGGCTGAGCAGGGAGCGCACTCCCTTGTCCTCATCCTTGGGTTCATGCATTCTGCTTCCCAATACTGCATTGCTTTAATGTGGGTACTGAGTACCTGGACTAAGGTTCACGTTTGAAGTTTACCTGAGAGCCACCTCTACAGACTCTTAAGCTGGTACATTTTAGAGTCTATTTTCTAGGAAAATCTTATCAAAGAAATGGCTACCTAGTTATAGTCATTTAATTTCTGAACTCCTTAAGAAATGGATGGATTATTTCTTGTTCAGGATACCTCAATCTTGGGTACTATCATACCATCACAGAGTCACAGTGCATGAGCATCAGTTCCCCTTCCAGGGAACCACGTGGAAAGCATCTCCACAATGTTGTCTTTTCCTTTTAAATTTTATTTGTTTTTTATCTCTGTTGGTATTTTGCCTGCACTTTACTCTGCACATCACCCATGCCTGGTGCTCAGAGAGGCCAGAAAGGGTATCAAATCCCCTGGAATTGGACTTACAGTGAGTTGCCATGTTGGTGGTGAAAACTGAACCCAAGTCCTTTGAAAGAGCAGCCAGTGATCTTAACCACTAAACTGTTCCTCTATCCCTCTTTCTTTCTTTCTTTTAAATAGTAGCTGTTCATTCTTTTTTAGTGTAGAAATTAACAGTTAAAATTAGCTAAAATAAAAGGTAAACTTTTTGCATGCAAAACCTAAGGTTCACGTTGAGTTTTTGTTTTTTTACTACTGAATAGTACTCCATTGAGTAAATGTACCACATTTTATTTGTCCATTCTTCAGTTGAGGGGAATCTAGGTTGTTTCCAGGTTTTGGATGTTACACATAATGTTGCTATGAACATAGTTGAACAAGTCTCCTTGTAGTATGATTGAGCATCTTTTGGTTATATGCTCAAGAGTGGTATTGCTGGATCCTGAGGTAGGTTGATTTCCAATTTTCTGAGAAACCACCATACTGATTTTCATAGTGATTATACAAGTTTGCATTCCCACCAGCAATGAAGGAGTGTTCCCTTACTACACATCTTCTTCAGCATAAGCTATTATTGTTGTTTTTGATCTTAGCCATTTTGACTGGTATGAGTCATTTTGATTTGCATCCCTGATGGCTAAGGATGTTGAACATTTCCTTAAGTGTCTTTCAACCATTTGAGATTCTTCTGTTGAGAATTCTCTGTTTAGATTTGTACTCCATTTTTAAATTGGATTATTTGAAATTTTGATGTCTAATTTCTTGAGTTCTTTATATATTTTTGGAGATTAGTCCTTTGTCTGATGTGAGGTTGGTGAAGATCTTTTCTCATTCAGTAGACTGCCTTTTTGTCTTAATGACTGTGTTCTTTGCTTTACAGAAGCTTCTTATTTTCAGGAGGTCTCATTTATTTATTTTTGCTCTGAGTGTCTGTGCTATTGGTGTTATATTTAGGAAGTGGTCTCCTGTGCTCATGCATTGTTGGCTACTTCCCACTTTCTCTTCTATCAGGTTCAGAAATTTGCATGCAAATGGATGAAACTAGAATAAAACATCCTAAGTGAGGTAACCCAGACCCAGAAAGATGAACATGGTATGTACTCACTCATAAGTGGATACTAGCTGTCAAGCAAAGGATAACAAGCCACGACCCTAGAGAAGCTAAGTAACAAGAAGAACCCTAAGAGAAAAATATATAGATCTCTCTGGGAAGGGTAATTAGACAAGATCTCCTGACAAAATTGGGAACATGTAGGTGGGAGATGGGAGAGCAGAAGGGGAGGAAGAAGGGAGAAGGGGAGGGGGGAGGAGAACTTGAAGGAACGAGATAGTTGAGATGGGTGAAGGACAGAGATGGAAAGCAAGGAAAGAGATATCTTGATTGAGGGAGCCATTATGGGACTAGCAAGAAACCTGACTCTAGAAAAATTCCCAGGAATCCACAAGAATGTCCCTAGCTAAGACCCTAAGCAGTAGTGGAGAGGGTGCCCGAACTGGCCTTGCCCTGTAGTCAGATTGATGACTATCTTAAATGTCACTATAGAATCTTCATCTAGCAACTGATGGAAGCAGAGGTAGAAGCTGAGCTCCCAAAGTCCAGTTGAAGTATGAGAGGAGTGAGAATATGAGCAAAAATGTCAAGACCATGATGGGGACACCCACTGGAACAGTCTACCTGAGCTAATGGGAGCTCACCAACTCCAGTCGGACAGGGAAGGAACCAGCATAGGACCAAACTAGGCCCTCTGAATGTGGGTGATAGTTGTATGGCTGGGGCAGACTGTGGAGCCACTGATAGTGGCACCAGGATTTATCCCTACTGTTTGTACTGGCTTTTTGTGAACCTTTTCTCTTTGGATGGATACCTTGCTCAGTCTAGATATAGCAGGGAGGGCCTTGGACCTTCCCCAAAACAATATGCCTTACTCTCTCCGAGGAGTGGATGGGGGTGGGGGAGGAAGGTGGAGAGAATGGGAGGAGGGGAAGGAGTGAAAACTGAGATTGGTATGTAAAATGAAAAAAGATAGTTTGTCTTCTTTTTAATAAAATAAAATAATAAAAAGATAAAAATTTTATTTTCCTTCTTAACTCTGATCCATCCAGTAATAAGGGTTTTTACCCAGACACAGTTCTGAAGACTAACATTTGTAATGTATTAGAACAGGACGATTGTGTGTGATTCCAGCCTCTCCCTTCCATAGCATGTACACACACATTCTTCTAGCAGACTCATGCTTATATTATAAGCCTTTACCACATCATAAACACATTTGTCTTTTCAGTAGCATATAGGTATTTGTCAGTCTGTGGGAAAACTGATATGTAATATTCTTCACTATATTGAATGATTTAATAGGGCAGAAACTTCACAGTTTTTAATTGCCCAATACTCAATAATTGTGACTTTATTTTTAACTATCCCTGACAACTGTGTGCTATTGAAATCTCCCCCTCTACTTAGAGTGTCTTATTAAACTTTCTTCCTGTTGTTATGGACATTGCCAAGAAACTTGTTAGAAGTACATGATCTCTGGCCCTATTCAGACTAACTGGGTTGAATTTGGACTTTCATGAGATGCCTAGGTGATTGGCACGTGCATTAAAATTCCAGGAGCACTGTGAAGCAAGCCCCTTAAAGCTTGAGCGTGGTAACCTCTCCCCTCACTGGGTTATCAGATCACCCAAGCTGAAACTCCAGCTTCAGTTCCAAGTCAGAACTGAATTCAAGGAACCCTGAAGATGGAGGAGGCTGCTTTAAGATAGGATCTAGCTATGTAGCCAAGACTGGTCTCAAACGGGGTTGTATTTTAGCCTGTTCGTTTCTTTCCCTCCCTTTGTCTATCTCCAAGGAACTTAAAATCCATATTGCACCCAAATACTTGTTCTTTAATGAGGCATGTTGGTTTTTAGAAACTGGGTCAACCTTTCCTAGCACGGTCTCATGTTCAGCATGGACACGGATCAGGTTTAGCCCCATTCCGCTGGTCTCTTAGTACTGTTCCCACCCACCCAAGAAGTATTCCTAGGCTTCTTGCTGTTAGAACTTCCTTTTTCTGGAGGTGTCAAAATGGTTCAAGCCCAGTCAGTACTTTCAGCCAGTCAAATCACGAGAATATCACACCCTGGCCTTATCAAATGGTGGGGATGTATGCTTTGATTTAGTTCAACCCATCTCTGGTCAGTGGTTTCTCTTCAAGTCTCTTTCTTCCTGTTTGGTAAGTATTGGTGATATTGATAAATCTCCCTTTAGATTCTTTAAAGTTTAGAGGCAACGTCAATTTGACGCTATTAAAGCCTTAGTCACTTAACATAGAAGGAAAAAGGGAGTAAAGAAAAAGACCACATACTGTAGGAACTCAAGGAGATTTGGCTTCAGAGGTAGGCGTGGATACAGAGGTGGAAGAACACAAGTCTGAGGGCAGCCTGGGCTACATACATTATTGAGACTTGTCTTAATAGGAGCCAATAGCTGGAGATGGAGTTGAGGGGTAGAGCGCTTTGATCCTCAGTGCAAACACTAACAGGCACGTACGCATGCGCATACGCATGCACAGAAGGAAGGAGGCAGCCACTGCAACAACGTGGCTTCAGTGAATGACGCTCTCGGGTATTTTTGTTCGTTTGTTTTCTCAAGGCAGGGTTTCTCTGGAGCCTGTCCTGTAACTAGCTCTTGTAGACTGGCCTCAAACTCACAGAGCTCTGTTTGCCTTCCGAGTGCTGGGATTAAAGGCGTGTGCCACCACTGCCTGGCGGGTACTCCTCTTTTTAAGTGCTGTGTGTGAGTGTGAAGTTAGAGATGGCCATAAAAGATCCACTTTCCACTACTTTTGACCATAGCTGAAGGGGCAGGTTTCTAGCATCAAATACGGATAGTTATGTAGGGGATGAGATACTAGACCCTCTGTTCCCTCCTTTGGACTTCACTTGGCATCATATACTGGTGGCAGCACCCTGTTACTGTGTGGCACCTGATACACAGGTGGTAACTTTCTCGTCACTGTCACATCTACTACAGACAGCAACTCATCTAATCCTGTGTTGAATGCTCCTATGCAGGTGACAGCCTTACCTATTTACAGTGCCACACATTCTTACACAGGTGGTAACTTTATTATAGTCTCATGTTCTTATAGATAATCCTATAAGAGTGTTCCACATTCTTCAAGATTCTCAAATACTAGGACAACAGTACTAATCACATGATCTTCCCAATGCATTCCAGCTTATCCCTCCTTTATACTTTTATATACATATCTGGAGCTACTTCTTGAAAATCTGCCTCCAATCATAGTTGGGGGTATAAAAATCTAGCAGCTCTAATCTCATTCACTCAATTCACTTCAGATATTGAAATAAACGCTATAAATAAAGCATGTGGTTCCTTTCCTCATGAAGTGTATAATCTGATAGGGGAGATGGTTAGTAAGACATTGAAGATTAAACAAACCCATTGAACATTAAATAGCACAAAATTAAACTAGGAAGTGTTATGAGGGAAAGAGTAAGCCAAGAAGAGGTGGGCACTGTGCAGGTGGAAGAAGAGTAGGGATCCTTTAATATACCAAGATCTTTTGACACTTGAAAGTGGAGGAGGCAGGCTGAAGAATAGGTACAGCAGAAAGCAGGCAAGTCAAAGCCTGAAAGTGGGTGGTGATTAGCAAGGAATTGAAGAGATGTTTCTGGAATGTGATGAGAGCAAATGGTAGACCATGACGTTGGAGGGCAAGCATGGGGCAGATCAAATAGGGGATTGTGGCCATGGTTAAGCATTTGGATGAACTGTAAATAGACGTTTTAGAAGGAATACAATGTGATTTCTCTCATACTTTTTTTTAAAGACAGGGTCCTGCTAGGTAGCCTAGGTTAACCTTGACCTCACCGTTCTTCTGTCTTGATGTCCCTAGTGCTAGGATTACAAGTATGTACCACTATTAACCAGTCACAATTTCAAAAGAATATTTCTGTTTTGTGGGGCATACTTGAGACACCCAAGAAAAGACATCAAGTAGGTAACTGGACATGTGTATGAAAACTGAGGAAGTGGAAGCTGTAGTCAAAACGCATGAGTCAATAGAACCACTCCTTGGACTCCAGTGACAGACTGTAAAGATGGACAACAATCATTCTCACCACCTAAAGCCACAATTCTCCAGAATTCCTATCCTTGTATTTTATGGGTACTACTCGGAAGCTCGGGGAAATTACTTGACTCTGTGTCCCTTCAGCTTAGGGAGAATTAGTAACATTTTAAGTCTATACTGTTGACTCTGAATTCTATAATACCACAGACAGATATTGCTGAAATCCCCTCTATTTTAAAAGAACTAGAAAGATCCTAAGTCATAGAGCCATGAATATTTAAAAACTGTACTGTACTCATTTGCATGCCTGAAGCTTCCAACTCACCTAAAAGTATGGCGTGCTAGATATGTCTATGGCAGATTGAACAGTATTATGAGAGGAAGACGCTACTTTGTGACTAGTGGGACATAGAGGGCTAACCAAAGAATCTGACCAATGACAGCTGAAATCATGGAAGGAAACTGATTTCTAAAAGTAGCCAAACAATATCCCTACCAGTTCAATAGTAGCACACAACCATTGGCTGAAACTCAGCTCCTTCACTGGACTTAAGGTCCACTCAGGAAGAAGGAAATAAAGCCTGATATTGGAAACCTAGCCAGAGACTTGGTGCTAGTGACATCGTGAAAGTTGGAGGAGAACCTACAATGTCCACATTACCAATCTAGCAAGAGTCCAAACTACAACCTAAATATTCACCATTATACCCACAGATAAGTATAGGTTTCACCCTTTATCAATTTTTTTTGCAACAAATAGAGACTATTATAGAAAACCACAACAGATCAAAATGCAAGAACGAGTAACTGTATGGTACTTAACCCCAACTGACCCATCTACAACACAGACCTGTACCTAGGGCTCGGGGGCCACAGTGGAAGAGGAGGCAGAAAGATTATAAGAGACAGAGGAACAGGAGGTTTTCCATGAGGCTGGATTTCCTAGAAATGTCAGAGAAGCTATACCTATGAAGTCTCATCAGTGTGGCTGCCGAAACAAGACCTGAGCAAGGAGGATATCAATAGATATGCTAACGTGGAAGGGGTAACTCTCATGGGGCCTCAACCCTTGACAAAGAACTGTAGGCCACTAAGGAATGCTGAAATCAGGGAAACACAGTTCTTCCCAGAGAAGAGCCCCTAAACTGGTTATTCAATATCAAGTGCCCAGCCCTGAAATCATAGCCGTACAGGTAGCATCATACAAACTAAGCAGGCTGTATTTATATATTTAGGAATACATACACACACACACACACACACACACACACACACACACACACACACAATTAGAGAAATAGAGGCCATGAGTTTGAGAGAGAGCAAGATGGGGTACATGGGAAGGATTGGAGGGAGGAAAGGGAAGGGGGGAGATGGTGCAATTAAATTTCAATTTCAAAAACATTTAAAGTGGCCAATACTTGACATGGAACTTACTAGCAGGTAGTGTTAATGCACAGCTGCCTCAATTGTCCTGTGTGCTGAGACTATTATCCTCATTTTACAGATGAAGAAGAGCTTTATACAGAAGTCAGTAGAAAAAAATTAGAAACAGTTAAAAGGCACAGGGGCGTTTACAGAACACATAACTAACAATGTGGTTAAAATTGGGAGCCTTGATTTAGTATTTATGAAAACTATGAGGCAAAATTTTTGTTTGACGGAAACACAGAATGTTCAAGTTGGGGAGAAAAAGCTTTTCTCCCTCCCTTGGAGAGAATATGGAAGGAAAGCTGTAAAGTGAACCGTGGAAATATTCACAACAGTGGCAGAGGACTGAGGAGAAAATCAAGGGATTATCAACAGGTCTTGGTAAATAATTAAACCCAAAATGTGAGAGGGAGGAGCCAGAGGTGACTAGGAAGACAATGAAATCATTTCAAGGGCAAAGGTCATGTGAAGATATATGTACTAGACAATACTGAATATAAAATGGGACTGTCTCTAGACCAAAACGGAAACATTCAGCCTAGGAAAAGCCCTCTTACTCTGGTCTGGCTGCAGCCTACTTCATCGGCACTCAGACCTTATTTCCTTTCACTACCACGAGTGGTCAAGACAGTAACTTGGATGTGGCAGAAAAGCTCTCATTGGTTCCAGCAATAAAACACACACATTCAGGAATTTATTGATTACTTCCTTGCAGTTTCCAGAGGACTCTAGCCCCCACGGACGGGCATCAAGCATCTAGGCTACATCTCCATCTTTGAATCTGCCTTTTCTGTTTGTTTTTTCCTTCCCTTTTCATTAGTCAATGAAGAAAAGACTTTACTCTTCCAGATTCAAATCCACTGTTAGGCTGAAAGAGAACTAAAACAAGGTTTCCTCCTTAGCAGCGTTCTGCCTGGACCGCAGGGACTGAGTGGAGAATGGGTAAGTTGTTTAGAGGAAACGAACCAGAGCAGCACATGGCATTCAGAACAGCAGAAAAGTGCAGTAAGGGTTTTGTTTTTTTTTTTTTTTTTTCCGATGGCAAAATGAACAAAGCATTCATCAAGGGAAAATTCTCTGGACAGGCTCTGGCTATGCAGCCCAGATTAGCCAGGAATTTGAGGATTCTCCTACCTCAGCGTTCACACTGCTGGGAGAGTAGGCAGCTAAATTCTCCCGATTTGAAGTTCTTCATTCTGGGCATACACCAAGAATTTAATTCTTACTGAGATGGGCATAACCTTGGCGAGAGATTTGGAAGCTAAACAGTACAGGTTTATTTATTGCCTTCTGTTTCATGTCCAAGATGATTTAAATAATAAAAAAAGAAATTAGTAAGAATTAGGGCTCTGAAGGCTTCTTTCCCAATAATTCGGGTGCAGTGGCCACGAAATAAGTGTAATCTGGGGTCCTGGATGATGATCTGGAGCTAGCCTCAGCTTTTATAGTGTTTTCTTGCCTTTTTATAAAATGAGCAAACACATCCCGATCTTTTGCAGCCGAGGTCAATTGTCGCCCAAATCTACGTCCGGGGAACAGCTGGAAACCGAGTTCCCGCAGCCCACGCACCTCCAGGAGAGAAAGCCGACCTCTTCCAAGTCGGGTTGGAGAAGTTTCATTTGGCGTCAGCTAAGCTCTTTGCTTTTCCAGGGACAGAGGTCCCTGTCGGGCCAGCGGCTCCCACAGGCAGGGAGCGCCGCATCCCGGGAACCGAGAGCCACCCAAGCCGCTGCCGGCGGCCGCACCCTCCGCTAGGCTCCGCCTCCCGGCCCGCGCGGGACAGGGGACCCCGGGGCATCCCCGCTTCCCTCTGCGGCCGCAGAGCGAGCAGACGCGGGCCCGCAGGAGTCGGGGTTTCCTCGCGCGCCCGGGATCCTCCGGAGCAGCGCGACGCCGCGCGGCTCGGGGCTGCCTAACGGGGAAGTCGCATGCGCGCCCGGGCGCGCTGGGGAAGGCGGCCGCGAGGGGAGGGGCAAGTGCAGAGCCCGGCCGGCCGCGGAGCCCCGGGTCCACGACGCATGCGCCGGGAGGGAGCGCAATCACGGATTCGGCTGGCGGCTACCGGCTGGGGAGAGGAAAGCCCGGACTACGAGAGCGCAAAGGAAATCTGGCCGCAGCCGCGCGCGCGCTCCCGGTAGGTGCGCCCCAAAGGGTGGGCCCCGGGTCGGACGCGCGGCGGGCGGGCGGGCGGCCGGCCTCGGCAGCGCATGCGTGCTTCCGGAGCCGGTGGAGGAGGGGAAGGCCGGGAGGGGGAGGAGCGCGGCAGTAGCGGTGAATTTGGAGGGGTGGGCTGGGGGCGCGCACCGGCCGCCCCAGGTGCTGCTGGCTCCCGGGGCCGCGGCGGCTCCCGGTCGTTGCGGCCTGGCAGACGCCAGTCCCCGCGGTCAGAGTCCCGATTTGGGGGAAGGAGGGAGGAAGCCGAAGCCTCAGGCGGCCGCGCGGTAAAGACGCGGGCGGGCGCTGGGGGCGGCGTGTGGGGCCGGGGGCGAGGGGGGCGGCGGCGACGACCAGGCCGGGAGGCGGGAGCTGCGGCCGGGAGGCGGGAGCTGCGGCCGGGATCGGGGTGCTAGCCGAGCGCGGAGCTCCTGGGAGTCGCGCTCAGCTGGGCCTGCGGGAAGTGTCCGCGGGCTGCCGGGGTTACCTGCGGGGCAGGGGGGCGCGGCGGGTCCTGCGACCCGGTGGGGAGGGGGCACGACGCCGGGGCGGCCGCGCGCTGGAGGCTGGGTGCGGGGACAGGCCGAGTCGGCCGCCCCGAGGGCTCGCGCCCGGGACCCGCTAGGCCTTGTGACCCACTTTATTCCTGTCACCACTCGGGCACGTTTGGAGCGGCGCCCAATGGGGCGATGGGGCGGCCAGCTCCTCCGCCGAGCCCCCGCCCTCGCGGCGGCCGGCGAGCGCCGCGCTCCGCGGTCCGAGCGGCCGCCGCTGCCGCCCAGGGCTGGTTCCGTTAGTGGTCGTGGTTCCGGGGCTTGGTCGGCGGGCTGCGCGGGGCCCCGGGCGTCCGACCCGCCGCTCTCCGCTGGCGGAGCTGACCATCCCGGCAGTGGTCCTGGCTCGACCGGTACGGAGCGCCACGAAGTTTATATTCCCGTGGGTGTTCTCAGCCGCCGTCCAAGTCCCGGGTAGTCAGTAGAATCCTGAAAGATGAAGAGCTTTGGCCTCCGACCTGGCAGATGACAGATCGGGTGGTGGACTTTTGCTATTAGAATGCCGTACCCCCACCACCTGAACGACTTTCTTGACGCTTTTAAAAATATGACAACAAACCCCGGTGTTTTCTTTTCCAGTGAAAGAACAGCACAAGAAGAAACTTTTAAAGGCATTGTTGATTTGACTACGGCCCCGATCCCCGAAATCACAGGAAAGGTAATTTCGCTCGATTGCGTTGTTACAGCTTTAAAAGAGATGAGGGAAGAAAAGTTGGTTTAGAACATCCATTTTCATAGCTGATTGAAAAGAAAGCCTTAAGAGGATATAACTTAATGAGTTGCTGTCTCTAAGTCATGTGCCCCGGAACAGTTCAAATCTGGTTTGTTTTAAAAATATTAGGGGAAAGAAACCTTATGTGCCAAGAAACCTTACTGACTAGAGTGACATTGGTTTAGTTTGCAGGACTAGCTATGATCACCTATGAAAAAAGAACGAAGCAAAACTTAGGCATAAAGTTAAAAAGCAAGAAGTAGAATGGTGTGAACTGTGTGTTGTTTTCTGTGTTAAGGGAACATGTAGTAACTATAAGATTTGTATTGTTCTTTTGTATAAGGAAGTTCTAAAATAATACTAGAAAACCAATAATTTTGGAAAAGGGAGAAGTGGTCTAAAGAGGAAAGGGTGGAAGATGAAATGTTTTATGTGTTGTCTATAGTATTTTTTGTTTTATGGATTCATAAACAACAAAAATTACTTAAAATACTTTATATGCTGTTGGCTTCCTATTTTGTAGGGAATTTTGATCATTTTCAATAGTTTTCTTAATATTTGAAAGAATAAGCTGAAGAAAAGATTAGGATGAATTTGCTGCCTCTTTCCACTTTAAGAAGGTGAAGTCACACGATTTCAAAACCACAAAGGTTGTTCTTTGTCCTTGCTGACACTTAGTGGTAACTGCATCTGGCGTCACAGTTGGGTCATGCTGCTTTGATAGGGTAGTGTCTCCCTTTTATTTTTTCAGGAACTGTAGTCTATATATTTTTTTTCCTGTTGTCGATCCCTACCTCGGAAGTTCGAACACTGTACTTTCAATGCTAATAGACTAGATTGTTCAGCTTAATGTGCTTTTCTGATGGGCAGCTATTATTTCCTTTAAGGAAGTCAGACGTGAACCCCAGTGAAGTGTTTGTGGGGGAGATGATTTTGTATGGAAAATAAAATTCAGAAGCAAATATAAGAAAGTAAGCATTTTTATGATTACAGGTTGTGTAAATATACATTGTACCCTTTTCAACAAGGCTAAGGTGGAAAGGGTCTTGTGAGAGTGGGTACAGTTTTAGGAGGGGAATGCTCAGAAACTCCCTCTAGTGACAGTAGTACTGGTGAAAGCTGGTTGCTGTAGAGATTTTCCTTAATATTAGTAGTACTTTTATTTTGTAAGCTAGGATATCTGTGGCTTCTGTTAGTTGCTGATCGTCACTCTAGTGCACGTGGCATTTGTCTTTCATTTGCACCTCACAGATGCCCCCTTTCCAGTCTTGTACACCAGTCAGTCACATAAGGGAAGCCGTCTGCTGTGGTGGTTGTTGTTGAGACAGGCTCTCAGGCTGTCCTGGAACTTACCCTGTACTCTCAACTGGCCTTGAACTCATGATAATCCTCCTGCTTCAGCTTCCTGAGTAGTAGGATTACAGGTGTGTGCTGCCACACTGGAGATACATTTCTACTTTTATCTCCTAACTTTCTCCAGAGTTAACAATTGGATGTGTAGCTTTCTCCATGTTCATTTTAGCCTTAAAAGCTGAATTATTGAGTTTTATGGTAGCTTTTTGTGGGGATGTCGGGGAGTCTTAGTATGAAGTCCAGACTTGTCTGGAGGTACAGAATCTCCTGCCTTACTCAGCCTTAACGTTGGGGTTATGCTTGGCCAGTTATTGAGTTCTTCTTGAATGATTGTTCTGCCAGTTTGTCTCAACTGTACCCCCCCCAGGATAGAAATGATTAGAATGTGTCATAGAGTTTCAACATCTGATATAAACCTTAGGATATAACCCCCTATACTCCCCACTTCCCAATGTTTGGAGGGAGTTCAGACTGGTGTGAATTTGGCATAGAGACTTAAATTTTAACATTTGCTATAGCACTCTTAGGAGCCCAATTGTAGGATCTCAAGTTTGGGTCATAGAGGGTGAATAGGTATCTCAGGCTCTGTCTAGTTAAGAAAGGAGAGAAAAGCAGACCAGAAAGCTCAGACTCTCCTTCACACAGAAGGAGTCAGCTGCAACCATACAGCAAGTGTCTCTGCGGTGGTGATGTTTATCTGTGTAATTGACTTAGTTTAGCTTTCCCTCTGGAGAGAGCCTTTTGCTGTTTTATTTGATCATTATAAACTAATTATATATTGATTTCAAGGTTGTTAGAAATATGAAAGTAAGAAGTATAATTGTCAGTGAACTGCTGTCCATTATCAAACACGTTGGGCAGGTTTTGCTAATAATAAAAGAAAGTTTTTTCCTTTCTTACTCTGTCCCCAGAGCACAGCATTAAATGCTTTCTCTCCTTATTTTTACCTATGCTGCTGTGTCAGGTAAACTATTTATTTGTTCTGATTTTTTTTAATAAGACATTGTGGGGAACACATTATTTTTAAGTTTTACATTTTATAGCACAACCATCTTTGTGACTATTCCTTTAGAATATCTGCAGATGTTGCAGCATCTTTTTTGTTGTAGATCCTTTGTAGACAGTACATCAACTATATTTTCTCCCTTTCTGACCATTAAATTGTTGGTAGAGTTGAACGAATTATTAACCTAACACCGTTAAGTATAAGAACAGTTTAATCCTTACTAATTGGCTTAATTACATAATGGCATTTATAGATTTCTTTACAACCATTTTTAATATCCCTGATATATGTAATTTCCATAAATTAAGTGGATAAAGAAGTTTGGTTTTCTCCATGCTTTACTCTGCAAATATTAAATTACCTAAACAACTTATCCTCACAGTTTTAATTCTGAGTTATCATGTTAGTTATATAATTCACGAAGAAATACTTTGTCTTATTATTTTAAGTCTGTCCTGTCACTCTACAAAAAGAAATAATTTATATAGTATATATTTTTATTGTTTTGATTTTTAAAAAGGACTATTTATTTTAAAATTTTATTTTGTGTGTTTGGATGTTTTGTCTACATGTATGTCTGTGCACCATGTCAGTGTGGACTCTCTTGGGAGCTAGAAGAGTGTCAGGTCCCCTGGGAACTGGCGTTATAGAGATGCTTGTGAACTGCCATGTGGGTGCTGGGAATTGAACCCCACTCCTCTGGAAGAGCAACCAGTGCCCTTAACCAGTGACCCATCTTTCCATACCTTAAAGGATTTTTTTTTTAATTTTTTAAAAAATGCTCTGTATTTTAAGTATTTTTTTTTTTTTGGTAAAATCTCTTATTTATATGGTGAGTGCTAGAATCAAAAGTGGACCCCTGTGTCCAACAAATACTCTATTTCTTAAAAGAGCTCATGTTTAATTGAATCTTTATTTTTAATTTTCATTATAAGTAGTAGAAAATAAGACCTCAAATTGACTCCCTTTTTGTTTTTGTTGGTGTTCGGATTTATTTGAGACAGAGTCTTACTGTGTGGTCCAGGCTTGTCTAGGCCTCTCAATCAGTCCTACTGCTCCGACTTCTCTAGTACTAGGATATGCCATACTTGGTTTCAAAGGTTTTTGTATTTAGGAAACGAGGCACAAATAAAGTTGTAATTGTAGCCTAAGCCACTTGCCTAGCTAAGAGTTTATTATTTGTATTGAAATATAACTTACTGTTCAGTAGTTGACTTACTTTCTTAATTTTCAGCCTTTGGTTATAAATGCAGCACATCCCTGTATGGAAATTTGGAAAACATAGAAACCACAACAAAAAGCATAGTTTTAAGAATTTAAAATACTACTGAAAATCCTATCACCCAGAGGAGCCATTGTTATTTTTTCTGTTACCTTTTCCTCCACTGTGCTTAAGCCTGGCGTGAGTTTATTGTGCACACTCACAGACCCGTGGCTGCACAGAGGGCACCGCCTACTCCAGTGTAAACGGCTGCGTCTTTACAGCAGCTTGTCAGCGTGCTTTCATGCTGCTGTTTCCTGCAGTGCTACTGGCTTAGTATGTTGATTCTCACCCATGTTTTCCATATAATTTACTTAACTACTTTTACTATTGGATATGCAGGTTTTTAATTTTTAAGTTAATAAGGGGAAATACAGCTTGGAAATTTTCAAGTCTTCAGAATTAGAATACAAGTAAAATGATACTGAACTTGTGTTGATAACGAATTCAACATTTTGTTGGAAAAATATGTCAGTCTCTCCAGTCGATTAATAATCATGATCAATAGTGAAGTGAATCAAAGATTTTTGTAGTCTTTTCTTTCTAAATTTGTTTTGCTTTGAATGTATTTCACATTGCATTTCATGAGCGATAATCAGTTGGGGATTTGGTTTTCTTTTTATTACTGAGGATGAATCTCATTGTCAGCCTCTAGTTTAACTGATATTCTGTGCGTTTTCTGCTTTTAAAGGCCTTGTTTCTTCTCTGCTGCTCATTGTTTTCTTTGGGTGTACTTTGTTTTCTCTAATCTCTCAAGCTAGAAGCTGAGGTCATTTGATTCTTCATTATAACCATACTAGAAGTTCTGACTGCTTAAATTGGTTACTTCCAGATTTTTCTATTTTGGGGATCTTGGGATTCTGATCCTTTTCATCACTCTTCTGAGTATCTGGGGCTGTAGGCAAACACAGCTGTGTGTGGCTTCTGGTATCTCTTTGATCTGGGATTATTGAGAAGTTTGTTTACAAGTATTAGGATTTTCCAGAGATATTTCTGTTAGTATAATTCCAGTGAGATGTGATTGTTTTAAATTCATTGAAATTTGTTTTATAGCTCCAAATGTGAGCTTGGGAAATGTCTTACATGTGTTTGAAAAGAAGGTTGTTGGGTACAGTGTTCTATAAATACCAGTTATGTCAAGTTGGTTTATTGTTTTATTTATACCTTACTACTTTTGAATGAATGTCAGACCTGCTCTTTTCCGCCAGAGCTCACGTGCACGTTAGCTTTTTCATTGCTGTGATAAAATATCTCAATGAAACAACTTAAGGAAGGGCGTTTTCTTCAGTTCCACAGGCTGACTGGCCCCATGGTTGAGGTTCTGAGGTGAAAGAGCTTGATAGGAGAGGGGTGAGCACGAGTTCCTCACGGGCAGTGGCAGCACGGGCGGAGAGCTCTGAGTGGAGGTTAGTCTCTAGTGACTTGGAAGTTTCTCATTTTCAGTAATGCCATCAAATGAGGAATCTGTCAGTGGATTGATCCATTGATTAGCCCAGACCTCTACTGGCCTGTTCCTCTGTAGGTTTTTTTTGGGGGGGGGGCTTGTTTGTTTTGTTTTGTTTTTTACTCTTTCGGGGCCCATCACCAAGCTTCTACTTAAATACATGGAGACTTATTCTTACTTAATGAATGTCTGGCCTTAACTTGGCTTGTTTCTAGCCAGCTTTTGTAACTTAAATTAGCCTGTTTCCCTTCTTCTGTGTTTTGCTTCTGGGCTTTTTACCTTTCTTATATAACTTTCTTCCCTTCTTACTCCATGGCTGTTGTGTGGCTGGGTGGCCAGCCCTTGGCATATCCCTCTCCTCCTTTTCTTGCTCCTCTTCTCTCAAGCCTGGATTTCTCCTATTTGTTCTCTCTGCCTAGCAGTTCTGCTTATTTCTCTCTCCTGTCTAGCTCTTGGCTGTTCAACTCTTTATTAGACCAATCAGGTGTTTTAGACAGGCAGAGTAATACAACTTTACAGATTTAAACAAATGCAATATAAAAGAATGCAACACATCTTTGCATCATTAAGTAAGCATTTCACAGCATAAGTGGATGTAAGGCATCTTAACACTAATATTCCACAACAGTTCTTCCCTCTGTAGTCAGATCCACCAACTTGGGACCATGCCTTCACCCTCTTACCTTTTGGTAGGCGCATCCTATCTGGACCATAACAAAATGTTAAACCTTTTCATCTAGGATGGGAGGAAAGCACCTTAAACTAAGAGAAAGCTAAGAGACAGGATCTTGTTAAGTTGCCTTTGGGTTCATGATCCTTCCACCTTGCTTCCTGAGAAGATAGAGTGCAGGCCCAACATTTGTGCCCTGTGTAGTTTCATAATTCAGCTGAGTATCTTAGAGGACATAGAAGCGAAGAGCTCTGAATTCCTGTGTGTTGGCCGTTCTGTTACTCTAGTCCTTCCCGAGCATCCAAGTGCTATCCTAGCTTCTCTGGTCTTCGTCAACAGTATTCTGCACAGACCAAGTTGAAATTTAGCCTCTGGTCTGAGTCCAAATTAGAAAATGCTGTAGATCAGTATAAGTCAGATAGAATGGAAACCTTTAAAAACCCTCCACCCCATCTCTGGAGTTTCACATCTTGTCCTGTTAGTTTAAAAAAATGCCCAGAAAGCTTGATTTGGGGAAATCATTTTATCTTATTGTTTATATATTAATGTTATTAGATTTTAATTTTAATACTTTTAAATTTATGCCTTAAATTCACTGATTTAAAACCTGTATATGTAAGTGTGTAGGTTGAGTTGTAATAAATGTACATAAATAAATGTAGCTACTACCAGTACCAAGAAACAGAATTCTTTTCACCCTCAAAGGTTCCCTGTTCTCTGGCAGCCCCTGGTCTGTTTTCAGATGGCATGTTTCCTTTTCCTGTGATGCAGAAGTGGAGCCATGTAGTCTGTCTTCTGGGCCTGCCTTTCATAGCGCTCGCATATCAACTAGTCTGCCTCTTTTTGTGCTGGGGATTGTCTGTCATGTAGGGTATGCATATAAATTGTTTTTCCAGTTATGAGTTGATAGACATGGGGCTACTACTGTAAGAACTGGCAAACATTGGAGCACATATATTCTCATTTCACTTGGACAAACACCTGAGAATGGTATTACCAGGATTTGTAGTAATTATATGCTTCACTTTACAAGATACTGATTGTTTCCTAAAGTGGGTGTGTAGCTTTACAATCCTTGAACCAACCATTGGCAGTTTTTTTGGCAACCTACACTCAGTAATGTCAGTTGGTTTGTATTTTGACCATTTTAATATGTGTGTATAATTAGGTATCTTGTTCTTTCATTTGCATTTTTATAATAAATGATATTAAATATACTTTCAGCTGTATGTCGTGGGTGTATTTTCTTTTGTGGAGTGTACGCCCAAATCTTTATCTACTTAGACGATTGGGTTATTTGCTTATTATTGATATAGAAAGGTCTACTTTGCCTTAATATAGTCTATTAGAATATATTTTGTTTTGTCAGATATTAGATAGTCGAATTGTAGAAATTATCTTCCAACCCGTGACTCACTCCCCTTTTTATGTTATTGGCATTTTTGAAGAGAGTTCTAACTGTGATGATATCTGATTCATTCATTTTGTCTCTCTTTCACTTCCCTTCTTCCCCTTCTCTTCTTTTTGTTGTAGATCTTTCTGAGACAGAGTGTGCCTGCGTAGCCCTACCTGGCCTAGAACTTGCTAGGTAGGCCAGGCTGGCATCAAACTCACTGACATCTGCTTCCCTCTGCCTGCCCCGTGCTAGTATTGAAAGTGCACTACAGTGCCTGGCAATTTCTATTATTTTATGCTTTATGGTTTTTGGCGTCTTAGCTGAGAACTAATATTTTTGTCTCGTGTTTTATCACAGAAATTTTAAAGGTTTGCTTTTATATATGTCTGTCTGATTCAAATTGATTTTTATATATAGTATGAGGAAAAGATTGATATTAAAAATAACTTCCCTTGTAAATACAGTTGTTACTATGATTGTACTTCAGAATTATAGTTAATAAATAGTATTTCTCTGAAAATAATAAAGCATTAATGCTCAAAAAGCAAAGGAGAGTTTTTTGTTTGTTTTTGTTTTAATGGAATTCACTTTTTTTTTTTTTGGTTATTCAAGACAAGCTTTCTCTGTGTAACAGCCCTGGCTGTCCTGTAGCTCACTGTGTAGACCAGGCTAGCCTCGAACTCACAGAGATCTGCTTTGCCTCTATAAACGTGTGCACTACCACTGCCCAGCTAAAAGAGAGTTTTTTAGGAACCTTAGTAGAGGATTTCATGGACTTCTATCAGATAATACTGTATCAGATGAACAAAAACCAAATCTATATATAGTAGCTGAATATATCAATTGTAATTGGGTGGGTAATCTTAATTCTACATTAAAAATAGAGATTGTTTTACTTATTTTCAGAACATTTGTGGGAAAATATAAAAAATAGACCATCATATTAGATAATAAAACTTAAGTGTATTCCAAAAGTAGTAGTAACATGCAGCTGTCCATGTTAATGGAGTAGCTCTTAGTCACGTGTGCTTAAATTTAAAGTAAAATTTAGCACTCAGTTTTTCTCTCTCATTAGCCACATTCATATTTTAACTGAGTTTGGTTGCCTATAAAACATATGGAGGAAAAAATATATGTATACCTCCTCCTTTTAAAAATCTGTGTATCTGTTGGTGGACACGATTATTTCCATTTATTGCTTAATATGGACCATATGTCTGGTGAGCATAGAAACATAGATTTTTCTTCAGCATATTGGCTACAGTTCTTTTTGTTTTGTTTTGTTTTTGAGACAGGGTTTGCCTGTGTAGCCCTGGCTGTCCTGGATCTCACCTGTAGACCAGCCTGGCGTCAAACTCGGCGAAATCTGTCTGCCTCTGCCTCTGCCTCTGCCTCCCAAGTGCTAGGATTAAAGGCATGCACCATCATCACCCAGCCTGACTGCAGTCCTTTTATATATAGTTGTGGAATTGGTGGATTGTTAACGTAGTTGAGGAGTGTCTATACTGTTTTCTATACCAGGCCATATTAATTTACATTCCTACCAGGAGTATGTAAGAGTTCATTTTCCTTTGTATCCCTGTCATCACTTGTTATCCTTAGCCTTTTTTGGTATTCGTCGTTCTTAATAGAATGAGGAAATACTTCATTGTGGTTTTGTTTTACATTTCCTAATGAGTAGTGATGCTAAGCATTTTTTCCTATACCAGTTGGCTTTTGTATGGTTTTGTTACTTTTTTCTTCTCTCCCTCTCCGTGTGTGTGTGTGTGTGTGTGTGTGTGTGTGTTGAAGGTGCACGTGCTCATGTGTGCCCACGCTGAAACCAAAGGCTGGCACTGGGTATCTTCCTTGGCTCTAACTCTCTGCCTTGCTTCTTTTTTCTTTTTTTAATTGCCTTTTTTTTTTTTGTCATATACTTAATTTTGATCATGTTTTCCCCTCCCCCAGTTCCTTCCAGATCCTCCTGAACTCTACCCACCCAACCTTGGTTTTTTTCCTCTTTCAAAAATAAAAACAAAATGAGAAATACAACAACCCCCCACAAAATAAACAAGCAAAAGACCAATAAGAAAAAAATGTCAAAACAAAGCAAAAATGGAACAAAAGGTCCACAATAAAGTTCCTTTTGTGTTGGCCAACTACTCCTGGTGGGGCCCTGCCCTGAAGTGTGATCGATATACTCAGTGAGACTCATTGTAGAAAGCTGGTTTTCCCACCACCAGTGGGTATCAATTGCAGATAGCTTCTTGGTTAGGGGAGGGCCCTGTGTTGCCTTTGCCCTCAGTGCTGGGCTCCATCTGTCTTGGCTCTGCTGCAGGTCCTGTGCATGCTGCCATATCTCTGTGTTCATGGATCAGCTCTGCTGTGTCTGGAACACACTTCCCTTGGAGTCCTCATCATCTCTGGCTCTTAAGTCTTATTGCCTTTTCTTTCCCTTAGATCACTGAGCCTTGAGGGGAGGGGCTTGATGAAGACCTCCCAATTAGGACTGCGCTCTCCAAAGTCTCTCACTCCACTCATAACTCAGCGAGCGAATCTCTGAGAGTCTGAGGTCAGCCTGGTCTACAAGAGCTAGTTCCAGGACAGCCAGGGCTACACAGAGAAACCCTGTCTCAAAACAAACAACAACAAAGAAAAGAAAGCTAAGACTTTATCTTGTACTGTCATTCTCTGCCCCTATCATCACCACCTGCCATGGAACAATCTACTACTTGAATGACGCCTATGCAATAATAATGGAACAATTGCATTTCTTAGACAGTGCATTTTAAGTTCTGTTTCATAGCAGGAGGATAGTGGACTTCTCTGCATGTTTCCATCTTGCCCCCTTTCCTTTTCCTTCTCAGTTTTATACCTTTTGTTTTTGACCACACGGATACTGTTCACATTCCAGGCTTTGTCAGTAAACTCTAAAAGCTGAATGCAGTAACCCTCATTTAACTTCCATTTCCATCCTCCAGCTCCTCCCCATCCTCTCCCATGTCCCTCTCCCAATTTCATCTTGTTTCATTAGAATTTCTAGTGCCTATAAAGGCTTTGTAAGAGAAAAAACTGTGTATGAGTGTGTGTATACACATATACATACATACATACATACACATTTATTTAAAATTTATATTGGTTGCTTTTGGTAACTTTGTGACTTTAGAAAATAGACAAGTTAGTCAGTGACCAGTAAGAAGTCAGAGGTCTCCATGACAGTTTTACAGAAGACGTTTGTCTAGTTGGCTTCAGAAAGTTTGTGCTAGGAAGTGGGCCCCAGTCTGTTTATTGTTGTAACAGAATTGGAGAGGAGACTAAATGTGTGTCTGTGTCTGTTAGGGCCCTAATGAGGAAAGAGTGTGACCTAAGAATTTGGAACCCTGCAGTTCCTGATGAAGCCTTTGTCCAACCCTAGAGAAGCATTTCCTTTGCTTTGACAGAGTATAGCATCCTCCCCCACACCACAGGCCATTGCCTAAAGACTGCCCTGGTCCCAGGCAAAGAAGGGATCTGCTTAATGAAGTCCTTACTCAAGATCGGTTCCCATTTGCTTCTTACTGCCTTCTGCCCAACAACTATCATCAGCAACTTTGCACAGCCTGAGAGATTTGCAATTCCTCTTCTGGCAAGACCTGTCGTACATGCAAAATGGTTTGTAAGACTTAAATAATAAATATAAGGAGAAACCAGAGAAACAGGTGTGGGAATGTTTTGAAAAATGTTGACCTGAACAAAAACTTGGGAAGAAGGAAGGTCACTGATAGGATGTTACTATTGATAATCAGTGATTTGCAAATATTTTTCACAGTATGTAAACTTTTTCTGCATAGTCTTAATAGAGTCTTTTGTGGAACAAAACTTTACATATTGATGAAGTCTAATTTATCAGTTTTTTGTTTGTTTGTGGATCACGTATTTGAAGTTAAGCTGAAAAATTGCACCAAGTTCTAGGTCCCTATGATTTTTGCCTTTTATAATTCAGTTGTCTGCATTTGAATGCATGATATACCTGGGGGCTGGCGAGATGGTTTAGTGGCTAAGAGCTCTTCCAGAGGACTAGAGTTCAATTTCCAGTACTTCTTTGAGTGACTTGTAACCATCTGTATCTCCAGCTTAGCGTGCTTTTCCTGGTGCATGGACATGACTTACCACCCCCCCACACACATATAAATAAATATACCTTTAAATGTATATAAAGTTTGAAGATCACGTCAGGGGTCTCTTGATGGGGTTTCCTTGATTTGCTTATGGTTTTATGGTTTCTTTCTATACTGTGATGGTCCTTCAAGTTTTTAATCCATTTGAAGCTGCCCTACACTGAAATCTAGATATTGATGAAGTCTGGCATGTTCATTGCCATATTTCCAATTTCTGAAAAATAGGAGTGCCCCTACAGTTGTTCAGTATTTTAAAAATAGTAATAGTAGAGTCAGTGTTATACTTGGAATTTGGTTAGCAGCTGCCTTGTTTGTAAAGTTATTTTTTTGTGTCCATGTAAAACTCAGAAGCTGATTCTGCCAGTTGTTAGGAGAGAGGCCTTTGGAAACTTCTGCAGTCCTTCTAGATCAGTCTTTGAACTTGATGAATTTCACTCAGTAACCTCCAGCCTTTTCTTTGAGCTCCGAGGTGTGGCTCTGTGGGCTTTGTTGTTTTGTTTTTGTCATGTGGATTTCAATGTCCTGGTAAATATAGACCAAGGAAGTATAAATGTATTTGGAACTTATCTGCTTCTTTTCTTTGTAGTTTTTATTTAAAAATATTGAGGGTTTCATTTTTATAAGGAATATGTATTAGTAAGCTTCCAATTGCCATAACAAAAGAACTGAAAACAAATTTTAGTGAGGAAAGTTTTATTTTGGCCCTGTTTCAGAGGTTTTAGTTCATAATCTGCTTGTTCTGTTGCTGCGGTTCTGTGGGGAGGCAGAGCTTCATGGCAGCAGCAGCAGCGTGTGGAGAAAGGTGGCTTACCTCATAGATATGAAAACTGGGGAGAAGGCCTGCTTTTCCAAGGCACACTCCTAGTATCCTGTTTCTTCTAAGCACCTGCCATCTCATTGGCTATTCAGCTGTGGATTAATTCATTGGTAATGTTAGCATCCTTATGGCGCAGTACCTGTGAGCAGCACCACTCCCTGGGACTAAGCCTCTAACACATGAGCCCCAGGAACCATTTTATATCCATGCGATAACAGAATGAAAAATAACTGAAATTCAAATGTGCTCTTTTTTAAAATCAATCTCTGAAGTTTTCTCAATTTCCTCTGAAAAATAAGGGCTATAATTTTCCATTTCCTGTGATGGAGGTTATCTGCAAAAGGCTGAATAGTGGAATAAGAGTTAATTGTCAGGTTTTAGACAGAGTAATGATTACCATGTTTTATAGTTTGAGTATTTTACATGTAAACGCAGTATTATTTGTACACTTTCTGTTTCTCCATTGTGCGATAAGTTCCCTGCTACAGCTCCAGTTCACGTCAGAGGTCTACCCACTGCCAAGTTCGGCGTGCTAGCTGCTTACTTCTCTGTGACTCATAAGCTAAGACTGTGACATATAAAAAAGGTGAAATTCAGATTTCAGTGTTGATTTTACTCAGATGTAGCCTCTCTTGTTTTATGTGGACTGTGTATAACTACTTTTAAACTATAGTGACTATACAGTGGTAGCAGCAGGAACTTTAGGACCCTTCTTCAAGACCGTCCTTTGCAGAATACGTTAGCTGACCCCTTACTTCTCTGACAAAACACTTAATAAAAGCAACTCAAGGAAGGAAAGGAGATTTTATTCTCCTTCGCAGTTTGAGGGGTACAATTGTTTTGGTGGGGAAGGCACGGCAGTGGGACTCTGAGGAAGCTGTCACATTGTGTCTGCAGTCAAGAATCAGAGAAACCAGCATGAATGTTGATGCTCAGCTCACTTTCCCCGTTGTCTCTTTTATTCAGCCTAGGACTCACCCCGTGGGCAGCACCACCTACCTTTAGTGTGAGCCTTTCCTTTAGGTGAACCTCTGCGGAAACACCCTTATAGGCACGCTCCCAGCTGTGTCTCCTCTCTCTTCTAAGTCCAGTCAAGTTGACAGTGAAGATTAATTACACCCTTGCTCTGTGCAGTAGGAGTATTTGTAGGTCAATTGCTAGGGTTTATAAGGTATGGGAGTAGGGGAAGGTTGACAACTGGAGGTAACGGTCAGGTACCAGCTCTTAGTGACTGACTTAGACTCTTTTTTTATCCTGGGAAGAGTAACCCATATTAATTAGACTAACTTGTGTTTCTTTTTTAAAGTAGGGAATAAATTAAGAGAATATATTCACTAATGAGTATATATATTCACTAGTGAGTGAATATATATATTTAATTATTTAATATGGAAATTTTAAGTTTTTACCATGTTTTAAAGTCGTCTTAATATTTTACATGTAAATGCCTGTATGTATCATTTACACATTTTCTATTTTTCCATAATATGTGGTGATAGCCCGTTCATTTTATTAAGTGAAAGAATTGATATTATTTGGAAACCACTTAATGACTGACTCAGTTATTAAAACTAGTACATTAAAGATGAAGGTGCACTGCCCCATGGATGACTTAGAGAATGATTTTGAGGAACTAACTGAAGTTAGATACAGGCAGTCCTATACTACTAGAAGAAAGACCAGGATTTTAGTATTTACCTCTGTTGTTCCTCTGGAACACTCGATAGCAACTGGGCATATCCATCTCTCTGAATCCAGTTCCTTTTTGAAAAATAGGAAAAAAGAAATTTTCTGGCTGTAGGCGTTTGGGAATTTGTTACAATTATTCATTGTACGAGTTTTGCTCTCCACTGATTGATCTCCCACAGCTAGCAATAACTTGGCACATGGTTGACTATTTAAGTATTAGTTGAGTGGAAGAAAAAAGACTGGTTGAGGTTCCATGTCTCTCAGATAGGCACGATCACAGTAATGCCAGCTTCTCCAAAGGTTTGCTTTTGGGGATTTGATGAGTTTTTGTTAACTAGAGTAACATTTTGATGGAAATAGAAATTTTCTTCAGATCTGTTATTTATAGAATGCTATCAGTTCATTGACTAGATTTATTGGTATACTTAATTATATAACATTTTATGAATGCTTTAAATGGCAAGGTTAACTGCTATTTTAGCCTCTAAGAAACAGAGGAACTAATTCATTGTAAAACCTTAGTGTGCGTGCACACACACACAAACACACTCCTCATTTGAGAAATTTGGAAAATTCATGTAAGTTTTCTGAACTTCCCCTAACTCTGCACCAAACCTCATTTTATAATGGAACTTGTCTACACAGCTTCTTCAGCAGTTTACAGCATGGAAAGATAGTGTGCAGGAGTTTTAGTGAAGGAACACTGTTCCAGATTATGAAAATGATTGGTAAGTGAAAGTAGAAAAAGAAAACAAACATTTATCCGTCTCCTTATACAGATTATGTCCCAGGATTACACAGTTGGTAAGAGAGAAATTGTATCTTTAGAGGAATCGCAGCTATAAGAAATGCTAGAAAATGACAGGCCTTGTGGATTTAATCATCAATGACTCTGAAGATACTATGGGAAAATTGGTTGTGAAATGTGTAAAATACAGTGGCTAAAGCAGAATCCATAAACCTTTTTAACTAGGCACTCTGGCTAGGAGACAAAAGACAACCCTGACAAGTAAATAGTAGGATCGAGCTGGGAAGGAAGTCGGCGCGAAACAGCTGTGCATGGATGAGGAGGCGCGGATACACTAGAAATCGGTAGTGAGGACTCCGGGAAAGGCGCTCTCCTCACTTTCTTTCCCCGTCTACCCTGAAACAGGGTTATGGTTTCATTGCCATGGTAGCATATACATTCATAAAGGTGAAGGAAAGTGTCTCTGGCCTGAAGAAGTGGGAAAGCTCCTTGGAAGCTGGACCATGATTTGGAAATCCTAAGAAAAGACAACTCTGTGTGTGTGTCCAAATCCACAAGGGCCCCAACCACATTCCAGGTACTTGAGTTCAGAGCAGAATCCGAAAATCAGAGAAGTGCCCTACAAGATAAGCCATAGCTCGAGTTATGCATACAGATAGTGACCCCAAGCAGTAAAACCAAAGCTACCCCCATGTAACTCTACTTAGAAACTGTGGTCTAAACTTAAAGTCATGTTCCTAAGAGAGCCTTACTAGAGCCTACAGTCCCATGGCCAATATTCGGAGTATCAAGAATGTACTGCAAATTCTTGCTGTACAAAGAAAAAAAGGAAATTATGATTCTTTTTAAGGAAACCATGAGAGGAGCCAGAAAATAGAATTACAAGAAAGTCCTTAAACAAGCCTTGAGTTAAAACTAAGCACTTGATGTGAATGGAAAAATAGGGTATAGGATTTGCTTCTGATATTTGAAAAATTTTCCTGAAAATCAGAACATGAATCAAATCAAATTTCAGAATTGAAAAATGTAATATGTGAAGTATAAATTCACTGTGTGGGTTCAGCACAATGGAGAATGACAGGAAAGCGTGAACTTGAGATAAATCAGTAGAAACCTGCAGGCTGTATCTCCTCCATGTAGGTCTGCACTATAACCTAGGTTCGTGTTGTGCTCTCTGCTTTCTGCTCATGGAGTAGTGTGCTGTGTGCACATCTGCATGTTCCCCAAGTAATTGCTCCTTAGTGGCTGCAGAGATCAGTGTGCAGTTTGAGCCTTGTCACTCCACTGGTTCAGAGGCAGCCATTACTTGCCATTAAAAAGACTAAATACAAATATGTAATTATTAGAGTGAAGAGAAAATATTATGGCCCTTATTTTCTAAATAATCTGTGGTTCTGAATGTTTACTTAAACTAGTCAGATGGCTGTGAATTTGCTTGGCCTACTTGGTTGTACAAAAGTGATTTGGCACTTAACACAAGTTTTAATAAATCAGAGTAGCTGTCATTTTAGTGAAGTGATTATGCTGAAAAATATTCAGAGGACTTTTCAAGCCTTGAAAAGGGGTTTATTTACTGTGGGTGATGTTTTAAGTATAGCCTTGTTGATGGGATGGGTATACACATAATGAATATGTTGGAGTTCACTGCTGTGGGCGGAGGATGGATGGTGTGTTGTTTTCACTGGTGACATGGAATTGTACATGTGTGTGTTTCTTATCAGAGTTACATAAGAGCATTTTCATACTAATATGTAATGTACTTTGAGCAAGTGTGTGTGTGTGTGTCTAATACTTGTTTTTGTACTAATAAGCAAGCTCTAAGCCTTGTGTTTTAGTAGTAGTGATGAACAGATCAGATTTCCTAGCACACCTGAAGACTTGTGCACTGATGAAAGGCTGTCCTTCTTTTAGGTCGGTACAGGTTTTCACCTTCATCTTTGGGGACCCATCTAAGAAATCCACAAACATTTGGCTTTTTAAGTTAATGGACTCTTACAAAATTTGTGGTTTAGTTAAATTTGGGTATCTGTTTCACACTTAAATCACATCACATCTTTTTAATGTGCATTGAGAAGTTAATGCCATTTTTTTGAAACATGACATAATAATGAAGTAATTTTTTTAGAAGAGAAAAATAGGTCTCATATTTATTTGGACACTATACAAACAGGAGATTTAGGTAATATTTGTAGAGATGTATTGTTGAGTTGTTGAAATGGTCATGTTTTATTAAGAGAACTTGCTACAGGAAGCTTCTACTACCACAGGCTTGATTCATAAACCTGGTTTGGGGTGTGGTTTTAAAGAATATTGCTTGAGTTTTGTATCATACCAGCTAAACTTTAGCTCTACTTTTGATTAATGTTTGTATCAGGAAGCAAAATTTGTGGTATCAACAGACAAAATTCTAAAGTAGGTCACGAATCAACATGTTATTAGATTATAAACAAGTTACAGTTTTAATTTATAAATTATAGAGAATTTATAATTTTACTTTTTACCTTAAGGTTTTTTGTTGTCCTTTGATAATTAGCAATAATTAAATCAAGTTAAAAGAATTTCCCTCCTTTGTGTGATGTCAATACATAGGAAAGTAATTTTTTGCTCATGTGTTTGTCCTTTGAAATAACTTGTATTTTATCTTCCTTCTTACATGTAGGTCGAGCTATAGTATTAGACACCAAATTCATAAAAAGATAAAAAGAATACTTCAGCTTTCTAATTATAAAAAGAATGTGTTTTCATGAAGGATATTTTACAATATACAAAAGAAAATGTGAAAACCATTGTGCTTAAAACATCTCAGAAGCCATCATATGCTGTAGCTTTGATTTTGTTTTGGTCCCACTCTAAGTACAATTGGACATACAATTTTTTTCTAGCGTTAGTGTTGTATGAAGGCTACTTGTTTGTTCTTGGCTGACCAGAACCAAAATAATCGCACAGAAACTGTATTAATTAAATCACTGCTTGACCTTATTAGCTTATGCATATTTCTAGCTCACTCTTACTTCTTAAATTAACCCATTTCTATTACTTCATATTTTACTCAGAGGTTCATGGCCTACCGGCAAGGTTTCACCTTACGGCTTTCATCTTTCTCTTCTGGTGGTTTCATGGCGTCTTCCGACTTGGCCTTCTTCCTCCCAGCATTCAGTTTAGTTTCCCTCACCTACCTGCCCCGCTATAGACCCAAAGCAGCTTCTTTATTCATTAACCAATAAAAACAACACATAGACAGAAGGACTTCCCACAGCACTTTAGTTTAAGTAATATTTTGGTGAATATAAAACTTATGGTGCTTCTGGTTGTCTATTTCCCAAAGTGAAATTATGGGGTCAAAGGATCTGTATATTCTCAGATTATTTATGTGTCTGAGTCCCTTCTCTCCCTTTAAAAGTCAGAGTCTGGTGTAACCCAGGCTAGCCTTGAACTTAGTATGTACTGAGGGAGGATGCCTTTTATTACTTTTAACCCTCCTGCCTTCACTTCCTGAGCGAGTGTTAGAATTACAAACAGGCACTATCATGCTTGGCTTATTTGGTGTGTCATCAAACTAGGGCTCCATGTTTCATAGGCAAGTGCTACCAACTGAGCCACGGGTTTTCCTTTAAGAAGAGCAAATTCCTGGCTGGGGCTGTAACTCAGTTACTAGAGCACTTAGTAAGTAAGCGAGTAAGTGTGGCAGCCAGAACTTGAGGCAGCTGGTTCCATTGAAAGCTCTTTGCTCAACTACCCGTTTCTTTTGCATGCAGTCCAGGACCCCAGCCTAAGGGATGATGCTGCTCACATCATAGTGGGTCTTGGCACCTAAGTCACCCAAATGTCCAGAATCCCTCATAGGAACATCCAGACTCACTTCCTGGTGAGTCTGTATCCTGTGAGAAAGACAGTTAGTGCTATCCATCATGGACACATAGGACTTTCTCTATGCTTCTGTTTTTCCTTTAGATTTTTGTTAAGAAGGTCATGCTGGCTTTGTGGAATCTCTTTGGAAGAGTTTGAGAAGAAAAGGTGTTAACCCAGTCATGATTTGATAGAACCAGTGAAGCCAGTTTGGTTTTTCTTTGTGAGTAGTTTTTGGTTATCGAGTCAGTGTATTTATCTGTTTAGATTCCTTTCATATTTAAGTCTATGTGTGTAGAAGTTTGTCCAGTTTTTTTGTCTGGTTTGTGGTGGTTGTGGTAATATCTTACAGTTCCGTGTCTGTGGCTTCAGTTCAATTGTCTCCTATTTCTGATTTGATTTATCTGAATCTGCTTCATAGAATTGGACATAAATTCATTTGATTTTTTTTTTTTAAGGCTTACCTTTGTTGATTTTGGGGGTGGGTCTTATTTCTGGTTGATGTTTATTTCCTTCCTTCAGCAGACTACAGACTTGGTTATTTTTCTTTCTGGTTCTTGGAGGTTTCTTAATTTTCCTTTTTCAGAGCTTGATGTTGGACCCAAGACTGTGAGTGCATCAAGCAAGTGCCCTTCAGAGAGCTGCACTCTGGGTGTGGTAGTTTTTATTGTGGGTATTTTAGTACCTCTCTAAAATGTCTATTCCTTTACATTTGATGTGCTTTTGTTTCTCTCAAAATACTTGATCATTTCCTTCTTGATTTGGTCTTTAGCTCTATGGTTATCTAGTAATGTATTGTTAAATTTGCACATTAGTAAATTTCTGTTTTTATTCTAATGTGGTTGGAAAGCATACTTCAGACTTAAATTTGTTAAAGCTTGTTTTATGATCTAACATGTGACTTGTTCTACAGACTTTTCAGTGTATTTGAGAAGAGTGTACATTCTGTGACTGTGAATGAAATATTTTTTGTGTTTGGTCTGTAATGTAAGTTTGCTTTTATTTTTCATCAGCATGAACTGTCCATTATAGAAACCTTTTGTTTTGTTTCTCTTCACGCTGCTTTTTTTATTTGGATGCTTTGTTGGTGGGAGTGTACATCGTGATTGCTGTAGCTTTTGAGTGAAGTGACACTTCCATGTTATGTATAATGTTTATCTTTGTAAGTATGGCCCTGTGTGCCTGGTTTTGGTTGTCACTTCCCCTTTGTGGAATATGTCTCTCTGTCCTTTTTAGTTCTAGCCCATATATACTTTTAAATCTAAAGTGAGGCTTAAGATATTACATGGTTGGATCTTCCCTATTTTGAATTCATTCAGCTGTTCTCTGTCTCTCATTCTAGGACAGCTACTCTTACACGTGATATACTCGTACACTCTTAGGTTCGTGTAATCCCTTGTTTTCCAGTTCACTAGCTTCTTTCTCCTTGCCAGTTTCATCTGCATTTATTTTGTTCTCTTTATGTTATTTTGCTTTCACTGTTTTCACATTTCTTTCTGTGTATCCATAGAAATATCTGTTATTGTCATACATAGTAAATAAAATGTGGCCGTCTCTCTAGGCTGGAAACTTGAATTACGTGCAGGAATTCGAGTCATTTGCTCTCCTCCTGCTTTACATTACTGATGTCACATCTTACGTTTATTTATTTATATTATATGCCCATTAGGATTTTTGTGTAGTTTTTAAAAAATATATGGTTCAGTTTCTGTAGAGAATTAAAAGTGATTTATCTTACTTATAGATTTTTTCTGTCTTTTCTTTTATTAAAAAGAGATTTTTTTATATAATATATTTTGAATCTGATTTCCGTCCTCTGAGATTTCCCATACCTTCCTATTGGAATCCACACCCTTTCTGCTCGCAGGCATCTACATAATAATAATAATATAATAATAATAGCAAAAACAAATAGAACAGGACAAACAGAAGAAATTAATAGCCCAGGAAAAAAAAACACAGCTTACACTAAGATGCAGAGACACATTTTTTTTAAAGATTTATTTATTTATTATGTATACAACATTCTGCTTCCATGTATGCCCGCACGCCACAGGAGGGTGCCAGATCCCATTACAGATGGTTCTGAGCCACCATGTGGTTGTTGGGAATTGAACTCAGGACCTCTGGAAGAGCAGCCAGTGCTCTTAACCACTGAGCCATCTCTCCAGCCCCTCAGAGACACATTTTTGTTCACACAAGAATTCCCTAAAAACACAAAACCAGAAGCCAGAATACACACACACACACACACACACACACACACACACACAGCCTTGTCAAAACCTTATGAGACAGAGACCCTTCAAAATGCTATTGAGTTCATTCTGTATTGGCCATCTCCTGCTAGGTATGGGACTTGCCCTTATGTCCCCAGACTCCATTGGAGAGAACTGATTTGTCATTTTTGAGTGGTTATCAACTGAACCATAGCTTCTGGGTTTGGGGTGGAGGCTTCTGTACATTTCTCCTCTCCGCTCTGGCACCCCATCTGGTGAAGACTTGTGCAGACCCTGTGCCTGCTACCATGGCCTCTGTGAGGTCATATGTCCATCGGCCACTGTGTTTAAAAGGCCTTGTTTGCTTGGTGTTCTTCATCCACTCTGCCTCGGACAGGGTTCCCTGAGCCCTGAGGGGAGGGGTTTCCATGGAGACATTTCGTTTAGGACTGAGAATTCTAAAGTCTTTTGCTTTTTCTTCACATTGTCTGCCTATGGTTCTCTGTATTTCTTTTCATTTGCTACAGCAGGAAACTTCTCTGATGATGGCTAAACAAGACACTGATCTATGAGTATATGAGTAGAACATTGATAAAAATCATTTTATGGGTATATTCCTTTAGCAAAAGAATAGTATTTGGTTTTCCCCTAGGCTCCTGGCCTTATTTGTAGCTTTAAAACTATTTTTTTTATGGAATCAGTTTATAGAATTTCAATTTTATTGTTCATTTTTATAACAAAGTTCTAAATCTTCTATGTTTAAGAATTAATTTAAATGTTTTTGTGTTAAAACCGTATGTAAGTTGAATAGAGTAACGTTTCTTTCTTGTTTAAATAGGGTTCTGATAGTCGGTCATACAGAGGAAGGCCTTGAACACGTGGATTTTGGAGAATCTGTTCTAAAAGTGTAAAAAGTGCAAAAGGTAAAGGCATCTTATAATGTTCTATTGTATTGATTTTTCCCAGAAAAAAAAATGTGTAAAAGGACTTAGAAATTACATGGCATGCTCATTTGAGGAAAGCATTATTTAAAAAATTTTGCTTTTGTGTTAAGTCCAACTCAGACAATAGTTACTGTTTATGTATTACTTTAATTAATGATTACATGATGGTTAATAAGACTACAGCTATCTCTGTCTCATGAAGATTGCATTTTAAAGGAAGACAAGCAGTAAACAAACTATTAGTGGTACCAAAAGAATTAAAATGGACAGTAGACTGGGGTGGCTTTCATAGCATTAGCCAGAGACAGCTGTGTTGAAAATGTGTTGTGAATGAAATGGCAGGTGCTAAGCCATGTGTGACTCTGAAAGAGAAAAAGAAACTACATTGGCAGGAGGAAAAGAATGACTGGGTGCTTAAAGAACAGAGTGTAAATGTGGCTGGAGTGTGCCCTAGATACTGCAGAGCAGACATGAAGATCAGCCTGCACAAAAAGGAACTGAGGAGTAAAGCAGATGGCGAGAGAACAGTCAGGTGCTCTGATTGAACTCTGTGCTATTCTGGACACCTCAGAAACCTATAGAAGAGTGTGGTGCTGGGGAGTCAGCTCACTGGGCAGAGTGCTGGCTGTGCAAGCATGAGGGCTAGCCTGAGCTCACAACCCTAGCTCTCACATAGAAACAGACAGACAAGCAAACAAAAAACTTGTGCCATTGTATACCTGTAAGCCCAGCACTTGTGGGTGGAGACAGGTGATTCCCCAGAACTCCCTGGCCAGATTAGCTAAATTGGTGAGCTTCAAGTTAAGTCAATCTCTGTTTCAAAATGTTAGATAGAGAACAATAGAAGAAAACATGGTGTCAAACTCTGGTTTACACATGCACTTACATGTGCATATACATAACATACACTACATACTATGCACCCACACAAACTGTAGCAAATGCCTTTTGGGGAGGCAGGGAAAGGATCCAAAATTTGAGGTCAGCCTGGGCCCTGTGATAATTTGTCAGGAGACAGCGGAGTCGGGGCGGGGGGGGAGTCTATATTTAAGGCTTCGAAGTTGGAAATAATAGAGTAAGAAAATGTATTTAGGAGTTATTGGCATAAAGAAGTGCTTGAGTGTTTTGCATTCAGTTACCTAGGAAATGTATTCAGCCATAGTACGCAATGATAATTGTCATAGGAAGTGTATTCAGCTCTAGTTCACACTGATAGTTATCATAGGAAATGTATTTAGCCCTAGTTCACACTGATAGTTATAGGAGCAGCGATGTCATTAAAATGAATACAAAAGCTGGAAATGTTCTGCAGTAGAGAAGAAGAAATGATTAAGTCAGTACAGAAATGATGGCTACGTCACATCCACCAAGGGATCGTCTAGAGAATCAAGGAAGCAGCCTCTGCATATAGCAGTACAGTGTTTGTGAATTCAGATAAGCGGTCCAGTGGAGGCTCCAGGAGTCCAACAATAAGAGTGACGAGAAAGAGTAAGGACATCTAGACTGCAATGGCAAACAGCTCAGCTGAATTTCACGCCTTGAAATCTCCTTAGAGCCAGTGTGTTAGCTCCCTTGTCCCTGTGGTGCAGTGCCCAGCATAAGTTACTGTAAGACAGACTTCTTGATTATTATTTTGGATTCTGGGTTCAGTAGACCATGGTTATTTGCTTTTGGGTGTCTGGGCTCATTGTGAAGTTGACCATTAAGGCTGCAGGAACATGAAGCAGAAGAGAAGGCAGTACACAGGAAGAGGCCAGGGCAAGACAGCCTAGGATCTGGCTGCCATTGACCTGCTTCTGCTCACTAGGCCTCACCTCCTACCTTTTACCACCTGTCAATAATACCTTCGTATCATGAGTCAGTCAGAGCATCAATCTGCTCATTATGTTAGAACGCTTAGGATATATTTGACTCTGGAACTATCCTGGAGACACACCCAGAGGTTTACTTCATTAATCTCTTAGATTAGTGGCTCTAAACCTGTGGTCACAACCCCTTTGGGGGGTCTAATGACTCTTTGACAGGGTCACCTAAGACCATCGAAAAATACCGATATTTACATTATGTTTTATAACAGTAGCAAAATTACAGTTACGAAGTAGCAAAGAAAATAATTTTATTGTTGGGTGTCCCCAAAACCATGAGGAACTATACTACAGGTTGCAGAATTAGGAAGGTTGAGATCCACTGTCTTTGATGTTTCTTAATCCGGTAAAGTTGACCAAGATTAACCAGTCACAGCTAAATACAGAAAAATAGTTTTGCAATTGATACAAATTCACAAGGACAGAGAGAATGGGAGAGAAAAAAAAATGGACCTCAGAAAGCTAAAGGAAGTGTGGTAAATTTCTTATACTAGCAGTGGAGGTCTGAGGAACTTCTTGTCACCAGAGAGCCTCTGAAATCGCCATGAATTTCAGAACCCTCTTTTATTTCTGAAGTGAAAGCGATGGTGGTATTAAACAGAGTGATTTGTTGCACATATACTGAAGAGATTTCTTTCTTCTGACTCTGAAATGTGTGTTATTCCTGATATTCCCAGAAGTCTGATTATTCTTTAGTAAGTGTAAAATAAGTAAAAGCTAAATGGAAGGGTTGATAAATAAAAGCAATATGTGAAGAGTAGAGAGAAAAGTTAAAAATTGAATAAAGTGATTAAACTGTCTTTTATCCTTCATATTCAAGTAAGATTTCCAAAAAATCAAGGAAACAAAAAGTAACTAGAGAATGATGTGAGAAACCTTGCTTGACTGACATAAAGTATCGCCTACAGAGTGACTGCTACAGCTAGAAAAATAAATAGAAAATGGTTACATTAGCATTAACTTTTAGAACAGAAGGTTGCTTTCAGGGAGAAAGAAGTCGGTTACATAAGAAAGGATTAATAATCAGAGCAGTATTGGACTTGAGATATCATTTCTCTTTCAATAAGCAAAAATTAAATAAATAAATTAAGTAAATAAAAAATGGTGACATCATGATGTGTTGGTCAGCATTCGGCCACCTTGACAAAACACCCAAAATAAACACCTTTTTTAAAAAAGGAGGATGGGTTAGCTTGACTCATTGTTTCAGAGGATTCGGTCTCCAGCCACTTGATGTCATTGCTGTGATGAGCCTGACGTCATGTGCTCAAGCTGCTCACTTTGTACTCAGAAAAGATACTAGGGTGCTGCTAACTTCATTCCTCCAACATTTTACCTTCTGACATAGCTAGGAACTAAGCCTTCATCACATGAGATTTGGCTGCAAGGCGCCATTTGAAATCAAACCATGTCACCTAGGGTGAGAAAACAGAGACCCTAGTTTCTGAAAACAGAGACCTAGGGAATCATCAGGGTGATACTGAATACTGATCCCAAGATGACAGCACTGTTCTTGGGTACAGATAACAGATATTTGAGAATAGATTAGCAAGTTCTGGAGGAAACAGTTGGAAAATGGTGAGAAGTTAATGTATATGAAGGTAAAGAAAGTATATTTAGATAGTCATGAGTCTGTAGTAAATCAGCAACAAGTATGTGCAAAACCAGATAAGCGGTAAAGGAGAAAAGCTTTCCTCCTTCTGTGATAAACACTGTGACCAAGGCAACTGTGAAAGAAAGCATTTTATTGGGTTTACAGTTCCAACGTGTTAAGAGTTCATGGTGGCTGCAGGAATAGCTGAGAACTCACATCTCAAACCACATTCGGGAGTAGGGAATGGCAGGAAGCTTTTAAGACACGAAGCCTGACCCTCCCTATGATAAAACCCCCAAGGCCACATCCTTCCCAAATAGTTCTACCAACTGGGGACCAAGTATTCAAATACATGAGCCAGTGGTAAACAAACAATCTCTTTCAGACTTCTGGAGCAGCTAACTACAGGGAAAACTACTCAGAAGGGGAAATTTAATGTGGACTAGAAGACTGAGGCTTAGCTGTGAATCACATTTACAGTTGTAAATATGAACTTAGCAGTTGGGAGGGGTGTATGTTTTTAATGTCAAAAAGAAAAAAAAGGTGAAAAAGATTGCTCAGCAATTGTCTCAGTTGGGTTATCTATTGATATGATTAAAATCATGACCTGCATAAACTTGGAGAGGAGAGGATTTATTTCAGTATCACACTCCGCTACTGAGCGACGTCAAGGTAGGAACCTGGAGTAAGAACTGAAGCAGAGGCGGTAGAGGAATGCTGTTTCCTGGCTTGTTCGTCGGGGCTTGCTCAGACTGCTTTCTTACACACCACCTGCCCAAGGGTGGCATTGGCTGTGTTATCCCACAGTCTCTAAATAAGAAAATATCCCCGTAGGCTGACATAAGGCCAGTCTTAGAGTGGCATTTTCTCAATTATGGTTCCTTCCTGTAGCTCCTGTGTAGTTGACCAAAAAAACAAAAACAAAAACCAGCCAAGAAAGTGATTAAGATTTTTGCCTGCTCTTCCAGAGGATTCAGGTTTATTCAGTAGCTAACTTTGATTGGTGGCTTACAGGCACCTGCAACTATAGACCCAGGGGATTTTATGCCCCGTTTTAGCCTCTGAGGGCACTTCACTAGTGTGGTGCACATATGTGCATATATACAAGCAGGCAAAACACCCATTCACAGAAAAATAAATGAATTAAAGTTTTAAAAAAATACCCCTGCTCCCTAAAAACAGTGCTTTTCAGTAGAATTAAGTAGAAGATGCCTAAAAATCTAGACACTTTTGAGAACCAAAGAGGCTAATTTAAATACATTGGGACAATTATGACTATCTAGGCACTCTATCTGAAAATGAAGGAATCAAAATTAACAGAAGACGTTCGCAGTAGCAGGTTTGTTACTGAAAGGAAGTGGAAACTGGGTCAGAACAAAGGGCTTCTGATTTTATAGTAAATTTCTTACAACCACTCAACTGTGTAAAGTTCATCCCCGTGTGTGCATGTGGGAAAAAAAAACTAAATTGTAAAATAAAAGAATGAACCGGACATTGAGATCACAGTTGTTTTCCTGGGGAAAGGGACAAAAAAATTAATGACAATAGCTGAAGAAGGTTGATCGACCAAGAGAAGTGAGGTTTTATTTTATTGGTCTCTTAAAGTTCAGAAGTACGGTGCTAATATTGATCAATGGCAGCAGTTGGAAAGGAAAGCCTGTGGTGGGTGACAGCAGATGGGATTCAGAAAGACAGTAGTGTAATGCCAGTAATAATACACTGCACGGTTTATTTTTAAAACAGAATCCTTTTTATGTGAAGGATTCTATTCCAAAGATGGACTGCCAGACACTGAGATCGTCTCTAATTCTGTGCACTGCTCTGTACTGAAGTAGGAGTTGCTTCTGTGTTTACCCCATTTAAATTGTTCATAGTTTTTTTCATTTAATGCTGCCTGCCCATTCCCTGGTAAGCTTGCATTTAAAGCTGGTTTTAAAGTAGTATTTACACACAAGTACTTGTGCCCTCAGTACCCTGTCATCATGAAATAGTAACACGATACATGCTCACCTGCTAAATCTGTGATTTAGAGTTCAAGGAGCTTATGGAAAGGAACATTTAATTCCTAGCTTAACTTGATCTTTTTGCATTTTGGTGAATTGTGCATTTAAGTAATTGCAACTGATCCTTTTGAAGACACATTGCCTATCATTCTGGGCTATTAATGTCAATACTTTATAAAAATAAATAAATGTTATTTTATATGAGTAGACTGTGTACTTGGAATTTCTCTTGAGCTTGTGTAGGGAAATGTTATGATGTCTAAAATGCAACCTTTCTGATGAGCAACTGTGACTCTAACTTGTCATTAAAACCCTGGGTTATTGGGTGGGTTTTGTGTTTGTGTGTGTCTGTTTCTTTATTACCACAGCATTCTGTTGCTTTGACACTCTTCAAAAAGATTTGTTCTGGAGGTAATTTAATCCTACTTATTTTATTCCCTTCATTTTTCTCTTAAATAAAATATATTTGTCAGTTGGCTGGAAAAGTAGAATAAAGATTGTGAGCTTCCCTTGAGTGTGTGGTCTTGAGTGTGTAGCTATGAGTAAGCATAGGCTGAGCAAATTTTTTGAAAATTATTGTTGATGGTAACAGAGGATAGCTTAATAGAAGGTTGATCTTCTAAGCCATTGTGCTTACTCATTTTGTACATAGACAGCAGTGTCCTTCCTGATAGGTTTGTCATAAACCCCACCCCGTTGTTTGTCCCGTTTTCTCCTTTTTGACAGTTAAGCATGCTAATGGCTTACTAAATGAATGACATATAAGACAGAGATTTGGCCCCTTAGTTTTGAAACTATATTTTATATGCGTTTTCCGCTGTCCTTTTTATTTTAGTAATAGAACCAGCATCTGTTATTACCATTGCCCTTTCTTGGGATCTAGAAGGTGGACGTAGGTAAACCTGAGTAGTCTGAAGCTGTGTTCCCTCTTGTGGTACTAACCCAGACACTTGGAGTCACAGTGTTCTTTATGCTGTTGATCACCTCTGATCATTATCTTGTAAGAATTCAGTCTTCTCAGTCTCATTTTGTTACCTAACCATATAGACAGTGCAGTGACAGTGCGGTGTCGTTTTCAAGGGCTGTCTCTCCTCCTCTTTTGGAGCTACATCTGAAAACAATGATAGAATGTTTTAGACTCTCCTGTTAACCAACATACCTTTAAATACCTGTGGTTTAGATAGAATTACATGCTAATTTATATTATTTTATAAATTCTAAATAAAGGAAACAACAATATAAATTTCTTAAACCTCAAAAATTAGGATGTTAATAAATCAGATCATTTGTTAATCAGTAACTCACGGCTTGAGATAAAACTGCTTTATAAAGGAATTTTAGGCTGTGACTCAGTTTGAAAGCAGTGCGTTTTAAGATTTAATTACTTAAAGGTGTGAAACACTTCAAGATACTTATTTTCTCTGCTTGATTTGTCTTCTCCTGAACTTTCCTGAAGCCCCTTTAGGTGCTAGTGATTAAGACTCTAAACTATGACATGCCTATGAAGAAAATGAGCTCTAGATTTTCTCAAGTGCGGTGTTGTAGCTCATGCCTGTGCGGTGTCAGACCATCTCTCTGCTCTTTAGAGCCCTCCCAGCCGTCATCTCTTTGTGTCCTGTGGTCTGTTGCTTCTTAGACTTGAGCAGTCACAGCAGTCAGTGAGGATCCTGGTAGAAATGTGGGTTTTCAGATGATGAGGATGCTTCCTGCCTCTGCACCATATTTTCAGTAACAAGTCTTGCCCCATGACAGGACTTGTTACCTCAGGCTTCCCTCTGTAATTCTCACAGATACTCTTGATTGATTCTGGTCTCGGTGATGCCGCTGGACAATATAGGCTTCACAGTGTATCTTATTAGAGTTGCTTAGATACCTGTCTCCTTGCTCATTACAGATTTTTACCTGTAGAGCTTAGCCTCTCATCTTTATTGGTACTAGGCCTACCTTGCTGTTTAACAGAAAATAGAATCTCAACAAGTATTTATTAAATAGTATTATTGCAGCCAGTTTATAGTTATGCAAAGTGTATACTGGATATTAAAAATGACATTTCTGTTATTTTAGAGAAAGACATTAAATGTGAGTTTGAATCTTTTCCACATTCGTTTTAGAAGAAAAAAATCTCAAATATTCTCCATCCAAAGATAATTTGCTCAAAAATAATGCACTAGCTTCATTTTGAAGTCTGCACAGTAACTTACAGTAGTCTCGAGATTACTTTGTAGAAGTGCTTTAGAAAATTCATAACCATTTCTTTTTTCTCCCAAGGAGAAATACAAATGTCTACCGCAAGACGAAAACGCAATGTGTTATGTTGTTTACCGTAAGCTGTAGTAAGATGAGCTCAATTGTTGACAGGTATGTTTTTTAAATTCACTATTAGAGTAATGTTCTTAAGTGTTAGTGCTTAATCATAATTGCCATTATATTCAGTTTCTACATAGAACAAATAAATAGTAAGAAAGTATGTTAGTAGTTTTAAAAGCCAAAGTGGATTGCTTAGGACTTATGTCACAAATGAGTCCTTATTCTTAATTTTGGGAATTTTGGTCAACCGAAGAAACAATAATGCTTGTAGATGATTCCCTGGCCCCTTTTAGACTCTAGGATCAAGTCTATTGGTGCCACCTCTATCCCTGCAAGCATCTTAGCACTTGTGACTGGTAAGACATAGTTGTTACTAGGATCATTAGTTCATTAGTTAGTTTTTAATCTTTGTATATAAGTCTTTGAGAAAATATAAACTTGTTTGTTTATTTCTTTGACTGTAAAACTGCTGGTTGGTTTTTTTTGTTTGTTTGTTTTTGGTGCTGGAATTGTCAACCAAGGCCTAATGTGTACTAGTCAAAGAGCCTTACCACTGAGCTACCTCTCCAGCCTTGTTTCTAAGACTCTTTGTTATGTTGTTGTTTTCATTCTAACACCTCTAACATTTGACGTGTCTTAAAATTCACTTCTCAGACTTCATTTGGTAGCTTCTTTTCTTCTTTCTTTACTTCCTTTCCCCTACTTCCCCTTCTTTCTCCTTCCCCCTTTTTCCCTTCCCTTTCTTTCCCTCCCTCCCTCCCTTTTTCCCTTCTTTCCACATAAAGATGAACCTTACAAATGTATAGAATCTTTTATATTATTTCATTGAATTGCTTAGATCCTCAAGGTTTTGAAGATAGAGGTCAGGGATTAGCCAGCTTGTTTAATTATGGTTACATAATTCACTGTATGACGATTCCAGTTCTTTAAGGATTTTGTAAATAGATTTGTATGTAGAGTAGTTGTTGATATCTGAAGGCAGCTTTTCTTCTTTTCTGATTAAACAAAGATATATCATGTATTAGAGCATAAGACTTAAAGGCAAGGAATGTCCTTAGAGAGGAGCCTTCACTGTGACCCTAGCTTTGGATTAAGGCGTTGTCTCCTTCTTGAAAAGACACACCAGTCATCTAAAAGGCTTGAAAACGAGTGGGTGATGAGTTCCTTTTCTATACTTTATAGTGTTTGGGATGACACCTGTGTGTTTAGAGATAAAGCAGTGATTATTAATATGTGTTTCTTATATCTGAATATTATAATATTTATAGACTCGCTCGTCAGAAAAAGTATAACCATGTAGGGTTTTTAAAATAAGTTCCCAGGCATAAATGGACTGCTTCAGGTCTATTCATGAGCCTCCATAAAACACAATTTACAATCTCAAAATGAGGCTAAAAGACGCCTCAAAGGCTATTATTGATCTTCAGAAACCACAGCAGGATTTGACTGAATGGTGTGACTGGTGAGTTCATGTAGAAGTTATAGTCATCAGAAACTTGGCTATCACTCCTTAGTTTTAAGACTCAGCTTCTAGTGCTCTTGATGTAATTTGTTAGACTTTCCCCCAGGTCTCAGCTGTCCTCTTCTTGTCACTTAAATCTTCGCTTAATGTTCCCATTATATAAGTCCTTCCTAACCACTCAGACTAAAGCAACCACCCAGGGTTGCTTAGTTGATTTTCTGTTGCCACAATAAAACACTGTGACCAAAGCAGCTTATAAACATTTAGTTTGGGACTACAGAGGGTGATCTAGACCATGACTGTTGTAGCGGGGAGCCTGGAGCAGTAGCTGAGGCTTGCATGTTGAAATAATATCCATGGGAGGGGTAGCAAAAGGGAGAGAGAAAGAATGAAAGTGAGCTTAGGAGGAATAGCATGGGCTTTTGAAACTCCACAGCCCACCCTGCCAGGGACATGCATCCTCCAAAAAGGCCACACCTCCTAATCTTTACCAAACAAATCTACCAAATGAGGACCAAGCATTCAAGTACATGAGCTTTTGGGGATCAGTCTCATTCAAAACCACCCTCCTTTAGAAATAAGGCCTGTTGCCACACATTTCCATGTGTGTCTCTGTAACAGAAGATGAAGAAGAGGAGAGCAGCTGTTAGCCCTGTCTGCTCTTCTGTTACAGTTTACTGTGTACTGTGCTAGTACACAGCCTGCCACCTGAGTGCTAGTCAGTATCTGTTCAGTGGGTCAAAAATGCTAAGTTCATGAGCTAGTAGTTATTAGGATGTTTATGAGTAGTGGTGTGTTTAAAAGTGACTATCTGAAAAGGTTTTTTAAGTTATGGTATTATAGTTAATATATTCCAGATGGGTAGTTTAATATAAGGACATTTCATACTGGCATTTGACAGGTTTTCAGTAGATATTAAAATTTTGAAATATGATATTTAAACTAACTAAGTTCTTATTTAGCCTGATATATACACATAGCTGAGTATAACTTTTTAAAATTCACGCCCGGACACTAAAAGTATAATTAAACATAATTAAACTTTTATTAAAAAATAAGTTGGTGGTTCCTGAGCTTGTATTTATTTGATCTCTTCACCTTGGAATCAGGTCAGTCTGAATGGATTCACCTCTCCCTCTTACTAAGTCGTTTCATTTTGTTTTCTCTTGTAGAGATGACAGTAGTATTTTTGATGGATTGGTGGAAGAAGATGACAAGGACAAAGCAAAAAGGTAGTTAGCTGTGAAGTAGAAAATAGTAAATAATGTATAATACTTAAAGTAAAAAAGCTTAAACTATCAGTATGCAGTTTAGAAATTGAACTATCTCCTGACTTTTTGAAAAGTAAGTTTGAATATATTATGTCATGTCCAAATTGGACACTGCATTAAACTATTTGTGTAATTAAATAGATTATGTAAAAACTACACATTTAATTTCTTTTTTCCTAGAGTATCTAGAAACAAATCTGAAAAGAAACGTAGAGATCAATTCAATGTTCTCATTAAAGAGCTTGGATCTATGCTTCCTGGTAATGCTAGAAAGATGGACAAGTCCACTGTTTTGCAGAAGAGTATTGACTTTTTACGCAAACATAAAGGTAAAATACTGACTTTGTAAATTGGGTATGGTTTTTATAGCAGACTCTCTCTTAGAAAATATGAGTTATATGATGTTTAAGGTAAAGAAGAAAAGATTCCTAGTATGTTCTTTCTTTCATTCAACAAGCATTTAGTTGTTTTTTTATTCTAGGTCCTTATGAAGTTAGGATGACTTCCTTGGCTCTCAACTTAAGCAAGGGGAGACAAATGTGTAAACATATAATTAAAATACAGATGAGTAATTATTATGAACTATAAGCTTGAGAAGCACATTTTGTCATGATTTTTTTTAATCATAAAGAATGTTTTAAGGTGTACAAATAAGTATTTTTTTTAGCTAAATCTTTTAGGTTAGGCAAGTGAAAGTGTTTTACACAAAGGAAGTATTGTGCAAAAGTGGGAGAGCAGAGAGGTTTGATTGTGACTGAATGTGTTTGTGTTGGAAGGCTGGAGGTGTTATCAGGTCACGTGAGGTTGTTGCAGGCCATTTTTAAAGGTCATTTCAGTGTATGTCTAGGAAGTAAACATTACATCTAAAAGTATTTGTTACTAGAAGAAAATCATCTTCACTAAATCAGTCATGGAAAAAGAAACTTTAAAGTATTTGATATTTAGGTGGTGGAGATAGTAAACTGAAGCTAGAGAAGGATATTTGCTTTTTTAGATGAAGGAAAACTGCAGAACTTCTCAGGAAGACAGATGCTAACTGCTGCCTTTTTCATTTTCTTCACCACCTTTGTAGTCCATTGCTAGGCTCGTTTGTGCGCCACTGCTCTCTGAAATGTGTTCGTTTACTGACATTGCCCACCCATCCCCAGTCCAGCAGAAGTTTTTTTCTTCTTTACTCTCCGTAGAGTTAGAACTGGTGATCTTGATCTGCCCGCTACTGACTTCATGGCTTCCATACTCTGCTGCTGCTTCCCCTTCCTGTCTGGCCCTCTCTCCTCTTCCCTTCTCTGCTCTCTAAATGGGATGTTTCTCAAGGCTTATCCTTGTGATCTTATTTTCTCAACCCTCTTTCCTGTGGGTGACTCATTGTATGACTGCAGCTGCTGTGCGTCTGTAAGCACTAATGAATCTTTGTTTTCAGATGCAGAATTTCCATCCTTGTATTTCTAGTTAACTTACAGACACCACTTTCCATGTGTCCAAACTCAGTTCCTCTAAAATGGAATTCATTTTCATGTTGTCAAGTCAGTTTTTCCTAAACTGACTTTTTCCATTTTTATACCATTTGGTTAGGTTCCCAGGACTCAAACATGAAAATACTTTGGGAATGTTTTCGTTTGTCTTAGCATCATATCACATATGCCATATTCTCTCCTGATTCTTTTGTAAATGTGTCAGTCACTTAGATTGAACCTCTTTGTAAATGATGTCCTTGCTGACTTGGTCTCCCTTTGTATAATGGCACTCTCAGAAACCAGTGCCTTAAACATCGTAGAGCTCCGTAAATGATTGTTGAATGAAATAAATTGAAATGCATACATTTCCACCCTCTGAAAATAGAACATTAATTTTGGCATTATCTAGATTTTGCCCCCAAAATTGAATGTATAATTCTCACAAAAATGAAATTTGTGGTAAATTTCAGGGACATTTTAAAAGTATTTATTTATCTAACATAGACCTGTATTAACTAACCCTTAATAAATTAGTGTATATTGTTATATATATAATTGACAACAGTTTAAAGAGCCTGACTGTATAGTAGCTGTACTTTTAGTTCCCTGTCGTAGTTCAGTGTAGTCATCATTTGTAATCACCAAACTTGTTATATCAGTATGATATATTTAAATATCCGGTAACAAAACATTAAAATAATATAATCCATACTTTTCACTATAAAGTAAGGTAGAGTACAGCCTATCACATTGATCTTTAATTTGTATGATTGTTGTAGTATATCTTTATCTAAAATGGAAAAAAATGTTGAGGCATGGTGGTGTTTGAAGCCAAGACAGAAGAGTTGTAAGTTTGAAGCCAGCCTGAAATACATAGTAAGACTGTGTTTTAAAAATAAAAGAAAATATACTTGTTAAACAGCAAATAGTTCATACTTTACTATTTATGATAACATTTTTATAACTGAATCTGTTTGCTGTAGCAAAATGAAGGAGTCATGTGGTAAATATGTGTGCTGTGCCAGAGGCCCCATTGACTTGGGCAAACTCCACATAGTTAGGAGCATTAAAATGATGCTGAGCAAGTCACTCTGCAAGCGTTGTTACTTTCTGTGAAATTCTGGCCCCAAATCCTCATTTAGTCTCCTAAGATTAGAAAAAATCTTTTTGCCTGGCAAAAATAAGTCCTTTTTGTTGAAAACAGACTGGCTGACCCCATTGGCAACTTTGCTTTGAGCTGACTCCTTATCTCTACTCGAGATATTACCATTTGAATGGCAAGGAAGCCAAGGTAAAAAATTTTCTCAAAATGTTTGGAATAATCTTGGTGTAATCTGCTTATTTCTATTGCTAATTATGTCAGGTCGGAAACAGTTAGGCCTGTCGCCCACAGCGCATATCAAAACTGTACCCTCGCCCACCCAATAAAATCTCCAAAGAAATTGATACTAAATGGTCCAGACCAAGTTCTAGAAGATAACATTTCACATTTTCAAACCCTGGCCTCCTGTGCTTGTCGTTGACTAGGAAGAGAAGGCGACTTGTAGGGTTTTGTGCTCTCCAGTGGTTAGAGTTTGCTGCTAATGTGTCAATCTGTTTACAGAAATCACTGCACAGTCAGATGCTAGTGAAATTCGACAGGACTGGAAACCTACATTCCTTAGTAATGAAGAGTTTACACAATTAATGTTAGAGGTATGTCCAGATTTAATTTTTGAAAGTTTTATTTCTCTAAATTTTTAACAGTGATTAATTTTAGTATAGTTTTAGTAGCATGAATATTGAAAAGTTTTAATTCAGTGTAAATGTAATAAGCTCTATTTGTGTATAATTACAGTTGATCAGTGTATTGATCAAGTATTTTAAATAGATAATGCCATGTGGTAGAAAAATACCAAATTTCTTATTTTCATTATTTGAAATTTTGAGGTGCCTTCATACAGTTCAGAAATCTGTAGCTACTGAGTCGTCAGCCTGAGATGCCCACTCCATCCTGACAAAGCGTAGCGTGCGCTATCACATCAAACACGGTTGTCAGTTGTGCATGTTTTACTCCAGCTGTGCCGTCACGGCTTGGATTCCGCAGTCCTGGAGGCAGGCAGTCCAGTAAGAGAGAGCTCTTGAGTCTAGTTTGTGGGTGGTCTTCTTGCTATGCCATGGCATGAAGATATGCTGTATAGGAACTCTCAAGGACTCTCTTATGGGGACACTAATTTTATTTTGGAGGCGTCATCTTTATAACCAAATCACCTCCTATCTGCTTCCTCCCAATGCAACATAATGGGAAATTAGGTTTCAACATAAATTTTGTAGGACACAGCATTTAGTCCTACTAGACATCTGTGTAAAATGACCACAAATTGTAATAAAAATGATGTATTTTTCAAATGAAAATATGTTAAAAGGTAATCATTCTGTAAATAGAAATGTTTAAAAGAAAGTGAGCAGATGTTCTTCTGTTACAGAATTGCTTTTAAAAATAATTTAGGACAGCTTTTGCTTGTATGCTGACCGTAATATCTCCTGCCAGATGTAATGCACATAAATTTTGTAACACTCATACCCAAAAGCTTTACTTTTCTACTCTTTTATCTTTTCCTACATAGAGTAATAAAATTATCATTTATGCAAGAAGCTGGTCAGAATTTAGTACCAAGTTTCATGAAAATTTAAAATAGCAAATAGGTGGTTTGCTTTGTAGTTAACAGTGATAAGAAAACTCAAGAAGGTATGGCAGAGTCATTGGGGTGAGTCAGGGCTATTGTGGCTATCTTGGGCAGCATGTACAGAAATCATAGATGTATGAAATGAAATTATTAGGTAATTTCATGTATCACGTGTATGTATATAATGCTTATGTTGCAAATATTTTTTTTTTCTTTTTTGTACCACTAGAGTCTGAAGTAAGGCAGAACATTTTTCAGTAAGGGGCTTTTGTTTCTTTGATTATACTTTGGGGTGTAACAATTAGTGAACTGTATTTGTGTGTTTACCAGAAATTATTAAAATTTGTTAAAGTATAAGTGTAGCATAAGCATTTAAACTTATACTTTAAAACTGAAGGGTACTTTTCTCCTGGTTAACTCCGCCAGTTCCCAGACATGCTTTAAGAAGGTGTTTGAAGCGGGAACAGGGCCTCTCCAACTCTTTTACTGGCCCCTAAGACCCCACTTCTCATGCTGAGTCATCTTGCCCAGCCTTAATACATAGGAAGGTGCTCAGTCTTCCTGCAACTTGCTATGCCATGTGTTACTGATACTCAGAGGAGACCTGCCCATTCCTGGGTGGAGATGGAAGAGGAGAAGATTGCAGGGAGGCCGATGGGGAAGGTGGGGGAGGCTATGGCTGGAAAGTGATATTTTTTAAAAAGTGAGATAAGGAAATTCAGGAGCAAAGTTGTCAGGAAATGTGCCCATGTCACATAGGTAGACAAATGCTTCTGGGATGTGTAAGCATGCTGTGCCTTCAGCCACCATTATGTGCAGTAGCTTTAAAACTCATTAATTAGTGTACAGTTGAGGTCCAACTCGAGGAACAGTCTTATTTTTACTTGTTTTTTCCTCTTAAAAGAAGTTTGACGTACAAAAGTATCTATCTATCTATCTATCTATCTATCTATCTATCTATCTATCTATCTATGTTTGTGAAAGGATACACACAAGCTAGTCTACAACAAGAAAGAAAATGACTCATTTTATAATCCTAGTGCAATTTGTCATTCAATAAGATTTTCTGTGTTATAAACTGCTTTTATTGGCATAAAAGTTTGCCATAATTCAAAAATTATTTATTTTGTTAATAATCTTAATGCACCTGCTTTACTAACAGGCTAAATGCATCCAGGTTTTTTTCTTTATAATAGGAAGCTTTTATATTAGTTACTAAGGTGCGTGTACTACATACCAGATAACTATCAAAGGAAAATAAGCCAAAAATTCTAGTGATGATATGACATACAAACAGAGAAAATATATTAAGAACTTGAAAATGTAAGTTAATTCTTTATAACTATCCTCAGAGTTTAGATTCACATAACTGAACAATGTTGTATTTACTTTGAATATGTAAAAAAATCCTTTTAATTTTTTGTTATATCTATCCCTATCCATCTATCTGTCTATCTGCCTGTGGTTCCGTTCTTGCCCCAGCGCACATGTGGAGGGCAGAAGACAACTTATGGGACTTGGTTCTCTCTTCTTACCAGGTGGATTATGGAGATCAAGCTCAAGTTGCCAGGCCTAGTAGCAAGCACTTTTACCCACTTAACTATTTTAGTAGCCCAAATATTTTAGTTTATTTTTATGTATTGAGTAAGTGTATTTTTAAAAAGTAAAAGACTAAGGTGAAGGGTGTGTATATAGGTGTGTATCTTATCCTTAATCCAGATGTTTGCACACATGTGATTTCACATGCTTCAAGTCTGCAGTTTTCTGATTGAATATGAAAATTTTAATCATAACTTAGAATTGGATTTGTTGAGAAAATAGTCTGATTTTGTTTGGATAAACTTTGTTTGGATAAGACTATGATGTAGTTGTGTTACATTTAAGTAATCATGTTGATTACATTAAAGCTGAGTAGGCCCTTTCTGTTTTCAGCTGAATTTCAGATATATGCTTTATCTTACAATGTTAGCATTGTGGTACTGAAGCTTAGTCTATCTACTTAACATGTTGGCACTGCTGGTAGAGGAGTTTAGACCATCCATTTAATATGTTAGCATTACTGGTACAGGAGTTTATACCATCTGCTTAACATGTTGGCATTGCTGGTATTGGACTTTAGACCATCTGCTTAACATGTTAGCATTACTGGTACAGGAGTTTAGACCATCTACTTAACATATTAGTGTTGCTGGTATAGGAGTTTTAGATAATTTAGCTGAGCTTGTTCATTATTGACCATGCCCAGAGAAGTTGAAGCTTGCTTATCTCCCAAAAGTTAATTCATGTCATAACTAGAACTTAGGTCTTAATACTTCTGTTGCCTCTCTTAACTCTTTGAATGCATCTGTGCCTCCCCAAGCCTCCCCCCCCCCATCTATTGCCTGAGGAGTAATTTACTACAAGACCTGGGAGTAGGCATCTTAGGACAGAGTCATCTTGTTAGAGTCATCTCTGGTTGTATACTGTTTTCCCCTTGGCAGCTCATAGTCTTCCTTGTAGTTTACAAGACAAGGGCTCACAATATGTGTCAGCCTTGTCTTTGCTGAACATCTATAGGGAACTTCTGTACCCTCCCTAGAACTGACATTCTTATCTTCCACAAACTAAATAATCACTGTTACCAAGAAGATACCTAGATGAAAGTAATGGTGTAAGTAATGAACAGTTCTCCTTCGTTCATACAGTAAGAGGACAGAGATGATCACAGCTGCCCGTCATGATATGGGGATGCTCTCTGCCTTATTCCACGTTTCTCCAATTACCCTTCTCAAGGAAATTTTATCCTCTACTCAGAAGATTTTCATGACTTGGCACAGTTGAAACTTTTCTTTGCAAGAGGAAAGAACAGGTTTCAGATCTAGGAGTGGGACTAAATGATTGAGCATTTTCATTTCAGTTCATTGTCTTCAGAGAGAAGCCCTGCAGTTCCTAGCAGTGTCTTCCCAGCATGAACAGATCATCACAATGAAAGATAACTTACTTTCAACACTGATAGTCTTTTCACATGAGAAAGCGTAGGTTTGTTTTCTTTACCCCAATTTGACTCTATTGACAGTAGCAATCAAATAATTACTGATAAAATTGTAATGAGGTGACACTTCAAGAGTTCCTTTAACTTCAAGATTTCAAACCCCCTCATTATCTAAAAACATATTTGTTTGAGTTATTCTGGAAAGTAAGAAACCATTCAAAGTGCCTTTTTTCTGGACCATATCTCTCCCCTAGAAGGAGAGAGGGGAAGGATACCTTTTTTGTACCTTCAACAGTTAGAGACTGGGAATATAGCTTCATGGTAGGGCACGTGCCTAGCATTCATGAGGCACTGCATCCATTTCCTAGCACTGCAAATAGCAATAATAATTGGCTCTGATGGCCTTCTTGAGTTCAAGGCCATTATGAGCATTGGAAGCTATCTCAAGACACCCCACCCCCAACCCCCAGTGCACACACACAAAATAAAAATTAAAGCCCAACTTGTACTGATTTCCTTTGCTCCTAGTCCCATCCTTTATGGGCTATCCTACTTTTCACTTGTACCAAGTGTGTTCATCTGTGCCCAGAAATAAGGATGAGTGAAACACACACAGTTTTCACCAGAGTTGGTGACCCTTTGAGGGAGCTATTTAACTAAATAACTTGCAACTTCTCCACTAGTGATCTTTCTCTCCTTTAACTTACAAATGTACTGGTTACCCTTTGCTTTATTCTTTTGGTACATGAGTCCTTTAAAATAATCCTTATTTTTTTTACCAGTTTTATGAGTGAGTTATAATAGCTCTTGTCAGCTTGTTCTAAGTTTGTTGTAAGTGACTTGCCTTCCTGTTGATGTTGCTCTTTGAAAATAACTAAACTGTTCCTTTTCTTGTTCCATGGCCTCTCTGATCTCACCGAACCGTCCCTCTTTCTTTCCAAGCTCTTTCCACACTGTATTCTGTCTTTTCTGTTTGTCTGGCTCTTTGCTCTCATATTTCAGTGATTCTTCCAAACCTTGTCTTTGGCCCATTTCTTTATTGAAGGTCTCACCTCTTCATTTAGCATTACTGTTCCTGTGGTTGTCAAAGGAAAGAAAGCACACTGAATCTCATATTTTCTGACATCTTTCCTGAAGATGTTTGTGTTTCTTAGCCCTTGGTTAATCTTTCTCTTTTCATATTGCTACTCATTTCATTCAGTGTCGTTAATTTCTTGATTATCCAAGATATGTTTTCTTGACTCAGTTCTCTGTTTTATATATTTCTTCTAGACTACTAGTATTGAAACACAGCTACCGCCTTACCTGTATAAAACCTTCTGTTGCCTTCCTTTATGTATAGAGTAAAGATATCTTTACCAACAATTTGGGCTTTACATGATTGTGCCTCAGGTTAGTTTGGGGAGGCTTAATTTCTTCTCCCTTCATTCTGTTCCTCCTGTTATAGTCCTACACTTAAGCACACACCTGTCTGTGTGTACTTTTTGAGATGTGACCATCTCCAGATGATCTGTACATACAATGTACGTCTGCAGCTAGAAAGGCAGAGCGTGGGTTATCTTATCTTTAGAAACCAGCTTCCAGTAGATAGCCAAAATGATACTTTTCCCTCAGAAAGATCTAAAGATGCCCAAAAATGAATACACTAAGGTATTGAAAGCAAATTAGCTGCCATTTTGACTGTACACTAAACATTCCCACAATAACTCTTTCGTCATTTTTCTTGTTTTTATTCATTAAAATGCTTTTTTCTTATCCCTTAACTGACCATTATGTTTAATTTCAGGCTCTTGATGGTTTTTTTTTAGCGATCATGACAGATGGAAGTATAATATATGTATCTGAGAGTGTAACTTCATTACTTGAACATTTACCAGTAAGTATAAAAACCCTATAATCTCTTTATTATTTAATGTCTACACAAAATATTAGAACGCACTAGGAAGTAGATCTTCAGAGTGATATTTGAACAGTGGTTGAGGGGTTGGGATTAAAACCCCAGATGTCTTTGTATTAGCATTGCCGTGTTTTCTCAGACCAGTCCTAAGGCCCCTATCCATAGTCCTTTAGCCTCTCTTGTTCTTCCCTTTGCATTCAAATGCTAATTTTGCAATGTTTTTCTTTTAGCTGATGAAAATACTGTATCAAACAAAAAACAAACAAAAACCTCCAACCAAATTTCTACTACACTTATTGCTATGAGGAAAACTCATAAATAATTTTCTCAAAAAAGTGACTTATAAAAACTGAAGTAGAGCCGGGCAGTGGTGGCGCATGGCTTTAGTCCCAGCACTTGGGAGGCAGAGGCAGGTGGATCTCTGTGAGTTCAAGGCCAGTCTGGTCTACAAGAGCTAGTTCCAGGACAGCTAGGACTGTTACACAGAGAAACCCTGTCTCGAAAAAACAAACAAACAAAATACAAGTAGGTGCAAAGCTTGCATGCAATGTGAGTTGGATTGGTAATGTAATAATGGCCATATTCCATTTTAAAACATGTCCTCAAAAAGGTGCACTGTGCTAGAGATGCAGCTCCATAAAAACCTTGTATGTTTGCTTTTACTCATCCTATATTTATTGAACACTAGGCTAAGTGCTTCCTACAGTTAAAGGTTTTAGAAATTTATTTGAAATTTTTATATAATGTGTATTTAAGATTGGTTTGTGGTATAAAAATTCTATTATTTTCAGATTACTTTTGAAATGCCCATTGTTAGAAAATTTACATTAGTGCAATGTAAACCATTCTTTAAATATTTCTTTTTAAAAATATATTTTTTTTAAGGGGCTGGAGAGATGGATCAGAGGTTAAGGGCACTGATTGATCTTCCAGAGGTTCTGAGTTCAATTCCCAGCAACCACATGGTGGCTCACAACCATCTGTAAGGAGATCTGGTACCTTCTTCTGGCCTGCAAACATACAGACAGACAGAACACTGTATACATTAAATAAATAAATAAATAAATAAGTAGAAAAAGTATTTTTTTTAAAAAAACAAAACAATATTTCCTTCACTCGGGTTTCTCTGCTGCTTAATACCTTGTATAGAGAAAGGACTCTACCCATAAAAATGTCAGATTGTCATTGTTGTCAAGGGCAACTTTTTACTGAAAGTCAGGCAGTAAGCATTGCACTCATTTTTAAAATTTTTATTGCAGTATATGTATGTCTGTGTGTTTGTACGCCATTTGCATACAGATACCCAGCGAGGCAGGTGTGGATCTCGGGAGCTGGAGTGAGGGTAGTTGTGAGCTGCCTGATGTGGGTGGTGGGAACTGAACTCAGGTCGGGACTCTTGGTGAGCAGTAAGTGCTCTCAGCTGCTGAGCCCTCTGTCCCTATTGCTAGTTTCTAGATTTGGCTTGGCTTCACTGGTCTTCTTCTGCAAATAAAGCCCAAATCTAAAAAGTGGTTGGACAGTAAACATATAAGTCAATTGGCTCAGACAGAGAGAAGATCAGATCAAGTGGATATTCTTAATGACCCCTTTAAAAAATTATTTGCCATTAAATGCTGAGCCAAAATGTTTAGAATTTGCTAGCTTAACAAAACATTACTCTCCACCAACAGATAGGCTAAGGATGCTGTCAGATAATACCTTAAGTCCATAATTGAGATTTCTCTGGCTAGCCCATGTCTGATGTTTCATCTACAGATGTATTTTTTTGATGTCTTGATTTACAAATTTCTTTGTTCTGTTACCATAAAACTCCATGAAATGATTCCGTGTTGGAACAACAGAACTTGGGATAAACTAAATCTACATTCCAGGGCCATGATCACTTAAATTTGACTTCAGAATAAGTTACTATTTTTCTCCTTTGATGAGGGTGGGAATTTATTTGCACAGTAAGAAAGCTTGGCAGGCTGGGGAAAGAGTGCTGGGAGCCTGGGATGTGGCTCAGTGGTAGATCACTTGCCTAACGTGCACATAGCCCTGTGTTTCCCTCCCCGGCTCTTCGCAAACAGCAGCCAGTAGAACAGAAGACCACAGAGCACAAGGAATGAGAGAATCCTCTGTAGGATTAAGATAGGATTAATTGAAAATGAGAATATTTATGTGCTTTTAACCATATATAGTTGTATTATTTTTTTCAGTTTTGTGTGTACAGGAAAGATGTTTTTTCTCAGTCACAATCACAGCAGCACTTGCATTTGCTTACACTTTTCACGTCTGCTCTTTGGGTTTCCTGCAGGATTAAAGGTCTTCTTTTTGTTAACTGTGCATCCTACCACTTAAAGTCAGCTTAAAATCATTGTAAAAAAAAATGGTTTATTTATTTTACAATTAGGGTAGTTGTATGATGCTAAAGCCAGCAATTTTTATCTTTTTATTCCTAAGAATATTGGCTGGTTTTTCAGAGCCACTCAGGAATTACTTATTGAGTGAATAAAAATGAATTAAGTAGTTGGCCATCTTAATGATTCCTTCTAAAATGTTCCCTAGGGCCCTGATAAATGGCCAATTAGTTAAGAGCACTTGCTGTACTTGCAGAGGCCCTGGGTTTAATTCCAAAAACTCATATCAGGCAGTTCACAGTTCTAGTAGATCTGGCAGAGCACACACATGGTGCTCATACATATACTTAAACATGCACACATATTCATTAAATAACTAACAAATAAAACTTTAAAAAATACTTTCCTAATGGAGAAGAGGGCATCAGATTCCCTGAAATAGGATTACAGACAGTTGTGAGCTATCGTGTGGGTACTGGGCATTGAACCTGGGTTCTCTGAAAGAATAACCAAGACTCTTAACCCCTGAGGTGTCTTTGATCCACTGCTGGTGGGTCTTTGGTGTGGGATAGTTTAATTATACTTTAAATGGACAGCCTGACAGATCTGGTTGTTGCAACGTATTTGATCTTTATAATAACCCCTCAATAGAAACCTCACTTTGCCACTCCCTCCTGTATTTTTTCTTAAAAGTTACATATTTTAGAACTATTTTTAGGTTTACAGAGAAAGACAGCAGGAATTTCTTTCTCTTGAAAATAGTTGAGGCGATGAAAGAATCCAGAGAGTTAGCATTTTCTTTTCTTCATTTAAGTTGTAACCGAGTGGACATAATGTATTATCCACTGAGTGGATACAGTGTGGATCGCTTTATTTTAATATGAAAATGTGGCAACTGTAAGTGTTGTGTTTGAAACATGAATAGTGGTTAATGGAGAGTTTGGACTGTGTAGGAAGAGGGAGGAGCAGTAGGAAGCATGCTGGTGTTCTTGGCTTTTCCTTTGTAGGCTTGTAGATAGGAAATAAGGACGCAGTGAAATGGTCCCAGAAGAGTTGTTGGTTAAGAGTAAACAGAAAATGTTATTCTTAAAATTAACATTTTAGTTCTTATTTCAAATTTATTTTTTATCAAGACTACTTTGTGCATTCTGATCAGTGCTTAAATTTCTACTTTGTCAGTGAAAGACGGTTTCCTAGTGTTTGTTATTCATGCCTGAAGTTTCCATCATTCTTTTAGCATTAATGGCTTTTTAGTCTTCCAAAAGGATTCCTCATTAAAATACAAGTGTGTTTTTGGTGTGGTTATTCCTTAAGCTATTATCAAACGACTCAGTGGTGCCAAATCATTGTTTTGTCCTAATAACTAGTATGTAAGGCACATATACCTTTATTGGCAAGGGAAAGGATAAAGGTGTAAAAGATAAGACCTTTTTGTTCATCGTGGAGCAACAAGACATAGACATCAAGAGACCTACCTACCCCCTTTGAGGTATAATATGAGCCATAAATTCTAACGGAATTTGTTTGCATTTGAGGTTTCAGGTGTGCTGTTTTGAAGGAAGTGACTTTTAAACTTTTTTATTTTTTATTTAAAATACAAATACATCATTTCTGCCTTCCTTTTCCTCCTTTAATCCCTCCCATGTCCCCACTTACTCCATTTCAACTTGATAACTTCTTTTTCTTTATTATTGTTACACACAATGCACATATACATACATATAAACATGTGGACGAACCTTGATGTTGCTTATGTATATATGATTTGGGGTTGACTGTTGGGTATTGAATACCAATTATTAGGTCATTCCTGTGAAAGACTAATTTTCACTTTCAGTAGTCATTAGTCACTTATAGTTCTTTATGTAGAGACTCCATGAGATTTCCCCTGTCCATATTAGCATATCAATTGGTGTTGTCATTGTACATATCTTGTTTAGGCAGCCATAGTTGTTGAGGTGTCATAGATACAGCTTTCTTGTCATTTCTAGCAGACACAGTCTCACAGCAGACTTCCTAGTCTCCTGGTTCTTAAATTTTTCCTGTTCCTTCTTATGAGGTGTCCTCTGATAGGTGCAGGGGTTGTGTCATAGATGTGTCCTTTGAGATTGGGCACACCACAATGAATTGATCTCTACATTTTGAACAGTTGTTTTCTTCAATGGTCTCTGCCTTCTGCTGCAAAGAGACACATTTTTGATGAGGGCTGAGAGCTATACTTATCTGTGTGTATAAGGATAAGTTTAAGAACGCAGTTAATAATTACGGTAAGTCTAGTAAAGTAGTTGTAGTAGCTTCTCCTGTAAGATCTGTAACCTTACTAGCTAGGAGTTCTTGGCTAGGTTTCTAGTACCAGGCATCGCTTTCTGGAAGGAAGTAATTTGAATTAGTGTTTGGAAAATGCAAGATAGAGATGTGGAATTTGCCTAAGCTGTAGAGAAGACTTTGATTCCTAGAGAAAAGCCAGAAGTCGTGTGAGTATATGGGGAGTAGGAAGCCATCCCTCCTTTCCTCCCATGATTTGGCTTTTCTTACTGTTTTTTTTTTTTTTTAAAGCAGTGGAGCTATTCAGGTATATAAAATGCAAACCAAATGGAAGTGCAGCTGCCTTCCCCCAACAGCTCCCTCTACCTCCCTTGCCTCCCACAGGCCTGAGCTCTCACTCCTTGATTCTAGAGTTAGAGCAGGGTGGACAGTGAGGACTCCAATAGGATGGGCTGCATTCAGTAGAAGGTAAAGTCGCTGAGGTGTCACTGTCATTGGTTCTTCATCTTTGAGTCTACAGCATCACCTGTCACAGGTTCCTAACATTTGTAAGACTACTGCTGATTATTGGATAGCGACTAAAGTCACGTCTTAGCATGCAAGAAGAATTAAAATGCTTTACATGCTAGCTGTTCATTTTAGGCAAGGCTTTTGGGAATGTGATATAGAATAAATGCCTGGAAAAGATGAAATAATATTAAAGGGCGTGTTGGACTATTACAATGATAGTAGTGTCAGATCTCCTCATTTAGCTTGTCACTGTCAGCACCGCTGTTTAACAGGTGTTTGAATAAATTACAAGTCTGTGTCTAAGAGCCAATAATTTTCTTAACTTTCTTGGTCCCATTGTATTTTACAATGTTCAAATTTGGTAAAACTAAAGTTTTTGAATAGTGTTTCTGGCTTTTTGAATCACATCTGATGACTCTGGTATGTTAGCCTTCTCTAGCTTCTCAGTCTCAGTTTTTAATATGGAGTTTGTAGATTGACATTACTGGTTTTCCTGGATAATTGAATATTAATCATATGTACCCCTGTTATTTAATATTTATTATACATGTTAAAGATAAGTGCCTCTCAAAGAACCATTATATAATTTTAAATTTTCTTATTTTTCAGTCTGATCTTGTGGATCAAAGTATATTTAATTTTATCCCAGAGGGAGAACATTCAGAGGTTTATAAGATACTCTCTACTCACCTGCTGGAAAGTGATTCATTAACCCCTGAATACTTAAAATGTAAGTAGGCCCTCCTAAGCAGAGACTCAAAGCTTATATTTGGCAACATTATCCTTTATTTCTGTAAGTTTATGAAAAACATGTTTTGTTTAACTAAATTAGAATAGCACTGTTTCATGAACTTTATTAAATGCTTTTAAAATATTGGTGAATATACACAACTAAAAGAATTGTGTTCATTTTAAGATACCATATCTATCTACTATTCCATTGTATATTGAAGTCTCATCTTTTTTGTTATAAAAATTGATCGCAATTATGCAACAAACTGTAATATATAAAAAGATGGAAATCAGTTACATGTTTTTAATTTTTAAATAAAATCTTAAAGTATTTATTAAATAATCTTTGCTGGATGTGTTTAATATAATTTCTTAAGTTGCCAAATATAGTGAAAAATAGTCCCTGCCATCAAGCAGCACAAAATATTTTGGTGTAGTGAGACATTTCTGTAGATTGCCTGGACAAGCAGTTGACTGGAACTTTTGCTGTCTTCATTCTTGGTGTTCTGGTTACCTTCACACAGCCTCCCATGTAGTAGACTGTGATACGGGGCATGCTTATCTGGGCTCGTGCTTTAGGTGTCTAACATTCTGGGAATGACATGGTGGAGCACAGCTGTTGACAGCATGAGAGCTGAGAAGCAGGAAGGAAGAAGGGCTTGAGGACATGCCTGCTACAGCCTACTTCCTCCAGACTCCTCTTCTCCTCAGTCTCCAGATTCTCTCACAGTAGTATTGCTAGCTGTGAGCCCTTTGTGCTTACAGTTCATGTATAACCCGTAATAGTTACCCTGGGTAAATCAAGGTGTGTGGGTCTGGGCATGTAACAGTGGTGAAGTACTTGCTTATAATGCACATGACCCTGAGCTCGTTTCCCGTGTGTGTGTGTGTGTGTGTGTGTAAATTAGTACATTATTGTATTTGTGTGGCCATTAGCTGTTAGAGACCTTCCTTAATACCTTTTTTATTAGTTTTAAAATGTATCTTATCTGGTAATAGTGACTTAAATCAACTTAAAAAGTTCTTTGTATTTTTGTCTTCAGATTCTATAATATTAAGAACTAACCCGTGTGTACTTGGATACGTGCTTACATCCATGTTAAGAATAGATTGTCTTTCAGAAGGAGTTATAAAAAGATAGAAGTAGAAATTTACTTGGAGCCTATATGTAATTGTTTATAATGAGATTTGCATTACGCTAGTCATTAGACCATTTTAATATGGATAAAATGTTAAAAGAAACATTTGGGCTAGACTTAATAGAGAAACCAACTATACGGCTTTAAACAGTATTTGAAGTCACAGAACAAAAGACATTACTGAGGCAAATGCATAGAAAAGGGGGAGAGATAGAAAGTTGGCCCTCTGAGTTGTCAGCAGAAGGACAGGGAGAAGGAGCCAGTTTTAGAGACCCTAGAAGGAGAGGACTGCTCAAAAGCACACATAAAAAGCTTCTGCCAAGATAGACCTCCTACTCTGGAGATCAGAGAAGTCTTAACTAAGTGATTCACTGAGGACCTTCTAAAGAGGTGGTTACACAGGCAAGATTCTTATTGCTATATTGCTTAGAAAATGTAGTACCCTCTTTAGCTATAATGTCTGTGAGTTGGTACAGATAATACGATGTTTGCAAAGATGAAGCAGAATTATAAAACACCTAGATTTTCATCCTATGGAGTTTAATTTTTACTCTTTACACAATAAAGAACTAGTGAAGGCCTTTTGGGTGGTTTGTAGTTGCAGGGAGAAATCAAGATAGAGACTTTTGCATTCTAGGGTCAAAAAGGGGAAGTGTATAATTAGCAATAGAAGTATAGATGGAGAAAAAACATGATTGATAAGTTGGCAGATCCAGTATAACTACATCTGGGAAAATTTTGAAAAGATAATTGGAATTTGCACCTGTTGAGTTAGGTGATAAAGCCAGATGCAGAAGAGTCTAAGTGTGATGCAGTGAGTGAAGGAGCGGGGTATTACATAGTCATGGACGAGACTATCTTACATAGAGGGTAGAGTTGGTCAGAAAGATGCAGGAGGGTAAGGAGCCGCCCAAGATCAATTGGTGAATATAGAAAGGTTCTTAAAGGTCAAGCTCAAAAGGTCTTTGTGAAAGTATCTAGTATCAGACAGTTAGCAAATCCAGTAGTATAGGGAGGGGAGTCCATGCTGTGGGGATGAGGGAGAACAAGTTGTCAGATGAGCTGGGAAGAATGAGAAAAACCACTTGAGGTTGACAATACAAACGTCAGTGTTGTTTGGGAGAGCCATCACTCTGGAGGCGTAAGGCAGTTAGAGAAATGGATACATGAAGACCAGAGTACAGTTTAATGAGTTCTCTGGTGCTATAAGTAGATTAGCATGAAAAATACTTTGTTGGAAAGATTGAAGACCTGGACAGATTTAAAATTGTAGGAAGTAAGGAGCCAAAGAAAAAATTGCAGTTGCTAAAGGAATGAATATCAAATGGCAAGGCTCTGGTCCTATAGGAGGCCAGAAAGACTCTTGAAGGTAGAGATGGGAATAGTAAGCCTATAATTTTAACACTTGGGAACCTGAAGCAAGGGACAAATTCTAGGCCAGACTGGGTTAGTGGATAAAACCCTGCCAAAAGCAACAGCAGCAGAAAAGAAGGTATTGGATTTAAATAAAGGGAGAGCATTAGCTTTAAATGGAGAACAAGATATTTTTGTGAAATGAGAAGTAGGGGTGGGATGGGGGAGCGGATGCAAATGGAGAAGGGCTGTGCGTGCTGCCGTGCTCTCCCGCAGGACTTCACTTCACTGGGATGCACTGAAAACGGCGTGCAGCGCTGCCTCTGTTGGAAGAATGAGTGTGAACTCACCCAACTTTTTATCATTTGTTTCAGCAAAAAATCAGTTAGAATTCTGTTGTCATATGCTTCGAGGAACAATAGATCCAAAGGAGCCATCCACCTATGAATATGTGAGATTTATAGGAAATTTTAAGTCTCTAAACAGTGGTAAGTTAAAATGCTTCTCTTACAATACGTTTTAACTGACTTTATTTTTCTAAGCTCTTAGATGCTTAAGTGTTAGTAACAAGTATATTTTACTGGATTAACCCCATGATACATGTCTCCTTGCTTTTTTAGTATCAACTTCAGCGCACAATGGTTTTGAAGGAACTATACAACGCACACATAGACCTTCTTATGAAGACAGAGTTTGTTTCGTAGCTACTGTCAGATTAGCTACACCTCAGTTCATCAAGGTATGCTTCTAATTTTAATGGCTCTAGTGCCGGTTCATGATATGAGAATTGTTCTTAGGAGTTTTTTGGGTTTGTTTTTTTTTCTTTTTTTCTTTTTTTTTTTTTTTTTTTTTTGTCTTCAGAAGGTTGAAACTTAGGCCAGCATCGAAGTAGTAATAGCTGGTGAGTTATTAAATATGCATGAACTTCTTACTTTAACACAGTGAAGGACGAGCGCTCATTCAATAATATGTAACCTTTTTTAGTATATTCTTTGCAAGTGTCCCATGGTAGTATATTATCATTGCCCTGCTTTTGTGCAGAATTTATAGTTCACTATCATCCTTAAAAAAAAGTTGAAAAATGAAAATTAAAAAAAAATCTAGTTTTTAAAAGAATGTGCCACTGAGCGATGGTGGCACATGCTTTTTATTCCAGCACTTGAGAGGCAGAAGTAAGCAGATCTCTGAGATTGAGGCCAGCCTGATCTATAGAGTGAGTTCTAAGACAACCAGGGCTGTTAACAGGAAAACCTTTTCCCTGGGGAAAAAAAAAGAAAAGAAAAGAAAAAAGATAAGGCTTTACTAGATATAATTTGATATTTGAATTTTTATTAATTTTTTAAAAAATGTGTATGGGTGTTTTGTTTACACATATGTTTGTGTACCATGTGCATGCTTGGTACCCAGGGAGGCCAGAAGACGGCATTGGATGCCCTAGAACTGGAGTTACATACAGTTGTGAGTTACCATGTGAGTGCTGAAAATTGAACCAAAGCCCTTTGGGAGAACTGGAGAGTTCTTAATGGCTGAGCCATCTCTCCAGCCCCCTGCTCTTTGAATTTGTGTGCTTTTATTTCTTGCATCCCATAAGCAGATGATTAGTAGAAAAGGAGAAAAGTGAATTACTTTAGCCCTTAGAGACTGGAAAGAAGACAAGGTGACATTACTGTTTGGGTGACATGATAGTGTAAGAAAGAACAGTCAGCTGTTAGGAGATCTTAAACTAGTCTTGCTGTACCTGTTTTGTCTTAGGAAATCAGAGGGCAGTTGCATGCTTTATCTCATTTCAGTTTTACACTGTGACATAGATGCTGTCTTAATTTATATTTAAGGAAACTAAGGCTTAAGAAAGTTGCTTGCCAAATATCTCATCTATTAAGTGGAACTTGATTGGAATTATTTTTCTTTCAAAGCCCCAGCTCCTAACTGTTAGAGAAGATTGTGTAAGGATGGAAAGACTATAGAGCATTGCTTTTTACAACAAAATCTAGTTTTCATGGATATGAGGGGAGAACAGTCAGAACTTATTTTAGAAAGGTAATCAGAGGCCAGGCCTGAAATTTGTTTTCTCTGTGGTTTTTCTCCTTGGAGAGATTTGAGCATGAGAAACCATAGAAGAGTTTTAGATGGGAAGTTATATAATCGTGTTTGAGAATTGCTAAGGTAATGATAATGGCTGACCATTAGGGAGGGAGGGTAAGGATCTAAACTTAGTCACTTCGTAAGTGATGTGGAATGAATTTTTAAATTCCTAGAAGGTGAGATTAGAAGTCTTTAGAGCTGGAGAGATGGCTCAGTGGTTAACACTTACTGCTCTTACAAAGAACTGCCATTTGGTTCTCAGCAGCCATGCATGGTGGCTCACAACCAGCTGTAACTCCAGCTGGTTACCACGCCCTCATCTGGTCTCCCCAGGCACATGTTGACACACATAGAGACATATATCTATACACATGAATAAAAACAAATGTTTATTAAAAAACATTTAATAATGACTACTTATATCATGAAGAGTGTGCTGATTTCTAGACTCTATTGTCCATCTAGTCCCCATCAATGAGAGGGGAATTGTGTAAGTATATATGAGAGTAAGGCATGTTCAGACACTGAGAAATGGGAAGGGTATATCAAAACAAAGGTCTGGATTTAGTAGTAGGCTCTTAGGCGTGTGAGCGAGATTGAACTGGACTATAACTGCTGACCTGAGGCTGGCAGTTGCTGCTGTTTATATGTTGTTGCTTGGGATGGCTGTCAGAATCGTTGGGGATCCAACTTAGGACTTTGCAAACCCTAGACAAGCGCTCTGTATCTCCAGCCTGTGTTTAGTACTTAAAACTAAATGTGTTAAAGTTTGTTTAGATGAAACTTATTTAATGATTCATGTCTACCAATATTTAATATTTCTAAGGATACAGACAATTTCTTTTAAATTATACGTGTTAATCCGTTTGTAGGAGATGTGTACTGTTGAAGAGCCCAATGAGGAGTTTACATCTAGACACAGTCTAGAATGGAAGTTTCTATTTCTGGATCACAGGTAATGTCACCTTTAAATTTCACAAAAGAAGAAGAAAAAAAAAGGCCGTAATTATGTAATTCTGGATATTAACGGACTACAGGGACAAATGTTCTAAACAGAATTTTGAATTCATTATTCATTCTGGAAAAATGTAAATGTACTTCTCAAATTAATTTCTGGCTGTGATGTCTCTTGTAGAAAAGTTGTAATACTGATTATTTTTTTATTTGTTGTTTGTTTGAGTTTTTTGAGGCAGGGTTTCCCAGCAGCTATGGAGCGAGTCCTGGAATTCGCTCTGTAGATGAGGCTGACTTTGAACTCAGAGAGATCCACCTGCCTCTACCTCCCAAGTGCTGGGATTAAAAGGCGTATGCCGCCACCACCTGGCAATACTGATTTTTTTTTTATTGTCATTAAATAATTTAGGGCACCACCAATAATAGGATATTTGCCATTTGAAGTTTTGGGAACATCAGGCTATGATTATTATCATGTGGATGACCTAGAAAATCTGGCAAAATGTCATGAGCACTGTAAGTAAATCTTAATGCTTCTCTGTTAAGAACTATTTTAAAACATACAAATAGATACTCTTGTTCTATTAATGAGACTGGGAAAAGATTTAGAACTGTTTTTTTCTAAACATATACAGAAGGACCAAGTTTATGGTCTTACATACAAAGGAAAATCTTATAGTACTTTAGAGAAGTACATAGTTTCCCAAATCAGTTTAACCACAAAACCCAGTTTCTGCCTAACTTCAATTAAAGTACTTTAGAACCTAACATTTGAATTAGTTTGGGAAGTTCCACTTAACAATGATTGCAAACAATGACGTTATTCTGAGTTTTGGTTGATAAAAGCTTTATAATTAGATGCTACAGATATCATACGTGTCAGTGTCTTTGAGAAAATGTAGTTAGTATGATTATGAGCTGTTGTTTCCCTATGTGTTTGATATCTGAGCATGAACAAGTTAATGGTATGAGTCTTTCAGTATGTGGGATTTGTTATGAATGAAGAAATGTATAAGATCAGCAATAATTGACTATAAAGTTGGAAACTGGGGGATCTGGTTATTTGGGAGACCTTAAGCTAGTTTTTAAAAACCATCCTTATAGTTGATACATTTTTCTGAAAGTTATCCAGAAAATAATTATGTCTGTATAGAGTTAAATGTAAATGAAAGCCTTTGTTTAAAAGAAATCCAGATTCTTATAGCTAAATATATATCAAAAAAAATACGTCTTTTCTTTTCAGTAATGCAGTATGGGAAAGGCAAATCCTGTTATTATAGGTTCCTGACCAAAGGACAGCAGTGGATTTGGCTTCAAACTCATTATTATATCACTTACCATCAGTGGAACTCAAGGCCAGAGTTCATTGTGTGTACTCACACTGTAGTAAGGTAATAATTCTCTAAAACATTTGTAAGGTGTGCTAATAGCCGAATATAATTTTATGTGTGGTTTCTTAATGAATGATAGTGATCTTTCCCCAGTTTTAATACTTAATATTTTTAATAGTAAACTATTTAATAGTTAGAAATCTAATACTGACAGTGCATAGGTATGTAAGACCTGACTTGACTATTGTGCTGTAGCAAAAGCTGTACCAACATTGAAGCTCCAGTGCATGTCGTGAAAAGCATAAACCAGAGTAACTGCTGATTGTCCTTCCTTTATTTAGTTCCTCCTAATTCACATGCTTAGTTCCTATAGGTCCTTGGTAGCATGCCTAAAGCATATAGACACTGTACATGTGTGTTTGGTTTGCTTAGCACATAGGAAATCATACGGAATTACTGTGATCAAGAGAGATATGTAACTAGCACCAATTATTTGCATCTCTACAGTATTTTAAATAAATGGCCAAACATTAAAATTTGATTCTTTCCATTTATAGTTATGCAGAAGTCAGGGCTGAAAGACGACGAGAACTTGGCATTGAAGAGTCTCTTCCTGAGACAGCTGCTGACAAAGTATGTTTCTTACAGCCTCTTTTTAAATATTTCATTTCCTAATAATTTTGTGAGAGAGATTTGGTTATCTCTATAATATTTATTTTTCACCTTTTAAAAAATACTATTTGCTTCTAAGAAGGAATTGAAGATCTTGCCATTTAAAACTTAATTAGGTGAGAGACATACCCAATATAATATTAAAACTATTATAATTGACTTTGATGTGCTAGACTGTATTCATTTTATAAGTATAAACTGTGATTTACTCCTTATGGCCTTCTCTGAGGTGATAACATACACTGTGAGAATACTGAGTAGTTTTAAGAAGGAACCTAAAGACACGTGACTGGGAAATTATAGTTAGAATTGGAACTCTGGTTTCTTTGTTGTATATCATGTGGAAACCAAGCATATCCCCTGTCTAATCTGATGGAGAAGGAAGTAGAGATCCAAGAGCAGTATTCTGGAGTATATGTGAGAATACAGCTCTCTTACACAACTGCAGAGAGTGTTTGATCAGGGACAGATAGGTTTTCAACTCTATCAAACTGGCAGCTATGACTTGCAGGTCACATCTGGCCTTCTGACTGATTTCACAGCATCTATAAACTATAAATACATTTTATGTACTAAATACTTGAAAAAAATTAAAATAATAACAATGTTTTAATAATAAGGCCCCATGAGACAAGTATCAAATTCAAATTTGATTCAAATTGCAGTGTTTATAAAGAGCAGAACGACACTCGGTTGCTTATATTTGCCTGTGGATTTATTTGTGCTGCAGTAATTGAGTAGTGGTGGCAGAGACTGTGTGGCTGAGAGAAGCTGAGAGATTTGCTCTCTGGGACATCAGTGTTATGGAGAGATGTCTGCTCTGTTTTTTTTTTCCATTTATTTATTTATTTATAAAAATGTCCACTTCCTCCCCTCCTCCCAATACCCTCCCATTCCCCCCACTCCCTCTCCTCCTCCCTCTCCAGTCCTAAGATCAGTCAGGGTTTCCTGCCCTGTGGGAAGTTCAAGTTCCTCCCCCCTCCCTCCAGGTCTAGGAAGGTGAGCATCCAACCAGACTAGGATCCCAAAAAGCCAGTCCATGCAGACGAAACAAGACCCAGTGCCATTATCAATGGCTTCTCAGTCAACCCCCCTGTCAGCCACATTCAGAGAATCCGGTTTGATCACATGCTTGTTCAGTCCCAGTCCAGCAGGCCTTGGTGAGCTCTCATTAGATCAGTCCCCTTGTATCAGTGGGTGAACGCACCCCTCGCGGTCCTGACTTCCTTATTCATGTTCTCCCTCCTTCTGCTCCTCATTTGGACCTTGGGGGCTCAGTCCAGTGCTCCAGTGTGGGTCTCTGTCTCTATCTCCATCCATCGTCGGATGAAAGTTCCCTCTGATCCTGCCTTCCTTGCTCACGTTCTCTTTCCTTCTGCTTTTCATTTGGACCTAGGAAGCTAAGTCCAGTGCTCCAATGTGGGTCTCTGTCTCTATCTCCATCCATCGCCAGATGAAGGTTCTATGGTGATACGCAAAATATTTATCAGTATGGTTATGGGACAAGGCCAGTTCAGGCACCCTCTCCTCTGCTGCCCAGGGAACAATCTGGTGACCTCTCCTTGGACCTGGGAACCCCTCTAGAATCAACTCTCTTGGAAACCCTAAAATGGCTCCCTTAGTTGAGATATATACTTCCCTGCTCCCATATCCATCCTTCCTCCCACCCCTCCATCCCATTCCCCCAAGCTATCCCAAATCCTCCTCTTCTCCCTTCTCTCTAATCGTCTCCCCTTACATCCACCCCCCACCCTCCGTGCACCCAAGTTTGCCTGGCAATCTTGTCTACTTCCAATATCCAGGAGATAACTATATGATTTTCTTCAGGTTCACCTTCTTATTTAGCTTCTCTAGGATCACGAATTATAGGCTCAAAGACCTTTAATTATGGCTAGAATCCACTGCTCTGGTTTATAGTAGCACACTGAGTCGTGATATACTACTCGAGGATCACATTTCCTCATCACGCTCTGCTCATGATTAGTGATTGTTAGAATAGTGGGGAGCTTATGACAAGGTTCTCAGTGAAATAAGAATTAGCTGAAGGGGAGGAGTTTGGGGTGTCACAAGGCGGGAAAGGGAAGTAGGAAAGGGAATTTTGTTGTATGGAGATTTACCATCTGGATTGCAGGCAGATAAGAACCCTCACAAGTTTCTTGATTATTAATTTGAAGTAAGAACAGTCAGTGTGCTTTGTTTCTTTGTCAATATTGTACGGTGTAGGATAAGCAAAAGTGGTTTAACTATTGAGATTTTGCCAAGGAAATGATGATAAGAGGAAATAGGAGCAAGGGTACTGAGCATATGTACACGGTTGTTAGAATATCAAACACAAATTTAAGATTCTTAAGGGAAAGAGGACAAAGTGAAAGTGATATATAGAAGCATAGAGTCAGTGTAGTTTTGGCTTAAACCATAAGATTATTGGAATTAGGATAGTTAGGGTGAGTAGGTAATGTGGCAAGTTTTGGTCAAAAATGAGGATGCTTGAATTGAGGTAATTGGCTTTGACGTATGACCAAGATTAGTGACTGAAGACTCATAGAGATTTTGAAGGGGTGACACCAAGGACAAGAGCTTGCGGTGTTGTTTTGGGTAGAAGTGATTTGGGATTACTAATTCTGGGGAGTGCTGAGCCAGAAGTTAGAATGCCATTCAGGTGTATGTGTGAAGTCAGCACAGGAACGATGACCTCAAGAAACCATGTGACATAGTGTGTGAGCTTAAGCTCCACACCATTGAGCTTAAGAAGGAGGACGTTTCTTCATCCTGTGAAATTAAGATCTGAGAGTCCTAAAATAGAAACTCCCATTTTTGATGGGAATGACAAAGACATTGGTGCGGTCTGATTTTTAAAACTAATGTGTGAAAAAAATAATCAGAGCTGAGGTGGGAAATGCAGAGCTGTTTGTTATTATGCACTGTGAAGGTGGGTGGGAGGTTTCAGAGGCTAGGAAGCAGTGAAAAATGGTCTCAGATACAGGCTGGGAAGAGCTGCAAGTTAACGAAGGAGACAAGGCATTGAGTGACGTGGCCTCTACCCCAGAATGAATAACTTTGAGAGCAAATATTTTGCATTTATATGTATTTGAATATAATATAATGTAAGCAATTATATGTAGCCTTGAAATAGGATGTGCACTTGTTTCTTGTTCACTGATGCCTGTAGAAAGACTTTAAGGGGACACTGATTCTATTCTAAGTATGGGATGGGGATGAAGCACCAGTATATGTGTTCTGTCCATAGTAGGTTCTGCTTTTGGTGGTGGGTAAGCCTGCATAAGGCAAGGCTGTCAGTTGAGAGGGGAGACAAAGAATAAGAAACAGTGGGAAAGGTTTGGGAACTCAAGAATAGAAAAATGAGTCCTTTAGTACACTTGGCAGTTCTGCTGACTAGAATTGAGCATACACTTGAAGTTACTTTTGATAGTTCCTTTTAAAAATGTGGTAAAGTGGCAATTTTATTGATTTTAAGGACACACTTCAGTATTGTAACATTCCTGTTGCTGTATGGCTGTCATCAACATCATATCTAGAACCTTTTCATCCTCTTAAACATTAGCTGTGTTTGTTAAACCGCTTTTCACCCCTTCCCTCCAGCTCTTTTCATCTATGGCTTTCTTTTTTAAATTTGACTACTCTGAGTACCTCTTGTAAGTAGAATCATGCAGTGTTTGTTCCATTGTGACTGGCTAATTTTACTTGGTGGAATGTTCTTAGGGTTCATTATACCAGATTTCCCTTTGTTTTGCAGGATGGGTAATATTCTATCATGTGTGTATATCTTCTTATTAATCAGTGGAATCCTGGGTTGCCTTCACCTTTTATTTGTAATAATATGTGAACATAGGTAGGCGTACAGACAGCTACTATAGTCCCTACTTCTTGGGTGTATACATTTGAGGGAACCTGCCATACTGTTTTCCATAGAGGCCCTGCCATTTTACCAATCCCTTTACCAAGCCATAAGAGTTCAAGATTCTTTCCGTCTTTATCATACTGATTTATTTCTGAGGAGCTTTTGTGTTTGGTGGGGTTTTGTTGTTTTTTTTTGTTGTTTTATTTACAACACAAAAAAAACTTTGTAACACTGACAGCCAGAAACTGTTGACTTTGAACTCAGAGAGGAGATCTGTCACCCAAGTGTCTGACTTGGGTCTTCTGGTCCTAGCTATTCTAATAGAGCATGAACTAGCATGACCGGTTTTGATTTGGATTCCCCTGGTTAGTAAGTTTGAGCAGTTCATCAGGTGATTGTTTCCTCCTTGGAAAAATATTTATTTTCATTCTTTTTTGTTTTCTTATTTATCTATTCATTCATTCATTCATTCATTCATTTTGGGGTTTTGTTTTTGAGGTAGGGTTTCATACAGCCCAGGATAGCCTTGGGCTGACTATGCAGCCAGGGATGACCTTGAATTCCTGATGATTCTGCCTCTGCATCCCAAGTGTTCTGATTACAGGTGTGTGCCACCCGTGTCCAACTTGTCCTCTTTTTGTTTGGGGATTTTGTTTGTTTCTCCATAGGGCATCTTGCTGTGCTGCCCAGGCTGAGCCCAAATGATCCTCTTACTAGCCTTTGCAGATACTGTGTTGAAAGGTCCATACTCGCTCGGTACAGTTGTTCACTCCTGTAATCTTAGTTTTTGGGAAATTGAGGCAGTAGGATTGCCAACAGGTTCCTGGCCAGCAGTGTGAGTCCTTTTCTCAACAACAAACAGGAGTGCGTCTTGTCACAAGTTATGTGTTTTGTGTCCATTCTTATAACTGAGTTCTGTATTCTAAATATTTAGTCCTGATCAGATAATGATATATCAATATCTCCTTACTCTTGTAGATTATTTTAATTCTGTTGCCACCGGTGTATTCTGATGCAGAAGTGTTTTTAATTTTGTGACCATTTCTTTATGTTTTCTTCAAGTGTTTTATGTTTAGTTTGTAATGTTTATGTCTTTGATGAATTTTGAATTAATTTTTGAACATAATACAAGAGTATAACCTGAGTCTTGTTATTTTTTTCTAAATAGAGAATGAAATCAAATTTTACAATATTAAAATAAGACATTTTTTCCTGACATGCATACATACACACAGTTCCTTGTGCTTGCGCACACTGTCTCTCCAGCCTCTTGTACAGCTGTGTTGAGACCTCTGCACTGAGCAATGTGAAAACATTTTTTTCTTGTCTCCTTAGAGCCAAGATTCAGGGTCTGACAATCGTATCAATACAGTCAGTCTCAAGGAAGCACTGGAAAGGTTTGATCACAGCCCAACTCCATCTGCCTCTTCCAGAAGCTCACGAAAGTCATCTCACACAGCGGTCTCGGACCCTTCCTGTAAGTTCCCTGACCCGGGGACAAGTGTGGGTCTCAGAGAGCTCTTCTAAGTTATCTGTGCTGCTGACACCAGCACTTCTGTCCAGAGTTCTTCTAATTCTAAGTTTTTCTGTTTTGAAGTACAGTAACCTTTCTAGTAAGAAGCAAGTTATTTATCTTTGGAAAAGATTTAAGGTCATCAGATGATGATAGATAGATGGTAATGTTCTGCTTACCTTTTACATGGTTCCCTTATAAGAAAAAATACTACCTTTTATTGTAAACCAGGTGGGTATCAGCCGCCACGTGAATGGTGGAAATGGAACCCTGGTCCTCTGCAATAATAAGGACTGTTAACCATTGAGTGTTGTGGATAGAGTCTAGCCCTAGCCTTTTCTTTAATTTATGGAGACTTAGGTAATTGCCTTTAAATTGTAGTTGGTCCTCTGTATCTACAGCTGGTAATAGGAAATGCCTTCTCCATTGTCTGTATGAGCATGTGCAGGCTTCTTTCCTTGCTATTATTTTCTAGTACTATTGTATTAGGTATTAGTAATCCAAAGTTGATTTGAATTATACAGAAGAATGTGCCTCACTGATAAACAAATACTATGCTATCTGCTAGAAGACACCTTAGTGTGCATGGATTTTTATACCTGCAGGGAGCCCTGAAGCCTAGCCTTTGAGGGAATTGAGGAGAACGGGAGAAACTATTTTCAAAGTTTTCTGTCACACGTTTTCTTTATCCTTAAAAAAGAAGTAATTAAAATTACTCTTATAAACATGGATTTATCTATCTCATAACAGAAAGCTAACTCAGTCATTTCTATTCATGAAGCATATTTTGAGATTAACCATTCAGATCTGTTTGTAAGCACTAATTCTGTTCTTTGTTAACTAACTTCAGCAACACCGACAAAGATCCCTACTGATACTAGCACTCCTCCCAGACAGCATTTGCCAGCTCACGAAAAGACGACACAGCGGAGGCCATCCTTCAGCAGTCAGGTATGTGTGTTAGTCAGCCCTCACAGCCTTCAGCAGTCAGGTGTGCGTGTTAGTCGGCCCTAACAGCCTTCAGCAGATTCCCTGTTGCAGTAACAGATGACAAAGATACCCTTTCTGTAAGAATCACAATTTCTGCAGACATATGACACTCAAAATCTTTCCCATTTTACAGATAAAATGCTAGATAATGATTTTTTTTAATTGTGAAAAATGCTAATTGAGAGCTGTGAAGTTCCAGTTGCCTTCAGTTTAGTCTACCCAACTTGCAATTGAGTGTACATCCAAGGGCCTCTGCTTGGATACCATGGGAAAAAAGATAAAAAGAATAGAAAGGGCGACATACTTTGTACTCAACAAAATAGAAGGTTGTCAGTGATAAACACATTGTATTGGTGTTTGTGGTGGAAGTCCTCCTAGATGAGTATGAGCATCACTTCATTGTCATTTTTTATTTTGCTTCTAGTCCATAAACTCCCAGTCTGTTGGTCCATCATTAACACAGCCAGTGATGTCTCAAGCTGCAAATTTACCAATTCCACAAGGCATGTCACAGGTATTTTTGTTTGTTTTAGTAATTGCATTTAAGCAAATATGATTTTATACATATGTATATATAAATACATATACTTATATGGGCAGTAAATCTTAATTGGAAATATTTAGAATATGTAGTGACATTTTAGTTACCCACAATGATTTTGGGTACCCCTGGACCCTTACTAGGCAGAATCACAGGTGCATATGTCTTTTAAGATTCTTGATGGTCTTATACAAAGAATTTTCTTGCTTGCTGTGTTATAGCATCTTACATATAACAACAGCTTATAGGTATGATTTTAGACATGAGATATACTAGTTCATTTTGTTCTTCCTATGGATATTGGAAGATTTGAGTAATTTACATATTAATTCGTTTGCACATGGGGCATTGAGTTCTATGTATGTATTGAGTTACATATATCAGGAATGCGGACAGTATTTGTAATATCTATATTAATAAGCTACTTGATCTAGAATATATGACATATAACTAAAATATCATGTTATGTAGTCTACATACAAGACTTGGATCCTTAATGCAACTTAAACAAGTGTGAGACGCCAAGGCTGGTGGTACATGCCTGTCCTAACAATGTGGAAGGTGGGAGCCAAAAAATCAGGTGTTCAGGGTTATCCATTGCTATATAGTGAGTTCACAACCAGCCGCCAAAAGCAAAACCAAAATAACAACAAAAGTGAAGGAAAGCTGTTTAGAAATGTGAGATGGCCTGAGTCCTGAGGAGAAGTGAGTACTGAAGTTAGCAAAAGGAAAGAAGTTCCCCAGCGCACTGCTGTATGCCTCTTAACTGTGGTTATAGCTCGTTTAAAGTTTCAGAAATATTAGTGAATTATTACAGTAATAAATATAGTAGGAAATCTTCAGTTTTATTTGACACTAAAAGCTGATTGGTAGCAACATTACCCTGTAAGAGCTCTATAACAGTACTGTATTATTAAATATCAAATTGAATCGTCAAATTTTATTTATTTTGAAGTATTGACAGAATTTTTATGTAATATGCAGACATACTTTCAATATTATTTGTTCTTTAATTTTATTATGAGTAAAACATTATCAACATCTTTATAGAGGTGTTTTTATGAAATATATAAGTAATATATACTATGTCAAAAATGGTGCTAAGCATTCAGTCCTCCTACTTTCACTGGCTAAGTAAAGCTCAGTACTTTGCTTTTTTGTTCTGTGGATTTATTTCCTGTTATCTTCTATCTTCTGTGCTTGTTTCTATTTTTTTGGTTTGTGTTTAGTAGAAATGCTTTAAATTGTGACAACATGACATTTACCTATAGGAAAGAGTAACTTTAGTCACAATAAAATACATGTGTATGACATAAAAATAAATATAACATATTTTAACTAACATTTTTAAAAAGCATGAGAAAGTTGAGGTACTAAATTTATAATTTTTTTCAAGCCAAGCAGAATCTAATACATGATATCAGTTTGTTGTTGTCATCTTCAAAGGTCAAAGTTTCATGCTTTAAAAGCTATTATTCAGAAGCCAAGCATGACGGTGCAATACCTGGTAGGCAGAGGCAGGAGGATTACTACAAGTTTGAAGCGAACCTGATGTATGAAAGAGAGCTCTAATCCAACCAGAGCTACATAGTGAGGCCATTTCAAGAAAATAAAGAAAAGTAATATTTAGCATCTTTAGCACAAACTTAAAAAGAACTCATTAATTTAGGACAACCTTTTTGAAGATAGAATATGGAAGGGTAGGGTGGGCATTTCCTGCTTTTAGGTACAGTTCAATGCAGGAAACTATGAACCTAGATTTCCCATAAAGTGAAATGCTCTATTATTACATAGTACAAGCTGTTCATGGAAATAAATGAGTAATGAGTCATCGCATGTACCTGAATTGTAGGAACAGCTTATTAATCGGATATAAAAGCCAGAAGATTGAAATCCCTGAATATAGAATGACTTTCTTCATTCATGTGTACATTCATTTATAATTTCTTAGAATTCCTTAGTCTTTAAAAAAAAACCTGTGTTTTAAACTGGTCTAAGGATAGTATCACTGCAAAGTAGTTTTTTCAAAACAGTATGAGAATGAAATTATTGGTTATTTGTCAGATGTAAATAAGCGATTTTTTGTATATGTGGGGAAGGAAGATACTGGGAACTGAACTCGGGGTCTTGAACATCCTAGGGAAATGCTCTGTATTTGAGCCCTCAAGCCCTTTTTTTAACTTTTTATTTTGAGACTCCTTTTTATTTTGATACCTAGCCTTAAAATGTTGCCTAGGCTAAACTTGAACTCACTCTGCATCCCAGATAGGTCTTGGATTTATGATCCTCCTGCCTAGCTTTGGGTAATTCTGCCAATGTACACACAAAGGGCCCTCTAGAGATGACAGTTTGCTTTGGGTTCATTCCAGCTGCGGGGTTCATTCTCCTCTGGTAAAATGTAGACATGAAATGAGCAGCTAAAGAACTTGTTTTGCTAAGTTGTTGACATACAGATGAGTTCAGGTTGTCCTTTTGCTTTCTTTTTTTAAGAGTTGGGCCCACTTTTTAGCCCTGACTGGTCTAAACCATTCTGTGTAGACCAGGCTGGCCTCAACCTCACAGAGATCCACCTGCCTCTGCCTCCCAAGTGCTAAGATTAAAGGTGTGCACCACCACACCTAGAAGCACTCAACATCATCTAACTGCAGATTGTTCCTGTAATTAGTCAAGATCGAGTCAGATGTCAGAAGCATACCAGAATTCAAGCAGAGGTAATAAAAGATGTATTAGCTAGTAACTGAAAGAAGAATCTCTAAAAAATGTTAAGAATAGGAAGGTAAGCCAGATAAGTGGATAAGGTACCTACCTACTGCCAAGCCCGACAGCCTGAGTTCTGCCCCAAGACCTGCGTGGTAAAGGAGAGAACTGACTCCTCCAGGTTGTCTTCTGACCTACACACACATTTTGTGACATGTGTCCCTCCCCATGTAGTAATTGTAACTTTAAAAAAAATGATATGAGAACAGCCACTTATCATAAATCAAGGGGAGCACAGCCAAGGACAGACATACGGACGCAGCCTCCTGAGCAGCTCTTACCCTGCACTAGATGGGCTTTTTGTGGCTGGAACCACTGAGTAGAGAAGTGCGCTGAGCTGTCATGGAAGGAAGCCATCTGCTGGGAAAGTGAGACTTTCTGGGTGAGCCAGGGGCATTGCATGGGGAGGAACAGCTACCACTGGCACACGTGACAGAAGAGAAGGCCCCACCCCCCCAGCACCAGGAAGATAAGCACCTCTGTGGCAGCTTCCTAGGGGTCTGCAGGCAAAGACTGTGATTTTAAAGTCTAGCTCCAGTGTCACAAGGAGAATAAAGATGGTGGTTTGGGAACTGACATTCTGGTCTCGTGGCACTGCTTGCTTTTCACAGCGCACAGGTATCAGGACCAGGGAATTCTAAGGTGTGTTATGCTTTCTTTACATGTGCTGCTGCAGTTTCAGTTTTCAGCCCAGTTAGGAGCCATGCAGCATTTAAAAGACCAGCTGGAGCAGCGGACACGGATGATAGAGGCAAATATTCATCGGCAACAAGAAGAGTTAAGGAAAATCCAAGAACAGCTTCAAATGGTCCATGGTCAAGGGCTTCAGGTAAGTTATTCTGAGCACAAAGAATCTCATTCACAGTTTGGGTTCCTAAAAATTGCCTCCCCCCACTTAAATGAAAAGTCAGGTGCAAGAGTTGTATTTTTCCCAGTTCAGTATACATTTGTAGTAGGGGGCTGCTTAGACCCAAAATAATCACACAGAAACTATATTATTTACAGCATTGTTTGCCCAATAGCTTAAGTGTATTGCTAGCTAGCATTTAGAATTAACCCATCTCTATTCATCTGTGTATTGCCACGTGGCTATGGCTTACCAGCAAGGTCTGGCTCCTCTGTTCCCAGTGACTACATGGCATCTCCTCCCTCTGACTCCACCTACTTTCTCTCTATATATATATATATCTCTTCCAACCTTATATTCTGTTAAGTCATTGGCCAAAAGCAGCCTCTTTATTCATTAATCAATAAAAGCAACACATATATGGAAGGACTTCACACACTACACATTGGCTATGTGCTTAATTCTAGAACCTTCAAAGATACTCATTCTGAGAGCATTGCTGTCAGCATCATTGCTTTTTAGACTAACAAACTTCAATTTTAGTAAGTTCAAATCCATAATTAAAAAAGTTTTACTTTGTAGAACCTTTAAGGTAGAGAGTTTATATGTTTTAGTAAAATGCCAATAGATATGATTCCTATTACTTGACTGACATTATACTTAGTACTTGACTAACAGGGATGTGTACGGAACTAGGGCTATGCTGAAGGGGAACTAGGTGAACACTCTCCTGTGTACTGTCATGAACTCTGAGTAATGGATGGTACAAAGCTGCCAGCAGCAGCCCTTTGACAAGCACTGAATAGCACAGTTTATCTTGTGGCTGAGAAAGAATGTGTATCTTCATAGTTTATTGTCATTACTGCTAATTGGTCTCGCAAAATGTGCTAATTACTTGTTACTTGACTGTTAAATTTCATTTTGCTTGGCTTCTTTCAGTATTCTCCTTGGTCTTTTTTTTTGTTATTATTATTTAAAACCTGTAATGCTTATTTAGGCTGGGAATATAGCTTATTGGTAGAGTGTTTACCTAAAATTCTTGAGGCCCTGATTTGATTCCCAGCACCCTCACAAAAAAATGTAATTAAAAATTGTGTGTGTGTGTGTGTGAGAGAGAGAGAGAGAGAGAGAGAGAGAGAGAGAATGTGAGCATGTAAGCATGTATGTACTACAGAATATATGTGGAGGTCAGAAGATAACTTTGGGGACTCTATTTCTTCCTTCCACCATGGGATCCAAACACCAAACTCAGACTGCCAGGCTTGTGCAGCAAGCTGAGCCTTCTGCCAAAGAAAGTTCACTGAAATGTAATCTTTATTTTCAAAGATGTTTTTGCAACAATCGAACTCTGGATTGAATTTTGGTTCCGTTCAACTGGCCTCTGGAAATTCTAATATCCAGCAACTTACACCTATAAATATGCAAGGCCAAGTCGTTTCTGGTAGCCAGATTCCAAGTGGAATGAATACTGGACATATGACCACAAACCAGCATGTGATACAACAGACTCTACACAGTACGTCAGCTCAGGTAATGGACCAAAATGTCTGCCTAAAACTCTGTGCTGCATCAGCTTTTAAATTTTAATAAAAATTAGAACATGCAATATTGACAACGAGCATTAAAGTATTTTGTAGAAAATATGTTACTATTAAATATTTTGATATTTAAGAATTTTATGTTTTATGGACCTAGTTTAATAATTATACTAGATTCTTATAATATGCAGACTTTCTGTATGTAAAAGTCTTTGATTTGCAAGAACTTCTTCAATAGAAAGCATACTGAATAGAATGTTGTGGAAGTGGGAATAGTTTAATCATTCTGTAGAATTCTGGTAATTAATTAGTGTTCATCTGTTACTATATTTGAAAAACATACTATGTGAACATCACTGACTTGCTTTGAGCCTTTAACAGACGTCTTTGTATATTTTTTACTTCCCTGTTAAGATCATGCTTCTTTTAAAGTATTAGCTTACTTTCCATCGAAGAATCCAGACTAAGTCAACTATTCCAAATCCGCCTTTTTTGTATTTCTCTCAGAATAATATATTTTGCTAGTCCATTTCTGTTCTGTCAGCCATTGTTAAATGGTGAATAGTAAAAGCATGCCATCCTATAACTGTTAGATAATCTCTATAAAATCTTCATTTCCAGCAGAGTCAACAGAGTGTAATGAGTGGACATAGTCAGCAGACGTCTCTTCCAAGCCAGACGCCCAGCACTCTCACAGCCCCACTGTACAATACAATGGTGATCTCCCAGCCTGCGGCCGGGAGCATGGTCCAGATCCCATCCAGTATGCCCCAGAACAGTACTCAGAGTGCTACGGTAACTACGTTCACTCAGGACAGACAGATAAGGTGGTTGTCGTACTTCATTTATTATTTTCAGAGTTGTAAATTTAACAGTGCTTAAGAACACTTGCTTCTCTTTCAGAAAGACGAGTTCAGTCCCCAGCTCTCCCCTTCTGCAGCCACAGCTCCTTAACTCCAGCTGCAGGGGTTCTCATGACCTCTTCTGGCCTGCTCCATGCCTCTATGCATGTGGCAGACACAGGAAAAGAAAACCATAGAAACAAATATGTAAAAATTTCTGGATGGGCTAGTGATACAAGTCAGGAGTAGAGAAGTTGCCTGCGTTCAATCCTCAGTATTGCACTTTTCTCCAAAACCATTCATTTCAGTTTTTACCATGAAATTTTAGTTTATTGCTTACTATACCCATTTTTTTAAGATTTGAAGTAAATACTGTATCTCTTATAGTAAAGATTTAACAGAATAGCATCAAAATTTACTTTTCACCCTGAGCTGGGCTGTCAGATAGAGAAGCCCATTTTGTAGGCACTGTCACACAAGCTTCAGTGGGCTCTGTCCACGTGCCGCTGGGGTCGTAGGGAAGCGTTAGCAGAGCAGCACTGGGGTAGCTAGATGAGCTGGCATGGAGTTTGGGGACCCGGGAAGAGGGAACATATTCCAATAGATATTTCCTTTCCACAGGAAATGAGAGATTAATGAAAATAAAAGAATAACCAGCTTGCATATACTTGGTGTGATAAATATTTGGCAGACTTTATAGGGGGACTGGGGTTCAATCTTTGGCACTGCAAAAATAATAAGTAAACTTTTTTGGTCATGTGGATGGTATTAGTAATAAAGCACACATCTATACAGACTTCATGCTGTTTGTGCTGCGATTCTCTCATGTCTGCTGTAATCATGACTACTCCCTTGTCAGTGCTAGCAGTGAACTTCATCAAATGGGAAAGGCCCACAGAAGGAGTTCTGTCACCAGAGAATGGAAGACCATGAGTAATATTCTGTATTGATAAATTTCACTTTGATTTATCCTTAAAAATGTCATTTTCCTTACATTTATAAAATAAAAACCTTGAGTATAATTTTCCTATAAATGTAAATTTTTTAAAAATGATTTTATAGTAGTTGTAATTTTCTCATGAATTGTTTGCCATTGTAGTCAATGAACTTTCTTTACCATATATTTAACTCCTAAGTATCTTACTGTTTTATAAAAAGTGAACTTTTATAGAGTTAAAAGTTTTAATTGATAAAATATAGACAACAAAACTTCTGTGTTAATATTTATTTATTTAGGAGTTTTTTATTTTTTAAAAAAGCAAACTATCTTTTTTTCATTATACATACCAATCCAAGTTCCCACTCCCTCCTCTCCTCCCATTCTGTCCACTTACCCTCACCCCACCACCCCTCATCCACTTCACAGAGAGGGTAAGGCATATATGCTTTGGGATAGGTCAAGGCCCTCCCTGCTATATCTAGGCTGAGCAAGGTATCCATCCAAAGAGAAAAGGTTCACAAAAAACCAGTACATGCAGTAGGGATAAATCCTGGTGCTACTATCAGTGACCCCGCAGTCTGCCCCAGCCATGTAACTGTCAACCACAATCAGAGGGACTAGTTTAGTTCTATGCTGGTTCCTTCCCTGTCCGGCTGGAGTTGGTGAGCTCCCATTAACTCAGGTAGACTGTTTCAGTGGGTGTCCCCATCATGGTTTTGACCTCTTTGCTCATATTCTCACTCCTCCCACTCTTAAACTGGACTTTAGGAGCTCAGTCCAGTGCTCTGATATGGGTTTCAATCATCAGTTGCTGGATGAAGGTTCTATGGTGACATTTAAGATAGTCATCAATCTGACTACAGGGCAAGGCCTGTTTGGGCACCTTCTCTGTTGCTTAGGGTCTTAGCTGGGGTCATTCTTGTGGATTCCTGGGAATTTCTCTAGAGCAAGGTAGCCCCATAATGGCTCCCTCAATCAAGATATCTCTTTCCTTTCTCTCATCTTTGTCCTTCCTTCATCTCAACTATCCTGGTCCCTCAAGTTCTCCATTCCCCCTCCCCTTCTACCCTCCTTTCTCTCCCCCCCACCCCCATGTTCCCAGTTTCGTCAGACAATCTTGTCTATTTCAACTTTCCAGGTGGTTCTATGTATGTTTTTCTTAGGGTTCACTTTGTTACTTAGCTTCTCTAGGATCATGAACTATAGGCACAACATCCTTTGTTTATATCTAGTATCCACTTAGGAGTGAGTACATACCATATCCATTTTTTTGGGTCTGGATTACCTCACCATCCATTTGCATGCAAATTTCAAGATTGACGCTTTGGGTTTGTGGTTGTTGTTGTTGTTTTGAGACAGGATTTCTCTGTGTAGGTCTGACTGTCCTGGATCTCCTTTTGTAGACTAGGCTCACCCTGAGATCTGCCTGCCTCTGCCTCCCAGGTGCCGTGATTGCAGGCGTGCAGCACTACTGCCTGGCTATGTATTAACTGTTTTAAAGTGTGCTGTCCTGTGGCCTTGAGTATATCCACACGTGGTTCCAACTATCACCCTCAAACATCTTCAGAGCATTTTTTATCTTTCCAAATTGAAACTCATTAAACAACTCCTTAACCTTTCTGCCTGTTGATTTTAGCAACCACCATTCTGTTTTCCGATTATACAAATTTGACTGCCTAAAGATACTTTGTGTAAATTAATTACCCAGTAATTTATCTTTTTGTAACTGTTGTATTTCACTTAACAGAATATTCTCAGGGCTCATCTGTGTTTTCAGATCAGATTCATTTTAAGGCCAAGTGTTCTTCTGTATGTTATACGTAGGTAGCATTTTTCTTACCATTCTGCCAGTGGATATTTGGGTTGCTTCCATACCTCGGCTGATGTCAGTAAACACAGTTGTGCACAAAGCATCCTCATGTGATCTTCCTGCCTATTGCATTCTCTGACTCAGTGCTGAGAAATGGACTTCTTGTAATTCTTTGAGGAACTGTTACAGGGTTGTCCTGGTTAGGGTTGGTTGGTTGGTTTTGTTTTTCTCAACTTGACACAAGCTGGAGTTAGTAGGAAGAAGAATCTCAATTGAGAAAACAGAATACCTCTATCCTGTTGTCTGTAGGCAATTTCTTGAAGAATGATCAATGTGGAGGGGCCCTGCCTATGGGGCAGTGCAGTTCCCTGCAGATGGTTCTGGGCTGTATGAGAAAGCTGTAAAGGGTGCTTCTCTCTTCTCTCAACTCCAGTTCCTCCCTCCATTGTTCCTGCCTTGGCTTCCCTCCGTGGGCTGTGATTTGGGATTCTGTAAGCCAGATAAACCCTGTCCTCCTCATGTTGCTTTTTGGTCCTGGTGTTTTATCAAAGCAATAGAAAGAAAATTAAGAAAACGGTTTTCCTAGTCTGTTACAGTTTTCTGTAATAGTGACCTGATTGGCACACAGTGGCTTTCCACTGCTATTTTATTTTCATTTCTCTAATGATTAAGTCTGGTGAGGAGTTTTTATGTGTCTCTTGGCTATTCGTAATTTTTGGAGAAAACGTTTAACTTTTGTCCAGTTTTTAAATGTGTTGAGTGTTGTTTGATTGCAAGAGTTCTTTACATGTCTGGCCAAGCTTGATGTCATTCAGTTAATTTTTTATTTAATGTTACCTACCTGTGCTTTTGGCATCGATAGTGATAATGTTGCCAAGCCCAACATCATGAAGCTTGTGTGCCTTTTTTTTCCCTAAGAGTTCTGTAGTTTATATCTTATGTTTAGAACTTTTATTCATTTTGAACTAATTTTTATATATGGCATGGCAGGTCCTTCATTATCTTGACTATGAGTATTTTTTTAAGTTGTTTTGCTATGTCTCTGTTTTTGTTGTCATGTTTTATATTACAAACTCTGTGTGTGTGTGTGTGTGTGTGTGTGTGTTGTTTGTTTGACTGACACCCCCCCAGGAAAGAGCCCTTTAAAATTGTTTTTGGTGCTGGAGGTTGACCCCAACATGCTATACAAGCAAGCCCTCTGCCACTGAGCTAAAGCCCTAGCCTCCAAGGAGAATCTCTGAAAACGGAAACTAGGAACATAGTCTTTTATAAAATAAATGAACCATTTCATTGGGTATTATCTAAGATAAATATTACCTGACTTGAGTTATGTGTGGTCCTTTTGATACCATTTCTTTGTTTTCTCTCACAGATTTTCTCAAGGTCAGCAGCTTGTGACCAAATTAGTGACTGCTCCTGTAGCCTGTGGGGCCGTGATGGTGCCAAGTACCATGCTCATGGGCCAGGTGGTGACTGCCTATCCGACCTTTGCCACACAACAGCAGCAGCAGCAGCAGCAGCAGCAGCAGCAGCAGCAGCAGAGTTCCCAAGAGCAGCAGCTTCCTGCAGTTCAGCAACCATCTCAGGCCCAGCTGACCCAGCCACCACAGCAGTTTTTACAGGTAAGTCTCACCGTGGGGAAGTTGCCTTGAGCTGATTGCCTATTTTATAACCAAACAAGATGATAAATGACCAGGGTTGTAAAAGACCTGGAAAATCTGTAAAGGCTTATTGTAGGATTTAAATATCTATAGAAATAGAAAGCTTGTCCTAATAGGCTATTTTATGTTTTCTTCTTCAGTCTTGGAAGACTTTTAAAACCTTGTCTAGCCAAACTTAGTTATCTGACCTTCTGGCCAGAGTAAGTGGCCTACTTCCTGACCATATCAAATCGCTTATTAAGCCCATTTTCTCTCTCAGGCTAATATTTCAAGAATTTAATAAAAAAAAGGTCCCGTTTTCTTTCTTCAGTACCTTCAAACTACTCTTCACCCAGCATCAAGAACGATCCCTTTTTTAGCCTAGGAGTTTCCTTAATCATCAGATAAAATTTTATTAGATTGTGATTTTGTTGTGTTTGTTGTGCCTGGCCTGGAACTCATGCAGATCTTCCTGCCTCTGCGTTCTGGGATTACAGGTATGCACTATCATGCCATATTATTGGAATTTTCTTCTTATAAATTAATGTCAGAGGAGAAATCAGTGTAGGTGCAGTATAGTTTGTCACTAGAACTTAGGCTCTAAAGTCAGGGTGCCCTCAGATTGAATAATCGCTATACCACATACACATGACCTTTGGGATAGCACTTAAACTTGTCAAACCTCATTGGTGCATTGGATGTAATAGTTTATACTTCATAACACTGTAAGGTGTATAGCTAGCTGTCATTGATGACCATGGTACTAACAAATGTAGTAAGACATTCATATTAATGACAAAACCCACCCAGATGCCATGGGGATGAACCTATCCATAGGTCCAGAAGAAAGTTCCCCTGGGTTAGGATCCTCAGCCAAGAACCAACAGAACTGGTTTCTAGACTCCAGTGTTGGAGAATCTGGTGTTTTTTCTACAAGAGGCCATCTAGGCTAGGTGAAATTCTTATTTTGGTAACATGGAGTACTGAAACAGCCTTATTGCTTAAATATTTGAGTCACACCCACAGGACTCAAGTCTGAACTACTTCAATTAATAACTGGGTTAGCTATTATTATAAATAATAAAACAAGTCTTAGGCTATTATTTAGGTGATATATATAAATACACATATAATATATATATATATATAATATAAAATCTCCAGTGAGATTTAAACAAAAGCTTTAAAAAATATGATTTGCCTTAAGGTCTAGTATTTTGAATCTATCAAAGAAGATAGGCCTTTAAAAAGAATGAGTGTTTGGGACCAGGGAGACAGCTCAGTAAGTGAAGGTACTATCTTCTGAACCTGATGTCCTGAGTTCAGTCTCAGATTTCTACACAGTGAAAGGAGAGAACTGACTTCCACAACTGTCCCATGACTCCCACATGTGAACCCTAATAGTTGTACACACAAACAGAATAAATATTTATAAGATGAATATCCTCTTCTTCCTTGCCCCCACTACAAACATGCATCCCCAAAACATAAATACTTTGATAAATACATAATTTGGCTTTTCTAATGGACCTCTGTTTGAAAATGGATTATAGTCAGAGAAGTAAATGCCATAAATCCATTTGACTTACCAAGGTTTTTCTGGTAGCAAATCAAGAAGAAAAATTGTAAGTAAGGTCCTTGTCAAGTTTTGTCATCTCACAGTTTAAGTCTGTACTTAGGCTTGAGCACATAGGTTCTCTTCATACACATTTGCACATGTTACTAGTTTCAGTTTAAGGATGTCTCAGTAAGTGTGTGCTGTCTTTCAAGTTGTTCACTTGAAAATTCTCCCACTGTCTCAGCTAGTCCATTTTTGTGAGCCAGGAGTCAAAATGTGACGAAAGAAACACTCAAAGTTGAGGCTTTCAGTTCTGACATATTGATTAGTGATGGTAGACCAGTCCCTGTTTGGGGGAGGGGCTATTTTTGTTTTGTTACTTCATAAGGCCACATAGGACTTCAGCCTCCACCTGTGCCCTCCTTTTTTCTATAATGCTTCATAGACACTTGTACTGAGGGAAAGGCTGAGGGTGGGAAAAGTAGACCGCTTGATAGTGTCACACATCTGCAGGTGGACCAGCTCAAGCTAACCCAAGTGTACTTAAGGCCTGTGCTTTTCTGACTCCTCCGGGTGGGGGAGGTAAGCTAGTGTGTGCAAGTTCAAAAGTATGGAGGCCAACAGTCAGCCCTCGGGACTTGCTCCTTGGTCTACCTCGTCGTTCTGAAACAGAGCCGAATAGGAACCTGGGGCTCACTTACTAGGGTAGGTTGGCTGACCAGTGAGCCTCAGGGATCCTCCTGTCTCCACCTCACCCATACTGGGATTGCAAGCACTTATGGGCAGAGCTATTTTCTTAACTCTGGTCTTGATTCTTAACCAGCAGGCAGACGTGTGTGCAGACGGCACTGTCTGTCTGACCAGGGAGTATCCGTGTCTTATACAGACACAGCTGTGCTCCAGTTTCACTGCCTAAATTTGGGCCCGGAGGAAATAAAATAAAAATATGCAGCTTGTCTCAAGACAGTAGTATTTTATACCATTAAATTCTCAGCACAAATTCCTTTGAATTATATTTTGTTATGCTTTCAGAAAAAAGGTAAGGCTTCTGTTTTCCAAAAAGTGTTTAGATTAGTGAACAAAATGAGAATTTAAAGCTCTTGTCCCTGTGGACAGCGGACAGTGTGAATGGACAGTGTGAAGACATAAATCCTCCTTTTGTTTCGCAGACACCTAGGTTGCTCCATGGGAATCCTTCCGCTCAGCTCATCCTCTCTGCTGCCTTCCCACTACAACAGAGCACCTTCCCTCCGTCGCATCACCAGCAACACCAGCCTCAGCAGCAACAGCAGCAGCAGCTTAGTCGGCACAGGACTGACAGTCTGAGTGACCCTCCCAAGGTCCAGCCACAGTAGCACACACACTTCCTCTCTGACACTAGAGAGGAAGGGGATGGCCAGAAAGTCACTCAGATGACATACGGTTAGAAGTTTAGCAGTTCTGTGAGGGTAGTCTTGAGTGTTCCAGTTCCTGGATTAGTTGGAGATGCTGCCCAGTGCTACAGATGTACATTAAATACCAGCCAGTGGGGGATTGTAGAGACACAGCCAATTGGACAGTTTCTTTGCCCAGATATTTTTTTGATGGAGAAAGAGTATATTGCCAAATGTTAACAAGCTCAACTATCCTGACCTTTACCGAATCAGAAAAGCACTGACAGTGTTGGTAGCTTTAGTGGTTCTGTGCCTGGTATCATGTTACAGAGGACACACCACTGCCAGGGGTTTGCTTAGATTGCCATGAAGATAGTCCAGTAGTTAGTAGTCCCCACTCCAAACTCCCCTCCCTGCTCAGATAATGATGGATCAGTGATTCCTTTCAGAATGTTGTGCAGGTTTGAATTCTCTGTATAGACGCTATATAGATGTGTGTATGTCTGGATGGAGGAGAGAGCAAACCTTTGCGCAGCATGAAAGCATTATCTGTCCCTTACAGGTATGAGTACATTTCATTAGATTTTGACACCATGTACAAACTGATAACACCTCCTTTTCATTTTGTTTACAACATAATTGTGTTCTAGTCACTTTTTCCAGGGCACAAGTCTTTTTGTTTGTGCTTTGGCTGTGGTGTCAGTTTGTTCAGTGAGATATAATGTGCTGCTGGGAATGGATTTTTTTTTTCAGGTTAAATTATTGCTATATTTCTTTCCATTTATTCAGAAATATCCCTATTTCATTATTTTAATTATGTTTGAAAATAGAATTGCACTGTTTTATTTTGGATGGTTGGTTGAGAGTCTGATCATGTATTTTGATATATTTCATAGTTGGAATATTTATGTAAATGGTTTTCAACAAGCCTGAAAGTGATTTCAAGAATGTTTCAGTTATAAGAGTCAAATTTGCACACAGAACATTTTAGGCACTTTTTAACATTCTCAGTGGTGGGAATTTTAACTTTTAGGATTTGTTGGAATCCTTTTATTATCCTTAAAAATTTCAATGCTTCTTTTAGTCAAAATGATTCAGGGTTATTTGAGGGGGAAAAACCCATAGTGCCTTGATTTTAATTCAGGTGATAACTCACCGTCTTGAACTCATTGTCTGGTTTCAGTAGCAGTTTTGAAACCTTAGTACATTTTTAGCAGCATGTGGGTCTCAGTGTCATCTCCAGTTCCCGTGAAGACTGCTCCGTCTCATGGGCCACCTGAGTAGTATCACAGTTGTTAATGTGATCCCAAAATTATTTCCAAATTCTTTCTTCCTTTAAAGCTAAGTAGTCCTTTAAGAATTACTGGTAAGCACTTGCTCAGAGGAAGGGTAGGAATTGCCTTTAACCTTTGTCGAACCACGACTGTAACTCACATGCTTTCTAAACATGAATTAAGATTTCATCTGGCAATATCATACTCTACAGGTAATATACTCCAACGAAGTTACATAGATTTTAAAAGGCTTTTTTTTAGATTTTATGGTACTAATAATGAAATTTTCAATTATAGAACAAACGAGAAATAGAAAATAGAATATAAAATATTACTGGGAAAAGGGAAGACAAGTGTGGCAATTTAGAATTGACTTTAAAAGAAAGTGTGTACCGGGTGAGGCTGCTAAACAGAGGTTCTCAGCAGTGAAAATAACCTAATGCAGAATTTCTAGATAAGGGCTCTGGGGAACACGGAGTCAGGTATCTGTCCTCAGCTTTGTTGTCATCCTTACGTATGTCTTTGTTTTCCTGTTTACCTGGCTGCAGTTAAGTTAGAAAGTTAGTGGTGAAAAAGAACAGAACCAAAGAAAATTGGTACCTACCCTTCTGCAAAGAATCGTGGCTAGATACCAGTCAGTAACCGACATATCAGTCTTCTAGTTGACACTCACATGGACACCCGAAGAGCGGGGAGAACACATGTATGTATATCAAGCTTATATACATGTGATGAAATTAATGTGAAATAGAGCACCCACATTGCTTTTCTCCCCTTCCAAATTGCCTTCTTGATCTTATGCCATTCCATGTCATCTGAGTTGTGCCTCATTTACTTTTTGGCAATACCTAGTGATAAGGATTTAGCTAACAGGAGATACAACGTACTAATTACGTAATTCTTGTTCTCCACAGTTCATCTTCCTGCTTCAATGCAGTTGATAATGGAGCACCAAGCCACTAACTTAGGTGTCCTGTCCACGTGGAGCGCGGTGCTAGGCAACACTTGTCAGCATCAACTGCCTCTCAGCTCCTTAATTCTTGCTTTCCCTGAAGGCAAACTGTCCCTGTCTGTATCCTACATATATTCAGCATTCTGATGAAGGTTGATCTGTTGCCTGCTCTTCATTTCTATAGCCAAAGTTGTTGACTGAAACCTAAATCTAAAATCTAAATTATGAAAAGATACCAAATAGAAACATTTCTTAGCTTCTTATAAACTTCCCCTACTCTATTTCATGGGGATTCATTTTTCTTTAAAATTTGGATTCTGGGCAGCACTTTTTAGTTAAGAAATTGTTCAAGTGCGGGTCAGATAGGTTCTCGTTGCCCTGCAGGTACCTTGCTCTGGGCTGCTTCTGCATGGAGTGTTGCTGATCGTATGGGATGAGAACAGTACAGCCCAGAGCCTAGACATTGGAAAGTACTCCTCTTTTCTTCCTTAGAGTAGTAACTATGGAGGGGGCTGGGGAGCAGATGTGGTGGGTGGGGCTGCATACAATTGAGCACTACAGGCCCTTCCCCAAGCTCCAGCCTAAATTTAGGGGAGCTTTAGAGTGCTGTGCTCTGCTGTCGCATAGACATGGCTTAGGAATGTACTAATAAAAGAACGCCCGTGCTTTTGAATAGTTTGTGATAGAAAACTGTGCAAACTAGTGTGTGTTTGAGTTGTGTGTGCTGTAGTTGGCCGTTGCCTTAAAGCAGTCTCTTGAAGTTAGTTGGGAGCACTGAAGCAGTCCAGCTGTATAAAGGGCATTGTGTGGAGGGAGATGAGCCCTGTCCAAGCCTTAGAAAGGGACCCTAAAGTAGTTGTCTACAGAGGTAGATTCTTTTCACTTGGATATTACTGTGTGCTTAAAATGTTTCCACTACATTAAGGCATTTTTTAAAAAGTGGGACGCAGATAGCATTTCTAGTATTATTTTTTCTGTTTGGTGATTAGTTTGTTGGTAAGCATTTGTGTAAAACGCGTTCAAGCTTATCACCTTTCCAGTACCTGTGGTCCTGTTCTTAGTACCACAGAGTTCACATGGAAGGTAAAAACACTGGATATTAATATTGCTGAGGGCATATAGCCAGGAGTAAGCTGACTGGAACTCTTCAGTGGTGGAGAAGAAACAGCACAAAGGCACTTGCCATTTTCATAGTGATTAGAGAAAGAAACTTTTACGTTTGTCTGGATTGAGTGAACACTCTTCTAAGAGGAGCTTCTGAAGTAAATGCAAAGGAAAAGAGTTGACTATTTTTATAGCATATTTAATATATTTGTATATAACTATGAGTGTAGTAGGAACCCTCCACCCGCCTCCCACTTTTCTAATCCCCCTCCCCCCTTTGCCATAGCCCTAGTACAGCCTCATCCGCATGGGTAATGTGCCTATTGTCAGCCTACCTACCAAAAGATAGTGCTGCTGCTTTCTGAGACAGGTGAGACCAGACTCTCATGCCTGGGGATCCTTTATGGGAGGAATAGCACACACTTAGATCAACATACCACAGTCTAAAAGCATCATTTTGAAAGGTAATAAAGCACTTTATTGCAATTATTCATTTAGATAAAGTTTGTATCTTAGGCATTAACCATTTTTAAAGGATCCCCTAATCATCACTTAGGTGAAATTATAAATGACACATTTCTGAGAAATGTTTAGATCCAGTGAACCGTAGCAGGTTTATGGGAGTGATTTCAAGGTAGCCAAATAAACTCTGACTTTTGTTTTGAATGTCGTGGAGTCAGGAGATTGTAGATGCGTAGTTCATTTAAACACTATTGTAAACCTATCTTGCCTATTGTGTGGACACCAAAAGAGACCAATGAGCCTGTTTGTTTTCAGAGGTCTAGGAAAATATGCATCTGTCTTGAGTAGATACACAGAACTAATCTATCAATGGTTGGTAGTAATATTTTAGGATACGGTAATTTCAAGAATTATTGAGTGTTTTAAATGTGCCCTGAAATGTTGGCATGTCATTTCAGCGTTCCCACTTGAGTTGCTCTTGTAATATTTTTGCACAAAAAAGACTGAGAATGACTGCTTTGGTTGAAGAAAACTATAATTTGGTCTTATTTTAATGTCTCCTGTGGAAACACCGGAGGTAAATTTTGTTGGTAGAGTTACTAATTCAGGATATTTCAAACAGTGTTGAATAGCTCACCAGAAATTACGCAAAAGTATATATTTAAAAATTAAAATTCTTTTTTTCCACGTGACTGTTTGCATATTTTTTCTGTTGTCATAACACTACATTCCATGTTTTCCTGAAATAATAATACTTTGAAAGATGAGTATTTAACAATACTTTCTAAGTTGCCTGGGTTTTCCCAGGAAAATGTTCTAGAGAAATAGGTTGTATTTGTATATAGTTTGTGGAGACTATTGAGACACCATCAACACCACCAGCAAACACTGAGGTGCTGAACTAAGCGACAATCACCATAGTAAGTAGTTATAGGAGGTCTTAGGAGTGGTTGGAAGGAACTTGTTCCGAATGCAGTTCTCTGGGTTTCTTAAATAAAATGGCTATGTATTTATTTATATTTGTTTATCTACATTTGGTCTCCTGTATTTAATTTATGGTCAGTTTTGTTTTGCATCATTATCTTGTTCTTGGGTCTTACTTGGGGCAGCAGTTGTTACCCTGCCCCCCGTGACTCTCCACTGACAGATAATTGAAACCCATTGTACAGCAGGATGGCAGTGGTGGGTCAACCTGGACATCCCTGCACTTCCTCCTGCTCTGAACTCATTTAAGAAAAAATTTTCAAAGGTAACTCCTTTCAGCTCTGCTTTATTACATTACTCCAACCTTTTTCTAGTGTCACTTGTTGCCTTCAGTGTTTCATGGGCACTTTCTATATGGTTACTCCCCCCACACAGTCAAAGGCCAGTATGACAGAACCAAGGGCACATATGTTACATGCTGCCTTTGTTTTTGCCCATTTGGGTAAATGCTAGCAAAACAGTACCTTTTAGTGGCTGTCATCATTATTTCCACATATTGAGTCCTTACAAATAGTTACACAATGTATGCATACTGAAAACTCTTTAAAAAGTTGATTATCTTTAAATCTCCATAGCCAGCACTGACTAGTGCTTGAGCATGGGAGGCCTCGCTCTGTGAGGATCCTTCCTGCTCACCTGATGTGCATAGTACTCTCATTGTGGCTCTGGAGTCCCACAGGTAGGGTCTAACTCACAGAGACCCCGTGGAGAACAATGGTTAAAATACGATCAGAAAAACTGAGTTTAATTATGTAAAAGGTGTTTAACTCTGAGGAGGGCAAGTTGAAAATATACCATTTTTAGATACATGCTTTTAAATCAGAGAAAACAAACTGACATCGCTTTAAGAAATGATATTCAAATTGTTTGTGTTTGAGTACTGGTTCAAGTTATTGCTGACAATGGTTTTAAGAATACGACAAACCTAAAATATAGGAAAAGCTGTTATCCTGAAGTTGATGACATCTTCAAGCAAAAACACTACCCTCAAAAAAAAGTTCCTGATTAAACACTGGATGTATCAGCCAAAACAACTGGAATTTTGAAACCATTCTAAAGTTATTTTGAAATTATTTTATTGTGGCTTCAGTTGGGAGAAAGCTCTAGTGTAGCACTTTCACATTCACCCTGTGTAAGGAGTGAAGCCCAAAGACAAGTTCAATTAGTGCTGTATTAAAACCAGTTAGTGCAAAAAAAATATATATATATATATATATATGTTTTATCTTTGTAAACTTTGTTAAATCAGTTAGTGGTTGTATAAACATGCACCAGATTCTTTGCTGTTCTCTGTGGTTCTTGCTGTGCTGTTCTTGACATTGCTGTCCTTACTGCTTGGTTCTGGGTTTAAATGAAAACAATAGACATAGCTCATCATTTCCGGCTCCCAGGGGAGAGATACACATGGCTGCTGATCTCCAGATAAGAACCCCCCCCCCAAGCAAACAGTTCATTGAAATAAATTCAGTTATTAAAAAAGACTGGCATTCTTTCAGGTGTTACCCTTTTGCCAAAACCCTAAACTCCACAGACAAATGATGGACAATGAATGGTTTCAATGGTGCTATATTAGGGTCCCTGGTTTTCATAAGCTACATTTGGAAATACAGTATTGACTAAAATACGACTCCTGTTACCAGCTCAATATTGCCATTTTAGTTGAGTTCGATACAATTGGTTATTCTTGGTTATCAAAGTTACTTTTTAAGAAGTAACAATGTGTTGCCAGCATGCCTTCACTCAGGCCTCTTGCTGTATGAGCACAGGTTTTACTTAAATCTCCATGTACTATCAGAACGCTCTTTTCCATAGATACCTATAATGTATTCAGAATCAAAAGTTACAGCAAAAGAGCCAAGCAGTAGCAATGGTTTTTCTGTTTTTGTTTTAATGTCAAAATAATTAGATCCAGACTTTGTTTCCTTCAGTTTTAAAAATAAAGAATACCTCAGTGCTGCTTCTCAGTATGAATCACCTGCTTTCTGTGGCACATGACATGTACGAGTCACATCTGACTTACAGAAAGACTATTAAATGTTTTTAAATCTGTCAGTGACATTTTCCTTTCTTTATTCAACAGTGGGGCTTAATTGTGCTAGCAGTGTTTGCCTTGTAGCTTACATTTTAATTACCACTAGAGAAACAATCCTGCTGGTACAAGACTGCTTGCTCAGCAGTTATGCTCAGTACTCACCCTCACGTAGTCCTGGGGCTATGCTGCTGGCTGCTTTCTACAGTTGCATGGGTCTACTCATGTAGAAGGTGCAGCGTGGGGACATGGCAAGGATTTCTTTAAAGTGTTTTGTTACAATTCATGGAAACTTTCTGACCTTCAGTACTACAGTTTTTATGGAATCTGAAAACTCCTTAGAAGCTTGCAGAAAAGATTTCACCAGTATTTGCTGTTGAACAATATTTGAAAGAACAGCTAACAAAAAGTAACTTTCAACAATTTTCACTAGAGTGTTGGGTGACTTAACTGGTTCTTCACAATAGCCTCAAATTACAAATTACATGTGGACATCTAACATCACAATGTTAAACTACATTGTGCTATCATGTTCCATACAGGATACCTGAACATTTCATAAAGGAACCAGCCTTCACACTTAAAGATACCATTAATGGAATGGCAGTGCTCCCACGTTACACTAGAACACACACTGGGAGCAAACAGCCTTTGCTGTCTGGGTGCACAGTGTCATCAGAACACACTCTTGAGTGACTACTGAGGTAGCTGTGAACAAGGGATGACTTCAGACTCTGAAATAAACTGCATATTAGTTCTTGGAAATAACAGAATGTAAATATAATAAACAGGAAATACTACTTTGGTAAGTTATAAAGTATTTTGTATAACACACAAGGAAAACCAAGTACTAGTCATACCACTTTTATTTACATTGTATCTGTTACATTGTTTATTCAGTATAGAAAAAATAGGAATACATTCATAGTATTCTTTTAACTTGGTAAGCCCATGTTGTCAAATATTGACTATTTTTATATTGGGTATCTTACCCAATTAAAAAAAAATAAGAGGGAGAATGGGCCTAGCCAACAAGTCTTAGGGCATGTTATTGATACAACAGTAAACCTTATTTCTCTCTTTAATCCTAATTCCCGAAGGACAAAACTACTGATTACTTTACTGGCTCAGGAATATGGTTTTAAAAGTAGAAATATTTCATTCTTTCCCCCAAGGAAATGTTTAAGATATACATATATATAAACACCCCAGTGTCCAAGGAGAAACTATTTATAAAAGGGTCATGCTGCAAGAAAACTCAAGTGGTCAATCTCACTGCACTGGACACATGTATCAGAACAGACCTAAGGGCTGAGGTGTTAACATAATTAGGCCAGAGGAAAAACCCACACTTAGAAGTCAGACTTCTAAATTTTTTTACAACTAGAATCAATGATTATCTCTTTTGGACATAATACTTCATTAAATGAGTCAAACTTAAAAATTAATACTACAAAATACAGTGTTTTCCATTACTTTTAGTTGTAATGTACACTATGTACAGAAAGTTGCATATCTTAAGCTGAATACAGATGAACAGCTTTTTAAAAACCAGAGTCTGGACTTATAAATAGTGCAGAAAATGCAAACGCCAGAAAAACGATGCCTCCTATGATTGTCACTGGAAAAAAGAAGAGAGAAGATGAGTGAGGCAACATGTCTTCCACCCTGACACTATGCTAACAAATCTGTCTCTCCACTCTCAAACGACTCAAACTGTCAGTGGCCCAGCATTCCTGACTCTCTCATTCTTACCTGACAAGCAGACCTTTCTTTGTACACTGCTTAGAGAAAGAATTAAGTGAAAGTGTTGGCAAGCAGCAGTTGTATAAATCAGGGGAGTAGGATGGCTTAGCATATAAAGGTGCTGTTGCCAAGCCTGACAGATGATGCCCACAAGCCTCAGACCCCAAACTGCCTTCAAAGGCTGAACATGGTGGAGCTGGGCAGTGGTGGCACATGCTTTTAATCCCAGCACTTGAGAAGCAGAGGTAGGCTGGTAAGCCAACCTCTGTGAGTTCAAGGCCAGCCTGGTCTACAAGAGCTAGTTCCAGGACAGCTAGGGTTGTTAGAGGGGAACCTTGTCTCAAAAAAACAACAATAAAAAGGTTGAAAATGGTCAAGTCTCACACAGGACCTACCTATCATTAACATACTTCAGGCCAGTGGGTTTTTCACTGGCTTAGAAGCTGAGTTTGGCCATGTTTTGATCAATTTGTAATTTAACTAATTTATATACATGGGAAAAGTCAGTTTGCAGATAACGTACACACTGGTCTAAGTGATGAGCATGAAAACCAGGTGGTCTCTAGGGAGATGAGCAAAGCTAGTATGCCATTTCTGTTATGTCTGATTTTCAAGCATTAGAACACGTTTGCATTTTAATTAAAGAGACCTTACCTGTTCTAACAGATATTTTTTGTGCTATCATCCTTCCTCCAATTACTGCCAATCCAGTGCATAAACAGTGTCCCACTGTTCCACCCACTGCTACACCATAGGGATCCTGGAAGCAGATGGAGCTAGTGTTAAATTTAAGTTGGAGATGCTGTTTGAGAAACATCAGTATTAAGTAGAACTGAAAATGGGTCATGAACCGCATAGCATCATAAACACTTATAAAAGTCCAGATATACTCGAACTTTATGAAACAAAAAATAGCTGTTTCAAGGAATGTGGATAATACAGCTAGATCTCAATACTGAAATCCTGTATGGTACAATATTCCTGTGCTTCCTGAGAGCAGAAATCCTGCTTAACCCTTGTGGCTTTAGCTCAAGGTAAGGAATAAGAGCTAGAAGGTATCAGATTTGGGGAGCAGTGAAAGCTTTCCAGAAAAGACAGCCCAGGAGACTAGGCAAGAACCCCATGTGTCTCTTGGGGAAGAAGAACAATAGAGCACTGGAGTAGAGTTTCGACAGTGGAGGAGGGAGGCCCTGAGGCGCATGTCAGGAGGGTGAGAGCCAGGGATGGAGTGTAGGTTGGCACCTGACTTCTGTTTCAGACGCCAAGGTTCAGTCCCTAGCTACAAGGGATCCCTATGAACACTTCCCTTGTCTTGAGACACTGACTGGTTTTAACACAAGTGGGCTTCTGCTTTCAAAGGAGACAACTAGAAGTGATCAAGACCAGGAGGCCTGACAACCCTGGTAAGAAGCAGTGCTGCCTGGACTGGGGTCGGAAATGAAGACGAGAAAAGCAGATAAGTGGAAAGGCACATGGCCATGAAGACAAGCAGGTTGACACATGAAGACAAGCAGGTTGACAAACTAGTAACTGAATAGACATGACAATACTGGGGTGATAAGAAGACTGGAGGATAGTTCAGCAGTTAATAGTATGTATTGTTCTTCTTGAGGACCAGAATTCTTTTCATCATGTTGGGTGGCACACTACTGCCTGTAACTCCATTTCTAGGGAATTCAGTGCCCTCTTCTGGCTTCTACAAGCACCCACATACACATTGTCATACACAGGCTCACAATACATTAAATGTTTTTAAAGGAGCAGAGGAATGAATTATGGGAGCTAGCAAGTGAAAAGTAGGGTATACTCAGCACACTTGTAATCTCAACTCTCAGGAGGCTCAGGTAAGAGCCTCTGGTTCAAGGTCAGCGTTGGTTAGCTAAAGCAAGTACAAAATGAGAACTGTCCTTTATAGAAAGGCCAAATTTGATAATAACATCACCTGAGGGAGCACATAAAAACTCATAGGAAAAAAGTATGGACAAGTTGACCATGATGTAATCAACAGGATGAAAACTACCCAGTAGTTGCCCTCTGTGATGTCCGATAAACTGGGAAGGCAACTTAAGGATGGTGAGTTTATTTGGGTTCCCAGCTCAAGAGAACAGTTCATCATGGGGGCAGTGGTCACTAGCATCCACAATTAGGAAGCAGTGATGAATGTTTGTGTTCAACTCACTTCCTCATTATACCACTGTCCAGGGATCCTAAGCCAGGGAATGGTGCCTCCACCCCCAAGTAGGATCTTCTACCCTAATCTAGTCAATATACTTCTCAGGTGACTCTAAGATCTCAAGGTGATAACAGATTAACCATCCCACCCTGTGAGGTGAACAGTTGGGTGGTAGTAGAGTTGTCCTCTTCACCAACCATAACCACGCTCTTCCAACTCTGGAAAGTAAGATGAGATATGCGACAGAAGGACCCCGAAGACAGTGGAGGGAGTAATGCAGAAAATGCTCTAAACACTCAGCTAGGAGAAAGGTGAGAAGGGGGCACCTGGGGTCCAAGACCGCATTGTGGTTGGTGGGGGTGAAGAAAGCTGACCAACAAATCAGCAGCCAGCTGCTGTGAGTGAGAAGGCAGCGTGTATAGAGTCAGGACTCAGACGGCCTGGGCATGGACCAGAGAATGCACTACTGAAAAAATGCTGTTAACCTGTATTAATGGATCCTTTAAGAGCCAAACCGCATGATTTATACAAAGACGGAGAGTACTGTTGACATGGGAGTGCTGCGTCAGGGGCTGCGAGACACCCTATGCGACCCACAAAGTAAGTAACTGCAGGTACCAGCTGACCCTGGCAGAGCTTCCACCACAGGCTCATTTTCAAGGCCCAATTCTGACATCCAAGAGGAGACAGGACATAGCCATTAAGGAGCATTTTAAAAGGTTGTTTTATGAGAATCAAATAACAAGAGTTCCTTTTTTATTTTTTTCCATCTCCAAATAAAGCATTCTTAGGCTTCTTTCCGTGTAATCTCAGTCCTGGCCTGGAAATGCTTTCTATTTTAAGCTGGAGGACTATGGTAAGGAACATTTTTGGTTTTTTGAGACAGGTTTGTGTTACAGCTCTGGCTGTCTTGGACTTTTCTTTGTAGAACTGGCTGGCCTTGAACCACCAAGATTCCTGCCTCTGCCTCCTGAGTGCTGGGATTAAAGGTGTGTGCCCCTAGGAACATGATCTTTCAGAGAGACATTTCCCAGGATTTAAATGTTTCAGTGTAAAATAATGTAACTGATACAAACTTAAGATCAAGAGCATGCAGCTCCCCAGGACATCAGCATCTGTCAACAGAAACTGGCATCTCATAGAAGATGATATCAAACACCCTCCCTCCCCGCCAGTAGCAAACTGATAGGTCTTTAAAATATGTGTGCTCAGAGGCACCCACAGAACACAGGCTGACTTCTGGTCCCAACTCAAGTCACCCCACCTCGCAAGTCGTCGGAAGGTGTCTTCTAATTACACTGCAGTCATCAGCATGCTCTGCAGAAACAGTCTGCAGCATCCCAAGATGAGCACGGCGAGCATTCTGTGTCCTTAGATCCTATCTGTTCCTTCTCTATTTCAAAAGTAACCCTCCTTGGGTCAGTGTAAACTCACAGGCAAATGTGCTTCAGAAAATTTCTCTGAGTTATTAAAGTGATGTTGAAAAATATTAATCAAAGAGCTGCTCAAAATTTATAAAGAAGTAAGCGAGTTCCCCTCTGTTACATCAATTTTTGCTATTAAAAATTTTGTTGTTTTAAGACAGTCTCAATATGTAGCCCAGGCTAACCTGAATTCAAGATCATTACCAGACTCCCCAGTGCTGGGATTACAAGCAAGTGATATACTAATTGATATTCTCAATGAGCATACAGAGAAGACATGAGAGGAGAGCCAGGCAACAAAGACAACTGCCACAGCTTTATTTTGGCAAAACACAGGGAACAGACCCAGCAAGATAAAAAGAAAAGAACAATTAAGAAGTATAGACATGGAGAAAGTTTGGAAGGCTAATTCCAGGTCATAAAATGAACAGATGTGTCAAACTTTCAGCGTGGGTAGTCAGCTTGTGGCCTGCTTGCCCACTGGTGTGGAGCAATGTGAACTATGGTCTTGATATAGAAGCAATCAAATACTACTCACCTCTCTAGCTGCCAGAACAATGGTAGTGAGTTGAGAGCGATCTCCCCATTCTGCCAAGAATGTTAAAGTGAGAGCTTGAACAAAAATGGGTGAAATAAAATGCAACCACTTTTTCTGAGGTATTGTTGTGCTTGTACCAGTTTCAACATCTGGTCCATTTAAGAGTTTGGTTCGCTGGAACTGAAACAAATAAAAATTACCATTAACCCTAGTAAGTATATCCAAATAATATAAAGTCACTCAATCCTTTCAATGCATTTAATTGCATGGCACATTCACTAAAGAAAATATACTCTGCATCCTGACTGCCCCTTAGCCACCACCCTCACACAGTATCAATTTTCCCACTCCAACAAAACCAAACAGTATGCAGATGCGTAAGAAACACGTAGAACTAACAGTTCCAGAACTCAGACACTGGCCATCAGCCTAAAACATTTTCCTCCCTGCCACATTCACAGTAACCAAAAGCACATCAGAGCCAAGTTCTAGGAGTCAAAACTAACCAAGTTGACCCACACATAAAGCAGGGTTGTGTCCCTGAGTGCCTTTGGCATGTACCAGTGACAACTTACTTCTTCATCCTTCTTCTTTAACTCTGCCTGAACTTCTTCCAGTTCCTCCTGACCCTCATCTGGGCTCATCTTCAAACCTTCCCGAAGCATTCTAATGCCAAAAATGGCAAAGAGTGCAGTTGAAACATAGTAGGTATACACCCTGGGGATGACCGTTGTGGCATAGCCGAACAAAACTGTAAGGAAATGCCAACAGTGTTAGGTGTCTTCCACAGCAGGTGAACTCAGGAAATTGAAACGTGCTTTGTTGAAGGAGAGCTGGTTCATATTAGACACATCCGCTATGTAACGACCTAAAATACTTCTGCTTCTTTCTTTCCATAACTGAGTTTTCCACAATGCCCATGCCTGCACAGGGACCTTTAAGATGCTGACCTCTTCTCCATTAATGCTCAGCTAGAGCTGGGCTTCCCACTTACATTTGTGCTAGGCATAATACTTGACCAGGTGAACTGATGTCCTCTAAGAATTTCAAGGTTTTCTAAACTGGAAGCCACAAACCACTCTATAAATAGATGTCTCTTTGTCACGGATCTTTAAAAGATCAAGAATCATGACAATTCTCTTATAGCACAATTCACACTGTTCCTTTTCAACTACGTAAATTTAGCATATCTTATGAAATACTAAAAATTCCTTATAGGTATGTATAGACATACCAATATGGCATATATTTTCTATCCTTTGCCTACTGAAAGGGCCAAGAAACAGACATTTTGGTAACAAAGCATTCTTGGGGAATGTCTGAGAAGAGGCTGACCAAGCACAGGATGTACCTGTTATTCCTAGAAGGTAAGAAAGGACAAGAACCTGCCACAGGACAGGACAAAGACAGCAGCTAGACAGGTTCCCACAGGCCAGCCTGGACAATGTGGTCAATAAACACCTGAAGAAAGTGCATGAGCATAAGAGTGGGAGGAAGGAGTGTGCAAGGCCAGAGCTCACTCGTGTAGAACAGAAGCCAGAGTTAGGAAGCTACCATTTTGAAAGCATTAAGGGAAAACATGCAAGAATTATACTACATCTCTGGGCAAACGTCAGTAAAGAACAAGTTATAAACTGTGTTACAGTGTGTCGCCACAGGCTGGATATTAGCTCCAAGAGAAGACTAAGAAAGAACTGGACAAATCAAACTACAATGTCACTGAGGAAAAAAATGGATGCCATGTGCTTCCATGAGATATTCTTCTGAGGACACAATGACACTTGTGAGCTCTTGGCTAAGAAGATGAACTTAAGTTTAAGCATGTGGAAACATCCCCCATGAAAGAGGAAAAACCATAGGGTGTGGGCTTCCCCCACCACTGCCCTGTGTTCCCAACAGCAATTGGGAGAGAGGAACCTGCACCTTGCCTGTGCAAAACAGTAGGGTTGGCCCTGGCGATATGTGTGAAGAGGACCTGAATCTGAGGCAGCACTGGCCCTGCTCCTTGCTGCAGGCTGCACTGGGTGAGCTAGCCCAGACAGTCCTGGACAGATCATATGGACAGTGGCAGATTGGCTAGGCTGACCAACCCAGCTATCAGCCCAGGTCCAGAACCAGGGTTAGGGGTGTTGGCTCACCCCAACATCCACTTCATCTATGAATCATTGGAACATGTGGAGGGGACAACTACAGATCCAAAACAGCAGGATCTCCATGACACAGGACAACAGAATATCCAAGAGGAGCCCCAGTGAGAGCCCAGCAGTGTAGCAGAAGCCAGAGGCCTTGAGTCAGATCAATGACTCGTGGCAATAAACACTTGCAAGTAAAGATGTATGAACTAAAGGGTAAACTGCGTGACTCAGCGGGCCACACAACAGCTTCCACGGCAAGATTCTTATTCTTATTCTTTTTTTTTTAAAAAAAAAAATTTGTTTGGTTTTTTATTTTCCTTTTAAATTTGGTTTTGTTTTGGGGGGAGACTGCAAGGGCAGAGAGTGGATGCAACAGGACAGGGAGATACGTGGGATCAGAATGCATGATGTGAAGTTCACAAAAAAAAATCAATAAAAGTTAAAAAAAAAGTACTATGTATAGTGTGTCTAAATACATTTTATTCGCCTAAAGATACAGAAAGTATATAAACATGACCAGATTACTTATACAGATTGGCCACAAACGCTAAAGCAAAGGGGTAAGAAGATGCTAACAGCCAGTGCACCTGAGCAAGAGTTCTCTACACCCTCTTGTCTGTGCAGCTTTACACATTTAAAGTTACTTCCATCAAGATCTGATTCATCTTGGTAGAGCATTTACTGTGCAAGCATGAGGACCTGAGTTCGAATCCCCAGAACCCACATAGAGCCAGACACAGCTGCATACATCTGTCATCTCAGTGCTCACATGGGGCAACGGGAAATGGGAGTCAGAAGCAGGAGAAGCTCCAGGAGCTCATGGGCCAGCTAGGCTCAGATACACAGCTGTGAATGAGACCTGTCTCAAGACAGGTGAGGACCAGAACCACTCTAGATTGTTCCCTTACCTCCATACATGTACTGTGCAGATATCCACACTCACACAAGCACACGCATACAAGACAGAATAGGAAAATAAAACTACTTCCATAAAAAAAAAATTAAGTTTTGAAATAAAATGTAGAAGACCCTTTGAAATCTCCCAAACTTAATTCTTCTTTTCTCCCCAGACACAACATTCTCAACTCCAGTGAGGGCTTGGAGACCCACATCCGTCCAAGGCCTATACACTGTCTTCTGGAGGCCCAGAACTCAGAAGCATGTACACAGCACTATAGGGTGCTTTCTGCCCTGTAGTCAAGTTAACAGCAGTTTCAGAACAACTGTGTTACCACACCAGAAGTCTGAAGATGAAGGCTTTCAGTTATTAGAAGAGTCTGCTGAGGAAGCGACACAGAAAGACACTTCCCACAAACTTCCAACTCTTTCCATGTCTCCTCCACAGCACATAGGAAATGAACAGCATTTAAGATGCCACTGGGTGATCTCTTTGGTTATTTATCTATGTACTTGTTTGATGAGTGTCTGGCCTGCATGCACAGCTGGCACCTGAGGTGGTCAGCAGAGGGTACTGGTGGGCGCCCTGGAACTGTAGTCAGGATAGCAGTGAGGAGGCTCTAGGTGCTGGGAGCCAAGCCTGGGTCTCTGCAAGGGCAACCAGAGCTCTCAACTGCGACTTTCTCTCCAGTCTCAGGTTTTATTACTTTAATTTTTTATATGGTTAATATTTTTGGTGTGTGTATATATATGAGTATAGGGACTCTCTCACTGACCCTGGGGCTCAACAGTTTCAGCTGTCCAGTGAGCAGCACTGTCTCTACTCCACAAAGCTTGGGTTACAGGCACAGGCAGGCAGACATACCTGGCTTTTTATGTTAGGAATTAAAACTTAGGTCCTCATGCTTACAGAGCAAGTGCTCAGACACTGAGAGCAACAATAAACAACTGGGACCTCAGGAAACTGAGAAGTTCCTGTAAAGCAAACGACACAGTAAAACAAGAAGGCAGCCTACTGAATGGGAATGGTAAAAAATCTTTATCAACCCCACATCAGACAGAGGACTGATCTCCAAAACACATAAAGAACTTAAGAAATTAGACATCAAATTCCAAATAATCCAATTTAAAAAACGGGATATAGAACTAAACAGAGAATTCTTCACAGAAGAATCTCAAATGGCCAGAAGACACTGAAAAATGTTCAACATCCTTAGCCATAATGGAAATGCAATTAAATAACTCTGAGATACTATTTTAAATCTGTCAGAATGGCTAAGATCAAAAACACCAATAACAGCTTATGCTGGAGAAGATGTGGAGTAAGAAGAACACTCATCCATTGCTGGTGGGAATGCATACTTGTACAACCGCTGTGGATATAAGTATGCCAGTTTCCCAGAAAATTGAGAAATCAACCTACCTCAGGACCCAGCAATACCACTCTTGGGCATATACCCAAAGGATGCTCAATCATACTGTAAGGACATTTGTTCAACTATGTTCATAGCAGTATTATTGTAATAGCAGAACCTGGAAACAACCTAGATGCCCCTCAACTGAAGAATGGATAGAGAAAATGTGGTACATTTACACAATGGGGTACTACTACTCAGTAGTAAAAAACAATGAAATACTGAAACTTGCATGAAAATATATGGAAGTAGAAAAAAAATCTTCCTGAATGAAGTAACCCAGACCCAGAAAGATGAACATGGTATGTACTCACTCATAAGTGGATCCTAGCTGTAAAGCAAAAGATAACCAGTCTATAGTCCGTGACCCTAGAGAAGCTAAGTAACAAGGTGAACCTTAAGAAAAACATACATCGATCCACCTGGAAAGGAGAAATAGAGAAGATCACCTGACAAAATTGGGAGCATAGGGGTGGGAGAAGGAAGGGCAGAAGGGAAAGAGAAAAGGAGAAGGGGTGAAGTGGAGGGAGAAGGAGAACTTGAGGGAATGGGACAGTCGAGGAAGGACAGAAATGAGAGCAAGGAAAGAGATATTTTGATTGAGGGAGCCATTATGGGGATAGCAAGAAACCTGGCTCTAGAGAAATTCCCAGGAATCCACAAGGACAGCCCTCGTTCTACATTTTAAGAAATTAGTTTCATAACGGTAAGAGGCAAATGGCAAAGCCCTCCAAATAAACTAACTTATCACTATAGAATAGAAACCACAAGGTGGGTAGAAACTATTATCTGTACTTCACAGAGAGGAAGCTAAAATCCAGGGGTCAATTAACTTAATTCACTAGGATATGCCATGGGAAGTCAGTCTCAAACCAAGCTGTGGCTCAAAGGGAAACACCGTCATCTAACACACTGTGGTGGTCTGAGGTAGCTCTCACATAGCAACTAAATAAAGCTCAGTTATTTGAGTGTTAAACTGACTTTCCTGTGGTCTAACATCTTAAAATTAGAGCCTGTAAAGCAGTAAACTGAACCGTAACATAAAAAGGTTAAAGAATGCTTCATTTCACATAAGCAGGGTAAGAAGGAGCTTAATAAAGATAAATGAAGGCTGCTCCTCAGTGCTACTGCCCAGTGTGCCTCAGGAAGTAAGCACACAGTTTTCTATGGCCTCTTGAACCCCACTTCTAAAACTGCAAATATAAATGAACTTATGTGGACAGAAGAAAAAGAAAAAAAACTGAACTAGAATCAAATTAAAAACCTAAGAATTAAAGCTAGAGATGGCTCAGTGGTCAGCAGTGCTTGTTGCTCTTGCAGAGACCCAGGTTTGGCTCCTCACACCCACACAATGGCTCACTACCATCTGAGAGTCTCTTTCTGAAGTCTGCAGGGACCAAGCACACACATGGTGCAAAACACATGCAAACAAAACACTCATACACACAGAATAAATCAATTTAAAAAATAAGTAAAAATTGCAAGGCTGTGGTGGCACACCTTTAATCCCAGCACCTGAGAGGCAGAGACAGGCAGATCTCTATGAATCAAGGCCAACCTGAACTACAGAGCAAGCTCCAGGACAGTTAGAGCTGTTACAGAGAAAACCCATTTCGAAAATAAATGAATGAATGAATAAATAAAAATTAAGGGTAAAAGCCACCAGTGAATAAATGACAGGAGTATGTACCTTGGCTCTGAATAGCTAAAACTTCCATTTAAGAACTAAAATCTGGGTTTCAATAATGTGTATCCTGAAACCATTTGCTGTTTACTAAAGTCTGGGGATAAGCAGATTTCAATGAAACTGGGTGAATGATTCAAGACACGCATCATGTTCCCTGGGAAAGCACCCTTACCCGACAAGCATGTCATCAAGGCCAAGGCAAGCATGGCACCAGCCAGCACAGTCAGCCGGTTATAACGCATCGCCATGATGGCTGCTATGAAAAATGTCTTGTCGCCGAGTTCAGACACTATGATGACTGATATGGCAGCGACAAACGCATGGATAAATCCCAGATTCGTCTGGGTAGCTGCATCTTCTCTGTTGGCATGAACTGGGGCAGCTGGTGTAAGTCCTTTCTGAAAATTAAAGAAAAAAAAAACAAACAAGAAAATGTTTAAGTCATTTAACTGACATTCTCTTAAATGAGAAGAGTTATTTTTTGTCATAGCCATTCCACTAATTTATTGCTTTAAAATTCTGAATGTCATTAGTAATAGCAGTAGCCCATAATTCAGCTCTCTATACAGATCAGTAAGAGTATGTTATGTCTTGACACCATAATTACCTTATTTTCTAAGTATGTATTAGAGTCAACTCTCTGCTGTCTCATTCAAGTTCTCACTAGCAATTTGGGTGAAGACTCAGGTGTTTATCAAACATTCACTGACATGAGGCTGACAAGACATATCACTGACACTGTAAAGGCCTACACAGGATACAGCAAGCTCTCGAGGCTACAGCCAGAGCTGGCTGCAGCTAAGACAAGGTTTAATATAGCTGGATGTGCAGATGGTTCTGTGATAAACTCTAAAAATATCCTGGAAGGTTATCTGATAAAAAAAAAAAAAAACAACAAAGCAGTCTTGGTGGATAACAACATAACAGTATGACAAATTCCATTGGCCTTCCCCGAAGTTGGCTAGAAAGTTCCAAAGTCCTGCCCTTTAAGAAGGCACTGACCTCTGAAGGTCATCAGAAATGGAGAGATTCGAAATCCAGGGCCTAGCAAGCAAGTAGAGGCAAACTCTGCCTGTTCACAGTTTTAAGAGATCATAAAAACTAAAAGGAAGGGAGGTGGAAGAGAGGAAGGAAAAAAGGAAGGGGGGGTGAGAAGAGGACCTGTAAAGGGTGATTACAGAGCAGGGATTTCACGTGGTCAGCACAGATGTGAAATCTTATACAGGTAGTTCCTGGCTCACTGCTGAGACGCTAAGGTAATCAGATGGACACCAGGGAGGACAGTGTGTCTCGGTTTCAGTAACTGGGGAAGTTTTCATGTGGCTTTAGCTATGCTATATGTAACATTTTCCACTGTTACTGTGTACACTATTCCTTAATGAATGACATAAACTTGACTTCAACTGCTACAGGGAACATCAGAACTGTAAGAGTGGCCCAGACTAGGGGAGACCTCTGAGCCAGAACAAGGAAATTCTGTGGTCCCCGCAGCAGCAAGCACCACTGTACAGGTTCTCTCCTTCAGCACCTTAGTTCTAGCTACACTCCTTTAAAATACTCTTATACCTGGCCCAATAAGTAGTCTGTGAGCATGAAGCATTCCAGAAGACACAGGCACTTCAACTAAGACGTCCCAAACACCTAACTTTTCTGCTGGAACCTCACCCTCCTCCCCACACTACCCTCTTTCCTATGAGACAGGGTCTGGTTACCATGCTAAGGCTGGCCGGGAAGTCACCATCTTGTTGCGTTGTCATCCTCCTAAGTCCTGGGGTTAATTACAAGCGCCAACCACCACACATAGCTAGATTTTTTTTTATATGAAAAGACTTCACAAAATGTCAGGATCTTAAGTCCAAAAAAAATTTCAGGAGTAATATACAGCACTTAAGATCATTTGGCTCTAAAGCTCAAAAAAGAAAATTTTGCATTTTAAATCAAATCACAGTAGAGATAAACGCTTCATATTTTCATGGCTTTCTAAGACTTAAATCCTTGGCCAAGTTATTTAGTCTGTTTTTCTATGAAATAAAGAATCAAATTTGCCTAAAGAATACACTAAAGGGAAGGAGCTGGCTAGAGAGATGGCTCAATACTCTTCAAGAGGACTCAAGTTTGGTCCTCAACATCTACACAAGGCATCTCAAATCAACTCTAAGGGATCAGACACCCTCTTCCGGCTTCCACAGGCACGAATGGGGCATACATTCTCTCATATTCTCTCTCTTTCTTTCTCTCTCTAAAAAAATACTTTTAAGGGCGAGTCCAGCAGATGGCTTACTGAGTAAAGGTCCTTGTGGTCAACCTGATCACCTAAGTTTGACGCCCAAGACTCATAGTGGAAGGAGAGAACCAACTCTTCCAAGCTACCTTCTGACCTCTATGCATATGTGCATGTCCACACACACAAAGATGTACATAAGTATACACATACATAGATGTATAAAAATAATAAATAAAAATATTAAAATGAAACAAAGTAAAACAAACACAATCCTCCATATTCTCAAAACTTGTCTACACAGAAGACTAAAGAAGACTAAAACTAAAAGTTTATTAAGTCAGTCCTGGACGGCCAAAACTGAGGATAAGGATGTTGTGAAGACAACGAGATTTTTAAAAATGAAGTATTGCAGATGTCCCATTTGGGGCGGGACCACCAAGTCACTTATTCTCTGCACTCTGACCAGTTCAGGTACCTGCAATGGTCTCTGTCTTACGGAAAGGGCTCTTTGCTGAGGGTCAAGCTGCACTGACTTATGGATGGCAGGTTAGTATTCAGAACTGCAGACAAGAACATTAAGTGGACTCAATAGGTTCAGACAGGACTGGGAGGAATGAGCTTCCTCCTTCCTAAAATTCTCCTGTTCTCAATGCCCGCCTCTACTTCTTGTCTGGCCAATCAGCATTTATTTAAAACATGACTGACAGAATGCAGACAATGCTCCTGCACCATAGTGATTTCCGTTCAGCTGGCCAGAATGGGCCAACGAGTCTTGGAGAACTAAGAAGAGAAAGAGTGAAGGAAAAGGGAAGAGGCGGTGGTAGGGGGTTCTCTGCAGTAGCCTGTGACCCACCTCCGTTTTTTATCTTATGCTCTGTTCTTAGTTTTAAAATAAACTTAAAAGAAATCAGTATCCAACTGTCAAGAGTATTTCAGGCCTAGAATGTAAACCCGTACCTGTATCTATTTAATATCCCTCAGCTAACCACACCAGCTCCCAATATAAACCTTTCTCCTAGAATGTAAACCCTTACCTGTATCTATTTAATATCCCTCAGCTAACCACACCAGCTCCCAATATAAACCTTTCTCCTAGAATGTAAACCCTTACCTATATCTATTTAATATCCCTCAGCTAACCACACCAGCTCCCAATATAAACCTTTCTCCTAGAATGTAAACCCTTACCTGTATCTATTTAATATCCCTCAACTAACCACACCAGCTCCCAATATAAACCTTTCTCCCAAAGAAGTCAGAATAGCAGTGCTAAATGCAAAACATCACAAAAAATTAAAAAAATTAGCTTCATAATGTACTTTTATATTTTCTGGTTTA